>NW_027555958.1:46143710-47343710 GCF_003287225.1 Phascolarctos cinereus | reverse complement strand
TGAAAACTGAATGATAAAGGACATTCTTTTTTTCCATCAAACTAAAACAATGAAACTTATTTAGAAAACAAAATTAACACTGATACTTTAAAAATGAGAAACAAAATACTAGTTTTAGTTGTGGTGATAACCAAGTCTATATGAAGATAAAGGTAATGAAAATTAACCATATATTTAAGTTGAAAATGAACTCCCCTAAATCGACCAAAGCAGATTAAAATTTCTTCATCTTCCTGTCCTAGAGAATAGACATTGGTGAGCAGGCCTTATGAGCTGAAATTCCTTGATTACATTATTGTAATTAACTATGAAAGCCACTTCTTGTTCACTGTACAAAATCACTAGTGAGTGGTAGCATTGTGTCAAGTCACCAAACATTTATTAAGGTAGTTGTGGAGGTGGAAATAAGCATCTGCGTAGTGCCTACTTGCCAGGTACCTTTTATAAATATTATCTCATTTGATTTTCTGGGTGGTGGGGGGGGTAAGGGTGGGGGTGGGGAAGGGGAGGTAAGTACTTTTATTATCCTCATTTTACCATGGAGAAAACTAGGGCAAATAGAGGTTAAATGAATTGCCCAAGGTCACACAACTATTAAATGGCTGAGGCAGATTTTGAACTCAGGTCCTTCTCATTCCAAACCCAATGTTCCATCCACTGCACCACCAGCTGGGTGTTTACTGTTAAGCACTTACTGTGTGGCTGAGCACTGGGAATATACATGAAGCAAAATGAAAGGTTCTTCCTGCCCTCAAGAAGTTTATATTTTAATGGGGGAAGAGTACAGGGGACCTTAAAAGAGATGAAGTAGAGGGCATCTTGCTGAAGTCTGGAGAGTCAAGAGCAGAACTGGGACAGAGATGAAGAATGGATGGCCTGGGCATTCCCTCAAAATGGAGGTTCTAGGAAGAACTCATCAGAGGGGTAGAATGCAGGGATTCTCAAACATTGTGCCTTATTTTTTATATGTGCCCATTAGCTTTATTTTTATTTTTTTGGCTAGACAATAGATATAAGTGACTTGCCCAGGTTCACACAGCTAGTAAGTGTCAAGTGTCTGAGACCATATTTGAACGCGGGTCCTCTTGACTCCAGGGCTAGTGCTCTATTCACCGCACCACCTAGCAGCCCCCAATAAGCGCTGAAAATGATCCTTTTATTTGAGCAATTTGTAACAGGTAAACTATTGAACAGATTTTTATAAAAGTTCTAAAACACAGAAGACCATTAGGATTCCTTTAGCCAATCAAGTCACAATCTGGTCGATTTGTAGAGCTACCTTTAGGAACTGATGGCTAATGCCAAACCAATCAGACTTCGGTGGCCAAAGCATCCAAAGATATTTCAAATTTGCTGGCGATGATTCTCACATATTTAGAATTTCTTATGAAGTTAATAAAATGATGGCATCATTTTGCTTTCAGTAGCCCCTGCTTCTGCTCAGTATGGTCATTTTGTGTTTGATAGTGACTTCAGAGTCATCAGCTGTGATCCTACTTCTGAAATCTCTGTTAACTGTGAGTTGCAATAGGAGTCCAAAGACTTAAGAGGCCTTACAACCTAAAAAGTTTACTTGAATTGTACCCATGTACCAGGAAGACGTCTGAGCAATGTGTGTATATGATGTCCATGGACTATGTCAGTATTTCTTTACAATTCCTTTGAACTCTATAGTATACCCAGACATAGTAGATGCACCATCAAAACATATTATTGATGGGCAGCCGATTTTAAGAATGCCAAGAATGTAATTTAATTGGCCAAAAAGAGAACTGAGAATCAGTTGTCTATGGTTTCAGAACAGGAGAGAGAGATCTAGAAAGAGCACCATTGTTTGGAAAATCCAAGGATAAAATGCAGGGAGTCATCCTCCCAACCTAGGTCATAACAGAGAGTGAGATGGAAGTCTGTGGGCACTGGGAACAAGATCTAACCATAACACAGATATAATACAGAACCTTCCAGACTTGGGGCTGAACTGAGACTTGTAGCTATTTATTAATGTAAGAAGTGACCACGGTTCCCATAGGGATAAGCCTGATGCTGTGTAGGGAGAAGGAACAAGAGCTAACTGGATTTGTCATCGAGATGATTTGCAAATGCAGTGTGGACTAAGGGACCTTTGCACAGGGTTGTCATGCCAGAGTAAGGAGTGGTTGTGGTACTGAATATGTGTACCGGATATGGAGCAGTAGCAGAAGCAAGCAGAAACTGTGTGATCTGAGACTCTGATACGCAAGCAGGATCTCGGATTGAGCTCCAGGCTTCAGCCTGGTCTAAAGTCTGAAACTGAGTGACCAGGGCAGGAAGCTCAGACCAAGATGGAGCCTACAGTTTTGTTACTCTGAATCTACAGAGCCTGATAGGGGCTGGAGCTAGGAATAGTCTACTGGAGTTCCAACCAGACAGAAGCCTACAGTTGTGCTACCTAAACCCCCAAAGGGGGTTTAGACCAGGAAATCAGCAGTCAGACTTAGCCCAAGATCAAACCATTTGGCACAAATGCCAAAATCTGGATCTAACACAAAGTCCCAATTCAGGAAATAAGGCTAGAAGAATAAGTAAAAAAACAAAAATAGACTCTTGCCTTTAGAAGCTGTTATGGAGACAGGGACCTTCAAGAAACAAACCCAAAGAAGAAAGGGATTCCAAAATATCTATAAGCAAGAGGAAAGAACTGGAGAAGAAATGAGAGATTTGGGGAAAATACTTGGAAGGCGAATTAGCAACTCTAGTATGAAAGGTACAAAACCTCATGCAAATAACAGATTCCTTGAAAATTACTATGAATCAATCATAAGTTAATCACATACTGAGACATATAATATTAAATCCAAATACAAAAGAGTGAAAAATACAGAAAAATTTATAGTATTTCATAAAACAACAGAATGGTAGGACAGATCAAGGAGAGACAATTTAAGAATAATTTGAGATAGCAGGGATTTGTAGGAAGATAGCAGCATGTTAAAGACCTAGAGGAGCCTGGATTCTCCTGCAAACATCCCAGTGCAACATGAAGATGCAGCAGTAACAGAGTAATGAGGGAATAGCACAGTCTCCCTCCACCTAGCCCAGTGGTATACAGAACACCAAAATTCTGTTAGAATCCTGAAGCAGACAAGCAAGGCTAGGTCTAAAGCATGCTACAAGGCAGCCCCAGGACAATAAGAAAGGTCCTGCACAGCCCTAAGCCTCCCCTCCCCAGCATAGGAGGGAGCAGCCCTAAGCCTAGTGGCAGGGGAGAGAGTCCCCAGGCAGAGATCAGACCTGGGAAAGCTCAAAGCCTCATGTTAGGAGCCCAACTTGGGAGCACCTTTTGAGCCTAGCACCAGGGGGCCAGGCATCAGGTAAAGTTTGACACACGAGGTGACTTTGGAGTACTGTGGAAAGAGGGATGCCCCAGGTAGAACCCTATGCTAAAGCAGGCCTAGAGTCCCTTGAAGGAGGAACCTAACCTTGGCCTCCATACTCAGGAACAGGCAGGGCCTACCCACTCCATTAAGGAGAGTAAGAGCAGAGACTGACCCAAGAGCAGGTTCCCACATCCCCCAACTTAGACACTGAAGCTGCTGAAATGAGCAAATTAAGGAAAACATTGAATACCATGAGGAAATACCTTGGACTGAGAGATGCTCAGAGAATAAAGAAGAGTGACTACATAAGTCCAAGCAAAGCCTCAGAGGAAAAAAGAACTACAGATTGGAAGATGTGAAACAGATAAAAATTTAATATCTAAGGAAGAAAAAATAGTAAGAATTGTCATTTTAAAACAAATAGTAGAAAACATCATCTAAGAACTGAATAGCCTAAAAATCTGAATGAACCAAAGAGAAAACAAATCTATGAGATGAGAAATATTAAAGTTGAAAAATTGAAAAAGACAGAAGAAAATGTAAGAAATGTAATATCAAAAACCAACCAACTTGGAAAACAAATCAAGGAACGATAACCTCAGAATTATCCCATTATCTAAAAATCATGACTAAAAAAAAAAAAGCAGCCTGGACTCTATACTTCAAGTAATTACAAATGAAAACTAGCCAGAACATTTAGAAACAGAAGAGAAAATAAAAATTAAGAGTTCACAGATTAGATCCTGAAAGAAACCACAAATTAAAACTTCTAGGAACCTTATAACCAGGATCAGACCTTTCAGATCAAAGAAAAAAAAATACCTCCAAAAGGGGGGGGGGAAAGAAAGGGTTTCAAATACCAAGAAGCCACAGTAAGGATAACAGAAGATTTGGCAGTTGCCATGATACTGAAGAAGAGTTTGAAATCCAATATTCCAAAAGGCAAAATATAAGGGGTTAACAATAAGAGAAATCTATACAGCAAAATTAAGTACATTCACACAGGGGAAAATTAAACTTTATTTCCAAGTATGCCTGGTGAAAAAGGCAGAACTGAATAGACATCTTGAAATGGAAATGCAGGAGTCAAGGTAAGCATAGAAGGGAACATGTGGGGAAGAATTGCTTACATCCAATTAGAAAAGAAACAAATGTCTTCTGAGAATGCTAATATCTTTAAAGGTCCCAGAGAAAGTTAAATGTGACAAAGGGCTTATAGGTGGCTTTGTCCTGTCTGGAAGATCTCATGAGAAGACAAAAATAGGAGGGACAAGAGACTATACTGGGGAAAAAAGGAGGAAGAGAATAGAAATCACTATCACATAAGATGAAGAAAACTTAATCAAGGAGGAAGGGGCATCCTCTAAAACTCATTTTCACCTGAGCCCAGTAAAGGAAGGTTGATTTAACACACACACACACACACACCCATCCCCACACATAAAGTTCTCAGTCTAGAAGAAATACGGTAACTCAAAAGGGAAAGAGGGGACAAGGACAATAAAAGGACAGTCAGGGATTTAAAGAGTATTGCGGGATAGGTAAGGAAGCAATCAGAAGCAAAAATTACTCAAATGTTAGAGAGTGTGAGAAGTATGAAATGGTTATATTTTTATATAGGGAAATTGAAAGGAAAGTAGCCCTAGGTCAGGAGCTTCCAGAACCAGCTAAACTTGGGTGAAACTGGTTGTTTGATTAAAGAGACTGGAAGGAGGAAAAGGTGAAGCTTTACTTAAGAGTGTGCATGCTTGCAACTTACCTAGGGGAACATGGGGTGGGCCTTTAGGGAAGTCTGTGGCCTGTGCTGACTTCTACCTATGAAAATCAGTTGGGGGGAACTGCAGCTGGGAATAGGGATACAAGATTTGCTCTTGCTTCTGTAGGGTGTGTAGGGTGTTCCACATCCGATTCCTGTGGGAAGCATATTAAAAGTTTCACTGCTTCACTCATCATACCTACTTGGGTACCAGAGGTTATTTCCAACTAAGGGGTGGGGGGTGGGGGCTTCTCTGGGATGACTTCATTGGATTGCGCAGCCAGACCACCAGTGGAGAACGAAATGGGCACCCCGGCCAATTTTGGCAGCTTCCTTATCTGGGCAGTGGCCTCTCCTCTTCTGACTGTGGAGGACCGAGAGTTTGACATTTGAAAAGGATGAATGAACCAGTGAATTTTTTTTTTTTAAGGGAAGTAAAATGGCCGTTGCTACTTAAGTCTGTGCACAGGGCAAGGTGAGGAAATTCGGGATTTAAGTACCACCTTGTTAGTGACCCTGTATGGGGTTAAGAGGGGTTAGAGTCCCCACGAACAATAGTCCATCAGGCAGGCTTGGGGTTCAAATCCCCAGAATGGGAAGTAAAGAAAGTAAAGAAAAAGGGTACCTGAGAAGGGAGGTTCGAGTCCTCCAGAGATTCCTCCAAATAGCTCCAAATAGTCAGGGAGGACGACAAAATATTGGGAAGACATGGGAGTCTACTGGAGTATAATGGGGTGCTTTTGACCGTTGAAGGTTCACATTAAAATTGTGCCCACGTTGTCTTGTCTGTCTGCATGTAAATGTTTAATGTTTGCCAGAAAAACTTCTAAGGAACTTGTAAGGCCTGTAGCTAGAGAAAGAACATTGGGAAAGAACTGCCACCTTAGGTTTTCAGTGGGACATGAAGACCAGAACCCAAGAGCAGGGAGGGACTCTCCCAGAAGTTAGTAGAAGGTGACATCAGAGCAGCAAGAAGCCTGTGTGATAAGGCTTTAGAGCCTACAGCCCAAGATTGGGAGGGCTGAGAGAGGAAAGGGGATGAGAATTTGAATTCTGGTATAATCAGATCCCAAAGCTAAGAGTTTAGAGTACTGTCTTTGTATGCAATGTGTATAAAACTGCAAAGGTAAGGGTTTTTCTGTCTTTTAAGGTGATCACTTTAGGATTTCAGTGATTTGTTTAAAATGCATAGTAACATTAGAAAAGCTGTTTGTGAAGAGAGTGAGAGGGAATGCAGTTCTCTGGATCTGCAATTCTTATCTCCCTTCAGATGTCAGAAACTGGGGAAGAACAGCAGCCAGGGAAAACGAGGTGAGTTTAATTTTTTAAAAATTTGGAATATAAAGGAAATTGGAGGTAGTCAGGGTAATGTGTTCGAAAGAGTAGGAAAGACGAGTCAAGGTTTTGAGCAAAAGTACGATGGACAGAGAACAAGAGAAAGAAAAAGAAAAATTATATACATATATGCGTGTGTGTATATATACATATACATATATATATATATATATATATATATATATATATATATATATATATATATATATGTAGCTTGAGAGGAGGTGGGGGTAGTTCCCCACACTTGGATGTTTGTTCTGGGTGACTTTGCCAGCTTCAAGGAGTTTTAAAAATGTAAGGAGGTTTTGTTCTGTTTTAGGTAGAAAAACTGAAAATGAAAATTTTATAGCTTGATTTAAAAACCAGTGAAGTTATAAAAGGCCATCCACCCCTCAGAATAAACTTGTAGGAGGGCTTTATTCAATCTGGTCTTGCATAAATTTCAGCTCTGGTAAAGATACTGGTTATTGTGATAGGAGATTGTTACATAGAATCTTAAAATATTTTCCTGGGCCATTCAATTAATTATTGCAACTCTGGAGGCTTTCTTGGGGGGGGGGGAACACAAGGACACTGACTAAGCCTGGTTAACACTGATTTAAATTGCAGGAGCCTGAGATTCTCAGGAGAGCAGGTCTTATCTGACAAGCCTCTAAAAGAGAGAGAGGATTTTTCTGCTCCCTTAAGGAACTAGAAAAGAAAAGGGGAGAGAATTATTTAGAGCAGGAATTATCATCATGTGTCTTTTTAAGGGAGTATATGAATTTGTGGAGAATATTTCCTTGTAAAGGGCCAGGAATATTGGATTTGAAGCAAAAATGTTTTTAAATGTTTATCATTAGCAATTATAAATTCAGAAACCCCAAAACAAACATGATATGCACCAGAGAAAAGTTAGCGGCCTTTCTAATAAGACAAGGGTAAAGAAAAGGTGCTTATCATCATTGCTACTATTTAAAATTAACTCATAAATCCTAGTTATAGCAATAAACCAAAGAAATCAAGGGAATAAGAATGGACAAAGAAGAAATACAATTATTACTGCTTTTGCAGATGATATGATGATTCACTTAGATAACCCTAAGAAGTCAACCAAAGTTTTATTAAAATAGTAAATTCAGAAAAGTTATAGGTTATAAAATAAAACTGCCTAAATCATTAGCATTTCCGTACATTACTAACAAAACCCTGCAGGAAGAGCTAGAAAGAGAAATTCCATTTGTAATAATAAAATACTACAAAAGATATAAGATATTTGGAAGTGTATCTGCCAAGATGTATCCAGGTACTGTATGAATACAACTATAAAATACTCTTTGTAGATATAAAGACAGATCTAAATGATTGGAGAAATAACAATTGTTGAAGGGTAGACCAACCCAATACAAGAAAATGATAATACTACCTGAATTAATTTGCTTATTTAGTACCATACCTATCAAACTACCTAAAGATTACTTTATAAAGCTAGAAATAAAGAAAGTTTATATACAGGAATAAAGGGCAATGGAAAAAAGATTGGAAGGAAGGGAGTCTATCAGTACCAGATCTCAAAACATACTATAAAGCAGTAATCACCAGTTGAAGACCAAAGCAGTAATCACTGTTGTATACCATTCCAGGTTTACAATACAAAGAAACAAGTGAACACAGTGGCAGAGTGTCTGGTAAAGTTGAAGATCCCAAGTGCTGAAGAGTAAGAACTTAGTATATAACAAAAACTGCTGGAAAATGGGAAAGCAGTTTGTCAGAAATTAAGTTCAGGCCAATGTGAGAGATGATCTCTCAGAAGTGAAGCCTCCTCAGGGGGTCAATGGTTCTTGTTAATAGTTCTTGATTGTTGCTTTCAAAACCCTCCCTCACTCAGACCCTGTTTTTAAGTACTTAGCAGAAAGAATAGTCCTGCCCCCAGCCTGAACTGCTTGCCCTTGAAAAGCTTCCAACCTTTTCTTGTCCAACCAACTTGTATCTCTGTAAGTAGATTGCACCCCCTGAAAGCCCAGCCAATGGGATAAGGGTAATGGGGTTAGGGAGGAGGAGCTCAAGTTAGAAAATAAATAAGCCTTTAATTCTGTAAGGAACTTGTACTCTCCTGGACTGCAATGTTGACTAGGAGGGTGCCCTTTCTCATGAGAAGCAATAAACTCCTTTCTACTTTCAAGGTATCTAAGTCTTTGTTTTTATTTTTGAATAAATGGTGTCTGTCCCACACACCAACATCTCATTCCATGTACCCAAATAAACTGCAAATAGATACATGACTTAGATACATAAAAGGGAAGATGATAACAAATTACAAGAGCAGGTGTGAAAAAT
The DNA here is from genome assembly GCF_003287225.1 of Phascolarctos cinereus. Lineage (NCBI taxonomy): Eukaryota > Metazoa > Chordata > Mammalia > Diprotodontia > Phascolarctidae > Phascolarctos > Phascolarctos cinereus. The sequence continues at coordinate 47,334,947 of NW_027555958.1, read as the reverse complement.
GAATAACCAGTATCTTAGAGATTCAGAGCTTCCTCCAGCCCCCTTCTTCCAAAGTCCTGACCTTAAGTTCAGTTTTTCTTCAGAGGGCTATTGCTGATAATGAGATTGTACTGACTCTCTTTATCCTGGTCATCCCCTATTGAGGGCCAGCCCTAAAGAGTCCGATCTGGGTTTAAGATCCAGGACGGAGTTTGACTCTAGCCCAGGCTTAAACTACAGGGCTTAGTCATTTAGGAAGCAGGGCTCTCCAAATCTCCCCCTGCAAGGGAGGTTCCTGAGACATTCCTTCTCACTCTTTGAACCTTAGATTTACACACCACTCCTCTATGCAGATGGTGCCAAGGTGCATGGGAAAGCCTTGGAAAACACAACCCAATCTAGGAACCCTGATAACGAGGAAAGGTATGTTGTCACGTCCTCAGCAGATATTTTGGGGAGTGTCTCATGAGGATGATTCTTTGAAGTTAGGCTAGATTTTTTCTGTGTATGCTGTACCCTCAGATGAATGAACTGGCTCCGTTCTTCACTGACCTGCCTGGCCCACATCTTTCTTTATTTCACACTCTCACTTTCAGTGCACTATTTGATTGCTGGCAATATTTGGCACCTGAACAGGGACACTGGAAGCCCGAGTAGGGTGGCTCCCTTGTGGTTCTGGAGAAAAGAAAACCCTTGGCAGCTTTACGCTGTGAAACAAGGTCCTGGGCAGCTGGATGCTGCTGATTCAAGGTAAAGGGAGCGATGGTCATTACAAATTATCTTGTAGCAGTTTTAGGGCTAAAGGGACTCACCATGCTTAGTGGTAGATTAAAGATAAGATAAGAATAAAGGCTGGGTAATAGAGCATAAGAATATAAAGGAAAAGGGGCTCAAGCAAAAAAAATAGTGTTGCTTTGGAATGGCCACGTGTACTTACTTTAGGTTTTGGGAGGCACACCTGGGATCGAAAGTATAGGTCAAACACAAAGCAGAATCAAAGACAAAGAATGTTATCTAAAACTTTTCAAGGAAATAGTGATAGAAAGGAGTTTATTCATTACAAATAGTCAGCTACAGGAATTTTGGAACATGCTAAAAATATGTCTCACTCCTCCAGAGAATGTGCCATTAGCAACAAAAGTGCCCAGGGTAAATACGGGGCGGGAACAGAGGAAGAAGAAGAGACAAATAGAGTATTTGATGAGAGGCTTAGAATTGCAGAAGAGGATGAGGTGAAAGATGTGTATTCCCTTTCTCTTAAACAACAGAACTGGAGAAAGCTCATTCTCCAAACAAATTGTGTGATTTGTGTAGGGGATTTCTGACTAGTCTCTTTGTCATTATGTTATCTGTTGTATGTGAATGTCGGTGTGTATGTGTGTAATCTGAAACCTTTTGCAGCTAGCTAGCTTTCTCCCCTTCCCCCTCCCTACTACCAGCTGCCTCCTGGGAGCGGGTGGATGGGGGAGAGATAGAGAGAAAAAATATTTTATTATTTAGGTTATATGATTGGTAAAATGGCAAGGAAATTTAAGCAAGTAGGAGAGAGGAGCATGTGTAGCAAGCTTAAGGAAGTTATAATTTATTTGCACAGTGTGATTAGAGGTTTTGAAAGTAAAAAGGTTTTGAAACTTTTTGAGAATTGTTAGGAAAAAATTCTGTCTTTTTTTTTTTTTGCATTCTAAAGCTCTGGCCAAAGCTTTGGGTGTAAGATTGAAAGATTATTAAAGATAAGTTGTTGGAAAATATTCTCTTCCTTTCTCTCACATTCCAACCTTGGCCAAGTTGGGGTGTGGGAGACAGAATGAGAATAGTGAAAAGGAGGGTGCATTTTTCTTCCTCAGATTTTAAAGAAAGGTTTTATGCATTTGGAACACAATCAAAAGATAATTTAGCTCATTCAAATTAGTAATATGTTTGTTTCAAGTTTTCAAAATCTAGCATCGTTACAAATTGGTAAACTTTTGTATTGTTATATGTTATGTCAAGCAATTTTTAATAATTTGGATATTATTAAAATGTGAACTAAAAGAAATTGAAGGACAGTGGGAAAATTGTATAAAACCAGTTAAATTATTTTATCAAGCCATGCTAATTTTTGTCTCATAATGTTTTATAACTGTCAATCAGAAAATCCGGTATTTCTGTCTAATTTAATTTAAGAACAGCTTATAGTTAAAACAATTTGATTATCACTTATGAAAATTACCAGATTGTTAATTAAGTTATTTGAAGTTACTGTTTTAAAGTTAAAACCTAGAATTTTTAATTACTTATGAGTGAAAAGGAGAGGCACAAGGCAATTCCCTCTACTTTGTAAATTTGCCAGGGCTCCTAGAAACTATCTGTTGTGGGCAATGTCATCTGCCCTGAGAAAAAAGAACTTGTTAGGATTATGCAGTTCGTAAACAATGAACTTAACTTGCTGAGAAGTTGCAACTTTATGTACAATAGATAGAAACGATTTCTAATAATTGGCTTTTGAACAGGACAAGTTTAAATTTGAGAAAGAAAGATGTTAAGTAAAAGCTCTTATGTATGTGAGTCCTGATAAATCTTTATTACTTATTACAACTCCATGGGAGTAAAATTAACTATATCTGGCTTTAAGCCATGATTAGTGAAACTTGCTGTTTAAGGTAAAAGACTCTTAGGACTATAATTAATCTTGTTTTGAGTTTGAATTTTAGTATAGTTGTCTCCATTAAATCAGTATCTGAAAGTTTTCCTATTATGTTCCTTTAAGAAGGAATGTTTTCCACCATGTGCCAAAATTTTGTTCATAACACTATCAAACTTGTTAGGCAGAAATAGTCCCAGACAAAAATAATTTATTATATAGATTATAAATTTTGCAGTTGTTCTATTACTGGCGAACTCTCCTTATTAACAAGCTCTTCAGTCTCAAAGATTTATAATTACTCCTGATAAGGCACAAAAGAAATCACCCTTTGCTTACTTTAGACATGTTGTTTCACAGTCTGTAATTAGACTCTCAAAACATTACAAAATAGGCAAGATTCTTTAAAAACTCTTAAAGATATTAATTAGCTTTAGCCTGCCTAGTAGATCACCAGTAATCAATTATTTTAAGATGAATTTAAACTAAGTAGAATAATAGATAGCTGAAACTCAATTAATTCCCTTTAATTTGTGGGGGCATGATATTTTACATCTTAGGGGAGCTGTTATTTTGTTTGGGTGGAACAGTGGCTTTTGACAAAAAGGAAGCTTTCTACAGTAAAACAATTAGTTGAACGAGATTTTTAAAAGGACACACAGAACTCTTTACAAATACTTGGAATTCACCTGTTTTTGTTATTAAAATGAAGTCAGCAAAATGTAGGATGCTTCATGACCTCTGAGCTATTAATGAAGTCTCCCTTCACCCATTATGAATTCTGTTTCCTGGCCTTTGATAGTTATTGATTTAAATGATTGCCTTTTTATTATTCCACTGCAAGAAGCTGACAAATGTTGCTTTGCTTTTACAATACCCAGTGTTAATGTAGAACACCCTGCAACCAGGTTTCAATGGAAAGTCCTTCCTCAAGGCATGAAAAACAGCCCTACAATGTGTCAAAATTTTGTTAATAAAGCTATCCAACCAATTAGAGAAAAAATTTCTCAATGCAAACATAATACACTATACAGTGACATGCCTTGTAGCTGTTCCACTAAAAAATGAACTCACACATTTATAACCTTAGCTTCAATTAGCGTTACAAGAATATGGGCTTATTATAGCCCCAGAAATAGTTTAAGAAAAATCTCCATTTTCCTACCTAGGTCATATTGTCACTGAAACAACAGTAAAGCCACATAAGGTACACTTATGCTTTAATTCTTTAAAAGCACTTAATGACTTTCAAAAACTTTTAGGAGATATTAATTGGTTTCTACCACCACTCCAAATTACTACAGAACAATTAGCTAATCTCTTTTTCACACTTAGAGGAGATCCTAATTTAAATTCCACTAGGACATTAACTCCTGAGGCAAAAAAGGAGCTTTCATTAGTCAAACAGAAAAATTCCTGAAGCTCAACTCACCCGTTTTTCTTTAAATGAAAAGGTACCAGCTATTCTTAGTACTCTAGTGTCCCCTACAATTTTTAACTTATAGGAAATTTACTTTCTGTTATTTATCAACCTTATAATAAAAGCAAATAGACACTCTTGTTTCCTCTTAGAGGATTGGCAAATTGCTATTACTATTTTTTCTGGTCATACTGATATTGATAATTACTTACCATCTCTTAAGATATTAACCTTTTTCACTAATTATTAATAGGTATTTCAAAAGATTGTTAGATCTAACCTCATTCCTTCAGCACCCATGACATTCACCGATGGGTTAAGTACAGGTATAGCAGGATATTATGAGCCTATTAATGTTGTTTCTGATAACAAGTAATCTGTTTATGTCTCTCAAAATATAGAGACTGCAAAGTTAAAATATATTACTAATACACAATTATATACTGAAAGCAATGCCATTATTGATTCTTAACTACAATGCTGCCACTTAACTTTTATTAAGCTTTTATTGAGCCTTTTATTAACTATATTCTGCCAATACAACAACCTTAACTGTAGAGAAGAAAACATTTTGTGACTATTTTTGAATAAATAAACTCCTACAGTATTAGAAACATAGTATAAAGAATAATGATTATTTTTTAATTAACAGCCTGTTTCAAATGTATCAAGAGGCTTTTCTCCCAAACATATTTGACAATTGGATGTAACTTATATGCCTTCTTTTGAAAAGCTTTCTTATATTCATGTTATAATGATTTTTTTCTTCTTTCATTTTTGCCACTTTACAAACAAGTGGAACAATTAAACATGTGGTCAATCATATTTTACAAGCCTTCACATTTATGAGTGTACTTAAACGAATTAAAACAGATAATGCTCCTGAGGAGCTTACATTAGAAAAACATTTTTTCCTTTTATGCTTTTTATAACATTTCTCTGATCACAAACATTTATATAATTAAAAACAAAGATATTAAAATTATTCTTTTAAACAAAAAAGGGGAATCTGGGCTATTACCCTCATTGATAATTGGTTATTAATTTTTGACAATTGACTATTAATTTTTATAATTGGCTATTAATTTTCTAAATATTAACAAAGATGGGTACACTCCAGCTAAAAACATCTACAGGACCGGATCCATTACAGGATCCATTACTAATGAGGGATGAGGGTGTGCTTATTTTTTCAGAAAACTTTGATAAACCTGTCGGATACCGGAGAAAAATGTCAGAGCGTGTACCACAACTCACAACTTGAATGCAGAGTATGAAAATTCAGGGAAAGCACAGAAGGAGCCAATCTACAGTGACAAGTGCCTTCCCACATGGGGTCCAGTGAAAGCTCCCTCTCATCGAGTGGAAGACTCCTGAACTTGTATTTTTAACAATAGTAGCTTTACTTTCTGCTCAAGTGTAATGTACAGAGTGCTCAGCACTGGACTTATTTTTCCTTTTCCACCCTGGATGCAACCCCTCACATATATGGACAAATTGGGAATATACATATACTAATAACAACTGTATATTCGGAAGACAAGAAGATCCCTATCTCCAGGATAAAGTCAATGTTACAATTACCCTCAGATCTCTAGCATCCAGGACACCTATATGTTTTTCAAAATTTAGCAACAATATTGAATCTGTCTTTTTCCTTGTTACACATTTTTAATACCAGTTTGTCTATGGATATGTAAATTTTACTCAATCTAATACTACTTTTGAATAGAATGTTACTTGTGTCAATTATACTCTCAAACAATGTATTGATAATAATGACTATATTGTACTTTTGGTAGAACAATAATCATTTGCTATTTTCCCTACCAACATTTCACATGAATAGTTTCAGAATTCTGGTGAACATGTTCTTCAAATTATTACTTCCTCCTTGAGTCAATCAAAACAATTTATTGGTCTCCTTATTACTGGTTTAATCATTGTTGCTTCTTTTATTGTATCTACTACTGTTTCAACTTCTGTGCTACAATCTGAAATTTAAACTGCATAATTTGTATATGACTTAGTAAAAATATATGTTTAGTACTTAATGCACAAGGAGCTATTGATATATTGCATAAAGTCAATTTATTTAGAGCAATCAGTATTGTATTTAAAAGATGAGTTAGAAACCTTGAAAACAAGGTTGCTATTGCAATGTGATTATAGATATTCATATATTTACATTACCCTGCTACCCTATGATACTTCAGATCCTAATATCTCATGAGACAAGACAAGTGCCCACCTACTGGGGGCCTGGCACAATTCTAATATTACTCTCAATAATAATACCCTTCATGATATTACTGCCAACTTTGAACTGCTCAGTATGCTAATAATTGGTCTGCGGTTTTACAACATCAAATTAAAATAGATGCTATGATGCAACAAGAATTGGATGTTTTGGAACAGTCAGTAATAGCTTTAGGAAGACAAATAGAACAATTAACAATGCACTTCAATTTGAAATGTGATTATTGTTATTCTTTTATCTGTGTAACTCCATATGTGTATTCAAATTTCACTAATGTTAATGTAATCATTGAACAAATATTAAATAAGCTCTAGGGTGCATGGCACTCTGAAAATATTACATGGGAAATTAGCCAGTTATCTAAAATACAACATGAAGTAGCTGATTCTCATATTGATAGTATTGATCCTCAAGATATTGCAAACAAATTGTTAATTTGGATAGATCAACCTAATCCCTTAAAAAATGTATTTAGCTTGCTATTGTATTTTCTACCTCAGCCATGTTTTGTGTTAATTTGTGTTTCCTCCTTCCCTACCTCTTAAGATATGCTAACCACATCTTAGGCGAGATTCATGCATTTTCTTAGACAGTGTTATTCATCATATTACATTTCATTATTCCTTGCATTGTCACCTTAATTAAATTAAGGATCCAAGCATTAGGAACGGATGTTCATCGCCTCAAGCTGCTTGCAAAATTGAAAGGGGGAATTGTTGAGGGTTGGCCCTAAAGATTCCAATCTAGGTTTAAGATCCAGGACGGAGCTTGACTCTCGCCCAGGCTTAACCTACAGGGCTCAGTCATTTAGGAAGCAGGGCTCTCCAAATCTCCCCCTGCAAGGGAGGTTCCTGAGACATTCCTTCTCACTCTTTGAACCTTAGATTTATACACCACTCCTCTATGCAGGTGGCGCCAAGGCGCATGGGAAAACCTTGGAAAATACAACCTAATCTAGGAACCCTGATAACGAGGAAATGTATGTTGTCATGTCCTCAGCAGATGTTTTGGGGAGTATCTCATGGGGATGATGCTTTGAAGTTAGGCTAGATTTTTTTCTACATATGCTGTACCCTCAGATGAATAAACTGGCTCCGTTCTTCACTGACCCACATGGCCCATGTCTTTCTTTATTTCACACTCTTGCTTTCAGTGCACTCTTTGATTGCTGGCCACAATCACCCAAACAACTTTGCAAGTAATTTAATCTAAGGTAGGGAAGCCCACTGTGTTCCACTCAAGCTTGGGTAGAGGCAGATTCTTTTGTCTAGGTAGCCCAAATTTGAGGGGTGGTCTGATAAAGGAGGTATTTCCTCTGTCAGGAGGTGAAATGACGATGGGGTGACATTAGCCCCTGTAGAAAGGATATATATAAGCTGTGCACCCTGACCCCAAAATAAGCCTAATTCCAGATTGACTCCCATGCATGCATGCCTCTAGCTTCCAGAGAAATAAACATGGATACAACCTAATCCTGTTTATCTTTCTCAGACCAAACTCTGCAGGTTGATATTGAGAAGAAATTATCTTTCAGATCTATGGTCAGGGGAAGAGTTTATGACTAAACAAGGGGTAGAGAGTATCATACAAAATAAAATGGACACTTTTGTTTATATAAAATTGAAACAGACAGGTCCTTTAAGCAAAAAGATTGTAGAGTAGTTATTTTCTCCAGTCCTCATAACCTTTCAAACCTCCCCAAAACAGAAATTATGCACCAAAGATAAAGCAACTTCATCTGTTTCCACAGTCTGGACAGTAAGAATCCAAAACAAAATAAAAATAAAAAAACAAGAACTAACCCTAAGTTCACCCAGCACCTCTTGACCACTTCCCACACTCCTAGCAGTGAGACCACACTAGCAGCAAGGACACAACAGGTTTACATTAAAATCCACCCCTTAGAATAACTACAATATGCATAAAATACCTGGGGATCAACCTTCCAAAGCACACAAAAGATTTGTGTAGTTTCAATTACAAAGCACTCCTTCAAGAATTAACAGACAACCCACAAAGCTGGAAGGAAGATTCAGTGCTCATGGCTAGGCTGAAACAATATGATAAAAATGATGATACTAGTTAACTTTAATTAGTTGAAACTGCAGCTAGGATAAGAAGGTAAGTGGTTGAATGGAAAAAATTTTTGTATTAAATTTTCCTAAAAAAGATTTGCTATCCAAGATACATAAATAATTAATAAATTTGGAATTGTGTAAATCAAGTGACTAAAATGTACATGCTCTCTGAGCCAGACTCCAGTATTGAGCTTATACCCCAAGGAATACAGTGATAAGAAAAAAGTCCCTAAATACGCCAAAATATTTATAGTGGCACATTTTGTGATAGCTAAGAACTGGAAATAAAGTAGATGCCCATCAACTGGGGAATGGATAAACAAATGATAGTACGTGAATATAATGGAATACAGCTGTGCTATAAAAATGATGTGTGATAAAAAAAGAGAAATATGGAAAGATCTATATGAACTGATGCAAAATGAAGTAAGCAGAACCATGAAAAACAACATACACAGGAACTACCACAACATAAATGGAAAGAATAATGACACACCAACAAATGAAAAGCAAATGTAAGAAAATTATAAAGACCAAGTGGATTTGATCCCAGTTGCCTCAAAAAAAAAAAAAATAGAAAGAAAGGAAAAAAAAAGAAATAACACAAGGAGGCAGCGAGTTGGCACAGTCGATAGAGTACTGGCCTTGGAGTCAGGAGGACTTGAGTTCAATTCCAGCCTCAGACATTTACTAGCTGTGTGACCCTGGGCAAGTTGCTTACATCCAATTGCCTTCCAAAAAAAAAAAAAGATCAAGGGGAACTCAAATGAAAAGATATGAGAGGATGCCCCCAAAGTACCACTTGATGGAGGTGAGAGGCCTATAGATGTTACACATTGCACATGGTTTTGGGCTTTTTCAATGTATCATTCAATTATGCTGATTTTTTTTCTATTAAAAAAACTTTGTTACATGGGATGGCTCTGGATGAGGGGAAGGGAGAAAAATACATGAGATATAATGGTGATATAAAAAACAATTAATAAAAATTATTCAAAAACAAAAAAGAATTGAAAAGTTTGTGTATAAATAAATCTAATGCAGTTAAAATTAGAAGGGAAACAAGTACCTGGGGGAAAATCTTTGCAGTAAGTTCCTATAGTAAAGGTCTCATATCCAAGATATGTAAACTGATTCAAATTTATAACAATGAGAGTCAATCTCAACTGATAAATGCTTAAAGGATATGAATGAGCATTATTCAAAAGAAGAAAACTAAGATATCAACAATCATTTGAAAACAATTCTCAGAATCAGAGAAATGCAAATTAAAGCAAGTCTGAAGTTTTTCTGTGTCCATCAAATTGGCAAAGAAGACAAAAGGAAAGTGACAAATTTTGGAGGAGTTTCAGGAAAACAGGCACACTTGTACACTACTGATAGAGTTGTGAAGTGATCCAGGTAATCTGGAAAGCAATTTGGAACTCTTTCCAAAAAGGTACTAAACTGGGAATGTGATCTTTGATGCAGAAATACCCACACTATAGTTGGTCTATACTGCTAAAGAGATTAAAGAAAGATGAAAAGGACCCATATGTACAAAGATTATTTGCATCAGTTCTTTTTATAGTGACAAAGAATTGGAAACTAAGGAGCAGCTAGGTGGCATGGTTCACAGAGTACTGGATTTGAAGCCAAGAAGTGTTGAGTTCCAATGTTGCTTTGGATACTTTAGCTGTTAACCCTGGGCCAGCCATTTCATTTCTCTGTGCTTCAGTTTCCTCATGTGTAAATTGGGGATTAATATCACTTACCCCATGGGGTTGTTGTATGGACTAAATGAAATAATATATCAAGCATTTTGCAAATCTGAAACCTCTATAGAGGTTCCAGCTACGATGATGATGATGATTGGGGAATGGCTAATAATCGAATATTATTGTGTGAAAAGAAATGATGAAAAAGGTGGTTTCAGACAAACCTGGCATGGCTTATATGAACTGATGCAGAGTGAAGTGAGTAGAATTAGCAGTATAATTTGTACAATGACAATACCATTATAGAGAAAAACAATTTTAAAAAAGCTTTAGAACTCTGATTAATGCAAAAGAGTACTGAGGACTGAAGATGAGTAACACCACCCACTCACCTTCTACCAATGTGATAATGGACTTAAAATGCAGAATGAGATACACGTTTTTGGATGTAGCCAATGTGGGAATTGTTTTTGCTGGATTTCTTTGTTTATTCCTAATTTTACCTCTTCAAGACATATTCAATATAGGCTGACATATTCAGTATGACCTCTAAATTATTGAAACTGATGTGATTTTTTTTTTGAGCTAGGTTCCTCCACTTTTAGGCTTAGATCCTATTCATTACAAGTAAGCCAGTAAAATGTCATTGAATATAGAGCACTGAAGTTTCATTACACTTCTATCTGCTGCTTTCTCTGTGCACCTCTGCTCTTCGTTTGACTCCTTTGCTAATGGTGGCCAGTGAGAGTAATGCTATAGGGGAGAGGGATCTCAGAGGCTGCTGACATATGGCCTCATGAAAATGGGTCATAGTCCTTCCCATCACTATTTGTTCTTTCATTTTAGAAATTGGAGGCTCCAACTTTGTGTTTGGAAGTGTCAGGAAAGTGAACTATCCAGGCATCTAGATGTTAAGGCATCCATGGCATTGGGCATTTCCAGTTCTGGCCAGGAGGTCAATCAAAAAGGCTTCTCCTAGTCTAACCATACGGCTGGCAGACCAGAAACCATCCATGCCTGCTCTAAAATCTCTCCAAGGCCTTTCCCTTTCACATCATCACAAATGTCCCTGAAGCAGGTTTCCTAGACTCTTCTTTACGAGGAGTACAACAGACATGTTCCGCACATGTGCCAGTCTTCCCTTACAAAGACAATATGATGCCATGGACATAGCACTGGACTTGAAGTCAGGAAGATGTGAGCTTGGATCTCCCCTTCGAAATGTGCTAGCTGTGCTGTGATGGGCATCCCACCTCTCTGTTCCTACTTACTCATCTGTCAAATTGGGTTAATACAACCTGCACTATCTATATCACAAGGCTGTTGAGAAGCTCCAATGAGAATAAAGAACTCTTCTAGCACTAAACTATTTCATAAATGTAAAATTTTATAATTCCATGAGTAAACACTGTATATGACTATTTTGGTTATGTTTTATAAAATTTCAAGAACGAAAACTGAGAGTTGCCTAAAGAGACTGATGTGAAGGTACAGAGGACTTACCAACTTAGATCTTCAGAAATATGCATAGATGATGGAAGCAGGGAGGGGTACCAGAGGATGAATACAAAGCATGGCATAATACCATAATTATAATGACAAGAGTTCAAAATAAGCAGAACCTGCAGGGGCAAGTGAAGAATGAGAAAAAGCTTTATGGTAAAGCCATTGGCAGGTGGGGGAAGGGAGGAGGAATCAGATTTTGGGCAGGAATGATCAAATAATCATAGACTTAGAGCTGGAAGGGATGTTTAGGAACCATCTAGTCCAACCCTCTCATTTACAGAAAAAGAAATGGTGACCCAGGGAGGTGAAGTCTAATATAATACAATTACTAAGAGCAAAGCTGGGATGTGAACTCTAGACCTATGACTCTAGATTCAGCTGTTTCCCTGCTGTACCACAATGAAAGGATAGGGCAGTTTACTCAAGATTCCTGGGATAATAATGAATGACAATAAGGGAAGATAATAATGCTTAATTTAGATAGTTCCTATGGAGAGAGAGTTAGCCATCACCACCAGCTGCCAGACAGTTGCCACCCACCTGATGGGAAGGCCAAGATAGCCAAGGCAGCAGAGCACCATGAGGAAGAGATGGGAAGCGGTGTGTGCCAGGTTGGCCGAACCACCACCATCACTTTAGCTACCATCTTCCCTCAGAGTGTAATGGAGACAGCTCAGGATCTTGAGGCCAAAAGCCTTGGGAATGCCAGCATTCCCCAAACCACTAAGACCTACTTCCAGCCTAGCCCCCACAGCCATCACTGAAGGGAGAAAAATTTGTGGAGAAGGGGCCCATTTTCCTCATTACCACTAGCAACAACTGCTAACCAATGACCACCAATAGGTAGAAGAGTCCTTCTGGTAATGGCAATATCACCCCAGACCCCCAGTGCTGCTTCCAGCTCAGACCTCCTAGACATCATCTAGGGGAACACCTCTTATGTAAAGAGGAAGCCAGTCATCTCCACCAGTTCCAAATTCTCTCCTGCCTCCTCCTCCATTGAGAAGGAAAGAAAAAAACCCAACTCTTTAAAAATACATGCAAAATAAATTCCCACATTAGCCATGTTCCCAAAAAAGGCAGGGGTGAGGTGGGCTGTGGGGAGAGAAAGAAAAAGAGAGAGGAGGAAGGGAAGGGAAGGGAAGGGAAGGGAAGGGAAGGGAAGGGAAGGGAAGGGAAGGGAAGGGAAGGGAAGGGAAGGGAAGGGAAGGGAAGGGAAGGGAAGAAAGAAGGAAGGAAGGAAGGGAAGAAGAAAGGAAGGAAGGAAGGAAGGAAAGAAGGAAGAGAAGGAAAATGTTTCAATCTGTACTCTGAGTCCATCAGCTCTATCTGGAAGTAGATAGAATATTTCATCATGACTCTTTTGGAACTGTGATGGGTCATTGCATTGATCAGAATTCTGAAGTCTTTCAATGTTGTCTTTATAATGTTGTCTTTATTGTATAACTTGGAGACAGATTCGTTGTGCAGTAGATGGAACACTGGACCTGGAGTCAGGAAGAATTGAGTTCAAATCCAGCTTCAGACATTTACTAGCTGTGTGATACTGGGCAAGTCACTTAACCTTCCTTGCCTCAGTTTCTTCATCTGTAAAATGAGCTGGAGAAGGAAATGGCAAACCATTTCAGTATCTCTTTGCCAGGAAAACCCCATATAAGGTCATGAAGAGTCAGACATGAATGAACAACACAAACAGAGGTTAAGTGACTCCTCTATGAGTGCCTCCATCTTTGATGATCTGAGCAGGTTCCAAAGCCAGGTTATACTTACACATGGTTTTTCTCCTCCACTAGAATGCGAGCTTTTTGAGAGCAGAGACTGCTTAACTTTTCTATTTGTATCCCCACTGTTTGCACAGTGCTTTCTACATAATAATAATTTTTTTCTTTTTGCTTTTTGGTGAAGCGATCGGCGTCAAGTGCCTTGCCCAGGGTCACACAGCTAGTAAGCATTACGTGTCTGAGGCTGGATTTGAACTCGGTTCCTCCTGACTCCAAGGCCAGAGCTCTATTCACTGTGCCACCTAGCTGCCCCTCATAATAACCTTTTAATAAATGTTTTAGTCATTTATTCATTCATTTAATTCTTATTTTGCTTATGTTCCCTACCAAAGAGAATGACCTTTGAACTGGAAAGAATCAGTGAAAGAGAAGGAAAAATAACACAGTTCAATAAAACTATTATGTCAACCTAGTCTGATTGTATATGCAATTTTCCATACACATGGTCCCTGACCACTGCATTTTTCATATAACTTCTTTGGGTTTAAACTTGGTTATTCTAATTACACAAGATTAAGTTTTTTTCATTGTTCTTCCCATTTACATTGTTTCATACATTCTTTTCACTTTGTGTTCATTACTTTTTCTGGTTCAGTATTAGTATTTCATGATATGCATATATGACAGTTTGCCTAGCTACTCCTTAATTGATGAACATCTACTTTTCCCCCCTCATCTTTGCTGGGCCACTTTCTGCTCAACTACTTGCTGCCATGCCACCCTCCAAAAAGAATCAGCAGAGGCCATGCCTATGAGGAACACAGATACTGGGTGCTTGTGGTGTCCTCAGAGTGATCATCCCACCTCCCTTTACACCCCCACTTTCCACAGCTTGTTGGGAGAACTGTAATCAAATCAATACTAACATTTCTTCCAAAAAGAGTGTGTCAATTGGCTGCCTTATTGTTCCACTCACAGTTTTTTGACTTCTCATGACTTCTCAGCCATTAACTCACTTTCCCAGAAACCACTTCCTTATATTTCTTATTGTAAACTCCTGAAGGACAATTATTATCTTGTTTTTGTATTGGTTATCTGGCAATAAAGCCTTTCATGACCCATCTTCTTCCACTTTTTTTGTCTTCTTACACATTATAGGTGGAAAAGACAAGATGGATTTCTAAACCTTTTGGGAGGTTTAGAAACAGATATGCAATGAGGTCTCTTCAAACTAAAATTCTCTAATTCCTTTCTTCCTTTCACATTAATTTATATCTTTCCAAAATTCTGTTCATTCATTGTGGTTTATTTTTTTTCATTTTTACTTACAATGCAATTCTCTAATATATTGATAAATCATAGCTGATTTGGCCATTTCCCATATGTTGACACAACTTTTGGTTTGATCCTAGTTCACATTTACAAATGATATAGTTAGCAATATCTTTGAACAGGTAGCTCTTTTTTATTTTCTGAAAAAAAACTATTACGGATTATTCACAAAAATATTGGGTCAGAGCACGTGATTAATTGAGTAACTCTTACAATGCTAGAATGGTCTTGACAAAAACATGCTAATTTGCAATCTAACAAGGAATGTATGATTGTATCTGTTTCTTCGCTACCTTGATTTTGCCTCTTTTACCTTTTTTTGCACATTTGATAGATATGAAGTCTGGGAGCTGCCAATTACTGGGTATGTAACCTTAGGCAAGTAACTTAATTTCTTTTATTCTCAATTTTCCTTACCAGGTATAAGACTACGTAACTTATTTCCAAGGTCTCTTCTACATGTAAACGTCTATAATTAAAAGTGGTACCTCAAAGTTTTAAACACATCTAGCATGTTTTGTTCACTACTAGCTTCCCCCCTAGCCCGAATTTTAGAAGGAAAATGGATGTGTTCAGAGTGTTTAGATGAGAGCTACCAGGTTGGGGAAGGGCCTTGAAATCATGTCATACAGTGCCATAACAGGTATAAGTATATGTGTGTTGTGTGTGTGTGTGTGTGTGTGTGTGTGTGTGTGTGTGAGAGAGAGAGAGAGAGAGAGAGAGAGAGAGAGAGAGAGAGAGAGAGAGAGAGAGAGAGAGCATGTGTGTGTGTGTGTGTGTGTGTGTTAGGGGGACCGTGGACAGAGGCCATGAAGCCAACCAAGGAAGGAAAATAGGATGGGGCCAGACCAGGTATAAGCCTATATGATGTATAGGAAGAATGCAGCATCTCACCTCAAGGCATGGCAGCCTTCACTTACATTGTGCCTCAGGTCACTTTGCTAAGAGTCTCTCCTGGTAGAATAAAGTCATACTAAAGCAGAGGTAGCCCATTCCCCAGTTTGTTTCCTCAGTGCATGTTCTGCCCTCCCCAACCTCTACCCTGTAGCCCAGCCAAAAACCTTCAATTCTTCAAGTTCTTTGAGGAGATGGATATCAGAGATATGTCTTTCTACACCCTGGGATGCAGCAAGAGACAATGGCAGGAAAGGTGGTCCACTGGTCCTTGGAAAGAGACCCAGGCAATGGAGATGATGGTGGGGCAACTGAGGGGACAAGAATAGCAGATATGGATGCAGGGCAATTAGTACGGTAGTGGTGTGGGGTCAGTAGCAGCTGGGAAGATGGATCCCTCAGTTTCTACCACAAGTCCTTATGTCTCCTTTCTCTTCTTTCTCTCCTTTCCTGTACCCAAACTCTTTGGCCCTGCATCCAGGTAGCCATGATAACCCTCCTCTTACTGAAGTCTCTTGGCAAATAGCTGATAAAGAAGCATTAGAAATTTCTGGAAATGTTTCCCTCACTCTACTTGCCTTGTGTAATATTGCCCTTCCTCTGAGCATGCTCAGTCACCCTTCCTCAGAGCATGTACAAGACAGCTTTCCTCTTAGCTGTGACTCTCTAGGTATCAAGATATGACACCAGTGAGGGATGAGGAAAGAAGAGGGTCTTTTTCTACACCAATGTCATGGTAATCCCACCTACATGGTGACTAGTGTCAGGGGGCTTAACCAAGTTAGCTATGGGCTCAAACAATGCCCAGTGCAGAGTTACAATGTCTAGTTAATGACCTTGTATAAAAACCACTTTATTTACTTCTAAGGACCACTTAACAACCTCTTAGTCAACTACATCTGTGATGGTGGTCATTGTTCAGTCATTTAGTTATGTCCAACTCTTCATGACCCTGTGGAAACTAAAGCAGTTAAGAGTCTTTGTAGTAATAATCACGCAGCTTTGCAAAAGCCTATCTCACAAGCTAATGAGGTTACATAGACTTTGAGAAGAATCTTGAGGCGGGTTACCTGCAATGTTGATTGAATTACGATTGTAATTTTTTCACTTCATCTTTGCCTTCAAAAACCTGGGTTTTGAAATTTGTGTGTCAGTGGGAATATTTATCACCAACAAGCAAGAAAAATAGTCTTTCTTTTTTTTTTGGGGGGGGTTCAGGCAATGGGCTTCAGTGACTTGCCAAGGGTCACATAGCTAGTAAGTGTTATGTGTCTGAGGCTGGATTGGAACTCAGGTCCTCCTGAATCCAAGACCAGTGCTCTATCCACTGCTCCACTGAGTTGCCCCCAAGGAAAATAGTCTTAAGGGTATTCAGAATAACAGGAATTGGAGGTAAGCAGTAGGAATTTTTTTCGACAAAAAACAAGAGGTTTGGGGCTCAGAAGGACAATGTCCTTGGTGGTCTGGCTCTTTTTTACAGTTGATGCTGTCATTAAATTGTCTGTCACCAATGGTTGGGGGAGGGTGTGGCACCTCTTTAAATCTAGCTCCATCCCCAGTATCCTTTCTGCTCTGATGCTATATGAGTACTAGTTCAAAGAACTGAGGACGAGCATCCTGAAGAAAAGAATATTTAGGGAGTGATGTCGTAACTGTCCTTAAATTTTTGAAGAGCTGTTGGTCAGATGGCAGGAGTTTTTGGCCTGCTTGACTCAAGGAGTAAAAATAATGGGTAGAAGAAGCAAAGAGGCAAATTTCAGCTTGGTTTTCATTTCTCCAGTGTCTTTATTCTTTTCTATTTTCTATTTTTCTTTAGACTGCTATTTTATTCCTTTTTCTATATCTTCAGGTATAAGTTTGTAGTTGCTTTTTTTTTTTAATTTATGGAGCACTGGTGGCATCTCCCTCTCCCATGCAGGTGAACAACAATCCCAAGTTTAAGGTATTCTGTGGATCCATAGCTACTCAGAATGACAACTCCTGGGACCCTTTGAACACGTCTAACTGTTTGAGAATCAACCAGAGCATATAATTAGCTCAAAGCATAGGAAGCCAGGGGGTATAGTGGATAGTAATAAACATGGAATTAGGGATATCTGAATTTAAATTCTGCCTTAAATAGGAGGCAGTGTGTAATGCTGGGCAAGTCACTTAACTTCTAAGCCTCAGTTTTCTCATCTGTAAAATCAGGACTATTTTTGATAAAATTTTGTAATTTTTTGTAAAATAGGACCTACCTTACAGGGTTAAGTGGGTCAAATGAGATAATGTAAGTAAAGTTCATAGCAAACTTTAAAAGGACTACATAAAATATCAGACACTATTATTAATGAAATATTATGACAAGAAGATTTGCAATAACCATTCCCCCATAAACACAGGGCATAACGTCCCACAAATATACATACCATCAATGGGAGAGTGAGCATGCAGACAGATCACACATTAGAAAGTTACACATGGTCTCTCCTACCTCCTATACAGAAGAACAACAGGATGTTTTCTGGTGATGTTATTTGTGGTGTTTAAAAAGCTTTGGGAGACATAATTTCTGGGTAATTTAATGCTTTTATTAATAAGGACAGCACATTTATTATAAAAGGATGGTCATTTGGCTGTCTCTCTTAGACCAAAGACAATCATGGCGGCAGGCTCAAGGCTCATATGTTCTTTTGAAAGAAGAGTGTTCAAAAGGATGGCAAACAAGTCTCATTGGTTAGCAGTTAATGAGAGAATGAATATTACAATGAGGGGCTGAAAGTGACATCATGTTACTCTCTGACAAAGAGACTGTCTCTATAACCAGACCACCCTCAGGCTTCGGTAATTTAAACAAAAGTGTCTGTTTTCACCCAAGCTTGATGGAATGGAATTCACCTTAGACTAGAGATTCCTTGTAAGCTTCAATGTGGTTGGACAGAGGAGAAGGTTAGCTCAACTTTCCAAGACTGAGGTCTTGAAAATAGAAAAATAGAGAACTCGGAACCTCCCCAAATCATTAGTTATTAATAATCATTTCTGGTATATCACACTGTTTCTTGCAGAGTATGGGGTTTCTGCTGGACATGCACCCCTGTTAGATCTGCTTCTCACTGGCCACGGGGTTTCTGCCTTGTCCAGGCTTCAGTCTCCAAGGATGTGTTGGCCTAGAACAAATCCTGCTTAGAACCAGCTGACAGCAGTCTGGTAACCTCAGCCAACAAAAGCCAGGCTGTGCCTTTTGCCTAAGATTAGATCTGTCCCTTCTGACCTCTTTGTCTAGGCTGGAGATCAAAGCCTTTTGCTATAAATAACTATGCAGCTTATCATTAGCATTCAGCTGTAACTGAATTTGAACCTGGAGGAAAGGTAACTTAAAGAAGAAATTCAGTCATTGTTTCCCACACACCTAATTTACCTTCCTGTCTTTGTTAGTCATATCTGTCAAGTCAAGCTCTACAGCTTTATTTTGGCAAGTGATAAGTTTCCTTTCTCTATGTTTAATTACCTTTTCTTTGTTATTAATGTGGAAATATGGTGTTATAAATTTGCCCCTAAAACCACTTTCCAGTAACCATTAGATGTTGATCATTGATAATAATTATCTTTTAAATTTTTTTTATTTTTTAATTTCTTCTTTAACACAGTTATTGTTTAGTCTCCACGTAACCTAATACCACTTGTATCCTAAACTGACTTAATATTTTCTATTTTTTTTGTATTGTGATCTAAAAATATGTAAAATGTTTACCTTTTAAAATTTATCCAGGACCTCATTCTTTAGTCTCAGTTCAGCCTTGACACTAACTAGTAGAGTATTTTGCAAAAACAAAAAAGAACCCCCAACAACAACAACAACAATAACAACCACAACCACCACTTCCTCTCTCCTGGCTGTAATTTCCTCAGATGTAAAACAAGGCAGTTGAACTCATATCAGGTAGGCAAACTACATGGAGGGCCAAATCCTGCTGCTGCTTGAAACTCCTTTCTTCAAAGTTATCCATAATATCTTGTCAAATCAATGGGTTTTTTTTCTCAAATATCCTCCTTCTTGACCTCTCTGCAGCCTTTGATACTGTCGGATCGCTCTTCTCTCTAGGTTTTCATGACATCCTTAGCTCTACTCCCACATATCTGACAGCTCCTCAGTCTCCTTTGCTGCATTTTTTTTTCATCTTTTCACACTCATTTTTAAATTCTGAACTCCAGATTTCCACCCTACTTCAGTCCCTTCCCCACCCATTGAGAAGACAAACAAAACAATATTCCTTATACATACCATCCTTTGCTGATCTTCATCCAGGTTGGGTGGCCATCTGTGAGCATGTCCCAGGACTCTGTCCCCAGCCCTCTTCTCTTTTCTATAAACTTTTTCATTTAGTGATATCAGCTCCCATAGATTCAATTCTTATCTCCATGCCGATGCTTCTCTAATCTATTTATCCAGTCCTAACCTCTCTGCTGACCTCTGATCTCCCATCTCCACTTACCTACTGGCCAACTGAAATAGGGTACCCCATAGATATCTTAAACTTAGTATGTCTAAAACTACACTCATTATCTTTTCCCCCAAACCGAGACTAACTTAACTGCAAAGCTGAGTGGAACCCTAATGGGGGGAAGGATCTCTCATTGAATAGGGGACTTTCAAGCATTTCAGATGAAAAGATCAGCCATGAGTAGGAACTTTGAAATACAAACACAAGGTAAGGGCAGCTAGGTGGTGCAGTGAATAGAGCACTGGCCCTGGAGTCAGGAGGACCTGAGTTCAAATCTGGCCTCAGACACATAACACTCATTAGCTGTGTGACTCTGGGCAAGTCACTTACCCCCAATTGCCTCACCAAAAACAAACAAATAAAAAAAAATAAACAAACACAAGAGTCCAGAGAAACTTGGAAAAGTAAATTTGTCTGAGCCATCAAAAAGAGGCTATGTGATTGTATAGGGCTAACGTCCTCATAGGAAGAGAAACAAGAGTCCATCTCAGAACCTTTCTGCATTCGAAGGTGACTGAGGGGATTAAGTAAAGAAGAAGTCTGAGGTGCTGGGTGCCAATCGGTTGTGCACTTGAATGGTCAGAGAAGGGAGTTTCAGAGGGATGCACGAGGGTAGAAAGGGCTCCCTTTGGCTGTTTTTCACAACTGGGGTGAGAGCGGGCTGGTCTCTGAAGTGGAGTTAAGGAGGGCTCACACACGTGTACACACACACACCACAGCTCAGGGCCCTCTTCTGTCTGGTACTTTAAGGGGAAGGGGGGGGGGGAGGAATCGTTTCCTGAGTGGAAGGTGCTTCTAGAAGGCGTCCCCGCAGCCTCCTCCTCACGCAAGCCTGTCGCTTAGCTTCCTCCCTTCAATGTGGCCTGTTGCGCTTCCCCATTCGCGGGGTTTCCCTCCCTTTCCTCCCGTGCCCCCACTTCTACGCCGGGAGGGACCCACGCCCCGCCTTTTCCTCCACTTTCCCGCCTCCTCAACGGTCTGTCGGGCGCACATGCGCAGAACACGCGGTGGGGGCGGGGCGCGTAGCCCGAGGGGCCTCGTTCTCGGCTCGCCCCTCCCCTCCCCCCATCTCGGTCGGGTCCCCGCAGTGGGCAGCGCGGCTGGCTGCTGCTGGATCCTCGGGCTCCCCAACCGACTGAGGCTGCGGCTCTTGGGCGCCAGCTGCCGGCATGGGCGCCGCGACCCCCGGCGGCTCTCTCCTGCTGCTGTGCCTGGGGAGCCTCATGCCAGGGTGGGGCTGCCTGGCGCAGGACTTCGTCTTCAACCCCGACTCGAGCTTCAGCTCCTACGAAGTGGTCATCCCTAGGCAGCTGGTGAGCCGCGGGGGCGGCCCCGAGGTGGCCGGCCGAACGTCCTACGTCCTGCGCATCGAGGGCAAGAAGAACATCATCCACCTGCGGCCCAAGAAGCTCCTGCTGTCTCGACAGCTCCAGGTTTTCACCTTCGCGAAAGACGGGAGCCTAGTGCAGGACCAGCCTTACATCCCGACGAACTGCAACTTCAGGGGCTTCGTGGAGGGGTCCCCCGGGTCGGACGCGACGCTGAGCACATGCTTCGGGGGCCTTCGAGGGATGCTGAAGATCGAGGACAGCATCTACCAGATCGAGCCCATCCAGCCTTCCTTCAGCTTTGAGCACGTTGTCTATCGCTTGAAGGACGATCTGATTCTCAACTTCACCTGTGGCCTAACTGATGAAGAAATAAACAGGCAGCTGAGCGAGCTACGGAGCGTGCCTGCCCCCAGAACTGATTCTTGGAGGAGCTCCTACATTCACCAGAAGTATTTGGAGGTGTTGATTGTAGTTGACCATACTCGGTATGTCTATGTGAGTTATAATTTAACAAGAGCCATCAGTGACGCTATTGTCATGGTAGGTATCATGGACTCATACTTTCAGGCTTTGAATGCCAAAATACACTTAGAAGCCGTTGAGGTCTGGACAGACAAGAGCAAAGTAGATGTTGACGTGGATCAGTTGCTACAAGTTCTTAGATCCTTTACCAAGTACAGAAAAAATATTAGCTATCCAGAATTGAGAATAGATATGACACACTTATATGTGCATAGGATGTATCCTGGTGCATTGGGATGGGCCTACGTTGGAGGTGCCTGTACTAGGAACTTTGCAGTATCAACAAGCGTTTTGAAATATGAAGACTTGGTCACTCCTTCTGGATGGTCTGCTCATGAGTTGGGCCATGGTGTTGGCATAAACCATGATGCAGGCAACTGTGTTTGTCAAGGGAAAAGACAGTGTATCATGTTCACTGGTGGAAGGTATGGTTTCAGTAATTGCAGCTTTGTAGAATATTTCAACAATGTGAATATAGGAGGTGTGTGTCTAGATAACATTCCAGGACTTCCATATATATTGAAGAAATGTGGAAACAAAGTAGTAGAGACAGGAGAGGAGTGTGACTGCGGTACAGTAGAGCAATGTAAAAAGGATAAGTGTTGTCAGCCTGATTGTAAATTGAAACCTGGTGCACAGTGTGATACTGGTCTGTGCTGTACCGATTGTCATTTCAGTCCCTCTGGACATGTATGTAGAGACACAGAAAATGAATGTGACCTTGCAGAATTCTGCAATGGAACTTCGAATCTATGCCCAAAGGACTTTTATAAGCAAGATGGAACCCCATGCAGTAACGAAGCCCTCTGTTACCAGAAGAGATGTCGTGATCGCTCTTTGCAGTGCAAAGAAACTTTTGGATCTGGCGCCAGAGACGCTCCTCTTGTATGTTATGAAGAAGTGCACAGAAGAGCTGATCGATTTGGTAACTGTGGCTTGTCAGGCCGAACCTATGAAAAATGTTCAACGAGTAATGTGTTGTGTGGAAGATTGCAGTGTGTCAATGTGAGGAGCGTCCCTAAAATGCCTGATCACACAGCAGTCATTTTTACTCATGTGAAGGAGTATAATATTCGGTGCTGGGGGTTAGACTTTCATCCCTCAATGATAGCAATGGGGTTACGTGATGAAGGAGTGGTGAGAGATGGCACTGGGTGTGGTACGGACTTGATATGTATTAACCGCGCATGTCGCAATATTTCAGTCCTCCAGTATGACTGTAAACCAGACAAGTGCAACAAACGAGGTGTTTGCAACAATTTGAAAAATTGCCACTGTAACTATGGGTGGGCCCCTCCCTTCTGTGAGAGTCCTGGTTTTGGAGGAAGCATTGACAGTGGACCTGCAGGAGAAGTGGAAGAAGTTTCCAAGCCAGTTAAAGTTGTGCCTGCTATGTTTATTCGACTTGGTTTATTAGTTACCTTATTGGTTCTGGTAATCTTGAAAGAAGTGATAGGAAGATTCTTTAAACAAAAGGCGAAAGTGATAGCTGATTTAGC
The DNA here is from genome assembly GCF_003287225.1 of Phascolarctos cinereus. Taxonomy (NCBI): domain Eukaryota; kingdom Metazoa; phylum Chordata; class Mammalia; order Diprotodontia; family Phascolarctidae; genus Phascolarctos; species Phascolarctos cinereus. Next base: position 47,311,607 of record NW_027555958.1, on the reverse strand, counting down.
AAAAAAACCTCTGCCAAAGAACCAAAGGAAGGGAAAAGTTCCTAGAGGAACAACCCCAATCTCCTAAATGAGATTATTCTTAAATTAGCTTTTATAAAAAACACAAAAGCGACTTCTTCTGAGTATCTTCTATGGAGGCAAGGATGGCTCCTAACTATTAATTTTATGGCTTGTCATTAAACTTCTCTTTGCCATCTTGGGTTTTTCCTTAGGTTCTGGTTATCAAATAAAAACTGACTGCATATTTGAACCAACCAAGGTTATTAATTCTATTTTTGGAGCATTCAATTTGTCCTAGAATTTATATTGAAGATTTTGGGATTGAATTTGTTCTTGGGAAGCTTACCTAACCCTCTAAAACTGCTAGGTGAAAACCTCCTGGGCTTCAGCTTTAGGTTCTACTTTTCCAACCTGGGTCACATCACATCCCTCAAACCTGGCAGTTATGTTTGATTTTGTGAGAATCCTTTCTGTGACTACTCTGAACAAATAGAAGTTTTCACTGTTCTTTATTTTTAGCACTCACTTCCTTGCCTACATGAAACAGAAACAGAAAAAAGATGATAGACCAACAGAGAGCCTCCCATGTTGCAGGCTTAAGTGCTGCTCTCAGAATCCTAACATGTAGGGAAAATAACAGAATATCCACATCAATTCATATAAGATGTTTTCATCTGTTTTATTTTTTCTGTTGAAGTATTTTTGAGACCTCCACCCCACTTCCCCAACCCCCCAAGAATGACTGGTATGTACCAAACTTATGGCAGCTGGAAAAGATATAAAACGTAAAGTGAACCCTGTCTGTGGGCATTTGGCTGTGATATCAGAGCAACACTTGGTCTTCCTGCAGACCTCCAAACTGCATCCATTTAGGAAGATTACCTTGTATAATAAAAGAATCCTGTCATGTTCTGATGTTAGGATGATGTTGTCACTTGACAACAGCAACAATTTTTATAGCATTTTAAGGTTTGCAAAGCCTTTTATGTGTATTATCTCATTTTAGCCTTTCAATACCCCTGTGAGGAGGTGCTCTAGGGGCCAGTCGTAGTCAAGAGGTCCTGGGTCAGGTCCTTTTTCTCAGATATCAGATTAGCATGTGCAAGTCACTTAACTTTCACAATGCCCCAGACAATGCTCTAAGACTCTATGTTATAGACATGTTGCTAGTCTGCATTAGTGGAGAGTTTGTATGTTGACAATTCCCTATTCAGAGGAAATCACAGGTTTAGACCAAAAAGAAAAGATGAGGAAACCCTGAATTTAGATAATGGTAGAGGCGAGGGTAGGAGGGTTGTTGGGTACAGAATTCTATTTTATTTTATTTTTGTGGGCAATTGGGATTAAATAACTTGCCTAGAGTCACACAGAGCTAGTGAGTGTTATGTGTCTGAGCTGGATTTGAACTCAGATCCTCCTGACTTCAGGGCCAGTGCTCTATCCACTGCCCAACCTAGCTGCTCCTGGGTTCAGAATTTTAAAAGAGGTGTTTCCAATATTGTCCTGTATCACACAGGTTCCTAATTCATCAAGGATAAATCATATTTTAAAAATAAAACTCATTCACATAGCACTTTATAGTTAAACCTCTAAGAAAGTCTTACTCTACTGCCACATTACAGCATAGAGGAGAATCCCAGTTTCTTGAAGGCTATCTCAAATAAATTCTGCCATGTTCTGCCCCCCTCTAGAAAGTCTTTGTGTATAGTCACAAAATAGACTGTCTGCCATCCAAGGAACTGACTGGCTCAGGACAGCGAGGCCCATCACCAGAAGGTTGTTTTCTGGGTGAAGAAATCTCTGGCTATATTAGTTCATTAAACATACGAAAAAATGCAAAACCTTCTGGTCCTCTGTTGCTGCAACAGTGACCATGTTGGAGTAGCCGAAAAGAATCACACAATACTTAAACCATTTGCAAAAATTACCTGTTAATATTCAATTCAACAAAAATTTGATTCAATGGGCAATATGTGTGAGGTGTTGGGGATTCAAAGACCAAATAAAAGCTAGTCCCTGCCCTCAAGGAACTTACATTCTACTTGGAGGATTACAAAATATGAAGAGAGAAAATATATGTAATTTGAAGAGGAAGAGAACACCGAAAACCCAGACCATCAGGACAAGCTTCTACTAGCAGGTAACCCTTGAAAGAAGGATCCTGAGAGGTGGAGGTGAGAATGGGAGAGCATTCTAGAAATGGAGGGCGGTAGATGATTGGTTGTACTTCAAGTGAATCAGTTTGGGTGGAATTATGAATGAAGGGAAGTAATTTGGAGTAAGTCCAGAAAACTATGTTGGAGCCAGATTATGATGAGACAGGAAGAAGGAATAGCAACCAAGAAGGCTCTTAAAATAGTGCAAGTGAGAGGAGATGAGGGGTTGAACTAGCAGTCTTCCCCTTCTACCCTTCTTTCTTAGTAACTTCATCAACTTCCATGGGTTTTAACTATCATTTCTATAAATTTGACTCCTAGATTTATATATCCAGCTCAAGTCTCTCCCCTTAGCTCCATTCCCACATCACCAGTTGCCTATGGGACACTTCAAATTCGATGTCCTGAAGACATCTTACATTCTGCATGTCCAAAATAGAACTCATTTTTTTTCTCTCCAAACAATCCCCTACTAAACTTCTCAATTTCTATAGAAGTCATCCCCATTCTTCCAGTGTCACAGGTTCACAACCTGAATATTATTTCTCCAAACAGTTGCCAAATCAAAGATGTATCTGCCTTTATGATACCTTTCACATGTGACCTCTTTTCTCCACTGGCATACCTAACACCTTTGTTTAGGCCCTGATTACCTCTCACCTGCATTGATGCAATAGCTTCCTAATCCTTGCTTCAAGTCTCTCTACTACAGTCCATTCTTCACATTGCTGCCAAAGAAATGTTCCTTAGGCACAGATCTAACCAAATGACTCCACTATTAAACCAGCAGCACTGGCTTCTCTTGCCTCCTGGGCAAAAGACAAGCTATTCTGTCCACCTTTTAAAGTTCTATACAAATTGACTCCAAGCAACTTGGCAGCCTTATTTAACTTTTCCTCCCTCCTGTATTCTGTGATCCAGCCAAACTGGCTTTTTCGGTGTTCCTCACACACAACCCTTCATTTTTCCTTTCCATGCTTTGTACTGGCACAATGCTTCCCATGCTTGGAACACATTCCCTCCTTATCTCTGCCTCAAAGAGTCATTATCTTTTAAGATGAAGCTCAGATACTGGCCTTATCTCCCCAATTGCTTGTGGCCTCCCTCCCAAATTACCTTGTATTCAACTTCTTGGTTACTCATTCACTTGCACCTGACTCTGTGACCCTGTGTACCAACTATCCATGGGGTTTTCTTGGCAAAGATACTAGAGTGGTTTGCCATTTCCTTCTCCAGCTCATTTTACAGATGAAGAACCTGAGGCAAACAGGGTTAAGTGACTTGCTCAGGATCACACAGTACGTGTCTGAAGTCAGATTCAAACTCTGGTCTTTCTGACTTCAGCCAGGCACAATGCTCTGTCCACTGTGCCAGTTAGCTGGCCCTGTATTCAACTACTTTGCATATATTTGTATGTATTAACTTTATGTTGTACATACTTTTAGATGCAATTGTTGTTACTTTTACTAGAACGCGAGGTCATTTAAAGTTAAAATTGCTCCATCCTTTGAAATTATATCTCCAAAGCCTGCCTAGCACATAGTAGGTGCCTAATAAATAATTGATAGATTGACTGGTTTGTGAGTGTAGAGAAGGGGATGGAGGTAAAAGATATGGAAGTAGAATTTATAGGACTTGGGAATTAATTGGATATGAGGATATGAGGAAGAGGGCAGGGTTGAAGATGACTCATGATTGAGAAAACATCAGTGACTGGAACAATGGTGGTGTCCCCAGTAGAAATAGGGAAGCTTGGGAGAAGCATTGGTTTAGAGGGGAAAATAATGAATTGTATTTTGTATACATTGATTTTGAGACCCTTACAGGATATCCAGATGGAGATGGTTAGGATGCAATTGGCAATGCCAGGAGTGGAGCACAGGTGGGAGATCAGGGCTAAACATATACACGGTGCAGAGAGAAAAAAGAAGAGGCCCTAGGACAATGCCTTGGAGGGAAGAAGCACATGTTTAGTGGGCAGGACATGGGTGATGTTCATTCAGAGGACACTGGGAAGGAATGGTAACACAGGTAGGAGGAAAACCAGGAGAGAGCAGCTGCACACACTAAGGCAGGAGAGACTGCCCAGGAGAAAGAATGGTCCACAGTGTCACACCCCACAGAGTTCAAGAAGAATGAGGAATGAGTGTCATTAGATTTAGCAGTTAATGGCAACCGATTTCAATCAAGAAAAGAGTTGAGTGGGAATGGGACTTCCTTGCTGCTGTATGGAAGAGAAGGAGAGTGAGAGAATGGTAAAAACCAGCTGCCCTGCTGCTGCAGGGATCGCTACCTTAATGGGGAAGTTCCAGGAGTAAGAATTTCAGCAAGACCAAGAGGGCAGGGACTGTGACTTCTTCCTGTCAGCCAACAGCCACAAATGGTGAAACTCCAATTGAGACTGAAGATGAGGAAGAGAGACAGATGAAAATGGCAAGCTCCTGAGGGAGAGAGGAGGCAATGTGATCAGTAGGGGAGGGTAAGCACCCAAATAAGGGGAAAATAGAGTCAACATGGTTCAGAAGAGTCAGCTTTTAGATTAGAGCAAAGGAGAGAATGGTGGATGACGTAGAGGGGTTTTGAAGTTAGCATCTATTTTCTCAGTAAAGTAGGAGGAGAGTTACTTAACTGAGAGGGAAAGAAGAGGGAGTAGTGTAGGAGGTTTGAGGAGAGTCAGTCAACTAGTATTTATTAAGTGCCTGCTATGTGCCAAGCTTTTATCCAAGTGCTGTGGATACATAGGAAGGAAAAAACAAACATCCTCCTGTTAAGGAGCTCCCAATCTAATGGGGGAAATGGGTTTGGAACAGATACCCTGGGGAGTGTAATAGAGGAACTGTGTGTTTACTTGGTGTTCACAGTATCTGGCACATAGTAGGCACTTAATAAATGATTACTGAATGGGGAGCAAGTTGGTGCAGGGGCTAGAGTGTGGGCCTGGAGTCCAGAAGGCTCCTCTTCCAGAATTCAAATCTGGCCTCGGGAAACTTACTGGCTGTGTGACTCTGGGTAAGTTACTTAACCTTGTTTGCCTCTGTTTTTGTATCTATAAATGAACTGGAGAAGGACATGGCAAACCACTCCAGTATGTTTGCCAAGAAAATCCCAATGGAGTCAGGAAGAGCTGGACAGAACAATATATGAGTATTGACTGACTGGCACATAGTAATGCTTCTTGACTGACCCAAGGAGTAGTAGATGACTACAGCCAAGATCTGGACAGAATATTGTCTCTGAGTGGAATGAATCTCAAAAGAGGCGAGGTTTCTGAGTGATGTCAGCAGAGAGAAGGTCTAAAAATGATAGGAAGGAGTCAGGAGTAGACCTGCTTCTTCTGGCAAACTGTGTCAGTTAGAAGGCATTGAAAAAGGTGCAGCTAGTACTGAACAGTACTGAAGTCTGTACCATTTTCTGGGAAGATCTAGGTTTTCACAAGCACAAGATGGAAAGAGTAGAAGGGTAGGAGATCTAAGCTGAAGGGACATTTAACATTATATCGGGATTCCAGAGGGCTCTAAAGAAGAGAAAAGAGTGGGATGGGGACTCTGGAGATGTCAGGCTGAAGTGGATGGGGATAATGAGGTTGTAGAAGGAAAGGGAATTTTCCGCACCTAGGCAGACTATGCCTCTGAATCACAGGGATGGGAGAGAAAAAGATAGGAGTTTGCTCTCCATAGGATGGAGCAGTATCTTTGATTTGGGCTCCCACCCTCAAAGGTCCTTTGGTGACAGAGAGTAGGCAGCATGAATTCTCTTTCAAGCACCTGGGAAAGAAGCCAATTTAGCTGGTCATCTGAGTCCAGAAGTTGATTGGTAAGTCCACTTGATTGTGAGTACATTGGACATTTCCTTTTATTTTCTTCCACCTCTTTCCCTTTTTGTGTGCCCTCTAATTTTACAGTTTACTTCACACACACCCCCCCCTTCACCTGTAGGCAAGGTGTTGTGATGTTTCATCAATGGTGTTTTGGGCCTGTTCCTCCACTTTCAGTTTTTCCATTAAGTTTCTCTTTCACCTCTATTTCATTGTGTACTTTTAGAAAACAGATTGTTACTACTGGTACTTGTTTTTATTTTGTTTTTGTTGTTATTGTTAATTCCATAGGTGACTTTTTCTTTCTATGTTTTTTCTCTTTTTCTGAGGTAACTTATTACTCCTGTCTTCTGTAGTTGCTGTATTTGTTTAGCTTTCTTTTATTTCTATTGCCTGGGGTGTTTGCAAATCAAATAATCTGATCAAATCTGTTTTTTTTTTTGTAGGAATGCTTCAAATCTGTCCAATTTATTGAATGTCCACATTTTTTTCAGGGTGAATTGTATCTTGAGCTTCTTTGTTCTTCAGAACGCATAATTCTATTCCCCTCTGTGGGTTTTGATAGATCAAAATAGTTTTATATTATTCCATTTTTTCTTTCCTTAATGTTCAAAAGGGTTCCTCCTGGTCATTTATAGAATTTGTTGCTCATTGGAATTGCTAAATATAGTCACTATGTGTCTTGGAGTTTGAACCATAGGATTTTTTTCAGGAGACAATCTGAACTGTTTTGATTGGTGCTTTGTTTTCTACGTTCAGAGGTTCTGAGCAGTTTTGTTGTATTAAAATATTTTCTTAAATTTTTAAAAAAATATTTTGATTTTTATTAAAGTTATCTAATTAAGTATTTTATTAAATATTAGGCATATTTTCTTGTATTAAAATATTCATGTTTTTTGACATTATATTCTTCTGGAAGATCTGTAGTCCTTAAGTTGTCTCTGTGCATTCTGTCTTTGAGATCAGTATGTTTTGTTGCATGAAGGTCATGTTTTCTTTTAATATTATTGCTTTTTGCTTCTCTTCTTCCAGATTGTCCTTTCTTATCTATATATAGGTACTCCCAATTAGTTGTTTTCTCTATTGTAACTTTGGTGACATTTGTCACTGTGGATTCAAGTTTTTCTTTTCTTCCAATTATTTCTACAGTGCAGGCCATAAATTCTGCTTTCACTCATTTATTTCTTTTTAAACCATTCAGAAACATCCTGCTGTGATTTCATAGTCTTTTGGGAATTTACAGAGTCCTCTGTCTCATTAGATGTTGCTTCATTTTCCTTTGTCTTGCAGTATTTATTCATAAATATCTGTGCTCTTTTAACTGATTTGAAGGCCATATTCTCTTGTTATTAAAATCTTCACTGGGGCAGCGAGGTAGCACAGTGGATAGAGCACCGGCCCTGAAGTCAGGAGGACCTGAGTTCAAATCCGGCCTCAGACACATAACACTTACTAGCTGCATGACCCTGGGCAAGTCACTTAACCCCAATTGCCTCACCAAAAAAAAAAAATCTTCACTGTTAGTTTATTTGCTTATATTCAAGGTTTTTAGTTGCCTTTTTTTTCCTCCTGAGTTCTTTGGTAATTTCAGTATTTTTTCTGTATAACCTCCTGTTCCTCACTTTCTGACTCCTTCCACTTTAATCCATGAGGGCTGGATGTCAAAGTTACATCAGCTTCTTCCTACACATTGGGGGTAAGGGAACTGTTTACTGGCCTCAGTCTCTGCCCCAAGTGACTTCTGTGAAAACAAAACTCTCTTCAGTTAGATGCCATTCCTCTTTCCTTCAGGCCTGGTGGAACCCTGTGTGTGTGTGTGTGTGTGTGTGTGTGTGTGTGTGTGTGTGTGTGTGTATGTACATGTGTGTGTATGTATGTATATATGTAAATGCATGTTCACACACATACTAGTATATATTTATAGAGATATATATGTGTGTGTATAAGTATACATAAATATAGGGGTGTGTATACACACACACACCTACGCCATGTACATATCTATATATGTTACACACACACACACACACACACACACACACACACACACACGTGCCCTATCTCCATTGTCTCTTATTTATTTGGCTGAGTACTGCTGCAGCACAGCTGACGAGAAGAACAAGCTGCCCAGTTTCTTGTACTTGTACTTCTGCTACTGTGGAGGAAAGAATTTAGTTTTTCTATTTGTTGCTTCAGAATGGTGGGGTGAGTGCAAGGACAGGGATGGAGTGGTTAGGGGTAGACACTGCTGAAAAAGCAGCAAAGAATGGCCGAGTCAATTCTAGGGTAGAAACCTGTGGGTCCTGTTAGCACGCGCTGTCAAAGTGTGAAGATTTTGGGGGGAGAAGATGCTGAGTGAAAGCATTAGGGATTAGAGAATAGCCTGCTCTATTGTTGGTTTATCAAGTTGTTACCTCATTAGGGTTCTTGATGTCTTTGACTGTGGAAAGAGTGGCAATTGCTTTATCTCTTTTACATATTTTTTTTGTTAAAGTCATTTGAGAGATTTTAAGGGTCCGAGATAATGTCTTGTCTACCATCTTGTTGGTCACATGACCCCTTTAGATCAGAGTCTTTCATTTCCACAAACAAATCCACATGACTCAACCATTTTTTGATGCTTCATCGTTAACATTCTTGTCTGAATTCAAGTAGGATATTGCCTGTGAAAAGCCCTTTAATTCTATTCTTAGAAATTAGCCAGCTCATAGACTCAATATGGAAGTAAACCACTTCTGGTTACCATCATCATCATCATCATCATCATCACCCCACTGTTGTGCATTATAGCACAGGGCATTGCATGGCCACGTAGGCAACCTGCTCACTGGCTAAACAGCATTACCATTCCTACTGATTGACTGAACTGATTTCTACTGAGCTACTCATCTGGATATCTCAGACAACATTTTCTGGTCCACTGGTCTGAATTCCATGGCAGAGTTTGTGGATAGCTCAGGTTGGTGAATGCCATCTCTAGAGTTTTTGGGTATCCCTTGTTCTATAGAGGCCCTCCCAGCTAGGCTGTTACTCAGGAAAGGAATAGCTTTTGCACCTCAGAGGATTGCTTAGAGTGAGGACAGACTCGAATGACTTCCTTGAGTAGGGAGTGTTTACCCATACCCAGTTTCTTCTTCCTCTGACTTGTTCTTTTCTTAGCTATGATCTAGCTTTGATAGTCTGTTTCTAACTAGTGAATAAACTTTTCTTGGAATCTGCTTGTCTGATTCCATTACTGTTACCCTCCATCCGTATGCTATCTTGATTTGTCCTTCAATGTGTTTCTGGTCTTATTCCCTTTCCGTAAAATGTGAGCGTTTGATTCTTTACAATTTCTTGCCAAAAATGAGTTTGGTTTCTGCCCTCCATGTTTTTCTGGCCTTCTGTATCAGCGATACTTCTTTGATTGTTTTCCTTTCTTGCCTCTATCTTTCTTTTTAAATTTCGTAGTAATTATTGATAATCCTTTTGGCAGTTCTTTCTCACTCCCACCCAACCCCCACCCTAGTCTGGGCAGGTCTTTTGTCTTTGTCTTAATATGTCCACTTTTTGTGCTGTGAAAAGAGAAAGTGGCTATGTGACAGTGCCTTTCACAGTGTTGTGAACATTTGATGGACACTTGAACTGAATGACACTAAATCTTGGCTCTTATCTTTGGATTGACTGGTTTCTCATAAAAAGATACATTTATGAAAGTGATTTGAAATTCCAGAACTTAGCCAACACCAAGCATTTAGGCATGAGTGATTTCCTTATTTGTTAGATTTCTCAGTTGGATTGGGGAAAAAATGTGGAGAACAAATAATTTATATTTGCTTCAGACTTCTTCTAGTACTTATTTTGCCTTTGTTCTGCTAAACACTGTTACAGATTTGGTCTAAATGGCCGTTCAATTATAAATGGAATGTTAATAGAGGTGAGACGTTTTAAAAATCACCCTACAAATACAAGGCATGTCACCTAAGTCTTGGGAAAGTAGGAAAGGAAATAGGAAGTGATGGAATACACACACACACACACACACACACACACACACACACACACACACACACACACATTTCAATTCATTTTTGAGTTTTGTGAGTATATAATGTTTTGGTCCTTGTTATGTTACCCCACAAACCTATCCTTTTTCTGAACTTTGCTATTTCTATCCAGGGCACCAGCATCCTTCTAGTCACTCAAGGTTCATCCTTGAGTTTCTCACTCTCACCCCACATTAGCTAAGCAGCTATCAACTCTTCTCATCCACACTTCCACCACTCTTTCATCCTTCTCCTTCTCTCTACTCACATGGACCCCACCTGAGTTCAGGACCTCATCACCTCTTGCTTAGAATATGCCAACAGCTTCCTAATTGGCCTCCCTGCCTCGTGAAGTCTATCTCCTCTCCAAGTCATCCTTCACAGAGCTGCCAGTTCGACTTTCCTAATGAGCAAGTCTGACCCTTCTACTCCCCTACCCACTAAACTCCAGTAACTTCCCCAAAGCTTCAAGATCAAAAGACTATATTCTGGTCCCAATCGGTCTTTTCAGTCTTATTGAAGGAAAAACAATGAAAAAGCATTTATTAAGGGCTTATCATGTGCCAATCACTGTGTGAAATGCTGAGAGGAAAGTAGGAGAGTCTCTTCTCTCAATGTGCTGACATTAACTGGGGGAGACAACATATGTGAAAGAATTCAGCTTCAGGATGGACTAGCCATAAGTCAGTGGTGCAAACGGCAAGGCCCGAGGGTCTTTAGGGTGTGTTGGCAGGCCATACAGCAGTGCATGGGGATCTGGATGGCATATTTACAGGGCAATTTGGTGCTCACTGTCTCTCCACTTCTCTCTCCCTCCTTCTTTCTTTCCACCCCCATCTCTCTCTCTCTCCCACTCTCTCTCCCTCCCTCCCCTGCAATCTTTTCCTACTTCCTACTCTCTTACTCTCTCCTTCCCTCCTTCTCACTTTTTTTCTCTCTCTCCACCCTCCTCTCATTGAAAGTGAATCTCTGGGACAACATAACTGACTCCATTTTGTTCTATATCAACCATCTTGATGTCTATGATCCTTGCATGAACTGTAAAACCAGATGCAGTAGCTGCTTTCCTCCAGTGTCTTCTTTCATCCTCTAGTGGGTACAAAAGACTTAACTGGTAAAGAATGATTTCAGAGTCTCTGGAATGTCCCCCCTCACTTATCTAGCCCGACAGCTAGTTCCTGTTGATGTAGTGAAACTAGCTATACTAACAAGGACACATATCTCATTTGTCTTCTGTAGCTAATGATACACATTTTCCTTAACAAACATACTATTTTTTTTCCTTTATATGGCCAGATGCGTTGTAGTGAAGAGGCATCTTTTTTTTTGTTTCCTACACTCTATACATATTGGTTGCTGAATTTTGAATGACGCATTCCTCATCAACGGCTGGTGACCAGAATGTAATAAAGCCTTGTCTTCTAATTCATTCTGGATTATTGGTGTTAGCTAGTTGAATTGATAGGAAAATTCCAAATGACTGACTCTCTCACTCTCTCTCTCTCATTCTCTCCCTCCCTCCTTCCTATTCTCTTTCTGCCCCCCCCAAGGCTCAGTTCAAGTACCATCCTTTGCATCAGACCTTTTCTGATCTCTCTGCCCCTCCCATCTTCCAAGTTGTTAGCACCTTCTTCCCTAAATCACTTTGTTATCTATTTTTTATGTACTTATATTTACACATTGTCTCCCCCAGCTGGACTGTTACTTTCTTGAAGGGATGAACTATTTTCATTTTAATCTTTGTATTCCAGCGTCCTGCATAGTGTCTAGCCTATAGTAGGTGATTAAGAAATGCTTTTTGATATATTTACTCTGTTTGTCTTTGGCTATTGATATGTATTACTAGTAATCATTTTAACAGTAATGGTGGGATCTGGTGGATCTGAGTCATGGAATCAAAATCTCAATTTTAAAAAAGACCTCAGAGGCCACTGAGTCCAACTCATGCCTGAACATAAATGCCTTCTACAACATATCTGACAAGGGGTTAACTACCTTTTTATAAAAGACCTTCTCTGATGCAGAGCTCATTACATACACCAAAAGTCTATTCTACTTTCAGACAACTCTAACTATACATTTTCGATGACTGAGCCAAAGCTTCCCTGGAACTTCTCCCCATTTCTACTGGTTGGGACGACCTTTAACATCGAGCTGAAAAAATTTGTCCAATGATAGTTTTTAACTGCTTGAAGGATGCTATCATGTGCTCCAAGTCTTCTTCCAACTCAACATCTCCAGTTCTTTCACCCAATCCTCTTTAAGTGGACTGGTCTCTAGTCTCCTCCCTACTCTTATTATTCTACCTCTTCTGGAGGTACATATTTTTCTTTAAAAATTCTAGACTTGAAGAGAGTACTCCAGATCTGGTCTGAACAACAGAAGGCACAGCCTGATGCTTGCCTCCTTTCTCCTGGACCCTCTTTCAGTGTACCTTAATGATCTATTATTTTTGTTTTTGGACTATCACTATGTTGATTTATGCTGAGCTTGCCGTCCCTTAAACCTCTGCTGTCTACCCACACATATACCTCTTCCTTCCTATACTTACACAGATGATTTAAACAAAAATCCAAGTATAGAATGTTGTAATTAGCCCTTTGGATCATCTAAGGTAGTGTGCCATAGTAGTTAGAACTGACTCCAGTCAGGAAGACCCAGGCTCAAGGACGATGTCTAATACCTCTACTGGCTGTGTGACACTGGGCAGGTCACTTGATTTTGTAAATATTTGTTAACACTAAGACTACAAGTTGCAAGTTGGTGGAGGGAGTTTCCTTATACCAGAGTTTTATCTGTTATTGAAGTTATAGACCCAGTTCCTAATAGTAACCACCAAATCACTATTCAGTGGCTTATGGAGAAGAAAGTAGTGTGAGATAGAGAATCCAACAGTCTCAAGTGACTATTACAGCGTGGATGGAAAAAAGGAAACATAACATGGTATGTGAAGGAGAATCAGGACATGACAAAATCCATTTATGAGACAGATCCTGAATGGAAAGAAATCAGGCAAAAGAACTGGAAGGTTCTAGGAGGTGAGACCCACCTTTTCTGTGAATTTTCTTAATTCTCTTGCAAAGGATACTGTTATTTGGAGTAATGTCATTAAACAGCACACTTTGGGGAGCTGAATTAGGTTTTCTCCCCCATTTTTGCCTTTCTCTTAGAATTTCTAAGGATAAAATGTTAATGGGAAAACCCTTAGCAAATTGTTAAGTTCTATAGAAATTATTATACCATCGAAGGTAAGAACCAGATCTAAGGACCTGAAGTCACTACTGAACCTTCAAAAATCAATAACTTAACCATTTTTTCACTGCAAGGACCAAGCATATGCTCTCTAAAACCTTCAGGGACTCTCCAGGTAAGCCACAGGTCACAACTCTTACATACCTTACAGATTTAGAATCTGAAGCATATTAAAGTCAACATTGCATTAGCCCACAATAATGGCAGAGATGGAAGGTTTGCCGGCTGCGCCTCTGCTTCTAGTGCACTGAAATGCCAACACTTGAAAACTTAATTTAACTGTACTCTTCTACTATTCACTTTACAATTCCTCCACCTTTCTATCCTATCTCATCTCGTAATAATAACATCAATAATAATAGCTAACATTTATATGATGTTTACTATATGCTGGGCACTGTGCTAAGCACTTTACAAACATTGCCTCATTTGATCCCCACAACAACCCTGCAAAGTGGATGGTATTATTATCCCTATTTGAAGGTGAGGAAACTGAGGCAAACAGAGGTTAAGTGACTCATTCCTGCTTCATTCTAGCCTATGTTCTCATCTACAAGTGTCTGGCTGCTTAAATTCATGAGGAGGTTGGTTTCATCTACCATCCACAAGATATCTCAGGCAGCAGTTTGGCTGCTTGCTTCTCTTTAACACCTTCTGTCTTAGACATTACTATTTATTTAGCCTGGTGTTATTTGGATGAATCGATGTCTTAAGGAAATGCCAGTGCTCAGTGTGTATCTCAATTCCTCAGTTTAGGGAATTTCTCCAGTTTGGAGACCCAGATTTATTCCAAAGACTTATTGGATTTTATAGCCCCCCTCAATAATAAGGCATATTGAACTCCATAGAAGTGCCTGAATGGTGGGCATGGGGTCAAGAGAGCTTGTCCCTTTACTTACTCTTTCCATTCATACCTCTGCCTTCATTTTCTGTTCTCCTATTTCTCACCATTCACCATCAACCTCTTACTTCCTCTACATGCCAGATTTTTCTCTATTTGGAGTCCATGCTTCCTTTTTTTCCTTATTATTGGCACTTGTCTTAATTTCTCTCTTTCTCAAACCATCCCACAGAATGTTTGGTGGAGCACAGCTATGTTTGCCCTTCCCAGTTGATGTTCAAGTCTCCAATGGTATCTATGGCAGCCGTTCCACTTTCCTATGCGGCAGGATATGGCTGTAAATCAGAGAACATCAAGAAAGCTTGCCCTAACTTAGTCCCTTCCATTAGGGGAGCATTTTTCACTTCAAATGAAATGTACTTTGTCTGAAATTAAAGGAACAGGAAATGGAATTCTAATATGGCCTTCCACTGGCTACTGTTGTGGGCAGGAAAGGCAGCACTATGTGTATCCTCTCTCTGAGGAGCCTGTCTGTCATCAGGGCTACAGTAAATCCAAGGGAACAGGAATAAACAACAGAAAAATGCAAAGCCACATGAACTGTGACACGTAAGCTGTTTATTTTGTGATAAAAATGTTTTCATATAAATCTCATAACTACTTTTGGAGTAAAACTTAAAAAAGTAAAAACAAGGCATGCATCTTCTTGATGTTACCAGGAAAATGCGGTCATTTTAATGGTTATGCATTCTTCATACAACAGAGACGTGATACCCCCTTTAACAGTGGGAAACAAGGGAGACAGGGACAGAAAGGGAAGACATAGTACCAAAACACTATCCAGGGGGGATACAGACAACAGGCTATGCAAATGTGCCCCTCCCCCCAGCTGGTTGCCATACATTCAACGTACTTCAGTTCTTAAGGCAAAAGAACATTATACCTTTGGTTCATTACTACAGAAAAACAGAAATAAAGATTGTGGATTGTACCTAAACAGTGCAATCACTGATTATTTGTACCAATACGTGCAACTTACAGTCTCCTCTTCCCATTTCAGTCCCCTCAAAATGTAGGTCAGAATTGGCTGCTGCAAAGTTCCTGCCCTTTGGGGCAAGAGGAAAGGAGCTTCCACCATCAGAATTTAAAAATCACATCCTACACATGGCACAGGTAATTGTGTTCTATAAGAAATCAGTCTTCACGAAAACCAAGTCAAAGAATAGCAGAAAAATAATTTCTCAATCTTTTCTCATCCTGAAACACCTTCTGACTATATATATAGAAGGGATCTTGAAAAACTAAAAAGGAGTTAAAATTGATGGGAGGCAGTGTTCTCTTCACTGTTGGGGACCCTTGTTTCTTTTGAGTGCCAATTAACCTTTACATTCTCCTTTCAAAAACTCTGAGACCTCAAACATGGGTCTGTCAAAGAAGGAGGAAAAAATAGGCTTATCTACAGTCTTTTAATGGGCTTCTATAATTGCTGGTACTTTGGGTGGCAGAAAGTTAGACAGTAGTGGACAGGGAAAGTAGATTAATTATCGCCTAAATGTAGGAAGCTGTTAATTTTCATTTAGGCTCATTTATCTGGGAATGGTTTTGAATCACTGAATCATTCCAGATGAAGTACCAATGTAGTCCCTTAAAGCAGGTAAATAACAATGCAATTATCAAGCTGCCTCTGACATTGGCTGAGCAAAATAAACCAAATAAAGTGATCAAAAAGATATGCACACTTTGAGAACTTTTTGCTGATGACTTTGAAAGATGGAGAAAATTAGCTGAAGGTCTTCTCATTCTAGCAGGGGTCTGTTTAGTCTGTCATGGCTTAAAGCAGAGCTAATGGAATTCGGCGGCTCTAAATGTTTCTGTTCACTTTAGTAGGACCCTTCTGGCCATCTGCTATTGTCATAACTGTCCACAATGGGCAGGTTTCCACATAGAACCATATTAGATACTTTAGATCCTGTGCAGTCCCAAGAATTCCTGTAGGGCTTGGCAGGAATATGCACTGCAGTTATTACCAAATGGTAACACCAAATGGTCACCAACAAAGTGACCTGGAAGAATGAATTCCCAGTGGTCTCTGGAAATATGAGGATGATAGTATGGCTTTACATACAGTATCAGTGATCAGCTGACTCATCTAGCCAGATGGAAGAACAACTCTCCAAATATTCCCAGTCCTACATCTATGGCTGACAGTCATGACAGTGACCTGGTGAAAGGCATGAGGAGGATCTAAATTTCTGGTTAATGATTGAGGTTGGATGGCCTGTCCAGGCATGGCAAGAGTAAAGTTGGGACAGACCTAGAGAATTAAAAAGAAATGAACCCAATGGGGGTGAAATCACAACCTGAAAGCCACGACAGGAAATACCTTTGCTATCCTCGGCATCCATGAAGGGAGGGTCCTTCAGAAAGGCTGGATACTAGTCTTCAAAAAGGAATGTTGTTATTAGTTTAAAACAGATAATAATGAATTTGGGGCATCTCCAAAAAAGGCAGCTGCCGTGGCCCAACACTCTTCCAATAGGTTCATGTTACAAAGTTTTGGACTGGGCTGAGGACAGACCACTTTTTTCTAGAGAGGTGTGGAGAACTTCTACCATATATACAGATTAGGACAACTAAGTGTAGGAGGGAGGCCAGCATAAGAATCTGGAACCAGAGAGATTATGAAGGGAGTACTGAGCTAAGCACTGGGCAAGGAGGTCACTCAACAGGGTGATGAAGAAGACCTGGGGCTTCTTCATGGAGAGGTGAGCAGTAGGAAGAGCCCAATAGCTATGAGTTGGATAGAGTACTTTTAGTTGGAAGATGAAACAGAGGAGGAGAAGAATATGACAGAAGAGTCCTAGTTTTACCACCAGCAGTGAGTAAAGAACTTGGAAAATTAATAACAGGGCCAACTACCTACTGGATGCAGACATCCAAGAAGTGACATGGGGTCATTTCTCCTCTTGTCTTTGTATAATTCAATGTATCTGTGTTGCCCTGGCCACTGTCCCCACTGAAGGTGGCTGACACTGGAAAGCAGATAGGAGAATGGGAGAAATTTTCATCCCCCTTGCAATAAAAATATATCAGCCTTCCATTCTCCCTCTGGTTAAGATACAATGAGTGGAATGGTATATGTACATTCCTTGAAGAAACACACTTTGAAAAACTGTGGTGAGAATCATAACCAAAACAAACCCTATGAGGCTCCTGGGGGCATCTGGAAATGAATAGGGAAAGAGAAGGCTAAAATCACCTTCCTGGGTAGGAATGATTAAAAGCATTAAATACACACATATAGTTCTATAACATCTACAGACGTGGCCAAACCACGGATAAGACACGTGGCATGGGAACTACTGATAAGAAGGTGCACAAATGCAAGCACCAAATGAAGGGAAAGGAATTTCTAAGGATAAAGTGAGGAAAGTTACTTTAGGCCTAATGGGAAGACATAAGTTCCCAAGAGAGGACTTTTGACTTTTGGTCAAATGAACAGAAATGGTAGGAACCTAGGGCTTCACCCATATTTCAAGATTCCAAGCTGTGAAAAAGGACATACTGTAACCAATAAACCAGTGGGTTCCCAATGGGGAAAGAATATACATGACATCAATGGACAATTTTCATTCCCAAATGTCTTGGTTGTCAGGGTGTGAGGAAGAAGCCGTGACCTCAAAGGAATCCATATGCCCCCTAGTGGATAGGTAATGATGATTGACATCTCCCATTTAACATTTGAGAGGGGCAGAGAAAGCCCCTCTTTGTCCTGCTCTAGGAGCCCAATTTCCAGAAGTGTCTTCATTTCCATCCTGGACGACCTTCATTTTGTTCACCAGCAGCACTAACCACGTGCCCGTCAGTTCAGTCCCAGCACTGGGTGGTCACCCTCTTTCATGCATATACCTGCATATTGGTGCGTGGTGGGGGGCTCGCCCATGTGTGCCCCAGGCCCTCGCTGGCCTCCGCCTGAACCCCCAGGAGTGGGGCTGGTGGTCACATCTGACCAGTCAGAGGCAGAGTGAGGGGATGAACTAGACCACTGGTCAGGAGATTCTGGGGATGGTGTCAGATAAGGGTGTTCACCCTGGAGGTGGCCACTGTGGCTGGGTGTCCGCTCAGCAGCGGTTGAGGAGGCGTAGCTGTGCTGTGATGGGGGGTGTGGGGTACTTACCCACAGAGCTTGGGAATGGGTGGTAGGATGGGAGGACAGTCTGAGCTGCCTGCCCATCCTGCTGGGGCATCATGCCTGTGGGAAATGCCACATTTGGCAAGCGGGCCATATCAGGGATCTGGTACATAGTGGGGAGGGGGCCAGCAACAGCTGGAGGGCAACTGGGTTGTGGCTGGGTAGCTCCAGCCGGTTGGGCAATACTGCCTTTGGGGATCAGCTGGAAAGTCATGATGGGGGGCAGTGGCTCTCGGGGGGTGGCTATGTGCTTCCCATCAGGCTGTCCCGGCCGGTTCTGTGGTGCCAAGACAGAGTGGGCACCCTCAGCTGGAGCCAGAACCATTCCAAACATCTCATTGTATTGGGTCTCATTCATCTCCATCCGACTCATCCAGTCAGCTGGGACAGCGACTGGGTGTAGCCTGCCCGAGTTTCCGCCACTGCTGCTGCTCAGTGGGGCGAGGTGACGATGGGGCAGCAGCTGACTAACAGAGGGGAGCACTGTGTTAGCCCCGTGGGCTAGAGGCTGCATCTCATGTACGTTAGAGAAAGATACTGCATGTTGGGTGTGCACCGGTGCAGGGGGTGCAGTAGTGGCCAGCATTGGGGTTGGTGATGCTTGCAAGAGCCCAGGTGATGTGATCATGGGAGAAGATGTGGTATCAGAAACATAGGTGTGAGGAGACTCCAGGGAATCGACCGGGGAGAGGGTCACTGAGCTCTCAGACAGCTGGCCCTTGTCACTCAGGGACTTCTTCCTCCGCCCACCCTTGGAATCTTTGGCCTCTTTGGCAAGGTTGGGTAGACTGGTGGGCATGGTGCCTTTGGCATGGGGGCGCCTGGGCTTCTTGCCCACAGGGGTGTGTTTCAGGTTGAGGAAAGATCTGTTGGGTCCACAGATGACGGGTGAGAGGGCTGAGGTCAGCATGGCGCCAGGGGGACTGTGGGCCACGTTGTACTCATTTAAGAGACGCACGATGTCATGGTGCATGCGGTCTCGGGCCACGTCCCTGGGAAGTCGGTCCATGTGGTCTGTGATGTCCCGGTTGGCAAAATGGTCCAACAGAATCTTGGCTGCTTCGTAGCTTCCCTCTCGAGCAGCAAGGAAAAGAGGTGTCTCTTCCTGTAAAAAAAAAAAAAAAGAAAAGGCCCCCAACACAGGGCATGTTTTAACAGGACGCCTGAAGGGATGTCTTGGTGATTCAGGCCAGTTTGAACCAAGGATCTGTCCAACGCTTCTATGTGTTTAATGGTCTGAGGGTTCTAAAAGAAAGGGAGGTGAGAGCCGGGGTGGGGCGACCAGAGCAAGAACAAAATAACTGCACCAGGTAAGAAGCAGAGAAGACCATGCATGAACATTACAGTGAAAGTAAAAGAAAGTTTGCAAGAATAAGGAAAGCACAGAGAAAGCAAAAACAAAAAGTGAGAGGGGCATGAGGAACAGCAAGGGGGAAGAAGGAAAAAGGTGGAGGGAGAAAGTAAATGTGGAAAGAGCCACAGGGGACTCAGGGGAAAACAGAGAGGAAGCAGAGACTGAGAGAGATCCATCCCTGCCAAGAGGGATCATGCTAAAAAGAGAAAGAGAAGAAGAGTAAGACCAGGGGAGGCAGGGAGGGGAGGAGGCCATAGAAGCCACAACGGAGCAGCTGCCTGGCCAGGGCGGCACATTCAGCCCGCCAAGGGGGCCCCTGGCTAAACTGGACACATCTGCTCCATTTTCCTACAGAGTTCCAGCCTTCTGAAGGGAGAGAGCCCTGAATGAAGCACAAGGAAAGCTGTCTTGGTGTCCCAAGCATCCCCAGAAGCCTCTCCAGATCCAAGGCCCAGAGTCTGTACCTTGTTGTCTTGCATGTCCCTGTTGGCCCCGTTTTTCAGCAACACCAAAGTAGCCTCCACATTGTTGACAGCAGCTGCCCAGTGGAGAGCAGATTTCCCTGCACGTGGGAAAAACACGTATCTTCAAAAGGAGACAGACCAGAAATCTTGTGCTCCTGATTTGCCTAATGGCTGAAGACAACCCCCTCCCAGCCAGAAAGGATACTGCTGTGCATGAGAAGCCTTAGTGACCTCAGAAAGACAGAGGAGCATTCCTTACAAGGCACCAGGAAGCTCATGCCCCACAGTGGCCTGAGGAAGAATACCTTCATCTTCTTGGGGTCTCAGAGACAGCTTTAGAAACTGCATAAAAAAATCTCCTAGGCACACAGCCCAGCTGGTCAATGGTTCCAAGCTCGGGCAGAGCTGCCAACTCTGACAGATGACTACCACAGAAGTCCGGTTCTGTGTCACAGTGATGGGAAGGGGATTCTAGCTCCTTAGTGGCCAGGCCGGTGCCACACAAGGAGCTGGCCAGTCCTGCAGCCAACCATCAAGGTGCTGTGCTGCAAGCAGCCTAGCTCAGTCAGAGAGAGGCATCCCCAGAGCGGCCATAGCAGCTCCACAAGACCATCTGTTAAGTTGGAGAGGGCTTGTGATCTGCATCCAGTGGTGGAAAAAAGTGAAAGGTCCTAAAAGGATGGATGGTCCTAAGGAAAAATCTCTGGACACGGGAGTCAATGAAGCTGGATCTGAACCACAGCTCTGGTCTATGTCTATGACCATGTGTGAGCTGCCTAACATCTGTGAACACCGAATAATGTTCAAGGTTTACAGAGAAAGAGGTTATTGTTATCATTATTGTTGTTGTTATTTCCTATTTCCTCAGCAAATACTACAGAACTTTCTAAATGAGCTCTAGAACCACTCAAAACCTAACACTCAAAACCACTCAGCATTATAATCTACACATAAAAAACCAAGTGGATGAAGAATGCCTACTACCCAGACTGTTATGAAATTCAATTGGTCGATTCATAAATAAATTTTGTATGGACAATGAGTTGGATCCACAATAGGAAAAGAGCAAGCTTAACTCTATTTGCGACAGAGTGAAGCATTTTCGATGACCGCCTTCCCCTCAAACAAATAAGAACTTGTCTTTATAACATCAGTATTCTTTCTAGTGATACTATATGGCAGTAAATGATAGAATCAGAATTGTGGATGGCCCAGATGGCAATAGGGTGATATGTGGTTTAAAAAGACTATGTCTTATTAGCAATGATGACTTTTATCTAAGAAATGGCTTAACCTACATCATCCAGAAGATGTACAATTGGAAAAGGAGGTGGGGTGGCCATGTACTGAGAAAGAAGGACAAAAGCCAAGAGAGCTCCCTATGGAGAATTTATAGAGAGTCACCGACTCAAAGCAGACACTGGAGGGGGTGTGGGGTGTGGATGGGTTGTAATCTGTATCCAGTATAGGGAATTCCCACATCGGCGAGATGACTGACCAGACTCCTCAGAATGTGTTACGAGTGTCTTTTGAAAATGTGTTATGAATCTACAGCCTCTTTGCCAGGCCGGACCATCAGTATGGAAAGCATTACTAAGCAATCTAGTAGTGTCACTCAGTCTACACCCGGTGACCAACATAGCCCTCCTCAAGAGGTTCTAATCCTCGGCATTCTCATTAAGGACCAACGATGACAATCCCTCCCACCGCATGTTACCATGGTCATCCACTGCATTCACATCTGCCTGGCAGTTGATCAGCTCGGCCACCATCCCTTCCACAGCCAGGCGGGCAGCTAGGATCAGGGGCGTTGTCCCATCATGCATCCGAGCATCCAGGTCGGTCACGCGGTTACGGATTAAAATCTGGAGGGGATAGGGTCAAGGCCATTAGACAGAGGCAGAATCCTGCAGCAGGATAATGAGCTGGCAGGCTGGCACAGTAAAGAGATCACTGGATATGGAGTCAGGTTCAAACCCTGCCTCCGCCATGTACCATCTGTGGTCTTGGGCAAGACAAAGACATAACTTCTCTAGACTTGAGTTGGACTATATGGTCTGTAAGGTCCCTTTGAGCTCTAATAATAACCTGTAAGATGCAACAGATAGAGTGCTAGGCCTGGAGTTGGGATGACTCGTCTTCCTGAGTTCAAACCTGGCCTCAGATATTTACTATCCGGATGACCCTGGGCAAGTCATTTCACTCTGTTTGCCCTAGTTTCCTCATCTAAAACGAGCTGGAGAAGGAAACTGCAAATGGCTCCAGTATGTCTGTCAAGAAAACCCCAAATGGGGTCATGCAGAGTCGGACACAACTGAAAAACAACTGAATAACAACAATAATATGTGATGCTGTCAACTCCGTATGCCTCTCTTGTGCCTGAGTATCCTCATACAGAAAATGGAGACATCTGCTTCTGCTTTTCTCACAGAGAAGCTGTTATACAGTGCTCTGGAAAGTCTAAAGCATTCTAAGACCGTGAGGCATTCTTAGGCTTACTCTAACCCGTTCCTCTCAGATGCTCTACCTGGAAGACACCTTGGGCATCGGCAGCTACTGCAGCATGAAGGGGACACCGCCCCATGTTGTCCTGGGCATTGGCGTCTGCGCCTGCATCAAGGAGACGCTTGGCAGCATCCGCCCTGGAGTACCGAGCCGCGAGGTGCAGAGCCATCTCCCCAGTCCGGTCCGTCTGGGCCTGAAGACTGGCCCCCTGATAAACCAGGTCTGTGATGATGTTTGCTGAGGAGTCATCTGCTTCTTCATCATCCTCACTCAAGTCAGAACTGCCTCCTCTAAGGGATGCCAGCATCAGTGGTGTACAGCCATCTGGGGATGTGGGAAGTTCAGAGATGTATTTTGAAGGAGATGGAAAACTGTCCTCCAGTGGACCCTGCTAAAGCTAGACGCTTTTGGGCCTACATTCTACTTTGAGAAAAGAAGGTCCCTGGACCACTCACGCTCAGTCATCAACACTGTTTTAACATTTGCCTAGTACTTTTGTCTGAGGTGCTTTCTTGGAAAATAACAGCAATAGAAGTATGCACCCTTGTTCAACCTGTAAGCTCTTCTATGGGATAAATAAAGCTGAAATTACTAATTAAAACAGTCTAGTTCAAGGGAACTGCCATCCCTATCCAAGCTTCTAAATACTAATGATAAGAGAAGCCACACACAGAATTAAAAAAAAAATCCGACCATGACACAATTCACCTCAGAATCACCTCAACTCAACCAGACACTAGCTTCCTCTTTCTTTGGGCATAATTTACTCATCCCACTAATTTCTAAGACTAGCTATTTCCTATCTATGTACCTTACTCTTCCCCCTTTCCCCACCAAACACTCCCTATTCTTCAGGTCCCTGGGGTGTCTTTCAAGGTTGGGATTCTTTTCTATCTAAATATGCTCTATTTAAAGTCATGGACACCTGGCTCCTCTTCCCTGGATCACGGTATATCAGCCCACACCATCTTATATGCATTTTCCACAGTTGTTTCCAAAGAGGGAACAGCAGAAGCAGAGAGAGGATTACTCAGAGGAAGTACTGCCTGGGGTAGAGCAAGAGACATAACGGCACCAACCTGGTCCCCTGACATTCACATCCAGTACATCCACCTCTTGCTCAGCCTGAGGCGGAGTGAGGGCCAGGGACGGTGTCCTCCTAATATCCGCAGCTTCGAGGTGCTGCTGTGTCCACTGGCGCCTGTCTATTGGGTCGTCTTCTTCTGAAAGTAAAGCCTGATCTTCAGCCTGGAGAGGAAGCAATGACACCCACCGCTAGTGAGCGTAAGCAAGAAACTAGGGTTTGGAATGCCCTACTTCTCCATTCAGCCTCGCTCCATATGTAGCTTAGAGTCTCTTCTTCTCTGGAAGTAGTCACAACCTTCTATCTCCACCTTCTCTGAGTCCTTGCTTCAAGACACAGAGTATCTAAACTAAGCTTCTTAGCGCTTTTGCTCTACTCTTTAAAAGAAGGCTATTGGGAAACAAAGGCAGGATGGGACTATTCATCCATCAGGTTTAACCTTGTGGCCAGAGGGGATGAGGAAGCCAGGGATCCTGTCAGCCTTCTTTCTGAAGCCCAACAGCTGAGTTCTTGCCCCTCACTACTGCCTCAGCAGGACACTGCCTGGACACCCAAGAGAAGACCCTTTTCCTCCCCTCTCCCTCATCACACACACCACAACACCTTGCTAGTGTGGGAGCAGAGCACCCCAACAAATCTAGGTAGGACGGGACAACAGGGCAGCTGCCACACCATGACTGTGTTACCTTGCTTCTCTTTGGCTGGGGGGCGCCATCATCTGCCCAATGTTCACTGGTGCTGGAGTCAATTAAGTTACCCTCTGAAACTTGGACTGACAGGCTTCTAACGGGACAAGATTTGTTGTCATTTTTAGAGAAAGGGAAAAAAATGGAGCAAGTTGCATTACAGATTTATCTATAGTGATTCAATATACTTGAACAATGACTGTGGCTTAAAGACAATGCAGTCTGAATCGCCAAGTTAGTGTGATCTAGTGGGCACTGAACTGAAAGTTAACAAGGTCTACATTTGGTTTTTTATCACTATTTGGCACCAGGAAAAGTTAGGAGGCAAACTCTCTTACTTCAGTCCCATAGCATCTTGTCCAACCGGCTCCCGCCGTGTATGGTTGTTGGAATCCCGACGTAAGATGAATCCTTCGGGCAGCCAGAGAGAGCCGTGCTTACGCTTGCGTTTTGCCATGATCACTCCCAGGAGGATTACCAAGAGGAGGATGACGAAGGCCACAGCCAGCAGGTAGAGAAGCTGGGTCGGCTTGCTATCCAGAGACTCACCTGAAAGCCCAGTGGGCCCAACAGATTAGCCAGGGTAACTGCTTGGTACATTTCTTTTTTAATCCTCGCCTTCCTCCCCTCCACTTAATAGTAGTTTACTTTTTCCAATTACGTATAAAGATAGTTTTCAACATTTACTTTTATGAGATTTTGAGTTTCAAATTTTTTTCTCCCTCCCTCCTCCCTAAGATGGCAAGCAATCTGATACAGGTTACATATATACAATCATATTAAACATATTTCCACATCAGTCATGTTGTGAAAGAAGAATCAGAACAAAAAGGGAAAAGCTATGAGAAAGAAAGAAAAAGAAAATAGTATGCTTCCATATGCATTCAGACTCCATAGTCCTTTCTCTGGATGTGGGTAGCATTTTCCATCATGAGTCTTTCGGAATTGTCTTAGATCATTGTGTTGCTGAGAAAAGCTAAGTCTGTCAAAGTTGGTCATTGCACAATGTTGCTGTTATTGTGCACAATATTCTCCTGGTTCTGCTCACTTCACTCAGCATCAGTTCACGTAAGTCTTTCTGAACTCAGCCTACTCATCATTTCTTATAGCACAACAGTATTCCATTACATTCATATGCCACAACTTGTTCAGCCATTCCCCAATTGACAGGCATCCTTTCAATTTCCAATTCTTAGCCACCACAAAAAGTGCTGCTATACATTTTTTTTGGTACATGTGAGTCCTCTTCTCTTTTTTGTGATCTCAAAGAGATACAGCTCTAGAAGTGGTATGTACAGTTTTACATCCCTTTCGGCATAGTTCCAAATTGCTCTCCAGAATGGTTAGATCAGTTCACAACTCTACCAACAGTGTATTAATATTCCAATTTTCCCACATCTTCACCAATATTTATCATTTTCCTGGTTTGTCATGTTAGCCAACCTGATAGGTGTGATATGGTACCTCAGAGGTGTTTTGATCTGCATTTCTTTAATCAACAGTGATTCAGAGCATTTTTTCATATGACTATAGATAGCTTTAATTTCTTCATCTGAAAACTGCCTGTTCATATCCTTTGATCACTTTGGGGAATGACTTTATTCTTATAGATTTGACTCAGTTCTCTAAATATTTTAGAAATGATACCCTTTGACCTAGCAATACCACTTCGAGGTCTGCCCATCAATTGAGGAATGGCTGAACAAGCTGTGGTATGTGAATGTAATGGAATCCTATTGTTCCATCAGAAATGATGAACAGGTGGACTTCAGAAAAACCTGGAAAGACTTACATGAACTGATGCTGAGTGAAATGAGCAGAACCAAGAGAACATTGTACACAGTAACAGACACACTGTGCGATGACCTACTTTGATAGACGTGGCTCTTCTTAGCAATGCAAGGATCTAAGACAACTCCAAAAGACTCATGATGGAAAATGCTATCCACATCCAGAGAAAGAACTATGGAGTCTCAATGCAGATCAAAGCAGACTATTTGCTATCTCTTTTTTTGTTGTTGTTTCTTCTTTCTCCTGGTTTCTCCCATCGCTTCTAATTCTTCTTTACAACATGACTAATGTGAAAATATGTTTAATATGAATGTATATGTATTGCCTATATCAGACTGCACACTGTCTTGGGGAGGG
This sequence comes from Phascolarctos cinereus, assembly GCF_003287225.1. Classification (NCBI taxonomy): domain Eukaryota; kingdom Metazoa; phylum Chordata; class Mammalia; order Diprotodontia; family Phascolarctidae; genus Phascolarctos; species Phascolarctos cinereus. The sequence goes on along the minus strand of NW_027555958.1, from coordinate 47,285,086 downwards.
TGCAGGAGATGGAGGGGTAGAAAATTTAGAACTCTAAATCTTATGAAAGTGAATGCTGAAAACTAAAACAAACAAATAAATAAAATTTTAAATGAGGCCTTCATCAGAGACGCTGGCTGTAAAAACCATTTCCTAGTTTTCTGATTTCCTTCTAATCTTGGTTGCATTGGCTTTGTGCAAAACCTTTTCAATTTAATGTAATCAAAATTATTTTGCATTTCATAATGTTCTCTGTCTTTTGTTTGGTCATAAGTTCTTCCCTTCTCCATAGATCTGAAAGGTAAACTATTCCTTGCTCTCCTAATTTGCTTACGGTATCATGCTTTATGTCTAAATCATGGTCCAATTTTGACCTTATCCTGGTATTCAGTGCAAGATGTTGGTCTCTGCCTAGCTTCTGCCATACTGTTTTCCAGTTTTCCCAGCAGTTTTTGTCAAATAGTGAGTTCTTATCCTAGAAGCTGGAGTCTTTGGGTTTATCAAACAATAGATTACTATAGTTATTGACTACTGTGTCTTATGTCCCTAACCTATTCCTCTGATCTACCACTCTTATTTCTTAGCCAGCACCTGTTTGGTACATTTCAACCTCCCAACCATTATGTCCTTTTCTTGAAAAAAAAAATCAAGGGGCTACCTACACCCCAAGGTATGCATATTCCCTTCTCCTCTGCAGTGATGAGCCTCCCCTTCCAGCTCCATCCCGTTCCACACTCCCTTCTCCCTTCAGCCAATGCCAGTGCCACTTACTCAAGACAGATACAAGAGGATAGGAGAGGGTGCCTTGGATGGCATGAGAGGCCAGAAAGGCTGCAGCAGCATCGGTGTTTTTGAAGCATTGGTCTGAAGCTTGGACACACTGGCGGTTGTCAATTTCTAGGAATACCTTGGAGCTATAAGATACAATAGAGAGAATGGGAGTAGGGTTTAGCCTAAGCTCAGTGAAAGAGACCAAAGTCTGGCAGTCATAACATCAGAAAGGGATCAATACTCCCTGTTTCCTGTGGGCCCATCACCACTCTATTCACTTCTGGGTGTTATTTTAGAAAGAGCTCGGGCAGTGGCCCCCTGCCCCTAGAGGCCCCTGGTGGAGGGCCAGCCTGCTGGCACTAGGCCAAAACTGGGAAAGCTTGTCCTTAGCACCTCAGCCCTTTCTATCTTTGTCCTCCACAATCTTCTATTGGATTTCAGTGGTACTAGAGTGCCCTTCTCCAAACCTGACCCATGCTTGAAGCACTTCTCCTTCCTCATTCCCTTACTGTACTGATTTCAGTTAGTAGTCACCAAAGAGAGCACTGGATAAACTAATTCAGACTAAGGTGTGTGACTGGTAATGGGCTACTCTACTCTTGGGGCATTTTCATGTTAAAGGGCACCTAGAGAGGGTAATGCTTAATAAAAAAAATATTAATGACTACCAGTGGAATTTTAGGCACCTGTGCAGCTTGGGAGGGGAGGGTGGTGGGGAGGGGAGATATGAACTGACTGTCCTTATGTACTCAAATCACACCACGTAAGCATGTCTCACTCTTCCATGGAAACTCCAGTTACAAGACCCTAAATCTGTTGGACAGAGATGGCAGACACTGCTCTAAATAAACAGTCTGTTTTAGATACAACAATACATATATATTGTCATCTCATGGACTGAGTTAAATGTGTTTTGTTTGAAATTTGTACTTTGAATGGATCTCTGTGTACATATGTTTTAGTATTAATGATGATGATGAGGATGATGACGAATTATCTTCGATTCAGTAATCAGCTTACCCCGCCACTTCTCGCTCCTGCTCATCAGGGAGGGATCTCCGGCTCATTGTTGACTTTCTTTTCGCCGGCGTCTTCTCGCCGTAATAGGGGAACACCATGAGGGCCCCCTGAGAGTCCCGTTTGATGCGCAGGTTGGTGTGAAGCAGAGTGCCCAGTGACCGAAGGAAGCTGTGGGCGTCCTGGAGCAGCTGCTCAGGGGGCAGCAGCACCACAATGACCAGGGTACCCTCAGCCAGGTTCTCAGGCTGGTCGGTGGCACAGTCCAGCCCATCCCAGTCACACTCCTCACTGTTACAACCTTGGTCACAGTGGTCATCACTGAAGTGGTCAGCGCAGTATTTGTCGTATCTAGGGAAGAGGAGGGCAGGGAGAACAGAGAAAGAAGAGAAAGGCTTAGGAGTGGATACAAATTTCTGTCTTTCCACCAAAACTGCCACCAGTTCACTTACCCATCTTGAAGGGCTAGCTTCAGTCTCATTCCTTCCTTTAAAGGCCTTTCTTAACTACTCTGGTTCATGCTAAATTCTCCCTCTTTTCATCTCCCATAACACTTCTTGTCCCATACCATTCATTATGATTGAGGTAATATCCTCATTTCAGCACTTAATAACATACTGTTTTATATTACTATTGAAAGGATTCCTCAGTATTGCCTTCTCCATCAGATTATAAGCCTGAAGAATTTACACTTTTTTGTCCCAGTATCCTTGAGTTGCCTTGCTGAGAGCCACACACAGAACCGATATTCAATAAATACACGTCAAATGAAAAGAAGAATGAACGAATGAATGGTGGAGTCTCAACTCGCAGGTCCTATCTCAGGGTGCTATGGGTGAACTCTTGGCAATAATCCAAATCTTTTTTTGAGTAAATAGCATTTTTATATGCCAGTAGCTACTTCTGCCTCAAAGGCAAGACAACTCTTCATCATTCGTGGCATAATTCAAATCCTGACATAAGCCTCCAATTTCATTTGCAAGTCTCAAGCTCTTTCCCCCCAAAATTCTGGGTATAGCCAGAAAAGGGGGACCCAAAATCGCTGGTTTGACTTTCCTCAATTTTTATTTCCGTTGCTCTCGGATGGGACAGTAATGTAAAAAAAAATAGTCTAAAGGAGAATGGGAAGGGAAATGAGGCTTGGATCATCACTCTGAACACTCAAGGGTTGGGAACCATTTTTTTCCCAAATGGAGATGGAGATGGACCAGGTGGAGGTTACAATCCCCATAATGTCCAGCACCAGGACTATTATGTGCAGTGGATACTGGCCGCTGAACCAAGAGGCTCTTGGACCCTGCCAGGCCTACGTCAGGCATTCCTTGCCAGATGTAGTGGGGAGAACATTACATCAGGGATGGGAGAGCAAGAGGGTCTACCTACACTTCTGTCACAAGGTAGCTGTGTCCCTTGGAACAGGTCATCCTGCCCCGCTGTGTGTCTACCCCCTTGGCAAGATACCTGCTGCTTTAACCTAATGCCATGGGGTTACAAAAAATCAAATTACATGTGGCAGCTTTAGAAGTACTTTGAGAAGTCTAGCAGGGGTGGAAACCTGTGGCCTTCTAGGTCCTCAAGGTGCAGCCTTTTGACTGAATCCAAACTTCACAGAACAAATCCCCTTAATAAAAGGATTCATTCTGTAAAACTCAGACTCAATCAAAAGGCCACATCTGAAGACCTAGAAGGCCACGTGGCCTCAAAGCCACAGTTCCCCACATGGTTTATACCTGTGGCATTAAAGGATTTCTGTTCTTTGCTGCCTAACCACTGACTGCATTAGAAGTAAGAGATGAATATTACCAAATATTTAAATTATTAATTAATAAATAAGTAATACTAAATTAAAAAGTAATTAGGAGGTTAAAAAACTCAGCTAGTGGGGCTGGGGAAACGGAACAGTTTTGGGTGGCGAGTGGCATGTTCCACACCATGGATCCCTTGCATGCTGCCAAGATGAGCTTTTGTCTAGTTCTGATTAGACTCTCCTAATGGATTTCAATGGAAGGAACCAGAGGTCGGCAAATGGGAAAGAGAGGAAAGGTGGGTGAGGGCAGTACAGACCTTTCCATCCATCCCGCAGGCAGGTTAGCGTAGGACGCTGCCTAGGAGCAGGGCTACACCACTTCCAAAAGTTATCTCTCCCGGGCGGTCAAGAGAGCAGCAAGTGAGAAGGCAGAGACAGGCAGAGGCAGAGAGAGAGAAGGGGTGAACGTGCACACGGATGAGCCTCCCTGGGCCTCTGTCAGCAAGAGAGGGCGGTGCGGCGGGGCCTGGCCCCGGCAGGGAGGTCTACAAAGCAGAGGCAACTGGAGCGGTTAGGAGCAGAAGGGAGACAGACTGGCGTGGGTTAGTGACAGAGCTGCTGCGAGGCTTCCCGGGACCTCCACGGAGACCTTACTTGCACGTCTTGCTGCTGCCCTGGCATTCGAAGTTGTCGAACAGGCACTCGGCTGTGTTGCACAGCTCGTCACACTGATTGTTGATATAATCCCAGCAGGGCAGCGGGGAGGAGCAGTTGGCCCAGGGGTCCTCCATGGTGAGTGAACAGTCACCCCCATCCCACTGGCAGGCGTGACTGTTGCAGTCTTCGTCACAGACGCCATCCCGCGCCTTGTCGACACAGTGCTGGCTCAGGCATGTGGGCAGGGGACTGTTGGTGGGGCCCGTGGAGAACTCACAGTGACTGCCCCAGAACGACGAGGGGCACTGGCAGGTATAATAAGGTGGCTTCCTCTGAGGAGAACAGCTGCCGCCATGCTGGCACGGGCTGCTGGCACATCCCGTCTCACAGTCCTCGGGCCGGGGGCAGAAGCAGCGTGGCCCCAACGTGGTATGCACACACTGCTCCCCTTTCTTACACTTCATGTGTCCACAGGTACTCTGGCACCTTGCCCCCGAGAAGCCCTTTGGAGAGAAACAGAAGATGAAGGCCAAGAGAACAGCAAGGTCCGTAGCTCCATCTCTGCCGGGCACAGCCCATTCCCACACAGGCAGTGCCTGCCAACCCAGACTGGGGCAGGATGCTGTTCAAGGAACAAGGCCATTCACCCTTCAGCTACCACTGAAAAGGTCATGCCACAGTCAGAGTCATCGGACACAATGCCAACCTAGAGGAAGGTAAGGCTGTGGGCCTCCAGGGACGCGAGGACAACCGTACTGTGCAACAGGAGCCACGCTGCCTTTGTAAGGAAAACATTCTTCCCAACTAGAGCTACGCCAAAGTAGGGATGGGCTGCTTAAGGAGGCAGTGGGTTCCCCCTCCCCGGAGATCACACAGAAGTTGTAGGACTGACGACTTGTAAGAAATACTGAATAAAGAATATTTTTTTTTCGGGCATGGGCTACAACAGTTGGCCACTGAGGTCTCTTCCAACGATGAGAATTTGCGTCTGGGTTAGAATTCAAGCCACTTACCATCTATGTGAGCTTGGGCTCTGGGTCCCAGTTTATTCATCAATGAAATAAGGGAGTTGGGTTAAATATTCTCAAATGAACCTTCTGGATCTAAGTCAAGGGCCCTATAGGTGCTATGTTAATGATGCAACATCCTCTCAACTACCCCGGCCCCATTCACAAGTCCAGGTTCCCATTTCTAATTACTATGTGAATACCTGGAGTTATTAAGAGGAGAAATAAATCACCCCAGGAAGTTCTGGGATACCCAGCAGTTTCTTTCTTTCTTTTTTCTTTTAGCTTTTTTTGGTGAGGTAATTGGGTTAAGTGACTTGCCCAGGGTCACACGGCTAGTAAGTGTCAAGTGTCTGAGGCTGGATTTGAAGGACTCAGGTCCTCCTGACTCCAAGGCCAGAGCTCTACCCACTACAGCACCTAGCTGCCCTATACCCAGCAGTTTCTTAAGCGTCTCTAAAGCATCTGCTCCAAGCCCTTCTCAGTGACTCAAGCTCAGCTTCATTTGGGAGGTCTGACTCTGGTCTTTGCTGGTCCTCCATAATCTCCACTTTACCGAGGCTATGGCCTGTAGGAGACGCAAGAAATCTCCTCCAGCACAACATAGGTGCTAGAGGGAGACTCATTTTATGGTGTCAGAAATTCATCTGAGGTGATGTCATCTGAGGAGAGCGAGTGGAAGAGCCAGGAGGGGAACGCTTAAGTCACCACACACTTACCGGAGGACAATGGCAGATGAAGCCACTGGGTGTGTGGCTGGCAACCGCACAAACGCCTCCATTCAGACATGGCATCTGGGGACAGACATCCAGGAAGGTCTCACAGCGTCGGCCTGTAAGGCAAAGAGTGGGCTTCGAAGGGTACTTTCAAACTGCCCCAACATCTACAAGGACAGGGCTGGGCAGAGCAATGGTTACAGAGCTAGGGAGCAGAGAGGAAGGGAAGAGAAGGAAGGCATGTGAAGCTCTACCTTCATGAAGCTGTAGGAAGAGGGAGGGAACACAGAGCCAGATACCAAAGAGTAATGGCTGGGGAAAAGGGGCAGGAAAAGGAGGAAGGAACGGTTCTCTCTGTCCAACAAAGAAGACACTGCACTGAATCTTGAGTCGCAGGGAATCATTTATCGTGACCTCTTCCTATATTGACTAATATCCCATAGGCCTAAAAGACATTGACATCCCTCCAAAAAGAGGACGAGTTTGGATCAGAGGCTGTCGACTGGGTCCTCACTTCCCAAGAAAAAACATGATCCCAGAATCTCAACTGAAAGCGGATCAGGGACCACTTAACCTAACTATACCTGAACAAGACATCCCTGTACACTCTGACAAATGAACATTCAACTCCCACGTGAAGAGTCTCAGGGAAGGTTCTTAATCTCTCATCTGAACCCAATTCCATACCACCAACTACTTTTTGGACCATTTCACCTGGTTGTGCTCCTGACACCTCAAATTAAAACGATTCCAAACTGAAATCATCAGCTTCTCTCCCCAAACCCAACCATTCTTAAAAATCCCTTATTTCTTTTGATGGTATCACCTTCCTCCCGCTCATCCTGGCTCTCAACTTTCGTCATCTTTGGTTCTTTTATCTTCTCCACATTAAATCAGGTGCCAAGTCTTGTCAATTCCACCAACTTCAAAACGCTTTTTGTATCTGTCCTGTTCTCTCCTGTAACACTGGGGCCACCTTAATTCATAATCTTAACATCGATCATCCATTCTGTTGTAAACTGACTCTCAGGTGGTCTCATACCTACAACTCTCACCTTAGTACACATGCCAAAATAATCCTGGCAGTTAAGATCCTCGATAACCTAGTTCCAATTTACCTTTAGACACCACTACCCACACATACTGTCCTTGTAGCAAAACTGAACCAGGAGCTGTTCCTGATCTTGGCTGATGGTCTCTTGCTTATATGAGTGACATTCTCATCCTTGCTAAAATCCTTCCCTTACTTACTCCAACTTTACCTAATCCACAGAGCTTTCCTTGACTTCTCTCCTTGACCCTGGGTTATCCTTGAAGGGCTGGTTATCTTCCTCTTCAAATATTCCTAGAGTTCTGTCTGCATCTCTCCTACAGCTGTAACACACTGTACCTGGTATCACCCTTATGTGAATACATGTTGTCTATCCCTTAGTATACTATGGGTTCCTCAAAGGTAGGAACTGTGTCATTTTCCATCTTTGTACACACGGGGAATGCTTCATAAATGTTTTGTGGATTTGAACGACCGATTCAATGCCATGTGACAAGGCTGCCCTCTGCTGGCTGTCTTGACCAGTCACCCTTGAATGGAGGTGGAAATCTGGGGTGAGGATGTTCCAGCCAAAGCAAAGGATAAACAAGACCGCGGAGGCAGGTGAGCATAGAGTATGATCTCAGAATACTGATGAATTCAGTTTGCCTGAAGCAAACTCCTTGAAGAACGTGGGGGGGGTGGGCAGCAGTAGAAGATACGGGCTGAGATCCTTAAATGCCATAAGGAAGTGTCCAGACTTCATTTAATAGGCAAAGCGAAGGAGGCATGGAAAACTTCTTTATAGGAGAGGACTTTATCAGACCTGTGCTTTTGAAAGATACCCTAAGCATGCTGGAATGGAACAGACTGGAGCAGGAAAAGCCTGGAGGAAGAAGAAACCAGCTAAAGAACCTCCTCTTCTAATTCCTATGAGAAAGAGAATTAGTGTGTGGACAGGGGCAGCGGGAACAGAAAGGACAAGACAGATGTTGCACAGGAAGAATCTACAAAATTTAGCAGCAGTGGTCCAAAGGAGGCCAATATTACTTACTTCTAGGGTTCATAAAAGTACTGTTAACAGGAAGGAGGAACACAAGAGAAAAAGGATCAGATCTGGAGGCTGAGTTCAATTTTAAGATGTGCAGAATCTGAGATGCCACACAGATGTAACCAGTGGGCAGCTAAAGACACAGTCTGGAGCTCAAGAGAGGGAGCCGGGATTAGAGCTACTAATAACACGGACAATAATGCTAACAGTCGATATTTGTGCTTTAAGGTTTGCAAAGTGCTTTACATCTACTATTTTATTTGGGTCTCACAGCACAATACTGTGAGGTAGGTGCTTTGAAGCCAGGTCTTCCTGACTACTTATCACTGCCGCCTCCTCCTCCTCTAGCTTTTGGGGGTCATCTCTACACAAACGATCACTGAAGCCACAATAATGGATGAGATCACTTAAGTGAAAAAGAGAGACTGGCAAAAGAAGGACCAAATAGAGAACCTTAAGGAAAGCTGACATTTAAGGAATGAGAGAATCCAGGGAAGGTGACCAAGAAAGACGGGCCAGAAAAGTAGGAAGAGTCTCATGTCATGTAAGAAAAATCTTCCCATCAGAAGTAGCACCTCCATCCCACTTGTCAGAGACGTTGTAAGGGGACTTCTGTTGAGGTGTGGGCTGGACTGCATAATCTTTCTCAGATTTCAAGAGTTTCATTTCACATGTTTTGCATGACTACACATGTATAACCTATATTTAACTGCCTGACTTCTCAGTGAGTGGAGAGGGCAAGGAGGGAAGATGAGAACTTGGAGCCCAAAATTTTTAAAAAACGAATGTTCAAAATAGTTTTTACATGTAATTGGGGAAAAATAAAATATTAAATGAAGGAAAAAACAAAGAATCATTTCAGTGGAGTGGTAGGGGTGGAAGCCAGATTATGGGAGCTCAGAAGGGAGTGGGTGAGTGTGCACTATCTTTCAAAAAGACTAGAAGTAATGAAAGATGGGTGATGGTTGTCATACAGTCTGCTGACCAAGCCACCTAAGGCGAAAATGCCTTAGTCCACTTGGGTTCTAGGCTTGTCCCTCCCATAATGTCTAAACAGGAGGCCAGCTGTCTCTCTGAGAGGGAGGTCCAAGCCACCATTACTGCAGGCCCTACTGAGCTCCATGGAATCAGCACATGTGAAGGGGGGACCCACAGGGCCCGCTCACCAGTGAAGGTACTCCGGCAGATGCACGAATAGTTATTGATGAGCTGGATACAGTCCAGGCTGCCTTCAGGGTTGCAGGGACTGGAGAGGCACTCATTGATATCCCCTTCGCAACGCTCGCCAGCAAAACCAGGAAGGCAACGGCAGGTATAGCCCCCGATCTTATCCACACATTGCCCACCATTGAGGCAGTGAGGGCCCCCTGCATCGGGAGCACAGTCATCAATGTTCTCTTCACACCGTAGGCCTGGAAGAGAAAGAAAAGCATGAGTCGCCGTGGTGCCTAAACCAACAGCTCATTTTAAGCCAAAGCTCAGCTCTCCTTCAGCCTCTTTCAGAGCTTATTGAGATCTCACAACTCAACCCCGGCGGGATCTTTTAGGCCAAGGATTAGTAACCTGCTTAGCTGTGGCTATCCATCACTACCTTACAGAAAAGCAGTTCTCATGGGATCTATGAGCAAGCCCAAGCAGAGCCAGGAAGAAAGGAACAAGGAGAGGGAGGAGAGGAAAATGGAGTGAAGAACTGGAGAGTCTGAAGAGCCCTTCAAGATCACCTAGGCCTAATGCCCCCTCATTTACAGAGGAGGAAGGTAAGGAGGTTCAGTGACTCACCTACTCAAGTGACCAGGAAATGGCAGGTCAGGAACAAAAACAGGGGTATCCTCAGTCACAATGCATTGTTCTTTCCACTAAACCACAAGCAGGCCCCAAGAACAGAGGGAGAAAGGACTGGAAAGAAAGAAGAAGAAACAGGAAAGGGGAGACAGAAGGAAAGACAGGAGTAGGGGATGGTGGTATGCTACTAGCTATTGCCTCAAGGGCCACCTAGAGGTACCATGACCTCTTCCTCTAGGCGTAAACCCCTTGGAGGAGGCCAGGATCAATTAAAATCATTTCTACGCTACACATAACAGGCATTTTTTTTGGTGTGTGGTTAGATAAGTATTGTGGTTAAGTAGCAAACACGGTTCTGGAAATTAAATGGTGAAGAGAGATGAATCACTTGGACAAAATCAGTTGGAGGGAACAAGAGTTTCAGTCTCCCCAAATGCCGGCAATCAGAGACAGGGCACTGAGGGCTTAGGGAGAAAGGAAATATAAAGACCCGTGTTCTCCTATTTTTGTCATCATCATCATCATCCTCACTATCAATGAATGCTTACTGAAAGTCTCCTGTATGTAAAAAGCCCTGTACTAGAAACTGGTCTTTGAATGAGACTACCTTATCTTTGGAGAAGACCTTCATTCTTAATGGCTCTAAGTCCCTAGGCATGTGATCGCCGCAGGGATAATCATTCCTCTTCGAAGATGAAGAAACAGAAGCAGTGAAAGGTCAAAAAATGACACAGTCCCTAGGACAGCCAAGGTTAAGAATTCTCTACATCACAAGGTAACAGCTCAGATAAGAAGGCCTCCTTACACTGAGCCAAAACCTGTTGTCAAAGAAGTACTATCCCTTGGATTCTAGACCTACACAGATCAAGTCACCCCCTTTTCAAATGTCATGATCCCAAGAGTAGTCATGAATGTGTTGACACTAACCTGGAAGACAGTCTTTAGTGGTATCCATGAGACATGTGCTTAGTTCTAGGCTGTTCAGCATTTTTATCATTATTTTGGATGAATATCCAAATATATATATATATATATATATATATATATATATATATATATATATATATATATATATGCACATACACACACAGGATGCTCGTCAAATTTGCAGATGATGCAAAGCTGAGGATGATAGTTCATATGCTGGATGCCAGAGTCAGGATCCAGAAGGATGATGATGATAGGGCAGTTCTCAAAGTGTGGTCAAGAGACCTCATGAAATCTCTGAGACCCTTCCAGGGGTCTGTGAGATCAAAATTATTTTCATAACAATGCTAAGATATTTTAATTTCTAATATGGCAAATATCAATAAATATAACCCAAGTAATTTTTAAGAGTGTAAAGGGGTCTAGAGGCCAAAAGGTTTGAGAACTACTAGACTAGAACGATGGGTCAATTATAATAGGATGACATTTGATAAAAATAAACAAAGTTTTACACTTGGGTTCAAAAAACAACTTCATGAGTACAAGATGGCAGAGACATTGCTAGCTAACAGTTAATTTTTATGAAGTACAAACTCAACGTAAGTCAACAGTAGGATACGGCAGTCAGAAAAAGTGAACTCAATTCCACGTTGCATAAAGGGGACAGCCAGCCCCACTTTCCTCTGGCCTGGTCAGAACACTTTTGAGGCACTGTGGTTTGCCCTGCGAGAAGGACTCAGACAAGGCATCAGAAGATGAAGACTAAAATATCCAGAAGCCATAGCAACAAGGCATACTAGGATCAGCTGAAGAAGGTGGAGATCTTTAGCTGAAGATATCTGGCTGGGGAAGGCTTAGAAGGGACATGATGATTCTCTTCAAATGTCTAAAGACATGTAGACAATGAGTTAAATTTGTTCTTGACTAAGGAGGTAAAACCAGGAAAAGTAGGTAGACATTGCAAAGAAATCATTTGAGGCTTAATGTCAGGACAAACATTTCTTCCTACAACCCTCACAATTAGAGGGACCCGAAAGTGGAATGGGATGCCTCCTGAAGCAGTGGGTTCTCCTCATTAGAGTTCCTCAAATAAAGGCTGGATGACCACTCATTGGGCATGTTGCAGACACAGGCCAGCATGGATGGCCTCTAATGTCCCTTCCAACTCAGAATCTTTGATTTAGGGAAATATTTCAGGAGCCGTCATGACACCTCCCCCCCCTTAAGTTTTCTCCTGTCACCTCATTCCTCATTAGACCCATACGTTAGGGCAGATGAGCATATGGACATGCTTTAATCTGCCCCTAAAATCAAAACAAGACATTTCTAAGAGGACGGTGATTCAAAACGTACTACGTCAGAGGGTTGAGTCAGGGTACACGACGTTGTTCTTGACCCGTTTTTCTTTGCCACCCAAGTAAATACACTGCCAGATCTCCTAAACTTCTCATAGCAGGCTGATCCAAGCAAATATTCTTGTGCTTTGTAAAAACATGCAGAGTTCAAAATACTCTCAAGATGAGTATGATCTGACCCAAGAAAAAATAAAAATACAAATAAAGTAAAACATCCATAGAACCCCCATCTTTCCATTAACATTTATGCTTAGGTCCAAGCTAGCTACGATACGGAATTTATAGAATTCTTTAATTATCTAATACAGTTTTCCATTCTATGTTAAGTGAATTTAGGACAGATCTCCTCTCCCAACTTCTTAAAGTCACCGAAAAAGAAGATGTTGCTAAAAGTCACAGTGGAGCTCCCTAAGAGCTGAGAGAATAGGGTAGTCTTTAATGGCTGGATTTACCCTCCCTCTAGAAATGTCCATTCCATGTCATACATACCTCGAGTGCCTGGTGGGCAGGAACACTTGAAATGGTTCACCAGGTCAATGCAAGTCCCTCCATTCTGGCATGGCTGGTATTGGCATTCATCTACCTCATATTCACAGTTGACACCTTGGTATCCTGGTATACACTGTTGGCAGGGGTGGAAAAAAAAGATCACTCATGGGCAATAGGACCATTATTAGAACGCAGACTAGGAGAGCAGCTGAGAAACTCTGTGCACTTTCACCAATCCAGGGTTGTCAGACTTTCCTACTTTGTTTTCCAGTTTGTTTAGAAACAGTCCAAGTCTCTGTTGATATCTGACTACCTCCTTGAAAAATGGATAAGTTAATGAAGGGATCAAGTGCCCTAGCTTCAAATCTGATACAATTTAATCATTCAACAAGAACTTATGAAGGAGGTAATGAATGTAAATAGGACTGTTCAAAGAATTTGACTGAAAAAAGGGAAAGAGATATTGAATGATACCAAATAGAGATGGTAGGACTAGTGAAGGTTTTGGTTTTTTTTAAGGATGGGGAAAACCTAGATATGTCTGAAGGTAGCGGGAAAAGAACCAGGAGATAGGGATAATGATCAGTGTTTGTACACTATAAAAATACAAACCAAAAATGAGGGTGGGGTGGGTAATGGACATTCTTTAGTGAGAGTGGTTAGCAACAGGATGTCCCCAGAGAAATACCCAAGAAGACCCCAGGGGTTTATATAACTCCCCCGAAGGTAGAGATTTGGGTTTAGAATGAAATTGTAGCATCTTCTCTGGGATCATGTTGGCACTGGAGGTAACTCAGTAGAAAAAGGATGATTCCAGACAGCAATGGAGGCACCTCCAGAAGCTGATCCAATTCACTAAGAACTAAGCACTTACACCATGTAGAGCATCTTGCTAGGCAAAGTTCAGATAAGACATGATTCTTATCCTAATGAACTTCACAGTCTAGTAGCTATTAGCAATTCATGGGAAGTTAGAATAAATAAAACAAATAATCAATATATCTTGTCAAAAACAAACTATGCTAAATTCTACCTTGAGTTTACACAGAAAAATATTCTATTAAAGTAAACCTCTGCCCCTGACCAGAAGGCAGCCCACAAGAGAGCACAGCTTGTGTCTTGCCCACCTCACATCGATAGCCTCCAACATAATCTCTGCAAGTGGCTCCATGCTGGCAGGGATTGGAGGCACATTCATCCAGCTGGTCCTCACAGTAGCTGCCTGTGTAGCCCAGGGGGCACTGGCAGTGGTGAGTGTTGCCAGCATCGATGCATGTCCCAGAGTGTTCACACAGGCTGTCAACAGGCACTTCTACGGAGTAACAGAGAAGCAGAATTGCATCACAGAACAGCCTACGACATGAGGCAAGTGTAGGCTCAAAAAACAGCAAACGATCAAAAGCAACCTAGAAATTCCAATGTATCCTCCGTTCCTACCTCACAGACCCATCTAATCTAATGCTAAAAACAGACAAACCATGAAAATAGACGAGTTCATTCTCATTTCAAGTAGAACAGCGTACTGAACATCACCACCAGGGACAGGGTGGGGGGAAGGCAATGAGGGCGGAAAAGTGTAACAGACAATTTAGGTAAGAAAAAACAGGTTTTAAATTTGTGTTTTTATTGACGTGTGGAATTTTCATCAACTAGAAATGGTGCCAGAAGAGTTAAATGGTTCTATCATTGCTCACATTTCTATATTGCTGTATGATTAAAAAGGCGGTTTCATTCCAACAATCCTACTGTGGTGCAACATTAGGAATGTTTATTATTTCCATTTTCTAGACAAGGAAACAGGCTCAAAGATGGTGTAACTTGCCTAAGGTCATACAACTAGTAAATGGCATGGTTGGGATTGGAAACTATCTTTTGACTCCAAATCCAGGGCTCTTTCGAGTGCACCATTCTAAAACATTTAAAACGGTACCAAGAAAAATATACGGGGAACGAAGCTACAGATGGTCCTTAAGTAAAAGATGAGATGGGACCTTTACTGTTTCTAGTTTACGATACTATAAAAAGAAGAAAACAGGAAGTCCAAATCAATTTAACTTGGTAAACATTTATTAAATACCTAAAATGTGTAATGCATAATGCTAGGTATTAGGGATATGAAGATGAACGAAGACATGTTTTCCATTAGTAGACAGGAGTAAGACAAAAAAACAACTCTAATTCAAGTAACAATTGTGATGCAAGAAGAGAGGCTTCATTTTAGGTAAAGGGGATCACTAATCGCTGGGAGACAGTATACAGCAGATTTTCAGATTCATTCAATACCTGACTTCTACTTGGTTTTTCCTAATTATGAATTCTTTCCTGCTCTTATAAGTAACCAAGATTTAAGTGACAGAATGTGATGTACTACATCTAAGGCCACTGAGAAAACTGACGGATATGACTGCAGAGTGAGTCACTGTCAGCGATTTCTGAAAGGCCACGGAGAGTGGGAAAAGTCCTGTAGGACTAGAAAAGGGCAAATATCCTGATTTTCAAAAAAGGAAAGTGAGTAAAGTCTATAAACTTTAGAGCGGTAAGTCTGACTTATTCATGGCAAAGTTATAGAATGTATCATTAAAGGGATGGTTTATAAACATATGGAAAAGGTAGCAGTGATCACAAAGAATCAACATGGTTTCGCCGAGAACCCATGCCAGGTTAATTCCATTTTTCTTCTGTGGAGGGAAGGTCACCAGACTCACAGATGAGGGGAATGAATGGATCTGAGTCACCCAGACTTTGGAAAAAGCAATTAACTGACCGGTAGTACAGCATACCAGATGGAAAGCTGGCCTCAGAGTCAAGAAAACCTGGTGATGACCTTCATGAGTAGAGGGTTTTTCCTCAAACACTGAAAACATAGATCTAGTTCCTATCTCTACCAGATTTGACAAAGCACCTCACGCTATTTGGGGGAGGTAAGGTGGAGAGCCGTGTTTTAGATGATAGCAGAGTTAAATAGATTCTATACTGGCTGAATGATTGAATGCAAGTATCAGTTATCTTGGAAAGCCTCTACCCGTGGGATCTCTACGATCTGCCTGGGGACCTGGGCCTTTTGGTCTTTGTATCAGTAAGTTAGACAAGAGCATGCACTGAATTTGTAGATGACACAAAGCTAGGAGGGAGAGCTAAAATATTGTATGACCTATATATTCAGTGGTGGGCACCAGATTTTAGGAAGGATACTGAGAATGTCCAAAGAAAAGTTCTCAGGTTGGTGAAGGGCCTCAAGATCACGACACATTAAGGTCAGCTGAAGGAATTAGGTGCAATGTTTAGCTGGGAGAAGAGAAGACTTAAGCAGAGGCATAAAAGCTCTTTTTAGATGTTTGAAGAGAAATTAAAATTATTCTGCCAGGCCTCAGAGGGCAGAATTAGGAGTGAAGTGTAGAATTTGGAGACAAGCAGATTTATCTAGGGAAGAATGTGGGAACAATTACGGTTACCTAAAAATGGAATGGCTGCCTTGGGGAAGTCATAGGGTTCCCCCTCTAGAACCTATCAGAGATGATGTTGAAGGGATTCTTCTACAGACACACATGGCTCTGGAAACCTCAGAACTGGGAGACTTCCTCTCCCTTTCATCCTTTTGACCTGTACCCTTTCCTCTTACGCTGTCCCTTCTCCATCTCTACCAGGATTTTCTAGCTTCTCATCCTCCCATTCTTCCTTCCTGCTACTACTCTTTGTACTGACAGCCCTTGCTAGAGTCAGCGCCACCCACACCAGAAGCCAGGACTCACTTCTGCGCGACGCAGCCACCTCACAGGAAACATTGGGCACATCACAATAAGCCCCAGTCCACCCGGGCGGACACAGACACTGGGACTCTGCTTTTCTCTGCGTGCAGGTGCCTTTATTTTTACATGGTGACCGGCTACACAGGTTCACAAGGGTCTGAAAGACAACACACACACACATACACACACACACACACACGTAAATATCCAAGAATACAGAAACGGAAAAGAAGAAAGGGCAGGCACTGGCATTCCACCAGAAATAAATTAGCAGAGAAGTGTGGCCCAGAATTCCTTCACCTCAGACTCATTTTGCCAGAAATTCCCACTCATTCTGTTCTGCCAGAAACGCTTCTCCATTTCCTGTACACTGGGAGCCGTTTTGGCCCCACTCAAAGGGAAATAAGATGCTCATTAAAACCAGACTGGTGCAGACACATTTAATATGTTAAATGCTAACTGCAATGGTCCTAGAAAAACAGGCTGGACGAGGACACTGATTTTTATCTTTACTGAATTTTTGGCATTCTTATCTTTACTTACAGGGAGAAGAGAAACAAAGATATACACAGGCTGTATTTATTTTTAAAAATTCATTTTAAAATGAATTTGGTTTAAATTTTTTTGCAATATCCCTCATTATAAGTAGAGACAATTTGGCACATCACAAAACCAGAGCTTGACAACTTTGGTTTGGACCACTTATGTTGCCTTGAATGTACAATATCATCAGCTTTACCTATATTCCTATGAAACTTCTGTATTTAATTCAACTTTTATAGAGTTGGCTGCTTCTATGCTTGAGATCTTTTCTAGTACTTCTGGTAAAGGACCACATCTTTTTACTATCCATTGTTCTTAAAGACTTCCAAGGAAAGATGGTGACACGGCCTCTTTCAATAGCCTCTTGTAGCATTTCAGAACCTGAATTCTTACTCAACAATATTCAAGCCAGTGACCCATGGATACTGCTCCCTTCTACTCAGCTGCCCACCATCACCCAACTAACTTCAGCTTTCTCCAAATGTAAATTATCTTAATTCTATCTTCAATTTACTCTCACAGTTCCTTTTTCTGACTAGATGGATCTACAGATCCTCAGACTCTTTTCCTAATCTTCATTTTTGTTGAAACTTCATTGTTCTTTTTCACTTGTTTCCAATGGATGACACAACCTGTCAGATTTCCTGGCGTATATGCATGCTAAGTTTATAGGAACTGGCAACTCTTGCAATCAAACAGCTGCATTCTTTGGAACTGATTTCAGAATCACCATCCAGGAAGAGGGTGCCCATAATATTTTAGGAACTAATATGACTTTAGGGTGCCAGACTCAAGAGGTGGATCTTAGAAGGGGCTGATTCAAGTGTAGGTATTGAATAAGAGTGTGGCTGGGAAGAGGTTAGTTACCTGACAGTTCTTGCCTGTGTAGCCCAATGGGCAGCTGCAGTGGTAGGTCCCCAGGCCATCAATGCAGGTGCCCTCATTCAGGCATGGATGGGAGTTGCACTCATTGATCTCATGAAGGCAGAATGGACCAGTGAAACCCACGGGGCACAGACAAGAAAAGGAGTTGATTCCATCCACACACGTGCCTCCATTGAAGCAAGAACTGAGAGACAAACATGGAAGAAAACCAACATTAACATGGTAACGAGGACACCAGACTCTAGTTACTAATGTCACTGATTGAGAGTCTGAAATCCAAGGAGTCCAAGGTGGGTAAAGCCTTGTGAACCGATGTCCCCAGCAGCCCCAAACCCATATTCCTTTTCATGTATTTCAGGACTGTTCCCTGTGTTCATCAAACTCAATGGAGAGTCAAAAAGCCTAGTGCCATTCTCATTTCTCCTGCCGATCAAGGGCTTAGGACATAGTGGGCTGACTTGGAAAGTTCTGGAGAACGCTTAGTTCTCCAGGTTTCTGTTCAGGCCCTTTGGCAGCTTTTCGCAGTCACTTTTTTATTTTAGTGAAATTAATACCTTTGAAAAGGACTGGAGTGAGGACTCTGGACTTGACATTTCTTTCTCTAGTGACCACTAGAGCAACAGAATTTGCAAAATTCATGATAAATGAGGACACCTAAGAGTCTACTTACACAATTCCCAAAGAATGAGGGACTTAAATGGCTTCCCATCCAACCACAGAACAAATGAACAAGGAGCCAGGAGGTGGGTAAAAAGCTAAGGACATGGGTCAAAGGCTCTTCTTGCTTCCCAATGAATAACTATTCCCACTTTTTAAGATTCAGAAGGCTGTATGTGCTAATTACCTAAATGTCAGCCACTTTGGTGAGAGGCTTAGGAAGCGGTAGTGAGATCCAAGCAAATGTCTAATTCTCCACCCAAGGAAACATGGTCTGCATCAACTTCCCCCCTTTCCCTGCTGTTTGGTGGCATGTCTGCTCCTAAGCATCCGCCCCTCACCTCTCAGTACACTCATCGACGTTGTTCTCACAGTGAGGTCCATCGAACCCAGCCTGGCACTTGCACGTGTAACTGTTGACGTAGTCAGAGCAGGTTCCTCCATTCTTGCAGGGTTCACTCAGACACTCATTCATGTCTGTCTGACATCTATCACCATTGAACCCCAGCAAACAAAGGCACGAGAAGGTGTTCACCCCATCTACACAGGAAGCACCGTTCTGGCAGGGATCTACAACAATGAACACAAATATATGAAAACTTGAAACAGCAGCATCTATGGGTCACTGGTATTAGCCAAGGTCCTTCCTTCACACCTGAGCTGCTTAAGGACCCAGAGTCAAGCAGTCCCATAAAGGAAGCGTCAGGTACTGGAACTGTGACCAGTGGCCCAGTGACCTGCCAGCTTAGGGGCCCTTCCTTCTCCTCCTCTTGGCTCATGTGGAATTTGCTCTCTAAACTACATATCCAAGCTTCTCCTTTGGATATGCTGATGCTTGGCCCTCCTAGAAGCTGCTAATTTGCTTAGCTAGGAAAAAGCATTATTACTCCCAGCTTGGAGAGAATGGTTTTCTCTGCTCCCTTTTGCTCCAAGGACATGGAAGTTCTTGCTGCTTCCTTCTTTGTGTGAAACACAAAGTAGCCTGGCCAAAGAACTAGGGGAATGGTAAACAGATTAAAGTAGATATTGTAGAGTGTCTTATTCATATTGAGTCATCAATAAACATTTACTAGATACCTACTGTGTGCAAGGCACTGTGTTAGATACTGAGGGAGATGCAAAGAGGTAAAAGAAAGTCATTACTCCAAAGGAGCCTTTATCCAGGCGGACATCAGATATGTGAGCATATTCAGGTGGAGCCTGGGGAGAGAACTCCATCCACTGCGGCAGCTGGCTGCCATATGCATGTATGTACATATGTGCATATGTACATGTATGCATGTGTATGTACATATGTGTATGTGTACGTGTACGCATATGTATGTATGTCTATGTGTGCATGCATATGTGTATATGTATGAATAAGATTACCAATATAAGACAGCTAATATAGATTGCCTCTATTTTACGAACAGGAAAGATAATGCATTCATCCTTTTTTTTTTCTTTTTTTAAGGCAATTGGGGTTAAGCGACTTGCCCAGGGTCACATAGCTGGTGTCAAGTGTTTGGTCTGAGGCTGGATTTGAACTCAGGTACTCCTGATTTCAGGGCCAGTGCTCTATCCACTGCACCACCTAGCTGCCCCGATAATGCATTCATAAAATCAGTTTTTGATTCAACTTTGCTTTAGAGTTCTTCTGTAATTGTTATTAGAGAGACTAGATGCAAGTCGTCTTCAGAGCATCAGCTCTGGCTCGTCGCTCATGGCAGTTACTGCTGTTTTGCATAATACCCCTGTTTTAGGACAGTAGGCAGCACCTCCCCACTCTGGTCTACAGGTTTCCCTCTCTGCTTTGGGAATGGCCAGCTGGCCCACACACTCACTAGCAAGGCAGTCGTCAATGTCTTCTTCACAGTCCACACCAGTGAAGCCGGGCAGACACTTGCACAGGTAGCTGCCTTCGGTGTTATGGCAGACGCCACGGTTCATACATGGCTTGGAGATACACTCATCAATGTCCACATTACACCGAGGCCCTGGAAGCACAGGAGGAGCAAGGCTTACAAACTCTGGGATCTTAAGGCATCCTGCCGATGGACGCCCAGGTGGGGAGCACAAAAGAGGTCATCCAAGACTCCTACAGGTCTGTACACCAATACAGCACTTCAGCCACTAGGGGGCCCCAAATGCACGGGTGATGGCGGACAAGGGGCTGCCGACTCCAACTTCAGCCCTGTGTCCAAAGCAGGGGAAGGGATGCTTGGGAGACTTGGAGGGCCTCGGCAGATTAAGAGTTTAAATCAGTCTTTTACTCCCCCTCTGCCTGACCATGAGACTGACTGCTTACGGAAATCTGTTTTCTCCATTCCCACTACACTGGATGTCCACCTCACCTTGCCAGCCAGGAGCACACAGGCAGGTGTAACTGTCAAAATTTGCAGATTCTTGGCAAATGGCAGCATTCTCGCATGGGTTGGGATTGCAAGGGGCCAACACCATCTGACAGTTCTTGCCTGTGGGAACCAAAGCACAGTGATCATATGGAAATAAGCAGGCTAGAAGAGCAGACAATTTGCCCTTTGGGAGTGTTCAGAAAACAGGTACCTCTGCAACCACCAACCCTACTTAAAATTGAGGGCTGAAAAATGGGGGATGGGGATGGTCTAACAAATGGCCACACAAATTCTTTGGTTAAACAAGAAAAGCATCTATGATATTTCATCTTGTTTTATAGCATTAGTTCCAGAAATCCTTCACTTAGTGACAGAAGCCACACATACTGGGGAAATGCGGTTGAAGGAAGCATGGAGGAGGAAATGCTACACTTCTATGACATGCCATTATTTCAGAGTTCTTTGGTCCTCACACAAATCCAAAAGAACTGAAGCTCTCAACTTACTTAGGTGAAGGGCTTATGGAATGCTGAGCATAAACATTCAATAAAAAGCTTGAGAACAAAAAGTTTCACTCTCTCGAGTATGGCATTGGTTAAAATCAAGTCATAACTAACTCAGGCTAAATCTCGGCCAAATCTTGTGTTCCAATTGGAAAAAAAAATACCTTCCCTAGATTTTGACAGAAATTTCCAGTGTGATATCTCAGACTGATGATGACTCATAATGATCTAAGGAAAAAGCAGACTGCTCCATTACTAGTCACAGTGAACCAGAGTCAATTAAAGATGAATGTGACCATATGCCAGGTGCTGGGACTTTAATACGCTTGTGGTTTTGGTCAGATGTAATCCCTCTAGGTTCACATGCAGGATATAACTTTAATGTGGACCTTATCTACAGCCACAACATAAACAAATATCTTTCTAGTATCTGAGCAATTCGGCGACAAATTAAATGTTCTCTAAATCAGCTGCAGGCCTCAGTACGACTGGGCTGTATACACAGTCGTGGATATTTATGTCCCCTTCACTGCCGATACAGAGCAGTGAAAGGCAGAATAGAGAAGCTGAATGTCAGACTTCCCTGATGAAGAACTGAAGGGCACGGAAACTGACTGGATATGGGGGGAGGAGGAGGAAGAGAAGAGTCACGAATAATTGCAAGGTTTCAACAATTAACAGATGCAGGGAAGGGAGGAAGAGGGGGCACTGGAAGGGAGATGATGACTTTAGGTTTGGACATGCAAGCACTTGGTAGACACTAGAAATGAGAACCATGAACAGTGAAATAACAAAAAGCATAAATCTGATTTTGGAAACATCTGGATACTGGATGCAAACTGTGCCATTATTTTAAGCTGCTGCCTTTGCAATTCCCTGGACTATGCAGTTTCTGTGCCTTTACGGTGGGAACAATGATATAAAATAGCTACATTTAACAGAGGGTGGTCCATATGTGCTCTTCCTCGCTGTAGGCCTTCAAGAGAAGGCAGGAACACCAACTTGCTTGGGACTATTTGAGAAAAAAGATTCTCAGTCAATGTGAACTAAGCGAAGCCCCTTCTAACTCCTTAGAGCTTGTAATTCTACAATTATAAAAGAGAACAAGGGCACAGGGTTTTTCTATAAACCTCAGGATCCAGCCAAGGAGCCCCAAAGGAGGAGGACACCTTGAGTGGTAATTCTCTGCTACCAGAGATAACGTCCTGGATAACTAAATGCTGTAAGTGACATGACAGAGCCAAGTGCTTTTTCTGTTTTGCCATGTACCTGCTGGTCACCCAAGGAACCCACCTGTGTATGGAAGCATACATTGACAAGTATAGCCACTTATGTCATCAGTGCAGGTGCCCTGATTAAGGCATGGATTTGAAGCACACTCATCAATGTTGACTTGACAATTGTAACCTACAGATGGGAGGAAAAGAAAAAAAAAAGAATGAAATCCAATGTCAGCTTCACTGCTGCCTCAAATGAATAACTCAAGCAAATTCAACCAATGGTGGTAAATTAGCAGGCACACTGGAAACTACAGTAACTCTTTCAGGCTGCTAGAAAGGGTTCCCCATTAAATGTGACAAGAAACCACTTACTGCCTGTGCAATTCTTTAGAGAGACTTGTGCTTTTCCAAATAATCTCTCGGAAATGATCCGAGAACACCATTTCATGCAGTAAACTTGATGCACTATGGCAAATCACAACTTCTGAATTACAAAGAACTTGAGAGTTGGAAGGGACCTCACTGGTCGCTTAGTCCAACCCCTATCTTAAATGCCCAACTGTCAAAGCATCATTAAAATGAGCAATAAAAGATCACAGGACTGAGAGTCAGAAAGAAGACCTTGGCTGGATCCCCTGCTTAGTCACTGCCACTCACAATGAGCCTCAGTTTCCCCATTTGGAATGGAGATAATAATACTGGTACATCATCTTTCTGATGGGGTTGTTGTGGAAAAAACCCCCATAAATTTGTAAAGTGCTATTCAAAAATGCGGGGTATTCCTGCTATCACAGGGCCACAGACTTTCGTACAAAGAACCTGTTCAGAAATGAAGGCTATAAAAAGTAAATTTATTAAATACATAACTATGCAAATGTTAATATGTCTGATTTACACCTCCTATCTCAGATTCATAATATTCACCACTATTCTGACACTCTCCTACCTTCAAAAGTCCTAATAGTCACTGCTTTTCCAAAATAAGGGTTCAAAATTCACCTCTAGAAAGGAAACAAGGAAAGAAGGAATCCCTTCTGACTTTCAAAGACTCTGATTAAGGGAGTTGGGAGGGGAAGAAGGGGTAGGCCTTGCATTTTTCAGTTTAGTGTCACAAGGTTCACGGCAGGGGGTTAAATGAAAATGAAGCAGCCTTCTAGGATGGCAGGAGGATCTGGAACTTGGGAGCTTGAGTTCACAACAGGGAGGGTCTCATTCAGCTGTGTGGAAGGCCTCAGTAAAGATAAGACACACACACACACACATACACATACACATTAGAAATCTTCCCATTTCAGAAATGGTGAGATTATTTGTACAAAGTCAAGAAGAAATGGGATTATTATAAACAATTACAGCGACTACCACCTAGCAGAGGGACTCTGTTGCAGTTATCTAGGCCTTATTTTTACTACTAGACTATAAATTCCTTGTTGTGTCTTACATATCTCTGCATCCTCCGTGCCCTCTGTCACAAGGATTTGAACAGATTAAGGCATTCCAAAAATATACGATGACTAAAAGGAAAGACATATTTCTTAAAACCTGGTTTCCAAATGATTACAGATAGTAGGTCAGTAAAATACTAGAAAGCCTTTCTCCTGGGTTTTCCAAAAGAAAGCTGGTAGCAGAAACAGAACAATAAGGACCGGAGGGATAGTTACAAAGAACTCCTGAATAGCTACTTTCCTAGAAAGCACAGAGGTGATTATCTGAGAACATCAGAAAGTGAACAATGGTTCCATTGTAAGGAGAGGGAGAGCACGGATCCCTTGCCCTCGATATGCTGACGTACTTTAAATACACTTGACCTCCACCTTGCTCTCACTAAATTGTCCCTGCAACCCACCGATAAACACTGTATGTCTCAGGAGAAATAGCGGGTGAAACTGAAACCCTGTTCCTGTTCCTTCCACAAAAGTGACTCCATACACCATTCCGTCCCAAGCCAGGAAGAAACGAGCCCTTTTGTTTTCACCTTTAAAGCCCTGCTTGCAGGTACACCTGTATCCATTCACCAAGTTGTCACAGGCTCCTCCATTCTGGCAGGGATTGGAGAGACATTCATTTTTGTCCACTTCACAATTGGTGCCAACCCAGCCTGCTTCACAGAGGCACTTGTACCTGAAAGAAAAACCGCACAATGCACTCGAGAAATTCCTGCTTCAGACTCTAAATTACTACTGGAACATAACCCTGGGCTAAGGAAGAGAGGGAAAAAATAAGCTCATTTAATCCCATTGACTACAACCATAAACACAGAAGTAAAAGCCAATCAAAGGAGAGAGAGCCCTACAACTGCACAGAGATTCAGTAGGGGACAAGAACAAATGCATTCTTCTATTTTCTCAGCCTGAAAGGCAGGCCCTGATGTGGGTATCCTTGATGGTGATGTAATTCTTATCAATCCCCTCCTCATTTGTTCAAGATGTAAATGGTTCAAGTTGTGGGGTTTGAGTTGAACACAACTCCCATGGTTACTGGCTTGCTGCGAATACTGAATTTATAGTAATAATGATATCAAAATGTTTATTTTAATATTTAAAAAGAACTTCATTTCTGAGTTTTGCAAACCTGTTACTCTGCGGATCCAACTAGAAATCACCTTTAGTAAAACGTGGGAGTTCCACGTATGACATCAAACGTCACACCAAACAAACTTACCCATTGGCAATGCCTGTACAGTTCCCATGGATGCAGGGATTGCTGAGGCATTCATTCACTTGTGAATAACAACTGGGGTGGTGAGGTCCTTCCGGGCAGATGCAACGGAAACCATTCACATCATTGATGCATGTTGCGCCCTTGCGGCATGGGTTCGAGGCGCACTCATCAATGTCAACATTGCATCTTTGTCCTGCGGTAAAGGGAATCAATTCTTTTTACATGGCTTTCCAAATGCACGCATTCCACGTGAAAATATTTAAGGAACTGGTGGTGGCCCAGCCGATTTACATGCAAAATTCTAGAATCTTCTTTGCCTCCCTTCCTCATCCTTCACATCAAAGACATTGCTAAGTCCTGTTCATTCTGACACCACACTTCTCAAATCTGTTCCCTTTGCTCCACTCATATGGTCACCATCCCATCACCCATAACTGGCATCACTGTCTCTAGTCTCTCCTCTCCTATTCACTCTTCACACAGATAGAAGTCTTCCAAAGGCACATCTGTGTTACTCCCAATCAAATACGCTCAGCAGTTCTCTGTTGCTTGTACAGCTAAATACCAACTCACTTACGGCCCTCCACAATCTGGCTCTAAGCTTCCTTTTTAACCATGTTCTGTATTACTCCCCTTTGTACACTCTATGTTCCACCCAAACTGGAATACTAGCTCTTCCTCAAACTCAACGTGCTACCTCCCACCTACTTGGATCAGTACAGACTGTTCCTCAAGTGTATCCACATATCTGCAATGCACTCCTTCTTCACCTCTGTCTCTCAGGATCCTTCTCTGGCTCATTAGCTGCCACCTCCTTTGTAAAGCATTCTTTGACCCACGCCTACTCCCAGAGCTGAAAGCATCCCCTCCCTCCTCAAATAATTCTCGAGTACTCTGGATCTTTCTCTCACTATACCCTATCTTGTACTACACACATCTTATATGAGTTGGATCCTTCCCAATAGAATTTAAACTCCTTGAGAACAGTAACTATAATTTTGGAGGGAAAGAATAAGAAATGAATTTGGAAATTTGGAAACTAATGCCCTAAAAGAAAGAAATTTCCATAAAGTGGTGAGAAGAGAAGCCAAAGTATGAGGGGTAAAAAGGAGAGTAACTAATAAAAAGCCAAAGGCACTGAACATAGGTTACTCCTGAAGAAGAGTCATGGCTTAGTTACAGATTCTTCAGAGCTGGGATGGATCTCAGAGATCACGTGACAAGTAGTAGAGAAGATGGTATGTTGAGGGAGTCAAGGGAAGGCAGACTGGACATTATGTAGACCAGGGGTAGGGAACCTGTGGCCTTATGTAGCCCTCTAGGTCCTCAAGTGACTTTGACTGAACAAAGGGGCCACACTTGAGGACCTAGAGGGCCACCCATGGCCTTGAGGCTGCAGATTCCTCACCTTTGGTATAGACAAAGGAGAAAACAAACACTCAATGGAGCAGGAGAGACTCAAGCCACGAGAAAGGAAAGAAAATTGATAATGCAAGATCTCAAAGGAAGGAGGAAGAGAAGACAGCAGGAATACAAGGAGAAGGATTAATCTTGATGAATAAGAGGGGAGGCTCTTCCTCTAAGATGGGAGTGAGGAAAGAGACTACTGGAAAAGTATGGAGGTTCTGAAGTAAAGAGAAGGGAAGTTGAGGAAGTTAACAGACTTTCAGTTAGACATCAAACAGACATTCTTGAGCAGTTAAAAGGAGATGAGGGCATCTCTGGAGTGGACAAGCAGAGTGGAAGGTATGTGCACTTGATGAAAATGGAGAATGTTTACAATAGTGGTAGAATTGAAAGGGAGTCAATACCCAATAAATAAAAAGAATTCCCAATGAGCAATCTAACCCAGAAGAGGTCAGCTGGAATGAATTTACAATAGACCTCATCAACATAGTTTTATTACTTTTTCCAGCAAAGCAGGAGAGAAGCAAGCAGAAAGTAAGTTTATCCAGGATTAGCTAATGATGAAACAGTTTTAGAATGGTACTGAACTGAGTCTAAACTGGGTATTCAGGCCAAGTGAGGTCAGCAACGGGGTGTTGGGAGTAGGAGAACCAGACAGAATCAAGGAACTAAAAACTGCGATGTCAGACTCCACTATGAGAAGTCAATTAAGTAGAAGCAGGGAGGTGAGACAGTAAGATAGGTAAGAATGCAATTTTGGAGTTTAAGATCTGAAAGAGGCAGAAGAGTTGTGAATGATAACAAAGTCTTTGTGGTGCAGAATTATCAGGGGGTAGTTGAAGTGTACTTGACTTGAGATGGAGGTCACTGGAGATAGTGTCAAAGAACAGTGAGGTGAAGCCATTACAAGGATCGTCGACTGGCTGTTCAAGTCACTGAGATTTACTGCAATCATCCAGATGCTGAATCGCTCAAACAAAAAATATTTATCAAGGTACTGGAGACAGAAAGACAAAAATGAAGCAGTCCCTGTCCCCAAAAAGTATAACATCAGCAGGGAAATTACATGCACATTGTGGAAAATGGACAAACTATCTTGGAGGTCAAAAAGGTGACTGTGATATGGATGGAAAAATTGTGGCATAAAATTTCCAAAGGAATTGTTATGGAATGATAATAGAGGAACAAAAGTCTGAGCCTTCTGTAATTGAGGCCTGGAGGAAGAAGAGGAGGAGGAGGGAAGAAGGAAAAGAAAAAGAGTTTGCTATTGAAGTGTACCGATAAGAAAATGGTATGGTGCGAGTTCATAAAGGGGGGGATCTGGTTTTTTAAAAGGTACATATTTTTGTTTCAAATCTTACCTGTATAATCCTTATATACTGATATAATCCTTATTTCACTCCACTTTCTTTCCTTGGTGTGAACATAATTTAATCCTCTTCTAATGATTTAGAAGGACCTTTAAAATCTCTCTGGACCAACAATTTAGCTAACAATATTAATTTGGTGATGAGTGTGACCACCTGTATATGGCAGCGCTCCAGCCATCTGGGATTACATCAGGCTATCTGGGCTGGAAATTGGGCTAAATCAGCAACACAGGACATAAACCAGAGGGTGGTTTTGGGAATAAATTCTTACTATGGTCCTGATTTTTCAGGGTTACCTCTCTTCCCTCAGGCAACAAAAGAATTCCAGTTACTTGAGGAATCCAATGAACTGGGTTCTGATTAACCAATATTTTACTGTACATAACCAAACCAGTCAGCCAACATTTATTAAGAGTTTACTATGTGTATTATGCACCAGGCACTGTGCTAAACTCAAGGATTCAAAGAAAGACAAAAACATTGTCTTTACCTTCAACAAGGTCACAGGGAGACATAGCACACAAATAACTACACACAATACAGTCCCCCCCCCCATAGAAGGTACTCTCACTAGGAAAGCATTAGCAAGGTAGGGAGTCAGGGAGGGAAGAAGGCCTCCTGGAGAAGACAGGATTTCACATAGGTCTACAAAGATGCCAGGAGCTAGAGAAGAGGAAAGAGAGCATTCCACGCACAGGGATGGTCAATGAAAAGGCTACTGTTGCTAGCTCACAGAGTATATGGAGGGATGGAAGTATCACAAGACTACGAAGGGAGGAAGGGGCCAGTTTGTGAAGGCCTTTAAAAGCCAAACAGAGGATTCCTATTTGATACTGGAAGTAACAGCGAGCCACTGGAGTTTATCATGAGGAGAGGGAGGGGAGTACCACAGTCAGTCGTGTGCTTCAGGAAAATTCCTGGGGCAGCTGAGGGACTGGAGTGGGGAGGGACTTGAATCAGGGAGACGGATAAGAAGGCTATTGCAGAAGTGACGAGACCCCACACCAGGAGAGTGCCCATGTGAGTGGAGAGAAGGGAACACGTACAAGAGATACTACAAAGGTAGATAAGACAAAACTCTGCAAAAGGTTAGGTATGGGGCGTCTTAGAAGAGGTGAGGATGACGTCAAGATAGTGAGCTTCGGTGACTGGGAGGACGATGGCGGCGTGGACAGAGACAGGCAAGTTGGGGGAGAGAGAATGAATTCTGTTTAGGACATGCTGAGTTTGAAGCGCCTATGAGATATGCGCATGTAAATGGTAGCAAGTTCTGGATATGAATGAATTTACAGATTTTAAGGAATACCACATTCAAACAGAAACAAACACAAAACATTCTCTCCTTTCCTGTCTCTCTCAACATCAATCATGTATTTAAAACCAGAAATGACAATACACAGAGACATATACATTTAATGTGTGGATATTAAAACTTTTTTTCTCTCTTAGCCAATTCTCTAAATCATTCATTACTGGTGATTTAGTATTACATGAATAAAATAATACCATATTTGGTAACATATCGTATTGTAGTGGTGGCTATTTTCCTTTTTTTTAAAATAATATTTTCTTACTAATTCATTTTAAAGTACTATTTCCTTGGCCTGTCCCTTGTACATTGTATTTAAAAGTTAGAAGACTCAGGTTTAAGTCCACCTCTGTGAACAAAGGCTAGATACTTCACAGCTGGCCAGGTCTCTCTTCCTTTATATAAAATGAGGATGTTGGCTTAGGTGATATCTGACATCCCTCCCAGTTCTATGTCATATTGAATGACTCTAGTCCTGGTGGAAGACACTCAGGAGATAATCCGCCACTGGCACGAAGCTGTGAATCACTGCTCCTGGACCTGAGAACCATCCCCAGGCAGCAATCCAATCCTGGGTCAGAGGAAAGCTTCCCTTACTCCTTGGTTCTTTTGGGGAGAGAATTTTTCACTTGGCAGCTGGCGTCTCCTTATCTTCATCTTTGAGTCATATGGACTTTTGATGCTAATACAGTCTTCAATGAACCTTCTTTCATGCAGTTTAGGGAAGCCTCACTTTGTTTGGGAAGAATGACAAGAATGGGAAGCGTGGCCATACTGGTAAGAAGGGAGGGATAAGAAGGAAACATTAATGGATGGGTAGCACTTTGGAGAAGTGACAAAATAACAGTAATGCCTGGGGCAGGGGAAGAAGAATAGTGGCATGAGAGGGACAGAAATGTCAAGACCAAGACTGTAATTTACCAAACACGGAAGCAAAATCAGAAATCAGATTGAATCTGAAAAGACGTCCTACTCTCAGTAAGTAATTCAACCCAATTTCTCCTCCCTCCCTGCTTTGGAGCCTCTGTGCCCAGGACACCTGAATTACATTTAGAAAAGAACTTAATAAATGTTTGTTGTTAACTGCGCTCACTCTTCCTGGAATCTGATTCCAGGCTAACCTTCTCAAAGGGCACTTTGCAGGGAGCTCTGTATAGGACCGGTGCAAAGAGAATGACCCAGACATAGCTCCTTCCCATCAGGAGCTCATATTCTCAGAAAAGGGGATCAGAAGTACTTAGTTCACTATCATACGTCTTGTAGGTAACTCCCTAATTACTGAAATTGAAATAAGGAGCCCAAGAGCTATAGGATTATATGTTTATCAATTTTGAAAGGATCCAGAAAGCTGATCAAAGCAATAATGACCAGTGATTCCAACGAGCCAAAAATGAAGTTACGTTTGAAAATTAAGGCAAACTGGGAGATGACAGTCTATGCTCAGACCACCGTATCCCAGTTCACCTTAATTTACAAACGTAACAAAGCATGCTCCCTATCTCCTGAAAGAGATTCAAAATGCAAAAGGACATATGCAGTTTGGGACCTTGCCAATGAGTAAATTTGCTTTGCTTGACTACGAATGTTTGTCACAAGAGTATTCCCTTTTTTTGTTTTGTTTTGTTTATTTGGGGGAC
The DNA here is from genome assembly GCF_003287225.1 of Phascolarctos cinereus. Taxonomy (NCBI): domain Eukaryota; kingdom Metazoa; phylum Chordata; class Mammalia; order Diprotodontia; family Phascolarctidae; genus Phascolarctos; species Phascolarctos cinereus. The sequence goes on along the minus strand of NW_027555958.1, from coordinate 47,254,284 downwards.
AATAGGAGAAAGGAGAAGAAAAAAATTCTTAATAGACAATAAATAAATTTTTTAAAAAGAAGTATATGTGTGCCTAATTTATTTCCCATCTACTAACACTTGGGCTCTCTCTGAAATGCTGCCTCAGTATTTCCTAGCTTCTACACAATTAGAAAGTATAAGCAGGTACAGGATACAGAATTTAATCTTTTTTTTTAAGGCTCCCATAAACTATATAAACTGTTATTAAAATGGCAAAAAATAGAATAGGGGAAAGAACAAGATACCACACACTGCCAGGTGGTGGGTACATACCACCAGAGCCACTGGTATTTTAAACTTCCCAGACTAAGAGACAGAGAGAGGCCCCAGAGAGGCGACCCAGGCCCATACTCAAATCCTAACATTCCACTTCCTGCCTGGTGGGAGTTTTACACCACACCTTAAATTTATTTTAGAATATTCCCAACCTGCTTATTTCTCTCTTGCTTTTCTTGTCTGGCACAAGGCCAAAAAGAATCTTTGTATGCTGCAAGAACTTTCCGAGAAAATCAGCCAGCCTGAGGCACAGGCACTTACTACCCGGAAGAGTCTTCTAGGCTGATGTTCTTCCAAAGCGCTGCTTACCTGGCTACTGGGAACAGTTAGGTACCTCTCCAGCAACAACACGCTTTTGTCCAGTAGGCATTTTTTTGTGTTTAATTTGTTATCAGTTACTTTGAAGTAGCACATTTCAGGGCATGAATATTGTCTGGCTGATACAGGCCACACATAGCCCTGGGTGTCGGCATGAAAGTTTCCATCCTACCTGGCATGGGAGCGATCTCCCCAATGAAGAGAGGTTATTCTGACCCAACATAGGCAACAGATATCCTTCTCAAGTGCCCCACAATCACATAACCTTTGTGGCATGCCAGGCAGAAGAATACAAGCAATCGTGAAACATGAAAGGAAAATAAGTCACCGGCAGGAGAATGGTAGCGTTCATTTGTAGCTGGCTCGGAGCTGCCTTTTGACATCACGGTTTAAAAGTCTAGGAAGGAAATTTCTTACGACAGTTGTAAATAGCTGTGTGGCAGGCCTATCACAGCGTCATCATTTAAAAATATCTGTTGAATTTTAAAAAGCCTCTATCAAGTACCTACTCATGTATTGTCCTGTAAAATAAAAAAAATGGTGCAGTGTTGTCTTAACCAGCATGTGAGGCTACTCTACGGATGCCCTGACTTTTGATCAAAGGAAAATAGGGGGAAATGGACATATTTTTATCCTTGTAGGTACACTATGTCCTCTCTGCTGTGTTCCAACACACTCACTAGGATGTCTTAGACTAAAAGGGGACAGGAATATTGTTCTGTTCACTTGTAATCATCTAAGAGGAGTTTACAGCCTGCAGAATTTTGCGCTGTCTCTTTCTCTGGGGTGGGAAGCTCCCAGTCATACCTCCGAACTGAGCTGTCTTTTCCCAAATCCTGATCTCACCCAACAACTCTTCAAGAGGAAGTACCCAGAATGGGGGAGGGAGTGATGGCAGAGTATTTTTGGACATTGCTTTTTTTTTTGTTTTTGTTTTTTTTAGTGAGGTGACTGGGGTTAAGTGACTTGCCCAGAGTCAGACAGCTATGAAATATTATGTATCTGAGGATGGATTTGAACTCAGGTCCTCTTCACTCCAGGGCTGGCGCTCTATCCACTGTGCCACCAAGCTGCCCCTGGACAATGTTTCTTGCTGGTGTTTACCTTTGGTACATATACTCTGTGTGTCTATGTATTATATATTTGTATATGTGTGTGTGCACATTTACACATTTACACATACAACTCTCCTCTCTCTCTTTTTTTCTCTCTCTCTTTCCTTCCCTCCTTCCAGTATTATTCGTACGTGGCAATGAGCAAATAGACTCAAAATCCCCAAGTGATGTCTCAAAACATCATGTGTCATATATTACAGGGAAGAATCAGAAGTGCTCTTTCTGGGCCAAGCCCTGGGCCCAGAAGAAGGGAATGTGAGAAGTTAAATTTTCTTCGTCACTCTTCAGAGGGTAATGAGCTAGAAGGAAGGCTTTTGAAAGGAAATGGAATGTTACCTGTGAATCCTGATAAACAGACACAACTGTAGCGATTGATCCCATCCATACAGATCCCATGGACACAGGGATTACTTGCACAGTCGTCAAAATTAATTTCACAATTCACCCCTGCAAAGATAAGAAAAAACTATCTCAGTGAAGTATTTCCCATTCTTTATTATTATCAGAGTCAAAGACAGGAGAGGCCTCTGGTGGTGGTAATGGTGATGGTGATGATGATGATGATGATGATGGTGATATGCCAAAGTAGTCTAAAACTCAACCAACCCTCTCTGGGTAGAATAAAAAGCCACAAAGGGGTTACAGGTCTCAGGTGGTATCTAATTAAATTCCTTTTTTGTTTATTATTACATAAATCGCAGCAACCAGTTTTCAACTAATCTCTCACTTGTAGCCAGAGATGAGATGTTTCAGGGACAAGACAAATCAATTAGTCAATCACATACAGAATCCTACTGAAGTTGAGCTTGCATCACCCTTCTGCTACCCCTGTCAAAAGCAGTCCTAAAAAGGCTTTCTTTCTTCCTTTTTTTTTTTTTTAGGTGAGGCAATCGGGGTTAAGTGACTTGCCCTGGGTCACACAAGTAAGTGTCAAGTGTCTGAGTCTGGATTTGAACTCAGGTCCTCCTGACTCAAAGGCCAGAGTTCTATCCACTGCTCCACCTAGCTGCCCCTGCTTTTTTTTTAAGGCCCTCTGTCATTCTAATACCAAATCTTTAAAAAAAAAAAAAGGTTAAAAAATACCTGCTGTTTGAAAATGCAATGCAAGCACTGAGGTAGAAACAAAACTAAATGAGACGTGGTGCCTGTCCTCAAGAAGCTTCCAATCTAGGCAGAAAGATCTCTGTTGACCGCTGTTATAATGGTGAAGCTTGGTTAGGTTAACAGCAAATAGTACTATAAGCGGTCAGCCTCCTTCAGAAATGTATGGCAGAGAAGCAAGGATAGATAAATCACTACTCACTGAGGTTTTTTTCCCCTCATCCTAAAGTTATATGACTATACATAAAGTTATATATATATCTATATATCTATATCTATATATTTATCTATCTCATATATAGCTATACAGTATATTTATATACATAAAGACATATATCTATAAATAACTAAAGATATGTACTTTCTAATTTTTGCAGTGACATATCAAGCTATGGTAAGGTAAGAAACAAAAAAGAGAAACTACACAAAATTACATATTTTGTCATTTCACTTGGTTTGCAGCCTTTATCTGACTCATAATTTGTCCCAGAACTTATACCCAGTTATGACCTAATTGCACAATTATCTATCCTTAATTGCCTGTTCATAATGGCATTAGCTAAAATAAAAATTAAAAAGAAAAAAATAAGCAGCACTGGTCTCACTCACAGGGCCCTTGGTATTTCAAGTAAAGGTCTTACCTTCCCCATTCAGAGACAACCTTTACCTCATTATAATGGGAATAATGCATGATGTTAGCTCCAGCAGTAGGGAAGCTTCTTGAGGGAAGGGGCTGCTTCATTTTTGTCTTTTCTCCAGAGCTTAGGTCACTAAGGAATTCCTCTGATCTTGCAAATCCCATAGTATCCTCCCCTCACCTGTTACAATTTGATGTTTCTTTCTTTCTTTCTATTTTTTAATAATTTATTTATTTTTAGTTTTCAACATTCACTTCCATAAGATTTTGAGTTTTAAATTTTCTCCCCCTCCAAGTTCCAACTCTCCCCCCACCAAGATGGCGTGCAATCTGATATAGGCTCTACTTACACATTCATATTAAGCATATTTTCCCATTAGTCACGATGTAAAGAACAATTAGCACTAATGGGAGGAACCATGAGAATGAAGCAATAAAACAAAACAACAAAGGAAAAGGAGAGCAAATGTCTGCTTCCATCTGCAATCAGACTCCATAGCTCTTTCTCTGGATGTGGATAGCATTTTCCATTCTGAGTTTTTTGAAGTTGTCTTAGATTCTTGCATTGCTGTGAAGAGCCAAGTCTATCAAAGTCAGTTATCTCACAATGTGGTTGTTGCTGTGTACAACATTCTCTTGGTTCTGCTCACTTCACTCAGCATCAGTCCATACAAGTCTTTCCAGGTTTTTTTGAAGTCTGCCTGTACATCATTTCTTATAGCACAATAGTATTCCATTACATTCATATACCACAACTTGTTCAGCCATTCCCCAATTGATGGGCATCCCCTTAATTTCCAATTCTTTGTCACCACAAAAAGAACTGCTATAAATCTTTTTGTACGTGTGGGTCCTTTTCCTGTTTTTATGATCTCTTTAGAATACAGACCTAACAGTGGTACTTCTAGGTCAAAGGGTATACACAATTTTGTAACCTTTTGGCATAGTTCCAAATTACTCTCTCTAGAATGGTTGGATCATTTCACAACTCTACCAACAATGCATTAGTGTTCCAATTTTCCCACAGCTTCTTCAACATTTATCCTTGACCTGTTTTGTCATGTTGGCCAATCTGATAGGTGTGATGTGGTACCTCAGAGTTGTTTTGATTTGCATTTCTCTAATCAATAGTGATTATCTCAATAGATGCAGAAAAACCATTTGATAAAATACAGCACCCATTCCTATTAAAAATACTAGAGAGCAAAGGAATAAATGGAGTCTTTCAATCTGGTGTTTCTTAAATTAAATTTCATTTATCTTCTCTTAAAACTTCCCACATATCCCCAAAGCAACTGGATTATGGAACCCCAGCTCCTGGCCCCTCCTTTTTACTGTGCTGCCTGCAAATGCAATCAATGATTTCTTGTTCTGTTTAGGGACAGGTTCTTACACCATCCCCCCAGGGCACCCACCTGATACCTTCTGGCATGATGGGATAATCCCAGGGAAAACAAAGTGCCTGCCAGCTAACTCTTCACCCAGTTTTACAGCATGCTGCATAAAGTGGGATAGAAAGCTAAGGCCAAGACAGCCCTTCCATTCTAAGGGCCTCCATTCACTTGCTTGTAAATCTCTCAAATTTCTTTTGGGGCTGCAATTTCTCATGTCTGGGGACCAGCCCGGAAGCAAATTGCTTTTGGAAGGTTTCACAAAGGTCCATTCAGCCCTTTTAGTGAGTTATCTAAACGTGGAGGGAGGGAGAAACATTTTCAGCTGTGAAGGCATGGGGATGTTTTTTTGCATGCTTCAGTAATTCAAAAAGGACTTTGTTTCCAAACTTGGCATGTATGAGGTCCTGGATGAAGACCAGGGCCTTTGACATGTTTGAAGAAATTGGTTTGGAAATTAAAAAAAAATAATAAGTTGAAGGCATCTGACCACCCCTCCCCCTCCACCCCTACATGGATTGCTTTCTTTAAGTCCCAAATGTGTTTTCAATAAATCACCCGACGTATTGGCAGGTACCCTTCTCACAGAGGCATACACTGGTTAATCTTTCTCTAATACATTTTTCTTTGATCTGAGAAATAGTACCTCTCTGTCCACACACAGCTGGCACAGCAATAAATATTCATCTAATAAGTAAAACTGGAATTCAGGGAAGTCTGTGAAACGCTGCCAACGAAGAAAATAATCTCACAATTACCTGCTATGAAGTAGCATGTTCTCATCACTAACAAACACAAATAGCCATTCACCTGGGCTCAGTGAGTTTAACCAGGAAATCTGTAATGGGGATGGGGGTGGGAGTATGCGTTCAAACCCCTAGATTTACAGTAGGACCATTAGGAACTGCCTTCACCTTCTGGAAGTCCTAGACTGTTTCTCCCTAGTGACGTTGCCAACGTCCAGGAGTGGTCTAGAGGCAAAGTAGGGAGACTCAAGACTGAATATGGAGAAAGAGATCACAAAAGAATTATCTTTTATAAAAGAATGATCATAAAAGAGACCATGAAAGAATTATCAACCAGAAAACCAAAATGCCCATTCCTTTTAGAAGCGAGGGGAGGAAGTAAAAGTATAGAGGCTACCCAAAATCAACTAAGCTGTTGTATTTGAGAAAAAGAATTTCATTTGTTCTAAAGGGTAGGCACACATGCATATAATCCTAACAAACTTAAAACCTTCACATCTATACACAGAAAAATGATCAATTCCTAAACTCTCAACTGGACAGGAGGGGTGTCTGCTTCCAAAGATATTTATAGATGTGGCTTTGGCTGGGTATTTCTCAGAATTAGGCCTTTAAAAAAAAAGTTGGTGCACATACGCCAGGAAGACCTGAGCCCGTGGGTGAAATGTGGGGAAAGAGTGAGGCTCCCAAACCAAACAGCAACAAAGACTGCCTTACCTGACGTGCCCGGCTGGCAGTTGCACTGGTAGCCGTTTACCAGGTCGATGCAGCGTCCTTCATTCAAGCAAGGGCTGCTCAGACATTCATCGATCTGCTCGCTGCAGATGGCCCCCATGTATCCGGCGTTGCAGATGCAGGTGTAGGAATCAATCCCATCCTGGCACTGGCCATGGTGACAGGGATCAGGGTCACAGTTGTCAATGTTCTCCTCACACAGGAGTCCAGTGAAACCTAAAGAGGGGAAATCATCAACGGTCAAAGTCATCAGGGAGGAAGCCTATCCCTCAATGCAAGCACAGCACCAGCTACTTAGTATTTCCATTCTGTGGGCTCGCTGAGGTAGAGACTTAGCAGAGAACAGTCAAATCATGCTGCTGTCCACCTCACTTAGAATATGCTTAAACATTATGTGTAAATTAAATATGCATAGATCAAGTTTGGATAATTTAAATCCTATTTTTATCACTGATTAACCTAATTTCAGAGTTACTCTATTTTTATTTTTGACTGAACGGTCACTGGGCAAGCGCCACTAACATATAAAGTTTACGTATTCCTATCTCCTTATCTTGCCAACTCTAACCTACTTCCCATGTAGGGATAAAGTCAGGCTGGCTTATCTGAGGTCAGAAGACAGTCTCAGTAACTATCCTTTCTCCATCACCTATGTCCAATTAGTCACAAAAGTCCTGTCAGGTTTTCCTTTTGCTTGTATATCTCTTACAAGCATTCTTCCTTTTTCTAGCCCAGTTGACATCACCCAACCAAGTATCTATTACATCATATCTGGAATACTGCATGTCTTCTAATGAGTCTCTAGTCTCTTCCATCTCCAAATCATCCTAGCTACCTCTCCCAGATAAGCCTCCTAAAAATACCCAATTTTACCATGTCACTTTCATAAACAAAAACTCTCAATTACTTGTCACTACTTATAAAAGTCCAGACTCTTTAGCCTGCTATTTCAAAGCCCTGACCCCACCTATATAACCTTATCTCCAACTGCTCCTCAAAGAGAGTGAAACCTGTGCACTGCACAGGTATTCTGAATGTCCTCATACATCATATTCAGTGTCAAATTCCCATTTTGTACATGCAATTCCCCTCAGTGAGAATGCTTTTCCACCTAATTCTATCTGATCCCATTCAATCTTCAGCTTAAGTCTCACCTGTTCCACCATGAGGCCTTCTCTAATCGGCTTCGTTCATCTTCCTGTCCTCCGAGCGCCTGCCTTCTGTAACAATCCCTTATCACTTACCCAGGTGCTGTGGTAAACTGTTACTCAACGACTTTATGTATGTGTGTCCTAGCTTCCCCAAAAGACTGAACTCTGGGAACCAGCAATCACCATCCTTTCACATTTCTTCAGTCTTTCCTATACACCACACAGCGCTACGCATACAACGAGGGATTCCCTGCTAGATTAATGAATGAATGAAATGGCCACCAGGATTAAAGGCAATGAAGAAAAGGGCCAATTGCCCCTAACTGGCTCATGGGTAAGCCACTCCTATACTTCCAATGTCCCTGATATAAACTCTAAGAGCTTCTAATACTGCCTCCTTCTCCCTTTTAACATAAATTCACATTTTAAATGTGAATTCCCTCCCAGTGAATCTTTCCTATGGCACCAGACATGAGGGCATTAGCTCAATATCTCCCTAGCTGGCAACTATAAAAGAAAGCACTACAGTAGCTCATCTATGGTCACTGGATAACAAATAGCTGGTTGGATTGGGAATCCCAGATACAGTACTCTCTCCCCCACATCATGCTGGCTCTCTGCCTTGACTTTGTACTGACAGCAAGTCACTGGAAGGTAGAGGTTAGGATGCTCACAATGACTAGATTCTTTAAGAATGGAATAATTTTTTAAAAAGTGAGCCTATTTGAATGCAAAGAAAACAGAATACCTTCTCATGTTCTCAGACAGAGACCCAAGATGGTGGAAATTTGCTTTCCCAAGTGATCTGGAAATGTCATTTTGTAAACTTGAGGGGTTTGTGGGAAAAGGCAAGAATGACGTGTAGACTGGACTAAAATATATCGTCATTTGAGTTCACAGCTAAAAGAGGAATTGTGCCCATGGCCCAAAAATATGTATATGCAAGTAGTTCTATTGTGACTATTAACTAATAGTGTTTTAAAATTTATAAAGCACTTCTTCACACCAATCCTGTGAGTTGTCTAAGTATTATCTCCATTTTCCAGGAGCTCAGAGGTTAAATGATTTGCCTATAGCCATTTGGTGTAGTGATTCAGCTAGTCAGGATCCACAATCAGACCCTGTGAATCTAAGACCACATTTATTCCATTATACCAACTGCTTTAGTAGCACAGAGGGCAATAAGGGGAAAGCCAGCCTTTCCCAGAGTTAGACACCTGGATGCTGGTAACACCTGTGTGACGTTGCTCTTCACACAGTTTATCCCTGGATTTTGAGTTTTTTTCTTCAGCTTCTTGCCTTGGGAGGTCAAGTGAAAAGTCTCTCTATCAAAAAAAGCCCCAGTAGGTGAAAAAACAACTATTAAACTAAAACCCATTCATTTATACAAAAGAACAAACAAAGTCAAGCAGTAAGGTCCGCTAGAAACTTACTATTGCCCAAACCTAAAACAGAAGGACATTGACCAAGGAACTACCATTCAGGAAAGCTGTTATCATGGAAGAGAAGGTGGATTGGCACCAAGGGACTAGCACTTGGGCAAACTGTTCTCATGGCGGAGATGGAGCCTACAGGATGGAAGCCACAGGATCAGTGAAAATGTCCCGGAATGCAATGGAAGGCCATTCCTTCCACGTCCTGCCCAGCTTGATTTTGTTGTCCATGCAGGGAAGCCACCAGAGGTGCTGTTCTACTTTTGCTCAAGGACATCCACAAAGAGTACAAGCGACAAAGATCTACCTGTCGCACACTGGCATTCATATCCATTGGGATGGTCAATGCATTTTGCGCCATTTAGGCATGGAGTACTAGAGCAGTCATCGATGTCAATCTGGCAGACCGATCCAGTGAAACCTGAAAGACACACAGGCGGTGACCCGAGGAAGCCCAAATGTGATTCAGAGGGTGACACGCTCCTGACGTCATCTTGGTTCTTTCTCTCATGTAAGAACCCTAGAGAAGGGTTGGGTTAAGGTTATGGACAGGACAGGTGCAAAGTCAACTTGCACTGTCAGGGATAATTAGAGCTCTTCTGACCAAGACGCCACCGAAATAACTGGCTTAAACTAACTGGAGGACGAGGAGTTGGGCCATCAACACCTGTAGTTACTCTTGGACACTGCCACTTCCTTGTATAAGACATCCAACTCCAGAGAGAAATTCAAGGGGGAAATAAGCCCATGAGGAACAATGGTGGCTCCAGGTGCAATGAGCAACCACCCTTTGAAGAAACAATAGGAAAAATTAAACCATTAGGTAAATGACTCGGCATGAATTCACGTGAGTGTTGGGGGAATAAGGACGAAGTGGACTTCTTTATACTGCCACATTTCTGCCTCTGGATCTGTAGGTAAGGAAATGACTAAAGAATTGGTCTTTCATGAAACCACAGGAATATGAATTGAGGGAAAATCGAGTTCTGAACAACATACAATGGGAAGCATCTGTGAGGAGTGAGTTTCCTGAAAGACACATGGAGATAGAAAAGTCCAGGATCTTATGAATGAACTTAAAAGTTCTATCCACAGAGATTTAGAAGATGAATGAGTTACTGCACTGGCTTTTCACTAACCTTCACATACGCCCTCCTACTTCAAATCACTCATTCTAATGAGCTCCCGAGGTCCATCCCACATACACCTTCCTCCCTCTCCAACTCTTTCCCTCCCTCTGGTCAGCTGGCTTTGTGCCTTAAGAGGAAATCAGGACAGGTCGTGGGGATACTTACCAGGCGGACAGACGCACTGGAAGCGATTGACTTTATCTAGACACTGACCATTGTTCACACAAGGGTTGCTCTGACACTCATTTATCTCCAATTCACAATGCACGCCTTTGAAACCTGAACACAGAATGAACCATACAAAAGGCTCAGAAAAGAGTATATTCTAGGTATCCAAGAGCTCATGAGAAAGCATAATAACTTCAGTAGATACCTGCAGCCTCCCTAGGAAGGCAATGGGGATTTGGCCATCAAAGTCCAGGTGAAACATTTGGGTGATGAGGGAAGAATAAGAGGTAACCACAGCACTGTGCAGTGATGAAGGTGTGTGGCAATAACTGATTTACCATTCTGAACCAAAGAACAGGTTGACCCTTTCAGGAATCAAATCCCCATCCTCCTAACACTGCTCTCCACATTCTACAGGCAGAAGACTTTTCATCATATCCTTGAGGAGAATGAGGATAAAAGATCCAAGAAAACTGATGTCTCCAAAGTTCTTTTTCACTCTTGTATCTCTCGTGTGTGTGTGTGTGTGTGTGTGTGTGTGTGTGTGTGTGTGTGTGTGTGTGTGTGTGTGCGCGCGCGCGCTGATTCTCTGGTGACTTTATTCATTGTCCTCAGGTGATTTACATCTGATATTTGAAACAAAATTCTTCTGTAGAAGCCTAAGCTTTCTTTTCTTCAGTCTTTTGATCATATCTTTTTGGCAAGGCAGTGTCCAGCACCATATCTATCACTGTACAGTGCGTGACAGTCTACTAGCCTTCAACAGGATGTTAAAACTGAATGTTGGAAGGGATGATGAAGTCATTTAGTGTGTTAGGTCCCCTACCTGGACACTCAGACAAGTGCCAGGTCATGGGGCATCACCACCCCACACTCTGAGAACTGGTTCTGAGACTGACAATACTACCCAAAGAGCAGGTCCAAACCAGCATTGTCTGGAAGGATGAGGTCACAACCACCCCCATCCCCACCCCCTGCTCTCTGAATCCACCCTTCTATCTGGGATGGTCCTGAATGTCTAATCAGAGCTTTCGTGGGCATGGGGGCAGCCACAGTCACAGCATGTGCCTGACAGGCTGGTTTACTCTGACATACAATCCTTCCACAACCCACAGGTTCAACAGCATAAGCCTTCATCATCAGGATTTTACTTTCCTCTGTGGGGACACAGGAAATAATTCTGAAAAAGTTAGAATAACACTAGAAAAAGACAGGTGTACTTTGTCTTATGTAGGAGATGTGCATCTAAAAAGTCACAGGTGAGGGGCATTTTTGTCAACTGACAAATACCTTAAATTCACAATGTGATGGGGATACTTGCCCTCACTACAAGAAAAGGAATCTTACAGTAAACAGCATTTGCTATAGTAAAAACCAATAAGAATATGTAAAACAAATCTGCTAACTTATCTATTAGACAAACTTGTATTTTTATATGATGAGTGGTTTTAAAGCAGGAGTTCTTAACCCATTTTGTGTCATGGACTCCTGTGAGACCCTTTCTCAGAATGATACTTTAAAATTCATAAAATAAGTGGGTTGGGGGAGGGAGAGAATGTGGAAATGAAAATAAAATAAAATTGAATAAAAAATATTTAAATGCAAAAATAAGTGGGTAGACGGAAGGCTGAGGGAGGGAGAGAATGTAGAACTGAAAGGAAAAGAAAAATGAATAAAAAATTTAAATGCATAAAATAAGATACATATCCATAGGATTACAAAGGAAACCAGTTATACTGAAAAAGTATTTTTATACACACATGCATGTATATATACGTATATAAAGATAAAATAGAAATATGTGTGTATACATATACATACACACATATAAAGATAAATAAAATAGAAATGTGTATATAATATATATACATACACACATATAAAGATAAATAAAATAGAAATACGTGTATATAATATATATACATACACACATATAAAGATAAATAAAATATATGTATAAATGTATGTGTGTGTGTGTATACACACACACACACACACACACACACATAACATTCATGAACCCCAGGTTAAGAACTCCTGATTTAAAGGAAATCAGATTAATATGACTTGGACAAATTTTTTTTTGCATCTTCAGCTCCCCAATGCAGAGGCCTTTGAAGGCCCTTTAGTAGAAGGGCTGACTTGGGTGTCTCCTGAGGCAGCTCTGGGCAGGATTTACTGTCAAAGACAGTAACCAGACTGCCCTTGGTACAGTAGTCACGTGGCTTGAATTCTGCTGGTCACCAGGCACTATCCTGGACATCACTCATTCATTCCTCCCAAGAGCTCCCGTCCTAGAGGATCTTGCCCGGACTCTGCCTTTACCTGGCATGCAGAGGCATGTGAACCCTCCAATCTTGTCCAAGCAGGTGGCATCATTCTGGCAAGGATCCGAATGGCACTCATTGATGTCCATCTCACAGCGGGGGCCTGTGTAACCCTTCAAACACTCACAGTGGAAGGCGCCTTCTGTATTCACACATTTTCCAGCATGTTCACAAGGATTACTATTGGCTAAAATAGAAAGACACAGATCGTTGGAATTAAAAAACCCTCAGGGAGGCATGTTCCACCAAAGGGAAGGAAGGGGATAGGACCAATGACCACAGAAATACCCAAGCTCTCTCCAATCTCAGCCAAAGATTTGCTATTAGGAGCAAGACCAGTCTCTTGAAGGTTTGGTGACTCGGTTTCCCATTCAGCGTCCATAAAATCAGCCAGGACAAACACCCTCTTTGTGCTGCCCTATCTGCCTCCACCCACGCGGCCACAAGGCTTTCCCCTCACAGTCAGCAATGGGGCCACATCTGCTCTGCTGAAGAATTCCTAGGCTGTGAGCATATGCCAAACTTCTTAACCGGTTGTGGGCATGCAACTCTTGGAGTAAAGAGGTTTAATGCAAGTTTAAGAGTCTGTGCTTTAAAGCTGTGCTTCTCTGCTTTATGTAGAGGATACAGTAATAATAATGATGATGATGATGATGATGATGATGATGACGATAATAGCTAACATTTAGATAACACTACTATGAGCCAGGCACTGTACTTGGCACTTTACAATTATAATTTCTTTTGGTCCTCACATTAACCCTGGGAGGTAGGTGCTATTATTAATCCTCCATTTTACAGTTACTGAGATTACTACTACTACTAATTATTATTATTATAAATAACAACTACAGCTAACATTTATATAGCACTCAATATGTGGCAGGCACTATGCTAAGCACTTAAAATAATTATTTCATTTGATTCTCACAACAATCATGGGAGGTAGGTATAATTATCCCCATTTTACAGTCGTGGAAACTGAGGTTAATAATCACAACAGCTAACATTTAGATAGCACCTACTACATGCCAGAACCGTGCTAAGCGTTTTATACTGATTATCTCTCTTGGTCCTCACATCAACATTGTGACGTAGTTGCTATTATTATCCCTATTCTACAGGCAAAGAAACTGAGGTAAACAGAGGTTCAGTGCCTTGCATAGGGTCACACAGCTAGTAAGTGTCTGAGGCTGGTTTGAACTCAGGTCTTCGTGACTCTAGACTCCGCACTGTGCACTATGGCGCCCCCTAGCGGCCCCAAGTCGCATGTACTCACCCATGGCACATTCATCCACATCATCAGTGCAGGCAGCCCCCTTGTAGCCTTGTGGACAGGTGCAGATGTACTGCCCATTCAGGGGGTTGGTGTCACACAGCGCCCCCTTGTGGCAAGGGTTGCTAATGCACGCATCATCCAGGTGACACAGAAGACCTGTCCCCAAAAGAAGAGGAATGGGAGGTCATCGTTAGAATAACAGAAGGATCTACGCCCGCTACAACATTCCATCGGAGTGGTCATCCGGCCTCTTCCAGAAGACTTCCAAAGAGAGGAGACTCACTCATTCCCCAGGCAGCCCTTTCCAGTTTTGGATGCTCCAGCTGTTCAGATGCTCTCCCCAAAGCAAACCTAAATCTGTCTCTGCGATGTCTCCCCGCGCTTTTAAGTTCTGACCCATAGAATGAAGACCAGGTCTATTTTTTTTTTCTTACATGACAGTCTTCCAAATCGTGGAAGACTGCCATCATGACCCCTTAAGTCCTCTCTTCTACAGAATAAACATCCCCAGTTCCTTCACACCTATCCTCATATGGCACAATCTTGTATTCCTTTAGCACTGTGGTGCCCAGCAGTGACCAAACACAGTATTTTAGGTGTAGCCTGAACAGGCAGTGTATAGCAAGGCTGTAAATGCCCCCTCCCCCAACTCTTGGGCACTAGGGCCATCTTTAAGGCAGTCTGAGGCCATTACTGAAGAAAATCCTCCTCTCCCTTACCAGAGAGGAGAAGGTTCAGTCAAACCCGGGTGATCAATACCACAGTCATGATGGCTGGTGTTGGTAGGGAGGGGCACCTCTACAAAAGCAGGAGATCTCTCTCTACGCCTGGTTCTGCCTTGGAGGCCACTCTGGGCCCACCAGGAAAGAAACCAGAGCTTCTACAACACAGTCCTCGTGTTCTGGACCCTTTGCCCTCAGATGAACATGGACTTATGGCCGTGGAAGTGATCCTGAACAAGGTAAGCCTTCCCATGGCCACCTCTCTGAAAAGGAAGACCTCCCTTCACCCCTTCTCTGAGGACTAGCAAATGAGAGCAAAAGCTGAGTTTCACTAGATTCCTGATCCCTGGTAAGCACAAGGCTCTTACCAGCCCAAGGAGAGTAAACCTAAATGAATGGTGTCCTGCTAATTTTAAGCAGCTGTTTCAGAGCGTCAGCTTTCCTTGTCTGGGAACCTGAGGGGTTCTGAAGAAGACATTACCAGGTACCCTTGTCCACCAAATGAGAAGAGTCACCTGGGAACTGGATTTTCCAGTCTGCAGTCTGCTTAAGGACACATGAGTAAGACTCCTGTGGCAAAGCTGGAGGTGGGGCCTTTGGAAAAGCATTCATAATGAAATGTTTCACAACTCTTCTATCTTCCTAACGTTTTCATCTGCTTCCTCCTCATCTAAAAGCTATTCGATTAGCAGTGGTTTTAGCTACTTTAATTTTGCATTTAAAGGCCCCAGGGGATGATGACAGGGGCTGAGATACTCAGCCCTCCCTAATTAGACTCTCCATATTTTTACTTTTTGTTGGCAGAAGTTTAGTTTAAGAGAACACTGATAAATACATTTCATGCTGAGATCAAGTCCCAAAGACCCTTTATCACTAATAATTATTGCCTTTTATTCATGAAGAGTTATTTAATCTTATAATTTCAAGGAGATGAAAAGATACTTTCGGATGTCAGCAGTTAGTAGGCTTGTTTTTGGCAACAGAAAATGAGGTACAAAAAGCAGAAATGAATAGTGCTGAATCAACCCCAAGTCAGCTGGACAAAAAAACAAAACAAAACCCTGAAGCTCTGACTCTCCATACTTCGTATACAGGACTACATTTCAAGAAGGAAAGTTTCAAATTATCTACACTTAAAAATGGCATTTCGAGCACTTTGGTATCACACAGGACAAGCTATGAAAACTCACCCACCCCTACCTAGCTGACCAGACTCCCTGTTCTTCTTACCCGCCTTTCCTTCTGGGCATGTGCAGGAGAAGGAGGCCACACGGTCAATGCAGGTGGAGCCCGCAGTGCAGGCAGCAAAGGCGCAGTCATCAATATTCTCGCTGCAGTCGTCGCCGCTCCATCCATTGACACAGACACATCCATAGCCCCCATTGTGATTGGTGCAGGTACCTCCATTCTGACAAGCGTTGGGCTGTAGCTGGCATTCGTCCACATCCTCTGTGCAAAACTGACCTGGGGGGGGGGGAAGGGAAGAGAACACAGACAGCAGGACTATTATTCCCAGGTGGTCAGTACCATGTCATGCTATAGGCACTTGGCTTGTCCTCACCACCATTCACCAGTTAAGTCAATCAATCAATAAACAATTATTAAGTGTCCGCCATGTACCAGGCACTTGCTTCAGCCGCCTTCATGGCCACTGGAACAAACTGTTCTCATCCACCTATTCTACTGGCGGAAGTCTTCACGTTTGGGCTAGACAGCCCTTTAACTCACCAACAGGTCTGAGGCCCACTGGTTACCCTCAACCTGTTGCCTGTCTGCTGAGATGGTTTACTGGGGTGTGGCCACTGCACAGGCTACAGCTTCTTGGAGTCACAGGTGAGAGTTGGGTGAAAGGTAGACACCAAAGGTGGATGAGGAACCCTGAAAAGGACTCATCAAGCCCTCTCACCATAAGTGCTAGTCCTCCATGAGACAGAGGTGCCATGAGGCACCATGCAAACAAATACATACAAAACAAGCTACATAAAGCTACAAAACAATTAAAGTAAGGGAAACACTGTAATTAGGATGAGTGAGGGAAGGGTTCCTCTAGGAAGTAGGATTCTATTTGAGACTTAAAGGAAGCCAGAGTGGTCTATAGTTGGAGCAGAAGAGGGAGAACATTCTACTCATGGGGGACAGCCAGAGAGAATGTGCAGAGCCAGGAGATGGAGTGTCCTGTTTGTGGGACAACCAGGAGGCCAGGTCACTGGATCAAAGCATACATGTTGGGGAATAAGGTATAAGAAGACTGGAAAGGTAGGAGGGGGCTGGGTTGGGAAGCGCTTTCAATGCCAAGGCCTAGTTAAAAAGTATTTATGAAATGCCTAGTGTGTGCCAAGCACCGTGTCAAGGTAAAAACAGTTCCTGATGTCAAGGAACTCACAGTCTAAGCGGGGTGGGATTGATAACATGTAAATAACTATGTACAAAGAAGATCTACCCATCCATCAAGATTCACATGTGTATATATTCATATATGTATACATGCATGTATACACATACAGATATATGTATGTATGCACATATACATATATACATATACATGTGTGTATAAAAATATAAATTATGATGGTTTGTGCCAGAAAAACCACAGAGAAACAGAAGCATATTCCATTCCCTAGAAATTCTGGCCTCATGGGAATTTGACTGGGTAAAAAAACAGTCACAGCTCACATTTATGCAATGTTTGCATCAGCTCATCTGATCCTCACAACAAACCTGTGAGGTAGGTTCTATGGGCATTATTATCCCCATTTTACAGATGAGGAAACTAACATGTAGCAAGATTAAGTGGCTTTCCTACAGTTACACTGCTAGAGAGTCCTGGAATTCTGGACTCTTTAAAACTTGGAAAATGCCTGGGATCACATACACATGAATAGGCTGAAGGATAATTAGGAGATGAAGAAGAAAACAAGGAAAGGAAATTTCTACACCAAAAAGAAAAGGTGAAGCTGTGTGACCCTGCCAAATCACTTAACCCCATTGCCTAGCCTCCCTGTCCTCCCCCTACACACAACAGTAGAAATTAATGAAAGCATGAAAAAACCCTGGCACTTTTAAGCATAGAATAGGGAAAGGCAGAATCTGGAGAGGGGTCTGGCCTGAGCATGTCCACCCAAAAGACAGAAAGGACAGAGGAAATCCACAGAGTGTAAAGGGACACAGAGTGTCAGACTGAACCACAATATGGCGGCAATCTTAAGATGTTTCTAACCCTACTATTGTGTGGGCTAGGGGGCTGGGATAACATCTACTCTCCCCATGACCAGGACAAAGAAGGTACAGCTTCACATGGAAGTTAAGGGATTTTAAACAGTAGTAAGAATAAATCTGACAGCCAAATCACAAACTTTAAAGCTGATGAATGGTCTACTTCATGTCAGATCTTTAAAAGATCAAATGATCTCATCACCAGAAGGGACTTTTTGACACGTAGGGTCCAGCTCAGTAACTTGAATACAAGCAGCACATAACAAATGTCTGTTGAATTAAATCAAATATTAAGATTTGTAAACCATGACATTAAGTTGAATCTAAAGACATTAAGGACTGCTCAAAGCCCATTTTTCCAAGGTCAAAGAAATATACACAAGACCCTTGTTGCTGATGGATAACTAGTACTAGAAAAAGGTCACTTAAAGTGAATCCACTTAAAATGGGGATCAACATTTCATAGTAAATAGTTTTTAAAAAGGCATTTTTGGGATTTATCTTGAAAAATGAAATGAAAGTATGTAAATAAGTCTGTTTTAATTTAACAAAACTAAAGTTACAATTATAACTATGTACTAATGAACCAAAAAAAGATTTTTTTAAGGGTGTAATTTTTCCAACAAAATTATGACAGAAAAATCATAATAAAGATGGTGATTGTTACAAAAAAAATTCAAGTGCTTCATAAATTTCCCCTAAAGCCTCTGCCTCTATTAATTCTCTGATATTCAAAGCCTTCTTTTCTGATTCACTTTACAACAATCAAAAGGAGACCAGCAAAGACTAACTGGCAATGGGTAAGGACAGCCTTGTTAGAGGCTAGCTTTAAATGGCAAGGACGTCAGAGTGGAGGCTAATTTTTAAGTGGGTCAGTTCATAAGTAAATATTTTTATATTATGATGACTTTTACTCCCTTACATAGAAACACAGGGATGCAGTGTGGCACAGTGGATAGTCATCCTCTGAGTCAGGAAGACCTGGGTTCAAGTCTCAGTTGGGACACATAATGGGGTAACATTACCCTTGGAGGTCACCTAACTTCTCATGCTCCACCCCCAACAACTCATTAAGTTTTATTCTTCTCAGCTGCTGATCTGCATTGATAGGAGTTTCCCTACCTCAATGAAAACAAAGGTATGGGTCATATACAATAATATCAATCTGGGGGTGTGGATAACGAATACTCCAATAATGAACACCCCTAGTATAGTCTACTTACATTCCACTCTCCTCCTACTCTCCACTCTCCTCAAATTCACTTCTTACTCTACTTTACAGTCACTGATGGACAAAGATTCTATAACAGGAAAGCACATGACGTTTCAACCCAGAAAACAATCATCCTGTAGCATAGAGATATCACCAAAAAAAATCAGTCAATCAAGAATTTTCTGAGCAACCATGTGTCCAATTCTAGGTCAAACAGAAATGACAAAGGCTGAGAGAAGGGAGGGCTTTTTAGCATAAGTGTGGAAAAGGGAAGTAAAGCTTATCAGAAAACACGAGGGGCCAGGGCAAGCTCTTCAGGGCAGACTACCTTAAGTGACTGCTATCAACCAAGCTCTGCTCTGTTCCCCTCCTTGCAAAAATGTTCGCTTAGACTGCCAACAGCTGTGTTTACTAGGATTCATGGGAGATTTAGAAATGAAAATATGACAGCGTATCTTGAGTGGAGAGTTGCTTCAGTATTGAAAGTTTCAACAGAAATAAGACTTTAATTTTGGTGCTGACTCAATATTTTCATGTTGTCCCACTAATTTAATTTAGCAGTGGTATCTAAGCAACTGAAGTATCACTTCCTTCTTGCCCAGATATGGGGTGATTCAAGGCATGGTTCAGGACATAATGAACATCTTTTTTAAAAAATCTAAGTATTTTCCACTTGCTATAATCATCACTTTGATTTCTCACAGTGATATAATGAGGCTAAAAAAGACAAATTTTAGAATGGAAAACGGAGGAAAAAAAGGACTCTTGTCAGAGAAGAGAAGTGTAATCTTGAGCAATTCACTCCATCCTTCTGTAGTTGAGTTTTCCATTAGTACAATGGGATGAAAAGGAAAGAAGTAAAATACTGATCCATCATGAAAGGTGACTGATGGTAATTTGTGAATTCTCTCAACTAATGCTTTTTCATTCAAAAGTTCTTCACAGTATTCTTGTATGATTTGCTGAATTCAGGCAGTTTGATGGGTCATGGTCTTTGGGGAGATCTGTGATTCTTAAATTATCCCTGTACATCTTATTTGTGAGGTGTCACTCTAATGTCATGTCTGTTTTAATAGAACTGTTGCCTTTTACTTCTCTTCTTGGAATTTTCCTCCATGTCAGTAACGTATCCCAATCTGTCGTTCTCTCAGTAGTAGCTTCTACTTCTTTGGAAAGGTTTTTTTTTAATTGTGCATTCAGTTTTTCCTACTCTGCCAACTGGGTTTTCAGATTCTGCAATGAGAGCTAATTTTTGTTCTTGGAGCAACAAATTCTGACCTAATTTCATTCCCAATTTCTTTTATGAACTTTATCTTTTGAATAATTCTATAGTTTCTCTTGTCCTTTGGCTTCTAGGAGGGCCACAGGATTCTGTCTTTCATCTGCTTTACTTTCCTTCATTTTATTTCTTTGAGATTTTGGTGATTTTCACTTCTGTTTTCCCTTTTCTCTTTATCTTCTTGTGTCCCGGGTTTTTAAAGTTTATGCTATTTCTCTTTCCATTCCTGGAAGTTTAGCCTTTTTCTTGTATTCCCCCTTCACTTTTTCATGCATTCATTTGTTCTTTGCTTACATGGACATGGACATGGACACACACACACACACACACACACACACACACACACACACACGCACGCACACACCCCAGGTCACTGGATGGGGGCGGGACAACAACTTTGCAAATACAAAAGGCATTACTCCAGGCATGAGACTTGTCTTTGAAGAAAAGCTATCAGAATTAAATATATCACATCATTTATTGAAAAGCACACATCACCTATTTCACAGACTGATATGAAAACCGGAGTTGGAAGTCACTGTGCTACCTTTTAAGGATAACTTTATTGTACATTAGAAATCCTGTAGGACTGAGGCGTTCCCCTTCCAGAAGTCTAGTCCTATTTGGCCTTATTTCTACCAGGGTCCTTTTTTTCCTTTGCCTAGCTCTACCAAAATATTTTTCATCTGACATGTGTTTCCTTCCAAAATTACGTTTATTTACGTGATTCATTTCCTTTGTGCCATCATCCTGCCAGCACAGGAGAATACCGATATAAACTCACCTCTAAAATGAAGAGTTGGATTAATTGGTCTTTGAGGTCCCTTCCATATCTAGATTTATGCTTGTCCAGAAGAGTAAAATTATTTGCTTGACTAACATGGCACCCAAGTAGACCCCTATGCAGTTTTGCACACAAAATTAAGTTCAATCCAAAATTACAGTTCAGAGACCACAGAGCTGGTATTCCCTTCAAGGTCTTTCATTCAACATTTAAAAATATTTATCAAGCACTTATTATGTGCAATGCATTGCCCTAGATGCTGAAGGAGATACAAAATAAGTAGGATGCTATATGTGGCCCATAGGAGCTTACAATTTAGGACACACCCAGTACAGTGTTTTATGTTGTAAGGGGGTGTGCAAAGGTATTCTTTAAATGGCTGCTGGCCTCAAGAAACTTAGAAAATCACTAGAGAGATAAGGCATACATTGAAAAACTAAAAAAGTAAAACATAAGCTAGCATCAGAAGAGTGATATGGTCAGTAAAGAAGAGGACACAATTAGTAAGGGCTGGAGCAGCTGGACCGGGCTGGAGCAGCTGGACCTAGCTGGGTGGAACTTAAGCTGAGCACTGAAGATGGGAAGCATTTCTATAGGCAAAGGGAAAGGACGGGAGCATTCCCACCTTACTGATCATCCTGATCAAAGGCAGGGGGATCAGACTGAGTGTGGAGCATGTGAGAAACAGCAGAGACCAGCCTGAGAAGAATGGAGATCTTACATGTTTAAGAAGTAAGGGACCAGGTTGGGAACTCTCAATACCAAGACCAGAAAGTATGGAAATGACTTAGTCTGTTAATAAGTAGGAGAACACAAATTAATCGGAAAAGAACTCCATACTTCAGAAGAAATTACTGGGAAACTGGAAAGTACTTTGGCAGAAATTGGGTGTGGACCAACACCCAGGAAGCTGAATGAGGCAATATATTGTGCACTGGGCCTCGAGTCAGGAAGACCTAAGTTCAAATCCAGCCTCAGACACGTACTAGATGTGTGACTTTGGGCAAGTCACTTACCCTCTGTTTGCCTTAGTATCCTCAACTGTAAAATGAAGATAATAATAGTACCGACACCTTGCAGGTTGTGAGAAAATCAAATGATAATGCTAATTCTCTTCCCTTCACTCCTATATCATATTCCTCCCCAAACTCAAAATAAATATGCAACCTTGATATAAAGGTCACACCAGAGAATATTTAAAAGACAATGATATCACGTACCTTTCATAGATACGGCTAACAGGGAAAGTTCTTAGCTAAGTGAACAAGGGTTAAAGATAACTGCAAAAGAGAAAATGGATAATTTCAATTACATGAAATTGAAAAGCTTTTTTTTTTTTGGTGAAGCAATGGGGTAAAGCGACTTGCCCAAGGACACACACCTAGTAAGTGTCCAGGGTCTGAGGCAGATTTGAACTCAGGTCTTCCTGAATCTAGGGCCAGTGCTCTATCCACTGCAACATCTAACTGCCCCTGAAAAGCTTTTGTATGAATACAATCAATAGGAACCAGAATAAGAGGAGAATCTGACAAGCAGGAGAAAAATCTTTGAGGCAAATACCTGTCTGATAAGGGTGAACTGCCAAAATATAAAGAGAACTAACACAAACACATAAGACCAAAGATGAGGAGCCTGTACTTTCTAGGTGTACTTGGGGTGAGACTATGATAGGACTCTGTCCTTGGTCTGGCCATGTTCAATATTTTATTCACTGCTTGGATGAAGACATAGATGACAGGCTAATGAAAGCTATCAATAACAAAAAACTGGAGAGACAGACAAACACATTTTCTGTGAGACCAGAGGTTAAATTTTCAGTGTGAGCATTTATATCTCAGTAACTGGCAAACGCTGCAGATCAGGGCTTGATTCATTGCTTTACTGGTTGTCTAGACTTAAGAAAGTGATAGGAAAATGTTAATAATAAAGACGAAAATTAAAAGTGGGTCATGCTTTTTGGAAGAGCCAATTGTTAAACATTTACCACCCTTGTGTGAGACTCAGAATCGAAAAAGACCTCAATTTAGCAAGATCAAAATAACCAAGGATAAACGTAAATGCCTAAATAGGTTTTGAAAATGAGGGGGAAGGTGGTTAGATAGCAATTCACATTGTTATTTCAGCCTTCGTTTTCAAAGAGGACCAAATGACATCACTGCATGATGGTCCAGGGAGTTTTATTTGATCAAAATCTCAATTAGTCAACAAAGTGATGTGACTGTCAAAAAATCTAACTTGATCATGGCTGCCAACTTGGAAAAGATCTCAGGGGCTATCCAGTCCAACTCCCTTATCAGTCCCAGGGAAGCAACATCACAAAGGTAGGCTTTGAATTCAGGTATGCCATCCCACGACACACAGCAGTAAGAGAAGCATAACACTCACAAGAAAAGAAATAACATGTATGGGCAGACACATCATAAATCAATACAGAAATACCTTTGCCTGTCATCCTAGTACAATAGCTTCCAATATTCTTGGCCCACATATAAAATTCTCCTGAGCACCATGAACTATTCAATGTTAACTTGTTTCCCAAGGTTGATGGGTATCATGACTTGGAGGGGGAAAGAGGGCAGGTAGAAGGATCTGCACACATACATTTTCCCTATGACACTCCCACCAAAACTAGACTGAGGCCCTCTCTGCCCTTCCTCTTAGGTGAGTCCACAGGTTACCATCAAGATCTAGCTTTAGGAATACAAGGGATTAACCCCCTGCCTTTTTAAAATTTTTTTTTATTTTTACTCCTCAACTACCTGTCACCACTTACCAGAAGGGATATCAGAATCCTCCTGATTAATCATCCAGCTTCTGGATACCAAGCACAGACCACATGAAAGATGTGAGTGGGTTGTTACCCATTCTGTCATTTCTGAGGACAGTACAAGGAGAAAAAAGGGTCGTGTTCTCAGATGCCTGCCATTTAAAAGCCTTTTGGTAAGAAAAGAGATCCCAGCTCTTCTATAGCTTCCTGCCAGACTTCTGAAGGTGCTAACTCCCGGGTATAACAAGCCTCAGCTTGTAGCACCTTCGTCTACACTTAGGTCTTGTTGGTGAATTCCCAAAATGTGTTGCATAAAGTCCAGTTTGGCAAGTTCTTGTGGGCATAAACCAGTAACTTGTTCTTCCAGTAATCGTTTCACCTGCTAAGACACTTCATGCTATTGCTATCTGACAACTGGCTATGGGATAGCTCTGTCTATTTAGCACCTTTTCCATTTACTATTGTAAAAAGGAAAAGGAAAATCCTATCTGCTTAAAAAACTACATTTTCTGTGACCACCACAAGCATCAACTAGCAACGGTGGTGAGCTTCATATGATCAAGTGCTTGGATAAGTTTAAAGAGCTTAAAAACTGCTGAGATGATGTAGAGTCAAGAGCAAGGGGCAATGTTAATCACACATTTTCTGAGTGTCTAGTAAGTTAACAATGCTTTGCAAAGTAGAAAGAGGTATAGGACAGTCATTATCCTCACGGAGTTTATGTTAGAGGTTGGGGACTGGGCAATGCACGTGAAGAAAATGAACAAGAAGCAGAAGTTGGGTGCCAAATGAAGAGAAACTTAAATGCTGGTGGAACTCAGAAGGAGTGGTCACTGTGGCTGAATTGGTCAGGGAATCAGAGACTCTCTGAGGAAGGTACCTCAAAGATCGTCTAATCAAGCAGATGCCTAAACCAAGAGCTCCCACTACCAAAAAACCCAAAAGATGGTCATGGGGTTTCCACAGGAAGACCTCCAGTAACTGGGAGTTACTCACTGAGTAACTTACTATCCCCCAAGACAAGTCATTTCATTTTGGGAAAGCTTCAATTTTGGAAATTCCTTCCTTACATTCTAAGCCAAAATCAGCCTCCTCATCATTTGCACTTACTGGTTCTAGTATTTCCTCTGGGGCCAATTCAATTCAACAAGTATTTATTTTTTATTTTTAGGCAACTGGGGTTAAGTGACTTGCCCAAAGTCATACAGCTAGTAAGTGTCAAGTGTTTGGTCTGAGGCCAGATTTGAACTCGGGTCCTCCTGACTTCAGGGCTGGTGCTCTATCCACTGCGCCACCT
Organism: Phascolarctos cinereus; assembly: GCF_003287225.1. Taxonomy (NCBI): domain Eukaryota; kingdom Metazoa; phylum Chordata; class Mammalia; order Diprotodontia; family Phascolarctidae; genus Phascolarctos; species Phascolarctos cinereus. Next base: position 47,229,181 of record NW_027555958.1, on the reverse strand, counting down.
AGCCGCCCCTTCAACAAGTATTTCTTAAGTACCTACATTCCAGGCACCCCTTCCTCCAAGAAGCTTCCATTTTATTGGAGGGAAAACAAAATGTATAGATATAAATATGTGTGTATATGTGTGTGTATATCACATACATACATATATGTGAGTATACGAAGGTGCGTGTACACACACACACAAGGTTGGGGTGGAGGGGAATCAGGAGAGGCCTTGGGTAGGAGGAGGTGGCCCTTGAGCTCAGGTCTGAAAGGAGTTGAGGATTACAAAAGAAGGAGGTGAGGAAAGGGTGCATTCTAGGCAAGGGGACAGCCAGTAGAGAGGCAGAGAGGTAGAGGGAATGCCAAATGAAAAACGGTATGGAAAAACAGCAGCAGCAGCAAAGGAAAGGCAATCGCTGGTAGACAATCTCCAAAAGGCATTACAGAATTAAGAAAAGAATGAACAAAGACACAGCAAAATACAGGCCATTTTTGGAGGGCACTGTCAGAACCCGAATATGGTTTGAACGTAGAATATGTGAGGTACAATGGGAAAAAACCCACTGCCTCTAGCATCAGGAAACCTGGGTTCAAACCCTGGACAAATCACTGAACTTCTCTGGGCCTCAGGTTCCACATTTATGAAATGAGGGAGGGGCTGGACTAGATTGCCTTTAGGTCTACCACCAGCCCCCGATATGTAATCCTACGAACAGTGAGAGAATGATGGAACCGAATCAATGCTCTCAAAAAGATCTCTTTCTAAATAGTGGATGTAAGCCAATGACAAAAGTTTTAAATTTACCCCAAAGCACTAAGTCCAGCCAAATTAGGAAGGAGGTATTATTATCACCATATGGAGAAAACAAAGCCCAGGAAAGTGAAAGTGGGACCACCCACCCACATTTCAAAAATCAAAAGCCTTTCCTTTTTACATTCAGATTTTCAAGTACCATTTTCAGAACACCCCAGCAACATGCTGATTATAACCCTCTCATAGACACAAACCATATCATCATAAGCTCCTCGAGGTCAGGGACTGTCTTTCGTCTTTTTTGGTATCCCCAGAGCTTTGCATGGTGCCTGGCACACAGAAGGCACTTAATAAATGTTTACTGATTGATACCATAAAGTGAAAATGGAAGTGGTGGATTAATAAACATGCCCCACCAGAGTAGGGAAGATAATCTGGCTAACCAAGCTGAACTGCCCATATTCTGTACCACCACCCTTTTTTTCCCTCTTAAAAAACACACTTTATGTCTGTTGTTTTTATATGATAAGTCATTTTTGGATATAATCCATGGTCCCACCCTTTAGCACAGAACTCTTTCTTATAACAAAGAAAAAAGTTAAGCAAAACCAACTGATGAAGTAACTGTATCTGACAGATTATGGAATCTTCTGCACCTAGGTTTCCATTTCTTTGCCAAGAGGAAGAAGAGGTTTATTTGATTATCTCTTCTCTAGTAAAAAGACTGGTTACTACAATTACTCAGACTTTAGTTTCCTTTTAGTGATCATTTAAATTGGGATTGTACTTTATTCCAAGTTTTTTAATTTTTTATTTAATTTAATTTTAATTTTTTACTTTTTAAGAAGTAAAGAGAGAAAGAATTACAGTCTTTACATCTCTCAGTATGGGGTGGGACTATGAAAATTTAGTATGGCATGGGAAATAAGTCATTGCAATTTTTTTTTATTAAAGAACAACTAAAATATAGTCTCAGATCATTCATTTAAAGATTTTAGAGATTAGAAAGTAGACCTACGTATTAGCAATTGCAGTCTTTTTGATTGCCTTTTCTGGGTGATATTTGTATGTGATATTTGTGATGCTTTATATATTTTATGTTATTTTTATAATATTTTAGTGACATTTTAAAGATGATCTGTGATATTTTCATATGCTTTAAGAATTCTCCCCTCTGAGGTATTTTGAAAATTCATCACTGCATGTCTTTAAAGTTGTGTATTTCACACCCTGAGGAGGTAGTATCCACTGCAGTGGTTCTATTAAATTTGCTGAAGAGGAGAGTTGACTATAGAAACATCATTAGCTTACTCCTGTCTTTTTGTTTTCTTTCCAGGTTCACGTACAAAATGCTCTTGGGATGATCTAACTTTCCTAGGGCTCAAGCATTCTGCAGGGTTGGTTTCCTCTCCATTGCTTCTTGCTCTTTTATGATGAGACACTTGTAAACTTCTATCTTAAACAAAACCTGGATTGGCCTTCGTTGCCACATTGCTCTGCTTGGCAACCAATCAATTGCTTAACAGACAAGGTGGTTTCTGAGCTCCTATGGCCCTCTCATTAGGGTGACTGTTGTGCATCACAAAATTCTCTAAGTAACAATGACAGAGTTAATGACTTAAAGCATTTTCCAATTTTCCAGAGTTCACAGGATTTTGAAGATTTATAATTGAAAGGGAAGTTAAATCCTATCCATTCCACCCTTCTCATTTTACAGCTACAGAAACTGAGGCGAGAGGCGATGTGACTCGCAGTTAAAGTATGTCAGGTGGGAGCTGCTATGATAACATGCAGTGCATTATTCTTGTCTTTACCTTCCCTTCTAAATTACCTTTATGATTATCAGTCAATGATCTGACTGCACACAGATAGCTAATTCTGAAATGACTCCCACATCAGTAACTAGTCATTTCCTGCCTATTAAGATGCAGCCAATTTCACTTGTGATGTTGTTTGGTGTTCACCACAATTAGGACTCTCATCCTGAATGATATACAGGCCTCAGTTTCTAATGAAGTGTTCATGATCCTCCCCTCCGTATTCACAATTGCAGTGAAATAATTGTGTGTCAAGTTATACACCACCTTGCTTTGAAGCATCTAATCAAACTCTTTATTGAATTTCTCTACTTTTCACCCTATACCGTTGGTGCATAAGTTACAATTATCAAAATCCTCTGGGCCTCAGTTTCCTCATCTGTAAAATGAGGGGGGCAGGACCAGATGGTCCCTAAGGGTCCCTTCCAGTTCTAAATCTAGGCTACTATGATCATCATGGTGGGCTCTTAGCTTGTGTTTACCACGAGTATTGCCTGATCAGTCACAGTCAGACATACTGCACCTTGACTCCAACACAGTGATGTCATTTTGGTCTTCTTTGAGAATGAAGGCCAACAGCCAATCGTGGGCAATATGAATTGGGATAATCAAGGTTCCCATGAAATGCTTCTTGTGGTCTCTGGTCACACAACAGAGCCCTTAGACTGGTCTTCCCTGGAGAATGCCAACTCTTCTACTCCATTTATTCAGTCCTCCAAAGGGAACCTGTAGGAGTTATTCTTTTATTAAGGTTCTTTTTTTTTTTTTAAGTTTCTTGGTATTACTATGGAGGTGATTCAGTTCCTTTAGCACTTTATCCCCTTGGTCACTGGACAAAGACTGCACATAAGGAGTATCAGGAGTTAAAATCAACTAGTGTTTATCAATGATCTCAGAACGGTGCAATTTGTAACAGCTCCTACCCCCTACCTCCTTTTCCACCATTCCACTAACATCACTACAGAAACAGGTTGCACAGGACTGGCAGCTATCATGTATGTTTATACTCATCCCCAAGGCCAAAAAAATCTGCCTAGATGTTAAGGGATCTTGCTGGTGATGAGCCCCTAACTCAGCCAGGTTGGTCTTCAAATAACAAACACTGTCTGTCATAGGGCCCGTACTTGAAGCATTTCCACCTGTAGAACCTGCCAGGGAGTACGTTCTCCTGGCCCAGTTTTTGAGAACTGAGGGCTCACCTCCATGCCACGATAAAGAATCAGAGAAGGATTTTTATGAGGACCAATAAGAAACTAAAAAAGTAGGATCCAGGAAGGCAATGCATAAATCCAGAGAACAGGCTTGTAATCAGGCACTCATAATCAGCATGACAGAGGAGAAACTGAAATTTGAGACATTTCCTGTTCTCTCCATCCAGAATACAAATGAGGGTATTTTTGAGCTCCCAGAAAATAATGACTTTCCACTCTGAACCAGGGGGAACAATCTCTATACAGTTTTCTCTTAAAAAAAAATAAATAAATAAATGAAATTGAAAGCTGTGGTGGGAAAAGCCTCACATTACAGATCAGCCTGTCACCAGCTAAGAATTGGACAGAATCAGGGACACCTGGTTCAAAAAACTAAAATGCGCAAAAGCCCAAGGCCCCAGACACGAAAGGCTCAGGCACCAACTTTGGCAGTCACTGCTTAGCTTTTCATGCCAAAAAAAGAGTTACTGAAATTGAAGCAACTGACACCCATGAGAGTTTTAACAAACTCCTTGGGCTCATCATTCTATAAATGAGAGCTGGGAGAAAAGTTCAACCAGTTAGATTTGACTCGTATCCACCTAAGGTCCACTGCTCATGTCTGCCCAGGGCCCCAAAGCACAATTTTGGGACCAAGATGAAATTGCATTCATAGGTTCAGCACAAAATAATAAATCACGCCTGCCCGACCAGTGAACTCAGAAGCGGTCGAGGAGGGGGATTTGCGAGCAGAGCCTTGGGCCAACCAAAATTTAAAAGACTAGAACCTAAGCTCATCAAATAACACAAGTTTCCTCTAAGGATCCCTGCTTTGAACTACTTGAATTCATTTTCTTAACTGTTCTTCAAATATGAGCAGAAATATTTGTTATGCTTAACTCAAACAACCTGAGAGATGTGAACATTGTAAATGGCCTGATCTACACAGGCCCTCCTAAAGAGCCCCTCAAAATACATCTTCTCCAAGTGGGTCTCAAAGATGGTCTGAGGGCATCTCTGGTTAGGAAACATGCGGCTATTCCTTTTCCATTCTCACTCTGGTTTATGTCCCTTAAAGGAATTGCTTAAAAGGAATGCCTAGCACACCTACTGAAAAAAGGTCTACTATAGACAGAGGGCAGCTAGGGGGAACAGTTGATAGAATGCCAGGCCTGGAGTCAGTCATTTATCTTCCTGAGTTCAAAACCAGCCTCAGACGCTTACTAGCTGTGTGACCTTGGGCAAGTAGATTAAACCTGTTTGTCTCAGTTTCCTCATCTGTCAAATAAGGTGGAGGAGGAAATGGCAAACCATTCTAGTACCTCTGCCAAGAAATCCCACATGGGGTCATGAAGAGTCGGACAAGACTGAACAATAACAACTCTGTGGGCAGAGCACTGTATTATTAGGCACTAAGAGAGATACCAACTTTAGATAAGAGAGAGTACCTGCCTTTATGGATCCTGTAGTCTAATAGGGCAACACACCTACATAAGTAACTAACAATCCACAAAATAATGGATAAGTGAATGAAGGATGTCTAGGAAAGGGAAGATCTTTCCTGACTGCAGTGGGGGAGAGCTCAGACAGCGCTTCATGGAGGTAGCGATGTCTGGGCAGGTCTTCACTAAGACAGTCACCATGAGTAGAGAGAAAGGGTGGGCGATAAGAGCCTGCAGAGATAGAATCAACAGATCTTCAAGAGAGGCCGAGCACTTCTTGACTATTTATGCTTCCTTTTGCCTGAGCTTAGAGAGGACTAGAGCAGGATGACTCATACTCCTGAAGGTGGCCTAGGAAGTTACAAACGTTCTACAGCCTGGGGCAGGAGGAAAGGAGGTGACAGTGGAAAGGGGGTATAACTGTCAGAATGCTGAGAGTGTGCTACAAATAAATGGCTCTCAGTAATGTTGCAGCCCAGGTCATACCCCAGCCCTCAAAAACAGAAATCTGGAGAATGCCACTTGAGGACACTTGATTGTACACAGCCTGAATCTCTTTCACCTGGGGTCAAGGGCAACATTATCCCTTCTACTGAAACCTGTACAGGGCTGCTCTCTGTGTGTTCACTGTAACCTACTACTGTCTGATACCCGAGATCAGAGGCCTGGTCGCCATAAATAACACCAATACTAATATTTCTAATTTATCTTTGCATTTATATCAATATGAAGAAATGAATGAAGCATTTACTTAGAGCTTATTGTGGCTCTGTTAAAAAGTTCTATGCAGTTGCTGCTCTGAAGGAGCTCACGTTCTAATAGGGGAGACAATCTATAGGGAAGGTTTCAGCCGCAAGTCAAGTGGAAAAGTCCCATCGTCCTTAGGGCTCAGTGGCAAAGCAGATGTTGATATATCAATGGGTCAATCTTTATCTTTATTAAAGTCTCAGCTCAGGGGCCACCTGCTATGGGAAACTATAAAGAAATTTCCCTTTCCCCCTGTTGTTTTTTGTACCTCTCAGAGAATCACAGAATTCTGATAGATGGAAGGGACTCCAGCTGCTACCTTGTCAAAGCCAAACATGAAGGATTCCCTACTCTACCATAACCAACAAGTGGTTTCCATCCTCATCTTCATCCTTGCCCTCATCAACAAGCGTTTCTTACTGCATCCTATGTATCAGACTCGGCGCTCAAGTCAAAGCAGTAATTCTATCTCGCTTCATCTTCACAACCCCCCCAGTGCCTCGCAGGTAGTAGGGATTTAAGAAATGGATGCGCAACTGAATGGAATTTGTCCTGCCAATGGTCCAATAAGATACTGGGACAGGCCACAACACAAGAAATAAGGATTCTAAGACTTCCCCAGGATTAAACAATGAACAAAACTGAAAGAGCTGGGTAATAATATCAGATAATTTTGACTCTAGTGCATGCCACAGAATCCCATGCTCCCTATCCATAAGTACGGGGCCATTGTGGGCCAGGACACTAACAGTGCTGGGAACGGGTGAGTTAATTCTCCTTCTCTACCCCACCCCCACCCCAACTCCCACAACACCAGTTGGGTTACTGTATGTAAGGAAGTGGTAGTACAGACCTGGGACAAGTTGGGTTAACTTTGCCCCCAAGTGAACTAATCTGGGACCCAACTGTGGGCCCTTTGGGCAAAGGGAAAATGTAAAAGTAGTTTTTAGGACTTTGGTGAGTAGCACATGAGAACAAGGGCCACTCCTCATCTACTACTTTTGCCAGTGGTTTTTATTTTTTATCTTCCTAAACCGCTGTTTTTTGAGGGGCAATCGGCTTAAGTGACTTGCCCAGGGTCACCCAGCTAGTTAGTCTAGTCTGAGGCTGGATTTGAACTCAGGTCCTCCTGACTCCAGGGTCAGTGTGCTATCCAATGCACCATTTAGCTGCCCCCCAAATGGCTTCTTAACTGCCTTGAGAACTGCTTCTGAGAGTACTGGAATACGATTTCAGTAAAAGGTCGTTATTTGAACTCTCAGGCTCTGAGTGGTCCTTTTACCAGACGCACAATACTGACATGGACAAGGGTAAACAAAACTCTCTCCATCAAGGTCTTCTCAACATATATATTCTATGGTCTCAAATCTCCCAGGAGTTCATGTAATGCCAAGTTTCTGTGGTAATATATACCCCACCTAGTCCTTCCCACAAAGACAGCTGGCAATCATACTTCTCCTTCCTGGTCAATGCACCACACTAGCAGCTCCTTCTTCTCTGCTTAATAGCTAACAATAACAATGATAATAATGATAATAATAATAATAACAATAACAATGATAACTAGCAATGATTTGGTGCTAAACACTTTGCAATCATCTTAGTTTATCCTCACAACCAATCTAGCGGGTGGGTGCTCTTACGATCCTCATTTTGCAGCTGAGGAAACTGAGGCAGGCAGTGGGTAAGTGACTTGTCCAGGGTCACACAGCTAAAACTCAGGTCTTTACAACTCCAGGTGCAGCCCTCTATCCACTGCACCACACAGCTATTCGTTCACATAGGTCATGTCGTACAGTAGATTAAATTCTGGGTTTGGGAGCTAGAAAAACCTAGATTCAAATCCTACCTTAGATACCTAACTGGCTGAGGGCAGCTAGGTAGCACAGCAGATAGAGCACTGGCCCCAGAGTCAGGAGGACCTCAGTTCAAATCTGGCCTCAGACACATGATACTTACTAGCTGTGTGACCCTAGGCAAGTCACTTAACCCCAACTGCCTCACAAAAAAACCCAAACCAAAACAAAACCAGATACCTAACTAGTTGCAAGTCACTTAGCCTCAATTTTCTCATCTTTGAAATGAAAAGCAAATGCTGTCATGAAGATCTAAGGATGTTTTTCAAACTTGATATCACCGTACGTAACTACTGGCTCTTCTACCACTGCTGCTACCGCTAATTTCTCTAACCAAAGTCAGGCCAGACACATCTTTCTGCAGAGAAATTCATCTTGGAAAAAGGAAGGGAATTCTGTGCACAGGGATAAAATATGACATGGTTGGGAAAGACTGCTCTGGCTTGGGCCTTCCTAAAGTTCCTTGCTAAAAACGAACTAAACCAAATACAAGGTAAACCCTCAAACTATATTGGGTTTATTTTTCCTGCATTCATTAGCTTTTGCAAAGCCCTGACTAATTAAAAAAAAACATGAAATGCAAATTACTAAATATTAGGATTATCAAGTCTTTGAGCAGATGTTCAGAGGCCCTACAATAAGACCCACTGTCCCTTATGCAGAGAGAGCTACTGCTTCTGGCTACATGCTGTTATTCTGAAATTTCACATCAAGGGACCTGAATTAAAACCAAAGCTCCAGATTCTCGACTAAGTAAAAGGTAATGATGAAAGTTTCTAAGAATCAGAAACTGCTCTGCCATCTTCCTAGCTGGCAGAACATCCCAGACCACTCCTTCATACCTCTTTTCCTTCAGAAAGGAAAAACCATCAGCTCAGCTGCCTATAATCCCAAGAAAAAAAAATTACTGGAAAATGGCAGTTACTGGAAATGAAAACGTTGGTGTGAGAAGTAAAAATAACCTGTAAGCCTCTAGCCCAGTGCCAAGACACACGGTGTGGACTTTTTAATAAATGATGGTTGACTAACTGGAGAAAGAAGAAGGTGAAGTTTGATGGGATGCTAACTCGGACACTGGGGGTCCCTTTGGCAGAAACAGGTGACAGAAAAGTGCCTGAACAAGATTTCCCAATCACTATTTCACCATCTTCACACCCTGTCTCCTGCCAGAAGATATTCCCAAAATGGAGAGGAGGGACTTTAAACAGGTAATGTTTTTCCACAATGTCCTAGACAGATATTTTGGAAAATATCACAAGGTTGGCGAAAGACTGCTGGGGGCTGGGGCTTCCTAACAAATATGAGAGCAGGAAACTGGTATTAAAAAAAAAAAAAGAGAAATTACAAAGCTCTTTAATCTCCATGGGCATCAGAGGCTTTCATACCACACAGAACCATTCTCCCACAGGGCATGGAAGAGATTAGGATATAATCAAGTTCAAGCATCTTACGCTGCTCAGTTACCACAGAGAGATTATAAAACAACCATCAAACCTCCCTAAAGATCAAGTCACATTATTTCTTATATTTTTTTCTTCTTCCATAGGAAATCGTGACCCTATCAAATTCTTTTTAAGCTACATACATCTCATTTAACATGGCAGTACCAACACTGCCATCCTGGTCTGTGTCCCCTTCTGAACTTCCTTCTACTGTTTTCTGTTTGTTTTTGCCTGTTTATTTATTTATTTTCCTTTTCTGTATATTTTTTAAAAATGTTTCATGGATGATGTTTTCTTCCTTTGCTTTTTTCCTCCCATCACTATAACCATCCTTCCTTTAGTAGCCCTCTTCACACTTCCTATCCCCTCAAATGAAAAGTCCTCCCTTGTACCACGCAAGCAGAGCCAAAACTAAGTGTCACATTGGTTACATCTCGCGTACACTCTTCAACACCTTTCTACCAGTGAGGGGGCATGTGGTGGGGAGGGATGTGCTTCGTTGGCATCAGGCTTCTGGAGTCCTGACTCAGCCACTACAGCCATCGAAGCTGAAGTCTTTTGCAATATTGTTGTTGATGTAGTTAGACTGCTCTCCTGCTTCTGTTCACTATCATAAATTTTTTAATTAAAAAATGTTTTGGCTTCTGAAAACCTCCTGTGTCAATGGTAACAGACTAGAAGGGAGATGGCAGAACAAGCTGAAAGTTAGTTCACATGCTGAGGACACCAGGAAGAATTCTAGGGGAAGTCCATCCCCAGGGAAGCCTGGTGAGAAAGTATTAAAAAAGTGTCAGATTTGGAGTCTAAAAGCAGAAATGGATGTCCTTCCAGGAAAGCTGCTAGGCAATTTTTTTTAAAAACTAAGTTTTTATTGATGTCTTCTGATTCTTACATCACAGTTATCCCCAGTATCCCTCCCTCTACTAGGGAATAATTAGGTGGGGACAAGGACTAAGGGATCTTTCAGAGGAAAAAAAATTGTTATGGTTGGGATTTAACATTAGTCCTCTTTGGGCAAGGGGGGGAAGGGGACAGAAAAGATATTATTACCATTGGCAATGTGGCTCTCTCTCTTTTTTCTCCTCCTCTGTCTCTGTCTCTCTATCTCTATTCCCTCCCACACCAGAAACCTTCTCCAATTTTCACTTCTAACAAATGCGTTAATACTCTGATCATCATCTTTAAGAAGGCCTGGTTCATAAGTGCCTAAGCTGGAATCAAAAGTTGAGGTAAAAACATTTAACCTCCAAAAATGAATGAGCAGCTGGACAACACTGGCCCTCAACTCTCTGGCCCTAATTCCAAGACAAGAGAAACAGAACCAGGTTCCCAATTAAGTCAACTCAGTTCATTCAACAAAATACTCCCTGAGGTGTCTCTATGTATAAACCACAGTGGCGGCTGGTGGTGCACAGTCAAGAGCAGAAAGCCTAATTCCTTACTTTGGGGACTCCTGATGCTATAATGGGCAAGGTGAATAGACAGAGGGTGATGGGTAGTATCGCACACACAATGACATCAACACGCACTGTACACAATTACACAATGGCGCCATAATGCACAGAGAGAGAGAGAGAGAGAGAGAGCTGTACGTAGAGTTGGAAAGACTTAAGTTCAAACGTGGCCTCAGACCTTTACTAGTCCTGTGACCTTGGGCAAGTCATTTAACTCTGTTTGTCTCAGTTTCCTCATCTGTAAAGTGGGGCTAGCATCCCCACTCCCCAGGGTTGTCATGAGGATCAAAGGAGATAATATTTCTAAAGTGCTTTGCCAACTTAAAAGTACTATATAAATGCTAGCTCATAGCAATCATTATTATGGAAAGAAGTAAAATGGTACCTAGCCTACATTAACAAAATTCATTCTATTTCTCCCCAAATCCAACCTTCTTCCAAACTTCCCAGTTTCTTTTGATAGCACTGTACTCCTTCTGGCTTCTCAGCTCCACAAACTCATCAAGATCCTCAAAACTCCTTATTCTCCCTCACTCTCTACATCCAGTCATGTTGCCAAATCCTGTCTTTTCCAACATGGCTTACCTCCATCTTACTTACTTAAGTCACTTAATTCAGGCCTTCATCCCTTTTTTCCAGGTTTAATGCAATGGCCCCCTAATTGGTCTCCCTAAGTCTTTCCCACAATAGAAAATAAAATAAATAATAAAAATTATTCATATTTGCCTGGAATACAGCTTAATAAATGTTTGTTGATCAACAGATTGATTCTCTGAAATCCTACAAAAGTTTACTGTTCATACAATGCATTTAGACAATTGGATACTATCTCATATCATTACCTGATTCATAAATGTTGATAAATATTTCCTAAACAAGACAATAACCTGTTAGAGGCCAGGGATAATGTCTCTAATATATTCTCTTGTTTCACCTACCCTCATCCCCACAGTACTCAGTAAATGGTGAGTGCTTGATCAGCATCTACTCAAAAATATTATTTGAAATATCTCCCTGTAGCTGAGAAAGGTCAACATCTTGAGTCTGGGGCGTGGAAATGTACCCTACAATAATAAGCTGAGTAAGTAAGAGCTGAGAGGGTTTCAGCCACAGACCACAAAGTGGCTTTTCAGCGGCTCAGTGGAAATTGTTGAAGGTCATATGTCAATCACTGGCCTCCTCGGAAACATTCCTGGTGCCACTGCCAGTGCCCTTCTGGTCTCAGCCCACCTACGGCACATTCCACTTACCTGTCCACTGCGGAGGACAGCGACAATTGTAAGTATTAACCCCATCGACACAAACTCCGCCATTCTGACAATTGTGGTTGGGACAGTCATCAATATTCTTCTCACAAGTGTTTCCTTCAAAACCTGATACAAGAGGAACAGTAACAAAAATAGGTCAGTAATTCACACAGGGAAAAGGTGATCTGCCATAGGTTCTGATCCAAACTTGGTCAGCCAGCAGGTTCTGCTCAGGTTCCTCAACTGTAAGAAAAGGAGGTTGGTCTACATAATCCGCCTATGGACTCTTTAAGCTCTAAGTCTATGCTCAGACAAAAGAACATCAATCAGAAACCTCTCCCCCCCACTCTTTCTTCTATAGAGCAAACATTACATACTGTACCTAGAATAATTCCCTCATGGTGATCCCTCCCCTCCAAGGCTGCAAAGTTCCACTAGAACATCCACTGATTCCCATTTTACTTGCACAGGATAAAATCCTGGTGAGAAGGTGAACTTTTCCTGCTACTAGGACATCACTGGTAGTATTTTAAAAACATACCCATCAAATTCTTTCTTCATGTCAGTCACTCGGGTTGGGAAAGAGAAGGGAGAGAAGGAGGTAAGACAATAGAGCTGTCGTAATTAAATTCTTTTTTATTAGAATACACAAGGATATCCTTATGTCCATTAAGTGTACCAATATTCTAAATTCATTTCTCCCCCTAAACTACTCTTTATCTCCTCTCTATTTTGTTCTTTGCTTTAGCACAGAAGATCATGCCCACCTTCCTCTTAATAACTGCTCTATCCATTGACTGCTTCTAGTGGTCCCGTTGTGGGTTTGCTCCTCTCCTGCCTATTTCTGGCACTGAAATTTGGGTCCCCCTTGACTGATGTAATCCAAAGCCACCAAAGCTTCAAGATCAATAGCTCACCAACTTCTAAGACAAAATCCACCACGCATCAGTCATTACATTTGGCCTCCCAAGTCACCCCTTGTACTTTCTTTCCTCCTCTAGCTCCATCACAAGCTCTTCCTATGAATTCTACATCTATGCTACTCCACCCTAGGCCCAGCGAGTTTGTTTGTTTTATTTTGTTTTGTTTTGTTTTGTTTTTTAGCAGCAACCACACAAAATAACACTGGCCAGATAATTTGGGTGGAGACGAAAAGAAATCACTCTCTGCGAAACTAAGTATTTAAATGAAACTGGAAATTATGACTCAACAGAATGATGTTCCTTTAGGAACACCATAATGATGATATTACTAAGTATGACCAAGACTACTAGATTATTTTTTGGGCTCCCAATTTTTTTTAATGATCTCATATATAACTGTATGGAATGCATGACCACATTTATTCTATTCAAAGATATGAATGCTATAAAGGGGACCACAGTCCTTTAGACAGGTGAAAAGTCTCTTGTACTATTCCACATTTAAAAGTAATCATTAGAAACATGGATCTATGAACCAGCGGAGCATTGAGTTTTGTGACATTTTTCCAGAAGGGGCAATGAGTTTGTCCAGTCCTGGGGTTTACACTGAGCTACTGCCTGGTCAATGATACACAGAGCTGACCAACTACTACAGGGCTGTTTCTCTGGCCAATGGTGAGAAACTAGATAATAAATCTTGATAGGAAGTCAAACTTGTGACTTCCATCTAGCAATAAAAATAACAACACTAACAACTGACCTTTGGCCTTAGGGTTTGTAAAGCATTTTCACACAAGTGTTCTAAACCAGCACTGGACTTAAGAGTTAGATAGAATCTGGGTTAGAATCCCACCTTTGTGGGATTCTATATGACAACAGGCAATTCAACTGACCTCTAGGCCTCATTTTGTTCATCTGTAAAGAGGGTTGAGCCAGATTTCTGAGGTCCTTTCCAGCTCAATTCTTCCAGTCACTAGAAAACTTCCTCCACTATACTACAGTTGCATTAACAACCTGAAAAACTTACAATCCAAAGCAATATTCAATACAACCTACTATATTTATACTACTATACCATTTATACTACTATACCACTCCTACATTTATACTACTACATTTAGAAGTAGGCGGCTCAATCCTACATTAATTTACTGCCTTTTACAAGGTCTTATCTAGAATCATAGAATTTTAGATCTGGAAGGAATCTTAGCAATCACTCAGCTTCACTCCTACTTTTGTTTGGGGGGGATCCAAATCTGTGACTTCATTTGGTGTGGGGAACTCCTGGGTATGGGAAGTCCCTCCACTGTTACAGACTGGCATCTCACTTGTAATCTGGAGTCTTAGAGAATGGCATGTAGCACAAGTATATGTCAGAAGAATGACTAGAACTCAAGACTGAGTGACGTCGAAGGCTGCTCTCCCGTCCACTAGGGCCATGTCACTTCCCCCTTCTACATTTTACAGATGACACATTTCCAGACGTGGAGGTTAGAGGGTTGAGAAATAGCTGGGTGTGTCAGGTTCACTGGGAGGATCACACTGGCACAGTAGCAGGACCATACAAACTTAAGCCAATTTAAATCCTTAAAAGGACAAGTAAGGAGAAATAACTTCAGGGGCATGGTTCAAAATCCTACTGTCACAGTACCATGGGCAGGATTGCTTAGTGATGATAGCAGGAGGAAGGAAGAAGGTTATAGGGAAGAGTGAGGCAGAAAACTCTTCTGGACCCATAATTCCAAAAATTAGCACATCCCTCTGAGAAGCCACTGCACCTTCTTTCTCGAGTCTGGTGGATGTGTATCTGTGGAATGAGTTAGTAGAAAAAAGAGAGGTTACCCAGTTGAACTTCCCTAAAGGGTCTCTTATAGGCAAAGCTGACAGAATTCTGAAGGTTGGGAGTGAAAGGCCTCAAGGAATAAGCAAACCTACAATGTGAAAACTAGAGAACCAGTACACAAAACAGACTAACAAAACCTAAATTACAGGTTCATGGGATTTAGCCTTTCTGATGGCTCCTCCTTGTTACTACTGTTTTTCCTTCTTAGCTAGCTCTCATTATATTTCTATCTACTGGATCCACTTTTCTAGAAATTCACAAAACAACAATGGATGTGAAAGTAATCCTGGTATGTATAGCTGGAAATGTATTTTCTTCCTAACTTTCAATTCCGTGGCCAGGATTTTGAGGTACATCAGGTAAGCAGGCCTTGCCTTCCAGACCCAAGGACCATCCTCAGTAGTACTGTGACTCCCATGGCACCTGAGCCCAAAGCCAGAGGGGTTTGCCAAAGCAGGGTGCCATGGCCAGGGAGGCAGTCACTCACCTCGGAGTATGTCAAAACTCAGAGAATGTAAAAACTAAAACCAAATAACTCTTAATCCTAGCAGAAACAGAGCAGACACAAAACCCACAAAATGTGCTGTGTCCTCATTTTAACGGCCAAGGGATAATAAATAATCATCAGTGTGCTAAGTGCAAAGACAGTTACTAGGGATAAGGGGGAAGGCCCATCCACTAGGTTCCTATTTAGAAAAAGACATGAGAAAGAAGAGAAATGAAGGGGTGTGGGAGAAGGAGGGGGAAAACATACTGAATGACACCCAATCCAACTGTCAACTCTCAAGAGACAGCCAATAGATTTAAAAACAGCCCAACGTTTTGTGATGACTTGTGTTGCTTTATTAAAATGCACACCTACACACAAAACCACCCTTACCCAGTTCTTCCTCCAGCTGGCCCCGACCCAATAACATTGGGAGTTGATGATTTGATAATTTTCGTTAGTGTTCTACTGTGTTCTTATGACAAACCTTCTTTGGCTGGGGGCCACTCCTCAGTACACATACATACAGGCTTCTGCTAAGGAGTTTACATAATGTTCACTCATGAAAGGTCTGAAATGTTCACAGCTGCTGATCCATGAGAAGAGAGGGGCCTTTACCTGCTGGAGCAGATTCTACTTTTCTGCCCCACAGAGATCTTTCTATTCCCCCTCTTCTTGGAGTCTTCAAAGGCTGCATTTTACGCTAAAGAAAAAAAAACCCTGAATTTTTACAAACATGCGTGATGTCTCTCCCCTCCCACCCCAGGAAATATTTCTCTAATGAAATCGGCATGGTGTAGGGGAATGGGCTCTGGATTCAGAGTCAGAGGATCCAGATTTAGATCCCACATTTGACGTTTATTGCCTGTGTGACCCTGACCTGAGGTCAAGTCAATTAACCCCTGTGTGTCTCCATTTCCTCATCAGTAAAATGAAGAAATTGGAGTACAAGAGCTCCAAGATCTCTTCCAGCTCTAAGATCCATGAGCCAAGTGCAATGGTGGCCTTTATTTTTTACCAGAAAAGTGGCAGGAGGAAGCACCATCAAATCAGTTATAATTGGTTTGCATATTGGTATCATCAGACCAGAAGATCATACACCCAATGCTAGAAAAGACCTTTAAACCAGTCAACGGACGTGTATTAAATGGTTACTGCATGCCAGCCACTGTGCTAAGAAGCCACTTCACTGAAAACCCTTCATTCACAGGCAAGGAGACCCACAAAGGGAAAGCAAACCTGCCTGAGGTCCACGGCAGAGCTGGGATTCAAAATTAGGTACAGTCTTTCCATTTCACACCATTTCTTCCCCAAGACTACATATGGACGGAGTGGGCAATCCAGACAAGTGTGGGGAGTAGTTCACTACTCGGGGAACCGAGCAGCCCTCAGTTGGATGCTCTCTAGCAGAACAAGTCATTTCACCTTCTGACGACTCAGTTTCCCCATCTTTAAGTGTGATGATTAGCACATAAAGAAGAGTACTTATACTTTGTAGATAATGCCTTTTAACGTGTTTCTTTTTAAAAGCCATCCCAACTCTACTTCTTTAGGGAAGGAAATGGTGCTGAATGATTGGAGGGGCCTTCTCAAAGCATTCCACCATCAGGAAGCCTTCCCTGACTAAGAGTTATTTTCCAACCCCACCCATACATTCCTAGACATATGAACTGTGAACTCCAAAGTCTTAAATTGTGCAAAAATATAATTATTTACAGGTTTTTCCTGCATCATCTTTTGGTTTGCAGCAGACCAGGGCATCCTAGTTTAAGTCACAGGCTCCTACAAGATGGGGACCAGGAGGATTTAATTTTTTTCCCTTTTTTTTCTTTTAACTGCAGGGCCCAGCTAGTTCCATGAGGCAGTGGGTACTCCATATGCACTAATGACAGAAGCATTTTGTTTCTCTGACAATGGCCAACTAGGTGGTGCAGTGGATAGGGCGCAAGGCCTGGAGTCAGAAAGATCTGAGTTCAAATCCAGCCTCAGACACTTAGTAACTGTGTAACCCTGGGCAAGTCACTTAACCCAGTTTGCCTCAGTTTCCTCATCTGTAAAATGAGCTGAAGAAGGAAATGGCAAACCAGTCCATTATGCTTGCCAATAAAATCCCAAATGGGGTCACAAAGAGCTGGACATGACTGAAACAAGAAACTTTTCTTTTCCCCGAACAATTCAAAAGGAACTGACATTTCTCTGAAGCTCAAAACACTCTGAGGCAGTTCAGATCTATCATTTCTTCTCTAATTCCCTATCTTTTTTACTTCACCAATGAGGATAAATGACTTGCTTGAAATGGTAAGCAGAGAGTCAGGAAGAAAAATTTTGTCTCCTTATTCCTTGACCTAGCGTGACATAATGAATCCTTGGAATTAGATGACCTGGGTTTGAGGCCTAATATTATAATTATTATTTTATTATTAATTAAATTATATTATTTATTATATATAATATGATAATATAATAGCCAATTATTATATTAATAATATTGATAATACTAATAGCAGCTGGCATTATATAGCCCCTACTACGTACCAGGCGCTGTGCTAAGCATTTCACAAATAATATCTCATTTGGTCTATTTATACAGTTTATAGTTGAAGAAACTGTGGTAGATAGAGGTTAAGCATCTTGCCCAAGGTCATATGGACAATAAGTGTCTGAAGCAGGATTTGAACTCAGGGTCTTCCTGACTCCAGGCCCAGAGCTCTATCCCACTGCTCCACTACTTCTACCATCTATCTCCATGAGTAAGTGAACATCTCAGAGCCTCAGATTCACTACAAATCAAGGCTAAAAATACTTGTACTGCCAACTTTGTAGGGTGGTTATGAGAAGCAACTGAGATACAGTAATTAAAAGAAAGCACTATATATATGTGTGTGTGTTATTATTATTATCATTATTATTATTGTTACGAATAGGCCAGCCATCTCTTCTCTCGCTGAACGCTGAGTGATTTCCTTTTTTCCTGGAGAATCTATTATTCTGGTTTGACAGATCCCTTCCTGTACACACTCTCAGAATTCCCTAAGGTCCTTATCCTCACTGATGGATAACAATGCAGAGAATTTCAGTGAATAATCACTCTCTCCTAGCTAAAAAAACTTCCTTTATTGACTTCTCTGATTTCCTGTCATTGTCTCACTGCCAAGTCAACTCCCTGGTTCTAGGCAACTGTTAAAAGGCATTTTCTACAAAGTGAAGGAGCTTTCCCCCCCGAAGGTTTATACAACATCATACCAAACTCAATCATTAGGCCCTTTTGCCTTCTGATATATCCAAATGCCAGGACATATGGAAAAGTGAAATGTTCACATTCAGATTACTTCCTTAACTCTTAAAATACTAACAAATGAAGGGCCCGAAGCCTAAAGATTTCCTTTAAATGATCTTTTCCACAAGCATGATGCTCATTGAAAGACTGTGTGGGATTGTGGAAAGACAGCTGGCCCCAGGAAACTGGGTTCAAATACAGCCTCAGGGACTGACTGGCTGGCACACATAGGTGCTTAATAAATCCTTGTTGACTGACTAATGAGTCGTAAGATGGTGTGACCATGGGGTCAAGTCACTCAACCCTCAAAAGCCTCCATTTTGTTCTCTGTAGAACACGACAGCCCATCTGGAAGGCTTATTATTATTATGAGGAAATCACTTTGCATACTTTAGGATGCTTTATTAAGGTGAGTTCAGAAGACCACATATTTAGGTTATAAAGGACCTCAAGTCCCATCCTCATATTACAGAAAAATAAACTGAGATGCAGAGAGGTTAAGTGAGTTGTCCACCAGGGTCACAAAGCTAGTAAGAGTCTGAGTCAGGATCTGAACCCTGATCTTCTTGAGTCCAAGTTCAGTGACAATCTACTATGCCACATTGCCTGCTTTTATGATTTATTGTAATGTCATTATGAATAGTGTGTTGTTCAGTTGTTTTTCGGTTTTCAGTGTCTGACTCTTTGTGACTCCAGTTGGGATAGTCTTGGAAAAAATACTGGAGTGGTTTGCCATTTCCTTCTCCAGCTCATTTTACAGATGAGGCAAACAGGGTTAAGTGACTTGCCCAGGGTCACACAGCTAGTAAGAATTATCTAAGGCCAGATTTGAACTCAGGAAGATGAGTCTTCTTCAGTCCAGGCCTGGCGCTCTGTCCACTGTGCCACTCAGCTGTCCCTCTTAATAGTGTGCTAGCACACATTAATGATTCATTAACATTTATTCAGAGCCCAGAGTGAATACATTCCCTGCCTTTTGAATGTAGGAAAATTGAAGACAAAAACAGATTAAGCTCTAAAATAGCATGTAATAATTATTTGGATGGTTTTCAGGTGAGCATAAATCCATAGTCATTCAGCCTAAATTGAAATATATTTTCAAAACCTGTGGCTTTCAAATGAAAAACAAACTGTCTTCCTTTCCATGCACTTCTGAGGGTAAAGCGTATTTACAGAATCTAAGTGTTTCCAACTCCCTCTGGAAAGCAGGGGAGAGAACTTTTTTTTTTTGAGGCAATTCTGCTTACTTCACAGATTTTCCTCCCCTGCAGTTTTCTTTCTTTTGTTGTTTTTTTTTTGTATTACTAAGACACTTGTATAAAAACAGGATTGTTGTTGCTTAGCAATTCATCTGTTCCAGCTGCTTATTCTCCAGCCCCAGTTAAAATCCTCTCCTTCTGACACTCTAATTATTCAAACAAGGTTCCTTCAAAGCTTATTTCTTTCTGCTTTCCTATGGGACATCAAGACCCCCGACCTCCTTACACACGTAGTTGTATACGCTGTATACCTAACTGCAACTTCTTAAATCTTAGGAATGGGTAGAGTGTGTACGTTGTCTATGTATATAAATGTACAGTGGGAAGGTCAACAGGTTCTGTCAATAAATAGATGTGTCTAATTTTCAATGCTGCCTTCAGATGTATCCTTAACTCTTTTCCCATGCCTGCCCCTTTCCCTTTCCCCAACTTTCCCTTTAAAAGATGCAATAAAAAAATATACTACTCACCCATCACCATAAATACTGACATGGTAAATTATCCTGTGTTGATTTATCCACCATAAAGTGTCCATAAAAGTCCTTTCCTCCCCCCTCCTCTGCTATCCCACCACGGTAACATCATTAATCATAATCTTTATACTTCCCCTTTTCCATGACAGAAGGCTCCTTCCCTGATATGAGCTGAGCCCCACCCAATCCCACCCTCAGCTGATATCTCCCCAGACCCAGGGGGTTCTAACAGCTCCTTACCTGGCAGGCAGTTGCATTCGAAGGTAAAGTCACCAGTCTGTCGGCAAGTCCCTCCATTCACACATGGTGAAGGTGCACATGGCACGTAGGGACTGTCACAGTGCTGCCCAGTGAAACCCTGTGAGCACTGGCACTGGTAAGAGCCCGGCAGGTTGAGGCATGTGCCACCATGTTGGCAGCGTCCAGGCATGTCACATTCATTCACGTCAGTGTCACATCTCTGTCCTGTGTAGCCCGCTGGGCAGCTACAGGAGAACTGGTTGGCTATCGTGGTACATGTGCTCCCATTTGCACATGGCTGAGACAAGCAGGCATCTATCCACTGGCAGTGCTTTCCTGTGGGAAGGATGGTCACACTCAGCAATCTGACAAAAATGGGGCTCCAGGCACACAATCCCCAGCTCCATTCTCAATAACAACATACCCTGTTAGCTTACAAAGGCATGCACCAAATTCCTAAACCAGCAGGTATCAAAAGCACCTTTGGAAACCTAGCCAAGATTTACAGAGAGCCTACTGTGCAACTTTTCTGATAGCATCCCCAAATGCCTCCTTAAACACAAGTGTTCCATAGTACCCAGACCATCCCAGCAGACTGACGAAGAACATGGAGCATCTCTCTGAGGCAAGGGAGTAGTTACCATTGTACGTTAACTTAGCATGAATCCCGGTACTTAGAGCATCAGAGGAGGGCGTGGACTAATTAAATAATACAGCCGTAGATGTCTGTTCTTCAAACTTCAAAGATCTAGGATTTCACCAATGCTGGCATTGTCCTTCACTGATGAAACCCATAAACCTACTAAGCTTCAATAGACAAGTCTTCATGAATTGCCAAAAAAAAAAAAAATCATTCCCTGGTGGTCATGATGGGGTCCTTCAACCTTCTCATGATGGGGCTGTTTGCTCTTGTCAGCAGATCTAAATTCAGAGCCTTTTCCAGCATGGTGGGAACTTCCAGAGCTTGGCCCCTGCTATTACAGCAGCTTTATACCTTCCTCAGGCACTCTGTGATCCAGTGACACCAGCCTCCCTGCTACTCTTCCTACAACACATGCCATCTCCCGACTCCGGGCATCTTCTCTGACTATCCCCCATGCCTGGAATGCTCTCCTCTGGCTTCTTTCAAGATCCCACCATCTACAGGAAGTCCTTCTGGAGCTCCCTGAATGCTAATGCCTTCCCTCCGTGGATCAGCTCCAATTTATCATACAACACAGTTGTTTCCCTATTGTCTCCCCCAGTAAACTGGGAATTCCTTAAGAGAAGGGACGAGTTTTTGCCTTTGTTTGTATCCCCAGTATTTAGCACAGGTGCCTAAGGACATAGTAGGTGCTTAATAAACGCTCATTAGTTGACTGACTAAATGCCAGGATTACTTCCTCAGCATGATGAAAGCTAGAAGTAGGATTCTGTGATGGACATTTGTTAAGCCCTTAATAATTTCTCTTTTTCTCTTTCTCCCTCCCTCCCTCTCTCTCTCTCTCTCTCTTTCTCTCTCCCTCTCTCTCTCTCTGTCTCTCTCTCTCCTTTTAATTCCACATGGTAACCCTGTAAGATCAGCAGGGTAGCCACTACTATTTTATACACAGGGAAACTGGGACCCAGAGAGATTAAAGACCTATAGAAGGTCACATGGCTAGTTACTTCCCCCGCTTTTAGGTCCAATGCTCCTTGCACAGCACCATACTGCTCTCAGGATGATGACACATTGGCTGAGGTGTGTGGCAATATGTATACTTTGGAGATACTTCCTTTTATTAGGAAGGAAAGAAGAAGTAGTACTGAGCTCTTCTTAAAAACAAACACCCTTTGTGAAACAGCTTTATCTAGAAAGGTTTGCCCAAACCCTAATCATGGCTTCATCTACAAGTCTGGCTGAGGGAGAAGGATGATTTCGGCTCACTTGCCCAAGGTGAAAGGGAAAAGGAAAACCGAGAGCTATGCCAGAGCTCCAATACTCCCATCCTGCCTTTTCATACAAACCTCTTCTTTTTCTATTGGTAAGAGCAATGAATTGTCATTCAGTGCCTAAGGTAGGGTAGAGAGGGGAATGAAGGACAGCTGTGTTCCTGGTCTCTGGATGACGAATTTTCTGTACTCTAACTTCTGAAGGGCAAACCACTCAGACACATCACATCCCTGCCAGGCTCCTCTACTATTCCTTCATCATTCCTTCCTCTTAAAAGGCCAGAGTGGAAGGAGATATGTGTCTTTGGCACAGGTGGAAGAAAATATCCCATAATCTATCTATTCTAGGGGAGGTCTTTAAGAATAGACATCAAGAAGCATTAAAGACAAGGAAGAGCCTCCTGCCAAGGATGGAGGAGGCACTGACCTGAGTCCCAATCCCTACCTGTACGGCCCGGCGGGCAGATGCATTCATATGTGTCTCGGCTACGCATCTGACAAGTGCCTCCATGCTGGCAGGGGCGAGAGACAAAGCACAGGTGGGAGGTGGAGTACTGGCAGTCCTCACCCGTGAAGCCTGGCGCACAGCGGCAGGTGGCTTTCCCCTGCATGGCCAGAGCCACACAGGTTCCTCCATTCTGGCATTTGGTCCTGTCGCAGGGATCCAGCTGCTGGCAGTACTCCCCCAGGAAGCCCGCAGGACACCTGTGCAAAGGAAAGAAGTGCCCATAAAAACAAAGAACTACAAGAAACCATTTTATTTGACGATCCTTGGCTCATGCAACTTTGCACATTAATTTCCCTTAAGTCTCATTCCTATAACTAAGACCACAGTCCAGGCTTCAGTAAAGAGCACGGAGAAGTTTAAAGGAAACAGATGAAAAGATCAATATGGGGACATTTCAGCATTCCATCCACTCTGCTGCCTGCTCCCAGGGGTTCACACGATTCAGAGAACTGGAAGGGACTGGCTCATGACTGAAGAATGTCTTCATAAGTCATCTCATTTTAAATGATCTCATTTTATAGATGAGGAAACTGAGGCCTAAAGGATTTAAGTAACTTGCCCAATAACACAGAGGTTAGAAGTGGCAAAGCTGGGATTCTAATCCAGTTTCTCCAACTGAAAATCCAACATTCTTTCCACTAAGTCACAATGTTTCAGGTGTTTAAGCATTAAGTTATTAACATCTTCTGTTTCGTGTCTCAAGGAAGAGAGGAGGAGCAAGCCCTAGGATTAGAATGGGCTTGAGGCCTGGCTTTCACCTAAAACTCAGCAGATCTAAAATTAGACTCATCTTCTACCCTCAAAATGGCCCACCTCCTAATTCCTTCTCATCATACCAATCACCCAAGCTCCAAACTTCCAAATCACCTTTGACTTTCCTCTCCCACCCCTACCAACCTCCTCCATATAATATCATCCACTGAGTCCTATCAAGTGTTCCTTTTCTGGGCCTCCCTCATCCACTTCAGTTGAAATTAGGACACTCAGCTGCACTGGGAAGGTGAGCCAGGGTTCTTCAAAGGTTTACCAGCAGAGCACAAGAATTGGCAGGCCCTACCAAGCCAGAAGATAAGCTCCAAGATTGCAGGGACTGTTTCATTTCTGTCTTGGTATGTCCAGGAACTAGCCCTGTGCCTGACATACATAGTAGGTGCTTAATAAATGCTTACTGACTAATAGTATGGACCCAATAAAAGCTGAGAACCCAAATTCTGTCTTCATTTGAAGACCAGCCTACTTAAGCTTAAGATCACCACCAAAAGGCTGGTGACCAAGTAATGGCATTCCTTAGTCACTACAAATCATGAAATTGTCTATTAAGGTACGGAAACTGTTAAGTCCACGAAAACTGTTCTTACATTATCATAAGGTGATGCGCATGCACACAAAGACACAATTTTTATCTTTTGTAAAAGGACCAACAAGATAGAAAAACATTTGAAACACCGGATGTCTACTTGTCAGGGAGGTAGTCAAGGGGAATTCTCGTTTGTCTGCGGGATGGCCAGAGGTCTCTTCCAGCTCCAATATTCGTGCAGTCTTCATCAGCTGGGGAGAACTCCACACTGATTAAATCGTGGATCATCTTAAGTACTGAAATAATGTATTTCACCTCCATTAGTTACTTCCTTTTCATCCCCATGACTGCTACCCCTGTCCAGTCCCTTCACTCCTCACACCAAGGCTACCACAGTAGCCTCACAGGATTTCCCCTTGCTTCTAGATTCTCGCTCTAATATGTTCTTTAATCTTACTAAAAACCATTTTCATCATGGTCTTTCCCAGATCAAAAAAACCTTCAACAGTTCTCCATGGCCTCCAGGATGTGGAGGGTTCAAGGTGTTCCATCTTCTCTCCTCCAGACAAGTTGGTCCTTTTACTGTCTCTAAATAGAACTCCCTCCCTTCTGCCTCTGTGACTTTATTTCTGAGCCTTCATTTCCTCACTATAAAAACTGGAAAGCTGACTGCATAATCTCTAAGTTCTCTGCCAGCTCTTAGGTGCTTCTCATTTCTCACGTGAAGGGCTCCTCCTTACTTCTCTCTGGTTGCATCAATTTTGGGGGGGAAGCAACTGGGGTTAAGTGACTTGCCCAGGGTCACACAGCTAATAATTATCCAAAGCCAGATTTGAACTCAACTCCTTCTGATTCCAAGACCAGTGTTCTATCCACCGTGCTGTCTAGCTGCCCCTGGTTGTATCAATTCTAGCACTCTTCAAGGCCTAATTCAATTCTAATCTCTTAACAGCTTTTCCTGACACTTTAGCCCTCAGTGACCTCCCTCTTCTGAATTTCTATCTATATGTACCAAGGAGCTTTAATAACGAAGATACATTATGAATCTTCACGTGGCCCCATGTCTGGAATAGTTTACATTCAACAATCTATGGAAAATACAAATAAATGGATGATGGATGATGTGTTCCTCCACGTACATGTATACCTCATATAATTTGCAAGGACTACAATTTTTTTCCCCTGGGGAGGAGGCAGCAGATAATGTCAGTTAAAGAAAAGATATCTCCCAAGAGGCCATGATAACAAAACAGCTACTGACTGATGAGATAAAGAGGCTTCTGGGAGGAAGGACAAGCCAAGGGGCAGGGAATCAGCAATGGCAGCATCAGAGAGCCAGAAATGGTTTTCGATTCCTAGCCAACCATGCACGGATTCTAAAGTGAGCAGAAAACAGAGGAGACATCCTGCTCGAGGCACCAGAAACTGACAGGACACAATCAAATACAGATGTTTTTACTTTCCCTACCCTTTACCCCAACAGCTAGGTGCTTCAGTGGATGGAGCACTGGGCCTGGAGTCATAAGATTTTAGCTCAAATCCAGCCTCAGACACTCACTAGCTATGTGACCCTGGGCAAGTCACTTAACCCTGTTTGCCTTAATCCACTGGAGAAGGAAATGGCAAACCATTCCAGCATCTTTGCCAAGACAATCCTATGGACAGTATGGGTGACCTATGGTCATGAAGAGTCGGATGCAACTCAACGAGAAACAGCAACGACAACACTCCTTACCCCCATTCTAGCTGCAGAGACTGTCCAAGTCTTACCTACTGAAGTTATAAATGCTTGGAGGAGTTCATAGCCCAAATTATCCTAAGGATAAAGGGGGATAAGTCTGTGTTCTCCAGGAATGTGGCTCATGTTCTCTTGATTTATTATTCATTTCAATGTCTGGATAAATAGTCTGTGTTTTGAAAGCTATTTATAGGTTGTGGTCTGCTAGCAGACCTCAAAATAAATGACCATGCTAGCCTCCCTAAATAAGACCTAATCCCTACCCTCAAATAATTTACAATCTAGAAGGGAAGAAGATAAGAATGTAGGAAAAGCACAACTTATTAAGAGAACCCTGAGAAGGGAGACATTACTTCTAACTGGAGAGCATTAGAGACTTGATGGAAGGAAGCAGCACATGAGTTCACCCTTGGAGGATCAGAAAGCAGGTACAGATTAAGAAAAAATACATTCCAGATGTAGGAAATTATGAAAACAAAGGTATAGTGAAAAAAGAATGGGCTTTGCTTGAGGTACAGTGAAGAGCCCAGTATGTTGAGCACAGAGAACATCAAGGGGAAATTCTTCGAAATAATATTGATAACATGGGCTGGTGTAAGTTTATTCAGGGCTTCAAAGGCAAAAGAGTTTACATTTAATTTCATAAGCAATGGGACACTGAAGTTTTCTGGGCATGAGTGACTTAATCAGACATGTGTGTGTGTGTGTGTGTGTGTGTGTGTGTGTGTGTGTGTGTGTGTGTGTAAAAATTTGCCTGACAGTGATGTGTAGAGCTAGGAGACTCTGCAAATAGGGAGATCAGTTAGAAAGCTATTGTAATAGTTTTATCCAAGCAAGAAGAAGTGAGGACTGGTGTAGGGTGATGGTCATTAAGAATTCTTTCATTCATTCAATAAATATTTACTAAGAACCTACTGAGTGCTTAATAAATAAAAACACTGTGCTCAGGGTCAAAAAAGGCACCACATATGAAGGATTAGAAAGGAAAAGACAAGTAGTAGAAATATTATAGGGACAGAGAACAGGACTGACTGAATGAGGGAGGGATAAGGAAGAGAAAGGACTCAAAGATGACTCAGGTTTCATGACAGGGAAAATGGTAGTACCATAAAAAGAACTAGAGAAATCAGGAGTAAGGGAAAATCTGGGGAAATGATAATGCATTTAATTTTGGTGTGGTCAGTTTAAGCTGCCAATAAGTAAGTCACGGTGATTTCCAGCAAGGAATCTAGATCTGGAGTTCAGGAGAAATGAGAAAGCTATTGATACAGATCTGGGAACCAATCATCCATCTCAAGATGATACAGTGGGAACAGGAGAGATCAACAAAGAAGAGAATGTAAAAAAAGGAATGCCAAGAACAGACACTACCAGGAGACCTATATTTTTGAGGAAAAGAAGCCAACAAAACATGTGGAAAGGATATAGTCAGAGAGATAGGAAGAGCAGCATGAGAACACTATCACAGAGGGGGATAAGCACGCCACAATGTTGTTGTTGTTCAGTTGTGTCCAACTCTTCATGACCCTATGGACCACAGCATGCCAGGCCCTTCTATCCTCCACTGTCTTCCGAAGTCTATCCAAGCTCATGTTCATTGTCTCTATGACACTATAAATCCATCTCATCTTCTGCCATCCCCTTTTCCTTTTGCCTTCAATCTTTCCCAACATCAGAGTCTTGTCTTCTCATATGGCCAAAGTATTTAAGCTTCAAGCTTCAGTATTTGACCTTCCAGTGAATTCATTTTTTAAATATCAGCTGATTTGGTTGATCTCCTTGTCATCCAAAGAGACTCTCAAAAGTCTTCTTCGGCACCACAATTCAAAAGTGTTGATTCTGCAGCACTCAGCTTTCCTTATAGTCCAACTCTCACAGCCACACATTGCTACTGGAAAAACCATTTTGACTACATGGACCTTTGTTGGGAAGATGATGCCTCTGCTTTTTAGTATGCTGTCCAGATCTGCCATAGCTTTCCTTCCAAGGTTCATAGTTGATCCTTCATATTTGCAGGTTGCTTTTGTGGTGGTGATGGTGGTTGCTGTTGTTGTGAACGTGGGTATTGGGGGAGGTCTAGGACTTGAGTGGGTGAAGTTTTTGTTGCTCAGTCATTTCAGTCATGCCTACTTTTCATGACTTCATTTGGGGTTTTCTTGGCAAAGATAATGGAGTGGTTTGCCATTTCCTTCTCCGGTTCATTTTACACCTGAGGAAACTGAGGCAAACACGGTTAAGGTGCCTAGGTCACACAGCTAGGAAGTGTCTGAGGCTGGATTTGAACTCATGAAGATGAGTCTTCCTGACTCAAGGACCAGCACTCTGTCTAGCCCCCAAAGCAGGTAATAAATAGTGTTAAGGGCTTCAGGGAATCCAAGAGGATGAGGAGAAAAAAAAAAGGTCATTGACTATGGTGATTAGGAGGTCATAAAAGGCCTTTAAGAAAAGTTTCAGGGCAGTGGTTAGGGCTAAAGATAGGCTGCAATGAACTAAGGAGTAAATGAGTTACTAAAAGCAGAAACAGTGTAGACTATTGGCGTGGGGGTGTGATATCCAATTCAGCGAGTATACACGAGCTGTTACGGGCAAGATCTCGTTCACCACTCTGGACGCAAGGCTGAGAACCGAGTAGGCACTCCAACCAGGGCCTGCCTGATGCTCTACCTTCAGGGTGTGCTGCATGTGATTCCGACTAAATTACTTCATTCAGCTCCTCTTCCAAACCCAGTCCCTCATCTTCTCCTGCTGTAGCCAAATGTCTCTTTCCTCTCTACCTACTCTCTCCATGTCCCTCTGAAATGCAATTCTCAACCTTATCATCTCACAGAAACTACTGTTTGAGGTAAGTTATTCTTTCCTCAACAAAGCCAAGTTTTTATCTTGCCTAAGTTCTCCACTACGCACTGTACCAATCATCCCACCTTCCTTCTAGATTTTCTTTCTACACTTGACTGCCATGTCACTTCTACCTTTTTCATTGCCCTTTTCTGATGATTCATCCCAACTGTGAACATTTTTATTGGCTGCCTTCCATGCCTGGAATGTTCTCCTTCCTCATCCCTGCCTCCTGGCTTCCTTCAAGTCTCAGCTAACGCCCCAGTAAGAAGACTTTTCCAATCCTCCTCAATCCTAGTGCCTTCCTCCTGAGATCACCTCCAATTTATCCCGCACGTATCTTATTTGTATATAGTTGTCTGCATGTTGTTTCCCTCATTAGACTGTGAGGTACTCAAAGGCAGGGACTGTCTTTTGCCTTTCTGCTTATCCTCAGTGCTTAGTATAGTGGCTGGCACAGAGGAGGTGCTTAATAAATGCTAGCTGACTGACTGGATCCCTTCTCAATTTTTAAGAAAAATTCATAATGAAAGAAAATGCTACATTTCTGTTAAATGTTGGTGAAAATAAAGAAGCAATTTCTTTCCCATCCAAGTCACCAAACCCCCTGACATCTATCCATGAACTGCTTGGGGGTGTCTATGAACTCCAGGTTAAAAATCCTGTTTTAGAAACTTTCTACTCTAATCTCTCTCACCGTGTGTAAAAATCCCTTCTATAGCAATGAAATTCAACATGTGTTTATCTTTTTTTTTTTTAGTGACTTGCCCAGGGTCACACAGCTAGTAAGTGTCATGTGTCTGGGGCTGGATTTGAACTCAGGTCCTCCTGACTCCAAGGCCAAAGCTCTATCTACTGCACCACCTAGCTGCCCCATCAACATGCATTTATAAAGCAACTACCACACACAGCCTTTTAGCAAAACATTTGATAAGCTCTCTCATATCATTCTTCTGGAAAAGATGGAGAGACATGGACTGTTCGATTACAAATTTTGATGGATTTGCAAATGCCTGAACATACAGACTCAGAGTATTTATTGAGGGTTCAATGTCAACTTGGCAGTAGGTCTCTGGTGAGTCCAAAGAGATTTGTGCTTGGGTCTATGCATCGTTAACATTTTTTATTAGTAACATGGATAAAGACATAGATAAGCTTGCTAATCAGACTTGTAGATGACACCACACTGGGTGGGAACAGTCAGGATCTAAAAAAAAACCTGCATGTGCTAGAGCACCAGGCTGAATCTAATAAAATGAAATGCTATGAAGATAAATGTAAACCTTACACTTCGGATTTTCTTTTACAAGCAGAGGACGTGGGAGGCATGGTTAGTCAGCAGTCTGTCTAAAAAAGATCTGGGGAATTTGGTGGGCTGCAAGGTCCATGAGTCAACGATGGGATGGGGAAGCCAAAAAAGCTAATGCAATCTTGGATTGCATCAACAGAAAATAATTTCAAGGACTAAAGGGGTGGCGATCATCCTGTACTGAGCTCTGTTGTGACAAGAACACTGATAAACTATAGTGTCCCCA
Source organism: Phascolarctos cinereus (assembly GCF_003287225.1). Classification (NCBI taxonomy): domain Eukaryota; kingdom Metazoa; phylum Chordata; class Mammalia; order Diprotodontia; family Phascolarctidae; genus Phascolarctos; species Phascolarctos cinereus. The sequence goes on along the minus strand of NW_027555958.1, from coordinate 47,198,925 downwards.
AAGCACAGCAACCAGGCTGGCTAAGGGCCTCCTGTCTATGCTACATGTTACTGATTTGTTTGTCCTTTGTTCTCGAAGAGGACCATGACATCAGGAAGGGGATGCCACGACTAGGCAAGCGAACTGCATTCAAGTGAGGGATGACTGTGCCAAGTCACCAGCCTCACCTTCTTCTCCAGAGCCATCTGGGTCCAATGGCAAGATCAGGATGAGCAGATATGGCCCCAGATGTACAGGAGCATCATAGCTGATTTGGGGTCATGGGGAAGAGGAAACACATTTATTCATTTTGGTTCCAGAGAAGGGAAAAAGAGAAATGAGTGAAGAGGCAAACTGATGCTTGATATCATGAAGCTTCCTAAGAATTAGAAGTGGTCAAAGCCTAATGAGATGCATTGGGAAATGGCGGCCAGGAGACCTTCACTGGAGGTCTTAAAGTAAAGGCTGGAAGACCATTTATTGAAGTGTTGTAACGAGACATTCCTCTTGAGACATGGATGCCTGTGTAGGTCTAGTCCCACTCAGAAGATCTGTAGCTCATAAGGCACTAGTGGTGCAAAGATAAAAACAAGACAGCCTCTTCCCTCAAGGACCTTACAACATACACATACGTACGTACGTACACACACACACACACACACACACACACACACACACACACACACACACACACACACAGAGTAGAGTGTGACCAGACAAAGAACGCCAGGAATATATAAAGGAAAGGCGAACACTCAGGCTAATTTTATGGAGAAAGTGGCCCTTGAGCTGAGCTAGGAAGAAATAGGATTGCAAGTCGTCTTTGAGTCCTTTCTTTTCCGTATCCCTCCCTCATTCAGTCAATCCTGTTCTCTGTCCCTATAATATCTTTACCACTTGCCTTTCTAATCCTTCATATGTGGTGTCTCTTTTGGCTCTGAGCACAATGTTTTTATTTATTAAGCACTCAGTAGGTTCTTAGTAAATGTGACCTAGGCACTTTTCGAGAGGAGAAGGCATCAGAGACATGAGGAGAACCTTTGCAAAAGGGCAGAGGAGGGAGATTATTTTGGGATGGCCTGTATTTCAGTTTGGATTATATATTAACATGAAGAGGAATAATAATAATAGCTAACATTTATGTAACATTATGAAGCAGGTACTGTTCTAAGTATTTTGCAGTTATTATATTATTTGATCTTCACAGGCAGCTTTGGGAGGTAGGTGCTATTACTGACCCCGTTTTACAGATGAGGAAACTGAGATAAACAGAGGTTAATTGACTTGCACAGGATCACATATCTCGTAAAGCATCTGAGGTCCCATTTGAACTCAGGTCTTCCTGACTCCAGGCCCAATGCTAAGGCTTAAAAGGTAATTCAGGGGAGGCATTAAATGCAACAGAGTTAATATTTTATCCTAGAGGCAAGTGGAAGCTACTGAGGCTTTCTTTGATTAGCTTGTTTGCTTTCTTTTCTAAAAAGGCCACACGGTCAAATGTGCATCAGGAAGATGTTTGGTAGCTATAATGATAACAACAATAAACAGATGAATTCTGAGGATCTGTTTATGGAAACACACATTTCTCATGTTTTTCACATGGATTTATGATAGTTAAACCAGACCAGGGCACTGTCTATTACTGGAAACTACAGAAAGGTTATCTTTAAAGAACTCAGACTTACTAACAGATAGATACAGAGGTCCTGATCTCAAGGAACTTACATGGAAGGGTAGTGCCTAGACAGATACAAGGAAATGATAGAAATGGGGAGGTAACTCACTGCAGGTTTCAACATCTGACCACGTCCCAAACACCTGGAAAGCCACTATCTGGAGTCCACAATTACATATGCTATAAGCCAACAGATGACAAATTCCTGTACAGAGATCTCCAAATATCTTTGACAACTCAACTAATAAACCATTATCACAGTCAAAACTATTGCCCACCATCACCCAGACATAACACTGACCCATTAAAATTTAATAACATTTAAGAGATGTCACCCTATCCAATACTTTTCATCTCTGTTACCGGAGTTGTACTGAAAATGCATTTAGTGACACTACAGAGGATGAGCTTATATCCCAATGCTTTCATTCAGCTTCAAAAAGAAGTTATTTAATCTGCCTGTGTAAAAGTCAACCAAACAATAACATAAAAATAGTAGGACAGGGATACGTCCTAAGAGTCTTACTATCAGATTGCCATCAAACAAAATGAGAGTGAAATGGAATAACTCACAGTGCCATAAATTTTGTGAAGTGATTTACATAAATTGTGCGGACCCTATAGTTATGCCCATTTTACACACGAGGAGACTGAAGCTGAGAGAGATTAAGGAACTTGCTTTGGATGAAAAAAGCTATCATTTGAAGTGAAAGTCACACCCAGGTTTTCCTGCTATCCAGCCTTCCACTCTACCCACATCAGTGATGGATAAAGGACTGTTAAGATGACAAAGAATGGATATGGAGAACCCAGGCAGGAGATTATTACAACAGTCTGGGTGAGAGGTAACAAGAGCTTGAACTAGGGTGATTGAGGGAGGGACAGATACAAGGGATGTTGTGCTGGCAGACTTGACAGGATTCGGCAACTGACTGGACGTGGACAATGATGGAAAGGGAAGAATCAAAGATAGCTCCGGGGTTCCAAGCCTAGTGGGAGGATATTGGTGTTGTTGACGGAAACACAGACTGTGGGGTGAACATTCCTGACAGATGGCCATCTATCTATCTATCGATCGGTCAATCGACAAGCACTGAGGAAACAAAAAAGGGCAAAAATCATCTCTGCCTTCAAGGAGCTGATATTCTAGTGGGAGAGAATATATAAATAGTTCCCTATACAACACATAGATTTAGATGGGCCTTTCAGAGGAAGGATGGAGAAACGGGAAAGGCCTGAATAAGCCAGGGTTTGAGCTGAGCCATGAAGGAAGAAGGGGATTCTGAGAGTTGAAGGCCAGGGGTCAGCGCATTCCAGGGATGAGGGATTGCCGGTACAAGGCCACTGAGATAGAGAGGCGGCCTGTGAGGTGCAAGGAACAGCAAACAGGCCAGTGTGTCTACTTCTACTTCTCCAGCTTACGAGACACCAATTTCCACCGTTGTGCACTTCTAATTATTCAACAGCTCTTCCAGATACTGAGCTGAGAATTTCCTCCCTACAGCTTACCTGTCTTGGTCCTCCTTTGGCCCTCTGGAGCATTATAGAACAATTCCACAACATGACTGCCCTTCAAATATCTGAAAAGAGTTGGCATCTCTCTCCTTAATCTTTTCTTCTCCCAGCTCAACATTCCTATTTTCTTCAGCTATCCCTCATTTGATGGATTTCCAGAAAGTTTATTATCCTGGGTCCCCTCTTCTAATAGACTAGTAACCCCATTCTCATTTGGCAACAATGTTCTTAAAATGTGGCTCTAGATACAATTTGACCAATGTAGAATACAGGGGAATTATAATATGGACGCCATACTTCTATTTCTTAGCTTAAGATTGCTTTAGCTTTTTGTTTTAAATATCAGTAATATCAGTGTTAAGAAATAAATTTACACAGATTCTGTGGTCAATTAAATACTCAGTTTTTTTTCCCCTATGAATTATTAAACCATGTTTCTCCATCCTGTACTTGTGCAATGAATTTTTTTAGAAATGACAAGATATGGCATGGCAGCATTGTGTAACAGACAGAAAATCAACCACGGAGTCAGGAAGACCCACTGCCTCTGACACATATTTGCTAGACAACTCTCATAAGACTATGAGTCGCTGCACAGTGGCCAATCTACATTGGTTGTGGACCTTTGCTCATTGGGAGAACCGCACACTAATGAAGTAAATGCCTGGCCAGACAAAATTACAGAATGTGATTCATTCTTCATTCAGCCACTTAATAAGTGCCTTATTAAGTACTAACTACACACAAGACACTCTTCTAAGATATAGGTGAGGCAGGACACAGGTTCTAATCTCCAGGAGTTTCCATATGGGAGTAGTGACCAGAGAGATACAAAGATAACTTTTGTTGTTGTTCAGTAGTTTCAGTTGTGTGAGACCCTTCATGATCCCATTTGGGGTTTTCTTGGCAAAGATAGCGGAGTGGTTTGCTATTGTCTTCTCCAGCTCATTTGACAGAGGATGAAACTGAGGTAAACAGGGTTAAGTGATTTGGTCAGGGTCACACAGGTAGGACGTGTCTGGGGCTGGATTTGAACTCTATCTATTTCACCACCTATCTGCCCTACGCAGATAAAGAGGCACACAGAATATGAGAAATGCATAGGAGTGCAAAGTAACAGATGTTCAGATGAAGAAAGGCTTACTTCCAGCTGAGGCCTGTACAGAGAAAGCTGAGCAGAGCCCTGAAGATGGCTGACAGGTGGAAACAGTGGGGAGGTTATTCCAGGCACCAAGAACAATGTGACCCAGAGAGCACAGGATGCTTTCAGGGAACAGTGAGAGGTCCAGTGTGGCTGGAACAGAGGAGTGCATGGTGGGGAGGTGAGGGGGGGAGGGAGAAGAATGTGACAAGGCAGGTAGCACAGGATCGCTGTAAGAAAGAGCAGAGGTTGGCACTCGATTCTTGAGGGTCTCAAAGGCCAAGTCAAGAACTTTGGGCTCTACTGAGAAGGCAGTAAGGAGGCACTGAAGGGTTCTGATCAATGGAGTTATTGGACCTATATATCAATAAGATTACTCTCACAACAGTGTGTAGGCTGATTTGATGAAAGCAGGGAGAGAGGGAGAAAGATATACAAGAAAACCAAGCCAAGAGGTAAGGAAGGCCTGAATTAAGGTGGAAACAGAGGAAATGGAAAGAAGAGTAGAGGTGCATGGGATATGGTGGAAGAAGACTTAAAGAGTTGGGCAATCCAACAATCAAAAATGACTTCCAGGTTGTGAGAATGGGGAACCAAGGGAGAACATGGTGCTACTGACAAAGGGAGAGATGTCATGAGGGAATAAGTTTAAAAGAAAAAAAAATACTTCCATCCTAGACACGCGGATCTTGAGGTGGCAGTTGGACCTTCAAGAAGAAACATCTAGCAGGGTATTGGAAATGTGGACCTGAAAGGGGAGATCAGGCCTAGACAGAGAACTGGGAATTTCTCACATGGAGGTGACAGCTAATGGTGGAGAAGCAGGAGGTCACAGTAAGGGAAGAGGCGTTAAATTTTATTTCACTAGCTTTCGCACAGGGTTCTAGACGAGCTAGATAAATCTGAATCTTGCTTTATACAATCAAAGAATACAAAGGGCAGAGCTAGAAGGCAGCATCTGGTCTGACTCCTTTATTATACAGAGAAAAGAACTCACACTTAACGAGGTTAAGGGACTCGCCGAAGGTTTGTCACATGGATTTGTCACACTATTCCTCCCACTTTTTACCATCCATTAATTTGATAAGTGTGCCCTCTACATCTTCATCCAAGTTGTTGATAAAAATTGACACCAAGGCCAGAACTCTGTGGCACAACACTAGACACCTCCCTACAGGCTGATCTTGATCCATCAACCAACATTCCCTTGGGATGGCTGTCCAGCAGGGAAATCTAGCTAATTCTACCATATTCCACCCCACAATTTTCTATCTCATCCAGACGAATATCATGAAAGACTTTGCTCAGTGCCTGTCTACAGCACTGCCTTGATCTCATATGCAGTTTTATTTCTTTATTTTGTTTACTATTTGCTGATGCCTCTGGATTTTACACAAGTCACTTCTTAACGCTCCTCCCCCTTTCCACGATGACCCTTTCCCTTGTAACAAGAAAAACAACTAAGAAGCAAAACAGATAAAACGGTAGTCTGGCAGCACGCGCAGCCTTCTGCTCTTGCAGTCTCTACCAAAACAAGGGGAATATGTTTCATGGTCTGTTCAAGAAAAAGATTGGTCATGACAATTAATCTCAGTTCAGCTACATTTCAGTGCCTTTTTCATCTAAGCCATGGTGGTCATTGTGCTTGGTTTTTTTTTTCTGCTTCCACTGACTTCACTCATAAGTTCGCCTAAGTTTTCCCATATTTCTCTGAATTCTTCCTATTACTCATATCTTGAGGTATGATACCATTCAATTCTATTCACATACCTCAATGTGTTCACCCAAACAATGGGCATCTGGTTTGTTTCTCTCATGGAGAGTGGTCCCATGAATAATAATAAACTATGTTGTGCTTTCCTTAAGGAATACGGTTTCAAAGGATGGGACTTTGGTCTTCTGACTCCCAAAATGCAGCACTCTTTTGACTCTGCTGTAACTGCCTCCCCAAAGTCATGTCTTCTGTGGAGAATTCCCAGATTAAAACTCCGTCAGCCTCTGACTGTTCCATTTCTATACATCATACGATAAGAATATTATTTGTGCTTATCTGCATACTTTGTTTTAATGTTCTTGTGCCTCTTTCACATGTCCATTGGCATACAATTCCTTGAGTTCCTAATGCATACTATTACCTACATCTTAATTGTATATAAGTGTTAACTGATTGCAAAACTGAGGTCACTTCCATATGATGGAAGAAGCAAATTCCATGGGCCGCCTTCTAAGCATCCTTCCAAGCTCTACTCACTAATTTATTAGGGCTGTAAGGGATCTTAGAGGTTATCCAGGCCAACCTCCCCATTTTACAGAGGAGAAAACTGAGGCCCAGGGAGCCTACTGACTTGCTTCAGGTTAAGCAGCAGAGCCAGGATTTAAATCCAGGTCCTTTGCTTTCAAATCCAGCACGGTTTCCACTTCATGCCTCATATGGCCTTGGCTTGGTACAACAAATCAGTTCCAAGAAGTCAGTATGACCCTGAGGGCACAGCTTGCCTACCAGTAGCTCCCGCTGATAGACTAAATTACAGATATGAAATCAAGGAGAATCTTGAGGTGGGTACAATGAGAGCTGGAAAATGGGAGAGCTCTGTTTCCTGGGGTACCAAAGGATTTGCTGCCTGAAATTAAAAGGGTAGAAAGCTCAGTTTGGGGGTTTTTTTCCCTCAAGTGGTTACAGTGCAGTTGTGCTCTGGAAACAGGAGGCCAGACTACACGGCACCTCAACTTTCCTTCCCAGTTCTGCCATTTTATTAAGAACATTTCTGGCCCTCCTTTACAGAGCTGCCCAGAGCCTTTAATACAAAAACAGCATGTGGGAAAGGTGCATATGAAAAACTCTCTCAAGAAAACCTGAGTAAATCTAACAGCTAGCTGCCTGCCATTCTCAATCTTGTATAGATTTAGCTCCCTCCTGGAGCGCATTCACCATTGATTTCAGTTACTTCCTCCAGTGCTCCTTTCTAGTCCATTCCAATCTTGCCTCTGACTTTGGAACTTTGAAAGAAAATAAATCACAGGCAGGGCTATGAAAGCAGGGTAATACATTTTTTTTTTAAAGTAAGAGAGTGCTTTTTTCATGAAGTGATTCCAGGAATTAATGTGAATACTTATCAGGCCCAACTACATTTGGTTCCTTTTCTTGGAACAAAGGGGAGAAACAACCCAAAACCTTATGTTCCTATGGGGAGGGTATCCAGTCCTTTAACCTTATTGTCCAACAGACAGACAGACAGACAGACACACACACACACACACACACACACACACACACACATACACACACAGCTCCTCCTAATAAAAGGCTTGCCTACCATCCCTTTGAAAGAATATTCACAAAGTTCCCCTTAATGAAACTGATGAGAACCAGACCTCCATTCTATCACACCCCCAGTAGCCTGGATTAGTTCACATGTAGACACTTTATAGATTTCAGCAATGCTGGGATTTGAATATCAATCCCAATGGCTACAGGTCAGGATCAGTTTCCCTAGTAATGAAGGGCAGAAAGATTTGTTCTTTCAAGTTTCCTATGTGAATAGCCACTCGTCTAGAGAAAAGCTCGGCACTGTGGCCGCCTGTGGCAGCTCCAGGATGACTGAAGTCTGAACAGGAAATAAGCCCCCTTTCCAAATAAAAGCCAGTGTTCTTTTTCGCCTGGTTTTTTTCCATCCAAGGCTCTGCATCAGCAGGGCGAACACAAATCGCATCCCGGGGCTTTGTGGAGTCTCAGTTTTCTTTAGCTGAGGTCTGATCATTAAAAAACAAAACAAAACAGAACCTCATTGGATACACAAAAGGAGAGGGAGAGAGAGGGAGGCGGGAGAGAGAGAGAGAGAGAGAGAGAGAGAGAGAGAGAGAGAGAGAGAGAGACAGACAGACAGACAGAGACAGAGAGAGACAGAGACAGAGAGAGACAGAGGCATGCTTTACCAAACAGCTATTTCAAAATCATGATTTTAAAAATGCTATAGAGAAGCTGGAACGGAGGGGGAAAAAATGTCTCATGTGGGCTGCGTCGGCCCTGCAGCTGCTCCTCATTAAAGCTTCTCCTTTACTCCCTCTGGGCTGGTTTCCAGCAGAAAATTCTTTAGTCAGAACTGTGCTTTCAACCCACTTTCTTCTTCCCCTGGGCCCTGCCTCGCCACCCAATCTGCAGTGGCAGCCTGCCTTGGTGTGAGCTCGGAATGGGGAGGGCTATCACTGAGGTATGGAGGGAGGGGAGCAGATAAACTCCAACAACCCCCTCCAAAAAAAAAATCCCAACTTAACACTGGCCAAGAGCAAGAACCAATATACTGCTTGAATCGACTCCAAAGTCAGTCTGCTCTTCTCTTTCCCCTAGAAACAAATACCTGGCATTGGGCTATGTAGAGAATTGGACCAAACTGCCAAGGAGATCCCTGTCCTCTCCTCCCTGCCATGCCTTGCTAAGCTAGTCAATCAATCTGGAGGAAAATAAATGCTGTTGCAAGCCCACTGCCATCTTTACCCAATTGTGATTCCTACCGGCCATGTAACCACCTAGAGATCCAGTCCCAAACTCCAAAAGTCTTTGCTGCTCAGCACATCAGAGCCTCAGCTCTCCTCACTTTGCATTCAAGGGGCCCTCCACAATCTGGCACAACCTACTTTTTCCAATCTCATGTGCTTGGAAAAGTGCTTTGCAAAAAAATCTCAAGTGTTATATCAAGGTCAGCTGTTATTATTATCACTCTCCAACATTAAATCTCTTCTCTCCCTCCCCCCCACCCTATTCGTCATCATTCTGTGTTAACTGTTATGCTAAAAAACAACCTTTGAAATAAAATCCTATTGAGTTTACCGAGTCTAAAACCTAGTAAGGAAGCAAAGGAAAAAAAAAAAAGGAAGAAGTTCATATTTACTTCTTCTTGCCAAGAGAAGGAGGAGTGGGGGGAAAAAAGGAAATACCTCAGCATGTCAGCAAGGGGAAAAAAAGTGAAACAAAATGAAACAAAGGTTTGAGAGGAACCCAGAAATGAGAACTTGAAGGCTTCAGTCCCATCCAGCACAGGCATCCATCCCCTGAGGCCCAGGACAGGGCTGTTTGGGGTAAGAAACTTTTCGGTGCTTTGCTCTGCCTGAAAACAACAGTCAAAAGACACAAACACACACCCCGAAAAATAGTCTTCTGACGACCAATAAACAAAGACAATTATACACTCCAGGCCAGCCATTTTTCTGCTATGTAAATTCAGCTTCCTGAATCACGTTTCTGCTTTTTTTTGCTGTTGCTATAGAAGTATTTCACAAAATGGTAATCTTGGTTCCCACATTAGCCTGAATGATTCCAAATTAAAATTTTCCCACAGGAAAATAAGTTGGGAGGGAATTGTGAGGCTGGGAATTATTCTCTAAAGCTCCACTTTACTTAGCTTGCATGTGTTTGGTGATTTTTTTTCCGCCTTTTCTGAATCAAGTATTAAACTTAAACCAAATGCAATAAACCGAAATTAGCTGAAGTGCTATTTTAAGGAGTTTTTAACATGATGAGTGAGTTCACAGCATCCCTCATCTGAAGCTATGAAATCAGTAACCATTTCAATGGGGAAATGTGGTTTATTTACACAAGCCCTTGAAAAAAAAAAGACCAAAAAAAAACCCCTTTGTCATTTAGGTCACAGTCCAGGCTGGGTTATCAGGGCTCAAAAGGTGAACCGAGGCCCCCCTCCCATCAGCATGGTCAGTCACCCTCCTGAAAAAATATATAAACAGCACCAGAGGGTTGTTCTCTGGTGCTGCTATGGTCCTCTTGTCATCCATAACTGAATCAGCTGCCTACCATATTTCAGGGTAATGTACATTTCAAAAAACCATCTACTTGTGATTAAATGGGTGATTCTTCTGACGTGTGAGCTGCCTGGGACGTGATAACAGTTGAAGGGCAAACTATAGGTGTTTTGCTGTTTACTTAAAGAGGTTATCTTAGCTTCAGCGATAAAGAGGGAAGCAAGCCTAACTGTCTCACTTACCCCACAAGTCATTATCCAAAAGCATGTAAGTCGTTATTTTGCTCCATGTAAGAAAAAGGTTAAGCTGGACAGAAGATAAGTCCCCATCACAACATCTCCAGGTCATTAAACGAACAAAGAAACCATCAAGGTTCACAACTGTGTTGCCTCTCTCTCTTACAATCCACCTTCTCCCTGCCCCTAAATGTAATCCCTACCTTCTATCAAAATACTGGCAAAATGAACTTCGAATTTAGGTTACTGAGTGGTACAGACTGTGTGATGTGCCTATAGCTCTGACCTTCCAACTTCTTCCAAGACCACGAAAGCCAAATCTGACAAATTTCAGGAAGCATCTATTCTCCAAAGAAGAAGCCCTCCAACGATCTAAACGGGTTTGATGTAAATCCTCATCTATCCTGGGCTCCCACAACTTCTGGAAACCATTGCCTGGTTGGGGTTTGACATCTTCTTTCTTTGTTTCTGAAAAGGCCTAATTCCAAAGCATACCAAGCTAAACCTAATAGTGCAGATGGGCAGAGGGAAAATGCCTTTCTTTAATCCCTATTTAACTTATAGAGTGAACTACGGAGCGCTCTAGAAACTCAAAAACGGTAGAAAAGAAACACATTCTTTGTGGAGTCTGAGGGCTGGAGCTGGGGAATCCCTCTCAAAAAGGAAGCAAAGTAAGGGCAAAGTGCAGAAGAGTCTTCTTCAAAAGTGAAGGATCCAGTAAGTAAAAGCAAGTAAGGTGTCTAGTAATCCACGTATAACAAATCCAGTCTGAGAGTTACAATAACACATCTGCCTGGTCAAGAACAGAAAGCCATCGATAGGGACTTTGACCAGCTGCTGTGACACGGACAAGATCAAACAAAGTGAAACACTGAACAAACTCCCCTGCTAGCCTGCGAGTCACAAAAGTCATGTTTTATGTGGGAAAAGTATACTTAGGAGCTACTATGATGGTTATATGTTAATGGTTCTGGACATTCACTCCATGGATAAAGACTGATTACAACTCATCCATGAGTTCTTTAGCTTCTCTTAATTTTCTCTCCAAGTAAGTTCATTTCCTCTCACAGTTTTGACTATCCCCTCCTTCTTACTGACTCCTCAAATCTACTGCCATCCCTATGTCTTCAACTGACTTCAGGGCACTTCCTATTCAAACCCTCATTGAGCCTCCACATTTGAGAGGTCACAAAATTCCATCTATCCTTCCTGTAGTACAGTCCCTCTAGGTGCATGCCTCTAACCTCAGGGCCATTTACATACACCAGGGCCTCCTTCACAATCTCATGGCTGGATCATTCCAATAGCTTAACAATTTGGCTTCCCTAACTGCAGTCTTCCCCTTCAATCCATCCTGCATATCAGGGCCAGACTAATCTTAATACACCAATCTCAACATTACTCTTTGGTTCAAGAACCAGCAACAATGGCTCATAGGTTAGAAATGAGCCCATCTGTAACAAATGTAACAAATGAAGGGCTAAATTCTCCTTATCAAGATCCTGGTATTCAAGGTTCCCATTATCTAGCCCCACCTTTGCTATTCTACACTATTTCCAAACACAATTTATGATAACCTGACATTATGTTATATGGCCCCTTAAAGCTTACACATTACCTGATTCAATCCTCCCAAAAGTTTTGTTAGGTAGGGTTTACAGGTATTCTTACTGGCGTTTCCCAGTTAAGGGACTGAAGCTCAGTGACACTATGATTTGCTCATGATCACTCACAAAGCTAGTGACACAGGCCCACCTCACCCACATGGTCTCTTTCTACTAACTCATTCTCCTAAAGAGCTTGTCCTCTGCTTTACTTAAGCCAGGGTATATCACTGCTTCCATCCACAAACATGCTTATTTTTGCCGTTATTTCTGTGCCATTACTAGAGCTGCTTCCTCAACCGTAAATGTTATTGCCCTCTCCTCTTCTCTACCTGAGTCTTACCAATCTTTGTAGGTAGCCCCACTGAAATCTAACCCTCAATAAACTCCAGGTAAGGTGCTGATCTTCTCCTTACTATCCAAATCACTTATTTTGGAATTCGATTATATTCAATTTAAACTTCACTATCTACTGTTCTACTGAATTCTCCATTTCACACATGTATGTGCTGTCTTCCCAATGAGTTAACAAGCTCCTTTTAGGAATGGGCCACATTTTCTACATTAATATCTCCCATAGCACCTAGTGTGGTAGTAGGGATAAATTAAGATGGCAGACATAATTTTTTCAAAAAAAGCTGAAAGTGTTATATAATACACAGTAGAATTACTGGCATTATTATCATTACCACAATTTCATGATATTCCATAGTGAGTCATTAGAATACTGGTACAGGCATACCTCAGAGATACTGCGGGCTCAGTTCCAGACCACCACAATAAAGCAAGTCACATGAATTTCTTGGTTTCCCAGTGCATATAAAAGTTATGTTTATACTATAGTCTATTAAGTATGCAATAGTATTATGTCTAAAAAACTGTACATAACCTTAATTAAAATATTTTATTGCTAAAAAATGCTAAACATCAGATATATGAGCCTTCAGCGAGTCCTAGTCTTTTGGCTGGTAAAGGGTCTTGCCTCAATGTTGATGGCTGCTGACTGATCAGGGTAGTAGCTGCTGAAGGTTGGGGTGCCTGTGGCAATTTCTTAAAATAAAATAACAATGAAGTTTGCCGCATTGATTGACTCTTCTTTTCACTTAGAGGCTCATATATAATAAATAAAATATTATATATAAATATAACATTATATTTAATAAATATAATAAAGGCTTATTCTTTGGCCCAATTCCAATACGGTTATATCGCAGGCAATAGGGAAGCCCAAGGAGAATGAGAAAGATGGGGGAACAGCCAGTCAGTTGAGTCAGTCAGAAAACACACATTTATCAATTAAGTTTGCCATCTTATATAGGCACAGTTCATGACCTCCCCAAATAATTACAATAGTAACATCAAAGATTTCTGATCACATCACCAAAACAGATGTAATGATGAAAAAGTTGGAAATATTTCAAGAATTACTAAAATGTGACACAGAGACATGATGTGAGCACATGCTATTGGAAAAAATGGCATCAATAGACTTGTTCAACACAGGTTTGCCACACACCTTCAATTTGTAAAAAAATGCACTACTGTGAAGCACAACAAAGCAAAGCATAAAAAACCCAAGATATGTCTATATTTAAAAAAAGATGGAGGCTTGTTTCTGATAAAAATTTGGGGTAGTTGAAAGCACCATGTAATTTCCCAAATCCAGCACATTTTATTTTCTTCTTCCCTTTCAATTTGAGGTCCAGTTCACATGTCCCTCTGCAGTGCCTGTCCAAGGTATGTGTACTGAATGACCATTTCAACAGACGGGCCATCCAACTGAATGTCACAGTCTAAGCATTTTTCGCCTATTTTTTCCCTGTATGGATTATAAGGAACTGAGATTGTTTTACTTTTTCTATGTATTTGTACCCCAGTTGCCTGGCACATAGAAGACAGTTAATTAATACTTGCTGACTGACTGACTTCTAAGTGACTGTAAATCTCATTTAGGAGGCTCTGCAGTATTGCAACACTTGATGCAAACTGTATAAATTCACAAACATGAACATCTGTAGGAGGGAATCTATTGGCGCTCTGTGCTGGACATTTTCTATGATCATGACTAACACATGTCTCACTTGAAATTAATAATTAGAGGTTCACATAACATTCTGCATCTACCAAGAAATCTTGTATGACCAAAGACTGAAAATTGTGGGTTAGTCAAATGACAATGGAGATTTATGGTGGGAATAAACAGTCTATGATCACCAACAGTGAAATACATACAAATAGCGGTTATAAAAGACGTCAAGGAGATTTATGACCTGAAAAGGTGAGCCAGTCCTGTAGAGTGCACAAGATAAGAAATGGAGAGTGTATGTGATTCACTAGAACCCACATCATGTAAGAAACCTAACACAGAGCATTCAGCACATCAGAGATAGCCAACCCCTACAGAAGAATTTTGGGAAAACAGATGTAAATGTGGCACAGGATGAGAAGGCATGGATAAGTAGCAATCTTTACTGCTCAAGTGAATATCAACATCTATGAAATCACAGATCCATGGAAATGCCACTATCACAGGAGACATCAAATATACTTTGCCCATATAAAACACAACTTTTGTGATCTGTAAATTAATAACGAAAAGAAATCATTTGCTTCCAAGGAATCATTTTTTATCTTGGGTGATAACGTACTAGCTCCAGAGTATAAACAACTTCCTGAAAAGAAGATGAGTACCTCAGGAGGCTAAATTTTTACTACGTCCCAGATATTGTGCTAAGCTCTGGGTAGGATACAAAGAAAGGTAAAAACATGGTTCCTGCCCTCAAGGAACTGACATCCTAATGAGAGAAATACCATGCAAATAACTATGTATTTTTATATATACATATATGTATATGTGTATGTATGTATGTATGTGTGTGTGTGTATATATATATATATATATATATATATATATATATATATATATATGTGGAGAGAGAGAGAGAGAGAGAGGGAGAGAGAGAAATATGATGGTCCAGCAAATTATACTGAGGTGAGGTCAGATAGGAATGGGGAAAACTAGGAGAGAATACAGTCATGAAAACCTAGAGAGAAGTAAGTATTTAGGAGAAACAGGTGATTGATATTGTCAGATTCTGCAGAGATGGCAAGAAGAAAGACTGAGAAAACACATTTGATCTGACAATTGAGCAATCACGGATAACTTCAGAGATGGCAATTGGCAAAGGAGCTGGTAGTGAAGAAGAGGGAGGAGAAGTAGCTAGTGTAGACTGATTTCTCAAGGAGTTTAGCCAAGAAGGAGGAGATGACGGATATAGGACAAGGGCAAAAATGGCAGACTAACGCTAAACTATAATGTTAAGTGAAATAATATTGGAGGAGGCAATTATTTGATAGAACCAATGTTATAGGTGGGCAACTGGCCAAAAGTGACATGACAACAGAATTTGTATAAAGAGGTTTGGTTATGATGTGTTACCAATGTAACTACAAATGGAAGTAACTGGTTGGTGAAATCTTACACATGGTACACCTGTAATTAGATAACTATAGTCCCACAGAGGACTAGTATTTTTAAAAATAGTATAATTTCCCAAGTGACCTCTTTCTGAAGGGATGCTTATAATTATATAATATATAATACAATTCCTAATACAATAATAAATACAATTCTGCTCACAGTCCTGCCGTGGGGAAAGGAGTTTGCAAACTTTAAAGAAGTATACAAAACTGAGTTATCACAACTAAGCAGATCTAATCCATGATGATCATGAAACCCACTTAACTCTACTAAGGCTCTGTGGACCAAAATTCAGTTATTCCCTTGTTCACTCTAAAAACACACCGACTATTGTTTTGCATATAACATCATTACTAACTGATCTACCTTTTTTGAACTGCGTATTCAAACACATTAGAACACTTTTAGATGCTAAGCAGGAACCATGACTTTCTTTCATAAGTCCTTCTATACAGCAGCACACCCCAGGATTTGCTTTTGGTCAATGTTGTTAGTGATAATGGCATCTTTCCAACACCGCGAAGTTCCTTACGGGCAGGGACCACGCCTCATGCTTCACTTGTGTTCCCCACAGTTCCTGCACCTAAGCACCATGCTACAGTGACCCTCAAAATTACTACCCTGAATTGTAATCCATAACCCTTCCCAGTCACGCCCTTGGGCGCCAACCTCAGGGGACTCATAAGACATAGGCGGGTGGGAGTGGGGATGGCTCAAGGAGGGAAGAAGAAACATTGACAGAAGAGAAAGATGAAGATACTTGCAGCAGAAAAAAAAAAAACATTAAGAGGGATCCATGGGCTAAATGGCCAAGGGAAGGCCATACCTGCCCTCTTTGCCACTACCACCACCCAGCAGTGGAGCCTTTTTTTTTCACTATGGAATACAAAGACAGGAAATCAGAGGCCCTTCCAAACTAGCCAAGGTAACCTTTCATGACCTATGAAATTTGGCTACGTTAAGAACTTGGCAGAAGAGCATTTAGGATAGCAATGCAGAACTAGAAGGTGCATATCTAAATTCATTGGGGAGGAGGAGGGTCCTCTCCTAGTTGAGTAATTAAAATAAGTCATATTCACATAATGCCATTTTTCATTATTTCCCAAATCTTCTCAACACAAGAAATACATCTATGTATTTCATCCGTGTCACCAACTCACAAAATTATCATTCTTTTAATATTTATTTTTACAGTATTTAGGGGAATGAGGCTAGGGAGTAATAAAGATAGGGAACAGCTTCCCCTAATTAGAGAGCTTATTTGTCTGGGGTCCAATTATAATCTCTGATAGTCAGTGTCTGCCTTTGGTTAGAAGGAAATGAGTCAGTTCTCATTAGTAATCAAGCTCTGTCCTCTTTTTCTTCTTAAAGGGTGACTGAAAATTTCAAGTCCACTGAATTTTAACAGTAGGAGGCAGAATTAGATACCACAAGTATTTCATACAAACAGCACTAAGAAAAATCAGAAGCAGAGATGTCGCTAAGGTACTTTTCTGGGGGTGGAGAGGATTTTGGGAAAGGGCAGTTTGCCCAGTAAAAATACATGGCTAGACTACATAACTAAGATGGGCAAAAGGCATTTCAACACACAGAGTTGGAAAACCGAGCAGCAAGCAGTATGGAAGAAGGTGGATTTATAACACCACCTCACACCTTAAATAAAACAAGATAAGCTACAAATGGATACATGACCCAGAGGTAAATTTAGAGAAACAGGGGGGGAAAAAATCACCTGTCAGATCTATAGATAAGAGAGAAGTTCATGGCCAAGCAAGAGACAGAGAATCTCTGAAGATAAAATGGATAATTTTGATTACATAAAACGAAAAATATTTTGCATAAACAAATATAATAAAGCTAAAGGGAAAGGGGAAACAATTAACTGAATTGAAAAAAATCTTTGCAGAAAGCTTCTCTGACAATGGTCTCATTTCCAAAAGATACAGGTATCCCAAAGTCTCAGTGCTGTTTTGAGTTATTAAAACTTCAACAGCTTATAAATAACAACTTTATTAAAACTTTAATAGTTTAAAAGGGCACTAAGCTATTAAAGCTAAAAACAGGCACTAAGACTTTTGGGACATCTTGTATAAGGAATGCATTATAATTTATAAGAATAAGAGCCATTCCCCAACTGATAAATAGTCTAAGGATACGAAAAGGCAGTGCTCAAGGGAAGAAACCAAGGCTATTCGTAGTTACATAAAAAAATGCTCCGTCACTTCTAATTAGAGAAATGCAAATTAAAAAGATTCTCAGACTCTACCTCACACCCATCAAATGGGCAAAAATGACATAAAAATGACAAATGTTGGAGGGGCTGTTGGAGAACAGGCATACTGATGCATTGTTAGTGAATCTGTGAATGGGTATAACCATTGCAGAAAGCAATTTGGAATTATACACAAAAAGCTACTAAACAGAGTGTGCCCTTTGATAAAGCTATGATCAAAAGATATCAAAGACATAGGAAAAGGTCCTACATATACAAACATCTTCATAGCAACTCTTTTTTGTGGTTGCAAAAAATAGAAACTAAAGAGATGACCATCTATTGAAGAATAGCTAAATAAGTCATGATATATGAATGTGATGGAATGTGGTATAAGAATGAGGAAGGAGATGACATCAAGGAGAGATGGACTTATATTAACTGGTGCAGAGTGAAGGAAACATAACCAGAGAAACAATTTGTATTAAAACATTAATATTATAAAAATGAAACAATTTTTATAATTGTTTATAAATTTTTTATCAATTAACAAAGAATGAAATAAGTAGAACCAGGAGGATAATTTATACATACATTAACAATAATTTATACAATAACAACAACAACACTGCACAAGTTAAACAACTTTAAAAGCTCTTGACCAATACAATGACCATCCATGACTTCAAAGGATCAGTGAAGAAACGTACTATCCACATCCTGACGTGAAAAATGAAAATTTTCCTGAGAAATGAAAGATTTAGAATGTGAAATTATGTATGTGCATCCATGTGTTTATGTATATATACATATATATATATATATAGAGTATATATGTGTTTATACATATTGACACATATGCATATATGTATATAGCAAATTTAATATCTGGTGCGAGGGAGAATGAATCAAAGAATAATATATTTACACACACACAGAGCCAACGACGGAATCTGTTTGGCTTGACCATGCATATTTGTTACAAGGAATTTGTTTTTCTTTTCTTTTTTTTTTAATAGCAAAGGGTGGGGGGAGTAAGAGAGAAAATAGATTTCTGTTAATTTTTTTTAAACAGAGGTTGGAGGTACAGCAGATGTGGAATGCCATGCACACTTTCAGAGGCAGTCATTATATTACTGATGTTTCTTAATTACTTTATTTTATTATCAGAGTGAGGGCAATATGCAAATCTTCATTATATAAAGACACAACATACAGTTATAACTTGGAAAACAATTTTAATGGAAAAATCCTAGCACTTAAAGGGATGAGAGAAATCAAACAAAAGGAAGACCATAACCCTTGCAAAAACTACCTCCCAATCAGGGTCAAGCTTTTGCACATGACCCAGGCAGCCCTGGTTTATTCTGGGTAGCTGAGGTTTTGAATGTACAACCTATAATCAGAGATGACAGGCATTATGAAATATGAGCCACTTGGAGGCAACAGAGAAAAGATTTGGTGAAAAGATGCTCGTTTGATCTAGGTCTTTAGTCTATACAATGTGGTAAACAGAGCAGAAGGCCTGAAGTCAGAGGAACTGAGTTCTTTCTAATTTCTATCATTTACTCTCATATAAAAGCAGTTTTCTAATTTTTTTTATTC
Organism: Phascolarctos cinereus; assembly: GCF_003287225.1. NCBI lineage: Eukaryota > Metazoa > Chordata > Mammalia > Diprotodontia > Phascolarctidae > Phascolarctos > Phascolarctos cinereus. Next base: position 47,179,726 of record NW_027555958.1, on the reverse strand, counting down.
TGAACTTAAAACACCAAATAGGATGGGTTTCCTATAAACATAAAACAAAAAAAAAGAGAGCTGCACATGAAACTGTGAATTTCTATCATGTACAACTTAAAAGATCCTTGAGGGCAGGAAACCTATTTTTGCCTTTCTTTATATCCCCAGAGAGTGCAACTCTGATGGGCCAGCCATGTTGTTCGAATGCCAAACATACGCTTGCCAAAAAGACTATTTTATGGAGAACTCACACAGAGCAAGCATTCACATGGAGGTCAGAAGAAGCGATGCAAGGACACTCTCAAGGTCTCTCTGAAGAACTCTGGAATTGATTGTGTGACATGGGAGACACTGACATAGGATTGCCCAGCATGGCGTGCCCCCATCAGAGAAGGTGCTGTGCTCTATGAGCAAAACAGAATTGAAGTAGCTCAAAAGAAAGGCAACATGAGCAGATTTAGAGAATCCACCCCAAATGTGCACGTGGGCTATTTTTGTGCGCAACCTGTGGTAGAGCCTTCCAAGCTCATATTGGTCTGATCAGCCACAGTCAGACACACTGAGCTTGACTCCAACGTAGTGATGTCATTTTAGTCTTCTTTGAGAACAAAGGACAACCAACCCACCAAGCATATCCTCAGAAGCTAGCATGATGCCCAGTACATGGTAAATAAACACTTAACAAATGTTTGTCGGTTCTGAAATACCATACATAATGGGTTCAGATAGGATACCATCTATCACATGCGATAAATTCAACATGGAACTTTGAAAACTGTCCTGCTTCTCTCTGATTCATTCTGGGTCTTCCTTCTTGTTTCTTCTATGGATTTTTAAAAGTTGATTTAATGGCCCCCATTTCTTTCTTTCTTTCTTTTTTTTAACTACCCAGTCCCTATCTCTTTGTCCTCCCATGTCCGTAAACTAGAAAAAAAAAACCCAAACTCTTGTAATATAGCATAACAAGAGCTGTTTTCTTCTGATAATGTTTCAATTTTCTAATCTTTGAGAAATACTTCTCCCTAACTCAAATTATATCCTCTTCTAAGTCTAGTCTAGAAACATTTATTAAGGGCCTACTATGTCCCAGGCACTGGGCTAAATGCTGGGGGTACAGGGAAAGGCAGAAGCAGCCTCTGCTCTCAAGAAGCCCGAATCCTAACAAGGAAGATAAAAGGCTGACAAGTATGTACAAACAAGATACAGGTGAGGGTGAAAGAGATGTCATCTCAGGAAAAGGCAGGAGGCAGGGGTGTGTACAGAGACCAGGAAAGGCTTCCTGCAGCACATGGAATTTTAACTGAGTCTTGAAGGAATCCAGGAGGGGGAGGCAAGAGAGAAAGAAAGCATTCCAGGCATAGCCGGTATAAAGGTCCAGTAGTGTCACTACAAGAAATATCACGAAGGCCAGTGTCACTGGTGGGAGGGGAGAGAAGACTGAAAAGGGAGGAAGGGTCCAGGTGGTCAATGAAGGACTTTAAAATACAAAGAGGATTTTATATTTCATTCTGGAATAACAGGGAGTCACTGGAATTTACAGAGCAGGGGAGCAGCATGGTGAGATCTGTGATTTAAGGAAGACTACTTGGGCAGCTGAGTGGTGGCTGAACTGTGACCAGGAGAAACTTGAAATAAGGAGGCCAATTAGAAAGCTATTGCAATAGCCCAGCTGTGAAGTAATAAGGGCCTGGACCAAGATGGCTGATGTGACAAAGGATCTCTTTGCTATGAAGGTTCTTAGAATCTGTTTCCTTAAAAAAAAAAAAAAAAGCAATGCCATGAGCCACACTAAGGTCGTCCATTTCCTCGGGTAGTCCCTTTCCCAAACTTCTCTATTTCTGTCACCTACCACATTTCCAATCTCCCAGGTTCACAGCCTGGGAATTTTCCTCAACTACTCCCTCACACAACATATTCAATCAGCTGCCAAACCTTCTTTCTCACAGCTAACCCTTCCTCTGCTCACCCAGCTGTCACCTTAGTTGAGATGCTCATTCCTTCTCACCTTCATTATTGCAATGTCTCTTAAGAGCTGTCCAGTTCCTTCTCATTCCAGTCCATTCTATGTCTTGTACTCCCAAGGGAAGTCATCCTTCTCTACTCTGTCTTGTTCAGGCCACACCCAACACGCATTTTCAATTTTGGGAGGGACATTTTAGGGAGTATACTAATAAGCAATAGAGATCATCCCGAGGACGCTGATGGCCATAGTAAAGGGACTTGAGATTGTGCTATTTGAGGGGCAATTGGAGGAACTGGTGATGTTTATCCAGGAGAAGAAAAGAAAGGAAGAGATGATGCTTGTGGTCACTACTTGAAAGGCCACGCTGTGGCAGAAGGACTACACTTGCTCTGCTTGACATCAGAGGGAAAACCTGAGAGCATCAGATGGATGAAAGTTACAGAGCAGCACACTCAGGATTTAAGGAAAAAATTCCTAACAACTGGAGCTCTCCAGAAGTGGATTGTATAGCATTGGAAGGTGGTGTCCCCCCTCTCCCATCTCACCCTCCACTAGACAGTGTTAAGTAAAGACTGGGTCATCCATCATTAGGTATCTTAAAAAAGGAGCAGAATGAATTAGATAGATTCTGAGACTCCCTCTTACTCTGCCAGCCCAGCTAAGTCCAGAGTATAGAAGGCTGGCCACATCATGATGAATTATTTTAACGGTGGCAACCAACTTCAATCTAAGATGTGAAAAGGCTGCCCAAAATGATGAAATCATGCATCTTCTAACATAACAAAATGCAGGCAAGTACGGGGTCAAACGTGAGCTGCTTTGCCAAATCTTTGGTCAACCAGAACACTACTTCACTCATTTACCAATAGCATACCATCTATCACGTGATAAATTCAACATGTAACTTTGAAAACTGTCCTGCTTGTTTCTCCTTCATTCTGGGCCTTCCTTCTTGTTTCTTCTATGGATTTTTAAAAGTTGATTTAATGGCCCCTATTTCTTTCTTCCTTTCTTCCTTCCTTCCTTTCTTCCTTCCTTCCTTTCTTTCTTTCTTTCAACTACCCAGTCCCTACCTCTTTGTAAGGACTCAATATGAATTCTCAAATTCGATCAGGCTGGTCTTCGCAATACACACGTTCCTCTCTCCATATTTTAGCTCATGCTCCCCCTCAGACTGGGCTGACCTTCTTTCTCTTCTCTATCCAAATTCTATTCATGTTTCTAGGCCCAGTTAACGCTTGTCTCCTCTGATTATATAGTACACATTCAAACCTTCAATTATCTAGACTAAATTAGGGCTGCCTATTCCATGCGGAAAACTGGAAACGACTTGGGAGGGGAACAAGCATTGTCATGTGAAAGAAAGATGAGAATCACTCTTTAATGCTCTAAAGGGCAAAATGAGGACCAAGAGGCAGAAGATGAGGAGATGCAGATTTTGGTTCAATAGCCAAGAACAATTCGAGCTGTCCATAAAATGCGCTGCCTCATAAAGAGTTCCCTATCACCAAAAGCATTCAACTACAAGCTGAATAACCACTTGCCAGAGAGGTTAAAAAAAAAAAAAGGTGTGTTCCCATCTGGGGTAGGAGGGTAGACCAGTTGGCATCTAAAGTATTTTCCAACTCTTGAGATTCTATGTTCCAGTATTTCTAAACATTCTTCCTTATAAGAAGGAAGAAAGTCAAGGGCAGAGACATAAGGGTAGGACAGTTTTAGGACATAAGGGGCAGAGCTAAGGAAATAAAACAAGGAAGGAAGCAGCGGTGGGTAATAGGAACCATTGATACAAATGATAGGATCTTAGCAGGGATAGGACCTTGGGATTTATTTTGTCTAATCCCTACTTATAACATGAATCCTTTCTACAACTTCTCCAACTAGCCTCCACTTGAAAACCTTTAGTGATGGGGAACTCCCTACATTTCAAGGAAGCTCATTCTCTTTTGGATGGCTCTAATTTTTATAACAAAAGTTTTTCCTTCCGCTGCATAGAAATCAGTTATACTGGAACTTCACCTGAAGTCATACGTTTGACATCAAGCAGAACAAAGTCTCATTCCTCATCTAAACAACTCTTCAAATATTAAAAAACATTTATCATGTCCCAACTTATTCTCTCCCCTACAAGTCTTCACTTCTCCAAACAATCAGCTCCTTCAACCAACTCCTAGGTTAAACGTTTCCAAGTCTCACCATCCTGATTACCCTCTACATGCACTACACATTATCAGAGGTACTCTTAAAATATGGCACCCAGAAATTAACATAATGTTCTAGATGTGTTCTGATAATGGCAGAATATGATGAGACAATTACTTTCTTTTTCTGGATGCCACACTCCTTTCAATGCACTTAAGGTGACAAAATCTTCATTGCTGAATCATATTGAGCTTGGAATCCACTAAAACTGTCAAATCTCTCTCTCTCTCTCTCTCTCTCTCTCTCTCTCTCTCTCTCTCTCTCTCTCTCTCTCAATCCCTCCCTCCCTCCCTCCCCTCCTCCTCCTCCTCTCTCTCTTCCCTACCCCCTCTCTTATGGAGTATACTTGTGAAATTGATTTTGCAAAACTAATTACAGGACCTTATAATTATTCCCACTGACTTTCATTTTACTTGATTCAACCCCTTGTTCCAGACTTTCTAGATCTTTTGGGATCCCAGTTCTATCATCAACACAATGGCTAATCTCTCTCAGTTTTGTGCCACCTGAAAATCTGATAAGCATATGTCCTTTATGACTTCATCCAGATCATCTGGATTTCAAGAAAGGCATGTGATATTCTCCCAAGCTATCCTTTCTGCACAAATGGAGTAGGTTGGATAACAGAGTTAAGTGAATCTGGCTATATTCAAAGACTGTTGATCAATGTTGACCTAAAAAGTTAACACCAAAGAGTAGAAGTTGCAAAGAGAAAGATTTCAGCTCAATCCAAGAAAATCACCACCACCACCACTTGAACCATCCTAAACTAGAACTGCCTGCCTCTGGAGGTAGCAAGTTTCCCATGACTAGAAATCTTCAAAAATGCTGAATGTAGTAAAGAGAATTCATGTGTTAGGGATTAGACTACATGATCTCCAAGGTCCCTTCCATCTCTATGATTCTATGGAAAAACCAAGTAATATCCTAAACTCCATGTCAGCTCTAAAATTAATTGATTTATGTGAGGGAAAGGAAGCAGCAGAGTTAAGAGACTGACCTAAGATCATAAGGCAAAATGACACAGAATCTTATAAACTGAAATCCCATAATACAGACTTGCTTAACCAGAATATCCAGATAATGTAGTGTTCTGGCTAAACTGATTTTAATTAATGGTTAAAGAGAGAAAACTTTTAGTTCCAGCCCCTATAGAAAATGCAAGTTTCTAAAAAGTGTTCACATATCAAGTCATAACAAACTTCCAACTGTGTGAATTTATGATTAGATCTTCTTGTCTTATTACACACATCATAGTGTATTACACACATAATAACTCAGCCACCCAACATTAGTTCCTACTACTTCCCAATTCTTATGTTCCAATTAGGCTACTGCCTCTTAAGATGCTTATTCCTACTGCCACGCCTTTGATCATGCAGAAGCCCTTGACTGGGAAACCCTTCTTTCTGTTCTGTCTATACAAAATCCTATCCTACTTGGTAGGACAAAGCCCAGTTCAAGCTTCTTCTCCAAGATGTGACATCCAAATACTCTTGGTCTAGTTCACAAAATCCTCTTCCCCCTTTCCTCAAATTTTATTTTTATAGTTGGTCTTACAAAACTAACACTAACTATATTGTCTTGTATTGTTATTGTTTCATGGTACATGTCCTCTCTCCCCAAATAACCTATACATTCTTCCAGGATAGGGATACAAGATGTCATATTTGTAGGGGACACATTTCACCACACACATTGGGAACACATTGTTATATACAGGAAAGTCAGCAAATACACAGGGGTCTCTCCTATTTTTTATTACTATCCTCATAACGTGTATTCCACAAAGCACTCTTCCAGCACACTGTGAATGCCCATAAATATTTAATTGGCAACTTACCAAATTCAGTTTCCTCATCTCACAGGCTCACACATTGTCCAAGCTGGAAAGGACCCAAGAGATCATCTACTATGATGGCCCCATCTTTTGGAAAAGAAAACCAAGGCCAAGGAAGTGGCAGAGTAGAGACCTTCAGAATCCCAGTCAATATTCTTAGCTCTGTGCCTCAAAGTTTACATGATGTGAGAGACGATAACATTTGCATTACCCAGCTCACAGGATGTTGGGAAGAAACAAAGTGCTTTGAATGCTAACATTTTACATAAACAAGAGCTATGACATTCATCACCTTTACTAATTAACGAAAATCTCGCAGTAGTCTAAGAGATAGCATGACAATCCTCAGCAACGGAGAACCTGGTCCAACTGCTAACCATACCAGCAGAGCTGACTGAAGGATGAAAAAGGGTAACTCAACAGAGCTCACTATTTCCAGACGGCTACCGCTTTGGTCTGATAAGGAAGAGGCAGCTAGGTGGCATAGTGATTAGAGAAGTGAACCTGGAGTCAGGAAGACCTGAGTTCAAATCTAGCCTCAGACATGTGTCCCTGAACAAGTCACTTAACCTCTGTCTGCCTTGGTTTCCTCATCTGTAAAATGGGGAAAATGAAAGCACCTGAGATTTCCCAGGGTTGTTGTGATGGTCAAATGAGATATTTGTAAAGTATTTAGCAAACCTTAAAGCGCTACATAAATGCTAGTTATTGTTATTAGTAACTAACAATTCTATTTGTAGCTTTCAAGAAACTGAGGTCAGAAAAGGGGACTGGGAGGTAAGCGAGGCCAGTGCTCACTTTGAAAATGTTCTTCAGGAGAAGCAATACCACCACCATCCTTAACACGCTCCAATAAGCGTGCTACTTTGGATTTTGGATGCCTCTCTGTCAACCAGAGAGAAGCTTAACCAAGAGTCAAAGAGAAAAAATATCTCTTTAAGGTCTCAAGATGCTTGAGCTTTGCCTGAATCTGTACTGAGCCCAAGCTAATTCCTGAGAGTCACTGTTCTGAGCAAGTCCCTATTAGGTCTTTCCTTCCCTTGTTCCTCAAACTCAATTTTTTTTTTGCTAGGCAATAGAGGTCACGTGACTTACCGAGGGTCACACAGCTAGCAAGTGTCATGTGTCTGAGACCAGAGTTGAACTCAGGTCCTCCTGACTCCAAGGCTGGAGCTCTATCCACTGCATCAACTAGCTGCTCCCCTCAAACTCAATTTTTAAGAATCTAATCAATTTAAGGTTGAAAACATGGGTGTTCTAGAATCATCATTACCACTCTGAACTTCAATTTGGCTCTTGTTACTTACATGCCAACTTAACATGGTCTACTCCAGAATTATTTTCCTCACTTTAATGAAACTTTTTAAATAAAAGGCCCTGGAAAGAGATTATTTTGGAAATATTTTTAAAAATCAATAGAGTATACAAATTGAGAGGGTAAAGGTTGTTATTATTGGTCTGGGACTCAACAATCTATTTCTAGGAAGAAGACTGAGAGGCAGTCAGGTGAGGTCATTGATAAATAGTTTCCATTTTACAAACAGAAGGGAGAAACTGCAGAGGAAATTTCATTTCTCTCATACCAAAGTGAACAGTAAAATTTAACTTAGATAAGAAAATCCACTCTAACACTTCTCCGTGGTTCCGAGGTAACCATATAGTCTCAAAGGTGATGCTGACCAAGCTGTAAAGACTTCAGGTACTGCCCTGGTGACAGACTGCGTCAACTGAGGATTAGACTTGGTAAGTAGGGACAGACATCCTTGGTAACTGAAAAATGCATTTTTTGGCTGTGGAACAAATAAAAATAAAAAACGGCCCTTAGTTCCAAGTGGCCCTATTTCGCCTCAGCTGTGAAAATGGTGAAATAGTAGAAAAGAAGGTGGGGAATGCTAAGAATCACTGTTCACTTACTGAGCTTACAAGCAGCAGTTTACCTGTTGGTACTCTAAATGTGTGACTATTGTCCAATGACCTTGGATGGGTAAAAAGGTAAACATTCTCAATTTCTCTTCACTCCTAGATCTAAAATATATGATTTCTTAGTTCAGAGAATTAGAGGTCCCCATTGTTACCTGGTACTTTGTTAACTGGGGTAGATCAGACAAGCCAGGTGTCCTAGTAGACAGAGTACTGAACTTGGAGTTGGGAGGAGCCAAGTATGAACTCGATTTCTATCATTTACTAGCTGTGTGATTCTGGGCAGGTCATTAAACATCTGTTTGCCTCAGTTTCCTCAACTGAAAAATGAGTATAACGGTACCTATTTTACAAGGTTCTGGAGCTCAAATGAGATTATACACACACATGTATATATGTATATGTGTACACATATATATGTGCACACATCTACATACATGTGTACATAGATACACGTGCATGTGTGTACACATAAACACTTTGTGATATATAAAGCATAGCTATTATCACCTGTGATTGCACTGCTGCAGATATTTCCTCCACAATACACATCACAGCCTCTCCATGCCTGTTTGTCCTGTGAGATTCTTGCCCATGTCTGCCCATAAATGCTTCAGAGAGGATCTATTCAAATGCCCTCGAGGCCCTTTTCCTATTTCATTAGCTCAGGGAACATGAGAAGCATGGCTTAGTAGAAGGAGTCCTCCATTTAAGACAGGCTCAAGACTTTAGCTGCTTGACACTGAAGCTGTTTTATTCATTTAAGAAGTAGGGATGATAACCCCAGGAGCTGAAACCTCACAGGGTTACTGTAACATCAGATGAGATCATATAAGTGACAAGCTTTGGAAGCACTCTCTCGAAGTAAGTTCTTCATTACTGTTGTTTCTCCTTCTTCCCGGTCATACCCTCCATGTCTTTTATGCTACCTCTTATGACCAGTGCATCATGCATCATCAGCAACCTGCTACAGCCAATCCGCCCACATGATGCATCTTTCTACTGTCTTTTCCTCTGAGTTCTATTTCATTTTGATGCTTCCAAGATTAGTTTGTCCCATGATTCACAGCTCTAGAGCAAAACTTCAGAACACTGGCATTCAAGGAATGGGCTTTAGTAGTAAAGTGCATTCAGTATCACAAGGTCTCTATGATTGATTTAACCAACAGGGCTGAAGGGAAAAAAATCTTACGTAACAAATAACATTTCAGAGTAAAAAGAATACTTGGGATATTAAGAGAGTTCTATCTATTCACTGTTTTCTAGATGCAAAGCTAGGTGATACAGTGCTGGACCTGAAGTTAGGGAGACCTGAGTTCAAATTCAGCCTCAGACACTTACTATCTGTGTGACCCTGGGCGAATCATTTAACCTGCCTGCCTCAGTTTCCTCATCTGTAAAATGGGGGCAATAACAGCCCCTACCTCACACAGTTGTTGTAAGGATTAAATGAGATAATATTTGGAAGGCACTCTGCAAACAAACCTTAAAGGAGCTATATAAATCTAGCTATTATTATTATTGTTGTTGCTGTTAATAATTTATATCCTAATTTATACCAACATAATATTAATAAAATAATACTAATTTATATTCTTGCTAAACTACATTAAGTCAGATAAAGCTAAAATGTGAATGTTTAAAAAAGCAAGGTTTACTAAAATATTCTTAGCCCTGAAAGGCAGAATAAAAAGGGTGCTTCCTTGTACCTCTTTCTAATTGTTTCACTTTTAAAGCAAAACCTGTCATGGAATTAATGGTGATAACGCCAACCTAAACCAAAGGGAAAACATGACTTTATCAACGGCATTGATAATCTGGAGATGGTGTGGCAAGAAGGCCAGTCAACCTGGTCTTTATCAGAAACATCCACCATCTGCAGGACACAATTAATCAGTTTGCAGGTTTTTTGTTATCAATTGTTGGCAAGATGCAGCAGCACCTTTTCTTGCCTCATTATTGATAACTGCTGCCATCAGAGACTCCATCCTTAAGAAAAAACACTTGTAGAATCTTCAAATTGCTAAATGTGACTACAGAGTTATGGCGTCAGACTTTCCTTTAACAATAAATCTCTCAAGGATGTCATATTATAGATATATAGATACAGATATATAGACATATACACATACAAATATATAGATATATACATACACATATACACATACATATGTGTATACACACATTATTTTTAAATTTTTATTTTAACCACACATTTTAACTGTATACAAATTTAACTGATGAACCACTTAAATATGGAGTTAAAGGGCAGATGTTTCCCAGAAGCTCTTTTTTAAATCATGGGCTGAAAATAAGGACAGAGCCCTCTTCCCATATTAACAAACTATTACTTGTTTTGTGCACATGGAAACATTTAGTTGATTAGCTTGGACTGGAAAGTAAAATATCTGTGTTTCCTGGCACCTAGGTAGTTGGAAAGATAACATGAGTGGTACCAAATTCGGCTGTGGTCATTAACGCTGCCAGAGCCAAAGAGAGAAAAAGTAAATAGTTTGAGGTTCTCATTAAGTTAGTCTGTTCTGCACTAGATTTTCCATCAGCAACATCCTCTCCCTTCTCTTCCCCTAATTCTGATATCCTTTTCACATTCAACTATAGTGAACTTTTCAGAGAGAGAAACTATCTTGGGAAAATGTAGGGATTACCACAAGCCAGGCTGATGCAAACGCCTGCTGTTGCTGGTGGTGGGTGCAATGTACTTACATTAGATAAGCTTCTTGGGCCTGGTGTCCTTCTCATTCTAAATGTTGCAACTGTTTGTGTAGCACAGTCCTGACCACATTTCTGATGTGAAAAAACACATTTTATAAACTCTCTCAAGTTGTTCTACCCTTCTATTTCAAAGGGCCCTTTGTGAACTATGGAAAAATACCATGTGTGTGGAAAAGGGCTGAGTCCTAGTTATATCACAAAAAGTCTTGATTTAGAGGAAAGAAAGAGAGAAAGACAGAGAGAAAGAGAGAAAGAGAGAAAGAGAGAGGAAGGAAGGAAGGAAGGAAGGAAGGAAGGAAGGAAGGAAGGAAGGAAGGAAGGAAGGAAGGAAGGAAGGAAGGAAGGAAGGAAGGAAGGGAGAGAAAGGGAAATTAAGGAAGAAAGTGAAGGAAATTAAGAAAGGAAGGAAGGAAGGAAGACATAGAAAGGAAGAAAGAAGGGGAGAGGGGAAGAGGGGAAGAGAGGGAGAGAGGGGGAGAGGGAAAGGGGGAGAGAGAGAGAGAGAGAGAGAGAGAGAGAATAGCACCCTATATATTTATGACCTGTATGTAATCAAAGGTCACACTTTCTGTAGACTACTGCTAATAATAAACCACATAAAGAGGCTTGCCTTCTTTGGAATGTAGTATTAATGGAAATAGTAGCACAATGGATATAAAAGTCAAAAGGTCTGGATTCAAATCCCAGTTTTGCAGCCTTGTGCAAGCCATGTTACTTGAGGCCTCAGTTTTCTCCTCTGTAAAAAGGGAATCCTGGGAGTAGCTTTCCCCTACAGTCCCCTCCAGCTCTAAAATCCCATGCTCATCTCTGAATACACTAGGATAAGGCACACAGAACTCCTTTTTAAAAGTATGGGAGTTAATGTTCAGGTAACTGTTTTCAAAGTTTCACAATGAGCTGCCAAGTTCTCTGAAAGGAATATCATGGCAATCCTCAGCAAGCCAATCCAGCTAAGGGCCACACCGGCAGAGCTGCCTGGCTGAAGCACTGAAGGATGAGAATGAGTAACTTCCATTTCCAGAAGGTGCTGCTTTGGTCTGATAATGAAAATCAAACTTTGATCTGAGAACAAATAGCTGTCACTGCTTTGGTCTGAAAAAGAAAAAACAACAACTGAACTTCTGGGTCTCAACAAACGGAGGAGAGAAGGGAAGGAAGGTGCAAGGGGTGTTAGGTCAGCCCTCGCTTCTAAATATGCTTTTCAGCGGGAGAAATATCACCCCCCAGCAACCATTAGCAGTTACTCTGTGCATGCATGCTACTTTGAGCAGGCAAGGCCAACAGAATGATTCCAGATGCTTCAACCTGCTAGGAGCTGGAGAGGAGTTAATCAAGAGAAAATGAGGATGTTACTTCAAACTTGCTTGAGCTGCTTTTTAAAGGAAGCCTGAACCCTTCCAACTAACTCCTCCGTCCAAAGCCCTTCTAAATTCGAAGGCATCAAGCAAAATTGTTGATTAAATGTTTAATTAATACTTCTGGAACTAGGAGATTAATTTTAGGTCAAATTTAATATGCACAGAATCGCATTTTTTTATGTGTTGCATCTGCATTTTATTGGGGCTCCTGAGATAATCAGTGAGTATGCTACTTTGATGCCTATTTTAAATGACAGAGTTTTGTAGTCGTTCTAAGCTTTACTTTTATGATGCTGTTGACCATATTCTTCTGCTGAGTCTTTGGCCAGGAACACAAGCTCAAATTATATATAACATTGTATCTGTGAGAAAATGGGATCCACTCTACAATGTAATTTTCAGGAACACATGTTAAAAAGCAGGAAATTATAATAACACCCAATTCTAAGGCGTGAAGGTTGACTTACCCTTCATTTTTTTCCCCTAATGGTTTGTTTCAGTCTCCATTCCCAGTTTAATACTAGCATACACATTACAGTTTTCAAAGCCTTTCACATAGATTTCCTCATGTGATCTTTGAAGGAATTAATTTGTGGTGTATATTAATTCAGGGATTATCTATTCCCAATCTGCAGATGATAGAACTGAGCCCCAGAGGAGTCACATGATTTGTCCAAGATCACACAAAGTTGGCAGCAAAGCCAGCACTAAAAAGTGAGAGCTCAATCAACAGGTGGTCCACCAAGTTACTGGGGTCTGCAAAATGAGTCACTGTCACTTAAAAACAGAGCCCCATCATCAAATCAGAGACTTCTGAACCAAACCTTTGAAAATGAATATTCTACACTAATGTATAGATAGGGAGAATCACTGTGGGCCAAACACATGGGGAAGAGAAGAAAAGGCCACCCCTGATTCTTTTATGTGACTTGGTCCAAGCCTCAATTTACCTTTCTGGAAAATGAGGAGTTTGGACTAGTTGATTTCTGGTATTCCCTTTCAGATCCAAATCTAGGGTCTTAACAAATCTTTTTGGAATCTTAGTTTCACCCTCCAAAACACACATGAAAGGGAATAAAAATCTTTTAAAAGCACACATGTTTAAAATCCACATTTTTAAAGTTCCCCATCCCTCTCCCCACCATCCCACTCCCCACCATCCCACCCAACTTCAGCTGCATTAGACTATGAGTTTCTTGAAAACAGAGATTAGAGTTTGGGGGTTTGGGGTGAGCCTTTCTTTGTATCCTTAGTGCTTAGGACTGTGCCTGGTACATAGTAGGTGCTTCATACATGCTTGTTGACTTAGCAACGTTCTACGCATTTACATTTTAGAGAAAAACTTACAAGTTACTGAGAGGCTGCAAACAACTATAGATCTGGGAGAGACAACTCCCCCTGAAACAAGGCACAGCATCACATAGTTGACATCGGCAGGGTCACAAGGGTTTCATTAAGATCTCACAAGAACACATCAGCCACAGTAGCTGAAGAGTGTACATGATCACACAGGTTTCCCCCAGCTTTGTATCCTGATCTACTGACATGTTAACAGGACATAAAGACTCCTAACAGCAAGAAAAAACAATTGAGGTGTTTATGAAAAGAATATAAATGCCTTCACTTATCCTCATCTGTCAGCATGATGTTATCAGGGACTTCTATAATTTCCATAAACAATCATTATATTTTAGCTGAATCAGGAGCATTATCTTCTTTGAAAAGAAAGTCTTTTCAGATACCTGCTACTTTGCAGCTATTTTCTCTCAAATCCCACCCTCCATGCTAAAGATTTGGCTTCTCCTTTTAAAAATCCACATAGCAGTCTCTTAAAACAGGCAGACTCTTACATGCCCAGGATGCCTGATACAGGTTTTTGTCGGGCTGCCAAATGCTCTAATTTTCACTTACTACTATGTGCTTTGGGTGAGCCGTTTCCTTCATATTTACTGATGAGCTGAGTTCCAGTATTTTCTTTTCTTCCAGAAGAAAAAAAGTCACTTTGAAAATGCACATTATGATAATAACTATTATCAATGCTGTTACTTGAGACCGCTTAATAATTCTTCCTCTATGCAACATTATTCTTCTAAAAACTCAACAGATTTTATGGCCCAACTAAGTTTATTTAGATCAAAGGGTTTACAGCTAGAAGAAAGCCCAGAGAAATCATGAAGAAGAAGGGTCACAAAACTCCTCAAGTATGGCTGGAACCAGATTAAAATGTAATTGGGGAATGTTTGACAAAAAAAAAAATTATATATAATACAACATAGATAATGTGAATTTTTGTTTTTTGAAGCAAATTTATGCAGCAATAAGCTTCTACCTGAGTTTGATACCACTGATCTAGATAAGAAAAGTGAAACCCAAAGATATTAGCTGACTTGCCCAATGTGACACAGATAACGGAAAAGAACTGGGGTCAAGCCCACAGGTTTCAAATTCGGTACCCCTTTCAACTGCCCCTGGCTGCCTCTTAGGGGCCCAAGAAAAAGCGTATTATAAAAGGATCTCATGCAAGACTCCACATAACAAGAGTCTGAAATTATTCCTTACGAACACCATATATTTTCACAAAGTTCAAACAAAGCAGTCCTGATAAATATAGAGCAGACAGAAGTTATCCCATGGTTGACAAAGGCACTTCCATTCTTCTCCATCACAGCTGATGACGTCGATATTCACTTACGAACTCATTCAAAAAGGCATCTGTGAAATGTCTACCTGCATGAGGCACTGTACTAGACCCAGCACAAAAGAATCAAGTTCTCAGGGGACGAGAGTACTCATTACCCAAGTCACAGGAGCAGTTACTAAAAAATCAGAACATAAAGCAGGCAGTTCAAACAAGAGAGTAGGCCAGTTCTAAAGGTGTGAAATTTGACTCATACTCTTTTCTTTATCATTTGCCCCATTCTTGGTCAAAAAAGTATCCCACTTGTTTCTCCAGCCAAATAAATAAATTAGCAGACCACTATTTTTAGATGGTATTTAGTGGGTAACCAATTTATAACCTTACCTTTCATTCTAATGTAAACAATGTGCAAGCATGATTTGCTGTCATATCACCTTCAAAGAAATGTTCATATTTAGTTAAAAAGAGCTGTTTCTATTAAATTGTTTTTCATCATATCCAATGCTTTGTGACCTCTTTTGGAGTTTTCTTGGCAAGAATACTGGAGTGGCTTGCCATTTCCTTCTCCAGCTTATCTGACCAATGAGGAAACTGAGGCAAACAGGATTAAGTTACTTGCCAAGGGTAACACAGCCACATTTGAACTCAAGGCCTCCTGCCTCCAGGGCTGACCACCTAGCTGCTCTAGTTAAACAGAGTATTTCCTGCCTAACAATGGCTTATTTTCTAGCACTAAAAACTCCAAATCCAAATGCCTAAGAAGACTGATTGAAAAAGTGTTATAAATTCACTTATGATGTATAATCATTATTAGATAGTAGCTACAGATTAAAAAGTTAAGATGACCATAAATTAGCCTAATTCACCTCAATAGGACTTTTGTGAAACTCAAAATGACATACTGTATGTCAAAGTACTTTGTAACCCTCAAAACATTGTGAGTGTTATTTTATTTTTTATTTCATTTATTTATTTTTAAGTTATTTTATTTTTCATTTCATGTGTTTATCAACTAGATAATATAGATAACTAGAAAACTAGATAACCAGAAAATATAGAAGGAATGTACAAAGTTCCCAGCAATTGGGGGAACAGCTAAAAAAGACTGTTACATATGGATGTAATGGCAGACTACATGCCAATATGAAGACTACAAGGAGACAGATGAAGATCTAGATGAATCAAAATCAGAACAATATTGATGGGTATCCCCATCAGTAAAATGAAGGGACTGGAGTTGAGTGCAACACAAACAGTGATGGTTCTGGGTCAGAAGACCCGGGTTTCAATTTCACCCTTGATGCCTACCACTTGACTTCTGTGTATAACCTTCAGCAAGTCACTTAACAACCTCTGTGGGCCACAGTTTCCTCATCTGTGAAGTAAGGGGGTTGGACTAGATGGTCTCTGAGTTCCCCTTCAGCCCTAAATCTATGACCCTTTGACCTCTAATGTTTCTTCCAGCTATAAAAGTCTCTAACAAGGTAAAAAAAAAATTATAGTTACATAGCAACATCAGAACTTTTTTAAACTATAGAAGGAAAAGAGATCAGAAGGAGACAAAGAAAAAACTGGACATTTCTGTTATTATTTTGTTAAAGTTAATATATGTTTTCTTTAAAAATAATTTGAGAATAAACTTAGAATTTATAGTTTTATGTATAATTATTTTTTATTTTTCTTAACTGACGGAATGTTTGCTTTTGTTAATGGTTACTAAGTTTAGAAGAAAAATGTTAAACTATTTGAAAGGTTGGGTTTTTTTTTTGCTAGCAAAACAAGAAATTCCACATACCAATCCTTATTTTACCATTAATTTCCATTACAAAATTGGAAATGTGTTGCTGTAGAGTGAAATTCATACCCAGGATATTGTGGAAGTGGAGAAAACATGGTGATCAGCAGATGAAACCATAATGTCCCATTCAGGAATGCCAGAGTGGTTGGTTATAAAACTGAGTTTGTAGCAATCATGGTTGTATGAAGGAAGAAATTGGGCATTCTTGGACTACTGGTCTAGACTCCAACCAGGTGTGGGGAAAAGGGAGGGAGAGAGGAAGAAGAACATGGCCATGTGGGTCTGAAGCATGAAAGAAAAGGGCTCTGAACTCAGTCTCACAACACAGTAGGGTTTATTTATACGGAGAACTAAAAAGAGTATTTAAATTGGATTTTAGAGACTGGCACATGGCTGATGGGTCTGGCCTAAGGATCTGGCTTAGATGACAGGAAGGAGAAATTGGATCCAGCTATAGAATCTGGAATCAATGAGTTACAGAATCAAAAACTCAAAAGAGGTCTGGAAGTCTCCAGGGCCACCTTATCCAACAGAAAACAAGAAACCCCCTCTTGCAATATGCTTGGAAAATTGGCAAGCAGCCTTTACTTGCAAACCTCCAGTGAGGGATGACTCACTACCTTCCAAGGCAGTCCCATTCCACCTTTGAATACCTCTAACTGTTAGCAATTCTTCCTTATAGCAAGCCTACATTTACCTCTTTGTAACTTTTATGTCCATCGCTCCTAGAGGGCAGACTCTCTGGGACCAAGTACAACAAATCTAATCCCTCTTTCAGGAGACAACCAATCAAATCTGAAGACAGCTAATACTTACTTACTACAAGGGGTTATTTAACAAGCAAAGCAAAAAGACTATGAATGGGGTAGAGACAATCGAGATACGATATGGTTCATTTCTCAAAATTTTCTAAAAATATTTCCAACCCATCCCCCTCCAAAAGAAAAATCTCTTTTATTGGTCAAAAAAATCCCCTTTCATTCAATTTAAATACTGAAGAATGAAATAATGGAACAAATCTAATTTAGTGTTCTAAATCTTTGGGAAAAGATGAGAGAAAGTTATAGATGAAAGACATAGTTGTAGAAAGACTAGAAACTTCAGGTTGTACTTACTCGCAGTATCCTGTACCATTGTTGTAGGTAACACATTTTCCTTCATTTACACAGGGCTTGAAAGCATCTCGACACTGTATTGCTTTAAAAAGAAAACACACAAAATAGAAATTAGATGGGTCACTAACTACAAACTTCATATAGTCTAGGATCCAGTCCAGACCAGCCCTCAAATTTCAATCAGCACTGGAATTAATTCCCACTACAGCTACGATAGCCAACAAACACCTAACTGAGGCAAAGTCTCAGCCTCCGATCCAAGAAATGGATTCTCTCCCATTGGTAATTTGCTTTTTGGTCATAATTGGTGAAGTAATTCATTCCAGGGCAGCCTAGAGGAAAGGATCCCTCTAATTACAGCAAGCTTCAGAGGGGTGCTCTGACGATCCATCAGTGAAGAAGGGGGGACAACTGGGAAGAAAATTTGTTATCATCTCTGACTGCAGCACAATCCAAACTTCAGGTAGATTTTTAGAAGCTTCAGAACCATTCATTCCAATCTGCCTCCAATTTATCCCTTCCCATTTTAATATATCTTCTATATTACAGATAAGTAATCTTCCCAAAGCCAATCATTCCAAGTCTTCTATAAGATGACTGGCTCCACTCTGATTTCATGCTACTTCTCTTCACTCACTCTTGTTGTTGTTCAGTTGTTCAGTCATGTACAACTCTTTGGGACCCCACGGGTCTTCTTGGGTTTTCCAGCAAAGATACTGTAGTGGTTTGCCATTTCCTTCTCCAGTGAATTAAGACAAACAGGTTAAGTGACTTGCCCAGGGTCACACAGCTAGAAGTGTATGAAGCCGGATTTGAACTCAGATCTTCCTGACTCCAGGACCAGTACTCTATCCATTGAGCCATCTACCTGCGCCCTCACTTAGTTTATGCATTAGTAAAACTGCATTATTCTTGATGCCTTATTCTCACCCTGCCCTTATCTATCTCCTGTCCTCTATGACCTCCATTCCATCTTTCTTAAAGGTCCAAGTTGGTTACCACTTCTCCCAAAAGCTCCCCTGCTGAAAGTGAGCTTTCTCTCTTTGAATGCCTATAGCATTTTTCCCGGGCCTTTATTCTCCACACATTTATTTGTATATTTGTCCTGATCCTCCTCTTCTCCCCCATTAGACTGTAAGCACCCTAACAGCGGCTCAACCTCCCTACTTACCCCAAGTACTTAATCAATGTGTATTGACTGAAGTGAATAATCACATCTCATCTTAAGGATTTCTGAGTGGGTCTCTTCGGGCAGAAGATAGGAAAGCTGGCACAATCCAACCACTCATCCATTCATCTATCCATCCATCTACTCATCCATCCATCCATCCATCCACCCATCCACTCATCCATCCACTCATCTATCCATCCACCCACCCATCCATCCATCCACTCATCCATCCACTCACCCACCCACCCACTCACCCATCCATCCACTCATCCATCCACTCACCCACCCATCCACTCATCCATCCATCCATCCATCCATCCATCCATCCATCCATTATTCACATGATCATAGCTCTAGAGCTGGAAGAAACCTCACAGATCATCGTACTTATTTCAACTGCTTCATTTTATGCATGAAGAAAACAAGGCCCCCTGATGTTAGTGACTTGCCCATGGTTACAAACAGGATTTGAACCCAGATCCTCCGATTCCTCAAGCCAATGCTTTTTTCATTCTACTGTGATGCCTGCATACCCAGCATCTTGGAAGCAATGGAAAAAGCAAAACTTACAAAATACATGAGGACTTTCCCTCACATGTTTTTGTTTTTAGAGCGTTTCTTTTTTAGTTGTTTTCTTAAATGAAAAGAAATGTGCTGGGGCGGCTAAGTGGCACAGTGGATAGAGCACCGGTCCTGAAGTCAGGAGGACCTGAGTTCAAATCCAGCCTCAGACCAAACACTTGACACTTACTAGCTGTGTGACCCTGGGCAAGTCACTTAACCCCAACTGCCCAAAAAAAAAAAAGCAAGCAAGAAAGAAAAAAAATGTGCTATACTCTAAATCAGAGTCTCTTCATCTTTTGTGTGTGTGTGTCATGGACCCCTTTGGCATAATAGTGATGCCGAAGGACTCTTCCTTAGAATAATATTTTAAAATAAAATATATAGGATTACAAAGGAGACAAAGTATATTAAGAAGAGTTCTCCAAATATCAAAAAATAAAAGTTCACATACTCCAGGTTAAAACCCTGCCCTAAATGGATAGCCACATTGAAGAAAGGCAAAGAAATCTGGAATTTCCTTCTAGTTCTGTGACTCTACAATAATAATAATAATGATAATAACAATTATACAGTGTTTTGAAGTTTACATAGCATGTCATGTACATTATCTTATCCGAGCCTCAAAACAACTCTGAGAGGCAGATGTCACAGGTATGACACCCATTTTACAGATGAAGAGGCAGATGCAAAGAATGACTTTCCTAAGATCACTTAGCTACTACGTGTCAAAGGAAGGATCTGAACCCAAGGGTACTTGGCTCTAAGGCCAGCAGATAAACAGAAGGCCCCTGGTCACTCAAACCTGTTTCAGTTTTGTTTCGTTTTCACTAGATTTCCATAAAGCCAAAACAGGAAGAAGCAGTTTCATGCAATTCAATGGGCCTTGGACCATGCATCAGGAACCTTGTTTCCAGATGTCCCCAATCTTGTCTGGGACAACTGTGGGGCTGAGCCTTCAGGACACTTAACTCCTTGGCCTTCCCCATTCTCACACGTTAAGGGCTGACCAATGTTTCTCAGAAGGAAAACCTACGTAAATTGTGTTATGTAAATTACTACCCCCAGGATCCTCAAATCACTAAGCTAAGCACCCACTCTGTAACCTGTGCTGACGCAGTAATACTACATTATGGTCATTTTTATCAGATGAAAAACTTGAGACCCAGAGAGGAAGGTCACACAGTAAGCTGGTGGCAGAGCCATAGCGGGAACTTGGGCTACACCACCCTGGTTCTTATTTCCCAACACAGTTGTTACCAAGTCCATAGCAGCCACTAGGCTGAGGGCCCTAGGACCCGAGTTCAGGAAGAGGGTCAGCTTACTGTCCACATCCCACTTCCCTGTAGGGCTCAAACTCTCCCTCTTCCCACACTGATAAGCCCAATGCAACAACTATAATTAAAACAGTTAATGTCAGGTTATTTCCTCCATACCAAAGTTCTCAAAATGATTTCTTCATTCTCTTTGGACATTTTTATTAGTTTCGATGTGAACTTCCTGCCTTCTTCTCTTTGCTTTTTTTTTCTTTTAAAAGAAAATCTTAGTAGGAAAGGAATGTATAGAGCAATCCCAGGCCCCATCCAGGCTCCTCCCTTCCTCCCTCAGCAGGGTGACACACAGAGGGTCCACTGCACTGGGAGTCAGGAAACAGGGCTTCTGTGTGAACACGGGAAAACTGCCTTCACCTGGATGGGACTTGACTCCTTCAGTTACAAAGTAAGAAGAGATGGGATCTCTAAGATAACTTCCAGCTCTAAACATCTATGTTCTTTCTATAGGGTCCTCCTCATTAAACACACAAGCTGATGCTATTTGGGCCCCAGAATCCAACTCAATGCTTCTATTCTGCTGTAAAGCAACAGCAATTCAAACAAACAGATACAGTAGTACCTTCCTTCTCTCTCCCCTTATCCTCACATTTTGTTCTGGAGTATGCTCCTGGTAACTATGCCACTCCTGGTGAAAACCTGAGCATCCACAGACATCCTCTGCCGGCTTCCAGCTAAGCATACTCATTGCTACGTTGAGTCTCGCCCCCTCCCCCACATATAAATTGGTTGCTGAGCTAAAACTCTGGGGATGCACTAAAGGAGTGGCCTGGTCCTCAACACTCTTTTTCCTTTCCTACATCAAAGAATGAGAATGATTCAAAACCCTATTGAGTGGGAGAATGACAGGAGCTTTATCCCTCCCAGACTCCAGGCTGCCATGAGCACCATCCTACCTAGACAAGCCTGTGCCTGGGATGGGACCACCTGTCTTTTCTGTGTTTTCTTCCCCGACAAGATGACTGAGCAGCAACCTCAGATGGAGGAATCCAGGCAACCTTGTGAGTTCCATAAGGTCAAGGGGTCCTGGGAGGCCAAGGAAGCAGCAGCTGCCATGTCTACACAGCATTGCAGCAACAGGAGAAAGTAAGGCAAGAGTCAGCATCACAGAGAGAAGACGATGCTTACAATACAGGAGGCAATGGATCTGACTGTGCTCCATGAAGGTGAAAGGGCTCATTAGCAGAACTGCCCAACTATGATACGTCTTGATGAGGCTTACTACCAGGCTCCAGCAGTTTTAAACTTGAGTTTCTAAATCCTGTTTATATCATTCTGTTGATGTGCACCAGGATTCTCTTATGTTTATCATCACTTTCTGCATGTGAATGAAAATGACCCGTCCTATACATGATTCACAGGACATAATAAAACTAACTGCTTTTACTTTCCTCCCTTCTTAGAGAAACCCTAGACTAATAGCGAAAGTACTGTTATTGTAATTAGCAACTTTGCTCAGAAAACCCAGGTGAGGATGAGTGTAGAGTCAATAAATAGGAGAATGAGGGAGCTTACTTCCTTTATGGAGAAGTCAGGCATCCCACAGGGCTAAACACTGGGCAAATCGCAAGAACGAGGGCATGTCCTGAGGCAGGTCACCAGTCCCTGAGACCCCAGAACAACCACAAGAAAACCTCTCTGTGCAGTGTGCCATATTAGGTGCTAGAAATCCAGAGAAATCTTACCTTCAATGAGCTTACAGTCTAGAACTAGAGATAAGGTAAGAGTGCAAATATTAATAAAAACTATTAGAAGATACGAAGCACAGAAGGAAAGCAGAAGCCCATGCAGGAACCAGGAGGGGAGGAGAGCAAAGAGGGGGAGAGAAGGAAGGAGGATTGGGAAGGTTTCTTGGAGAAGGTAGCATGTGAAATTGCCCTGTAAGAGTAGAAGAGACTGGAGCAGCTAGGTGACCCAGTAGATAGAGCCCTGGCCCTGGAGTCAGTAGGACCTGAGTTCAAATCCGGACTCAGACACTTACTAGTTGTGTGACCTTGGGTAAGTCACTTACCCCTGTTCGCCTCTTTAAAAAAAAGAGTGGAAAAGATCTTAAGAGGCAGAGTACTATAATCTAAAAATACAGAAAGTACAAAAAGCTAAGTACAAATTTAGATGGGAAAGATGAATTAAAGCCAGACTGCAGAGGGCCTTGGATGCTAAACCAAGGAGAAATGGCTGGCAAGACAGAGCCAGGAAAATTACTGAGTGAGGTCTCGAGAAGCATGATCAAAACTGTAAATTAGGAATAGTAATCATAATTATTGTTATTATAGTTGATATTTATATAGCCCTTTAAGGTTTACAAAGCACTTTACATCTTATCGCTTTTATCTTCACAATAAACCTCCAAGTTAGGTGTAAATATCTTCATTTTACAGATGGGGAAACCGAGGCTGGGGGAGGTTAAGTGATTCAACCAGGGTCACACAGCTAGTAAGTATCTGGGGTGGGATCTGAACTCAGGCCTTCCTGAATAGAAATCCAAAAATACATCAGTGACTTTTAGAATAAGCTAGAGAGGGGAAAACTCACTAAACAGGGAGATAACTTAGGTAACTACTCTTAAGTCTAAGCAAGGAAAATCTGAATTAGGATGATCTGGAGGGGAGGGGTGCAGATGACAGAGATATTAGGGAAGTAGAAAAGATAAGACTCAAAAACTGGCTGCTACTGGTGAGGGAAAGAGGAAGGGAAAAGCCAAAGATGATTCCTAGGGTCATAAGCCTTGGTGACTGAGAGAACTATGGAACATTAAAAAAAATAAAATAAAATAAATGAGGCATAGATTTTGGGGGATGCAAGCAGGTGGAAAGATCCCATGAGGCCTTTTGCTTCTTCAGCCACAAGATGACTCTGGAAACAGGTGGGTTCAAAAAAAAAAAACAACAACAACAAAACAAAAACCCAAAGCCTGTTTTTATTAAGTGGTCTGACAGATCATTACAGGACAAAACTCACAGAAACAAACACGCCAAAATCAATACCATTCTGCCGAGGCAATCTAGAAGCTCTGACCTTATTTAGTCTAGCAAATGTTATGATCAAAAGCAGGAAGGCACACCAGGCTAATAATTAATTATCTGATCAATAGAATCATGCTACCTTGAACCCCTCTCTCTTTTAACAGTTTAATGAACCTCTGAAGAGAGCTTTATTAAATCCCTCCTAGCCACCATTACCAACCACTAAAAGGATGACAGAGTAACAAAATGTGTTGTCTAAGCAGAGACCTGGTGAGAAAATGAAAAACGTCAAACCTGGTTTTTAACAACTTAAGTCAACCAGTAATGATTAAGCACCTACTCCAGGCGCAGCACCGGAGACAGACACCAGGAGGGAAAACGGCAGTGCCTCCCTTCAACGAACTCCAAGTCTAGTGGGAGGCGAAGACAGAAACAAATCAATATAACTTGGAAGGTGAAGGCATAGCCATCAAACAGGGCAGGAGAGATTCAGAGAAGCAGGGACTACTTCCAACCATCAGGATCAAGGAAACAACAGAGTAAGTGTCACCTGGGCCAGGCCTTGAAGGATGGAAACAGGCAGGGATGGGGGGGGGAGGATAAAATCTATTCCAGCCGTGGAGACAATATGCACACATGCGCGAAAATCAAAAAAGACAAAACCAAAGACTGGTAGTCACAGGACGCACAAAAGGGGAAGAGTGTCTCCAAACCTGAGCATGGTACCCTAAAAGGCGGTGGGCTCTTAATAAATGTTTGAATTGAATTGTTTATTGAAATAAGGCTGGAAAAACGAGTCACAGCTATGGTAAGTCTCGAGTGCCAGGCCAAAGGTTCTCACTTCTTAACTCCCTTACAACTGCCAAATCCAAAGACGAAAGTTCCTTTGGCTTTCGTTTCCCTTGACCCTTCTGAAGTTTAGAGCACTTCACAGAACAAATCCCCTTAATGAAAGGATTTGTTCTGTAAAACCTGAACTCAGTCAAAACACCACACCCAAGGACCTAGAAGGCCACATGTGGCCTCGAGGCCATAGGTTCCCCACCCCTGGTCTAGCATCTGGTTCCAAATGAATTCATTTCTACCACTGTACAAACTACACAAAGAAATTCAATGCCATAAATATATGGGAGTAGGAATGAAAAAAATTTCATTCTGATATTATACATGATAAATGATTTAATCAAGCAATCTTGAAAATGTTGGGTTCTCCCCCCCCATATAAAGAAATCATTTAAACATATGATGTAGATACTTGTTATTTATCTTTATAAAGTAAATGTGACAATTCCAAATCTGCCATAGCTACCGCATTAATAATTGGTTATTCAGCAATATGCAAGACTCCTGGGACACCAGTCACAAAGGGTGGGACAGGAGCAACAACAGCCTAACCCAATCACATCACATCTCTTCTGAACTCCCTTCCAGGGCTTACAATAAAACCTCACCTCACTCTTATTTCCTCTGGCATTTTCAAGTCATTTTTTAATTCTGGCTGTTTGTTTCATGCTTCCCTTTCTCTGACCTCCAAATTAAAAACATGAGCTTCTTTTAGAAAGGAACTGTGATTTGCCAATTTTATAAAACCACAATATCAGGTTTTTATAATTGGAAGAGAGCATTTCCTTCTTATCTCATCACTTCTGACTACATGCTATGGCTATAAAAATGGTATTCGGTAAATGTTTACTAATTAGAACCAGTCCTATGCACTATGGAATCTTCTTAAAAAGTGGTAAAGAACACGGAAGAAGCAGAAAGATCATACTCCACTAATGCAGGCTATATTCATGTAAAATTGGGAGAGCAATCCCCTTTGTCATACTCTTAAATGTAACACATACAAGATCCTTTCAGAATTCTGAATGACCACCTTTCTGAAACTGGAAATCCAATCTCTATGAATCTCACATTTCTTTCTGATTCTGTCATCTCAACTGGCTTTTATTATCTCACATCTGGATTAATGAAACAATCTTCTGGCTGGCCTGCCCCACTGCTTTCAATGACTGGTGTGCCCCCCTCCCCCATCTATCTGCACACTCTTCTACTACTAATCTTCCATAAAAACATCTTTCATCATACCATTCCTTACCTTCCACTTCTGACTGTATCTAATCCAAACTCCTCTACTGGGGTGCTGACTGCACCCAATCACAGAATTTAAGTTAAAAGAAACTTAAAAAGTCACTCATTCCAAGCTGGACCCCAAAAAGAATTCCCATAGAAGACAGTCAAGAAGTGGTCTTGGAGCCTCAGCATACAGACATTCAGTGAGGGGGAAGACACTCCTATCCAAAGCAGTCCCCCTCTTTTTGTGGATAGCTCCAATTGTTAACTCTCCTGATAACAAGCCTAAAACTGACTTCTCTTCTCTAGACTAAATATTCCCAGCTCCTGATTCTCATATAACATGAACTGGAGAAACCATCACACCCTCATTCTTGGAAGCCGTGCCTCTTGTAAATGCAGTCCAAGAATACATGAGCTTTTTGGCTGACTCATATTGAGCTTACAGTTCACTAAAACCCCCATCTTATCCTTGGGAAGGTGTTGTTTTTGAACCTAAAGGTAAGATTTTACATTTGTCTCTATTAAATTTCATCTTAATAGATTCAGTGTGTTACCCTACTCTACCTTTCAAACCATCCCAATTCCATCCCACCAGACGCCTACTACTCTCATCAAGCCGCTCTTCTCACTGTCATCTAAATACTTCTGAAATATTTCCTCTCCCATCCACACTTCTGCTGTTGTTTCCTTTCCCTGCCATGTGCTCCCTTCTACCCAACCATCAGCATCCATCTTAGTTTCCTTTCTTCCCTAAGTCTTTCTGACTAATCTAACTTCTATTAATCCCCCCCTCATCTGAACTCCTATGGTACCAATAAACATAATTTGTCAGTTAAATTCTAAACTGTCTATACTGTTATATTTATGGTTTTTCTCCACATTTGTTAGTTTGGTCTCCTAAACTAGATGACAAGTTCCCTAAAGGTAGTGACTACATTTTATACTTCTTTATATTCCCTAGCATAATGTGGAGAAATGTTTATTAATAAAGGTTGGCTGACTCACTGGTGCCCCAAGATGGGACTGAGCAAAGTGAAAAAGGAGCTGGTTTTCTACAACTGGGATCACTGTAGAAAGCTTAAAAGCTTAGAGAAATGGGAGAGTCCCAAGAAAATTCAGGATAGTGCATCAATAAAAGTAGCAGTTTCCATAACTTCATCAAGAGCTTAGCAGCTTCCATGACAGACTGAACTTGACTTTCTGGACAAAAGAGGCAACCAGAGATTGAGAAGGATTAAAAATAAAAGGGAAGAAAGGGACGCAAGCAACACTTACATTCAAATAACAGCAAAATAAAGACGAGTTGCTTTGGTTATATAAGAATATAATATGATCCTGCCCTTTCCCCCAAATGCTTTCAATTCACGTGGTCATGGCACACGTCCCCTCAGCTCAACATCCATTACAAAAGTGTCCCCTAGAAAGAAGTCTTTAGAGACCAGAACGAACATTCTTTGGTATTCCTTCCCTATGAATTATAATGTTGCTCAGGCAAGGTTACTGTATTTACTCCAATTTATCTGCTCCGTGTATGGACAGATACTGCAAATGACAGAATAAGCTGTCCTTGATTTTAACCAACTCTTGAACTTCAGGAGAAAGCCCCCTTAGGCATAAGAGAGAGCCAGCCAGGTTTGATGGAATCTTCCTTACAATTTTCTGTAGACGTTTACCAAGTTGCTTTTTTTCTTCCCAGGGCTCGGCAACATCGTGCCAGCCACACATCAAGTCCTTAAAAGCCTCCCTTTGTTTCAGGGATTTCTGCCATAGGTAATTAAGGCTGCACTCTCATCAGGTTTAATCTGAGCTGCCTTCACTGTGTTCCCCTTGTTGCATTAACATGTAATCATTTTAAATTGGCAGAGTAAACTGCAGCTCTGCATCCTCTTCAATAGCCCCTCTGTTGGGCTCTCACATGACTTTCCCGATAGCCTGCTCCCCCCCGTGTCTGAAGTGTGACATCTGTTTGTGCTTACATCCCCAGCTCGCTTGGAAGACATTCTGAGCCTGGAGGAGGGTGGCTGGGTGAGCCAAGATTAGCCAGGGAGGGGGCTTCCCAACTCTCTCTTCAACGTTTATGCAAATCTCAGGTAGCAGAGCTCATGCCTTGGGCTGCCACTGCTGCTGGGGGATGTGGTGGGGGGTGCACCGGGAGACTGCGATGACTCCTCTGGAAGGTCTTCCAAAATGCCTGATGAGTTATTTACCAGGGCTAGGAGAACAGATTGGGCAAAGTGAGGAAAACGGGAGGATTTGGCCTCATGCAATTCATTACCAAAAGCATCCATTTTTAAAAAGTTGAAATTTCAATTAAATTTTGAATTTAATTTAAACTTAAAACTTTAAAATTCTAAAATTCTGTTACATGAAGGCAACCACCTCAGCCCCATACAAACAACACAGACCTTCTAAGCCAACAGATGCAAAGGTAATCTTCAAGCTTCCAAAATTACTTTTGTTTAAATGTACCACAAGTCCCCTTCCTCATATTCTTCGTTAGAAGACAAAAAAGTCAACAACAGATGATATTAACCTGTATTTACTCAGTTCTAATAATGTGAAAGATATTGATGCATTTAACTGGTGTCATCTAAAAAATCAGGGAAGCAGGGTGGTTCAGTGGAATGAGGAGTAGCCATGGAGGAAGAGGGCCTGGATTCAAATTTTACCACTCACATTCCCTAGCCTATATTGCCTCTTTTCCAACTCTACATCTATGATCTTATTGATCCCAGGGTCTTACTTAAGATAGGCACAGAAACTAGGCCTTAAAGGAATAAATCCACTAAACCGATATTGCTTAAATGATTTAGCCAAGAAAACTTAACATAACATACCCTATATTAATAAAATACAACAAAATCCAATTTAATAAATGAGTGATTTACATGACAAAAAGATTCTGCCTTTTACAACAAGGTTTGTTCCAGTGAGTTCATATCTTTAAAATGGTTTGATTTTCGAAGATTCAATTTATCAATAGCTTTTAACAAATAAGCCTATTGGAGGGGGTTAGGGGAGGCAATGTTCATTCACCTGAATCAGCTGTACTAAGGGCCCACCATTTACAGAATTCCCTAGCTCTAGCTTTTCAAGATCCCATTTCGTGGGTCACCTCATACACTGAGCCCAAAACAAAAGATGAAGGGCCACTCTTCTTCCTCAAGGACCTCAGTATCTGGCTCATAACGTTCCTCTTCATTCCAAGCCCCTGTCCTTATAGAGCAGGACTTCAACTTACTCTCTCAATGTCCCTCAATTATCCTCACTTCCCATTTCATCTGTGCCTTTACTCCATTTCAGATATAAATATACACAGCACACATGTATGTATACATGTATGTGCATGTATATGCCTATGTATATATACACATGTGAGGTGTGTGTTTATACACACATGAGATGTATGTATATGTACTTATATTTATATATGCATATATTTATTTATACATACATTTATATGCATACATTTATATTTATATATACATTTATATTTCCTTGACATACATATGTGTGTATGCATATATATACATATATATATACACACACACACACATATGTGTGTGTGTGTGTGTGTGTGTACACCCACACATACATACCCTTGATCTCCTATCACCCACAGGTGTTCCACCTCCACAATCCATAAATCTAAAATTGCTCTGATCACAATCTCCAGTCTTTCCAGCTCTCCTCTCACCTCTCATAAGCCTGATCTCTGTCCTCACCTCCCCTGGTCACTCCACTGCCCCAGCTTCCAGAGGCTACACCCCTGCTCTAGCCTCACTTTCCTTCCTCAAAATCAGTTAACCAGTTCAACTGTATACTGGCCTTTGTCCCATTTCCTACTGTTCTCACCTCTTTTTTTTTAACTAACAAAAATTTATTCCCCCTTCCCCTGCCCCCAGAAAAAGATTAAAAAACCCCTTCTAATGAATATGCAGTCAAGCAAAACAAATTCCTACACTAGTCATGTCCAAAAATGTTCCCAACCCTGACTTACTCCTACCTTCTTCATTCCTGCTCGTGAGTGGCTGGATACCAATAGAAAATACTGACCCTTATTCAATCTCAAGTGAGTTTTTGATGCTGCGTGCTTCCTCTTCCCACATTAGCTCTACTTCTTATTCCCACAGCAATTTTTTTTTTTTGGTGAGGCAACAGGGGTTAAGTGACTTGCCCAGAGTCACACAGCTAGTAAGTGTCTGAGGTCAGCATTTGAACTCAGGTCCTCCTGACTCCAGGGTCGGTGCTCTATCCACTGCGCCACCTAGCTGTCTCCTCCCACAGCAATTCTTAAGTAATCATCTGTCAAGGTACTGACTGTCTTCAGTCCCATACGGTCAAATACGACATGGGTGAAATTCCGTTTCATTTAGATCCTCTCAGCTGATGCGTCTCCCCATCCTATCCCAATTACTTTGTATAGGAGCTAAATAGTTAGTATTTATTTTTCAGTATATATATGTCCCCTCTCCCTCTTCCCCCACAGCTCTTTGAGAACAGGGCCCAGGCTGGATTTCATTTTCCTCTTTGTTTAGCAGTGTCTGGCATACAGTAGGTACTTAATGAATGCTCTCTGAATGAATGGAAGAATAGACTGATCAAAATACAACCTTTTAACTAAACCAATAAGCAATTTGTCTTGGAGGGAGGGGAACTAACTATTTTATGATTCTATAATTTATCAATTTGTTGACTGTTCCAACAGTGGTAGCCAGGTGACCCATCCCTACCCCCATATATCACATAACTGGTCAGTATTCAACTGGCATAATTTCATTCTGTGGACTGAATTGGGTAGGTGAATTGAAAAGATTTGGGGAAAAGACAGGATCAAATTATTTGTATTTCAGAAGGGATGAAAAGTTGAGTTGTAATTTTCTAACACAGGAAAGGAGAATATAATTTAAAAGTTTCTATCTTAAAATTTGCATGAATGACCCACCCTTAAGGAGAAACTTGATCCCTACACATTCTGGTATAACTGGTTGAAAAGCAGCCAGAATAATTACATTTAAACAGTAAATTTGGAGGCTGCTAATAAAATCCCATTCGAATGCCAATCTTACTCCCAGACCTCTTTTGTAAATTGTAAGGGTTTTTTTCCCCCTCCCTGTAGATTTACCAGTTAAGAAGCATCATAAATGCTACCATTGCAAAGGCCACACACACCCTCTTCACTCTCTCTCAGTGATCTCATCAGCTCCCATAGGTATAATTATCACCTTTTTGCAGATGACTTTTAATTCCATATAGACAATCCTAAACTTTCTCCCATTTCCAGTCCTACATCAACAACCGACTTAACAGACTTCTGCACCTGGATATCTCATTGGCATCTCAAACTTAACCTCAAAAGAACTCATTATCATCACCCCCACCCCCAATCATTCATCCCTCCTCCTGTTGAGGTCTGAGAGGTTGGGATCCCTCAAAGACTGGAGCACAGGACGGGGTCATCTGGAATGAATTCACAGGCTCAAGCATTATTTAAGTCAAGTTGGTACAAAGTTTATTGTCATGCTTTTCAGCGTGCAAAAATTCTTAAGGAACCCTGTGACCTTAGAGGGGTACAGTTAGAATTTATATAGGATAAAATATAATAAAACATGCGCCAAATATGTTAACTAGGTGATTCAGGGTGGGATTAGAGAGTGGTTAAGGACTGGTCAGTTCTTAAAGGAACACATACTTCTTGCATCTACTTCGCAGGGGTTTTACCCAGAGTTCACTAGGAAAAGCCCAAAAGGTGGGGCCACATGGAGGTGTGGTTTTATGCCTGCTACATCACTAAGTTAACTAGAAGTCAGGGGTAATTGAGAGTTGTCCAGTGGGCCACCAGTCAATGTCTCGTTTGATGGGACAGATGTAGGTAGTATACACATATCTTAGGTCTAGAATACAGATAATGAGGAGTCCAGGATGTAGATAATAAGACAGGGTGGTAATATAGATAGTCCAGTGGGTAGAATATCTTTATGACCCAGTGCAAAGCCAACTAATAATTCCTTCAGGTGCTGTTTATTACTGCACCAGGGAGAGAGATAAGGGTCTTGCTGGGACCTACTCCTGAGTAATTGCTAAGCACAGTGTCCTTGGGTTGGGGAGAAACTGCCAGGGATAGTGTTTCTAAGGCTAGGGAGAAATTGGGGTCCAGGTACAAGCACAAGCACCCAAGCACCCCATCACTCCTGACTTCCCATTTTCTGTTGAGGAAACCGCCATCTTTCTAGCCACACAAGAGTCATTCTGGTCTCTTCTTCCCTTTCCTTCATTACCCCCCCAAGCCATCCAATCAGTTGCTTAGTCTATTTTTCTTACCTTCACAACATCTCTGAGGTCTGTCCCTCTCCTCTTCCCCCAACAAGCATAATTACAATAACTTCCTACCTGGTCTCTCTGCTTCCAGTCTCTCTTCTCTCCAATCCATCCTCATCTAACTCCTATTAATATTCCTAAGAACACAGCTCTTTCCACATCACTTTCCTACTCAAAAATCTTCAGGGGCTTTCTATTGCTTCTTGGACAAAACACAAATTCCTCAGCCTGGCATATGAGGGCCTCCACAACTTGCCTTTCTTGTCTTATTTCACGTTACTTTACCTTCTAGCACTTTATCTTCCAGACAAATTGGCTAACTAGCTGTTTTCTAAACTCCACATTCTCTCTTCCATCTATGTATCTTTGAACAGACTGCCTCCCATACCTGAGATACATTTCTTTCTCACTGTCCCTTCCTAGAATTCCTAGTTTTTTTCACTATTCAGCTCCGATTCTACCAACTACCCTAAGTTTTAGTGCACTCTCCCTCCCGAAATTTCCTTATACTGTATTTATTTATCTGTGTACAATCTGTGTCCACTGGGAGAACCTAAATTCCTTGAAGAAAAGGAATCATTTTATTACGCAGCACCTAGTAAAGTACTTGTCCTAAAAAAATCTATATATATTTATTGAATTGAAAAGAAGAGATGCATTTGGAAGTTAAATTATTATTCACCAAGATTGCTATAGGTTTGCAAGCAAAGTTAGAAGTTAAAACGACCTGCTGTATCCACCCAGATTTAAATTCACTTCTGGACTGTGAAGCCACTTAACCTGAGTTTCCTGATGTGAGAAAGGAGGAAGGTTAGGCCAGATGGCTTCAGAGGCCCCGTCCAACAATCTACACTTTCCTTTCTCCAACATCAGGTCATAAAGACAGACACAGAACCTCAAGTCTGTGAGACAAATTTCTACTGTTCCAACTCTTCTTTGACTAAAATCCCCTTGTTGATTTCTTTGTTCAGACTTATTGTGCTTATTTTAAAATAACTTTTAAAAGTAAATGGAAACACCAAGATACTCCCAGATATAAAGCATTTTGCTGTGCCCCAAAATAAGGCATAACTGGATCAGAGAGATACAAAAGCTTGTTGCTGTGAGGGCGAGGGAAAAGGTCACAGGCAGCTGTTCTAAATGAAAATACAATTCTCCTGTACCATCTTAAGGAAACAGGCCATTGTTTTGCTCCAGTTGTTGAGAAAAAAATTTCCTAAGTAATACCAAATCCTTAAGGATATAGTTCTCTCTGCTCAAAAAAGTAACTGTGGCTTTAGGGTCAATTTCCCCAAGGAAAGGCAGATGTATCAATATTAAAATATGGATGCAACTGCTACTGAATAGTAACAGCTCACATGTAGCTTTTTAAGGTTTGCCCATCACTTTACCTACATAATCCCATTTAACAATCCCATTTAATCCCATTTAAAACAACCCTATAAACGCAATATACTGTCATTATTCTGATTTTTACAGATGGGGAAGCTGAGGCTGAGAGAAATTTAGTGACCTGCTCAGAATCACACAGCTACTGAGTGCCTGAAATGAGATTCAAACCCAGGGCTTTGGAACTCTTAAGCCCCATGCTTTATCTACTACACGGCTGCCCACTCCAGGCCAAGAAAGAAGAGAACCCAGCCTTTCACAGAGAAATCTCCTTTTCTATCCTTGGATGAGAAGCAGCTTGGTGTAGTGGATAGAGCTAGCAAAGACCTGGGTTCAAGTCCTACCCCATGGCATGCTGGCTTTTTAACTTTAGTCAAACTCAAATAAAAAGTGGGGCCAGCAACCTGTGTTTAAGGATGCCTGCAGGCACATACTGACTTAGAAAACCACATATTAACATTTGTTATGTGTTACTGTATTTTTATTTTATTTTGTTAAAATATCTCCCAATTGCACTTTAATCTAGTTTGGATACACTTCGGAGCCTCTCAGGCCCTCCCACATTTGACACTTGTACACTAAACAACTTTCCTCAGGCTAGAAATTGCAGAAAAGGTGACAACCTGCATTGGCAGAGGGAGTTTCCACACCTAAAATGCCCCTGTACCAATGAAATCACAAGTCCAATCCCTAATCTTATCCCTGTCTGATGTCGGGGAAACATGGAACCAATGATCTAGAAGGAAATGTGAATTCCATACTAGTGGTTGTCTATGAACACCGAAGAGGGACTTAGACAAAGGGTGGAAGGGAAAACTTGGGAGTCATAATCAATACATATGACTGGGGGGGATTTCTTTGTCCTGATGCTGAAGAATCATAGACTGTTGGGCACCAAATTTTGTGGCTCTAATAATAAACTATATAAACCTGGACTGGAGGCTCACCACCACCACCACCACCACCATCACCAAACCTGCCTATCTGGGGCATTCATTCCATAAATATTTACCGAATACCTACTTTACACAAGCAATACAAAGATCAATAAGAAACAGTTTGGCAGCTCCTGTCCTCAAAGAATTTATAATCTGGTAGGGAGAAGACTTGCAGCCAAGTTACCATAATATGAGAAAGAACAGAAAAGGATGGGCAGATAAGGAGAGGTGTAGGGGGCACAGTAGAAAAGAGTCCTCTGGCCTCAGTTTCCTTATGTGTATGATGAAGAGACCGGCCTAGATTATCTATTTGGCCCCCTGTGGGATGCTGGCAATAAGGTGGAGTCAACGTTATCAGAGTTCAAAGAGAAGGAGAAATCACTTCAAGTATGGGACATGGAAGGGTATAGAGGACAGCTACAGGGGGGAAATGGACAATTTTAACAGGAATGTGAACTGCTGGGGATCTCCCATGAGAAGAAGAGGCAGGAAGCCCAGAGGGGAAAGCAAAAAAGAAAGGTGGTAAGACTGGAAAGGGAGGTCATCAATCACAAAACACATGGTGAGCAAGCACCAGAAAGCAACGCATGGGAGTCAGAGGATCTACCAAAGGGTTTCCCAAAGCATCCAGAGTCTTGGGCCTCTCACTCTAATGCATCAGAGAAGCAAAATATTTAGAAAAACTAAAAAACTTCAAACAAACATCTGTCGTATACCCACTGTAGGTAAAGCATTCTACTAGGATCTGGGAGAGACACAAAGTTAAAGAAGACACAATGTTTATGCCTACCTACAGGGAGCTTCCAGTCTCACAGATATAAAGCCCAACTCCAGAAACAGACTAAGAGGATTAGACTTATTTGAAAAATCTTGTCCCGGGGGCAGAAAGAATTTCCAGAACAGAGGAGAGTAGCAGAAAGAGAACACTGAATCTTTATGAAATATTAAAGAAGATAAAATATGGGACAGTGCCATGAAATGAATGAATGAATGAATGAAAAAATGAAGTCCTCACTATGTACCAGGGACTAGCACAAGGCCTCACAGAGCAATGGAGAAGTTGTATTTCATTTAAAATGTTGTTTTCACAGCATTTACCTTCTCTTTTTAAATTTTTGTTATTTTTGTTTGTTTTTTGTTTTGGGTTTTTTTTTTTTTGCTAGGCAATGGAGTTAAGTGACTTGCCCAGGGTCCCACGGCTAGTAAGTGTCAAGTGTCTGAGGCTGGATTTGAACTCAGGTCCTCCTGACTCCAAGGCCAGTGCTCTATCCACTGTGCCACCTAGCTGCCCCTTACCTTGTCTTTATTTAAAAAAAAACAAACAAACACTACCATAATTTGGGCTTCAACAGCCAACAGGAAAAAGACACATGTACCAGTCACAAGCAGCATCTGCTTTCCCTCCCTCCACATAACCACGCCTCACATTCTCCTTTGGTCATCAGTACATTGCAAGTTAACTTGAATCTGCCCTCCCACTCCCACCCCCCACACCTCAGCCTTCCATGGAGTTGCAACAGTCTTAGGAAAACAAGCCAGACATTCATCCAAGTGCTGGTCCCAAGCTCATCAGCAGATGCTTGCAATCTGGTCTGCAAACCGTGATGTCAGCCTTGTTCTGCCCGGCTCCTGCTGCCCGCAGCAGGACTGAGAATTGGTAGATGTCGAAAGGCCGCTTGGCTATCTTCAGGCTTTCCCAATGCGTATCTTTAAACTCCACAGACCACTAACATCTCTCCCTTTGATACAGGATCCGACAGGCCTCACCAAAAGAGAGGGCACTGACTGTTGGACCGGCGATGAAAAGAGGCTTTTCTCCAATACTGGGGCTAAATCAAAGAGCTTTCTGGTCTTATTTTTTGCCAAGGTATTTCCCTACCCCCATTCTCAGGCTTGAGACAAAGAAACATCCAATCGGGCAAAACTCTCCAAACATCATCGTGGTTACAGGACTTCCTGGATAAGTGCTGTACCAGGATGTTGGCTCGCTTGGGTCCAATTCTTTTCCCCAGCTGATAACCAGCCTTAGAGTCTCAGAGGATTGGAAAAAAAAGAACAAGCAGACACACCCTACTGCCTCCCACCTCCACCTGCTTTGTGGTTCTACTATTCCTGCTTGGCAGCCCAGGTGCGTTCCAGCAGAGTCCCAGGACCTTGGCAGCATCGAAGCTGCCTCCTCTCAGACTCGGCTCTGGCACAGCCCTCTCTTACTGGGCACAAGCAGGGGCAGGTAGCATTCCACTTTCCTTGGAGCACAGGACAAACCAATCAGCAATCCCCCCAAAGAAGACAAAAAGGAAAAACATCCTGGGAAATGTGATTTTATTCCAATTTTCCAATGCCATGGCAAAGGAAATAGTTTAATCCCTCTCATTCGGAGCTCTTAAACTATTTTTCTAAGAGAAAAAACTACTCCTCTCTGAGGACATGAAAGCAGAGACTGACAAAGGGAGTTTAACCAGTTACACCACTCCAACCTCAGCTGGGAGTGCCCTTTCTCACAACCACCTCATTATGTTAACAGGGGATTAAATGCTCTGGTAAAACAGTATTAAAGCAAGTAACCCCAAAGTTCAAGCAAAGAGATGCTATAAAGGACTGAGTAAATGTGATTTACTAGTGTTATGTGATTATATAAAACCCCAGCCAAAACATCACTCATTTTGTTGTAAAAAAGTAAAAGCCAAGCATAAAGGATTTTTATTGCTTAAATATAAAAGTTACAGCAGAAGGCATCAGATTATTATAATATTTAATCAACAGAGATGAATGAAATAGACTTTCTTACATCTAGCACCTGATACCAGGGCTAAATTTTTAAGTAGATGAAATTGAGAAACTCTGGGATTCACCAGCCTCCTCTTCATGTACCCTCCTACCTTTCCAGGCATCCACTGTCCTTGGCCTGCCCCATGGCTTACCTTAAACATGTAATTTATTTACACCCTCCCTCACCCAGTGCTCCTGGTTACCTATAGCACATATGCACCAAACCAGAATTGGGACAGTCTGTATCCAGGCACAGAGCTAAGACAATCAGCCCTTATAGGGATTGTAATTATGACCCTGGATTCTTAAACACTATGAAATGATCAAATAAGTTACCTAGACTCAGACTAGCCAGAAAAAAAAAGTCACTGCTCATAGCATTGTGATCCCAAACAAATCATTCAACCTCTCAACTCTCCAAGATTATAAATTGCAGAGGAGGTGAAGATCTGCATTAGGAGGGGTTTCCTTGCCTGGGAGTTCCCAAAACCAATGAAATCAGAGGCCCAGCCTCTTTACTTATGGCACAGATACAGCTTTAAAAAAATCCAGATTCAACATGATTGAAAAATTCTGTCATAACTCTAAAGGGTGTGAGTCACATTTTTGCGTAGATCAGAATCAGAGAAATCTCAGATTTGGAAAGGACCTTGAAGGCCATCTAAGGCTGAACGAAAATCCCCCTTTAAGATAAACCCCTAGAGACGGCTTTGCTCAAATCTGTCACTTCCTCTCTCTCCACCTACAAGCTGTATGCTTGGTGTACAGCTATTTAATTAGCAGGATCCTCAGAGGCAGCCAACTTCAAGGACACACTCAAACTTCTCAGAGCCATGACCACTACCCACCCCACCCACCCCACCCCAGTCCCCACTGGAACAACCCTCCCCCCAGAATGCTAGCAGACCAGGTTTAAGAACTTCACCACGCTGCATCAAGGCTATCTGTGTAAGTCACTACCTTAGCAGCGAAAAGGCAGATACTCCTCCATGTGAGAAAGCAAGGCTGGTGTTTTGTACTGTTCTGTCTTCACACAATACTGAGCAGCCACTACATCTTCCCACTAGCATGGCAGCAACAGGGAATTAAACAGGGACTACGGAGATGGTGGAAGCA
Organism: Phascolarctos cinereus; assembly: GCF_003287225.1. NCBI lineage: Eukaryota > Metazoa > Chordata > Mammalia > Diprotodontia > Phascolarctidae > Phascolarctos > Phascolarctos cinereus. Next base: position 47,141,545 of record NW_027555958.1, on the reverse strand, counting down.
GGAGGAACAGTCCACACCTTGACCAGCTTTACCACTAAAACTGGACAGCTGCTCATTATCATTCACTCCCAGTGCTTCGAATATCACTTTACGCATGACCCCCAAACTCCTGCAATGACCTGTCTTCTGAGCTCCAGACCCACATCTCCTCTGCTTATACACCTTCACCTGAAAATCCTTCTAACCCTGCAACATTCTCAAATTGGATTCTTTCCCCAGAAATCTGTTCTTCCCTTTAAAGTAGTATTAATAATCTTTCACTTTTCCCTCTGCCTCACCTTTCATATTTAATTGGATACTAAATCCTGTCAATTATAGCTCCCCAATATCTCTTACATATATGTCTCTTCCTCATTAGTACAAACCATTTTAACCACTCAACAGCCCCCTACCCGCCCCTCCCTGCCTCCAATCCCTTTCCCCTCCAATCCGTCGTTCATTCTCCTGCTAGATTAATCTTCTATGTCATGTGACAGGATGATAGATTTGAATCTAGAAGTGATCTTTAATGGCCATCTGGCCCAATTCCCTCATTTTACAGAGAAGGTAACTGAGGCACCAAGAAGTAAGGCAACCTGCCGAAGGCCAGAACATGGAGTAAACGCCAAAGCAAGGAATCCTCAGGTCCTTAAACTCCGAATCATGCTACCATCTTCAGGGACTCCCAATTCAAACGCCACCTTATAAATAAAGCTTCATAAACGACTGATAGGCTAAGTCGATTAGCACATCTTCCCCTGAGATCTCACATAGTACTTTGCTTGAATCTTTTAATGCATCAAGCATGAATTGTTTTGTATCATGTCCTGCTTTGAATTACAATGAATTGTGCCTTTTACCCTTACTAGACTATAAGCTGGTGATACAGTGGATAGAGTACTGGGCATGGGGTCAGCAACACCTGAGTTCAAATTTGGCTTCAGACACTTACTAGCTGGGTGACCCTGGGTAAGTGTCTTAAGTTCTGAGTGCCTCAATTTCCCCAAGCTGTAAAATGGGGATAATAACAGCACCTACCTCCCAGCGCTACTGCTGAAGATCAAATGAGACAATATTTGTAAAACGTGGTCGGAACAGTGCCTGGCACACAATGGATACTATGTAGATTCTGCTTATCCTTTTCTCTCCCCTCTATCAGTTCCATGAGAATAGGAATCTTCTCTTAGCTGAATTTTCTTCCACCATCTAGTTCTTGCTGCTTAATTATTTGTTCGAATGAATTATCATGCGATCAAGTCAGATATAATTTATTTTTTGGATTAGAGATGATTTACTCAGAAACACGCCTCTTCTGCTCGTTATCTTTAGAGGAAATTAAACCACGGAAGGGGGAAAGTATACTCTGTGTTTCATAGAAATACGTAACAGATAGATCAGAGATTTCCATAAGAGGATATTTTCTTCAACTGTGGTCCGGCTTAGAATGGGAGGGGAAGGGGCAAGAAAAGCAGAAAAATTCCCCTTCTGCATCCAAGAAATGAACCAAAAGAGACAGTGACAGAAAGCATTTCTTGAGCTTTCCCCAAACCCTTCAAGTTCAGAGAAGTTGGCCCCTAGGGTGGGGCCTATCTCTGGTCAGTCTATACAAAGCTGAGCTTCAAAGCCGCCCAGGATCTATCCCAACGAAGTCTAGGGTATCGACTGTCTCTGCAGCCTGGCGTTCCTTGTTAAGCAGGCTGCAGCTCTACACGGTAAGCGCGTGGTAAATCACATCCAAGGCCACAGAAAAATGCATTCAACTGAGCAATTTTCTTTTTTCTCTCTTTTGACATCTTTTAAAGTAGTTTTTTCCAGTTTATACAGAACCTCATCCTTGGTGAAATGCTGGATAAATTCAAATTTGAGCTTTAAACTTTCCTAACACAGAGCTATTATTACTAAAAGCTCAGGGAAAGGAACACTGATGAGAGGAGAGTGAAAAACTACCGAACTCTGGAGCAAATAAATTTTAGGTAAGCAAGAGTGCACAAAAAATAATGACCCACCACATCAAGGACACAGACCATTGGACTTTGGAGCCAGGAAGATCTGACTTCAAATTCCGCTTCTGACAAACAGCAGTTATGTGACCGTGGGTCATTTACGCCTCTGAGCCTCAGTTCCTTAAGAGATTATGAGGTTCAAGTGAGATCATGTATTTTAAGCACTCTGCAAACTCCACAGCATGTGTTGCCATTTGGGTCAGTTATTATCACCAGTAATAATAATGGGATCCACCATTATTTTAGCGCTGATGTCATCCGCGTCCAAGTGTTAACCATACAAATGCTCCTTCCGTGAATACACACCAGCACAACTCTCTTGTGAAGTGTTCAGACCTCCTAGCAAGGATCTCATTAAAAGGCATTACAGGAGCAGCTACTGGATTTGGAGTGAGGAGGCCCGAGTTCAAATTCCACATCCGCCATTTGTTATCTGGACGACCAAAGACAAATTATTTCTCCTCCCCTGAAAGTCAGTTTTCAAATCTGTAAAATGAGGAAAATGAACTACATCAGCGGTATCAAACTCAAATAGAAACCAGGGTCACTAAACCACACGTAAGGATCCCTCTCCACAGTGTAATGACTTAGAAAACCACATGTTCACATTACCTATGATCTATCATATTTTTATTTTGTTCAATATTTCCCAATCACACTTTCATCCCATTCAGGCAAAGCTCAGGAATGAGGGCAGCCTCATGTTCGACACCTATATGTGGAGGGATCTGCTTTTTGTATTAAGGGAGTTTAATCCATCTAAATTGTTCTTTTTTGATCAAATTTAATTTAATCAAATATGTATCAAATGCCTATGAGCAAAAAAAAAAAAGCATTGTGGGGATTAAGACATTTTGTTTCAGGCCCTCATGGAAGGACCAGAAGGCATTCCCCCACCCTTCAGTGGACCTCTCAGCTTCTGTCAAGGCTTAGCTCATGAACCACCAGGGAGGTTCACTTCCTGTGGTGGGTTCCTCTCAGTAGTAATCTATTGCTGGTGGTGAACAAGGGAAGTACTTGTGAGTGACTCTACTGATCTTAGTTGTTAATGCCCTTTTTCTTCCTCCTCAAATTACCATGTATATGAGCTGTATCCTTCCCCAGCAGAATGTAAGCTCCCATAGGACAGGGCCTGTTTTTTCACCTTTTATTTTTGTCCCCAACCCCTGCGCGTGGTATATACTTCATAATTGTTGGTTGGGTTAGACTGGGCTGAAAGAAGAAACAGATTTGTTCTACTAGGCCCCACAGGGCAGAAGCAGGATTTTCACTCATTTCAAGGAAAAACTTTCTAAGCCACCAGACCTACCCCAAAGTGGGATGCAATTGCTTGGAAAGTAGAGGCATCCCCTTTGCTAGAGGGCTTTCATCACAGACTGGATGACCACTTGTAGTGGGGATTTCTGCCCTCTGAGACCCCCTTCTTCCCCGAGGTTCTGTGATTCCATTGCGGTCAGCTCTCTGAAGGGTCTTGACCCTGTCTTCTACTACTTTACTAGTCCTTCAAGGAGCCTAATTCAATGCTCTGAGGCAGTGCCCCCGTGAAATAATTATCATGGCAACTCACAGTGCTTCCCTTCATCATCATCAGCTGCTTTCAGAGAAGGCTAATAGGAGTAAGGGATGGCACAGGAAGTTCATCTAACTACATTGGTCCATAGACCAGGGCCGAGGAACCTTCGGCCTTGAGGCCACACGTGGCCCTCCAGGTCCTCAAGTGTGGCCCTTTGACTGAATCCAAACTTCACAAAACAAATCCTTTTAGAAGGTCCCCCACTCCTGCTGCAGACCATAGCAAGAAAGCCAGGCTGTGAGAAAGAGAGCTCTGGATTCCGAGGAAATGGAACCAGGAATTCTGACAGAACAGAACTTCTAGAAATAAAGGGAATTGTGAGGAAAATCAAAATGGGGTTTCTTAATGACGATTCACAGGCAAGCTTCTCCTCTTCCTGCTGTTCAAGAAGCCAGGTTTCATTCATCTTCAATCCATAAGGTACTCCAGAACATCCAATGAACTTTGCTTGGTGGTGTTGGTGGCTTGGTGATATCATGCTCACCACACAGGAAACCTGGGTTGAGGTCCTGGACGATGCAACTTCCTTTTTCCAGGGGTGGAGAACCTGCGGCCTCAAGGCCACATGTGGCCCTCTAGGTCCTCAAGGGTGGCCCTGGGACTGAACCCAAACTTCACAGAACAAATCCCCTTAATAAAAGGATTGGTTCTGTAAAACTTGACTTGGCCAAAAGGCCGCACCCAAGGACCTAGAGGGCCATACGTGGCCTCGAGGCTGAAGATTTCCCACCCTGGCTGGTTCAATAGTAGAATTACTGCCTATCATGTAGAAACCCTAGGTTCCATTCCCATCCTATGCAATAACACATTCCAAGATGCAACATGCTTTTAAAAAAGCCTTTGATCTGGAGCCATAACATCTACATTCTTGTCCTCACTCTGTCACTAACTTATTATTGGGCAATTTACTTGACCACTCTGGGGTGTCAGTTTCCTGATGTGGAAAATGAATTAAACATTCTCTAGGACTTTGTCACATCCATGAGACCCCTGCACTGGGTCTCATTCTGGAAGATGAAATCAATTCAGAAACTCACCAGCACCTCCTGCCCTTGGGGCCCCCTCCCTCCCTCTGATTACAGAGAGCAGGAGGTGGGCATTGGGGAGCTCCTCCGGGACCATACACTACTTGAGGAGTGCACCCAGGGAATTCTCATCATTTCACACCCAACTGCTTTCCTAGACTTCATCATCTCCAGAAATCCAGCCCTCTGGATGACATGTCACCTCCCAGAAGGACCAGGCAAATCATGGGGCTGGGGTGAGGCACATGCACACCTGGAACATAGGGACAAAAGCTCCCCAGTCTCAGAGGAATGACACGGGCAAGCTGGAATGGAACAGGTCAAACAGGGAAAACCCACGGGAAGTAGTGTATATCTTCCCCATGTGAATACAGGAAGACGTTGGAAAGAGCAGCCCCATGCTTTCTGTGCCAATGAAGCCACCATTCAGAGAGAACTGTTGTGGTTCAGTCATTTCAGTAGTGTCTGACTCTTTATCCAGTACTTTTGGGATTTTTTTTTTGGCAGAGATACCAGAGTGGTTTACCATTTCCTTCTCTAGCTCATTTTAGAGATGAGGAAACTGAGGCAAAAAGGGTGAAGTGACTTGGCCAGGGTCACACAGCTACTTGCTCTTAAAGACACTACAGCCAGAATAGCACAAGAACAGTTCGGGCTGATACCAGCATGACACGACACTGAGGTGACATCATGAAGCGGCTGATGGAGATGCTCTGAACCACTGGGCGTGGCACACAGAGGGTTCCAACCATCCAAGTCCAACATAGAGACTTGGGGGCTGTGACTCTTTCAGGAACAATGTGGACTTTGAGGGGAGAGAGGAGGTCAATGAGACCTAGCTATGGGGTCTTACTCTCATTTTTGCTTGTTTTCTTTTTAAAACATTTTGACCAGAGTCCTTACAAGGAGGAAGTTGGTATCAGTATTCTCAGTGTCCGGCAGAGAAATTTTATTCTAGGTTTCTAGGTGAGGGCTTCAGTCCAGTAAAGCAAAAACATTCCCAAAATATAACCTGGGTCCTTTACGCCAACTGAGGCCTTGGAGCAATCAAATAAAAATAAAATTGAGGCAGATGATCCCTGGCTCACCTTGATGCACTAGCGCATCTGCCTGTCAACACAGCTCTACGTTCTCAGGCAGTAGTGGTGTCATAACAAAGTGAAATGCATATATGTAGACGTATGTATGTGTTATGTATTCATACACATATAAAGATCATGTCCTTTGAGTGTGACCACAACCCTGTGAAGTAAGTACTACAGGTATTATTATCTCTAGTTTACAAGTCAGGCTCAGAGACGATCTGCCCATATCCACGCAGCTATAAGTATCAGAGGCAAGATTCGAATCTGGATCTTACAGATTCCAAGTCCAGCACTCTACTATACTCTATTATACTTAGCTATACCGTCGGCCTCTGAGGTAATGCCAAGCTAAAATAACTTGAAAAACACACAATTACCAGAGTGGGAGCCACTTCAAGTCAGGCTACCCTGGATCTAAGATTCACAAAAGGCTCGAGAAGATGCTCTAGGAAGCCTACTTCATTCCAGACTATTCCAATCTATGACCTTTTCAAGGGAATCTGAAAACAGCTCTCTTCCCCTCCAAGTTCCTCTAAACCCCCAAGAACGGTCCAGGCTATGTGAAAACAGACCTTCCACACAGCATCAACCAAAGCAAAGAGGTCTCCGGGGGCTCACTGAGGTTCCTTCAGCATGCTTCCCAATGCTTGATTAATGCCTATTCCCTGATGTTCCGGCATAATCCCAGAGATCCGTCCTTCAACTCTGGAATCTCTCTCCAGAAGATGAACCTGGATGCCTCACATAACTCTGCACCAGACTGCGATTAGAGGGAACCGCATCTGTTTGGAGAGTATGCCTTGTCCCAAAGGAGCTAATGACTGGGAGTGTGGATAAAAACACACATACAAAAAACCACCACTGTAAACTGAGTTTGGTCACTGCGTCCAAAAGGTGCAGAAGCCAAGAGATTCACACCTGGATCCAGGAGGGCTCGGTGAAGACGATGACATGCAAGATGGAAGCTGAAGTAGATCAACGTGAACAAGGAAGCCCGTAGATTCAGAGCTAGGAGGGGCCTTGTAGGTCATCTGGTGCAATTCTCTCGTTTTAAAGATGAGAAATGAGGCCCAGAGAGGTGAAGCAATTTGCCTGGAGTCACACAAGTGGGAAAAGCCAGGAACTACAAGGAGCTAAGCCTTGGCTCCCAATTCAGGACCCTTTCCACTCTGCTAGACTATGTCCCTTAACCACCTCCTGCATACACAGCTGGCCACTTAAAAAGGGGGCATTCAATAATCAGAACAGTAAGATCAAAACTCATAATATGGAACAAAACGAAGAACACACACCAAGTGTCCTCATGCAGAAAGGGCAGGGTGATTCACAGAATCACCCAGCCAATCAACACCATGCTCTTGTTCGTGACGTGCTTTCAAAATTTACAAAGTGCTTTCTTCGCAACCTCTCTGGGAGGTGGAAGGCAAGGGTGCCCTAGCCTCAGAAAGGTTAAGAGACACGCCCAAAAGCACAGAGATGCTGAGTCCCAGGTCTTCTGCCTTTATGCCCAAGGCTTCTTCCGCAATGATCCCAACCCAATGCCTTTTGTGTTTTTGTTAGGTACAAGATTCACCAAGATTCAAGAGAGCCATCAGGGCACAAAATAAATTAAAAGGGTATAAATCTAACCACCTTTTTTCTCCCTGGAAAAGATTTCTAGCTGAATTTCCAAATGCAAAAGGATGCTTTTTTTAAAAAATAGGGAGGTAGGGGAGGGGAAAATTCCATATTTCTGGCAAAGAATTTACAATCTTGCAGTGCATGGCATTTTAGAGTCAGAAGACCTGGCTCCAGTTCCCTCAGCTGGATCATAGCTCTGTGAGGGGCTGAAGTCAGGTATGCCAGTGTCTGCAAAATAACCGCTCAAACTTCTATAGCACTTTCAGGTTTGCCAAGCACTCTTTGTACGCTCAGGTGTCCTGAACAAATATATGTGCATTAAATTGCTGTTTAAGATCTTTTCATTAGTTCTCTGTCCAGTAATAAAAACAGTATCCTTTCAAAAGCAAGCCACTGGTGGTCACATAGCACATCCATGACTCAAAATTTGCAAACTGGAACATATACTGCATACTCTCGTGTACCAAGGCAACGTGAAATCACAAAAGTAAACGCTCCATTTGTCGGTGAATAAGGCTAAGACTGTTAGTCACAATATTTTGGTCCTTCCTTTTTTCTGGCACAGATCAGAGTTGGAAGCAAATAGCACTCAAGAGAGAAAACTAATGAAAAACAAGAAGTGGAATGAAATCTTTCAAAGAGCCCTCCCAAAAGGGGTGATTTTACAGAAATTCGGAAGACAGGGAGGGCATGCAGTGATTCTATCAGGGATAAGTTACCCTCTGCTATGTCATGGTCTTTTCATGTGGCCATGAAAAAAAGAGCTGAGCCATTGTTTTGTTGATAATAAGCAGATGTTGATGGGATGACTGCACTCTCTGATTGTCTTCAGAGTAAAATATTGTGTAACTGGGTGTGTCGATCTCTGTCACTCCACAGATGGTTATTAAGCTGCAGATACTTTGATAGAGATACATGGAAAGTCCTACACTTGGGTTAAAAAAAAAGTCAGCAGCACAAATCTCAAATTGTCCTGATTTTTTTTTAAAGGGGGAGGGTTGCTGAATGGAGCTTCCGGGCTACAAATGAGCCTGTCTCTGACTCCTGACAAAGCTCATGGTAGGTGATCATGTATAAAATGAAGCCTAAAAGGTCATAAAAATATCACCAGATTTCCTTTTTGCTAGGGTCACTCAGCTGGTCCATGGGGGGCACGGAGGATGCTATAGTTAGGTTATCTCAATTTTAGCCAAGGATTTCACAAAGTTTCTCATGTTCTTATGGTGGAAAAGATGGGAGAGATACAGGCCAGACATCAGCGAAATTAGGTGAATCTGGACCCATGAAGATTAGTCATTAATAATTCAATGTCACCACAGGAGGGTCAGTCAGTCAGTAACAAGCCTTTATTAGGTGCTGGCATTTATATACTCCAGGTACTATGCTAAGCACTGGGGATATAAGATAGGCAAAAAAAAAAAAAACCAGTTCCAGATCTCAAGAAGCCCAAACTCTAACGGGAGAGAATATGCAAAGAATTATATACATAAGGAATATGGACAGAATAAATCCAGGGTAATCTTACAGGGAAGTGGACACTGGGAGAGGAGTCCTGCAGAAGTATATGAGCTGAGTCTTGAAGGAAGCCCTGCAAATCCAGGAGGTGAGGAGGGAGACAGACAGAGAAAAACTAGAACTGGGAGGCAGATTGTCATGTCAGAAGAACACCAAGTAAAACAGCATAGCTGTGTCATAGAAAACATGGAAGGGAATAAAAGGTGAGAAACCTGTAATAATAGGATGGGAAGAGATCAGAGTGTGCTTTAAATGCCCAACAGAGGACTTTATATTTGATCCTGGAGGTAATAAGGAGTCACCAGAGTTTACTGAATGAGGGGAGAGGATGGCTGACCCAGCCCTGGACTACAGAGGAACACTCGAATCTGTCCATCTGTTTGTCATCTCAGTCTTTCTCACTAACATAGTCTTTTGCTATACATGTGACCAAACTCAAATGTTAAAACTTTGCCAAGATTCTGGCTTTTCAGTGACCAAGACAAATTCCAGAATTTTGTTAGCATTTAATTCAAAATAAACATAATCAGTTTCTAATTAGCCAAGGGAACATGACTGGTGCAAGTGGTTCTACTGGTTCTAATCTCAGAAGCCAATCTGGCTAGAGGAGTATCCCAGTGCTGGGAGAGATGGAAAGGGAAGATGACTTGGTCACATGGGTGTTAGGGCTCCATGTTGCTAGAATTACACTCTCCTGATGTTACCTCTCTTTCCCCACCTCTCCCATCAGTAGGACATACTTGAAATTCCTTCAAGATACATCTTTATTCTAATTCATCATCATACACAACTTTCAGTGATAATAATACAGTGGTTCCAACACACCGAGCGGTTAGTGAGTCCCATCTAAGAAGGCTGCTCTGCTCCCCTGATGGGGCAGCAGGTCACCCAGGCAGAGGAGGAACATCCCCCACTTGGCAGTGACTTAGCCTCTAACTGCTACACCCTTCAGCTAACTGGCACTCCCTATGGCAAGCTGCCCCCTGACACCAAGATAAAAGTATGCCTGCTGAGCCTGGCTCCCTGGCAAGAAGGCTAAGATCGGGACATGGAAACACAAGTATGCTTCCTCTCTTAACGGTTAGAGGCAAAAGCCCATTTCATGAATTTGCTAATTGTGCTTTCCCTCACCACCAACATCAACAGGGTTAGGGTTTTAGCTGTTTTACATCAATTCTACATTGAAATGCCCCATAGGGACAGTTCCCACAGAACCTTTAACTGCATTTCCTCATTGATACATCCCACAGCCACCATCACATTGTACTAATAATGTTCCCTACCTATTTCCTCATTTTGATTAAAAGGGAAGAAGTAATGCTAAAATATATTTAGATGAATGAAAATGCAAGACAGGCAAAGCTATCTGAAATAAGATCGAACACCCTTGGATTTCAAGTTATAGTCAAAGAGAAGAAAAAAGGAATGGAGGAAGAAATAATAATAAGAGTTGACATTTGACACTTTAAATTAGAGAACACTTTTCATATATAACTCATTCAATCCTTACAACTTCTTAAGGTAAATAGTATAGGTCAGCGGTGGGGAACTGGTGGCCTCGAGGCTACATGTGACCCTCTAGGTCCTCAAGTTCAGCCCTTTGAATGAATCCAAAGGTATTATTATCCTTACCTTAGAGATGAGAAAATGGGCCCAGGGAGACTGAGTTAAATGGTTTGCTCATCCACAGTCACAATGCTCAGAAAGTGTTGAAGGAAGGATTCAAACCCAAGGCTCTCCTAATGCCCCAGCCAGCCACTCTTTCTATTGCCCTAAGGCACATACCATAAAGGTTATTTCTGAGAATCCTTGCAGGAATTAAAATATTCCAAGCCCCCTTCTAGTAGCATTGAAGCTTTTCTTCCTATGGCAGGGACTCCACCCACATAAACCAGCCTTCAGCCATACCACTGTAAATGAACCCAAAAAGGAAGTGACCTGCTATGAGGCACCAACATCACCCACATGAACCTGAGCCGTATGTGACTCTCCATTTGTCAACTGGGGTAAAACTGTGGAAGCCGAGCTAACTAAGGAAGAGGAGGAAGACCGAGATGAGGACCCCAAGGTCCATTCTGGCCAAAAGAGGAGCCGGCTTCACTTATTCTTTGTTCAGACATCATTACTTCTCAAACCTGGATTGGCTTGTCTTTGTCATGGAAACTAAGCAATGGAAAAGAAGGCTAGGGCCATCCATAGGAAAGTGGTAGGCCAGAATGGGTCAGCACATTCTACCCCTGGCCCTCCCCATTTACTAGCCTGTCAACTCAATAAGGGCGGGGACTTTGAATCTCACACAGTAGATGCTTAGCAAATGTTTGTGAACTGGAATTATTAATCACAGCTTACATTTTTATGATGATTTAGTCTAAAACCAACATACACTCGTCATCTCTTTTGATCTTTACACACCTTGTGAGGCAGGTAGAGCAAGTATTGCTGTCTTCATTTTACAAATGAGAAAACCGGCTCAGTGACTGACTTAATAAATAATAACAAAAGCCAGCATTTATATACAATCTTAAGATTTGCAAAGTGCTTTACAAATATTACCACATTTTCTCCTCAAAACAACCCTGGGAAGTAGATGCTATTATTATCCCCATTTTACAGATGAGGAAACTGAGACAGAAGATAAGTGACTTACCCGGAGTATCCAAGGCTGGATTTGAACTCAGGATTTTCTGAGTCCAGGTCCAGTGTTCTATCTACTACTATACTACCAGCTGCCCAGTGTTATTCAGCAGTAGGATCAGAATTCAAACCTAGGTGTCCTGGCTCCAAATTTAGGTACCTCAATACTATATCCAGCTTTACCTCACTATATGTCCCAGAAGAGACGAGGTACGACGGTGGCAGCAAGCTGCTGATCTCAGGAAGACAGGGATAAGGCTGGAACAGGTAAAGGTCGCAGCCTCAAGATGGGAAATACCTGGAGTTTTCCTCACGTGTCACAACTGCATCTTAATCAACAATTCAAAAAACCTTTTTATTAAGCATTTGACTATATGCAAGGTGTTATCCAATGCACTGGGAATATGAAGATGAAAAGCAATTAAGTCCTTTCCCTCAAGGAGCTTACAGTCAAAGAGGCAAGATACAACATGAACACAAGTAAGTATGATACACTGGAGACATTAAGGGCAAAGGAGAGAGTGCCCAATGAACTCAAGGAAGAAGAGACACCTTTCAACGGGAAGGGGTGGGGGGAGAAGGCTTCAAGGAAGAGGAGGCAGCTAAGCTGGACCTTAGGGGAAGACAAAGATTTCACAGGCAGATACAAGGAGAGAACAGCCAGCCAGAATTTTCAAGAGGCAGTGGAACACAGCATGAGATCAGGAAAGAGTTGATAGTACAATGTGGCTGAAAGACAGATTACGAGAAGAGGAGCCCAATGAAAAGAGACTGGGAGGATAGACTGGGGTCACTATAAAGGGCTTTAAATGCCAGGCTAAGAATGCTGTGTTTTATCACAGAAACCAGAGGTCCAGCAGGATTCATTCTGCTGCCTAAAGATTGTATTTTTGTATTTATAACAAATTTACTATAATAAATTTTACTATAAATGAATTTATAGTAAAGTAAATTTTACTATAGTTAAAAATGTTTTCAAAACTTGCAGGATCTGTAAAAATAGGAACAGATCAATATGGCCCTTGGGCTATAGTACGCTGACTCCTGATATAAACAATAGGGAGCCACTGAGAAATTTTGTGCAAAGGAGTGACATAATCAGACTAGGGCATTGGGAATATTACTCTGACAACTAAGGCAGGAAAGCTAGCTAGGAGGCTATAACAATAAATAGCCAAAAATACAAGAAGTTATTTTCTTTCTTAAAAACAACCCTGTACAGCAGGTACAGAGGTAGCTCACACAAGAAGCATCTTTATTTTATAGATGAGGCAGCTGTAGCTCAGAAATGTAAAGTCACCCACTTCCTAACCACCAGGGCCTAGAGTTGAGGCTGGGCCTCTCCTGACTCCAAGCCCTGTGTCTTCCCCAGTATACCAAACTTATGTGATGGCAGTAGGAGGGGAACAGACAGACGGGAAGGAGAAAAGTCAGGGGGTCAGATGGGCTTTAGTGGTAAGCTGGATGTAGAGTGTGAAAGAGAAAGAAAAGCAAAAATGACTAAGGTTTTAAGCCTTAGTGGTGCCACCAAGGAAAACAGGGAAGTTGAGAGGAAGGTGGGTTTTGATGGGGAAGATGAGTTCATTTTGAGATGTGTAGAGTTCGTGATAAAGAGGCAGTGCTGAATACCATCTACAGAACTACCTCTGAAGCCAAGAAGACCTGGGCTGAGGTCCTTTCTCTGCCACAGAGGGACATGTGTGACCCTCTAAAACTAGATGCTGGCAACGTGTGTTAGTAGAGAAAGCTTCCTCACCTGGAAAGTTTTCATACCAAAGGAACCACAACTCTGTTTCTTAGCTCTGAGTTTGTGGTGCCAGTGGGGAAACACTGAGGTGGAGATCTCCAGATCAAAGACAGAAAGAAGGAAGAGGGGCTGGAGCTCAGATGAGTGACGGGTACATTAAGTTGTAAATTATTTTCACAGAAACATGAAAATGAAAGACATGAAATTGGGTAAGATGGCCAAGAAAGACAGTATATAAAGACATGAAAAAAAGATGTGGAGAAAATAATCCAGGGAAAAGGAAGAGGAACTTATACATAGGAAGAGGGGCTTAATCCGACAAGAGAAGCCAAGAAGAAATTGACAGCAGATATGTACATACTGGCCGGCTTACACCATACAGCTGGACAGACAGTAAATGAAGTTGGCCTCTACATCTTGAAAACAAGACCCATAATGGAAAAGGAGCCTGGGTTGGACTCCATTTAGAGAATTGTCCAGCACTTTCAATAATATTAAACTGCCACAAAAGCTCATCTTTTTGACACTCACATTCTTCTGGTGATGCTATGGCTGTGGATCATCCGAATTCCTTGATTTCAGAAGAATCAAAATTGTAAGCAACCCAAAGGACAAAGGTGCATGATGGGTAAAAACAGGTTTCATCAGTGATAGCTTGTGCTTAGAAGTAGGGTAAAAGCTGTCATCAGGGACCTGTCCAACTGGAAAAATGGGCCATGTAGTGAGAGGGAGAGATAACAGATGACAGACTGAGCATTGGTCTGGTGTCCAGGAAACATCAAAAGAACCAGGGACAGGGGCTGGAGGCACCATCTAGAACAAACATCTATGGATGAATTATGGAAGGACATGGAAGAAGGAATTGCCCAAATAAAGTGGGAGATCTCTGGCAGTTATATGCTGGCTTTATCGTATACTCTAAAAAAAAAGGTCTAACAAAGGTTTGCAGTTTCCTGCACAATCTTCTCCTGTACGTATAGATGTATGCATGTATGTATACATACATGTGCATACATGTATGTGTGTGCATGTGTGCGCGTATGTGCATGCATGTATACATATATTGTACATGTGTGTTGTATATGCACACATGTCTATTTGTATGTGTATATGAGTGTGCATATATGTATATAGGTATATGTGTATATATGTATGCACATGCATTTATGTGTATGCATGTGCATGTGTGCACATATACATGCACAAACACACATACAATTATGTATGCTATACATTTGTATATGTGTATACACATGTACATGCAGATGCACATATGTGCGTATATACACACAAATATGGAAGTGTTTCTTTGATTTGGTATTTAAGTTTAGAAGAAAAAAAGGAAAAGAAAAAAGAAGACATGGCCTAGAATGAGAAGGAAAGGAGGAACTGTGTAGAGGAAGTACCACTGAGAGATTCCAGATTCATCTGAACATGGATGTAAATGACAACCAGTCCTCACAGAGGGCTACAGCAGGCACCCCCATTCAGAGTTCCAGAGCGGACTAGAAAGGATGCAGTCAATGGCACTATCCCCCTTCAGGGTGTGTACCCCGAAGTGGTAAAGCACAAAAAGGAAGGCCCCTTATAAAGGAAGAAATGGAGAAGCATTTAGCAAGTACATACAAAGCGTCAGGCAGAATGCCAAGTGCTGGGGTTGCAAATGAAAAAGAGGCAAGCCTACCTCTCCACCAGCTGCCTTCCAATGAGGGAGATGCACTTACAGGGGAGTGGTGGCCAGCGAAGGCCGAGGTCACTTGGACGGTGAGCCGTATCCCTGGGAAGGATAAGGCGCTCTTTCCAAGAGCGAGACGGGACCTGAGGACAGTGTGGCAAGTGGCAAGGGCAGGCGAGACGGAGGGCGCAGAGCCCCAGGTGAGGAGCTACTGGTCATGCTGGAAGGACGCAGGAGCAGAAGGGCAGGAAAATATTCACAGCAACATTATCTGTAGCAGCAAAGAAGTGGAAACACAGGGGATGCCCACTGATTGGGAATGGGATGTATGAAGATAATGGGAATATCCTTGTACAGTTAAGAAATGATGAATGAAGAACTCAGAGAAACACTGGGGGACTGATTTTAAGGCCAGTTGAAACAAACAGAACCAGAGGGACAATACAAGCGACTGCAGCCATGTGAGTGAATTTAAGAGGAGAAGGAAGCTGAATTTGTGGCATTTTGGTACAGAAGAAAGTATGGCGGCTCTGGAGCCAAAAGGTGCTGGGTTCACATCCCAGCTTAACAACTTATTCTGTGTGACCCTGGGCAAGTCATCTAAATCTGTCTGAGCCTCAACCTCCCAGTCTGTAAAATGAGGAAGTTGGACTTCCTCTGCAGTTTCCAGCTGGGTGGGGGGTGAGGTTTAGAAGAAAGACTCCAACGGGCTGGAGACAGAAATGTGAAACAGAGCCACAGGCAGCCCTCCTTCTAAAAGTTTAGCAGTGAATGGATAGAGCACTCAGGAGAACCTGAGTTCAAATCCAGCCTCAGACTTGACACTTACTAGCTGTGTGACCCTGGGCAAGTCACTTAACCCCAATGCCTCACCAAAAAAAAAAAAAGTTTAGCAGTGAAAGAGAGAAGAGATGCAGAGTATAATCTGAGGGGATGACCTGGTCAAGGGAATGGGTGTCCCCTCCTCCCCCAGACTGAAGAGACATAAACGTGTTAGTAAGCAAAGGGAAGGAGGTAACAGGAAGACACAGAAGATGGGCAAAAGAAGTCTCGTGGATGAAACAGGAGGTGATGAAAATGAAGCATGAATAATTCGATCCAATAAACATTTATTAAGCACCTACTCTATGCCAGGCACTTGGCTAGCCTTAGCAACGGGGAACACCACCTCATTGTCTGAAACCAGAGAGAATGAGAGAGGGTAAGTATCCTACAAACCATGTGCTTAATCCCACGTGAGCTGCTGAAGAATGCACAAAAACATACGACCCGATCTTTGCCCCCATACAGGTGGCAGGTCTGTGGAAATAAGACCTATACAAACCACAATGCAAACCAGGTCTACAGAACATATGTATGTGATATGATGAACACGATTAATCAATTTTACTTATTTGATATTTTAAACATCCTTGGATACCATGCCTATTTCATAAGTAGGAAAATGGCAGCAAAAAAGTTGATTATGTTCAGCATACCCGGTGATCATACCAGAAAAAGCACAGTATGAGGTCCACAAAGGCAGAGAATGTGCCTCAGCATATTAAGAAATTCAATATCATACTAAGAAGTAAGAAGAAGAAAATAAAAAAAATAAGAATAAGGTTCAGTAAATCTTAACTGGGCTTTTAAAAAAGGTGATCTAAGTTATTTTTAAAATTTTTATTATAAATAACCAACAAAGTAAATTATTGAATAAATACATAAAATAAGTAATAAATCTTACATTCGAGTCTTGCCATTTACCAAATGGACCCAAACACATCAAACAAAACAAAAGAAAGCATGTGATCTGAAGCTTCACCTGCTGGTCAAGCCTCTTGATGTATATAGAGCCTGGATATAATAGTTTTCTTCCTTCTAGAAATACCATAAAACCTTTTGCATGAACATGGTTTTCCAACCAAATTTTATTTCCACATCTTTAACTTCCTTTTGCTTAGGATATGTTCACAGACAGAAAGGTTACTGCAATTAAAACCAGTCTCTCCAGAATCCTGGCCGCCACGACTACAAGGTCACGCTCTGTCCTTCTCAGAGGCCTTTCTCTTTCAGGTGCTTAGAAATGTTATTTTTCCTCCCCTTTCAGGCTCACTTTAAATATGGTAATATAGCTGGCATGCTCCCAGCTCCACGCATTCCACCAGTCTTGAGAGGGCATTCATTCTGGCTGAAATTTCTCAGAACCAGATACTTAAATCCCATAGTGCCTCAGCACACGGCAATTCAGCTGGTCCCTCAGGCCCAGGAGCAATGCAACAATTTTCTAAACCACACATCCTTGAAACCACTCTTCTGCATTGCAACATTAGTCAACAACATTTATCAAGGGATCACTATGTACAGGGAATGGGAGGAGGGGGCCAGAGAAGGGAGGGCATTGGAAAAAAAAAAAAAAGAAACATTTATAATAAGGCGCCCAAACGACAGCTTGATTTGGCCAGGCCCCTTAAAGGACTTCTTAGTTTTACCAGTCTACTAGCCAGAAGGACAGGACGGGCTTGTTGGATGGCTGACTGAACTGACCAGCAACTGAGGTCAAAATGAGTCAACACCCAGCCTTAGTTTCTGCCTTGGGGCAGGTTACAATGTAGTTTCAAATGTAGTATCTTCACAAAAAAAAATTGTACACATGAGCAAATACGACTGTACTTGCATTAACAAATCTTGAATGGCCATAGGAAGGACAGAGGGGAGGATGAGAGTATAGGGGGAAGGGACCGTGGCAAAGGTCAAAACATTCTTTATTTGGGATCTATTCTACACGATGACTTGTCATTTTTATTACTTTTCCCAGCATGTTTTCCATCCTAGCTGTGATTCATCAAGATATTATTAAATTTGCTTTGCATTCCCAGGGCATACATTATAAAATAGAGGAAGAATATAGATCCCAGGAGCATGCTCATTATCATGTGCTCAATCTAGGATTAAAATCCAAAGGAAAAATATAATTCTAAGAACACCGTAAGGAACTTGTTCTGGGGCTAAACTGCGTTATGAAGTTATTCTCTTAGTATTTTTCTAACTGCTCAGACCCATAATTTCATCAGAATGGAGAAGTCCTGGCGTGGAAACTTCCCCCACTCATGCAAATCTATAACTCATCTATGATGTATAAATGAAGAGAGCTGCTCGGGACACCAAGAGGTTACGAGATTTGTCCATGGCTGTGCAGACACCAAGTCTTAATGGGGTAGGACTTGAAGGCAAGTCTTCCTGACTTCAAGACTGGCCCTCTGTTCTTTCAACCCTTAAACCAAAAGTAATAAGCATTTAATAAGCCTCTACCATGGGCCAGGTAGGCAGAGAGGTGGTACAGTGGATAGAGTCCTGGGCCAGGCACCATGCTAGGTGCTGGGGGCACAAAGGGAAAAATGCAACTGTCCTTAATGCTCCTATGAGGGGTGACATGTACACACAAGTATATATACTACATACACACACACATCAAAATATTAATGTACAAGGCAGCACTGGGGGATGTACAAGCAGCTGGGCCAGTCAGGAAAGGCCTCATGTTGGAGGCAGCCTTGGAGATGGGCTTTAAAAGAAAATAAGGATCCTAAGGGGGCAGAGGTGAGGAGGGCATGCATTCCAGGGCTAAGGGACAGCCTGTACAAAAATACAAAGATGGCACATGGATGCTCTGTCTGAGGAACAAAAAAGTCAATGTCACTTTTCCATTGCATACAGGAGGGAGAATAATACATAATAAGCTTTTTCAAAATTCATATCCCACAGGTACTATACCATATGTTAACATCACACATGCTTTTGGTTACAAGACAGACCAGTGTGATTGAAAAGACTTTCTCTAAATATGTTTAATAGGAATGTATATATAGAGCCTATAGCAGATTGCACTCCATCTTGGGGAAGGACGTGGGGAGGGAAGAGGAAAAAATTTAAAACAAAAGCTTATCGAAGTGAATGTTGAAAACTAAAAATAAATTAATAAAAAAAAAAGACTAATCATCCTCCAATGTTTACAATACTGCACTAGTGCTAAGGTTCTTCCTTTTCCCTTTTAAAGTAAAATTCATATAATAAAACACATACAGCTACATCTATTACAGACAAAATATAAGGAAAAGGCTTAAATGGAATGTATTCCTTTAAAATCCAATGGTCTAGCATAGCAATGAATGCCAAGAAGACAAGGCACCTCTCTGGGCAGATGGGAGTGGCCAGATACCAAATCATAATGAAAGTTTCTATGGATAATTCTGATACATAATTTGTTACTCAGAGGAGTAAAAATTCATTTACTGCTGTGAGCATTCCCTTATTTTGTGTCTATAGCCATTCATAGGTTCATCGGGATTTATTTGAGAGGAGGCTGTCTCTAAGTGTTACCATATGAATTACAAAGACAAGAGCTCTCCAACGAAGCAGCTTTTCCCCACTGAGTCCACCAGTCATGATGGGCTGCTTCATCTCTTTTCAAGTCTTCCAGTATTTCTCTTGCAAAATAGGGATGAACAAGAAAAGATCACAAGAATCAAGAAAGGGAAGCAAAAGAAAGAAGACACACACCTGCCACCACATGAGATAACAGGCTAAACAAGGTGTGAGAACAGCTTCAAGCACTGGGAAGTGTATTTTTGTTTTTAGAAGACCATCTACCTTTAACTAGGCAACACTGTGGAACATAACAAAATTCCCCTTTCGTGTGTCTCCTTCCCCCAACAAAATACCCACATGTATGCATACCCACTTCATATAAATAAATATGCTAAAAGAAGGTAGGCAAGGTCCTCTTAGCCAACGAAACAGGTTCTGCAACCCCAATAGGCCCAACCTGTGTTTGTGCTGTAATAGGGCAGTCCTGGCATGATGTGTGCATAATGTATGCAGGGATCGGAGAACTGCGGCTGTGCTGCCAACATCCTGCATGAGAACTAACTTGGAGACCAGTAACTGCCCTAGGCAGGCCTCCAAAGAAGGGCACAGTGTGACAGCCCAGAGAAATGCTGGCCCCTCGTTACCTAGCCAGGAGATGAAGGGCAGTTTTCATAGTTGGAACAAAAGAATCAGCCTGATGTTTAGGAGGAGAAAAGGGAGCCAAAAACGTCCCATCCTCCTACCTCCAAGCCCCCATCAAAAAAAAAAAAACAAAAGGCTTACTCAGTCCCATCCAGTTAGACCCTGAACTTTTGGGGAGCTAGTAAAACGAGGTTTTTGCCAAGACAAGCACAAAAGGATGAGGGAAGATGGTGGCAGTTATGATTAACTGATGTGGTGGAATCCCCATGCCAACTGAGGCAGAAACTCTCGGTGAGTCCATGATATCCCTCAATCCTTTCTAGGTCACAAAAAGGATAAAAGGATTCTTCAGTCATTGACATGGGGAAATGAATTTTCTAAGGGAGAACTTCTTAGTTAAGCCAAACCTTAGTTAAGTCAAATCAAATATCTTATATCCATACCCTCATCAGACTAAAGAGTCTTCCTCTTTTCTCCAAATAAGACCACTGGGTATGTGTAGACCCTTGACCTGTAAAGAGTATCTTCACAAAGAGATCTGAATTCTAGCACACAGAAAAAAGAAACCCCAAAGTGTTCACTACTGAAGAGGACCAGTGTGGAGGCCATCACTGTGTCTTGGATCAGGAACCCTAACACTGGTGATATGCCTTCCAGCTGGGTCACAGCATTGGGCCATGTTCTCTAGAAGGCCCACACTTCTTTCTGAGTCAGCCAAGCAGCAGGAAACAGCTTTCCAAATGTGTGGATAAATCCCAGATGACTATTGCAGGCTTAGCTGTGTGCTCATTAGCCCTACCTCCTCAAGGATGACCTAATAAGCTCCTTGAGGGCAGGGACAATGTCTTCCCTTCCCAGTCCTGTAAATCGATGGGTGAAACACATCGACTAAGGATGACAACATAAGACAAGCTTCCCTCCCACCCTAGTGGGTCATAAAAACCTCGCTGTCCTGGTAGTTAAGCTTTTTAAATCTGAAAGCCAACAGAAGGAAAGAAATCTCATCAAAGGAAAGATGCTATAAAAATCCAACTCACGCTTACATAAATAAATCAATGTGGTTCTTTGTTCTCCTCACTAGTATCCATGGCTTCCTTAAAAACTTTTGTACAGCAGAGAGCGTGGCCCAGTGGAAAGAACACGGAATGAGGAGTTGGGAAACTGGGTCCTAATCCCAGTTCTGCCATGAACTAGCTGTGTCATCTGGGGCAAGTCACTTAGTTCCCTCTCAGTCCGACCATTGGTAAAATGAAAGGATGAGACTGACTGATCCTCTGAGGTCTCTCTAGCTCTGCCAGTCCACCCTCTGAGATGCTATCTACCGCTTCCCTAACTTTTACTTCCTCGGGTGGCAGGAAGGAAAGGGAAGGAAGAGAGAGAGACACTGCTAACTCCCTATGCCCAATGGGGCATACTAATCAAATGACTCATTAAATCCGGAACCCTGGGAACATCCTCCAGAGAACATTCTTCCTTCTCCCTCCAAGGCATAAACATCAAGAAGCTTTGCCAAGGAGAGCCCTCAGCCCCGTTCCAAAGATCCAAATGGTCAGAGTGCTCCGTTCAGAAGCATCCCCTACCCCTCTCCACCACGGTACTTTCCTTCTTTAGGGATCCATCCCTTCTTCTCACTAGCCCACCTTGGGGAGATGGATGCCGCAAGACGGGTAAGTGGTCACAGGTTTTAACAACCTGTAACATCTTCAAAGGCAAGTGTGGCTCATCGGGGCCAAGAACAGAACATAACGTTTAACATCAAAAGGATTTCAGCGCTTCATGGGTCCCGATGCTCCCACAGTTTGAATAAATTTAGCAAATATTTATTAAGAATCTACCGTTTCCAAGGCACTGGGGATACAAATCCCAGGGACCAAAAAAGCGATCATCCCCTGCCCACAAGTGGCTCATATTCTATCACCAGAAACACGCACATGTGTAAATAAATATGAAATAGATACAAAGTAAATAATTGTACTAGCTCAGCACAATCTCCCTGGGGAGGGGATGATGGGAATTCCTTAAGGGCTATGCGTGTAGTACTAAGTGGTCTGAATTTGACAATCATAGGACACAAGATCGAATGCTTGAATTTCCTTTAAAAAATTCATATTCTAACCGTGATACCAGACCTGCTCTCTCCATCTTCATTTTCAGACAGCTAAGCAGGCACGTGTGCAGGAAAAAAAGTGCTATCAGCCTGAAAAAAGGAACCTTTTAGGTGGTAACCAAAAGACACAACCCTCCCAGGGGACACGAGCTTTCCCAGATATCGACAGGACGAGGGTAAGGGGAAGAGGGACGAGAAGAATCGAAGACCCAAGCCTGGAAGGGACCTCCCGAGGTCATGTGGTCCAGGAACCCTCACACAGGCGAGCCCCCTGGGTCTCTGGGCTTCTCGAGCCTTGGATCCCCAGCTCCCCACAAGGGATCAGAAGCAGGAGGTGAGGAGAACAAGTTCTCTGAAAGGATGCCAATGCAAAGAGAGAAACAAAGACCTGAGCTGCTCTTTATTCAAGAGAAGGGTGGGGTGTGAGTCCTCCCAGAGGTGGGGTCAGCTTTCAGCTGTTCTCATCGCTCTACAGGTGAAAGCAGCTTCCAGGCAAACCTGAGTCAACATCAGCCTCACCTGCAGGACATCCCATGGGAGGGGGGGGATGGAAGCCAAAGGGGCCAAGAGGCTACTGTGCCCACAGGAGGCTAATGATATTCCCTTAAATAAATATGGCTCTTCCACTGCGCAAACAGCTTCTGAGCACCTACTCTCTGCCTCCTACTGTACCAGGTGCTGTGTGTGGCCCAGGACCTGCTGCCATCTTGCTGAGGAAATGGTTTCAGACACTCGACACAGCCACAAGAAAGAAATTCTACATACTCTGCCGTTTGATTGTAAGCTCCCTGAGGGCAGGAACTGTCTTTGGCCTCTTTCTGTATCCCCAGTGCTTAGCACAGTACCTGGCACCTACTAGGCAGTAGTAACTAAATGTTTATGGACTGTCTGCCTCTCCTTTTTAGTTCCCTTTGGATTTGGTTTCTGGAGACAATCTCTCCACGGGAAAGATGTGAATTCACTTTGCACAAAGTGTTTCTCAGGCTGGTGTATTTTTTCAATGGCTCAAAATATCACATGAGTTCAAGATGAAAATCCTCTTCCCCTCAAAAAAATTCCTTCAAAAATTATTGTAATTCATTTTATTTATAAAATATAAAAACAAACCTTTTCCCAAGAAAATTCTCTAAAGGAATTAATTTTTGAAGTTATTTTTTCATACTAAAAATGGAGTGAAATTAAAATAAATCTGTTGAAATTTTTTTAAAAATTCACCTTGAATTCATTTTCCCTACTCTCCATTCAGGTCCTACCCTGTTACTCTGTCATTCTGTCATGGCATGAAGCTGTAACTTGAATTACTGATGGCTTGTATTCCACTGAAGCAGAAGCACAGAGAATCTCAAGTGATGGAAAGGGCCTCAGAGACCCAGATCTAGTCCAACTGGTACCTAAAATAGGAATCTCTTTTAAAACCTCTAACAACTCAAGGTCACCCAGCCTCAGCTCAATTACCTCCAAAGGATGAGCAACTTCTGAAGCAATCCCTTCTACTTTTGGACGGCTCTTAACATATTAGGAAGTGTATCTTTGTAATGTCCCATAACCTATTTCCGGGCCACTTCTATGCAATGCTTCCAGCTCTACCCTCGGAGGCCAAGCAGAACAACTGTAATCACTCTTCTATAAGATAGCCTCTCAAATATTTGTAGACAACTCAAAAGGGTCCCTTAACTATGCTCTTCTTTCCCCTAAATATCCCCAGTTCCTGCTAATTTTCCTGTGGCGTGGTTTAAGCTCTCACCATCGTGGCCACACTATTTGGGACTCACTGAAGTTTGTCAACATCTTTCCTCAAGTGTGGGTGCTGTACTAGGCTGGAAAGGTTTCCCAGGATGGATACTGCCAAAGACAGTCACATGAAGACCCTTCTTGCTAAGTTCAGAGAAGATCTTCACCACAAGGTTGGCCACCAATGACAATGATTTTCAGTATGACCATAGCAACAGGTGAAAAACATCTACTAACAATATGAAGGGCCTTAGTTTGCATCAGTAAGAAGAATGTCTATACCTATGAATTTATGGGTTCTTTCAAATAGTGAAGTACCTTTCATTCTTTCACTCTGAAGCATGAGTAAGAAACTAGCTGTCTTATCTTTAAGATATTCTAGGGATCAAGGAAGGCATATCTAGGGAATGGGATTGAGTCCCAAAAGAGCATTTGCAAAACGATGCAAATGATATAGTTTCAAAGAACATCACATTCAGAGCACCAGAAGCACCTCTAAAGCTTCTAGACCAGGAGTGGGGAACCTACAACCTCAATGTGGCCTTCCAGGTCCTTGAGTGTGGCCTTTTGACCGAGTCCAAGTTTTACAGAATAAATCCTTTAATTAAGGGTATTTGTTCTGTGAAGTTTGGATTCAGTCAAAGGGCTGTACTTGAGGACCTAGAAGGTCACATGTGGCCTCGAGGCAGAAGGATCCCCACCCCTGTTCTAGACATATTTCACCACATCCAGGCATCTCCCAAAGGTCCTAAATGGGGCTGTCACAATCCAGGTAACAAAGTACCCCCTTCAGCAGTTGGAGAGCATAGAGACAAAGCAGGGAGACGACAGTCGGTCAGTCAAACATTTATTAAATGCTGCCATTCATTGTGCTAAGCACTGGGGATACAAAGGAAGGCAAAAGACAGACCCTTCTCTCAAAGAGCTCACAGTCTAATGGGGGAGCCAATACACAAGCTATATACAGAATAAACTGGAAACAATCAAACCAGGTAAGGCAGTATAGTAGGATAAAATTATTGCCATTCCTTGAGAAAAGTCAATCAGGAATGTCTCCTCCACTTCCCTAACTTGAATTTCATAAAAAAGAGACAAAAGGCCAGTGCAAAGAAAAACAAAAAAGGTCAAAAATTATGCTCTTTTGTTTTATTGCACCTTTTGTCATAGTGTTCAAACAAAATGACAAAAGCACATTTTCAAAGGAAATTTGTAAGAGCAAAATAGTCTAGCAGCCAATTCTATAAAAATTCACCAGATCAAGGTGAATTATCAAGCAGGCAGCAACATCTGGATGCACCTACCAATTGCAGGGAAAGGAGATCCTGGGATATAGGTGTGGCCACAGGCGGGCTGTTTGGAGAACCACAAGAATGGGGCTGACAGATCTCGGCTGGAGAACTCAATGATGTGTAAATTACATCCTGGCCACAAGCCCAATACAAGAGATTGAAAGGGTCAGAAGGGTGTGTTCTAATTGGCACCTTGGGAGAACCCAAGTGATAAAAGATGGGAGATTTTCAGAAAAGAGTTCACAGTTAATAATTTGGTGTAATTCAGGACAGTCATTAAAAAGTAGGCTTCACCTTCCCTTGGAGCAGTCAAGTTTACAGAATAGAAAACTGAGGATTCTATTTACTGAGCTAACCTAGTTTGACGCTAGGGAGACACAGATCAGTGTTGGAGGATCCTTAAATGAGAAAGGTGCCCTCTTAGCAGAAAAGAATCCTATTTTCTTCTTATTTAGCACAATTTTGTACTGTGCCTTTCAATCTCATCTATTAGTTCTGCCCCAATGACTCTGGAAAGTTTTATTTCCTATCTTTTTTTTCCTACATCGACGAAACTGAGGGTCACAGAGATTAGTTAACTTGCCAAAACAAGTTACCAAGAGAATGAGTGAGTATTACAACTCCGGAGACTCAAGTGTCCATCTGATTTCACTAATTTTGCCACCTCCACCCACCCCCAGTCACACATTACATCATTTCTTTTATTTAAAGGAGAAGAAAAGGACCTATACAACTTGAAATGTTTCTCCATGCTTTTTGATTGACGCTACTACATCAGAATGTACGATCATGGTTCCTCTGCACATATCTTTCGTTCACCTCTGATACCCTTGGGCAGGTGCATTTGTACCAGAAAATGCCTAAGCCCACGTTTTCAGGTGGAAGGATACTTCTCATTTCATTAAAAATTTAAAAAAAAACCCTGGTGTGCATTTTTAACATCACCTGCCATTCAAAAATGAGAATAAGCAAAAATAATCTCAAAGCTGAGCACCTTTTCTTTAAAAGTTCTAGTTTGTGGTTTTTATAAGAATCTTCCTAGAAAAGCCAAGTTTCATTATTCAGATTCCCCCCCCCCTTTCTTTTTTAGCAAAACGACCTTCAAATGCGTCCAGAGACGCGTTTTGATAACACGCTAAGAAGACGTCCTAATTAAGGCACTTCGAGCATGAGTGTTACCCCTCCCACTTTACCCTCTCTCTACAGGAGGCGGGTGGAGGGCTGGGGGAGATGCCTGAAGAATACCAATACTGCCTCCAAGTTGGAGAAGACGGTCAATGTCACCTAGCAGTTCTTCCAAGCTGGGGTTCCCCGGGCTCCCAAAAATAAACGTGGGGATCTGTGCCTTTGAGCGAATGACAACCGTTGAGGTTTTCATTGCCTTAGTATGCAGCCACACGAGTTTTCCTACCTCTCCTGCCACAATGTAGGCAAAGCCCACGAGATCCCGAGACACCCAGGCGGTGGTGGGGGGGGGGGGACTGTCAGAAATCCAAGACTCGCTGCCCAGCACACAGCCAGGGCTGAATTAAAGTCTGCTGGACTGGGCTGGGCGCAGTGGACCCTGCCCCTTCTGCCAGACCAGATCCACGACCCCAGGCCACGGCTCGGATCTGACTCTCCTCGCCAGGGAAGTTACGATCGGCTCAGGCTGAGGGCGACCTCCCCCCACGAGGGCGTCTGGCATTCCAGGAGCCAGAAGCGCTAGGGGCGTGCGACTCGCAGCCCGCTGAACTGTAACCCTTTGTTAGGCTGGGCAGGGCCCAAGGTCAGCTCGGCTCTCGCCAAGTCCTCAGGGGCCGAGCCTCCAGCAGCCCCCTCCCACCCCTTCTAAGCCGGGGAAGAAGAGGGGGCGTGCGGTTTCCCCTCCCCTCCCCCGCCCACCTCCGTGGAGAGAGAACCGAAGACGTCCGGAGCTTTCATTAATCAAATTGCTTCACTCCACGGGGAGGCTGCAGGGAGCCCGGCGCGCCCGGCGCCCCCCACCTTTCCCAATGCCCCAGCGCGGAGGGAGGATATTAACTGCGGGTGGCCGGGGAGGGGAGGAAAAGAAAGGGTGGCCCCTGGGGTGGCAGAGGGCGGAGAGCGCGTGCCTCGGCCACCTGGGGATACTCACCTAGGGTGGGCGCGCCCTGGCACAGCCAGAGACCCAGCAGCAGGCAGAGCGGGGCAGGACGCAGGGCGGGCATCTCCTCGGTCGCCTCCTCCTCCTCCTCCTCCTCCTCCGCCCGAGCTGATCCACATGGGGCGGGGGGGTCCCTGCCGAGGAGCCCCCCACTGTCGGGCTGCAGCCGCGGCGCTACGAGCCTCCTGCGGGGGCCCCGAGCCGGTCAAGCGCAGCGCATAGACGGCCCCGCGCCCCGGATCCGCGCAGCACCAGCACGAGCTCCAGCCGCCGCCACCGCCCGGAGTTTGGCAGAAAGTTTCTGCTTCTTCTGCGCCTCGTGTGTCCTTCCGCTTCGGCCCTCCTCCCCCTGGGGAAAGCCCCGCCCTCCTCCTCCTCCTCCCCAGCTCTCCTCCTTCTCCTCCTCTTCTTCTTCTTCCTCCTCCTCCTCGCTTCCCCAGCAGCAGCCGCTGCAGCCGCCTGCCGTACCCCGGGGTTTCCCGCACGAAAAAGTTCCGGCACGATTTCCCCGCGGAGGGATCTACTACGATCCATCTTGCTCCCCCCCCCATTCCTGCCCTGCGCGGGTTGGGGCCGCAGGCTCTGATTTAACCCCATTGATGCTGGAGATCTCGCCTCCGCTAGCAGGAGCCGATGCTGATAGAGGACAGGTCAGGGCGTTGGGCGCATCTCTGTAGAAGGAGAAACGGATGCATCACTCAGGGCGCACAGGGATGCCGGGTGTGACAGAAAGAGATTTGGGTTGGGGTCAGAAGACCTGAGCCCCTCTCCCTGGGTGACCTTGGGAAGGTCCTAGCACCTCCGATTTACAGCTGGAAGAGACGGGAGCAGCCTCTCCCTTTACCTTTAGGCTGTGCTGCAGTGGACAGAGAGCTGGATTGGAGTTCAAATCTCGGCTATTCCGATTATTACTTGGGCGACTTTGGGCAAGTCATTTAATCTTTCTTGGCCTCAGTTTCCTCGTGTGTAAAAAAAAAGTAGCTACTCCACTTCTATATGTGTGACCATGTCACACAACATGCCATTTAATCTCTATTAGCTTCAGGTTGTCGTGTTAGTCATTTCTACGTCGTGTCCAACTCTTCCTGACCCCATTTGGGGTTTTCTTGGCAAAGATAATAAAATGGTTTGCCATTTCCTTCTCCAGCTCATTTTACAGATGAGGAAACCGAGGCAAATAGGGTTAAGTGACTTGCCCAGGGTCACACAACTCAGGTCTTCCCACCTCTGAGCCCCGAGCTATTATCCATTGTACCACCTCAGGCCTCAGTTTCCTTATATATAAAAGAAGGGAGTTGGATCTCTTTAAGATCTCTTCCAGGTCTAACCCCTGTGATCCCAGGTAAAGATAATGATGCCCTCACAAGGTTTGTGCATCCTTAAGCCCAAAGGTAACATGTTAGTTAGGTAACATGTCATGGGGGAGGACCATGGTTGAGGAGAAATTTTGGGAATGGGAAGCAGAACAGAGTAGAGATAGCTTACACCATTCTTTAAACAAATATTTACTGAGGTTTTTCAACTGGGAGGACTGTGGTATAGGACTATGATACCTATGAGCCCCTACCAGAGGTAAGCTGGTAAATGTTTAACAAACTGCTCTCCAAAAAATAAAAAAAAAAGTATGTACCCATGACACTTTTAAATTTAATCCGCATTATTAACATTTTCTCCATCATTTTCTTTTTTTATTTTTTTCATCATTTTCTAAAGTCTAGACAACCAACAAAACAATAAATCAAGTCCTGATTTGTTTGCTGATTTCTAAGGTATAAATATCCAAGTCCCCACCCCTCAATGAATTTAACAATCTAGTTGCCAATGCAGACACTCACTGAAAAGTCAAGTAAAGATACAAGATATGATAAGTGCAAAATGATTAGAGCAGATGTGCCCAGAGAAGGGGGAGTCACTGTGGGCTGGGGTAATAAAGTAAACAGCACCCAGAAAGTAGGACCTGATCTGGTTCTTGAAAAATGGGTAGGGGGAAGCTAGGTGGCACAGTGGATAGAGCACCAGCCCTGGATTCAGGAGGACCTGAGTTCAAATCCAGCCTCAGATACTTACTAGCTGTGTGACCCTGGACAAGTCACTTAAACCCATTGCCTAGCCAGAAAAAAAAAAAGAAAGAAAGAAAGAAAAATGGGTAGGATCTGAAGAAGAGACTAGGTATTCTAGCTAGGGGACATAGAACACGCAAGGAGAGGAAGTAGAGAGCTTGTGCCTAGAAAAGTAGTAAGAATAAGTCTGGAAAGGCAGATTAGAGCCAGATGATGGATAGATTGGAATGCCAGCTTAAAATTTAGCTTGTTAACAACGGGAGGCCACTGAAGGATTTTGAGCCAAAAAGTGGTGCAAGAACACAGAAGAGTAGAGAGATGTGACTTCAGAGATCATTCACCCACTCACTGAAGAGGAAACTGAGTCATAGAGTGGGTAAAAGATTCACCCATGGATGACCTCCCTAGTACATGGAAAAACAAAGTCACTTATTACAATTCATCAAATATTTATTGACCCCCTACTGTGTTCAGAGCACTGTGCTAGGTACTGGGAGAGAGGCATTTTTTTTTTTAGCTAAGATATGGAACTAACAGCTTAGTGGGGAGATAGGAAATACAAGTTACTATAATATAAAAATTATAGCTCACATTTATATATTAATTTACAGTTTTGAGTGCTTTGCCCCCACAAAAAATCCTTTTTTTCTTTTTTTTTTTAAAAACGGGGTATGTGTGTATGTGTGTATCTGGACCTATGATTTCACTGGAGGACTCCAGATGTAGAAACTATGCCTTCAAAATTATGGAGCAGTTCCCGCAACTGATCTATATAATTTGTAACTTTAGAGACTTTCCTGGGACTGGGAAAAATTAAGCGGCTTGCCCATAATCACACAGCTAGTACGTGTCAGAACCAAGGCTTGAACCCAGTATTCCCAATTCCAAAGCCAGCCTCTAACCACTACACCCAGCCACAAATACCATTGCTCCATTTTGCAGATTAGGAAACTAAGAATCGGGGAGGATATATGATTTACCATGGTCACATAGCTGGTGAATGGCATGGTCAAGATTCCAATCCAGGTCTAGCAGCCAAAATGAGCTAATGCAATCCTGAAGTATATTAGGAGAAGCATAACTACTAGCAATTGGGAAGCGACGGGTCCATTGTCCTCTGCCTGACTCAGACCTGAAATGGAGTCTTGTATTCTGTCAATGGCTGACATTGATAACCTTGATAAAGAGTATCCAAAGAAAGGCAACCAGCATGGTGAAGAGTCATGAGTCTGGGTTAAATGAGTTTTCAGTTGATGGAACTGGGCATACTTAATATGGAGAAAAGATTACTCCAGGCACATAGAACATCATCTTCACACACTCGAAGGGCAAATGGGTAGAAGTTTAAAAAAAGGCAAATTTGGGCTTGATTTCCTAACAATTAGAGTTTTTGAAAAGTAGAATGGGATGCCTTAAGAGGGAATGGGTTCCCCTTCATTTTCCCTTTCCTTAAGCAGAGGCTACATAACCACTGTGACTGGGTATCTTATAGTCAGGATTCTTTTCACAGCCAGGTTGAACTAGAAAGCCCCTGAGGTGTTCTCCAAGTCTTACATTCCATGATTTTGTCTTTTGACTCCAGGCCAGTATTCCTTCCACTACCACATTATCTCACAGTGCATCATCTGGAAAGTGAGGCTAATCAGATGGTGGTGTGTAGGATGGATTAGAGTAAGAAGCGGCTGAAGACGAGGGAGTTTTTGCCACAATCTTTTGAAGGAGGGTAATAGAAAGGAACAGGTAGATGTAAGAAATGTTGTAGTTGGCAACTGGGGGGGGACACACTCACCAGTGTCTTAGTATGGTTAGTTTGCATTAAGTGCTGGTAAAAATCGTCCCTACCTTATTGATTTCACTGAAGTACATGAGTCCTACCAGTTTTATACGGTCAGGACCTCATTTTTAGAAGTTCACCTATGGGAAATCAGGTTCTAGAAGACTGATTCAGTCCAGGCTAGCTCCCCAAAGAGTTAATGATCAAACCAGAATGAATTTACTAATTTTATGCTGAAAAATAGAATTAGAAATTAGACTAAAATACATAACATTGACTACTCAGCACATGTACTTCCTGGTAGGAAAGTCTCCTTAGGATTAGGATCAGAAGGTTGTTTAGTAGGCCCAGGATTCATAAAGCTCCATAGCCAGATGATCTCATTAAACAAAGTATGATAGCCTGATATTCTAGCTTCACTGGAAGGATATGTCTGCCAATCAGAATGGATACTTGTAGGCTAGCCAGCACACTCTCTTCCCTCAATAATGCTGAAAACACACGGACAAAGTTTTACTTTCTAGCTCTTCTTCAAAGACTTTATGCAGACCACCACCCTTCTGTTAACAGTAGCATTGCTCCAGATGTAATGAATATGGTGCACAGCCACAGTCATTATGTTTTAGTTTGGTAAGATCTGAGAAGATACCTAACCTTGATGAGAATGCCAGCACAAAATTTAGGAGGCCACATCTTACTACCCATCTCAGAGGGTAGCATCTTTTTTCACCTTGTCCCGTATTTGAGGTTAGATCCTGTTTGATACTTTGTAATGATTATGGCTAATCTGAAGTTCTTGTGGTGTGTATAAGTAAATTGGCCTTGTTTGGGAAATCACTCATAAATATGCATTATTTATGCATACACATCATATTATGTAATATATACATATATACATATGATCAGAAGTAAGATCTATGAGTATAATTAAGCCTCCTCCTATCACCAACAAAAATTAGCCCATGAGAAGATGTCATCAAGGATGTGTGAAAGGGAAAAAGGAAGTAGGTGGGTCATGTGTTGAGTGTGAGAGTTAACAGCTGGGCACTCCTTGCATTGCCCAGGTACCCACAAACTATTAAGAGGATCAGAGGAAGGACTTCAGAATGTTGGGCGGGGCCTCAGCAGAGAATTTACAGGAAGAAATAGACCAGAATCACACAATCTGAGAAATCCTTGAAGAGATTACATGAGATCCATCCATAGATGAGATCCATCTGAATTTAAGTGCTGAATGTAATATAATATAATCTCACAGATGATAAAATTTCACAGATACTATAATCTCATAGATTATATTATAATATATAATATAATATAAATCCTTAAGACTAACTAATTGTCCATAACTGAACAGCTGGTGAATTCATAAATGTTATACTTCTCTTTAGTGTCTACTTTTAAAGCTAATTATTGTTAGTTTAAGTAAGGCTTGTGTCCTTCAATTAATAGTATAAACA
This sequence comes from Phascolarctos cinereus, assembly GCF_003287225.1. Taxonomy (NCBI): domain Eukaryota; kingdom Metazoa; phylum Chordata; class Mammalia; order Diprotodontia; family Phascolarctidae; genus Phascolarctos; species Phascolarctos cinereus. Next base: position 47,109,154 of record NW_027555958.1, on the reverse strand, counting down.
AAAAACATGACTAATATGAAAATAAGTTTTGCATGACATCACATATAATGGGTATCCTATTGCTGCCTTCTCAAGGGGTGAGGGAGGGGCTGGAAGGTGGGAGAGAATTTGCAGCTTAAAAGAAAGTTAGAAAATAAATAAACATTAAAAAAAATTAGTATAAACAAGAGAACTTGCTCATGGCCGTCAAGTTGAGTTCAGAAAATGATTTAATGGTAGAACTGTTGCTCTGGGAGTCAGCCAAAGGACACCACCTTCCAATCCACTCCAAGTTCCTTGCAGCTGGTTAGGTCCTCCTTCCCTAACCGCCTTGTATTTATTTCTATTTATTCTCTTTGTAGTTATATGTGATGTCCCAGAAGTTTTAGTGCAGTTTTAAGCATTCATAGCTTAATTTATTAAATAACAAACTTATTGGTATTTCAGCTTAGTGAGATGATACTAGAGGGTATGGGCAGTAAGCTGACACATTAACACCTGTGAATCCCCATCAAACTATGTCAATTGTCCGAGACTCATGAGGGATGAAGCCTGTAAAATTGGAGTCTGGGCATCAACCCACTACGGTGAGGTCATACCACCGTGTTATATTGCTTTGATGGGCATGAGGTATTAGATTGCTAGGTGAAGACACCATTGAGGAATGAAGTTTTAAGCTTTACTATCTTAAAGATGCACAGAGACTTTTGGAATACTCTGTACTGGACGTAGTTCTGTGTAAATGTGTCTTCCCGTTAGAGTTCAAGCCCCCTGAGAGCAGGGATTGTTTTATTCTTCATATGTATATCCCTTCTGCCTGGCACATAGATCTTAGGATCACAGATGAAGAGTTGGAAGGGACCTTAGAGGTCATTGAATCCAATACCTTCATTTTACAGATTAGGAAACTGAGGCCCAGAGAGGTAAGTCAATTGCCCAGGACCACACAAATAGTTTGCATCTGAGTCAGGAGTCGAACCCTGGTCTTTCTGACTACAAGTCCATTGCTGTATTCACTACATCATTCTGCCGCTTAATAAAATACTTATTGATTGATTGATACAGTAGTCACCCCGATTTCCTCTGCCTTCCATAGACCATTCCTCACTGCACTGCAGTATTGCCTAAAAGATGTCCCACCCTGCCCCTTTCCTGGGCATAGGGCTGCAGACTGTTTTATGAGCATGAGGAAGAAAGATGGTTGTGTGGGTCCAGTCTGGGCATCCATCACAAGAGCACAAAAGAGGAGGAGCAAATATTTCTTTTTTTAAATTACGGTTTGCCCTGATCAAACAACAAGCAGACTTCTGTTTGTACTAGTCCCAGAGGGCACCCACCAAGCCAAACAATGCCCTCACTGCTTCTACTTGGTCATTTGTGGCGTGCCCTCACTCTGACAAAGTTCCTGAAACCCTGACAAAATGTATACATTCAGCCCTTGTGTCCTGTGGGGAACTGGCTTGTATTCTCAGAATGTGCTGAAATGGAATTTGTTCTAAACCAAAATAGGCTGCCTTGGGAGGCAGGGAGCTGCCCATCTCTTGGAGCAGAGACCATATGGCCATTTGTCAGGAGGCATTTCATGCTCAGGTATGGGACTAGATCCCTCAGCCTTCTGGAATTCCTTCCAACCCTGAGATTCTGTAATGAATAAAACTTGGAGGACTTATTGTGTATACATAGATATCAAAGGAGGGGAAAAGTGCAGATGACTTAAAGGTTTCTGGCTTAGAGGGAAACTGAGGCACTGATCACCAACTTGGTAGAGGGAGAGATTGCCTCTTTTTTTTAAATCTTCCCCCCACGTTGTACCTATCACAGTCCTCTATATAGCCCACTCCCAGAGTAGCAATTTAAGGTTTATAAAGTGCCTTCTTCACCACAACCTTCCAGCAAAAGAGTATAAATATTGTTATTCCCTTTTTACCAAGAAGGGAACTGAGCCTCATAGGGTTAAGTGATTTGCTTCTGGTCACATGAAGTTAGTAAGAGCTGAAGCCAGGATTCAAAACCAGGTCCCCTGACTGCTCTCTACCAAATTGTCTCTTTCATACTTTAAAGTGCTCTTATACACATGATAAGGTTGACACACATATTGCCAGAGGTAACTCGGTGTTTAGGAGGCTCCAAAGGAAAGTGTGGGAGAGAAGAGCTATTAGGCTGCCTACCAAACTGAAGGTCTACAGAGCCTTTGTGCTTCCTTCCTTGTTGTACGCCTGTAAAGTCTGGAAAGTCTACCAGTGAATGCTGTGCCAGGTAACCGAATGGCTTCCATTTGAACTGTCTTAGGAAGATTCTGAAGACCACCTAGCAAGATAAGGTACTGGACACTGAGGTCCTTTCTTGATTTGAATTGCCAAGCATTCAAACTCTAGTGCAGAAAGTACCACTCCAATGGGCTGGACATGTTCGAATATAAAAGTATGTTTGCCTAAAAGACTATTTTACAGAGAGCTCACACAAGGCAGGCGCTCACCTGGAGGTCAGAAGAAGCGATACAAAGACACTGTCAAGGTCTCTCTGAAGAGCTTTGGAATCGATTGTGAGAAATGGCAGAAAATAGCATAGGACTGCCCAGGATGGCGTGACCCACATCAAAGAAGGCACTATGCTCTGTGAGGGAAGAATTTCAGTAGCTTAAAGAAATGTGAGATGCGCAAATTTAGAGACAGTTCCACTCCAGATGTTTATGTGGACTATTTGTACCCAACCTGTGGTAGAGCCTTCTGAGCTCTCATTGGTCTGATCAGCCACAGTTGACCACAGCCTTGACCCCGACATAGTGATGTCATTTTCATCTTCTTCCAGAACAAAGGACTACAACCTACCAATCAGATGCTTATCAATCTATGAGCTTTTGTTGAGAGACCACTTTGTGGAGCGCTTCAAAACCCACTGAGTGAGGAGATACAAAACTCATAGGAGATTTTATCACTGCCCCTGGAGAATCTGTGATATAATTTAGAATAGGAAACACTCCCAGGGGAACGTATATAGAGTATTAATAATAGCTAGTATTTATATTGTACTTTAAGGTTTGCAAAGCACTTTATAAATATTGTCACATGATCTTCACAAACACCCTGGAAAGTGGGTACTACCATTATTATCTACATTTTACAGGTGAGGAAATTGAGGTAGACAGAGGGTAAGTGACTGTCCCAAAGTCACACAGCTAGTAAGTATCTGAAGCCGGGTTTGAACATAGATCTTACTGACTTCAGGCCCAGCTCTCTATCTGCTTCAACAGGTAGCTAGCTGCCTTAGTATCAAATAAATGAGCAAATTGATACCGGGTTGCTCAGCAGCTATGTGACCTTACAGAAATCACATCTCTGGGCTTCAGTTTCCTCATCTGTAAAATTAGATGGTTGGATTAAATTATGTCTAAGGTCCTTTCCAACTCAAACATCCTATGAGTCTTTTGTGGAGGGAGTATAAATTAGGACTATAACGCAAGGAGGAGACCGGTGTACTTATTCCTACAACCCAGTTCCCGGCCAAGAGCTTTGAGCTCCATTTTCAGCATTCCCTCCCCTGGTCGCTGTTTCTCAAACCTGATGTTCTATCTCCTGTCTCCATGGTTTCTCACAAACTATTTCCCATGCTTGGAATGCACCCCCCTCACCCCATCTCTTAGAATCCTTCAAATGTCAGCTCTCGTGCAGCCTTATATGAGAAACTTTTCCTGATCTCTGTGGTTGTTAGTATCCTCTACCTCTTCAAATAATTATGTGGATCTATAACATCACCTCCTCCATAGCAGAATGTTAGGTCCTTGAAGTCAAGGGTGTCCTTTGGTTTCCCTATTTCTAGCACCTTGCACATAGTAGGTGCTTAATAAAAGTTGGATTAAGAGCCGTACAAGTAAATTTATACTCACGTCTATTTTTTGAATCACAGCTGGATAGCTTGGCCACCTACTTTTGCTCCTAGACTCAGCTCAACCTTTTTTCTTTGATGGAAATACGTTTTAGAAGTTGCTGAGAATGGATTGGTAAACATAGGATTGATGATCATCAGGGGTAAGAGAGGAAAGGAATTGAAATGTAGTAAGACAAGGATGTGGAAGTGATCCGGTTGAATATGACTGGAGAGAGCGATGTTTGTTGGGGGAGGGAAGGAGAGACAGTAAACAGATTAGTTTGACTAGAGGGGAAAAGCTTAGCTGGAGATGAACAAAATGTTAACTAATTGAGAAGGATTGAGGTTAGCCTGCCTAACTGGAGGGGGAAGACTGTGTTGAAATTTGGCTTCTAAGATTGGCCTTCTCTCAAGTTTGTGACTAAATCCCAGTGTATCCATTCAGCTGAATGTTTTCACTGATCCCTATCATAAACCATGGGGGTGGGGTAATGTCTCACAGCAGGAATAGCATCTGAGGGCATGAAGTTCCAAGATCTGCCCCAGGAAGACAGACTTGAATGTACACAGAAGCATTTTTTTCAGCTTGTCTTGGTAACCTCAGGGGTTAGCACAGGACCTTATTTGTGGTAGCTGCTTAATAAACATTTGTTGAATGGTACGGTGAAAAAAGCAGAGGTTTTGTAGTTACAGGACCATGCCCTTAAACAAATCACTCGATCTCTCTGGGCCTCAGTTTCTTTTTCTATAAAATAAGGGGAATGAACTAACTGAGCTCTCAGATAACTTCCACTCTAAGACCTATGATTCCTAGGTTTAATTATTAAACCAAATTAGATGATCATAGGTCTAGGGTCTTCAGAGACCATTTAGTCCAGGCCTCTCGTTTCATAAATGAGCCCTACGGTGGTTTTGTGACTTGCCAAAGGTCATAAAGGTAGTAAACCCTAAAGATGGATCGAAACTGTATCTCTGCCTCCTATTTCCTAGCTCTCTCTCCCACTTCCATCTGCTCCCCTAACCCCAACAAACTGACTCAGGGACAGTGATTCTAAAAATCAGGTAGCACAGTGATTTTATGAGAAGGTCTGATGAGAAGTATTACAATAATTTAATCCAACAAACTTTTTTTTTTCAGGCTTGCTTTGTGCAAGCTAATGCAATAGGGCTACAAAAGCAGAGGGCTGCTAGGAGCAGTGGATAGAGCATTCTTCCTGAATTCAAATCTGACCTCAGACACTTACTAGCTGTGTGACCCTGGATGAGTCACTTAACCCTGTTTGCCTCAATTTCCTCATCTGTAAAATGAACTGGAGAAGGAAATGGTAAACCACTCCAGTACCTTTGCCAAGAAAACCCCAAATAAGGTCATGAAGAGTCGGATGTGACTGAAAATGACTTAACAAACAATGGGAAGGTAGATGTGATACAGACCCTGCTTTCAGGAGTCTCAGTCAGCCAGTCAACAAGCATTTATGAAAGACCACGTACCAGGCCCTATGCTAAGCACTGGGAGTACAAATAAAGGCAAAAACAAATCCTGCCTTCAAGGAGCTCGGTCTGATGGGTTGGGTTTTAAATGATGGGAAGGAATTCAACAGAAGGAATATTTCTGGCAACATCCGTGAGCAAAGAGAGGAAAGATATCTCCAGGCTAAGATCCCTTTCTTCTCTAATGTTCGATGACCGTGATGACGATGATGGTGATGAGCTGACATTTTTCCAAAGCTTTGTGATTAAAAAATACAGTACATTTATAATTTAATTTGATCTATGATCAATGATCTTTGATGCTATGATCTGAACTCATAATACTGGAAAATTGATCTGTATTTCTTGATCTCTATTTTTACATTTTTCTTATATATACTATGCTTTTTTTTTTTTAATACTCAGAATGACAAGGTATTCAAGGGTCTAAAACTGACACAATCCTTGAGGTAAAGCCTCTAATTCTGGGCTTAAATGCTAGGCCAAGAGTACTTATACAGTTTTGGAATACTTTCAGTTTGACTTTTTTTTTTCCTTTGGCAGGGGAAGGCAATTGGGGTTAAGTGACTTGCCCCGAGTCATGCAGCTAGTAAGTGTTATGTGTCTGAGGTCAGATTTGAATTCAGGTCCTCCTTGATGCCAGAGCTGGTGCTCCATTCACTGCATCACCTAGCTGCCCCCAGTTTGACTTCTAACTAAACTTAGTGGTGTTCTTTTGATTCCCTACCACACCCCACCCAACAAGTTATGGTATATGAATGTGGTATAATACTATTTTATGCTATTAAAAAATGTGAAGGGGATGGTTTCAGAGAAACCTGAGAAGACTTACATGAACAGATGAAGAGAGAGGTAAGCAGAACCGGGACCATAATGTACACAATCAACAACGGTATTATAAAGACAAACCATATTCCATGCAGTGACTGGGGATTGAAGTGAGGTCACTTAAAAGGTCTAGATGAGTTCCTGGCTAGGAAACCTGAGGACCTTGAGACCTGCCACAGGAGGTAGAATGGGGAGTTTTTGCTGTGTGTAAAATACCATCCATCATGTACAGGGCTCAGCTAGGCCATGATTAACCACTGGGGACCTATTTATAAAGATCTGGGATGTGTCAGTCCTGAAGGCTTATTAGAAGAGTCTGGTAGTCTAGCCCTACCACAGTAGAGAGGCATTGGGAGGCAGTCATGAACGCAGAGAGCCAAAAGGAGAATTTCATGAATTTCACTCAAAGGCAATGGGAGGCATTGGAGCATTGACATTGCTGCCTGAGGAATGAAGAGCATATTAGAACATGTTGTTATAAGGTAATCCAAGACAGAGGGATCACTGGAGTGGACAGAATGGCTGGTGCTCTCTTTCTATGTGCCATCTACTACCTCTATAGTAAAATATAAACTCCTCTTTCTGGCATTTAAAACCCGTCACAACCTGGCTCCCCTAATTGTACATGACCCCCCTTCATGCATTCTAGAATCCAGGCAAACTGGCCTTCATGCTGTTCGTCACACGTGATGCTCCACCTCTTAACTCTTTGCCTCTGCGCAGGCTGTCCCCCCATGCCTGGCATACACACTGCCTCTTAAAATCCCTACTTTCCTTCAAAGCTCAGCAAAAGTATCAGCTTCTACACAAGGCTTTTCTTGATCCCCACCTGCCCTAGGTCCTAGAGCCTTTCTTTCCCCATCCACAAATTACTTTGAATATTTTTTTTTGTGGAAATCTGTATGTACTTATTACAAACATGTATAATCAAGCAAAAGAAATCTCTCCATTGGCTGTGTCCAAAAAAAAAGTCTCCTTCAGCACTCAAGACTCCTTCACCTCTCTAATAGAAAGTGGGAAGCATGTTTCATGAGGGCTCTGGGATCATGGTTGGTTACTATGCTGATCAGAGTTCCAAAGACTTTCAAAGTTATACATCTTTGCCACATTGTTGCCATGGTTATAGATTGTTCTCCTGGTTCTGCTCATTTCACTCTGCATCAGATTATACAAGTCTTCCCAGTTTTCTCTGAAACCATCTACCCTCTTCATCATTTCTTATAGCACAATAATATTCCATCACATTTATATACTGTAACTTGTTCAGCCATTCCCCAATTGATGGGTACCCCTTCAGCTTCAATTTCATCATCACAGCAAAAAGAACTGTTATAAATATTTTCCTTCATCCTTAGAATTAGTTTTGCTTGTAACTAATCCCTCCCTTAATCCATCATCCTTTTAATTCCTTCTTTTCTCTTCTCCCCTTTCCTTCCTATTTTTCCTATTAAGTGAAATATACTTCTGTATCCCACTGTGTGTATGCATTCTTTCTTTCTCTGACCAGTTAAAATGAGAATGAGATTCAAGTGTTAGGTGCTCCCCTTACCCCTTCCTCTTTACTTGTATTGATTTCTGTTTGTGCACCCCAACTAGTTAATTTCCCCAAACCATCCTTTTTTTCCCCCTCCCTAGTGTATTCCTCTTCTCCTCCCTTCCATTCTTCATTTAACATCATGAAGACATTATGGAACCATTCCCAAGCCTTCTGTCTAATTAGACTCTCTCTATGACCCCTGATAAAGAGTTTTAAGCAAAGGAGTAACATGACCAGATGCATTTTTGTCTCTGCTAAAAAAATATTCAGGCACACACATAGGTAGCCACATAGCTTTTCCTGTTCCATAAAATTCCATGTCTTCATTAATCTGTGAGGAAAAGGGGAGTTCCAAATACTCCTATCCTAAGACATCCTTCCTCTAGCTCCTAATTTAAGATACAGGGCTAGTTTGAAACTATACCCCAAAAGCTATCAAATTGTGCCCCAGAAATACCACTGGTAACCTATATCCCTCAGATATCAAAGAAAGAGGAAAAGGACCCATAAGTATAAAAACATTTATGGCAATTCTTTTAGTGGTGACAAAGAACTGGAAACTGAGGGGGTGCCCATCATTTGGGGAATGACTAAACAAGTTATGATATATGAATGTGACATAATCCTATTTTATGCTATAAAATATGATGAAGGGGATTGTTTCAGAGAAACCTAGGAAGACTTGTATGAACAGATGAAGGAGGTAAGCAGAACCAGGGCAATAATTTATGCAGTCAACAGCAGTTTTGTAAAGAAACAATTTTGAAAGATTTAGGAACTCCGATCAATGCAATGACCATCTTCGATTCCAGAGGACTCATGATAAAAGATATTACTCACCTCTATCCAGGTAGAGTACAGATTGTGATATTTTTATTTGGACATGGCCAATGCAGGAATTTGTTTTGCTTGACTATGTGCGTATGTAAAAGAGCTTTTGTTTTTCTTTCTTTTTCGAGGGTGGGGAGGAGGGAGGAAGAAAGAAAAGGTAGATTTTTGCTAATTGAGAAAAATAAAATGTGTTTGAAAAAAAAAGATGCAGGCAGAGCTCAATCACAAAGTGTCACAGGAAGAAATACCTTGAAGAAGCATCGGGATGGGAATGATCTCTAAAATAGTCTGCAGAGAATTTCAGCCTGGGAACCACAGAGTTTTAAAGCTGGAAGAAACCTTAGAGATCACACTGCTGCCAGACTAATTTTCTTCATGCATAGGTCTGGTCATAGGAAGATATGACACAAAGGAAATTGAGACACAAATTAAGTAACTTCCCAAGGTCATGTGATTAGCTTGTGGCAGAGCAGGGATTAAAAGAAAGGTGTCTTTGCTCTTTCCACTCTATCCCTCTGCATCACTGAGTAGAACTTCTAAGGCGATGCTGAAGTTACAGGCAGACCTCTTGGCAGAACTCCATTAATTTCTTATCACTTGGTACAGAACAAACTGACCCACTCCAATTGCCTATCTTCAGCTGCGTCCACCCAGCTTTCCCAAACCAGAAGCCAGTTTTGTTCCAAGCTAACCATTAAAGGCACAGGATGTAACTGATATGGAATCCCATAACTAGATTGTTAGCTCCTCCAGGAAAGGGGAGCATATTACACCTGTTTTTGTGTTTTTCTCCCACAAATTTCGATCACAATGCCTTGTACAGAAAGCAAATTTTTGGAGTTAAAAGCACTCTCAGGGCTATCAATCCTCTGCTCAGATGTCTAATGAGAGAGAACCCTATCCCAAAACTGTCTACTTCACTTTCAGATAGTTTTATTGTAAGGAAATTTTGTCTCGATATAAAGCCTAAATTTGCCTTTAAGCAGTTTATATACAGTGGTCCTTGTTCTGCCCTATAGAATCTAGGGCCCTCAAGAACAAATCTAAAGTCTTTTTCATTTGATAGTCCTACAAATACTTGAATACAGCTATCATGCCCACTCTCCTCCCCCTCCCCCAAGGCTTCTCTTCTCTAGGTTAAACACCCCCATTTCATTCAACCAATCCCCATATGATGGGGACTCACGACTCTTCACCACCCTGTTTCCCCTCTCTACACACTTCCTATCTTATAAATGTCTTTCAAAAACTATGGTGCCTGGAAAAAAATACTCCAAATGAGATCTGAATAGGGCAGAATGCAGTGATGCTATCATCTTCTTTATTAGAAGATCTCCCTCTTTTAAGACAATCCAAGGCCATTTTGGTTTTTGGTTTTTTTGTTTGTTTGTTTGAGGGCTACCAAAAAAAACCCCATATCATAGTGTTTCCTCACATTGAGTTTGTAGCCCACTAAAATTCCCAATCTTTTTTTCCAGACAACTGCTTTTCAATCATGCCTGCCCCATTTTGTACTTGTGAAGTCAATTAAAAAAAAATTCCTTCCAAAGCTCCAACTTGTCAAGATCCCTTTGGATGCTTATTCTGTCATCCAGGGTTTTAACGATCTTAGCTTTTTGTCATCTGCTAATTTGTGGATCATGTCTCCTATGCCTTTATCTAATCCATGGATACAAATGTTTCACAACACAGGACCAGGCACAGGTTCCTGGGGTGCTCCAAGTTGACAGTGAACCATTAATGACTACTTTCTGACAGCTAGGTGGTACCATAGTGCACTGAGCACTGGACCTGGAGTCAGGAAGACCTGAGTGCAAATTCAGCCTCAGACATTTACTAGCTATGTCCTGGACAAGTCACTTAACTAATGTTTATCTCAGTCTTCTCAACTGTAAAATGGGAATTATGATAGCACCTCCCTCCCAGGGTTATAGTGAGGATCAAATGAAATGATACTGGTTAAGGATTCAACACAGTGCCTGGCACATAGTAGGTGCTTAATAAATGTTTATTCCCTTCCTCTACTTTATGAATCCTTTCATTCAACCAGCTCTTAATCTGTCTGACGATGTGATCATCTAACTCACATCTCTCCACTTTTTCCATGAGAATGACATGAGCTAAACTCTAGGTTAACTCAATTTTATCTATGAAATATTTATAATTTCCTGATCTATAATTCTTGTAATCCTTTCATGAAAGGAAATAATGAGACCGTGTTTGCTCTTTTGTGAACATACCTTCTTCCTCTTCGAGATGCTCACTAGCCACTTTTTAAATAATCTATTCTAGAATTTTGCCAGGAACTAAGGTCGAGCTCAATGGCCTATCGCTGACTGATTCTGTCCTTTGCGATTTTGAAAATCATGACGATCCCCGTCCCCCTTCAGTTTCGCAGCTGCTCAGAGGAATTGCCCTCCCTTGATGTCCATGGTAATTCAAATCTCACTGATGATGGGTTAGCCATCATGCCTGAGAAATCCTGAAGATGGAGTTCATCTGAACCAGGTGACTTGAATTCACTGGTAGCTGAGACCCTATATCCTTATTTATCTTGGGTATCAACTCTTTGCTAACTATTTTTGTTTTCTCATTCCTAATTATTGCAAAGATCACTTTCCTTGGTAGGAAAAATATTTTTGCCATTTGCCTCCTTTCTTTAGTTATTATCCAATTAGCTTAATTAGTACCCAATTTAGTTAGCTAGTCCAATCTTTCCTAAGCAGCAGCCCTACTTCTTTCTGTATCTTCTTTTCCACAGTTTACCTTTAAAAAACCCTTTAGGTCGTCCTTAGTTTTCTTTCCTCACAAGCCTCAACTCATTCTAAACTTTCCTCATTTTGGCGGGACTGTAACATTTTTATGTTGTCATCCTTTATGACTTACCCTGGGTTCCATCTTCTCTTAAAAAATCTACTTTTGTTGATGAGATGTCTCTGGTCTTATCTCTTTGTTCCCTTCAGCCTATGCCCATATTTCCTCCTTATCAGAATAACAGATATTCAATTTATATTTGTTTAGGATAGTAGAGAAGTCTGAATGGGGTGCTAGGCTTGAAGGTGGGCAAATCTCCAAGACACATGGGACAAATGAGATTTGTTCATCTGAACATGTGTTTGAGTACCTACTCCCCAAGTAGGTCAGGTGTGTGAGGGTTATAAGCAATTCTAACTTGGACTTCCATATGCGGCTAATCAGCAAAGTCCCCCAATAATTTAATGAACTCCCTAATCACCTTGATGACATTACAGTGCATTATCCTTTGTTTAGAAGCATCGCCAGAGGGTCACCTCCTCATGAAAAATGTGGGCATACCCACTTCTCCCCTGCAGGGAATTCACAGACAATTCCTCATTGGCTTTCAGTGACAGGTGCTACTGCCAATGTGAGGGTGGGCTATGGCAGCTGTAAAGGAGAGTAATAAACTAACCTCAATCTCTTTTTTACCCCTGTTTCACCTTTTTTGTTTGTGCCTTCCTTCTGGCATGCAGATAAGAATTGGTGGAAATGATTGCTCCCTTTCCTCCCCAAAACATTAACTGATGGAGGCTTGTAGCAAAATCCCAGGGCCAAGGTAGACTGTGCTTACATGTAGTCTGAGACAAGAGAATTCAAGAGTGGACTTCCCTGCCCAAGAGATGAAGATTGCCTGGGCACTGATAGATTTCCTGAAAAAGCAGATGTGTGTGCCCATTTTGCCTAAAAGGGGAATTCCTAGATGATATTAATTGAACCTTAATCTCCTATGTAAAGGAAGGGAGATGTTGATTTCCTAACCAGTGTGATGTTGTTAATTGTCTGATAAATTAAATTATTGCAAAGATCATTTTCCTTGGTAGAAAAAAATAATTTTGCCATTTCTGCCTCTTTCCTTTAGTTAGTTATCCAATTAGTTGAATTAATAATTAAATTAATTAAATTCCAGAGCAGAGAGATTTCCTGGGCAGTGCTAGCCTGAGGGACTGCTTCGTGGGTAACCTCCAGTATGACAGTTCTCAAGTTTAAGAGTTCAGGGATCAGCCTTCTAGAAAGCAAAGAGAATTCCTGGAGCATTGTCTCCTAGAGAAAGAAGATCACCTACCAAGGGTGGGGAACCTAGGTCCTCAAGTGCGGCCTTTTGAACCGAGGCTCAGGGCACCATGGGACCAAGACCTTGCTACCCTACCTCGCTGCCCCTGAATAGTTAAGTGATTCACACTGAGTGTGAATGGTCTGATGGCAACAAATTTTATTTATATTTGTTGTGATTATTCAGTCATTTCAGTCACGTCCAACTCTTCGTGACCCCTTTTGGGGTTTTCTTGGCATAGATTCCGGAGCAGTTTGCCATTTCCTTCTCCAGCTCATTTGACAGATGAGGAAACTGAGGCAAAGAGGGTTAAGTGACTTGGCCAGGGTCACACAATTAGTAAGTGTCAGAGGCTGGGGATTTGAACTCAGGAAAATGAGTCTTCCTGACTTCAGGCCTGGCACTCTGTGCACTAAGGAGCCACCTAGCTGCCCCTTTGCTTCTGTATTAGTCCCCAAATATGATTGCCTTTGAAGAGCGGAGTGGAGATTTTCGACTATATGAGTGCTTTATGTGTTCTTGGAATCTGTGAGCTCCTCTATAACGATAATAAATAAACATGCATTTATTAAGCACCAGGTATTAAGTGCCAGGTACTGGGCTAAGCACTTTACAGATTCTCATTTGATCCTCACAACAACCTTGAGAAGTGAGTGCTATTATGATCCTCATTTTTTACAGTTGAAGAAACTGAGGCAGGCATTAAGTAACTTGCCCAAGGTCATAAAGCTAGTAAGTGTCTAAGGCCAGATTCGAATTTGGGTCTTCCTGACTCTAAGCCTAGCACTCTATCCACTGCACCCCTAGCTGCCTTACGGATTCTTTCATCCCTTGTGTGTTTTATTTATTTGTTTACAGACTCTGATGAATCCTTTGTGCCTTCTCTTTTTCTGTGGGGGGAAATTGTCTCATACCCAATTTTCATTTTGCTACCTTGAGTGCTTATATTGGGAACTGGGGACCCTGGTATTCATATCTGACAAAAGCTTTACATCACCAATGCCTGATCTTTATTTTACTGATTTCCCTGGAGCAAGTTTCAGAGTGAGGAACAGCAAGCTAAAGGGTGAATATTATCCTTCTGGGTCAGCCCCCAGCCTCAGACTGTGTGAGTTGGGACATTTAGAGGGCCGTAGGCCACAGATCATATATCTGTTTGTGCCTTCAGCAATATGACATGTAATTTTACATGCAGAGAGTTTGAAAACTCCTGAGTCAGGCAGTAGAAAATTCAAGATTGCTCAAATGTAAAATTGCCATAAAATTCTCTTCTCCAGTAACTGTTTGCAGAATAAAATTTAAACGAAAGTAGTCTATAACAAAGAATACTTTTGCAAGCTTAACTAATAAATAAAAATACTCCACTATCTATAAGATAAGTAGAAAAATTAGCCCTGATTTTAAAATGTTCACTTCAGCCATGCGTGACCTTTTCAAATATCTATTACTAACTTTTAGGGTAGGGGAAGAGTGGGTAGACACATTTTTTTTTTAATTGGATTTTGTAAGATAAGGAATGACCTGTATGCGTCAGTCTGACTTCTCTATACAAGAATACCATAAAACCACAGCTGTGTAATTATCAAACCACAATATTACTGGACTATTATTCACAATGCTTCAGTTAGCAGAATGGTTATGCAATGCTGAATATTTGTGTGATGTCAGAGTGTAATGCCTTCAAGAGATCGTTCAATTATTTCTATCTATTATTCTAATTTTCCTCCTTCAAACCTAACTAGGAAATTCTTGAGCAGAGTAGCCCAGGCATGTAGAAAACTTCCATCTTTAAAGGGCCAACCTTTTCTACACATATGTGCTCAACATGTCTGTAAGTATCCTAAAATTGAGAAAAGGAAATATCCCCCCATTCACACCTAATTCAAAATGATAACCCAACAGCCTATGTGGGCGTGTTTTTTCCTCAATTAAAAGAAGTCTCTTTGTTTAAAAGTGAGCATCAAATGTCTCCACCCAAATAAATAAATCTTTAGGAGATAATTAATAGCTGACAACAGGTATTTATAATGGAGGCATACATGGCCTTAACTATGGGGTTTACTTCTGAGAAGACTCTAATTAAAAAGGGAAAGAGTAATTTTATAGGAAAGTACAAATCAGCACTATGTGCCTGTGCTAATGTGGTGCAAAGACTGAGCGACCGTAATTGCTGGGTTTGGAAGCAGTATCTTTTGCTGAACATAATAACCTTGTAAGTCTGTAAACAAGCTAAAAGTATAGACGCAAAAGCACACACTTGTGTGATGAGATAGAATGTGAAATTTAGAATTAAGCAAGCAAATGATGCTTTCAGCTGAATTGTGGGGATGCTAAATTATTCTCATTTTTAACAATTCTGATTTCTGTGAAGAATCTTGTAGCGTGTCTGGTCTGGGCTACTGCTGGCATGTTGACACGATCCAGATCACTCTTTCTCATCCTTCTCACCCTGAGGCCCTCCTCTCTAATAAGAGATAGCAATGGAGTGAGAAAGTAAGGAAGGAGTCGATGTTATTAAGACATGTGATGTTTCCCATGTCATAATCTGCTTCTGTGTCTAGAAAGTGGCCCTCATTTCAGACGGTCCCCACCCATCACACCCTCCTTTGCTCGCCGCCCTGGAGTGGTGGAACAGGTAACCAAACAGGCTCAGCAGAGCTGCCTTTAATTAAACACCATGTGTTGGGGTTCCTGTCTCTACTTGTCATCTTCATCACCATCATCATCAACATCATCTCCATATTTATCATCTTCAAACTGTATTTATTAGAGGAGAAGCCTCATAATGGATATTATCGGTTCTAACAAATTAATAAAGGGTATGACTGTGGTGAACACAGACTTGTTTACCACCACCCAGTACAATGGAACTGGGGGGCCAGCCTTTACACTCTGAAGTAGCAAATTTAGCCAAAGAAACAATAGTATTACTTTATATAGTGGGTAGTCACCATATGGAAATTATTACCCCAAGAGGCTAAAAATGTAAATGAATTCAAGAAGGATTTAGCTAAATTCAGGGATGATGGATCTGTAACAGGCTATTAAGTAAAGCCAGGAATTTGTTGGTGGTAGAGGGGGAGGTAAGGCTGATGTCACTGAGAGCAACCATGCCCTTCCACAGTCTATCTCTTGGTACTTCTTTCGGGACTAGATGGAATGCGATGTAGTTCTTACCCAGTGTGACAATTCCAATAATCCTATGCCTAATTTGCATATATTGCTGTACTTGAGTGCTGTGCAAAGAATTATATACATAGTCTCCAACCTCCAGAAGCATGAGAGTTGTTACAAAGGAATGCAGGTCGGGTTGATTAGGGAGCATGGCTGTTGAAGGGTAGGATGCAAAGAATAGTATGGGTGTGCCTAGGAAAAGAGTTGTAGGGATAGGTGGGTGGTTTGTGGAGAGTGGACTTACACAGGAAAGGTTTGCTGTTCAGCCTCTGTCATGTGTGACTCTGTGATCTGATTTGGGTTTTTCTTGGCAAAGATACTAGACTGACCTTCTCCAGTTCATTTTATAGAGGGGGAACTGAGGTAAACAGGGTTAAGTGACTTGCCCAGGACCACATCGCTAATAAGTGTCTGAGGCCAGATTTGAACTCAGATCTTCCTGACTCCAGTCCTCGTGCTCTACCCACTGCCCCATTTGGGGATGGCTTTTAAGTTAAAAAGTGGGATTGACTGGTAGATTTTCTGAAACAATACAAATCTATTTTAACTGAAGCAGCAACATTCTCTGAGGACAAAACAAAAGGTAACGTGCCTGGCAAGTCAAACCAATGCCATCATCTAGAATACTACCTTCCCTTAGACTCATACAGAGATAGCCCAATAAACCTCAGCCCAAGATCCCTGGGCATAGCAGCACCATTCCTCTCCTCCCTGAATATTGGCTGCACTTTCAGACCAGTCCACAGCCATCCACAGGAAACCAACCTTTGTGGAAATGCAACACGGTAACTGCTTCTGTAAGTGTTAACGCTGCTGCCTCCTCAACAGCCACAGCTACAGAATCAATCAATCGATTGATCAATATACATTTTTAAGAATCTTCTATATGTCAGGCACTATGCTAAGTGCCAGGGATACAAAAGAGGCAAAAGATAGTACCTGCCTTCAAGAAGCCTACAATCTAATGGACACTCGAAAAAGGTTTTTGCTGGCAAAGTCCATGGCCCTGTCAGATGGTTCAGCATCGAAAAGGGATATGGTGTTATCAGTGAAAATGACATTAAAGCACTGTCATCTGCTTTGCAACTGAAGCCTATAGATGACTGGGCCTTTCCTTCTGACTCGGAGCTGAAACCTCCTCTATATGTTGTTTCCCCCATTAGAACGTGAACTTCTTAAGAGTAGAGACTGTCTTGATTTTCTATTTGCATTCTCAGCTTTTTAGCACAGAACCTTGCACATAATAAATTGGTTTTTGTTCATAATAAGAACAGCTAGCATTTATATAGAGATTTATGTTTTGCAAAGCACTTACATATATTATCTCATTTGATCCTCAAAACAACCCTTTGAGATAGGTGCCAATGTCTGTTCTATCCACTATGTGTGAATGTGTCCCACAGCTCTTCTCTTGAGTCGTCTTCTCTCTTTTTTTCTGCATTCTCTCTTGTTAATCTCATTAGCTCCCACGGGTGCAACTGTCACCCACATTTAGATGCCTCCCATATCTCTATATGTAGCCTGTTTCTATTCTGAATTCTAGTTGTTGTTTAGTCTTTTTCAGTCATGTCTGACTCTTTGTGACCCCATTTGGGGTTTTCTTGGCAGTGACATTGGAGTGGTTTGCCATTTTCCTCTCCAACTCCTTTTACAGATGAGGAAACTGAGGCAAATAGGGTGAAGTGACTTACCCAGGATCACATAGCTACTAAGTGTCTGAGGGAAGATTTGAATTCAGGAGGATGAGTCTTTCTGGCACTCTATGCATTATGGCAACACCAAGTTGTCCCCAGTTCTGCATCACTAACTGGATGTCCTGTAGGCATTGAAAACTCAACTTATCCAAAACAGAACCCCCATCTGTCTCCTAAAATATCCTGTTCTTTCTAATTTCCCTGTTTCTGTTGAAGACATCACCATTCTTCCATTCACCCTGGTTTGCAACCTCAGAGATCATCCTTCACCTTCCCCTCTCCCTACCCTCTCACACCTACTCAATGGCCTGGTCTTGTCCCTTCTACCTCCTCAACATCTGTTTCCTTCTCATTACTCACCCAGCCGCCACTCTAGCTTAGGTCTTCATCACCTCCCACCATTATAATAGCCTCCTAATTGGTCTTCCAGTCTCTCCTCTCTAATCTATCCTCCACCCAACTGTCAAACTGATATTATTCCTAAAGCATACATCTAACCATGTCACTCTCCTGATCAAGAGACTTCAGCAGCTCCTCATGGTCCCTACAACTGTTTGACTTTTAAAGTGCTTCGTGACCTGGGTCTTACCCTTCCAGGCTTACTGTAGATTACTCCCTCTCACACATTCTAACACTCCAGTCAAATTGGCCTCCTTGCCATAACCCATAAACAACATTCCACCTACCACCCCTATCACTTTGCTTTTGCCTTTATACACGGATTGTCTCTCAGGCCAGGAATGCACTCCCTCCTCACCTCTGCTTCACAAAATCCATAGCTTCCTTCCAAGCTCAGCTTAATGGTCACGTCTTCCAGGAAGTCTATCCTGATTCCCTTTTAGTTGGCTGGTGCCAACTCAGGCCCTTGGCTGAGCCTACAGCCTATCTCTAGGAGCCACCCAGGGGCCATCTCCAGTCCTCCTGATCTATATCTGGCCATTGGACCCAGATGGCTCCAGAGGAGAAAGTGAGGCTGGTGACTTAAATCTGATTCACTTGCAAGTCATGGCATCCTGATATCATAGTCCTCTTCGAGAACGAATGACAAACGAAAACTACAACTAGGATCCTCCCTCTCCCTATCTACTTGGACTACTCTTCCCTCATCTCTCTGCTTCTCCAGAACCTTACTCATCCTTCAAGGCCCTATTGAAGGCCCACCTTCTCCATGAAACCTTCCCTGAAAACTCTTCTAGCCTTCACAGTTTACCAAGCACCTTCCGTAAATGTTCTCATGTGATTTGCCCATATCACTTACTCTCTGGACCATACATTTTGGCAGTTAGTACATTTCCCTCTTTTTGTTCCAGACTGTAACTCATCTCCCCAATGCAGTGGGAAGTTTCTTAAGGGAAGATTCTGTATCTTACCTTTCTCTATTCCACCTTCCCCCTCTCCCTCTAGTCACTAACTATGCTGGAGACGTAAATGCTTAATAAATTCCCACTGAATTGAATCAGACTGCATTAAGGAAGAAGATTCCCCATGGGCAGCTTAGGGAAGAAGAGCTTAGGGAGTATCTGGAGACACTGGGTTAGTGGGCGGAGTTTAAAATCTCACTTCCTAGTCACCTGACTTTCCACCCAGGGTGTTTCCTCACAGGTCTTTCTTTGATGACACAGTGGTGTGTCAGCTCTGGGGGCCTCTCACTCACTCACACAGCTGTCTTCTTTGCTCGAGGCAACGTACCAACCAGAGGTTATATCTGGGGTCAGGTAGCAACCTCTGTGGTGCTGAGCGGAGAACAAACATTTCTTTATCTTCTGCCAGACACAACACTGTCTGCTACTTTTTTCCTGTTCCTATTCCACAGCTGAAGGACCATGAAAGGTTTCTCTGACACTGGGGAAGAAACATCATTCCTCTTATTCTGGATTTTTTCCCTTTATCTTTGCCCTTTCCTCAGCTGAATATTGCATATTTTGAGTCTTGTAGTACCCAGATGCCACAGGGACGAGCTTGGCCTAGATTTCTTTGTGACCAGATTACATTCCCATCATCTTTTAATATTATCAGAAGAGCACGATTGCATTACGCTTAGGAATTATCTTTCTTCAAACTCAGAACTCTCAGAACACTCCAACCTTCTTAACTTGCCCTCTGGCTTGGTGGAGAGAGTACTAAACTTGGCATCAGGAAGACTTGGATTTAAATGTTACCTCTGCTACTTACCAGCTGTGAGACCACTTTGCCAGACTCTATTTCCTTATCTGTAAAATGGGGATGATGATACCTGCAGTACCTACCTCACAGGGATTGGTGTGGCTCAGACAAGACCATATGTCCCACACTCCTCAACCCCAATTAATGTAACTAACAAGATGTTTGATGCCTTATGCCTTTTTCTGAGTTGCAGAATTAGTCAAAGGTATAATCTCTAGGTACAAACTGTTCACTAGTGTGAACAATTAGACACTTCTATTGAATCAAAGGCGTAAACTAGGAAGACACTGAATGAAAGCAGATGATGACTCACAAAAAATGTCTTGTGGTTGCTTGACTAGAAGCAGTTACCTCTTGTGGGGCTTGGAAAAATCAATAAGCCAGTTGGGAATCCTGCATTCCAAGAGCAGGCCAGCCTAGCCATAGAATGATTCCAGCCAAGACCCTGAGGGGGAATCACTTGGAGAGAGAAGAGAGACTGTCTCCTCCACCCTCCACCCCCTCTTGACCAGAGGATGACCTTGCAAACTTTGAAAGATTGAAAGATTTGGATTCATGGAAATGTCCTGGGAATAGCTGTGGCTGACAGCGGTGTCTGTATTGGGAGCCAAAGATAAACTAGACACACCAAAGGAAAGAAAGCTTCAGAACTCTACAAGGGCACTGACCTTCAGAGCCTAGCGGAGAGCTATCTATACATGCTTAAGGGGAAGGAACTTCATAAGGTCTCCATAAAGCAAGAAAAGCACTTTGAATAAATCAGAAACTACACACATATCTTCTTTCATCTTACGTCTACTTTCCCCTGGACTCTGTATACACTTACGAAAGGTCCCAGACTTTTGGAGGGGAATGTTTTGTACCAACTGTTCTTATGACACTATCTCAGTAAATATTGTCCAATCGATTTTCAGTCATATCTGATTCTGTGATCCCATTTAGGATTTTCTTGGCAGAGATACTAGAACGGTTTGCCATTTTCTTCTCCAGCTCATTTTACAGATGAAGAAACTAGGGCAAACAGGGTTAAGTGGCTTGCCCAGAGTCACATGTCTAGTAAAGGTCTTAAGCCAGATATGAACTCAAGAAAATGAGTCTTCCTTTTTTTTTTTTGATGAGGCAATAGGGGTTAAGTGACTTGCCCAAGGTCACACAGCTAGTAAGTGTTAAGTGTCTGTGGCTGGATTTGAACTCAAGTCCTCCTGACCCCAAGGCCAGAACTCTATTCACTGTACCACCTAGGTGCCCCAATGAATCTTCCTGACTCCAGACTTGGCACTCTATCTACTAGCTGCCCTACCTCAGGAAATACTTGTATCTCTAAAAGCTAACCAATTCTGGCTGGCTCATTGATAAACAGTGAGGAGTTCACTGGATGGGGTCTTATGAGCAACAGTACTAGAAACCAACCCCAATCTTTCAGGGTTATCCTTAGAACCACGAGGTGGGGGAGATCCAACTTGGCAATGGAAATGAGAGTTGGGAATGTTGGGAGTTGGAAGCCCAGAGAGGGTGTTATATATGGAAAGTGTCTGCAAACTTTAAAGCGTTCTATATATGCCTGTTATTCTTATTATGTCCTCTTTAAGTTGGATAGATTTGTATATTATAATCACAAAGTACTCAAGTGGATCTGTGATTCCATCAATCAGGAGATTGCAGATTACAACTCATTCATACCTATCCATCCCATGTGACTCTTGACTATGTCCTCCCACATATTAATAAACCCCCATTAAAATGAATTGAATTGTCCCTTCGTAATATTACAACCAACATGGAGAAGAATCTTCCACCAGAGTCTTATTCTGATGCGTCATCATGATGTGGAGGGGATCAGAGGTTCTTTTTTTTTTCTTCCTCCAATCATTCAACCAGCATTTATAAAGCACTTACAGTGTGTCTATGATAAATGCTGAGGATTCAAAGACAAAAGGGGGAAAATATCTCTTCCTTTATAAAGCATACATTCTAATAAAAACCCCAAATTGTCTCTGATATATCCAGCTTAGGCACAGACCATAGAATAATAGAATCTTACAGTTGTAAAGGATCTGAGAAGACCTGTAGACCACCTCTAATCTGAAACATGAATTCTCTCTACCACATCCTCAAGGCATGCTCCTCCAAGCTTTTTTGAAGGCCTCTAGTAATGGAGAACTTGCTACTTGCTCAGACAGCCAATTCCATGTTTTCGGATAGCTCTGATTATTGGCATTTTTTTCTTTATGTTGAGATGAAATCTAGTTTTCTTTACCTAGCATTGCCCTCTGTTGTTTGTCCTTTGTTCTCAAAGAAGATCATGACATCAGGAAGATGATGCCATGACCTGCAAGTCAATTGGATTTAAGTAAGAGAGGGCTGTGTAAAGTCACCAGTCTCACTTTGTCCTCCAGAGCCATCTGGGTCCGGTGGCAAGATACATAACTGATTTTCCATTATTTGAAGAGAGTTATCATGCGCCCAGTAAATCTTCTCCTTTCTGGGTTAAACATCCTCAGTTCTTTCAATCAAACCTTCCATGCATGGTTTTGAGTTCCCTCCTCCTCCTCCTCCTCTGATGTGCTATAGCTTGTCAATGTCACCTCTAAAATATGGAGCCCAGAGAAGCAATGGAAATATCTAGATCCTGTCTCTTCTTTCCCAATCACTTAAAATTTCTTTCTTTGTAATACTACTTCACTCTCCAAAAGCAGATATGGAATGTTCATGTCCACTTCATTTTGATGTGTGAGTTATTAGTTAGTAATTGCATTTCAAAAAAACTGCACAACATATTGAGAGGAAGCCTTGTCTTCTTCATTAGATTGTAAGCTCCTTTCGGGTAGGGACTATCTCTTTTTCTTATTTGCATCCCCAGTACATCCCACAGTGCCCGACACATAGTAGGCACTTAAATATTTATTGAATTGAATTGGAAAAGAGTTATACAAAAGCTTAATATGCTGAGGGTGGGTGGGTTTCTGAGCTTGAAAAATAACAGGGCTTACCTCAGAGTGATTTAATATTGGGAAGCTGTAGGAGGCTCAGCTCTCTTTACATGAAACATGTCCATAAGAATTAAGCGAGAAGCCATTACCTCTTCTTTGCTTCAGTTCTCAAACTAGACTAGATTCACTGTATCAGTTTTCTTGACATTGTTCACCTGTACTTCAACTTTCTCTGCAATTACCTAGTCTAGGAACCTGGCCACACAATCAAGCTATCCATCCATGCCATGGCTGAGGCAAGTTGAAAGAATATGCCTTCGTTTATGCCAGCCTAGATATGGGTCAAGGCAGGGATGGTGGTTAGTCTGGGTTAAATGAGCCAGTGGCCGGTAGAGAAGCTTAGTTGTTGTCAGAATGAACAGAGAAGCAAGAGCAAATAGGTAGCACTGGGGATAGTAGAGGCAGCTTTAGGCATAGGTAGTCCAGTGACCTGAAAAGCTGCCTCCAAGAAGGTCTGAGCCTTCTTATCCTAAAAGCTCTAGGCTTAGCCAGTTGACTTTACCCCTTTTGATGGAACTCTTTGATTGTTATAGGGGCCTTACCCATATTTGCTATTTCATCCCTGTTGTGCTAGGTTACCATCTTCATTGGATAGTAATGAGAGCTGTCCTGAAGTGGAATAGCCTATCTTGAGAGTTGGAAGGTCCCCCTCCTTGGAGGTCTTCAAGAAGAGGTTAGATGACCACATGTTGGTTGTGTTATGGTGGAGTTTCCAGTAATGTGTCAATTAATTCCTTTTAACTCTCAAATTCTTAAATTCTGTAATAATATATCTCAAGGCTGTGAGGGACCTCAGGGAATATCTGGTCCATTTCCCTCACTTTACAGATGAGGAAACTGAGGCCCAGTAAAGTTGCCCAAGGTCAAAAGTATTAGCACCTACCTTTCAGGGTTGTTGTGAGGATCAGATGAGATAATGATTGTAAAGCACTTAGCACAGTGCCAGAGTACATAAGTAAGTGCTATATAAATGTTAGCTATTATTATTATTGTTGTTGTTGTTATCATTATTATTATCTCTTTCCCTGGATCAAGATAGGTCATCAATGTTACAAACCATTTGTCTTTGTTTTTAGTATTTTTGTCATTTAAATTATTGTAATCATTGTGTATATTGTTTCCTGGTTCTGTTTATTTCACTCTGCATCACTTCTATACAAGTCTTCCCATGTTTCTCCAAATTTCTCAGATATATCATTACTTTCAGCACAACAACAGTCCAGCACATTCATATACCACAATTTGTTTGACCATTCTCCAATAAATGGGCACCTACATCTTTTTTTTCAGTTAATTGCTATCCCACATACACACACAAACGTGTTGCTGTGAATATTTTTTTAATTCATTTTATTTTCAATTCAGGGAACAAAACAAGCATGTCCATAAAACAGTACAATAAAAAAGATGATTTCACAGAAAACTGCAAACCTATCATGTATAACTTGCTATTCCCTCCAAACATACAACAAAGTTTTCATGTAAATTTCTTTCTTTCCCTTCCTTCCCCCACTTGTAAGGGACCTTTCTTTCTGTCCTCAATATCCTTGGGGCATGAGTAATAGGATCCCTCAGTCAAAGGATATGAAGATCATACTTGCTTTTTTCACATTACTCAAGTTGTGATCTTTAGAGGAAGCCATACAAGAATCATACTCAGGGCCACAGTCTTTCATGTCTGACAAAGACCATAGAGCATGTCCCAGAAAATCTGAGGGCAGTCACACATGCATCAAAACTTCGTTCTTTGGATGATCTAAAGGCCAGGATCACAAATGTAATCCTTTCAGTCACTGAGCAGCAGCTGAACAAAGTTTCTACGAAGTTTGAAAATTGACTAGAGCAATGTACTAGGAGAAGACAGTGATTATGTTGAATTTTATATTTTAAATGGTATTTTTATGGTAAATTTTTAAGATTTTAAACTGTAAATTTATATTTACATTTTAAATTATTATGATGAATTTTGATTTTAAATTAACATTTTACAATTTTGAATTATTCATCTTTAAAATGTCTTTTTGTAAGTTTGTGGCATTTATACTTGTGAAGTTATTAAAGCTGTACTTTTGGGACACCCTGTCTTTATATTAGTGCCTCCAGCAGATCCAGGAACTCAAAATTTTGTGAACTCTATTCATCTTTATTGACATTAACTAGGGGGTGAGATATAGTGTAGACCAGTGGTGTCAAACCCAAATAGAAATAAGGCCACTAAACTTTGCATAAAGATCCCTGTGGACAGCATACTGACTTTATTTTATACCTAATATTAATCTATATTTTATTGTAGTTTTATTTATTTTGTTAAATATTTCCCAATTACATTTTAATCTGGTTCAGGCTACTCTCAGTAGTGTTGTGGGTTATCTCGTGTTTGACATCTCTGTTACAGACCAAGAGGGGAGATAATATTTATTATCTAATCACGGGCAGCCAGGTGGCACAGTGGATAGAGCACAGGGCATGAAGTCAGAAAGACTCATTTTTCTGAGTTCAAATCTGGCTTCAGACCTTTAATAGCTGTGTGACCCTGGGCAAGTCATTAAACCTGTTTGCCTCAGTTTCCTCATCTGTAAAGTGAGCTGGAAAAGGAAATGGCAAAACTACTTCAGTATCTGTGCCATGAAAACCCCAAATGGGGTCACAAAGAGTCTAACATGACTGAAACAACTGAACAATAACAAGATGTGTCATGGCAGAGGAGGAGAGAGTAGAAGACAGGAGGAAGTATTCAAAGCTTTTATTTATTGAATCTGGAAGGTTACTAAGTTGATTGCTTTAATGAGAAGGAGTAGCCTGGTGAAATGGTTAATGGTCTTTTTTTTTTAATGTGTTAGAAATACTATGCAGTCTTTTTGTTTATGGGGCTTCCTTAGAATTGAACAATTGTCAATATACTCTTTGCTGGTGGTTTTTCCCTGTGCAGAAATGTTTGAAAGTCATCCTGAATGAGTTGTAATTCTTTGAGGTTACTTGTCTATCAATCATGGGTACCCATGTGTGAAAAGTTAGAAGGAAGGAACTATCAGAGTTGGAATCCATAATAAACAAAAAGCGGATATTTAGGATGAAGGTGAAGATTGTATTATTGCATTTAAACTTGACATTACACCGGTGGCTGTTTGAGATGTTGGCATGGGTAGCGGCCAGGACAAAGCCATCTGGAACAGGTCCAGGGGAGCTTGAGGATAGGCAGGTGGATCTGTGCCACGCTGGAACGGCTGGGGCTATGCCACATTCAGAGAAGGTCTAAGCAATAGGACGCCAGAACACTGGCACAGAAAAGAAGATGTGGGGAAGACTTTTAGAAGATGACTTTCGTGTCTTCTCTCCAGGTAAGTTGTACGTGTCTCTGCACACAATCAATTGAGAAGGATGGGGCTTCAGGAATGGAAGCCATGTGGGGCACAGGCTTATAGACTTAGAGCTGGGAGAGATGTTAGATGGCACTTAATTCAACATTCCTATCTTTAGAGATGAGAAAACTGGGACAGCTAGGTGGCGCAGTGGATAGAGCACCAGCCCTGGAGTCAGGAGGACCTGAGTTCAAATTCAGTCTCAGACACTTGACAGTTACTAGCTGTGTGACCCTGGGCAAGTCACTTAATCCCAATTGCCTCACTAAAAATAAAAAAAAAAGATGAGGAAACTGAGACCCAGAGAGATTAAGTATTTTACCCAACAATTTGTCCAAGTTGTGACAAAATTAGGATTTGGACACATCTCCTGACTCCAAATCTAGTCCTCTTGCTACTATGCTATATTACCTTGAGGGAATTAGACTCAATGAATATGTGTCACAAATTAATAATAGCTGCATAATTTCAAGCTCCTTCTGAACCATCTCCTCTTCCTTAGAAATCAGGGGACCGTAATATAGGGAAAATCTGAGAGGCATAGTCAGTGAAAATAAGCCAGAGTTCAAATACTGGATCAATCAGTCAAACATTTATTGTCATTGTGTTGTTTTTCAGTGTTTCAGTCATGTCTGACTCTTCATAACCCCATTTAGGGTTTTCTTGGCAAAGATACTTGAGTGGTTTGCCATTTCTTTCTCCAGCTCATTTTACAGATGAGGAAACTGAGGCAAAAGGGTGAAATGTTTTGCCCAGGGTCACACAGCTAGGCAGTGTTTGAGCCCACATTTGAACTCAGGTCTTCCTGACTCCAGGCCTGGTGCTCTATCCACTGCACCACTTAACTGCCCCCCCAATCATTTATTAAGTGCTTACTATGTGCCAGGCATTATTCCAATTGCTGGACATACAAAAAGCACGAGCCTGACACCGAGGTTATGAACCTGGTTGTCTGGTATCTCTGACAGCAATGGGGAAGCTTACTAGAGGGTTTGGTTTGTGGGGGAAAGATGATCAGTTCTGTTTAGGACATGTTGAGTTTCAGATGCCCATGGGACATCTAGTTAGAAATGTCCAGTAATAAGTTAGAGACATGGGCCTACACCAGAAAACCTACCACCTGGCATTCCCTTCTATGTATTCTTTATCATCTCCTCCTTCTTAATTTTTAAAGATGCTCTCCATGAGAATCACAGTCTTCATCATAAGATTATAGGTGCTGCTCTAAAATTCTTTTTTGTTTGGCCATCCATCTGGAAGGAGTGGGTGTTGAGCACATTATTGCAAAAGCTTGACTCCCAGGGCAATGAAGAGGAGGAACATGAGGAGAAAGGATTAACAGAAGCAATATATGAATTGGAGGACCCAGACAGATAATCTAATTAGGAAGACCATGGAGATGGAATGTCTCCAGAAAGAAAGGAATGAGAGACAGCAGTGGGGGGCAGGGCTTCTATGGTAGGATGATATGAAATTGTTCTTCCTTGTTGAGTCACCCCCATGACATAAATGATGATGAAATCATTCTGAGGTGCATTCAGTCAGTGACAAAGTCCAAGATAACCTTGGGCCACAGTGAGACTTTAAAGTCATGTCACCAGTAAAATGGCAGACTAGACTTCTCCCCCAGTGCCCACTAATTCTCCAAAAATGCACACCAACAAAAATAAAAGAGGAATTATGCATTTGGTGCAGACCATTAATATCTGAATCCAGAGGACCAAAGGAGAAAACCCCAAAGAGGTAAAATCATGAATTATTACTGGAGAATACTATCCTTAAAGTGTTCATTCAGCATCTCTTCCCTGCTAGATTCCCATGATTCCAGCATACATAAACAAACCAACTTAAATCAATCCATGGGCTTGTGCTTAAGACACATACTGGGATCCTCTCCTACTGAAGAGACAGCTGGTATACTTTACCCCCACACATCTTTAACTGCAAAGCTGACATTGTTTCTATCCAGCCATTTGAGGAAGAGGGGGAAGAATAGGGTACCTTCTGCCTGAAGTAGCCTATAAATGAGAGACATCCAAGGCTGCAGAGGATATGTTTGTACCTTCCTTTTCTCCCTCCCCTAACACCAAGCCTACTTCTAACTCTAACCCTTAACCCTACAAAAAGTGACAGCCATTGATTCAGATCATTGAGAGAAGGAAAGGACAAGAGTCAAGGGGCATGGAGCCATCATAGATAGCTGTAGCAGGTCTGAAGGCAAGGGACTGAAACACAGCTAGGGCAAGTCCTGCCTCCACTTGAGGCAGTGACTCAGGTCAGTGAACCGTAAATCCTCCAACAAGGTGGAGGCTGAGGCAGTTCTGCTGTTCAGTTCCAGTAGGATACCCACCATAAAGACAAGAGTTAGAAAGTGACTATCAGGGAAATACAAGGGGAAAAGAAGACTGAAATACCAAAGAGTTCAAAAAGAAGAAAGCTCAGTAAAAATCTAGAGCACAAATAGAAAAATCAGCATACAAGATCCTAAAACTAGAAGAAAGGATGAACACTAAACCCTCAAAGAGATTGCAAAGCTCTCAACCAATATTAAAAGACAAAGGAAAGTTTACCAATGCCTGATTAAACATAGAATTCTGTGGAATCCCAAAGAAGTGTGGAACAATGAGAGGAAATTTTGGAATGTTTCAAAAGAGAAATAAAATCTACAAGAGAAAAATGAGAACACACAAATGTCAAAATTTATAGCACCTAAAAATAATTTTTAAAAAATCAGATTGGAAAAAAAAAACTGAATCTATTGTGGAGAGTTTCTCTAATGAAGCAAAAGAGAGGTTAACAGATTTTGAATATAAAAATAATGAAGTGGAAGAAAATCTGGCAGAAGAAAAGCAAACAATAATGTTGTTTAAAAAAACACTATATTAAAATATCTCTATAGAAACTGAAGCCATTGACCTTAAAGATAGGGAACATATAGGCAACTTAAGGATCACTGTTCTCCAAGAACATGATAAGCTGAAAGACTTGGACATCATAACACAGGAAATAATACAACAAAATTTCCTAGAACTTTTGAATGCAGAAAACAAAGTACCAATGGAAAGAATTGATAGATTAACACACAGCGGAAAAAAATCCTACACTTCAACTGTGGATCAAAGTAGTAATAATAATAATAACTAACATTTATCTAATGCCTACTTTGTGCTAAGCACTTTACGAATATTTCATTTGATCCTCACAATGATGCTGGGAGGTAGGTACAATTATTATCACCATTTTACAGCTAAGGAAACTGAAGTCGATAGAGTTAAATGACTTACCCAAGATCATACAGCTAGTAAGTGTCAGAGGCTGGATCTGAACTCAGGTCTTCCTGACTCCAAGTCCAGCTCTCTACCCACTGTACCACCCAGCTGCTTCAGTGGGTAATGATTAGAGGTGTCTCTTCAGGTTGCTTGTACAAGCCTTTTTTCAGGTACAATTTTTACATCTGTCCATGGACCATCAAACATCCTTCTACATGCCAAGTCACAGTTTGCCAGATGGTGGGTATTTAACACTCATTGTAGCATAGAACATAATATAAATAAAAAGGGTGGAAGATAAGAATAAAAAATACTTAACTCTTAGTTTTTTGCTTCCATTTTCTCTTCCAAGGAGGGTAATCTTTGGTCTAGGAAAGACAGATTAAAAAAATAATGAATGGGAAATTGAAATCCAAGATAAGTGAGGACATGGTAAAATGGCATCCAGCTGTTGCTAGTGAGTTGAAGACATGAAGCCTGGAAGCCTAGGCTTCTGAAACAGCTTTGCTGAAGTGCTATCAGTTATCTCTGAGAATCAGTGCATGGAAAAGGGGTCATAGAACTGGAAAAGGACAGAGATTGTCCTGATGGTCATGAAAGTAAAGAGGGTGGGGTCTGAAAACCATTGTCCAACAAACTTGACTTGGATTCCCAGAAAAATTTTAAAATGAATTGTTAAAGGAAAGGTTTATGAACATAAGCTACCAGTGGTCAGCAAGTGAGAACACGATTTCCTCAGGAATAAGTCATGGCAGACTAACCTCTTTTCCCTTTTAAAAATGGTTACTAGATCAGAAGAATGACCTAGATATAGTATATCTGGATTTCAGAAAAGTAGTTGATGCAATCTTTCACATAGTCCTTGTGCACAAGAGTATTACCTTGGGAGAAGTCCATAGTGGAGGTCTTTGAGGATCTAGCCTTAATCTTGTGCTAATGAACGGTTTTCTTAATCTCTTGAGTGATACAAAACTGGGAAAGATAGCCAGATTGTTGGATGATATAGTTATGACTTCAAAAGATTTTGGCTGGCTAGAATAACGGGACAGATCTGATAATATTAAATCAAGTAGGGATAAATGTAAAGTATCCGATGCGGGCTAAAGACCAACCAAGTATACACAAGCTGGGGAGAATATGGTTAGATAACAGTTTGTGTGAAAAGCTGTCTATGGATGGCAAGCTCCATACAAGAGGCAGGGAGGCAAGAAACAAGCATTTTATTCTGCACCTACTACACTCCAGGCACTGTACTAAATGCTTTACCAATATCGTCTTATTAGTAAATAATGTGATACGGGGGCAAGAACACGTGCAATCTTCCTTATACTTCAGGAAAGACAGTGTCCAGGATAAGAGAGGTGATAATCCTTCTGTACTCTGGCCTGGCCTGGATACACGCTTTCCTTCTATCTCTGCAATTTCAATCCATCATAGCCAAAGAGAATAAATATATTCTCCTTCCATATGACAGCCCTTCAGATACTGAAAATCATGTGGCTCTCTTTGCCCACATCCTCAAGTCTTCCTTTCCCTAGGCTAAATAAACATTCCTAATTCCTTCAACCAATCATCCCACCATCCTGATCTCC
This sequence comes from Phascolarctos cinereus, assembly GCF_003287225.1. Classification (NCBI taxonomy): domain Eukaryota; kingdom Metazoa; phylum Chordata; class Mammalia; order Diprotodontia; family Phascolarctidae; genus Phascolarctos; species Phascolarctos cinereus. The sequence goes on along the minus strand of NW_027555958.1, from coordinate 47,078,314 downwards.
TTCATTTTGACACACTCCAGTCTGTCAATGGCCTTACTAAAGTGGGGCACTCAGAACTGAACATACCACTCCAGATATGGTCTGACAAAAGTCACACGGGGATTAAGTGACAGAGCCAGAATTCCATCTTGGGTTCCATGATAGAGAATGGTATGGTTCTTCTAGCACATCATTAGTCACTGCACAAATATCTCCCATCTAGGGAACCAACAGCTGAGTTAGTATTTCTAAACAGTCTAAAAGCACCCACCGTCACACAGTTTGTTCAGCCATTTCCCAATCTGTGACCACCCATTTTATTTTCATGTCTTTGGTACCACAGAAAAAGTGCTACTACGGTTATGCTGGGATATAGGTCCTTTCTCCCTTTGATTTCTTTGGGGGGACATTTTGGGCTACATTCTTTGCACAGATTAGAAGTGGGTTGATTCATTGAATTGAGAAGTATTATAGGGGGTTTTGCTCCCATATGGAAAGAATATCGTGTTCTGAGTATTCAAAAAAGATGGGGTAGCAATAAATAGTATTGTTTTTCTGAATAAGTCTCTAAGCTCTGTGACAAGGGCCTATTGAACTAGAGTTGTGCTGGCAAATGTTCAACAATTGATACAGAGGGAAAAAATGTATTCAGGACACACTTTTAAGTTTAATCGACATTATCAGTATTTTCTCCATCACTTTCTAATGTCTGAACTATCATCAAAACAATCAATCATGGGGCAGCTAGATGGTGCAGTGGATAGAGCACCGGCCCTGGATTCAGGAGGACCTGAGTTCAAATCTGGCCTCAGACATATAACACATACTAGCTGTGTGACCCTGGGCAAGTCACTTAACCCCATTGCCTAGCCAAAAAAAAAAAAGAAAAAGAAAAAGAAAAGAAAAGAAAAGAAAAGAAAAGAAAAAACAATCAATCATGTCTTGATTCACAGCATTTGCCAATTTCCAAAGTATAACTGCTCCCACTGAAAATTTAACACTCAGCTCTAGCTGATCAGGTCTGACTCCAGCACACCCCTGAAACTGAGCAAATTGGAAGACTGGGGAAAATCCCTTAACATTACATACTGTGATGTTCATTATCACCACTGTTGTTCAATATGGTACTGGAAACGTTAGCTTTAGCAATAAGAGAAGAAAAAGAAATGGAAGGTATTAGAATAGGCAAAGAAGAAACAAGCTATCACTCTTTGAAGATGATATGATGATATACTTAGAGAATCCTAGAGAATCAAATAAAAAACGACTTGAAATAATATTACATACTATGAGCAAGGACCTTGGCAATAATTTTGTTTCAACTTTTACATCTACTTGCAGACTTTGCTTTTGCCCAGAGAAGCCAGCTCTGTGATTAAAGTAGGGCAGGGATAAAACAGTCTAAGAAGTGGACCTGTGGTTTCATGGGTATAAAGAGCTAAGTCAGGGAATTCCCTCTTCCAAGGCAGGTAGAGCCCTACTCTTCCACTTTTAGCCTTAGAGAGTTGTCTAGACAGCCTGAGAGGTTGTGCCCACTCCAGGCTCACCTGGCTAGTACGTGTTGAATTCATGTGTTACTGACAATTCTCTAACCCATATGCCATGCTGCTTCTACCTTTCTGGCATGCAGGTATGATGAACTGAAACCACTTTGTTCTGCTTCATGCCCAGGCCAGTTGACTGGTTGCCATGGGTTTCTAATGATCCTCCACCCACCTGTCCAAACATCTTTCTATTGGCCCTTACTGGGACCTGCCAAGATTACTTGGTCTTCTGCTCTTGGCCATCCAAGGTCTGATCCATCCTGTCTTCCATCAACTTCTGGTATTGACAGGAAGTAGGGGAGCTATTTTGAGACAAGGAGTCCTGCCCAGAACCTCTTAAACTACATCATGTAGGGGGCCAGATAATCATGAGCCCAGTCCTGCCAGGGGCTTCCAGATTTAGAGTGTGAACAACATTTAATCCGACAGAACTGACATGCAAAGTAGACCTTATTCTGTTTTAGGCTGAGTTTTTCAATGACTTGGAGGGGAGCAGAAGAAATTAGATCGGTGTAGCACCCTAATTCAACCAAGTAGTTGACTTACTGATTATTAGAAAAATACAGGCTCAAATGATCATTTGCTGTTGGGGGAAAAGCTGTTACTGTTATGAAGCAGAGAGGTTAGTCTGTAAGTATTTTTATGGGGATATATTAATTTCCTTTTAAATATTCAGTTTAGGAGAGGACACAGACAAATAGGGCTATGTTGCTACTACCACATTAAATTTTAATTTTATCAGGCTGTAATCAAGAGTACAGATTGAGGTTTATAGTATTTTGTTTTGTTTTGTTTTGTTTTTGGCATGACCAATGGAAGATTTGTTTTGCTTAACTATGTGTGTTTGCAATGGGTTTTGTTTTTCTTACTTTCTTAACAGTGAGGGAGGGAAAGGGGATGAAGAGAATATGGACCTGAAAATAAAATAAAGTTTTTAAAAATGATGGAGAAAAAGGATAATGATGTAGATTAAATTTAAAAGTGTCAAAAATTTTAATGTATATTTAAAAGGAACAAGCTACATGCATGCGATGGATTTTTGATTTCATGTACAATTTTCATTTTCTGGCCTTCTTTGTGTGTGGAAATGTTCATGCTGATTTTTTTTAGTTCATAATAAATCTTTTTAAAAGAGATTCACTTTGGGATATTTCATTCTTTTTCTCTTTACTTATATGTAACAGAAAAGTAGAGTCTAGGTTGGTTCAAAGTAGGATAGAGAAGAGATAAGGAAGTAATTTATGTCACAGAGGGCTCAAGAAATTTGAAGGGAGTATATATTGTGTAATGTCTACATCTTTATATTTCACGTTTGGCTTTGTGGACATTTCCATCATTGGAGAGTCCCTCTGTTTTACTCACATATTTAAAGACCTATCGTGGGAAAGAGGAATTAGACTTATTCTCCATGCCCCCAAAGGGAAAAAGTAAAACTCAAAAATGAAAGTTTCAGAGAGGTAGATTTCAGCTAAATTTTAGGAAGATGTCTAGAGCAACCCAAAATTCTATAAAATAAAAATTGGAATAGACTACTTCATTACGTAGTCAGTTCTGTATATAGCACCTGCATGTGTTCCACAGTGCAGCCTTTAATATGGGACATGTCTGTCTATTCACTTTCTGGGCTGGTTCATTCACCCCCATTTGCCTTTGGATTGGCAGGTCTAGGCTCCCAGAGAAGGACGAACACTACGTGACTTCAGTTCAAACTCTCTCAGGGTACCAGGGATAATCATATTGGGGAGACAGCATATTCCTATTGTTGACCACTGTAGCCCATGAGCCCCCATCTGCATGCCTCTTATTTATACAGTTTCTATCACCACAATACCATAATCTCTTAAATATAAAACATTTACTTAATGGTAAGGCAAAAGCAAGAATTACCACATCGCTGTAACTCAAGATACAGGAAATACATCAATAATCAAAACATCATAGTTCACTCTTAAGCTTTGATCACACTCTCCCAACCATATGTATATTATTTGTGTGGGAAAGTGAGCATACATTTGAGGAAACTTAGCAGGAAGTTGCAAGAGAGAAAATCCATGTGATTCAACCTTTACCAAATATCAAGGTTTACAAAATCCTTAAAAACCAAAACAAAGAAACAATCTCTTTCCTTAACCCTTTTGGTGGTCAAGGGAATTCAGTTACCAAATCATCTCTTTTCCCCTTCAGTGCCAAACTTCTTGAAAAAGTTATCTATACCAAATATTTCCATGTCCTCAAAACTCACTCTTGCCATAGCCTTTTATAGTCTCTACCCATTTCCTCTCATTGCTTTTATTGGCTCCTCATCCTTTTTCTGACCCATGAAAACGGTTCTTTTCCCAAGTTCCGTCCTTTATTCTCTTCTCTTTATAGATTCCCATCCTACGTCAATGTTTTTCACTCTTATGGCTTCAATTACCACCTCCATGCAGAGTACAGTCGATTCTGCTATAACATGACGTATGTGCTCCTACAAGTCACTGCACTGTGCAAAATCACAAAATTAAAACTTCAGGGCTTGTGGGGGAAATGGAGTTAGGGGCACAATACTCAAAAACATCATTAGTGACACATAAAAAAAGGTAGGAACCTAATAAAAATGGCATTTTTATACATGTTGAATGGTTAAGAAATATAAAAACATGACAATAAATAGTGGCAATATCTATGGTCTTGGGTTTCTGCTCAGCTGGCATTTGGTTTCCAGAGGACCTGGGCTGGCAAAGTCAAATCACCGCTGAGGAGAGAACAGCCTTGGTGGGCCATGCTCCCAGGCCAGGGCCTCAGCCGTGGTAGAAGGGGAGAGATGGGGTGGAGTTAGTCCAGCAAGATATAATAATTTCACCTTGAGAAAGACCAGAAGTTTGCTTCTGGAGCTGGGTGTCAAAAGCGTTGCAGCTAGAGAGTTATTTGCTAAATGGTGCAGTTTTCTGTGTTTGTTGATTTTTGTTGTTTCTCTCAGATGAAATTTAGCATGAATAACACAAAATCCGAGTTACGTTCAAATTATTTCCTAATATATCAATCTCGTTGGAGCAAAGCCACATTTTCAAAACAAGCATTACAACAGAACTGACTGTACAGTCAAATCCTGTCTCTAGCTCTCCCCTTTATCCTAGATTTTGAGATTCACATCTCTACCTGCCCGCAGGACATCTCCACTTGGATTGCTCTCACCACCTTAAACTCATCATCTTCATAAATGAGTTTATTGTCTTCCCCTAAAATGAGTCTTCCTTCTGGCCTTCTGCCAGTGGCACTGTCATTCACCCGGTCTCCCATGCTGAAAATTTTGGTGACGACTTCAATTCTTCCCTCTCTTTCCCTTTCCACGTCAATGATTTACCAAGTCCTATTGATTGTTCCTCCACAATATTTCTTGCATCTGTCCTCTCATCTCTAGTCCCACTGCTAGGAAACTAGATAGAGGCTCATTCCAACATGCATAGATCCTTACAACGGCTCCTCCAACCCATCCTTTGTACTCTTACTAGAAATGAGGATATCTGCAAATACAGGGTCATGTCATTCTCCTCGCCTCTTGAGTAAAGTTCAGTCTCTTGCCTGGCATTCAAGGCTCTTCATTCCAGCTTGTGTCATTACTCCTCCCTACATCTTCTAAGCGCCAGTCAAACCGAACCACTATCTTTTCCCCAGACAATGGTTTTTGTTCACGCTGTTCCCCATGATTAGAACATTCTTCTTTTCCCACTGATTTCCTACATAAAAAGCTTAACTCAGATGACACTTTCTCCATGAAGTCTTCTTTGATCCCCTCAGTTGGCAACAATCCTTTCCCCCTTGAATCTCCCCAAGCACAAGACTTACCCCCTACTAGAATGAATGATCTCTGAAGGCAGGGACTACAACTTTGATGACTGGGATAGAAAATTAATGTAATGTGGCAGATCTCCAAGGAAGATGTATTTGGACAGGCGGGACTTTCATTGCCCATCTCATCAAATCATATCAATAATCATCAACTTTCTTTGTCCATAAGCAGGGATATCCTTTCCCCCAACCTATGCCCTACGCTGAGTGTCATGATTCATCTCTTTGTATTAACATCCGGGTCGGTGTACTGAATCCCTCAGTTTTCACTCTCATTTCCACTATCAGCCTTGCCAAAGGGCAAAGAGAAATGGGACCCATGTTTTAAGTCTGGATCGGGATGGAGTGGCCCCAGTGGTACAAAGGACACAAAGCCTAGTGGTTGGTCCTAGGGTCTCCTTCAGGGGAGGCGAGCTTTGAGGTGACTTGACTGCAGCAGCTGCTACGGATCCCCAGTCAGTCGGCAGCAGAGACGGAGGAGGTGTCCATGGCGACCTTCTTGCCTCAGTGAGTGTGGGAACTGTGGGCTTCCCAGGGTGAGGGGGTGGGAAAGTAAACAACGTGGCTACTGCAGCTCTGGACATCTTAGCCTGTGCCGCCGCCTTGCCATCCCTCCCACCCAAACTGAGGAGGAAACATAAGAAGAGATGATCCACTCACAGATATCGAGGCTCACAAGGAAAAAGGTTACCTGCCTCTGGGCTGGACAAGCCCTTCCCTGCTGAGTCCCTTTCTTGTTGCCTCTAGAAACAGACATCTCGCTTTTATGCAGCCCTTCATATATTCTTGGATCATCTGCAAAGAGGAAGCAGGGTTTGTTAGGAAGAGGATAAAATCAGAAATGTATTATTTTGGTGGAAACTCTCCTTTCCTTTCCATACTGATGGTTTATCTGAGGTCCCCCCCCATTAATCATCAGTGTTTAGAGTCGTTTCAAGGCTTCTTCCTAACAAAGGGCGCTAACCTGGGACAAGAGATGGTTTGGAAGTTTGGTTATTACTTGACCTCCTTTTGAAAAGGGTTTTTGTATATCTGTGTATTGCCATTTATAAAATTAACAAATTAAATTATATATACTATGTGTTATATATATAATCAGCAAATTTATTTTGTGATCCTTAATAATAATAATAGCTAACATTTATATGGAGCAACTAGGTGGACCAGTGGATAGAGTGCTAGGCCTGGAGTCAGGAAGACTTGAGTTCAAATCCAGCCTTAGGTAATTACTAGCTGTGGGACCCTGGGCAAGTTGCTTGACCTTGTTTGTCTCAGTTTCCTCATCTGTCAAATGAGCTGGGGAAGGAAATGACAAACCACTCCAGTATCTTTGCCAAGAAGACTCCAGATGGGGTCATGAAGAATTGGACGTGACTGAAATGACTAGACAACAACAGACATTAATATCGCATTCACCATGTGCCAGGCACTGTGCTAAGTGTTTCACAATCATTATCTCATTTGATCCTCACAACAACCCTGAGAGTTACGTGCTATTATTTTCATCCTCATTTTACAGTTGAGGAAACTGAGGCAAACAGAGCTTAAGTGACTTGCCCAGGATCACATAGCTATCTAGTATCTGAGGCCACATTTGAACTCAGGTCTTTCTGACTCCAGTTTTGGTGCTCTAGCCATTGGACCACTAGAGGTTTCCCGCTATGTACCTTTCTTCTGTTATTATTATGTGTTTGTTTCTGCCCCTTATTCCCAAACATTTCCCTGCCCTCTCCTCCCCCCTGCTTCAGCCCTCCTTACCTTTCTACCTAAGCCAACCAGCCCTTAGTAAAGCAGGGGGATAGGTAGAATGTGGATTTCCTGCCCTCTCACCCACCTCTTTCTGATGCTTCCTTCCCTCCTTCTTTGGCACCTCTTAAACCTTCTGCATCAACCATAGGGCCAGTGCCTCGATGCTGCCTGCAACCATTGGGTCCCTGACCCTACCTGAATCTGCCTTCGTTAAGTATTATTCCACGTAATGGATCCATCCTTTCCTAGCTTCTCCTTCAAGGAGCCTAAAGGTGTTAACACCTGAAGATTCTGATCTGAATTTTAACAGAGGATTCCTGGAGACACAGTGACTTTCTTCTCTAAAAATTTTCTACAAATTCAGGCACTAACATAAGGATAGTGGAGAAAATAAATAAATTTTCAAGCGAAAAGTTCCTTTCCAGAACTCACCAAATCCCATTAAGCATAAGGCTACCCCTGCTACCAGCTTTTACCGGTATACACCATTATGATTCCACCTTCTCCTTTTGCCTTAACTAGAGGGGAAGGGGAAGGAGGAGCTAGTGGTCAAACTCTATCTTAGGTCACTCATGAAGCAGCTAAGGCTAGTTGAAGTTAGCTTCTGTGAAGTTAGACACTGTGAAAAGAATTAAAGGGATAGAAATGAGATACCCAAGGGGTCAGATGCCCTGGAGTTTTCAAGGACAGAGAATAGGCAGAGAGGGATCTTCTCTGGCTCAGCCACCACAATCCTTCAATAAGACCATAATGCCTTTGGGTAGGAGCTGGTTCATGAGTATAAGGTGAAGTGCAGGAGAGACTGAAAGCATGAACTGAGAAGAGTATCTGGCAGGAAGAAAAAATGAAACTGAGTTGGGGCAGCTAGGTAGCACAGTGGATAGAGCACCGGCCCTGAAGTCAGGAGGACCTGAGTTCAAATTCAGTCTCAGATGCTTGACACTTACTAACCATGGGGCAAATCACTTAACCCCAATTGCCTAAGCAAAACAAAACAAAATAAAAAACCCTGGAACTGAGTCAATTGACTTGGATCTCCCTAGATGCTATAAGTGGAAAACAATTTGAAAATTATGTTTTACTGCTTAGATCTCACTTGCTTGGTTTTGGGGTGGGGAGGGCAGCCATCAGGGCTAGAACTGCATATTGGCTAAAATTGTTAGATTGTGGGTGGCCAGCATCTAGGAGAAGGTGTGGCCAATTCAAATGGTAGTTGTTCTGTTCCGTATTGATTTATTCCTTTCGTGCCTTTGAGTAAAAACTATGCGGCAATTTTTTTTTTTCTGAGTGGCTATTATGCCCTACTCATAGCTGGGAGGGCTCAGTGAAATATAGCCGGAAGGAAGAGTTTTCCTAGTGGGAAGAGGACTTAAGAGCTATTTCGACTGGATAGCTCTGCAATGGCCATACCCCTTTAGACTAAAGAGACCGGCAGCTGCCATTTAGACAAGGGCAGAGGCAAAGATAGAAAATTGCTTATTCACTGAGAATCAGAAAGCTTGGCCCTTTTCTTGGAACTTGGCTCCTGTTGTGATTTGGGGTGGCATTAGAACCCAACCAGGTAAATAGAGATGGTCCAGACACGGTCCCTCTGGTTCCTTCCTTCACTCACCTTGGAATACCATAAACTTGCCTGGATTGTTGAGGGGATTGTTTGCTATTTTTACTGTACAGTGGTCGTATCTTACTTTTTCTTTCTCATTGTGAAAGTTGTGATCTAAAAAGCAACTTCCCAGAGGAAGTACTAAAAAAAAAAGTACTTATTTCCTTGTTATCTCTACCATACAGATGAGCTAGATACTGCTGAGGCCTAGAAATAGGTCTTTAGTAAAATGGCCACTAAAAGGCATAGATGTGAATAGGAAAAGAAAAAGGACTCTCTGAAATGGGGGAGGGGGAGGAAGGATGATGTTGAAAATAGCATAGGATCCCTAGCATTAGAGAAAGAGATCGTGGCAATCTGGTCTTATAGTCAGAGGGGCGACATGGCTTCTAGACATGGTTCTAGAACTTAGAGGCTAGTCTGAGGCAGAGCCAGAGGGTAAAACAAACAATTTCATTTGAAAAAAAGGCAGATGTGAGGGGTGGGTGAGAGTGAGCTCTTGAAGATGACACTGAGGTTACAAGTATGCATGATTGGAAGGGCCATGGTGCCCTTGATAGAAACAGGGAAGTTCTAAAGGGGGTGATTTTGGAAGGAAAGAGAATGAATTTTGTTTTAGACGTGTTGTGTTTGAGGTGCCTATGAGACATCTAGTTTGAAACATCCAGTTGATAATTGGAGACGTGGACATGGAGCTCAGGAGAGATTAAGACTGAACACACAGATCCGGGAGTCATCTACCAAAAAAGATGGTAATTAAGCCCACGGGAGCTGAAGATGAGGTCAGCATGTGAGAGAATACAGACAGAGAGTAGAGCCTAGGACAGAATCTTGGGTCACACTCACAGTTATGGGGTATGATATGGGTGATAAATCAGCACAAGAGATTGTAAAGGAATTGTCAGGTAGGAAGGAGAAGAACCAGGAAAGGGAGGAGTCACTTAAGCCAAAGGAGAAGAGAGTATCCAAGAAAGAGAGTGGTCAGCAGCGTCAAGGACTCATTATACAGAATAGGACTAAGAAATAGCAACTTAATTTAGAAATTTAGAGATAGCTTAAAACCTCAGAGAGAAATTGTCTACTGAGTCAGAAGGCAGGTCACAAGGGGTTGAGAAATGAGTGGGAGGTGAGAAAGTGGAGGTGATGAGTTTAGAGGATGCTTTCCAGGAATTTGGCTGTGAAAGGGAGAAAAGAAATTGAATTCTAGCTTGAGGAGGTATCAAGGTCAAATGAGGGCTTTTTTTAAGATGAGGGAGAAATGAGCATGTTTTAAAAATGGCAGGGAATGAACTAATGGATAAGGAAGGACTGAAGATAAGAGAAAGAGGGGAAATGATTGAGTGTGGCAGCCTTCTGCTTCAACAGAGGTGATGTTGTAATGGTGAGAAGGTAGGCGGGGGAGGAAATTAAGCCTCACACGGTTTTTAGGCCACCTTCACATATTAATTTAACTGATAGTACTGTAAATGTGAGAGGTCCAAAAACCAGTAGAGGAAAGGAGCCTCATCAATATCAACGCTCTTGTTATGAAACTAGAAGGCAAAAATAAATGGCTGCTAGGTTTTCCTTGGAAGAGCAGATAAAGGAGTTGGTGCAAGTTTGGTTCACAGTGTCCCCAAAGGTAATGAGAAATGTTATGTTGTGGGATATTTGGTCATTTCACTTTGCAGTCCGCATGATGAATGGACACAAAAATACCTCCATGGAGATCATTCCAGACATCTGTTATAGAAGAGCAAGCAGTGGAGAAATTCTATGAAAGTACATACATGTCCACACCAAGTCAACAAAAACTTTGATACTTGGTGACTTCAATGTCAGGATGAGTACTAGGAGGACAGCAAAAACTATTAAAAATTTTGCTTTGGGTCAAGATGCAAAAGAAGCCTGTGACTTGTAGAATACTTAGAAGACTCATGCCCTTGAATATCTTAACTATTTTCTTGTAGAAGAGAGTCATAAAATGCAGGACAAGATGAATATTGAACAATATCTCCCCAAAGTAAAATTGACTATGCCTCAATTAGCTGGAAATCACTGATTTCTGACATGGACATCATTTCAGAATCAATTGTCTATGGGCAGTCAGGTTATTGACTAATTAGAGTAAAAATCCAAACGAACACAAATTTTAAGGAAAGGCAAAGATGAGAAGACATTGCACACAATTACAACAGTTCCAACAGGTCTTATCTAAAGAAGATATTGATACCGAAAAATAAGAAATGGATATAAAGAAAAACATTAACTCTGATTGTTCCTATTTCTTAGAGAACTTTATATGTAAAATAGTCATGCAAACATATAGGCATTGTCATTTTTGTATTTTGTATTTTAAGTAGAACAGAATCCCAAATACCCATGTTATGTTCAACAGGAAACCAAGGAAGTGTTTTTAAGAAAACGAAACTATTTTTAAAGTGATTTCTTGTCATCTTAAATCTAGAATCAATTTTGTCTATATTTTTATATTTTATGAGTTGTTGAATGAGCAAATGGAAAACAATAATGATTATTTTCATGGTATCAATTTTATAAAACTCAGTTAAACATAAAATATATTTGACTTTACAATGTGTCTGCAATGTCTGCTTCAACTGTATGCTTTCAAAATTAATTTTATTATTTTGTTGGTTGTATTTATTTTTACAGATAAAATGTTAATATTTTATACATTATTTATATTTATTTTAGTTTTATTATACATTTTGTTCATTAGTGTATTTTTTAAATAGTTAAATTTTTTTATGATTAAAAAACAAACAAACATATCTTCAACCAATACTGCTTGAGCTTCTTGTTCACAAAAGCAACAGTGATTTTTACTAAAGTTTAAAATTGCACTGACTTTGGGACATTTTATATATTCATTTGCAAAACATTAAGAAGAATTATAGAAAATTGTAAGTGGTGTAACTTTACAAATCAGCAAAAAAAAAACCCCCACAATGTAAAGAAAGCAAGCCTGTAAAAAAAAACTTAGTGTGAGACTCCATCAGGTTGAATCATCCAGACATCAGTTATTATAAGGCATACAGAAGCCCCCTCTGAGGCCACTCTCCCAACTAGGCATTTGAGTTCATAGGCTGAGTCCCCCAAAAGGTCATTTACTGTAACTATTTCCTTCAATATAAGGGGAACCTTAGATGGTGTTTCCAGTTCTGTCACTCCTGAGCCCACATTGGGTACCCCCTATCAAAAGTGAGCCAGCAGATATCAATTCACTTTTAGAAAACAGATTTATTGAGAAACAAGAATAGTAATCACAAAACGCTGCCCTCCAAACTAGGGGCATGCTCTCCACTTGCACAAACCAGGAAGAATGAGCTCACACTTAAAAGTATAATGGTGGTGAGACATGTACGCAGGGAACATGTGTGGCCAAGGCAATTCGTAACTCTTGAACTGCAGGGCCTCAGTGTCCTTTCTTTCTCCAGAGGATTCTCAGAAAACTTACCATGGAGCGTAGTATCAGTAGTGGACAAGTCGCCATATCTCTGTTGAATGAGTGGATTTGCTGCTGGGCTGGGCCAAATCTATTGCTGAACCAGGCCTACTGCTGGCTTACGTCACTCCAGTGGTAGACCAGGCTATTTCTCCTCTATGCTAGGGCAGTACTCTGGTCTAGGCTAGTACCCTCTCCACAAAGCTGCCACTTTCCCTAGGGGACTCTCTTTTCATATCCTTTTTCAGTCACTTCCCCTGTCATCGGCCACTACTACTCCAGTGGCTACTGACACCACTCTAGTCCTTGGTGGGACATCTAATGGGGCCTCTGGATCCCAGCCCCAGAAAGCTGTTAACTAGACAGGGCAGAGTACTCATTTACCCAAGACCAGGAAAGAACAAACATCAGTGACAGAGGTGGCCTTGTGTGCACAACTGTCATAGCCAGGTGGAAGATAGTTAGTCAACAAACATTTATTAAGTACTTGCTATGAGCCAGGCATTGGGGATGCAAAGAAAAAACATGGTACCTGTCCTCAAGGAATTCCCATTCTAATGGAAGAGTCAACGTGCAAATAATTATGTATATGCAAGATATATGCACAGCATAAATGGATGGTAATATCAGAAAGAAGGTACGGGGTGGATGGGAGTGAGAAAAGGGGAATTACTTTTCCCCCCACATGGCTCTTGAAGACAGCTCAAAGTAGTACTGATTCCTTGCAGACGCTAAAGAAAGTTATCACAACGCACAATTGTGATGCTCCTCCAACTGGGCAGCCAATTAGAAGATGCTTCGTTGTCACAATACCAACTTCTGAATCATTGTGGCCAGAAACCAGCTCCTCCCAAGTTTCCATACGGTCACTTGGACTAAAAATAGGGTGGGGAATATCTGTGTATCCTCAAAGGATTGTACCCATTGTACCCCGACCCACCCCATTCTATGTAAATAAAACTTAAGACATGAAATGTAACAGATTTGTTAATATTTCTACAATGTTACTGGTGACAGTAGGAAGACCACATTTGGACTCTAAAGCATCAGTATCTGATTGCTGTGTATGAAGAGAACAAAATGCCACTTAAGAAGTTGAATAATTGGCCAAATCCAGACAGAAGATATCCATGCAGGAAGGAAAATAATTTTAGAGGACTTTGGGGATCAGTTTCAAGGTACTTCAAAGTAAAGAAGATTTCAAAAGAATGGAAAATATCATTAATAGCACTTTTATTTTTAATTTTAATTTTATTTTTAATTTAAAATCTATTAAAAACTATTAAAATTTTTATTTATTTTTTGTGGGGCAATTGGAATTAAGTGACTCACCCAGAGTCACACAGCTAGTAAGTATTTCTGAGGCCGAATTTGAACTCAGGTCCTCCTGACTCCAGGACCAGTGCTCTATCTAGCTGACCCCAAAATTTATTTTTAACTTGGCAGAAATAAAAAACCCATATGTCTCTCTTCTCATCCATATAATATTGTTAGGACATTGGTTTCTTCAAGTATTGAGGTTATCTTTGATTAAAATATGAGAACAGAAAGGTCACACTTTTGTAGTTCTCTTTAGTAGACTATGTCTACAATTACACAATTGCCTGAGAAGTACAAAGAAGAAAAATAGCACGGTATTGTTTGTTGATGACAAAAAGGGATTTGACACAGTAGAACAAAACACAGCCTCAGAGGATCTCTTCCTCCAAGGCATCTTCCATGCAGGTGTTCAGGTCATTAAAATGTCCTTAATGGATACAGCCACAGTGATAACTATTCAGTGATGATCTAGCTATCAAAAGTAAGCAAGGTGTAAAACAGGAGCAGCTAAGAGGCACAGTGGAGTGAGCACCGGCCTGGAGTCAGAAAGACCTGAGTTCAAATGTGGCCTCAGACACTTACTAGCTGTGTGACCCTGGGCAAGTCACTTAACTGTTTGCCTCAGTTTCCTCATCTGTCAAATGAGCTGAAGAAATGACGAACCACCCCAGTATCTTTGCCAAGAAAACCCCAAATGGGGTCACACAGGACTGAAAACAACAAAACCAGGGAGAAACGTGACTGCCAAAGCTATTTCACTGAATGGAACATGCCATGGGCAGTCAAAATGAAAGAGACATCCCTTAGAGAAGTGATGCTCCTTTTTAATAGATGACATGATGCTGGTTGCATCAAATTCCAGAATTCGCCCCCTAGTCATAGCTGTGAAAGGTGCCTAATCTTACTCTTCTTTAACTTGTTTATGGTGAGACCTTTCATAGTCAGGACACGTATCCATTTTTATCTCATTGTAGTTGATGACGTATGATGTGGGTCTAAACTTAATTTATGCCATCTTGCTTTTCTGCCTCCCCATCAATCCTTGCCAGATGAAGAGTTTTTCCCCAGGTAATTTATGTTGTTGAGTTTATAGAAGCCTTGATTAAGTTCAGTTTGATTTATCCTCGTCTAATCTGTTCCATGGATCTACTTTTCTGTCTTATAATCACTACAAAATGATATTGATGGTTAATGTTTTCTCATATGATTTGACAACTAGAAGTGCCATAGAGGGAGAAGTCTCTCTGTACAGTTCTTGCCTGTGTCTTTCCATAAATCCTCAATAACGAATCAGTTCAATGTGTCAGAGCCTTTCCTTGGGTCTTTTCACTTTATTTTTTTAAATATTGTTGTCTTGTTTTTTCCATCACATTCCTCCCCTTCACCCCTATTCATTAAGCCTTTCTTTGTAACAAAGATTTTTAAAAACCAGAAAAATTCAGTAATACCAACCAACATATTAACTGTGGACATGTAACATTAACAACATATGCACTATTACTTACCCATAGTCCCCCACTTCTCCAGTGAAATCAGGACTATACCTCTTTTCTGGGGCCAATCCTGTTCATTTTAATTGTACAATGTTTAGTTTTGTTTTAAGTTATTCCCACTGTTATAATAATAATAAAGTATGTTTTTAAAAATCTTTGTCACACATGACTAATACGGAATTATGTTTTATATGACTGCAGATGTATAACCCATATCAAACTGCTTATCTTCTCATTGAGGGGAAAATAGAAAGCGGGAAGGAAAGAGTTTGTAATTCAGAATTTAAAAAAACAAATGTTAAAAAAAATTTACATGTAATTGGAAAAAATAAAATATTTTTAAAAAATCTTTGTTACAAAGAAAGGCTCGATAAGGAAGGGAAGGGACAGGTTTGGGGTTTGAATTAGTGGAGAGAATAATAACAATAATAATAATACTTATAATAGCAACAATAACTTTCATTCATATAGGACTTTATGTAGGACTTTTAATTTTGGAGAGTGCTTTACATATATGATCGTATTTAGGCCTTACAATCCTGTGAGTAGGTACTAATGGTATAATTACCCCCATTATATAGATGAAGAAATTAATCATTCAGCTAGTAAGTAACTGAGGCAGGATTTGAACCCAGATCTTGCAAACTCTGAACCTAGTCTAACGAGATTAAGAATCCATCAAAGTATCTTTACTTTGTGTAGGTATTTGTGTAAATACATAATTATGTATTTACAGTGTGACTAGCACATAAATTTGTGTGCAAATATGTGTATATATTACACACACAATAATAATAGATAGCATTTATATAACACTTTTAGACTTGCAAAGCTTTTTTTTAAAAAGGCAACTGGGATTAAGTGACTTGCCCAAGGTCACACAGCTAGTAAGTGTCTGAGGCTAGATGTGAACTCAGGTTTTCCTAACTCTAGGCCCAATGCTCTATCCACGGTGCTACCTACTTGTCCCACAAAGCACTTTAAAAATACCATCTCATTTTATCTTCACAACAACCCTGGAGGGTAATAATAATAGCTGGTGTTTATATACATCTACTATGTGCCAGGCACCATGCGAAGCACTTTACAATTATTATCTCATTTGATCCTCACACCTCACACCATTATCATCCCCATTGTATAGAGGAGGAAATGGAGATGGATAGAGGTTAAGTAACTCACTCAGGGTTATACATCTAGTAACTATCTGAAGCCGAATTTGAACTCAGATCTTGCTGACTCTAGGTCCAATGTTTTATCTACTGGCCCACCTAGCTCCCTCTATACATACATATATGTGTCTATGTATGTATATATGTATATACACAACATATATATATACACACACACACATACACTACACATATTCAGTTCATTCCGTTTATTATGCACCTGTTGTATGCAGAAAACTATGTTAGGTACTAGGAACATAAAAACAAAACTCAAATAATCCTGTCCTTGAAGAGCTTACTTTTTTGTGTGCTTTTTTTTTTTTGGATGAGGCAATTGGGGTTAAGTGACTTGCCCAGGGTCACACAGCTAGAGGAACTTTCATTTCATGGAGAAGGAAAGAGTACAATATGAACACAGAGATACTTTCTGTGTGTGTGTACATATAGACATACATATTCTCACACACACAGATTTGTGTGTGTGTGTGTGTGTGTGTGTGTGTGTGTGTGTGTGTGTAACTTCAGAGAGAAATACAAATCAGGCTAAGCCTTGTGTAGGAAGGAAGGTAATCCGGGATTCTCCGAGGCAGAGTTGAGGACCGCATTTGTTCCAGACATGTGGGAACTATTTCACACAAAGCCAGAGAGGCAAAAGATGAAATGTCATATGCAGGGAATCACTAGCTGGCCAGCTTGACTGGAAGGGAGAGTATATGAAAGAGAAAAATACAAAATGCAACGTGTCCGAGCATATCAGACGATTATAAGTGGAGATCTGGGAGGCACCTTACAGGCCACATAGGTCAGCCCTCTCACTGTACAGATGAAGAAACTGAGGCCCAGAAAAGTTAAGAAACTAAGCCAAAGTAGATAGGAGGCAGATTGCAGAGGATTTTTCATGCCAGCTCGAGGATTTTATATTTTATCCCCGAGGCAACACGAAGCCATGGGTGATTTTTTTAACTGGGGGGAGGGGTGGGAAGGGGATAGTGTCATGGTCTGATGTGTGCTTTAAGAATATGAATTTGGCAGCTGTGGAGGAAGGATTAGAGAATGAAAGCCTGGGGACAGAGAGAGTAAATAATTCTACCTTATTCTTTTAAAATCACACCTTGATAAAGATTCCCCGAACTATTCTTCTCAAGATAATTGACAGGAAATTAGCTTTTTCTCTAGTTGATGGAGATGGAGTGAGTCTGTCTCAGAGCCCCTGAGCTGATCCAAAGGGCAGTCTATCAGAAGGTCAGGGCCTTTCGCAAGGACCCAAACCACGTTTGCAGCCCTTCCTCAGTTTTACTTGGGATGCAGGGCCTCTGTCCTTCCAGGCTGATGCTAAGCTGGGCTGCCCCTACTGGGGGTTTGGCCACATTCCAGTGCACTCTGCCTCTGTGAAAATTCCCCTTGTGGTTTTGCTCACATCTGGTGTTTTTCACTTCTCTTTCTAAGCATGGTCTTTAATCCTGTTTCTGCTGCAGCTGAGGGACTTCCATGATCCCTGAAGGAATGTGTGGCAAATTCAGTGACAGGTGAAAAATGTACATTGGATACTTGAGTAGGTGGTGGTCTCTGCCCTGGAGTAGGGAGCCCAAGGAGCTTGGGGCCAGGACCTGAAATTTAGACCCTGTCTGCTGCTAGCTCTCCAAGAGACTCAGACATGGTTCAGACAACTTTATTTCTCCGGGCTTCAGTTTCTTCTATAAAATGAGGACTGAACCAGATAGCTTCAAGTGTTCTTGAACTCTGATTCTATAATCTTAATGATGACTTCTAAAAAGAAAGGGTGGTCTAACCATTCAGCGATCCAAGTACTTCCTGACTGCAGTTAGTGGATGGCTATTGCTAGTTCCTTCCCCCAGAGATGACCTTCCTTTTATATACATACACATGCATGTGTTCATGTATGTATTATATGTATACCCACATGTGCATCCCCATAATTGTTTTCATATTATCTCCCCACTGGAATGCGAGCACCTTGTTTATTTATATACATACAAATATATGTATACGTATGTATGTTACATATATCTTATACATACAGTTATTTGCATGTCACCATTCATGTAGAATGTGATTGCCTTATATATGCATATACACACACATGTGCACTATGTGCATGTACATATATCTTGTGTATGCACAGTTGTTATACGTCATCACCCCTGTAAAAATGAGTTTCTTACACGTGTCTATAAGTGTATATATGCACACATGTATATACACACATCTTGTATGCACAGTTATTTGTATGTCACCATTCATGTAGAATGCTGTTTCCTTATATATGTATATATACATACATATGATTAGCCAGTTCCTTGGATGAATCCTCTATTTCTTTTATTTCCTCTGTTACTAGGTGAAAGGTAATGAAGGCTGGAGCTAAGTTAGTGACACAGAGGAAGCAGGGACAGTAGTGAGGGAAGAGATGAGATTTGGTGACAAGAGACAGCGATATTTCCGCCCTGCAGTTACTCTATGATCAAGCCAGACCCCCCCCCTCCCCAATCACGTCCTTCATATTCCCTCTTTTCTACCTTCACTCACACCAGTCTCTGTGCCTGAAATGTCCTCCCTCCATCTCTACTTGTTGGAAGCTTTTATACCCTTCAAAGCACTTTCTGATCTCTTTACTAGAAGTGACCTCTCCTTCATTCCTAGGAATGGACCACCTGTCAGAGAGAAACAACCACGCTTCCCCTCCTTTGTGGCTGGACTCACTGCCTGGACTCCCATCTATCTCCTGACCCTGTGTCTTGACTACCCTCCCCACCCTACCCCTACCCCAGCTCCCTATATTGGTCGTCTTCTCCCATTAGCCTATAAGCTTCTTAAGGGCAGCGAAAAACCGACAATAATAACATTCAGCATTTATATCTCTTTAAGGTCTGCAAAGCACTTAATGTGTTACTACATTTGGTTTTCACAGCAACTGTTGGAGGCAAGGGCCGTGCTCCTCACCTGAATTCGTACCCCAAACCTGGCAGTTTGTAAATGTTTAAAAATGCTTTGCTTTAATCTCTCTCTGTCTCTGTCTCCCCTTCCCTTTTTTTACCTCTCCCTTCCCTTCCCTTCCCTTCCGTTCCCTTCCCTCCTCTCCTCTCCTCTCCTCTCCTTTCCTCTCCTCTCCTCTCTTCTCTCTCTCTCCCTGCCTTTTCCTCCCTCCCTTCCTCTCTCCTTCCTTTCCCTCCCTTTCTCTTTCCCCTTCCCTCTATCTCTCTCTCCCTCCTTTTCTCTCTCCCTCCCTCCCCCTTTCTTTTCTCCCTCCCTTTTCCTCTCTTCCCTTCTCTCTCTCTCTCTCTCTCTCTCTCTCTCTCTCTCTCTCTCTCTCTCTCTCTTTCTCTTTCTCTCCCTCCTCCCCCTACTCACTCCAACTTTGGATTCTCACTGCACCCTTTTCATACTTCTCTTATGTGTTTATCATGTTTTACTTTGTATTCTAGCTATTTGCTTCTCTCTCCTATGAAACTGAAAGGTTCTTGAGGTCAGGGATGATTTCTTATTCCTCTCCCAGAGGACAGTGCAGTGCCTACCCACAGCAGCCTCTTCATTAGTATTTGCTGCATGCTAGTGTTTGTCAAGTAAATCCAAGATGTTGGTGAAAAGATGAGGCAGCAAATAGGAAAGGCAGATATAAAACAGAAAACTCTTCAGACTCAAAACTTTAAAAAAAAAAAAGAAAAGAAAAGAAAAAAGAAAGGTGGCCAGAGGTACACACACAGACTTTGGACATGGGCATTTCCACAGCTAAATCCACCCGCAAGGTTGACTTCTGGTCCCCACTACTCCTGCCTCAGGGCTGCAAATCTTAATCGCTTATGTTGAGATCATACACCTTCCCTAGCTCTTTGATAGTCCACACACGCGGCCCAAAGTCAGCCCTATTCTGGATCACACTTCGATAGCCAGAGACTGTAGGCTGATCCCTTACTGACCAGACCCCCTTCTGAAGCTCTTTGCTAGGTTTGCCCTACCCTGAGCAGCATGCCAAGGGCCCGATACTTCCCTCTCCCTAGTACTTACCCAAACTTACATGACTTGTGTTCTGTCCCCCTCTGGATCACTGCTTATTAGCAGCTAATGAACCAATCTGGGCTTCTCAGGTGACTGTGAGATTATTAGAATCACTTGGTAGTTAGGTATGAAAATTTAGGATGCACAAAAGTGATTATTTCTCATTTATGTTTTGCCTGCAATTAGTGTATGCCTACACCAGGCGAGCAGGGGCATCTTGACTATGGTGACATAATCTTAACACCTAATTATACAAGCATATTTAAATAAGAGCGCTTAGTACGATTTTAAACAAATAAAAACAGAATCTCGTATTAAAATGCCTAAATACAAAAGACATATTGGATTCACATGTGGTATAGACATGGAAGAAAATTTAAAGGTATAGACAGCTAACTATAAATTGTTAAGTTAGTCAGTAAACTTATTATGTGCCAGCCACTGTGCTAGGCAATGGGATACAAAAAGAGGCAAATGACAGTCCCTGCCTTCAACGGGCTTACAATCTAATGGGGAGACAAGCAAACGAATATGTGCAAACAAACTCTAATGCAGAATAAATATGAAATAATTAGCAGAGAGAAGGCACTAGAATTAAGAGAGGTTGGGAATGACTTCCTGCAGAAGGAAGGATTTTGGATAAGACTTGAAGGAAGCCAGTGAAACCAGAAGTTGGAGATGAGGAGAGAGAACATTTCACAGATGGGGGAGGGGGGCAGGGACAGATAGTGAAAATGCACAGAACTGACAGATGGGGGGGTCTTGTTCAAGGAGCAGCCGGGACTGGAAAGGTGGGAGGTGGGTAGGCTATGAAGGACTTCGAATGCCATGGAGAGGATTTAGTATTTGATCCTGGAGGTGAAACTTCAGTTAACTAAGTGTGTGTGTGTGTGTGTGTGTGTGTGTGTGTGTGTGTGTGTGTGTTTGTATGAAGAAGAAGAAGAAGAAGAAAGAGGAGGAGGAGGAGGAGAGAGAGAGAAAGAGAGAGAGAGAGAGAGAGAGAGAGAGAGAGAGAGAGAGAGAGAGAGAGAGAGAGAGAGAGAGAGTGTTGGGGAAACTTTACCCAGACAGATTCCCCCCTAGCAGGCTATTGCAGTAGTCCAGGAAAGAGGTGATGCGGGCCTGCACTAGACTGGCGGCAACATCATAAGAGAGAAGGAAGGGGGTATATTTGAGAGATATTGCAAAGGTGAAATCAACAGGCCTTGGCAATAGATTGGATATGGGGAGTAAGAGACAGTAAAAGTTGAGGATGATGCCTACGTTGTGAGCCTGGGGGATTGGGAGGATGGAGATGTCCTCAACAGAAATAGGGAAGTCTGGAAAGGAGAAGGGTTTAGGGAGAAAGTTAATGTATTCAGTCTTGGACATGTTGTATTTAAGACATTTACTGGACATCTGGTTCATAATGTCTGAAAAGCAGTTGGAGATGCAAGACTGCAGGTTGGCAGAGATGTTAGGGTGGGATAGGTAGATTTGAGAATTGTCAACTTTGAGATGGTAATGAAAATCTTGGGAGTTGATGGAATCACCAAGTAGAGTAGTAAAGATGGAAAAGAGGGCCCAGAACAGAGCCCTGAGAGACACTCAGGGAGAGGGACTGACCAAGCCTCTTCTAATCATGATCTTGGGGGTCTAGGAGATCTTTGACAAGGGTGAGGAGAAGTTCTTTAAGTGAAAGGAAGGAAGATCCATAGGAAGAGGATATAGAGAACGCTGAGCATGGCAAGCATATGACACAGGCATTTAATTGCACTAAACAGCTGACACCAAGGAAAGTGACCGGTCAACAACATCGGCTTATGCACAATTTGTCACCACACTGAATACTAGTGAATAACAGACCTTTGGGGTGGCGCCTAGATGACAGAAAAGCAGGAATAAGTTTATAGAGCAACCTCCATCTCTATCCCAACTCTTCCAAACACATGTGAAAGACAAACCAAACTGAATCTTTATTGGGAAAACCAAGGCAAAAATCAGGGTGAGACAGTTTTCCAGCCCAGGACAGCATAGGGAGATAAAGAGGACTATAGATAGTAGGGATAGGGCCTGGCCAGGAACGTGTTTCAGAGCATTCTGGTGCAGCATGAGGCTGTGGACCAGGGCAACAAGGACCAGGTCCACCACATGTACAAAAATATTCATAGCAGCTCTTTCTGTGGTGGCAAAGAATTGGAAATTGAGGGGATGCCCATCAACTGGGGAATGGCTGAACAAGCTGTGGTATATGAATGTAATGGAATACTATTGTTCCATAAGAAATGATGAGCAGGCAGATTTCAGAAAAACCTGGAAAGACTTAGATGAACTGATGCTGAGTGAAGTGAACAGAAGCAGGAGACCATTGCACACAATAGCAGCAACATTGTGCTATGATCAACTTTGATAGACTTAGCTCTTCTCAGCAATACAATGATCTATGACAATTCCAAAAGACTCATAATGGAAGATGCTATTCACATCCAGAGAAAGAACTGGAATCTAAATGCAGATCAAAGCATACTATTTTCTCTCTCTTTTTTTCTCTTTCTCATAGTTTTTCCCTTTTGTTCTGATTCTTCTTTCACAACATGACTAATGTGGAAATATGTGTAATATGATTGCACGTATATAGCCTACGTCAGATTGCTCGCCACCTTGGGGAAGGGAGAAAAAAATTTGGAAATCAGAATCTTAAAAAAGTGAATGCTGAAAACTATCTTTACATGTAATTGGAAAAAATAAAATAGCACTAAGTAAAAAATTGATAAAGAAATGGAATTTTTTTAAAAGTACTGAGTCCAGTAAAGAGGACCCTAAACTTATGTGATGGACAAGAACTACTGCCATTGGCACTTCTGTTGCTCACTCCTCAGGTACAGGTTATAGATACAGGGTGGACTGAGCCAACATCTACATTGTGCTACAAGCCAAATGTATTCATACCTCAGAAATCGGCAAACACTATACACCAGAGCTTGAATGATTGCTTTCTTGATTGTCTAGACAAGGAAGTGATGGAGAAAATACTAATAAAACACATTTATTTAATAATTTATTTTATATTTTATATTTAAATTTTTATTTTATGTTTTTTATTGATTCATTAATAATTTATTTAATAAAACTTAAAAGTGTGTTGCACATTTTTGGATTGCTGCTTGTTAAACAATTAGCAGCATGACCCTATTTATAGACAAAATCCAGAGCCCAGATTAAAGGAAAAAATAGTATAAATAGGTAGAAAGAAAGAATTCAAGTATTAAGGAGCCTCAGACAGGATCAGAAACGATTTGGCAGCTACCACTATAAAAAAGCAGAGAGTTTAGAATATGGTATTCCAGAAGGCAAAGGATATAGGCTTGCAATCAAGAATAATTTACCTGACCAAAAAAAAAATCCTACAAAGGAGAAAATGGACCTTTAGTGAAATTAGAAGACTTCTAATAATTCCTGAAGAGAAGACCAGAGCTACTAAGGAAACAGAGAAGTCAAGAGAAACATAAAAAGGGAAACATGAACAATCATAAGGGACCAAACAATGATAAATTGCTTACACTCTAATATGCAGAGATGATACATGTGTTCCCTCTGAACCTCAGCAGCTACAGCCACAGAGGTGGTCTAATTAGACCGAAGGCCTGGCAGGGGTTCTGTTATGTCTTGGTGATCTTGAAAGGATAACAGAATGGGAGATGAAGAGGAATATACTAGGGGAGGAGGAGAAAGAAAGTTTAGGCAAAAGTATCTCACAAAATCAGGGTAACCAATTACAAGTCTATGCAAACAAGGAAGAAGGGTTTAGGGGAGCAGCTGACACTTAAACCTAACATTCATCTGAACTGGCCAGAGGAGGGAAGAATACACACACACACACACACACACACACACACACACACACAATTAAGTACAGAAATACACTTCACTCAACATGGAAATGGGAAGTAAAGGAGAAAAAAGAGAGAGAGGACAATAAGAGAGGGCAGATTAAAGTAGAGATTAGTCCTAAGCAACATGATTTCTAACTAAGGATGTATAAAAAATATAGTTATACTTCTTTTTGGAGTGGTAAAGCATTGGAAGCTGAAGAAATGTCCATCAATTGGGGAATGGCTGAACAAGTTATGGCATATAGAAGTGATGGAATAGTATTGTGCTGTAAGACATGATGAAAGGAATGGGGAATATCAGAGAAACCTGGGAAGAATTGTATGATCTGATGCAGAGTGAAGTGAGCAGAACCAGGAGAATAATCTATATAATGACAACGATATTGTAAAAAACAATTTTGGAAGACTTGGGAACTCTGATCAGCAAAATGATCAACTAGGATTCCAGAGGACTCAAGGTGAAACCTCCTGACAGAAGGGTGAAGGATTCAGACTGTGAAGGGTACATTGTTTTTTATGGACATAGTCAATGTGGAAATTTGTTTTGCTTGGCTGCACATTTTTGTAACATTTTTGTTTTGTTTTGTTTCTGTTCTCATTTGGAGGAGGAAAGGGTAGGAGGGAGAGAAGGAAGATTTTTTTACTGATTGAAAAAAATAAATTGAATTTTTTAAAAAAGTCTACACCTTTCCGGGTCTGAAGCAGTTCCCCCCACCCCCCACATCCCTAGGGAGTCCAGATCTTTTTTTCCAGGCAGAGGGGAAGGGAATGAATAAATGAATAAGCATTTATTAAGTATGTACTATGTGTCAAGTGGGAAAGCTAGGTAGTGCAGTGGATAGAGCACCAGGTCTGGCATCAGGAAGACCTGAGTTCAAATCTGACCTAAAACATTTACTATCTGCATGACCCTGGGCAAATCACTCAATCCTGCTTCCCTCAGTTTCCTCACCTGTCAAATGAACTGGAGAAGGAAATGGCAAACCACTTCTGTATCTTTGCCAAGAAGACCCCAAAGGGTATCACAAAGAGTTGGACATGATTAAAACAACTAAACAGCAACAAAAATGTGTCGAGCACTGAGCTAAAAATGCTGGGTGATTACAGACATAAAGGCAAAGAGAGTCTGCCCTCAAGAAGTTTACATTCTAATTGGAGGGGTGGTGGCTAGGGAGAGGAGATGAGAATAGATGACACTGAGAATAGATGACAAATCCCACCCAGGAATAAGACCAGAGTTCATTTAATCACGATTCCTGATTCCAGAACTGCAGAGAGTTGGGGAAAAGGAAAAGAGGGATGATCTTGACAGAGTCCGCAACCAGACTAATTCATTGGTGGTGACATTGTGAACTGATCCAGCCATTTCAGAGAGCAACCTGAAATTGTGCCAAAAGAATTATTAAATTACCTATAATGCTTTGACCCAGCGATACCACTACTTGATCTATTTCTAAAGATGATTCAGGAAAAATAAAAAGAATCTAAATGTTGGGAATGGTTCAGCAAGCTGTATATTGATTGTGATGGAATGTTACTGTGTTGTAAGAAATGATGACTTCAATGATTTTAGAAAAACTTGCATGAAATAGTGAAGAGCAAAATGAGCAAAACCAAGAGAATGCTGTATAAAATAACAGCAATATTGTTTTAAGAATGACTTTGAGTGAATAAGTTATTTTGTCTATTATAAATACCCAAATTAAGTATAAAGGACATATGAAGAAAGACAGTATCTGCATCCACAGAAAGAACTGATAAATTTAAAGTATATATATATAGAATAATTATATAGATATAGATATAGATATAGATATAGATATAGATATAGATATAGATATAGATATAGATATAGATATAGATATAGATATAGATATAGATATAGATATAGATATAGATATAGATATAGATATACGCCTACTTGTATCCAATGTAGGATCCTCTAGGATGAGGGAGGAGGGAAGGAAAAAAAAGGAAAATAAAAGAAATTCATATGATAAGTTTATTGTATATTTGAAAGGAATAGCAAGTTGTGCATAGTAGATATGCAATTTCAAGTGAAATCTTTTTTTTAAAATTGTACTGTGTTATGGAAATGCTTGTTTTATTCCATAAATTAAAAATAAAACAAATAAAGAAATTTTTAAAAAATGAAATAGTGGTCCAGGAGAGGTAGTCACCAATCAGAAGAGAAGGTCCCAAGGTGAAAGTTCCTCTAGGGCATGGTCTCAGTTGAAGTTTCAGGAGAGGAGGGAGAGGAGGAAGTAATGAAAGATACTATTAGCATTGCAGCTACAAGAACCCAGTGGAGTCACACAAGAAGAATTATATTTTAACATTTAAAGGAGTTACTCACTGCTGGGCTTTAGTACTGCATTCACTCCCTTCTCCCAAAGGGATTTCTCTCCTCTGGACCCCTGCAAGTGGTCCAACTAGTTTCAGTTCTGGAGGAGCCTTGGCTCTAACAAGAAGAGGGGGTGGATAAATTCCCTTTCCTGATGTTCTTCATTTTGTTAAACCCTCACTTGGTTGCCATGGTGAGAAATTTACTTGTAGCTTAGACTTTGGCTCATGGCGTGTCTTTACATCCCAAAGTGTATTATAATAATAAGGTATTTACTGTACAATGAAAATCAAGTCGGGGTAGATATTTATTTCCTACTTGCTAAGGAATACAAAAGATTCATAACATGCATTGACAGCATCAGAGAATTGTGACTATTTTTATGATCTTTCTAGAAGCTGATAGTTAAACTTCATTAGAACCACTACAACAAAAAACAGTTGATGGAACTGCTGATTAAGCAATTTACATTCACTTCAGTCCTGATCTGTTTCTCCTTACAGTAGATGCCCTCTGGCAAAAAAGACCATTTTGGGGGTATATGATTCACATACAAAGGGTGATGCCACATGCAAATTTAGAGAGCATGGAATTGTTTATCTGTCAGATTTATGGATGAGGGAAGAATTTAGGACCAAAGAAGATATAGAGAGAGCATTACAAAATGTAAAATAGATCATTTTAATTACATAAAATTAAAAAGTTTTTGCACAAACAAAACCAATGCAGCCAAAATTATAAGGAAAGCAGAAAACTGGGAAATTTTTTTTGTAACAAGTATCTCTGATAAAGGCCTCATTTCTCAAATATATAGAAAACTGAGTCAAATTTATAAAAATACAAGTCATTCCCCAATTGATAGGTGATCAAAGGATATGGACAGGCAGTTTTCAGACAAAGAAATCAAAGCTATCCATAGTCATATGGGGAAAAAAATGCTCTAAATCACTATTGATCATAGAAATGTGAATTGAAACAACTCTGAGATACCATCTCACACCTATCTGAGGGGCTAATAGGATAAAAAAGGGAATGTTGGATATTGGAGGGTATGTGGGGAAACTGGGATACTAATGCACTGTTTGTTGGTGGAGTTGTAAACTGATCCAGCCATTCTGGAGAGCAATTTGGAATCATGCCCAAAGGGCTATAAGATTGTGCATACCGCTGGATCCAGCAATACCACTCCTAGGTCTATATCCCAAAGACATCCCAAAAGAGGGAAAAGGGAAAGGACCTATTTGTACAAAAATATTTATAGCAGCTATTTTTGCAGTGGCTAAGAATTGGACCTCAAAGGGACATCCATCAACTGGGAAATGGCTAAACGAGCTGTGATTTATGATTGTAATGGAAAATTATTGTGCTATAAGAAATGACAAGCGAGATGGTTTCAGAAAAACCTGGAAAGATTTACATGAACGGATGCATAACGAAGTACACAGAACCAGGACAACATTGTACGCAGTAATAGTGAAATTGTTG
This sequence comes from Phascolarctos cinereus, assembly GCF_003287225.1. NCBI lineage: Eukaryota > Metazoa > Chordata > Mammalia > Diprotodontia > Phascolarctidae > Phascolarctos > Phascolarctos cinereus. Next base: position 47,050,466 of record NW_027555958.1, on the reverse strand, counting down.
GATGGAGAATTGCGAATCACTTAGTTATTCTCCACAATCCAATGATCCAAGACAATCCCAAAGGACTAATGATGAAGCATGCTATTTGCCTCCAGAGAAAGAACTGATATTGTCTGAATACAGACTGAAGCATGCTAGTTTTCACTTTCTTTTTCAAAAAATTTTTTTTCTTTAATTGGAGTCTTTTTGTACGAAATGACTAATATGGAAATGTCTTATGTAATTGCAAAAAAAAAAAAGACCATTTTGGGCACTTCTTCTTGGTGGTAGTTGTCTTCTCCAAAGAAATGTTGGAGCTGCTTCCAGGGACTCTTCCCCAGGTCCTAAGTCAGCTCCTACCAAAAGGACCCAAGAGCCCTGGACTTCTGGAACTCACAAGGTGGCATCCAAGCCTGAACATATCCATCTCAGGACAGATATTCCTTCACCTAAGATCAGGAAACAACAAAAAGACAAAAACACAGCCCCAAACTCAGGCTCAGGCTTGATTTAGATGCCTTGAGTTCACAGCCATGTGGCAGCTGTGTTTGAGAGGGAGGCAAGCACTCATCCCTCATGCCTCTTGGGAAACTGATTGCTTGAAACAGTCTTGACAGAATTCGAACCCAGAAGGGAAAGTTGCTGAGGGTGGAGTCAAAGCTACCCCAAAGCCCCAAAACCCTCATGGTGAACAGGAAGAAGGTAAGGCAGCTCTGCCCCTGATCCTAAAGATGGTCCCTATAGAACTGCACATTCTCCATCAAACCTTCCCTCCAGCCCCACCCTATTCCTTACAGTATCATTAGGAAGCTATACCACCATTTCATTGGGTGAAAGTAGTGTTTGGCTAGAGTATTTAAGGAGAAGCAAGAGCAGTTTTTCTATTGCTGGTAGGTTAAGATAGGAAAAAATCCTTTCACCTTTGGGCAGAACTGGCTCAGCACCATGAGGAACTGCCTCGAGTAAGCCTTTGGCACCCAGGTGCAGCTTCAATGGGGAGGAGCTGCATATCTCACCCTTCCCACATCCATCCCATGGAGACTTTTTTGTGTACTCCATTAGTGGACTGAGCTGGTGGGACAGGAGCCAGAGAAGGAATCGCGGTGTTTTTGTGTCTTCTAGAGCCCCAGTCATCTCCTATGGTTATGCTTAGGACCTGCTTCAGATCAGGAGATCCATTCATTGGGAAGGGGAGTCTCTGATAACCCAATAATTCAGATAAAGCCTCAGCTGCCTGTATGCAAAGCTGACCTATCTAAACAGTCTTGAGAACCTAGGGGCATTTTTGAAAGCCCCAAATGTTACTAGGAATGTCTACTGTTCCCTCTAACTCCCTTGTTTTATGAGAGAGACAGACAGATAGACAGAGAGACAGAGACAGAGGGTGACATAGAGACAGAGACAAAGAGACAGAGAGAAGCAAAGAGAGAGACAAAGAGACAGAGAGAGGTAGAGAGACAGAGACATAGGCAGAGAGACACAGAAAGAAATTGCAGTCAGTATTTTTGTGTCAGTAGTATGGACTCGTCACTGGTTTTTCCCAATTACAAGTTTCCCTACCAATTTGCCATTTGTCACAGTCAGAGAGAGCCTACAGAGGGGGAACAGCTGCACAGAAAAGAAGATGGAAAGAAGGGGGGAGGCACACAGCTGTCTACAGCTGCCAATTATTCTCTAGTTGTATTTGAGAACCATGACATTGTCTTAATGCTGGTGAATGAGGAGGTATGATCAGGAGAAACTAGCCCCTGGGCTTGGTGAGGGACGAAACAGAAACAGAGAGCCTGAATTGCTGTCAGAGTGACTGAATCCATCTAGAGATCCAGAGTGCAAAGGAGAGGAAGAAAGGGAATGCAGCACACCTGCCAGACAATGCTGACTGTGAGAGAGATGGGAAGAGGGACTCTGCCGATGAGAGACTGCAGAGCTGAAACAGCACCACAGTCGGGTTTTTTTGCATATAAGGGTCCTTCCCACTCCCCATTATAAGTAGGAAGCCTTGACTTCAAGAATAGCTACAAGGGTAAGGGTGGAAACTGGCTCTCCCTATCCATGATTCCAGCCCTAAGAGATTTTTTGGAGACTCCAGATCCCAGTACCCTCACACACCAATTTCATATCCCAAGCACTGGTGATGGGGTGCTTGGGTGCTTGTGTTTGGGTGCTTGTACTTGGACCCCAATTTCTCCCTAGCCTCAGAAACACTGTCCCTGACAGTTTCTCCCCAGCCCAAGGACCCTGTGCTTAGCAATTACTCATGAGTGGGCCCCAGCAAGACCCTTATCTCTCTCCCTGGTGCAGTTACAAACAGCACCTAAAGGATTTATTAGTTTAAACTGGCTTTGCACTGGGTCATAAAGACATTCTTACCCACTACTATACTATCCTACCACCCTACCACATTATCTACATCCTGGGCTCCTCATTAACTGTATTCTAGACTTAAGACATACGTATACTCCCCACATCTATCTTGTCAAACAAGACATTGATTGGTGGCAGACTGGACAACTCTCAGTTACTCTGAACTCTAGTCAACTTAGTGATGTAGCAGGCCTAAAACCACACCTTCATGTGGCCCCCCTTGTGGGCTCTTCCTAGTGAACTCTGGGTAAAACACCTGCTCAGGAGATACAAGAAGTGCATGTTCTTTTAAGAACTGACCACTCCTTAACCACTCCCTAATCCCACCCTGAATCCCCTAGTTAGCATATTTGGCACATGTTTTATTGTGTTTTATCCTATATAAACTTTAACTGTGCCCCTCTAAGGTTGCAGGATCCTTTAAGAATCCTTGCCCGCTGAAAAGCGTAACAATAAACTTTGCCACCTTGGCTTAAAGAATGCTTGAGTTTGTGAATTCATTCCAGATGACCCATGTACTTCAGTCTTTGAGGGGTCACAACCTCTCAACCTCTTACACAGCAACACTGGGACTACTTCTGACCTTTTTCTGGGCACTTTCTTTTCTGTGCAGAGAGTTAAGGGTACTTAAACTTGTATTGTTCAGACACAGAGAATCTATGAGCAGCAAATCAGATTTTGCATAAATGAATGGAACATTTCTGAGTGCCCTTTAATTTTTGTGCAGGAGAGAGAGACAGAGAGAGAGAAAGTACCTGTGTGTGAAAACTGGTGGTAACAGCATGTCTGCCAGTGAATATGTCCATAATAACATTTTTAGAAGAGAAATGAAATGTTCCCTTCTCTCCAACTTAGTGGGGTGATTTTTTTTTTAATTTTATTTTTTTAATTTAATTTATTTTTAGTTTTCAACATTCACTTTCACAAGATTTTGAGCCTTAATTTCCTCCCCCTCCCACTTCTTCCCCCCCACCCATGGCGTACAATCTGACATAGGCTCTACATTTACATTCACGTTAGGCATATTTTCCCATCAGTCATGATGTAAAGAACGATTAGCACTAATGGGAGGAACCACGAGAATGAAGCAATAAAACAAAACCACAAAGGAAAAGGAGAGTCAATAGTATGTTTTCCTCTGCATTCAGACTCCATAGCTCTTTCTCTGAGTGTGGATAGCAATTTCCATCATGAATTTCTTTAGTGATTTCTTTAGATTGCACTTGAATAAACTATGTTTTGAATACAATCATTACCTTAGGGAGGGTTCTAAGGCAGTATCAGATTCAGCCTTTTTCTTTTTTTGTAGGAATGCTTCCAGAAAGATTTTGTTATCCCTTACAAAATATTTTAAAAGCAATGTTTAAACCAAATTTAACCAGGCTTTGGAATAGAGATTTTAAACTCTTTTGTCATAGTATTTTCATTTTCATAATACCCTTATGGAGACAAAATGTTTAATGGTGGGAATTTCATGACAAGTGGGGGAGATATTTTGGATAAGGCAGGCCTTGGAGCCCCACTCTGACCACAAACGAGCCACCAACCTAATCTATGGATTGAGCTGCTCCTGTCCTCTAATTCAATTCATTTTAACAATTTTTTTTAAAGCATTTACTGAATGCTAGGGACTGGAGATGTGGAAACAGAAATAAACTAGTACCAGTCTTTAAGGGGCTTGCTGTCCTGGGGGAAGAGTGAGGGAATATTTAGGTGTCTGAGCTTCAAGAGAGCGTGAGGATACCAGGTAGTAACAACTCTACTTTGGGCATGCGGCAGAGGACAGAGAGTAACATCCACTCTGTACACTTGGATGACCTTTCCATCTCGCTCTACCTCAGTTTACCGGCTGAGGCTTTGGTCTTCATGACTGGGCAGCACTCTCAATATTCTGATGTTTCTGATCGTGCTTGAGAAAAGCTCAGGAAGCTTTTCTTTGTCTGTGCGCATGTCTGTCTCCGGACACCCCCACGCTCCGCTGATGCTAACCCCTCATCTCCCTTTCAATAATGCTCAGGATTGACACCAACTAGATATTTACAAACATATCCTTAGTGGTTCCTTAGGGCCTGGTGCTGTTCTGTATATGACAAAGAGAATTTTGTGATGTTGATTCTAATTTTTGTTCAGTAGCATCTTCCTCATCATGACCCCCATTTGTGTTTTGTTTTGTTTTTTTTGGCAAAGATACTGGAGTGATTTGCCTTTTCCTTCTGATTTTACAGAAGAGGAAACTGGGGCAAACAGGATCAAGTGACTTGTCCAGGGTTGTACATGAGCAAGGTCTGAGGCTGAATTTGAACTCGGGTCTTCCTGATTCCAGGCTTAGCAGTCTATTCACTATGCCACCTACCTACCCCGATGCTAATGATGGAGCTCTATTGTCCTACCCTGCCATGGCTCAAGAGGTTTGGTTTCCAATAGCCCAGCTCTGAAATACATAAACATACCAGAATACAGAAAAAATATATATAAAGGCAAGAACAGGCTCTGATCTCAAGGCTGCATTCAAATTAGACTCCTTTCCACAAAGGATGCCACAGTAGGGTTAGAATGTCACACAGTAGGGTTATGGGGGGAAGAAAATTCCAAAGCTATGGACTTTCTTCTAGCCTCTCAAAACAGTAGAGCAAAATGAGGAAGTAGAAAGAAGTGAACTTAAAGTATGCAAAGGGACCCTTTCTCCAGCCCCAGCTCTGCCACTAACTAGCTCCCTGCTCTTGGGGAAGTCACTGGCAAGCTCCAGGCTTCGTTTCCTCTTCTGCGAAATGATGGGGGTGGACAAGACGGTCCCTCCCAGTTCTAAGGCTCTAGGATTCCAAATCACTCATCTCACTGAAGGCAAAGGGGGGAAGGCTTTACTCCGGCGAGTGAGAAGAGGATTGGGACCAAGTCTCCAGGTTACGCAGAATTTACAATTAAAAACAGACAGATCAGAGGGAGAGACGGAGGGGGAAGAAGAGAGCTGGAGGCCAGCCTCTGTTTGGGTTGGCAGGGCATTATAAGGAAAGTTCACATTGAAAGTTTTTGTCGTGGCCGCTTGCTGTGGTTTACTTTCGACCATTCGGGCGTTTTGGAACTAACCCTTCCCAAAGCAGCCCGTCGGGGCTGAGGCAGCCTCAGAGTGGGATCCTGCATTGGTCAAGGCTGTTGCATCCTCGGTGGCCCCGGGCCTGGCAGGGGGCCAACGGCTGCTGACCTTCCCTTCGGGGAAGTGGAGCAACAGCTACAAAGCTGCTGACAGAGACAGGCTGGCTTATGGGCCAAACATCCTCCCCTCCCGTGCCGTGCCTCGGTGCAACAAGCAAGTGCGAAGACGGATGCCAAGAGCTTTCCAGAGTGGGGGAAGGAGCGAGCCTCTCCTCGCGCTTCGGATTACGGCCACGTGGATGAGAAATGATTGCTGCGGGGGAGGAGGCATTGCCCTCGGTAACAAAGACTTTTTTTCTTTCTTAAAAAAACAACAGCACTTTTCTTAGTCGTTAAAGCTTCTGATTCAAAGCAAGCTCAGAGGTGGCTGCTTATTTCCCATTTTCCTAAGGGTAGAGAGCGTGCCCTCAGAACTTCGTTGTCCACAATACCCGGGACTATAAGCATCACTCGCTGGGAAAAATTTGCTATATTATGTCTCCTCCCGTGCTCGGGCTGCCCACCAAGTGGTGTCAGCACATAATCATAATTATTATTATAGTTAGCACTTATATAGCACTTTAAGGTTTGCTTACTTAATCTTACTTTAAGTAAGCACTTCACATATTGCCTCATTTCATCCTTATAACAACACCAGGATGTAGGTACAATTATCCCCATTTTACAGAAAACTGAGGGACAAGAGGTTAAGTGACTAAGATCACACAGTAAGTGTCTGATAAAGGATTGGAATTCAGATCTTCCTACTCCAAATCAGCCACCCTGTCTATTATGCTACCTAGAAGACTCTGAGGGTAAGGCTTTTTAAGGTAGAAGTTTAAAAAAAAAAAAAAGAAAGAAAACCAAACACCAAGGTTTCCAGAGCAGGAGTATGTAACCCAAATGGACAGAGGCAAGAAGAACAGCTTACAGTGAGAAGGGGAGACAAAAAAAGGTCACCTGGACAGCCTGGCCACCACATCTCTGAATCTAGGAATTGTGGTCCAGGGGTGGGGGAGCCTGCAGCATTTTGATCTGTGAAGTTTGTATTCAGGCAAAGGGCTCCACTTGAGGACCTCGAGGGCCACACACGTGTGGCCTGGAGGCTGCAGATTCCCCACCCCTGGGACTCTGATGACTTCAGAGAGGAAGTAAAAGGTATGAGCCATTGAAACCTAAGAAATTCCCAGGAGAGACAGATGACCCTGCACCCTTAGCATTTATCTATCACAGGAACCATGGATTTATGAGTGACTGGGTCCATTTCTCACTATGTTGGGGAATCAAAGGGATTAAGGGGGATTTGGTTCTAACTACTTCCTGGAGGTATAGGAAATTACTTTCATTTATATATGGATCCCAAGAATGCTTTTTCTACTGGACTCCCTTTCTGTTATTTACATTGTTTCATAATGCTCTTTATATGACTAGACATAGAGACTGAAATGGATGAGGGCTCAAGTCACGAGTTGCCCAGTTGATTTTATCCAAACTAAACCAGGGTTGGGGAGGGGTGAGCATTACAGATTTGTGGGGAGCCTAGAGTCCTAAGGATCCAACCACAATGCCTGGATTTGGAGCTACCATGACCATCCCACTCTACTTGGTCCTCTTCTGAACTCCCCTCCAACCACAGCCTGATGACTGCTTTCGTAAGTCCTTTCCCATGATCTGCTCCATCTCAGGCAGCCCCAACTTTCATCCTCTCCACCAATCATAGTCTGGCCTGTTGCCCAAGCATTGTGGGCTACATAGTCTAACGGATTTCTATCAGAGTGATGCTCTCTCAGCCACAAGCTTCATGGGAAATGAAGTGTGTAGGTCATGCCTCTATCTCAGGCTGAACAATCTCCATTTAACTGTTTTGGGGACAGGGGAAACAGTTATCTCTCCAGTTCCCTTACCTAGATCATCTCCTTATGTAGCCATTTGGGCACCTAAAGTCTTTAAAAACCCTAAGCAAGGGGGCAGCTAGGTGGCACAGTGGATAGAGGTCTCCAACCTCAGACACTTGACACTTACTAGCTGTGTGACCCTGGGCAAGTCACTTAGCCCAGATTGCCTCACCAAAAAGTAAAAACAACAAACAAAAAAACTCTAAGCATGAAGACAGGCAGCTAATCTATAAGAGTAAGACAGACCTTGCAGCTCAAGGTGGAGCAGGATAGAATATCATTCTATTCTTTTAGACTCAGCAAAGTAAGAAATCCAAAAGCCACAGTTCCCAACCTGGGGACTTTGGGGAGGAGTTACAGTAAGGTGTATGCAAACTCATAGAGATACTAGCTATATTATGAAATGACTCAATATAACAAAGAACAAGAATAATGTTTTGCACATACATGCATGATTCTGTCAGGTCAAATTTCATCTTTCACCTGCCACATGCCTATTTTTAAAATGCATACAGATGTGTTGGTTATCAAAATAAACTTAATAAATCTGTTGATGAGAGATTAATAAAATAAATAATAGATTTAATTGAAGGTGTTACTGAATCCAGACTGATTTTTGTCATCAGGTGCTCCCTCAATCAATGGATGCCAAAAGTACATCTACCATCTCGTGGCAGTCTGAGAAGATATTTGATTTTTAGAAGGAACCCTCATACTTGAAAGAACTGGGAGCTACTGTCCTAGAGATTATCCAATTCAGCCAACTCAAAAGAAATTGAGTGACTCACCTAAGGTCTCTCAGCTAGTTAACTGCAGAACAGGAATGAGAATCCTAGACCCCGGTTTTCTTGACTCCTACTCCGTAGTACTTTCCACTCCATCACTGTTTTTTCATTTAAAATTCAGCAAACGTTGGGGCAGCTAGGTGGCGCAGTGTGTAGAGCACTGGCCCTGATGTCAGAAGGACCTGAGTTCAAATGTGACCTCAGACCAAACACTTAACACTTACTAGCTGTGTGACCCTGGGCAAGTCACATAACCCTAACTGCCTAAAAATAAAAATTTAAAAAAGAATCAAATCTCCTTACAATTAGGTATATATTTAAGGAGCAGCTAGGTGGTGCAGTGGATAGAGCACCGGCCCTGGATTCAGGAGGACCTGAGTTCAAATCCAGCCTCAGACACATAACACTTAGTAGCTGTGTGACCCTGGGCAAGTCACTTAACCCCATTGCCTAGCCAAAAAAAAAAAATTCAGCAAACATGCATGTACCTATATACCACAATATGTTTGCTACAGCCCTTTTTTCTTCAACAATAGTTTCTGAAGACCTAGAAAGGAGAAGGGAATAAACATTTATATAGCATCTACTATATGCCAGTCACTGTGCTAAGCACTTTTTTTTTTTTACAATTATCTCATTTGATACTTACAAAAACCCTGGGGGTTGGGTGCTATTATTATTCTCATTTTGTAGTTGAGGAAACTGAGGCAGAGGTTAAATGACTTGTCTAGGATCACACAGCTAGTTAAGTGTCTGAGGCTGGATTTGAGATTGTCTTTCTGACTAAAGGCCCAGGACTTTATACATTGTTCTACCAGCCGCCTTCTTGCCACCAAAGTTCTCTGCACTGTCGGATGCTTCAAAATCAGAAACAGCATGTGATTTCATCAGTAGAAAGCATTAAAGATTATGATCTTCTTTGCCCCTGTACCCTAAGGATCATGGAATCTTTCCACCTGACCCATAGCTTAAGTCAGGAAGACTCATCCTCAGACACTTGCTAGCTGTATGACCCTGGACAAGTCACTTAACTCTATTTGCCTCAGTTTCCTCATTGGTAAAATAAGCTGGAGAAGGAAAAGGCAAATCACTGGGTATCTCTGCCAAGACAACCCCAAATGGGGTCACAAAGAGTCGGACATGACTGAGAACAACTGAATAATAACAATAACAAATCACTGAGTGAGGTGGAGGACAGAGCTGGACATGGAATCAGGAAGAGCCATCTGAGTTGGGGTCCTGCCTCAGACACTTACTTAGCTGTGTGACTGTGGGCAAGTCATTTAATTTGTTAGATTCCACGGGCAACTATAAGTATGAATTGCAGGTGCAGTTGCCAATCCGCATCGATAAAGTGAGTTTCCACCCACGAAAGTGCAAGTTTGGACAAAAGCATGTGTATAATAAGGGTCATGGTGAACAGCAAACAAGATAGGTTTGCCAGTTGTTACTATGGTCTGTCTTCTCTTTCCTTCTCCTCTTTTCTGGGGAACTTTGGAAAAGGGAAAAGATGGAGAAAGGTTAGGGTTGGAGGAGAGGGTTACAGAACCATTCCAGTGCTTTTTATTTCCCCTCCTGAGCCTTGACTAACAACTGACTTAGTGGAGCACAAGTAGCCAGAGAGTTTTTTCCTCTCCCAAAAAGCTCAAAAGGCTTCCGATCTAGTGATCATATCACATGAAACTTAAGTATCAGGCCCCATTTTCAAAATTTCTAGTACAAGGAGTTAAGGGATGTGAATGGATTTATTTTCTTTTTAAATCATTCCATTTATACTTTTCCTCCCAAATTCCTTCCCTTCCAATAAGGGGTGTGGTTTTTTTTTTTTTTGGTTGGGCAATGGGGGTTAAGCGACTTGCCCAGGGTCACACAGCTAGTAAGTGTTATGGGTCTGAGTCCGGATCTGAACTCAGGTCCTCCTGAATCCAGGGCCGGTGCTCTATCCACTGCGCCATCTAGCTGCCCTCAATAAGGGGTGTGTTGGAACTGGCTCCAAATGGCTGGAGAGAGTAGATTGCTCAATTTTTAAGTGTGAGCGTTTACACTTTGGAAATCTGCAGATGCTACAAATTAGGGCTTGATTCAGTGTTTTGCTGATTGTCTGGACTTAAGAAAATGATGGAGAAAATGTTAATAATGAAGATTCAACTTAAAAGTGCATCGTGCATACATCCCTTCCCCCTCTGCCTGCTCCCCCCCCCGAAAGTTGTTAAACATTTACCCGCACATCACTTCTTCCCATTCTCTTTGCTTAACTCTCCTGTCGGTAAATTCACCCTCCTTGCTCTTCCTCTAGCTATATGACCCTGGGCAAGTCACTTAATCTCTTCTAGCCTCAATTTTCTTATCTGCAAAATGGAAATAATAATAATAACACCTACCTCACAGGGTTGTGGTGAGGATCAAATCCATGTGTCAATCAATTAATCCACAACCATTTATTAAGAGCCTACTACATGCTAGGCACTAAGTGAAGAGCTAGAGGTACAAAGTGAAATAATCCCTGCCTTCCAGAAACTTACATTCTATCGAGTTCAAATCCGGCCTCAGACCAAACACTTGACACTTACTAGCTGTGTGACCCTGGGCAAGTCACTTAACCCCAATTGCCTAAAAAGAAAAAAAAAAGAAACTTACATTCTAGCAGAGGAGACAACATGCAGATATTTAGGTATATGCAGATTATATGTAAAGCTGTTACAAGATAACCTTGAAGGAAAAGGCCCTAGCAGCTGGGGTCCCAGAAAAAAGTCCAGTGCTAAAAATGGTGCTCCAGTTGAGTCCTGGAGGAAAGTGAGTTGGAGATGAGGAAAGGAGAGCCTTCCAGGTATAGGCAAGATCCCAAGCAAAGACGTGCAGATGGAGAAAGATGGAGACCGGTGTGTGAGAACAGGAAACAGACCAGTACAGGTAGACCATAGAAGTCCAAGAAGGAACAATACAAACAAAGATTGGAAAGATAGAATGGGCCCTGATCGTGAAAGACTTTAAATGACAAGTAGATGAATTTGTGTCTGGCCTGAGAGGAAGTAGCAGACCACTAGGGTTTACTGACTGGGAAGGGAGGGGAATGAAAGGTGTGGCCTCATCAGTCCATCACTTTGGCAGCCTTGCGAAGAAGAATCGATGTTAGAGGGTAAAGAGACAAGATGGGAGCATACCTTAATGGGAGCTATTATTATCAGCTGAAATCTTATGACAGAAACTATATCAACATTTCCTCACAATCTGAGATCACACGAGCCCACTGCCAGGACTTCACGTATTTTAATAAGAATACAGTTAGTCATTTGTAAAACTGCAATTGCCTTTTCTTGAGGATGCAAGCAAATTCCACAGGCCCTGTCGTACTTATGGAAATAAGAGGAGATTCACGTCCTTGTTTATTTTGCTACTCACAGGGGCATGGCCAGGACACAAACCCTTCAGTGCAACTGTACCCTCTCTGGGGTCACCCATCCATCCCAGCAAACAGAACAGTGGAAAAAATAGAAAGAAGCAATTTCTTAGTAAACTCCTATTTTTCCCCAGGCAGGGGCTATAAATGTAATTTATCTGCAGAGTACCTAGCCTGCAATAAATTCTCCTCCTAAAACCTGAAGCTTTAATGAGATGTGTTAGCCCTGAACCCTGTGGGAATTTCAGAATAACAGAACACTTCTGTATAGCAAAACCTTTCATTCCTCTTTTTTCCATCTCATTCTCTTCTCCACCCCCACTCCACAGCAGCTGTTACAAACCTTCTTTTCTCTCCTCAAACCTGATCCTCCCGTCTTCCTCTTGGTAAGGGCACCTGCCCCCTGCTTTCCTTACAAGATTGAGGCCCCTCTCTGAACTGCCCTGCTCAAGCCTTCTTAACTTTCCAGCAGTTTACCCATCTTCTCCTTCTTTCTTCCAATCTCTGAGAGCTCTCCTCCTCCTACCTCCCCCGTCTCCCACCAAACTAACCTCTACCCTCTTTACCCCAGAATGCTCCTCCTCTTTCCTCTGTGACCTTGCTCCATCAATCATGTCCTCTCTCACATTCATGCATGTTCAACATCCCTGGAGGAAAAAGTAGTGGATTTGTAGTCCAAAGATTTGCATTTGAATCCTGGCCCTGTGTGGCCTTGGATAAATCATTTAAACTCTCTGGGCCTCTGTATCTTTATTTGAAAAATGACAGGGTGGGCCTAGATCAAGGGTTTTAATCTTCTTGTCTGTCATAGGCCCCCTTGAAGTCTGGTAAACCCTGACAAACCCTTCTGAGAATAATGTTTTTAGATGCATAAAGTAAAATACGTAGAATTACAAAGAAAACTAATTTTATTAAAATATAGTTATTAATAGAGATCAATATAGATATTTTTTAAAGTTGTTCATTTGTCCCAGGTTAAGAACTCCTGGCTTTCTCAGAATTCAGATATTGCCCATGTCTAATAACTGTAATTCCTTTCTGTCCTTCTCTTTAGACTACAAACATGCTCAATTCTTTTTGAAAAAATTAATTAATTTTTAGTTTTCAGCATTCACTTTTATAAGATTTTGAGCTTCAACTTTTTCCCCCTCCTTCCCTTCCCCCCTCCCCAAGATGGCATGCAATCTAATAAAGGCTATACATGTACAATCATATTAGACATATTTCCACATTAGTCAAAACATGCTTAATTCTTGTCTATATTAAGAGACAAGCAATCAAACCACCACCACCACCACCTTCCAGTTGGTGGTATGCTGGTAAATGTTTAATAACTGGCTTGGGGTGTGGGGTAGAGGGAGGAATGTATGTAGGATACACTTTTAAGCACCATTTGCATTATTAACTTTTCCTTATCACTTTCTTAAGCCTAGACAACCAATACAACAATAACTCAAGTCCTGATTTGTAGCCTTTGCTGATTTTTGGAGTTTAAATGCCCATGCTGAAAATTTAGCAGTCAGCTGTGCCAGCTGGTTTGAGCTGGCTCCAGCATAGTCCTACTTTCAGGAATGATGTCACTACTTCAAGCTGTGGTCCTTTCTCTTGTCTCCAAGGTGAAATATGTGGGTAGCTCTAATTAGAAATTTGGATTCCACATTACGGGCTTGTGTGTACAAAATAAATTAAGCCTCATTTGGCACTGTCCCCATCCAGGCAAGCAACCAGGAAAATACAGGGAGATATATAGAGATCAGTTGTGATGTGAAAAGAGTGGATAAATTTAATTAGAGAATTAGGGTTCTACTCGCGAATTAGGCTCATTACTTCTGTGTGTCTTGTGGTTTCTTTGCTTGTATCTGATGTTTACGGCCAGCTAAATAAATTAAGTCTTCTCCCCACTCTGAGGAGAGAAAGCCCAGTGGTCAGGGAAGTATGGTAAGGAAAATCGAGCTGGATAGATCTAATTGTAATGGGACTCGGCCTGTGGAATGGCTCCTGTTTTCTTCTGTCCGTATTAGGAGTTGGCAGCAATGCACTTACCTCCACACAAAGGCAGCCAAGTGTCACGCTATTGTCTGAAGCATCACTCTGAAACCTACTCTGAATAACTGAAGCCTTGATCAGGAGCCCCCAACAGCTGAGAACATAGCACCGAAAACAGGTGTGGCAAACAGGCAGTCTGGGGGGACCCAAGAGAACCTCTACAAAGTCCAAAGATTATGGATCTTGTTTCAAGGCTGGGGGGTTGGGGGTGGGGCAGTATCATAGATTTGCAGCTGGAAGTAACCCTAAAGGTCATCTTGTTTGACTCTCACTGAAGGCAAGAAAAAATTTGCAGTGACCTGCAGAGACTATGTTTATGCTTCTGTCAGTACTGAGTAATGCTTAAATATCCCTGAACACAAGACGTCCTGTGTCCTAGGGAGAAAATGAAGGCTGGAATACATCTGGAGGAATGCATCTATATTCTTGAAGATATGAAAGAGAAGAGAATGTTTCTTAAATGAAAGGAACAAAGAGGAAACAAAGGGAAGAGATAGAAGGGAATTCTGTATGACATCAGTAGGTTGGAAGGCAGAAAAATGTGACGTATAGAAGAAGGACCATTGACTAGTTGGAACTAAATGATGAGTAGGAGGCTCTTGTAGCTGTTATTGCTTCTGTCATGTCTGACTCTCCTTGACCCATTTTGGGGTTTTCTTGGCAAAGATACTGGAACGGTTTTGTTGTTTCCCTCTCCAGCTCATTTGATAGATGAAGAACTGAGGCAAACAGGGTAAAGTAACTAGCCCAGGGTCACACAGCTAGTAAATATCTGAGGCCAGATTTGAACTCAGGGAGATGAGTCTTCTGATTCCAAGTCTAGTGCTCCATCCACTCTACTACCTAGCTGCCCTTGTACAGAAAGGCACTACATCACCTCTGGAGGAAGCACTTTCCTGAGCTCCAAGGAATAATGATGGATCCACAGGCGTCGTCTGTTAAGAGGTCATTCAATAATGGCTAAAAGAAGAAGAAACGAGGAGTGATGATTGCTAGATCCCATGCTGAAGGATTCCAAGTCCACTATCTATGGACCTGAAATAAACAAGACAAAATTCTGTCTTCTTGAGGCATGTATCTGGAAAATGATGGGAAACTTCTGACAACCACTACCCACTTTTTGTGATCCATTTGTATACAAAGGATATTTTTAAAAAAGAAATTAGAGCTGTGTGACCTTGGGCAAGTCACTTAACCCCATCGCCTCACCAAAAAAAAAATTAGAAAACATTGCTGGGAAAAAAATTAAAACCCTGAAGACTTTAGGAGTACAAGTGGTATTTTCACCACTACTGATGAATTACAGTAGGGAATTTAACAGAGAAAGGCAGATTTGAGAAATGGACAGCTGGTTAAGAAGATGGATACTGAGAATAGTATTTGGGTTTCTGAACTATGGCTTAAATTATTCAAATGATGAGTTCTCGGCAAGGGATGGAGTGCACCTAATAAGGGCCTGTGAAGTCAATATTTGCCTGAAGTCTTTACACTGAAAAGTGAGGGAGAAATAGTTCACACAGAACTGTCACATCTGGTACCAGAGAGAGCAGCAAGTACCACATTAGCAGAAGACCTGATAAACTCACAGGTATCACCTGGTGGTGCCTTGGTGAGACTGGACTCACATATTCAAAGAGATCTGTAACCTGATTGATCTCAATGTTCCCTTTAATGATGCTGTTGAAAAGACTGAATTCATCCTGTATCATTTTCTTACTGATCCCATTTACAATGAATTGCTTTTGTCCTATAGTTGCTGAAGGCATGGCTCTTTGTCTCTGAATTTGATTCAGAATTCAGCTGACCCATAATAAGTAAATTTTAGAAATCCAGCTCTCCTGCTAATCACTGATCCATTCTTGCCTCAAGGAGGTTAGCTGACCTTGGTGGATGTGTGTGAACAGAAGGGAGTAGATCCTAGTATCTTTACACCACTAAGCTATCCTTCAAGGATAGCTTGTTGTCCAAAAAGTTCTGGTCTGTTATCTCTAAACTTTGTAGCTATACTCAGACAATGACAACTTCTTAGTCTCATGAGAAAAGAAGTGGGGGAGGGGGTCATTGCTAGTCCCATTACCAAACTTCCAACCAATCGTCTTGTTCCTTGTGCCTCAGCTTTATAGCCAATTATGTTGTCCCCGATCCTATGATGTCATCTACCTTATTCTGTTATTTGTTCTGCATTTCCCAAAATCTATAAAAGAGGAACTATCCTTTTGCTCAGGGTCTTTGGAACAAAGGGAGGCAACCATTGACCCCCTTTATTGATAGGCAGCATGCCCCCATTAATAAATGTTATCTTCTGCAGAGAAGTGTCTCAGTTTATCTTTTTGTTAAATTTCACTTGTGACAATCAGGTAAGTATTTATTTAGTATTTACTAAGTGTCAAGCACTGGGCTAAGCATTGAAGATATAAAGAAAGGTAAAAACATTGTTCCTGCCCTCAAGAAGTTCATATTTTAAAATAGGAGACAATATGTAATCAACTATGTACACGCAAGATATAATATACAAAGTATACTGAAGGTTATCTAAAAAAGAAGGTATTAGCTGTTGGGGAACTGGGAGGGTAGGTGGCACTATAGTGCACAGAGTGCATAGAGCACAGAGGAACACCTGAGTTCAAATCTGGTCTTAGACATTTACTAGCCGTGTGACCCTGGGCAAGCCACTTAACCCTGTTTGCCTCAGTTTCCTCATCTGTCAGATGAGCCAGAGAAGAAAATGGCAAACCGCTCCAGTATCTCTGCCAAGAAAACCCCAAATGGGGTCACAGAGAGTCAGACATGACAGAAAGAACTCAACAACAAGTACACTGATGTAGATTGAGTGGACAATAAATAATAAAGTGGAAGAAGGCTAGAAAGG
This sequence comes from Phascolarctos cinereus, assembly GCF_003287225.1. Lineage (NCBI taxonomy): Eukaryota > Metazoa > Chordata > Mammalia > Diprotodontia > Phascolarctidae > Phascolarctos > Phascolarctos cinereus. Next base: position 47,034,002 of record NW_027555958.1, on the reverse strand, counting down.
TAGGAAAGGGTCAGGCTGAGAAGGGCTTTAAAACACAACAGAGGACTTGATATTTGATCTTGGAGGGGATAGAAAGCCACTGGAATTTACTGAGAAGAGGGGATGCTGTAGGAAAAACACCTTTGCAGCTGTGAACAAGATCAATTGTAGGAGACTGGGGGCAGCCCATGAGCCATCCACGCCTGCCCATCTGTGCTGCTCCTATCCGGGGGCTCCCATCATTCCCTGTGGGCTATGTTTTCTCCTCATATTACCAGGAGGTACATGAGCCATCCCTCTCTCTCATCATATGACACGTCCATCTTCTTTTTCAAAATCCTATTTTCCTCCTGACATCATTTATCCCAGCTGCTCTTGCATTTCCTTATCATTATTTGTTAATGCCTGTTTACATCTCCCACGTGACTCACCTTTGTGAGTGATACTGATTTCCTTTCTGCTGGGAAGAGGTACTGGGGCATAGACTTGTGATTTCATTGTACTCACTGTCTCCTAATGCAAATAGGTAAGAGTTCTCCATCTTAGAACTTTAGAGAGCTGACTAGAGCACAGGGAGGGTGAGTGACTTGTCCCCAGTCACACAGCTAACATATGAAAGAGGTGGGATTTGAAACCAGGTCTTCCACACAAGTTCTCGTCCATTATTCCATACTGTCTTTTGCAATAACTATTTTAGATTCTTTGGTGCTGTAATGCTTCATAACTCAGAGCCATACAATATTAGGAGACTATTGATATTAAAAAAAGATAGTTTTGTTTCTGGCAGAATTTGTGAATCACTAAAGGAGTTTTGCAATTTCCCAAAGACAATCCAGTCTACTCTCCTTCTATTTATTGGTGGGTCCAACTTTTTGTCCATTTGTACTGTCTGTCTATGGTAAAGATGCTGATGAACAAATTCTAGAGCTCATCCGCCTAACTGTGTATTATAATAGAGATAACAGATATTCCTCAACCACTTGGTTTTTCCTTTTTTGGATAGTTACAGATTTCTTTCAGGAGACTCTGGAGTGTTCTGAGGATTGATGGAACTAACACCACAGCATCTACAGAGGGGCAGCTGGAATACCTCAATGTCAATAGGAAATGCCTCTTCAATTTAAACTTTGTGGTAGATCTCCTTTACTCACCTTTATTGAGTATGTAATAGGCATTTAGGTGTTGCCATGGTGCACAGAGCACCAGGCCTGGAGTCAGGAAGACCTGAATTCAAATCCAGCCTCAGACACTTAGTCACTATGTGACTCTGGGCAAGTCACTTAACCTCTGTTTGCTTCAGTTTCCCACATGGAAAATGGGAATCATAACAGTACCAGAGTTGTTGTGAGGACCATATGAGACAATAATTATAAAGTGCTTAGCACAATGTCTGGCACAAAGTAGGTGCTTAGCAGCTACTACTACTACTACTACTACTACTACTACTACTACTACTACTACTACTACCACCACCACCACCACCACCACCACCACTACTACTATCACTACCACTACTACTATTACTATTACTACTACCACTACCACCACCACCACCACCATTACTACTACTATCACTACTACTATTACAATCACAATCCTGGATATGGTTATAGAAAATGTAGAAATGTCATGAAAGAGAATAAAGACAGTAAAAATAGGTGGATTCAACCAAGTATACATAGAAATCTGTGCTGAAGACAATACAATTTATGAAGGCTTTCAGGGACTGATTCCTACATGAAGAGAAAGCAAATGCCAAAGGCATGGGGGGAAAAAATCTTAGACCTTATTAATACCAAAGAAGAACAGCCAAAAGAGAACATCGATAACTACTGACTGAAATGTCTATTTTTCCATCTATGTAAGATTATGAGAATACTCAATATGAGCACCAAAAGCATCCTTGATGAATGCATTAGGAGGGAACCACTGGGAGTTCTCAAGCAATATTCCATAGCATACCACATCTTTACTGCTGCAAACTGACTGACAATTGATGCAGAGAACACAAGATCCCGCTGTGTTTATTCTTTGTTTGTTATAAAAAAAAGTATTTAATATAGTAGAACAAAATGTTATCATAATAGCTTTCTTCCAGTGAGGTGTCTCCCATCCGTACTTCAGAACTATTCAATTGAAAGATACAGCCACAGGGAATAATCTGTGATTTAAACCTGGGTCTTTCTGACTCCAGGCCTGACATTCTATTCAGTGTGCCACCTTGCTATCTATTATAGAGTTCAAATATGATGGTTCTACTGTTCTTAATGGTAAAAAAAAAAAAGTTTGTTATAAAAATATTTGCAGATCTTTTCTATTTTTCTTTTGATCGTTTTCCTCCTCCCATTTTTTATCCATAAATTCTCTTGGGGATGACTTTCTTGTTGGGTCTCTTATCCATGTTTCTTTAAATTGGTTTTATCATTCAGTGCTTCTCTCTGTTTTATGAAGCAATATTGCTCATAATCTTCTCTCGCCCTTACCCATAAGATTTTACAAGTAAGTTTATATTTTGAACTAGCGTTGCTCTTGGCCACCATCTTTCTCTGGTTGGCAAGTAAGTCAAAAGTTTGTTGATTAAGCAGTGTGGTACAGTGGAAAAAGCATTGATCCCTGAGTCAAAGGCCCTGGATTCAAATCCCATTTCTGATACTTATCATCTACATGATCTTGGCAACTCACTTAACTTACCTGGGCCTCTGTAAAATGAGGAGCTTGGACTAAAGGACCACTGAGACCCCTTTTAGTGCTAGAGCCACCATTGCCACAAAGGAAGATGCTTAAAGGACTAAGGGGCATTTTATGCCTGTCTTTATTTCCTGCATTGTCATGGCCAAAGGCAAGTGGCCGGCCTACTGATGATGAACAGCTTCATACGCATCTAGGCTCACTCTGTTGCTGGGACCATCTTCAAAACCTGCCACAGGATGTGTCCCTTTTGCATGTTCTTCGAGAACCCAAGGTCACCTCTATGCTATTATGAGACACCAGAGTAGGATTTTATGGAAGGGGATGGAGTTCTTGAAAGGAAAACGGCTCTGGAGGGATATATGTATATGTGTGTGTGTGTGTGTGTGTGTGTGTGTGTGTGTGTGTGTGTGCGTGCGCGTGTATAATTATAAATTTATATATATATATAAATATTTATTCAAAAGGGGAAAATAGATAGAAATGGCAATGACATAGCATTATATATTAATGCAACATAGTTACGTTAGGAATCCAAGTAGAGGAAATGTGGTGGGAAGAACTTAAATGAAGTTAAATGGAGGGAAATACCTAAATACCTAAAACCAATCAATTCAAAGGCATTTATTCATTGTCTGCTATGAGCCATGCTACAAGCAGGATCTACCAGGACAAAGTAGAATAAAAAAAAACACACAACTCTACTAAGCAAAATAATAATGATAGTGATAGTTCTATCAACAACAAAATAATAGCTGACATATATGTATATTTGTGGTTTGCAAAGTATTTTACATATCCCATCTCATTTGATCTTCAAGACAACCTTAGGAGATGGCAAGCCAAGAGGATCATTGTGCTCTTAGGGTACATTAAGAGAGGTATCATATCCAAAATAAACTACCACTGCACTCTGATCACCTGTGTTCAGTACCGAGCATCCTAGTGCCCAGGTATTAATACACCATAAAGGGCTTTAAGTCTAAGGAACTGAAGATGTTTATGCTCAAAAAGAAAAGATCTAGGGGGGACCAGGACTGCTGCCTCCAAGTATCTGAAGAGCCATCATCTGGAGGAGGGATTAGACGTGTCATTATCCACAGAAGGCAGGACAAGGAGTAATTCGAGGCTGCAGAGGGGCGGATTTAGGCTTGATATCTGGAAAAACTTCCCAACCATCAAAAGATATCTAAGAGCAGTGGAATGTCTCAATATTCCAGTCAGTCAATAAGCATTTATTAAGCACCTCCTATGTGCCAGGCACTGTGCTAAATCTGTGGTGAGATACATAATTATACAAAAAGAAGCAAAAAAAAAAACCAGTCCCTGCCTTCAAGGAGCTTACAATCTAATGGAAGAGACAACAAGCAAATACATACAAACAAGCTATACACAGCTAAAATTCCACCTTGTACAATAAGCCTTTCCCAGTCCCTCTTAACTCTAGTGCCTCCCCTTTGTTAATTATTTCCTGCCTATCATATATACATAGATGTATGTATATGACATACATATAATGTATATGTATGTATATATGTGTGTATCCAAATATAGTCTACTCACCATAGTTTAAGAAATCTTAAAATAAAACAGCCCAGATCTGCACATAGTTAATGCAGTTTTCTTTTGAGATTTCTTAAAATATGATGTGTAGGCTCTTTCTGGGAGGTCATAGCATTCAAACAGTCCAATGGTTTTTAAATTTTTTTCTCAACTTGTTTCTCCAGGTCAGTTGTTCTTGCTATGAGAGAGCTTGTATTTTATTCTATTTTTTCATAAGTATTGAATCCTGTTTCCCTGGTCCCTGTTGGAGGTCTTCAAGGAAAAGACTGATGACCATTTGTGGAGTATGTGTTAGAGCCACAATTATCACGCATTTTGGTCTCAGGACCTCTTTACACTCTTAAAAATTATTGAGGATCCCAAAGAGCTTTTAAAAGTGTTTTTTCTAAGTGTTTCATATCTAAGTTTTTTTCTAAGTGTTTTATATTTGTTAGTATTTCCCACATTGGAAATTAAAATAGATAAATTTTAAAAATTGTATTAATTCATTTAAAAATTATGATAAACTTATAACATGTTAATATAAATAATATTTTAATTAAAATAACTATTTTCCAAAATAAAAAATATTCAGTGAGGACAGTGTCATTGTTTTACCTATTTTTGTAAATCTCTTTAACATCTGGCTAAATAAATGACAGTTGAATTCTTAAATCTGCTTTTGCTTTTGATCTGTAGAAATATGTTGTTTTGGATGAAGTATGTGAAGAAAATCTGGCTTCACAAAGATTTTGAGTTGGAAAAGGGAGGATTAATTTAATCAGCAAATAACTTTTTAGTTTTATTGTGGACATAGATTTGACCCAAGTGGGACCCTGAAAGGGTCTCATAGATATGTAGTTGGAAAAAGGAGTAATATTTTAATCAGCAAATAATGTCTTAGTTTTATTATGGAAATAGTTTTGACTCAGTGGGCTCCTGCAAGGGTCTCAAGGACCCTCCAGTGACCATACTTTGAGAAATGCTGCTTTCATATACAGGTTGACTAGCTTGCCATTGAGACTCCTTCCATTTCTTAGAATCTGTGATTTATTTATTTTTTTGCTTTTTTGGTGAGGTAATTGGGGTTAAGTGACTTGCCCAGGGTCATACAGCTAGTAAGTGTCAAGTGTCTGAGGTCGGAGTTGAACTCAGGTCCTCCTGACTCCAAGGCCAGAGCTCTATCCACTGTGCCACCTAGCTGTCCCAAGTCTGTGATTTTGGGGGATTTCTTCAGGTATATCCCCATTTTCTAGATGAGGAAATAGAGACCCATGACCAAATAGCTAGCAAGTGGTAGAAGTGGCACTGTCCAGGGGTCTTTCCACAACACCTCGCATTATTGATATGTGAAAGGATACGGGCAGAAACCTCCACCCCAATGAATAGAAACACAAAAAGCCCAGACGGACTAAATGAATCCATCAGCCAAAGGTAAAAAACCAGTTGAAAACAAGGCCCGGGAGGAGCAAGAGCTTTGATCATTAGATGAAAGCAGGTGACACCACATGAAAAATGTCATGTGGCTGGATGAAGAAAACCAGTCATGTCCTGTGGGGCAGTGGCCAAGACAGCCAGTCAGTCCGGAACTCCACATTCCAACAGTAGGCCAGTCTAGTGGTGGGACAGTTCCTGCCAAGGCCCTGAGAGAGAACCGCTTGTGAGTTGGGGAAAGCGTTTGTATCCCCTCCTCACCCCCACCTAAGTTCAGGAGGTCCAGCAGAGCAGTCCCACCAGCAACAGGAGCCTACAGCGGTGAACACGGAGCAGCAGTGACTGATGGCAGCAGCTACATCAGTAACTGAGAGATACACTCAGGATAAACAAGGCACACCAAGGAAAGGTGGTCTGGGGTCTCTGTGATGCCACCAACCAACCCATAACCTGAAGGGAATTTCATAAAGATTTCACAAAGGGAGAAAAGGACATCTAGTAACCAGGAGCTGTGACTTACCTCTCTTGTACATTTGTTCTCTATACACGTCCCTCATCATTGTTGTACTTTAAGTTTGTGCCCACAGATCCTATGTGTATTTGTGGGGATAGTGTGCTAATCAATTGGGGGGGGGTTATTTTTGCACCAACTATTCTTACCATACTACCTTTTCCTAAATACCCTTTCCTAAAAGCTATTTGAGACTATTGGCTGATAATCCTTGCAGAGCACATTGGATGGGGCTCATGATTGATAGTGCTAGAAAAATGCAGCCCTGAGGAGAGGAGTCAGTTATCCTATGGGGACCTGGCCAACCAATGTGAGGGAATTGAGAAACTAGGCCAAGGTGTTGGCTATACTAGAGACTACCTGGACAGAAGAAGCAATTCAAGAAATAGATCACAAACCTGCCGTGGAAGCACAATATTACAGTGATGGAAGATTTCAGCTCTCTAGACATTCGATCACTCTTTCCTGCACTCTCATTTTCTTGCTCTGTTTTTGTCTCTGTCTTGTTCTTTTTCTTTCTCTGTCTGCCTATCTGTTGTCTGTCTGTCTGTCTGTCTCTCTCTCTCTGCCTCTCTCTGTTTCTGTATCTGTCCATCTGTTTCTCTCTTTGTCTCTCTCTTTCCCCAAATTATAAAACCTAATAAATATGATCTGCCTTAATGATAATTTCATTCTTCCAAGATGAAAAATATCAAAGTGACTGTTATTCTACAAAGAGGAAATGGTTGCTGAAGTAGAAATAATTGGAATTGGGCCTTTCATATCAAGACAGTAGATGATTTTGAAGGGAAAGGCTCATCCTATGTCTCTTAAAAGCAATTTTAAAATATCAAAGATAGGGACAATGGCTAAAAAAAAGTCTCGCAATAAAATAGAAATTCACCAAAATAGAAAACAAGCAAGGGGGGAATGCAAATATAATTAAAAAAATAATAATTAGAGAATAACTAATCAATCAATAGGCACTTATTAAGTACTTACTGCATGTCAAGGTGTTGGAAATACAAAGAAAAACAAAGCAGTCCCTGCCCTCAAGGAGTTTACAGTCTAACAGGGAAGACAATGTGCAGATATCCAGGTACATATAAATGCACACAAAACAGATACTACACAAGGTTCCCTTGGGGAGGAAGGCAGTAGCAGCTAGGGGAACTAGGAACGGTCTCATGTAAGAACTGGGGCTTCAGCTGAGTCTTGAAGGAACCGAGAGATCCCAAAAAGAGGAGATGACAAGGAAGAGGATCCCAGGCACAGAACAGGTAGTGCCAAGGTATGGAGATAGTGTGATGTGGGAGGAACTGCAAGAAGGCCAGTATGACCAGACCATACAGTGTGTGGAAGGGAGTAAATGTGTAAGAAGACTGGAAAGTGAGGATGTGGCCAAGTTGGATAGAGATTTAAATGCCCAACAGGTGTTTATATTGTATTCTAGAGGATAATAGTGAGCCACTGGAATTTATTGAAAGGGAGAGATGACATTACCAGATCTGCATGGTAGGAAAATAACACTGGTAGCTACATGGAGGATATTGGGATGAACCTGATAATAAGAAGAAATTTCTAGAAGTATAAATATTAAGTCCTACATGGCTTTAAAAAAATAACTTCAAGCTGGGCATCATGGCTCATGCCTGTAACCTCTGCTGTCTGGGAGGCTGAGGTGGTGGATTGCTTGAGTTGAGGAGTTTTGAGCTGTAGTAGGGATAAAGCAATTGAGTGTCCGGATGGATTCCAACATGGGAATGGGGCCTATCAGGCTGCCTCAAGAGAAGTAAAGAGGTCCAGATAGGAAAATGAGTAGGACAAAGTTTCAATGTCGATTAGCAATGGGATCGGGCCATTGAGTAGCCACTGTACGTCCAGGCCGGGTTAGATGTGGAGACCCAGTGTCAAAAAAAATCACCTTCAAAAGTATAGGATGGAGTGTTATGGGTAACAAAAGTTCCTATTAAAAATAGGATTTTTGTGGGTGACAAGCTCAGCAGGAGTCAATAGTGTAATATGGCAGCCAGAAAAACTAATGCTATCATAAGCAGCATTAAGGAGGCACAGTGGGCAAAATGGGGAAGGTAATAGTTATGTTATACTCTGCCCTAGTCAGACCACAGCCACAGTACTATTTTCAGTTCTGGGTGTCACGTTTCAGGAAGTATATTGACAAGCTGGAACACATCCAGAAGAGGATGACCAGGATGGCTAATGGCCTGGAGAACATGGTACGAAGATTGGTTTAAAAAACAAAAACTAGCAATGTTTTAACCTGGAAAAGCCTTAGGGGGAGCATGACAGCAAGTCTTCAAGTATCTGAAGGGCCATCAAGTGGAACAGGCTTCGTTTCTGTAAAAATTTCCTAATAATTTTGGAGCTGTCCTAAGCTGTAATGGGCTGCTCCGGAAGGTAGTGAGTTCCTCGGCACAAGAGTCTTCAAGCAGTTGAATAAGACAATAGAGAGGATTGTTTGACAAGTATGGATTAGACTAGATGGTTTAGTTACATATATTGCAGAATCATAGCTAAAGAGAGAGAGGATTTTTAGAAGTCAACAAGTGAAATCCCCCTTCTTTCAAAATCAGGAAACTGAGGACCAGTACTGAGGGTCATACTGTATTGAATGTGTAAGGTAGGTTCTAAGACAGATCTTTCTGACTTCAAGTCCAGCACTCAGACTATATCATACTTTCTTTTCAGGTCCCTTCTGACTCTGAGCATATGTTGTGATCTTTCAATGCACTGCTCAAAAGTCATCAGTGGCTCCCCATTACATACATTCCAGTTTCTGTTACTGGAAGACCTCTATAATCTGACTCCAACCTGTCCTTTAAGCCTTATCTCATGCCCTCTCCCATTTCCAAGACTCACAGTGCCAAGAGTAATGGGGGCCAGAATCCTTATTTCCTACTCCTGATTTCTGACAGTTCCTCTACCACCATCTATCAAAGACTGTTTTGAGGTCCATGAAATTCAGTTGTGCCACCCATTCTCCATCTAGATAGTTGAGTTTAAATTATGCCTCAGGAATTCATTAGTAGTGGAAGTCACTAGACTTCACTCAACCTCAGTGTTCTCTTCTGTAAAAAAGGGATAATAATAGCATCCACCTAACAAAAATTGTTGAAGGAGTAGATTATATTTGGTTTTACAAACCTCAGAGCACTATATAAATGTTAGCAGCTAAGTGATGCAGTGGACAAAACGCTGGGCCTGGAGTCAGGAAGACCTGTGTTTAAATTTAGCCTCAGACACTTAATAGCTGTGTGACCTTGGACAAGTCCCTTAACCCTGTTTACCTCATTTTCCTCAACTGTAAAGTGGGGATAAGAATGCACCCACCTCCCAGGGCTGCTGTGAGTATCTGATGAGATAGTATCCGAGAAGTGCTTAGCACAGTGCCTGGCATACAGTGGGCACCAAATACATGCTAGCTGTCATTTATAGTATTTTTACTACTGTTAGTCACTGACCATTTTCCTAAGTTTTTCTTTGACTTGAGTTCTTGGATTGCGGCCTTCCTCTTCACCCCAGCCCGGCTATTATCCTTGGTGACTTCAACATTCATGCTGACAAAGTCTCTGAGGACCCCATTCCACAATTCTTCAAACTCCTGAATGTCTTTCTTGACTCCACTTCAGCCACCCATTAAAATGATCACATTTAAGCTCTCGTTGAGCTGTTTCAATCGTGTCCAACTCTTGGTGGCTCCATCTGGGGTTTTCTCTGTAGATATGCTAGAGTGGTTTGCCATTTCCTTCTCCAACTCATTTTACATGTGAGGAAACTGAGGCAAACAAGTGACCTGCCCCGGGGTCACACAGCTAGGAAATGTCTGAGGCTGGATTTGAATTGAGGAAGAGGAGTCTTCCTGATTCCAGACCAGGCACTCTAACCACTGTGCCACCCAGCTGCCCTGTTTTAGCTCTTATCACCTCTTAAGTTGTATCCCTGCTAACTGCGCAGTTCTATTCCCTGACCACATTTGCCTATGCTCCTGCTTGCCACACTCATTCTCTCATGATAAACCTACTCTATGCCCTTATCTAATCCTTCAGCAGTCCCTGTTCTTCTGGTCCATCTTCGCCACTCTGGGTTCACTTGCTTCAGTACCCAGTCTTGGCCCCATAAGTTGTCTCCTCCATGTTTTATTAGCTATTACACTAGAATCCTCTGCCCCACCCTAGACCTTCTACCCTTCCTGGCCTGAGAATCCTCATCCCTAAACAACCCCCCCACCATCTGATTTCTCCATTCCTGCTCCAATACTATTGAGCATTTCTGGGGGAAAAAAATCACAAAACCAAACTGATTTCACCACTCCAACTTGACGTCATGTATATACGTCATATCACTTCATCTGGGCCCTCAGCGCTGCTGGTCAATACTACTCTACCTTTATTGACTAGTCTCCCATTCTACAAAGTGATGGTTCTAAACTTTGTCTTCGCCTATATCAGATTGCACACTATCTTGGGGAAGGAGGCGGAGGGGGAGGGGGAGATAAATTTAAAACTCAAAAGGTTATGGAAGTGATTGTTGAAAACTAAAAAAAAAAAATTAATAAAAAACACTCTAAAAAAAATAAATTTTGTCTTCCCTCCTCTTTGCCACCAACACCCCCCCGCAACTCTCCCCTTTATAGCAGAGGACCCAGCCTTCAATTTCACTGAGAAGATTACGGGCATCCTCCCAGTGACTAATCAGTGACTTGACATGTCTGGCATATAAATGCAGCGTAAGTGGCCAGTAAATGCCACTTACTCCCTGCGTGCCCTAGGGTGAGTCCCTTCGATTCTCACCTGTAAAAGCAGGGGCATGGACTGGATGACCAGTAAGGTCTCTTCCAGCTCTTATCCTACGACATCTGACATGAGCTTCCTGTTCCTCCTCCCTTTATTATCCCAGACTTTCTCAGCTGAATCACCCTTTTCTCCTCCCCGTAAATTGCACTTCTATTAATAAAGGCTAATCCTTCCACCTCCTCCTTCCAATGGCACTGCCTCCTGAGTCCTTCAGGACCTGAGACTCCAGTTCTCATTCCTTACCTTTTACGTATCTTTAATTTCTCCCTTTGTACCTGCTTACAAACAAACACACTCAGGTTTTCCCAAACTGGAAGTTTTCCCTTGACCTTTCTTCCCCGTCCAATTACCATTTCCCCATTCTTTTCCTCCCCTTCATTGCAAAATCTCTATAAAAAGATGTCTACCCCCGATGTGTTCACTTCATCCCTACTCCCTCTCTCTGCAGCTTCTCATAACTAGGCTCCTATCTCTACCATGCTCTACTACTCACCAAAGTGACCTTATCACCAGATCCAGTGGCCTTTGTGCAGATCTCATACTCCTTGACCTCTCCTCAACTTTCTACTGGATTCTCTTGGTTTCAAAGACAACATGCTCCTCTGGTTTTCCTACTGTCTCACTAGGCATTCCTTCTCTGTCTCTTTGCTGATCCTACAGCATCTTCCAAACCTCCTAATGTGGGTGTTTTCAAAGGATCTTGTATCTATGCTCTTTCCTTTAATAATATCATTTGTTCCCATGGCTCTAATTACTGCCTCTACGCAGATGACTCCTAAATATACATTTCCAGTCTTGCCATCTCTTCTAAGATTCATCTGCCTAGCAGACATCAAGCATCAGGGCATACCAGATAGGGATCTGGGTTTGGAGTCAGGAAGGCCTGGTAGGTTCAAATTCCACCTCCTACATTTACCAGTTGTGTGACTTTGGGTAAGCTACTTAACCTCTCTGTCCTCATTCTGTAAAATAAGGGAATTGGACTTCAAGGCCTGTAAAATCCCTTCTAACTTTTGGGGCAGCTAGGTGGCACAGTGGACAGAGCAAGGAGCTGAGTTCAAATCCGGCCTCAGACCAAACACTTGACACTTACTAGCTGTGTGACCCTGGGCAAGTCACTTAACCCCAATTGCCTAAAAACAAACAAACAAACAAAAAAAAATCCCTTCTAAATTTCAGGCTATGATTCTATGACCTACATTTTCTACTGGCTGCTCAGTCAATAAGTACAAAACCCTGTTATGTTTTCTCCTCCACTCCCACCCCCATCCCAACCTTCCCCCTCTTTTGCCATATTTATCAATGGCACTACCATCTATTGACCTTGTTTCCCATGTTCAAGGCTTGACATTCTCTTTGATTCTTCCTTCTCTCTTTCTTTTTAATCAAGGAAAGTTATTTAAGTCAAGGAGAGCTAATTAAGAGGTGCTACAGAATCTCTCTCTGAAATGGAGCTTGCATCTATCCCCTCTTCTCTATTCTCACTCCCATCTCCTAGTAGAGGCTTTCATGACCACCAACCTAGGTAGCTACAATAAGGAGAGAACAAATACCCACCACAATGGTGAGTGACTTACTTATTCCTGTTATTTAAGCCTATGTTCTAAATGTGGTGTGAAGGCCTCCCTCCATACCCCACACCCCTCTAAAGGAATGCTAGGTATCGGCAGAGCAGGAAGGGGGAAGTATTATGAGGATGTGGCGGGGGACCTTCACCCCTGAAATTATACCATGCAGGTGGCCACCTATTCTATGCCGAAGGTCAGCTCTGAATGATTCTCCAAGCTTGGATCTATCTTTTTACTCAGCTCCTGGCAGACCCTCCATATAGCACTGACAGTTGTTATTACTGCCATTAACATCTGATGATGAGTTTTCTTCTATGGTCCATTTTCAATTCTCCTTGCATTAACTACCTCGAATTTGGAACTACTTTCATATTGCTTCTTCTATATTTGCCAAGATATTTTACCACTCCCAAGGGAGATCCCTTTCTTCTTAGTTTCCTTCTTTCTCTTTCTCCCTAGGACTGCCATCTTGGGAAAGTTCCTAGTTAGGCACACGGTCTGGGAAGGTCGACGTTGGGTGGAGAGCAGGCTGTGCTGGTGACTTATTAAACCCTGTGGCTTCTTCATCCTCTACAAGACTCCTCATAAGAGGGTGCAGGTTGGGTCACACTGGGTACTCAGCAGCTTTGTGGTGGGTATGGCTTTGTGCTTCCTCCCCTCTGCTTTCGGTTTAGCGCTTTCCTGTTCAGAAATGAGCAGTTCTACCCAACCGCAGGCCCAGCCAAGGCACAGTTGCGTGCAAACTTGATCTATTAGGGGGCAAATACAGGGCACTAGAGGGGAAAGGATTGATGCTGAAGCAGCTTACTTGGATAAGAAAAGACAGTAATGAAAACTCAGCCAGGAATCTGCAGCCATAGCCAATTCAGTCTGTCTTACAGAGACCCAAAGGAAAAGGAGAAAAAACAAAGCTGAAACACGAGGATTAATAACAAACACAAAGGCGTTCCAGTTCACGTTTCAGATCAATTCCAGTTTGCATTCAGCCGTGATAAAACATGGTGTCCATTGGTTCTTGTTTAAATCAATGATAGTTCAAGTTTTCACTGGGAACTAGCCTTAAATTTTTTTTTCCAATGCAATAGGAGGTGTTTGCAATGGGAAAGGTTTGGGCTCAAGAAAGAATTCAAAATGAATGAGTCAAGTTCAATTCTGGCTCAAGAGAAATAAAAATGGTACTGGGGGTATGTAGAGTTCAGGCCGGACTCAAGCTTGAGAGCCAAAGATTACACAGGATTTCGAAGCAGGGGAGGGACCGTGAAGATCACCTAATCTGTTTCCTCCCTTTTCATTTTACAGATAGAATACCAAGGCCCAAAGAAATCAGGCGATTTGCCCACGGTAGTCACAACGCATAAAACCTCACGGTATTAAAAGAGTCTTATGAGCGTCAGCAAATGACCCGTGATTTCAAGGTAGGCAGGTCTAAGAGGCGAGGAGCCTCTCTAGTTACAGCAAGGCGGTGAGGCCACTGTGACGGGAACTTAGGAAGCCTGACTTCTCCTCTTGTTACACACCCCCACCCCAGCCCCAGACCACATCTCTCCGTTGGTGTAGAAAGCCTGTACCCTCCAGAGCTCCTGTGCGGGGGTGTGGGGCTCTCTACACTGTGCCAGGCACATGATGCAATTTACAGAACAGGAAGAGGCTTTAGCTGAAGTGGGAAGAGGATTCTGACTCAAGAAAAACATAGAGTGGGGGTTTTTTGGGGTTGTTTTGTTGTTTTTAAAGAAAAGAAAACTCCAGAAAGGAATTGGTATTTTTTTAAAGGAGGGGGAGGGGGACTTGAGGAAAGCAAGCTGAACAATTTCCCATCCCAACTTACGAAGAGAGAAAATAAGCAATCTGAGGAAGAGAAAGACAGAGAGATCTCGAGAATGGAAGCCTTGGGACTCCCGAAGGGGATTGGAGGAAATACTTTAGAAAGAAATGGTTTTGTCTATTCTTTGTTCTCCTCTTAAGGGATCCTTAAGCTGGGGGACTCCAAGGAGTCCATGGATAGATTTCCAGGGTCCATAAATTTGGATGGAAAAAAATTACATCTTTATTTTCATTAACCTCTAGCTGAAATTTAGCATTTCCTTCAATCATTTTATTTTTCCTATTTATTTGGTTAGGTTTTTTTTTTAGTTTTCAATAGTCACTTTTATAAGATTTTGAGTTCTAAATCTTTTTCTCCCTCCCTCCTTCCTCCCCCCAAAAGGCAAGTAATCTGATACGGGCTATACACATACAATCATATTTTTTTTAAAGGAGAGGATTTTTTTGGATAATTTTTATTTATTTATCTGGCTAGGCAATGGGGTTAAGTGACTTGCCCAGGGTCACACAGCTAGCTGTGTCAACTGTCTGAGTCTGGATTTGAACTCAGGTTCTCCTGAATCCAGGGCTGGTGCTCTGTCCATTGTGCCACCTAGCTGCACCCTACAATCATATTAAATGTATTTCCACGCTTCAATTATTTTAAGACATTATTATGAGATGAGGTCCATAGACTTCACTAGACTGCCAAAGTGAGCCATGATACTTACAACGGCTAAGAACCCCCAGCTTTAAGGCAAAAGGCAGTCAGTTATCCAACCCTCAATAGTCTCAGAGATAACTGAACTTCCTGTGGAGGATCTCAGAGAAAGGAATAAAAATCTAGAAGCACATTTTCAAACAGGACGGGCCTAGGAGGAGGATGACTCTTCACTTTCAGCACATACTCAGGTATGCACTCTGGTGGATGCTCTTCCAGCAGGTATCTGACTTAGTAGGGAGAGCCAGTCCATAGGTCAACGAGCATTTATTAGGTGCTTACTACGTAGCATAAAGGGGGATACGAAGAAAGACATCAGTACTGAAAGGATCAGACCCTTAACATTTCTCACTTTCTCACTCTTCTTGAACTCAGAAGGATGGGTACTGGGGATAGATATAGATATATAGATATATAATACATATATGCATGTGTGTGCAAGTATGTATAAGTGTATAAACATGCATGTGTATCAATATACACACAAATATGCACATATGTGTGTGTATATAAGCATACCTATGTATGCACAGGTGTAGGTGCATATACATGCAATGCATATGCCTACATGTGTATACATAAATATACATGTGCATACATATAATATATACATGCATGTGTGTGTTGTGCGGTTTATACATATATGTACACATACATATATGTATATATAGTGTGTGTGTGTGTATACTTTTTTTTTAAGGTGCTAAGTGATAATTTCCAGCCTGTAATCTGTGTTATTAGAAGGAATATTGGATCTGACAAAGCTTGAAGCATGAAAAAATTGGTTTCTTATCATGGGCTTTACATTGTTAGTTCAGGCTGCCCACCCCAGACCTACTTCTTGCCTTTATCCTCACATTCTACAACTCCACTCTGGATAGAAACCAGTCATCTTTTGTTGGGTAAATCACTAGGGACAGACATCTGCCTTGGCTAGAGAAAAGCGTTTGGTGCACCTTTGCTGCCCTCTTCTGGGAACAATGATTTACTGCCTGGATGGGATTTTAATTGGGCCTTTGAAGGACTCATATACTTGGGCAGCAACATGATCCGGAGAGTAGCATCCTATAGAAACAGGATTTATTTGCGTACTCATGTGAACAGGCAGCACTGTGTTATTGTAAGCCAGCACCTCTGCGGCTGAACCAGAAACAAGCCGATTGTCACTAGCCCAACTATCCTCATTGGTTTTTAGACATTCATCTTGAACAGATACCAGCCCATAATGTCAGTGTCTCAATATTTATGGAGTGTTTAGACCAAGAGTGGGAAGGGAACTCGTCTTAGCCCCTTATCTGAAAGATAAGGAAAGTGAGGCCCAGAGAGGCTGCGAGTTGCCTAAAGTCATATAGATAGTTAAATGAGAGAGCTAGGATTCCAAATGAGGTTCTCTGGATCCAAATCCCAGTCTTTAAATTTTTTTTCCCCAATTAATAAGTATTTTCTCTTCTTCCCATGCCAGATTTCCCAATTTAAAAGATTTATTTGACACAGGAAATTTTGTTTCAGTTCCTCATTTTTGGCTAGGCAATGGGGTTAAGTGACTTACCTAGAGTTGTACAACTAGTAAGTGTCTGAATTCAGACTTGAACTCAGGTCCTCCTGACTTCAGGGCTGGTGCTTTATCCACTTAGCTTCCCCTCCTCATTTTTATTCTAGATACGTCTTTGCTTTTTAAGCATTTTCTTGTAAGCAAATGATTGTGGGGTTTTGTTTTCTTATCCAATCTGCTACTTTCTTGTTTTATTGGACTGCTTAATGCATTCACATTTAAGGTTAAGTTTACATTTTCTCCATTTATCTCTAATACTGCTTTTTGCCTGAATTAGAATTTTTTTGTTCCTCTTCCTCCTTAAACACAGTACTTTGTCTCTTCAGTTATTTTTGCTTCATCTACTTTAAGACAACCCTATTCCCAAAGACTTTCCCTCACCTGCAAGCCCCACCTCTCTCTCCTATGTCACCCCTTTCCCTAGTTTTGGAGTTTATTTTTCTTTTTATCTAGTTATATCATTCTTCACACTTTCCCTCCTCCCACAGTTAAGTGGCTAATTGAACTCGCCCTTCCTCTCTTCTATTTGTTAGGGGTTTTATTTTTCATTTTCTGTTATCTTTTTCTAAAAAGGGTTCCTTTACCTCATTCTTTTCACTAATTCTTTTCCCTTTCTGTCTATTCCTAACTTTTATTCTTAACCCCCTACAATCCAGCTTCCAACCTTATCATTTTGCTGACACTGCCCCCTCCAAAGTTGCTAATAACCTCTTAGTTGCTAAATCCAATGACCTTTCTCTATCCTCATTCTCCTTGACCTCTCTGTAGCCTTGACACTCTTGATCACTCTCTCCTCCGAGAAACTCTCTTATCTCTGGGTTTTCAGGAGCCCCTTCTCTCCTGGTTTTCCTCCTATCTGACTGCTCCTTCTCTGTCTCTTTGGCTGGCTCCTCCTCAAGATCACTCTCTCTAACCACAGGTGTCCCTAAGGGTTGTGGCCCGAGTCCTCTTCTCTTCTCCCTCTATTAGACTTCACTTGGAGAGCTCATCAGATCCCAAGGATTTAATTATTGTCTCTATGCTGATGTTTTTTTCATCTACCTTTCCTGCCCCAATCTCTCTGCTGACCTCCAATCTCGCAACTCCAATTACCTTTCAGACATCTCAAACCACATGTCTGGTAGACAGCTTAAACTCAATATTTCCAAAATGGAACTCATTCTCTTTCCCCTAAACTCTCCCTGCCCCACCCCCAATTCTGTATTACTGTAGAGGGCAACACCATCCTCCCAGTCCCTGAAGCTCACAACCTAGGAGTCATCCTGTCCTCCTCACTAACTCTCACTACCCTCACCCTATCCAAGTTGTTGCCAAGGACTACTGATTTCACCTCTGCAGCATCTCTCCAATACACCCCCTTTTCTCCCCCGACACTGCCACCACTGTGGTGTAGGCCCTCATCACTTCATGCCTGGACTACTGCAATACCTGCCGGTGGGTCTGCCTACCTCAAGGCTTTCCCCACTCCAATCCATCCTCCATTCAGCCACTAAAGTGATTTTCCTAAAGTAGAGGTCCAATTATGCCACCTCTCTACTCAATAAACTCTAGTGGCTTCCTATGGCCACCAGGAGCACATACAAAACGCTCTGTTTGGCACTCAAAGCCCTTTTATCACCTAGCCCCCTCCTACCTTTCTGGTCTTCTTGCACCTTACTCCCCAATGTATACTTTCCAATCCAGTGACACTGGTCTCCTGGTTGTTCCACCAACAGGACACTCCATCTTTCTGCTCCCGGCATTTTCTCCGACTGTCCCCCACCCATGCCAGCAAAGCTCACCTTCCTCTGCTCTTACTACTGACCTCCCTGGCTTCCTTTAAGTCCCAAACCCAATCTCATCTTCTACAGGAACAGTTCCCCATCCCCTCTTAATTCTAAGACTTTCCTTCTTTTAATAATTTCCTATTTATCCTGCATATAGCTTGATATATATGTATATATAAGTACATATATATGTATGTGTGTGTATATATGTATATATGTTTGCATGTTGTCTCCCCTTGTTAGGCTACAAGCTCCTGGAGGGCAAGAATTGTCTTTTAGCTCTTTTTATACTCCTAGGGCTTGGCAGTAAGAGCTTACTAAATGTTGATTGATTGATTATCTATATTCCTTCTTTAATGTCTCTGTTCCTCATAGAATTAAAGCTTCTAAAGTACCAATTTTGAGCTCCATTTTCTAAACTACTTCTATGTTATTGCCTTATAAATCTTGTCCTCTCTTTTTTTTTTTTTCTGTTGTGCCTCACTCTTGGAAGTATCAATTCCTGTAAGACATACAGGAACATTAGTATTGCCCCGTGGTAGAAATTTTCGGGACCCAGGATCTTGTGGTCCAGTTCTACTCCTTTCCCTCCTCATGATCACGTTCATTCCTATTTGCCATGTAATCTTCTCTCTGGGTTCATATCTCCCACCCTTCTGGATATTAGTTGGCCCCAGGAGCTCTGATTTTCCTACTCCTGAGTAGGATGTTGTCTATGGAGGTAAAACACTCTCTGAGAGGTAATGTTATCTCTGAGCATCAAATCCCTATAGATAAGGTCCCCAGCTCTCATTATAGAATATGACTTCCTCCCTATTGGAGTGCTCTTCAGTGGGACCTCCTCCAACCACTGAATCAAGATTTCTTCTTTTCCAAAAAAAAAAAAGATTTCTCCTTTTCTTTCCTCCTGTTTCAACTTTTCCCTCTGCCACCTCATGCATTCTCCCATAGACTGCCTTCTTCTTGAGAGATTACAGGAGTTATTTTCTCTTCATTGTTTACCATTCACTTGATTAAGAGACATTACACATTCCCTTCTCCCTTCCATCTCCTTTTTCTGCAACCCTTTCATTCTGCAGCCTAAGTCTCCCAAAACAAACAAAGAGAAACATCGATTCACCAGTAAAGGAGGAAAGGGAATGTCAAGTTTAGTCCATAGTGTTTGGGCTCAGTCCTCCACTATCATTTCTCCAATTTCTTTTAAGTTTTGCTTTCATCTTCATTACCGTGTGTTTCTAGAAAGAAATCTCTTTATGGTCCCTCTGTTGTTTCATTTATTTTTATTGATGTCCTGTAGTTTTTTCTTAGTTTTCCCCCCTCTTAATAGTATCTAGAGATTGGGATGATTTATTTGTCTACTTGCACTTTCCTTGGTAACTGTATTTATTGACCTTTCTTGTGTTTTTATTGTCTGGGGTGTTTGCGAATTGCAAACATCTGGTTTGGTTTTGTTTGGTAGGAATGCTTCAAATGCCTCTTTTACTGAATGTCCATCTTTTTCACTGATAACTAGATTCAGGTTTGCAGTTGCATCTTGAGATCTTTTGTTTTTCAGAATATATTATTCCATTCCCTTCTGTGGTTTCTAGTGAGTACAGTATAGCTTTGTGTTATTTGAATTTCCTTTCCTTTATAGTTAACATCTTTCTCCCAGTCACTAACAGGATTTGTTGTTGGTTGTTGAAATTGTTATATTTTTGGAATTTGCAACATAGTGTGTGTGTGTGTGTGTGTGTGTGTGTGTGTGTGTGTGTGTGTGTGTGTGTGTGTGTGTTCCTAGAGGCAGTCTATATAGATTCTTTTGATTTGTACTTTGTACTCAGAAATTCTGGGTAATTTTCTTGTATTATTTCTTGCATTATTGTGTTCAGATTTTTTGATTTACATTCTTCTGGGAGGCCTGTGGTCATTAAATTTTATATATGAATCTTGTTTTTGAGACCAATGTATTTTGCTTGTATAGAGATCATATATTACTTTAATGTTTGTACATTTTCCTTCTCTTCTGTATTGTCTCACACTTCCAGATATCTGAATTCCCAACCAGTTGCTCTCTCTTTTGCTTCTGTGGAGAGACTTCCCACCACGGAGTCAAATGATTCTTTCCTTCTATGCAGGCCATAAATATTTTTATTTCTCTCTTGAACCATCTGGGAACGTCCTACTGTGATTCCCTCTCTGGGAATTCTTAGTGCCCTCTCCCTCATCAGGTATTGGTTCAATGTCTTTTGTCTTATGATATTTAATTAGAGACATGTGCACTCATTTTAACTATCTTGCTGGCCATTTCCCCTTCTGATTTACTTAGTATCTTCCCTGTCAATTTATCTGCTTGTACCCTAGGTTTTTAACTAAGTTTTCTTTCTGAGATCTTTGGTAATCTCATTTATTCTCTTTATATTTCCCTATTAATTTCTCACTTCTTCCTCTTTGATGGCAGATTTTTCAGGGGAGCTGCACCTTAAAGCTGTCTCAGCCTCCTCCCACATGTTTTTGTATGTGTGTATATACATGTGCATAAGCTGAAAACTACACAGACTTTTAAAACACTGTATGCATTGTACATGTATGCATATACACATACATCACACATACATACATATACTTATGCATACATACACAATTCCTAGATAGATAGTGACGGAATAGTATAGCAGATACAAAGTTGACCTTGGGGTCAAGAAGACCTGAGGTCAAATACTGTGACATATACTGGCTATGTGACCTTGGGCAAGTCACTTCACCTTTTCATTGGCCTCAGTAACTGCCCCAAGTGACTTCTGGAGAGACAGATTTGGCCCCAGATAGATGCCAGTCCCATTTCCTTCAGGCCTAGTAGAGAAACACTCCCCCTCTCCAACACACACACACAGACACACACTAGTTTCCCCTTTTCTTTAATTTTCTGACTATACTGATATAGCCCTACCATGCCAGCCCGGGCACTCTCCATCTTCCTGCATCTCTCTCTCCTTGGCAAGTGGGTGAGTGGAATTGAAGTCTGATGCCAATGCCACAAAAATGGTGGAGTGAGGGCAAGGGCAGAGTGTGCAGGCAGAGAATATAGCGGCAACAATGAAATTACTGAGTGGATCTCAGAGTTGGTGGATTGGGTGGTGCGTCCTGCCGGAGTTTGGATGCTGAGTAGACCTGTTAGATTTGTCTTTTCTCCCGTTAATTCATAAGACTGCATTCCTCTTAGGCTTCTTTGTGTCTTAGCCTTTAGAGACAGCTACATTTCCTTTAACTTATGAACATAAATTCCCATTTTGGAAAATTTTGAGAGTTCAGGAGGTCTTGTTGGTTGACATGACTCCAAAGTGCCCCCAATTTAAAAGAAAAAAATCTTGTAACAAATACATATAGTCAAGCAAAACAAATACTCATATTGTCTATGTTCCAAAATGAATGTCTAATTCTGCACCTTGACTCTATCACCTCTCTGTCAGGAGGCAGGTAACATAGGTCTTTATCAGGCCTTAGGAATCATGGTTGGTCATTCCAACCTCCTTCCATTGCTTCTCAGTACTCCTCTGAACCTGTTTCACTGTTTCCCAAACCAGAGCCTGAACTCATCATCGACAGAGCTCCCTAATCATCTAGGGAGACTAAATTGTCTAGGCAAACACTCAGTACATCCTTCTCCCCACTAAATTCTGAATCTACCACCACCCAAGTGTTGTGAAGACCTGGAGAGGGCATTCTAATTGGAAGCTTGGGTACGGTCACTTCTTTCCCATAGAATACTTATTTCCTCCAAGACTCAGCTCAGGCCACCTTCTAGATGAAACCTTTTCTGATTCCCCTAGCTGCGAGACCCTTATTTCCAAATCGCTTTGTATTTATTTTGCGTTTACTTATCTACGCACATGTTTGGGATTTTTTTTTCCTCATAGAAGGTAAACTCTGAGGATAGAGACTGATTTTTGTCTTTGCACACTTTGTACTTTGTACACTTTGTACATAGCACAGAGTAGACACTTAATAAATGCTCATTGATTGATTCCCCTCCAATCCAGTCCAACAAGCATTTATTATGCTCCTAGTTTTCTGTTAATCCATATAACTGTATTGATGTTATCCATTTTAGATCATAAATGCCTCAAAGATTAGGCTAATTTGGTTTGAGTGACAGACATATGATAATAGACAATAGCATTTGGGTGATATATCCTCATTTAAAAATAAGTAGAATCATCAGGCTCTTCATAACTAGCAAGGTCCCAGATACCAGACCTTTGCCACCAGACCTTCCCACTTTAGCCAAATAAAATGATACTCTTCAGCTCAACTGCTGTCTTCAGTTTTGGAAATGTCCAGTTAATGACAATGACAATAGTAACACTAGCAACTCAAATGTACGTTTTAAAAGTTGTTAGGAAGTGTTTTATGTGTAGTTAAGTCACAGTAGATACAACAGAATGTTTAAGCATCTATTGTGTTTACAGCGTTATGCTAGACCCCGGGTAGATGGAGCCATGGGTACTTAGCATGGAGAAGATAAGACTCAGAGGAGACACCAGCTGTCAAATATTTAAAGAGCTGCCAGACAGAGAAGGGATTAGACCAGTTCTGTTTGTGGCCAAATGGCTGCACTAGAAACAATGTGTGAAGATTGCATGAAGGCAGATTTAGGATTGATGTCAAGAAGAATGTCCTAACAATTAAAGCTGTTCAAAAGTGGGTGAGCTGCCATGAGAGGTAGTGAGTGCCCCTTTAATGGTGGTCTTTGAACAGGGGCATGTTCAGATACGTTGTACTAAGGATTCTTATCTGCAATGTGTTGAATGAGGTGGCTCCTAAGACCCCCCCTTCTAACTCTAAAGTTCTATTTCTGTGAACTCTAGCTCTGATCATTTGTGACTAAGCTGTCTATACTAAGTGCCTCCATTTCTTCTCTCCCTTGCTTCCCAACCCTCTGCAATCTGGCTTGCAATCCCATCATTCAACTGGTCTCTCCAAAGGAATCAATCTTAATCTCCAGACCCCGTGGCTTTTCTTAGTTCTTATCCTTCTTGACCTCTCTGCAGTCTTTGACAGTCAATCACTCTCTCCTCCTGAATATTCGCTCCTACTTAGGGTTTGGTGACACTGCTCTCTCCTGGTTTTCCTCCTGCCTACCTGACAGCCCCCTCTGGCTCCTCTGCTGTATCTTCATCCAGATCACTCCCACTAACTCCAGCTGTCCCCTGAGGCACCGTCCTGCATCCTTTTCTCTTTCCTTACTTGTTGACCTCATCAGCTTCCATAGGTTCAACTGCCATCTTTATTCAGTTGATTCACACATGTATTTTATCTAGACCCATTCTCTCTCTTGGGCTCCAGTCCCACATCACCAACTGCCTGCTGGACATTTCAAACTGGATGCCCTATAGACATCTCAAACCGAACATATCTAAAACAGAACTGTTACCTTTCCTCTCAAACCCTGACTGTACACACACATTTTCCAAATGAACCACCGTACCGTACACACACATACACACACACACACACACAGTGGTTCATTTGGAAAAGGGCTAGAAGTATTAATAACAACATGATGTTAGTATGGATTGCTAATATTTTAATGACACAACTTTTTTTAGGGCCTGTTCTCTAGATACTTTATCAGCTGCAACCCCTCCCAAACTTCGCAGACTATCTTTTTAAGTTGCTGCAACCAAAAAAAATCAAATTTTAAGTTGCTGTAACCAAAAAAAATCAATCAGCTGGTAGTAAGTCTCCTGATAATGAGCTTTTTTTTTTTTGGCTATGCAGTGGGGTTAAGTGACTTGCCCGGGGTCACACAATTAGTGTTGCGTGTCTGAGGCCGGATTTGAACTCAGGTCCTCCTGAATCCATGGTTGGCGCTCTACACATAGTGCCACCTAGCTGCCCCATAATGAGCGTTTTTTGATGTAGGGACAAGAAACACGACTCGTATCACATTCACTCTTCAATCTCTTCTTATCTATTGGCTTCTTCTCTGCTGTCTACAGACATCCTTATGTTTCTCCTTTCCAAAAAAAAACAACCCTTGAGTGATCTGACCATCCCTGCTTCCGTCCATGCTCTCCCCTCTTCTTTTTGGCTAACCTGAGAAAATCATCTTGCATTGGGCACCCCTTGACTTCCTCTCTCACTCTAATAACCTTCTGGAATCTGCCTTCTGACCTCATCATTCAACTGAAGTGATCAGTGATCTCTTAATCGCTAAATCTCACTGCATTTTCTCAGTCCTCATCCTTCCTGACCTCTCTGCAACCTTCTGACACTATCATCGTCTCTTCCTGGCCTCTCTCCTCTCTCTAGGCTTTCATGATGCTGTTCTCTCCTCATATCTGTTCTCTCTTCCTCCCTGTCTGACAGCTCCTTCTCAGTCCCCTTGGTTAGATCTTCATTCAGGTCACACCCACTAACCACAGGTATCCCTCACATCTCTGTCCTGGGTTTTCTTTTCTCCTACTATCTTACATGATCTCAGCAGTTCCCATAGATTCACTTACCTCTGTGCAGACAATTCTACATAAGTAGTTCTACTCTCTTCTGACCTCCAGTCTCCTATGACCAGCTACCTTTTGGATGTCTCAGACTGAACGTCTCTTAGGCTTCTCAAACTCAACAGGTCTAAAGCAGAATGTTATTTCTGCCCCATCCCCCAAACCAGTCACCAAGACTTGCATCTTTGGTGTTATCCTCAGCTTCTCACTCTCACTCATAGTAACAGACCCTCTATATGGTCTCTCTGCCTTGTTTTTCCCTACTCCAATCAGCTATCCAAGTGATTTTCCTAAAGCATGGAACTGAACATATCATTCCACTTCTCCCACCCTCAAAAAATATTGAATATTTATATTCAATAAATTGCAATAGCTCCTTATTATCTTCAGGGCTGGACATAAAATCCCATTTGGCATTCAAAGCCCTCCACAACCTCGCCCATCCCCACCTTCGCAGGCTTCATCTCCCAAGTCCATCAGTGTTTCTGCACTGGCTGTCCACCATGCTGCAATGTTTTCAGCTTCTCTGGCTCCCTTCAAGACATAGCTCAAATCCTATTTTAGAGAGCAGTCCAATCTCCTTTCCTAGTCTCCCCCCAATCCCCAGCCTTTTCATGCCTTCCCTGAGATTACCTTTCATATATTCTGTGTTTTCCTAGTGTTTTACATGTTGTCTTTCTCATTAGAATGTAATATCTTGATGGTAAGGACAACGATCTGCACAGTGCTGGCCCATTTTTTGTGGTTGAGTCATTTCAGTTGTGTCCAACTCTTCATGACCTTGTTTAGGGGTTGTCTTGGCAAAGGTAATGGAGGGGTTTACCATTTCCTTCTCCAGCTCATTTGACAGATGTGACTTGATCAAGGTCACACAGCTAGTAAGTGTCTGAGGCTGGACATGAACTCACAGACATGAGTCTTCCTGATTCCATGCCCAGTATTCTATCCACTCTGCCACCCAGCCACCCTTCTGGCTTACAGAAAGCGCTCAATAAATGTTTGCTGACTCACTGACAAGGATCAGTCTGGACCACTTTATAGCCCGGCAGGAATGTCCAGGGCTTTGGTTCCCCTGAGGAATACAGCCTTCAAGAATTTAAGGTCACCTCCAAACCACAAAGAGGCATCCAAGTAAGAGTTTAAAGGAAGTGATTATTGTGTCTCCTGCCACAGTCAGAACACATCCAAGGTACTGTGGACATTCTGGGTACATTTCTGGAAGACACTGACAATATTCCCAAACAAGGGCAAATAGGATAGCGAAAGGATGCAAAACCATTCCATACACAGAATCGATAACTGAAGAAGCTGTCTGGGGAAGAGCAGTAGAGGGGAAATGGGCAATATAATAGCTGCTTTCAAGTACTCAAAGGGCCGTCTCATGAAAGAATTAGGTTTATTGTGCCAGAGGGGGCAGAAGTAGGACCAAGGGGCAGTCACAAGAGTGCAGTTTTCATCTCAATATAAGGAAAAATGTCCTAATCATTAGAGTCATAAAACGTGAAGTAGTCCTCCTTTGAAGGTGACGTGTTTCCATCCCTTGAGATCAAGTGCAGCCTGAAGATTTGTTGGACATGTTATAAAGCCCAAGAATCATACTTCTAATTTTGCTCTCCGAGGTCTTGCTATGGTGAGTGACTACGGCTATAATCGGCAAGGAAACGTCTTCGCTATTTCCATGGCAGGAGTCTGGGGTGAACATAAGCTCTTTTAAGGTAAAAAGCTTAGGACAAATGGATCTGTCTGAGGGAGATATAGGAGGGAGTGCCTGCCAAAGGTCTTGGGCCCACATGGGGATACAAGGGTTAGAGAAACAAATTCCAGAAGGTCTGAGTCACCAACAGCCACGACAAACAGAAGCCATCAGCAGGAGAGCAGGAGGAACCGATTGGACATCTTGCCCTGACACAAGGCAGCTGGACTGGCACTAGACTGGGCAGACCTAATGAAGGACCTAACAAATACTGAGGCCTAGCTCTCTGGCACTGGCATGTACGAGCAGAATTAATTCATAAGATCGTTATCATTTAGCACAGTGCCTGAGACATAACAGGCACTTAGTGTTCACTGAATTAAACTGAAGTCATTTTCCCATCTTAAAATTGTGGTAATTGCCCATTGTCTTGAAAATCCAGAGTACTAAGAGAGGCAGCATGGATTAGCGGTGGGGCAGCTAGGTGGAGCCATAGTGCAGAGGCTGCCAGGCCTGGAATCAGGAAGACTCATTTTGGAGTTGAAATCTGGCCTCAGACACTTAGAAACTGTGTGACTCTGCGAAAGTCACTTCACCCTGTTTTCCTCAGTTTCCTCATCTGTAAAATGAGCTGGAGAAGGAAATGGTAAATGACTCCAGGATCTTTGCCAAGAAAACCCCAAAGGGGGTCACAACTGAAGAACCACAACATGGATTAGTGGATAAAAACGGCCTCCGGGCCAGGGAAACCCGGACTCAAGTTTCATCGCTGACACATACTGGCCATCTGACCTTCAGCGAGTGATAAAATTTCTCAGGAATGCCCATGTGCATTGGTAGAGGGAGATTTGCTGCAGAGAGAGACCTATATGCAAATGAAATCAGAGCTAAGGGCCAACCCCTTAAACCCCTGAAAAAAAAAACAAAAAAGTAGGAATAAAAGCTGACAGCCTGAAAACCCAACACAGGCTGTGTTCAGAAAGCACAGCAAGCTCAGGAAGGAAAAGGTCAGTGGTTTCTTCCCCAGGCTAAACAGGGTGACAGGGGATCCAGTGGGGGGCTGTAACAGCAAAACACAAGACACAAACCATCTCAAAACATCTGTACGAGGCACAGAAGCCAAGTCTTAGCTGGGCTCATGAGGTGTCACAGACTTGCATCACGCAGGCTGCTAATATTTAATGTCACAGACAAACAGACATTCGTGGCTTTGAAATCACAACTACAACTGCTCCCAAACTTTCTGGTCTCAGGACCCGTTATACTCTTCAAAATCACTGAGGACCGTTATACTCTTCAAAATCACTGAGGACCCCCTGCCTCCCAAGGGAGTTTTTGTTTAGGGGGGTTATACCTATTGATACCATATTAGAAACTGAAATAACTTAGTATTATTATGAAAAGTCTGGACTTTGAAAGGGTCTCAGGGATTTCCAACAGGATCCTTGAAGGAATGAGATAGCAGAGCAGTGAACTTTGATTTGGGGAGATAAATGGGAGAAAGAAAAGAGGAGCTGAGTTACTCACAGAAGGCACAGTGAGAGACGGTGTAGTGTATCGGATAAGTCGCTGGGCTTGAAGTCGGAAGATCTGAGTTCAATCCCCACCCAAAACCTCACTGCGACCCTGCGCGTCACTTAGGATCTCAGAGTGCTGTAAAATGAAGTAGTTGACCATCTTGACTTCTAAAATTCCTCCTAGCTATGAATCTATGATTTTGGGGGCTACAAAAGGAAGGAGTTCAGCTTTACTACAGTAACAGACTTCTAGCCACCTAGCTCCTTGAAGGCAAGGAGATTTTTGCCTCTTTTCATATCCCCAGGGTGGGATATTATTTGCTGATTATAGTCCAAGTCATCATAGTAATATTAGCATCATATTAGCAACAGTGCAGCACATAGTAGGCACTTAATAAATGGCACACAGTAGACATAGTTGACTGACAGTTAATTTCAATTTTACCTTACAGCCTGTCCTGCTTGGGAATATTGTCCTTGAACTGGTCTCCAAAAGAGGAAATAACATTTTAAATAAACCTATTTTGTTAAACTTAGAAAACATCACAATGTTTATCACGCTGGAAATACTGATGTCTCAAAGAAATCATAAAACTGGGAGATGGTTTAGCCCAGTCTCCCATAACTCTCACAAGAACTTACTAGACTGTGACCCTCTTGAGAACTGAGACTATATATAGACATATCTATATATCTTTGTATTCCCAATGACTAGTAATACCTAGAAGGTAATCCAGATTATTGCACTGGTCTAGGGCAGTGAGCTCTAAAATATTCTAAGCACCCCTATATGAGTGAAGAGGGCATGCATGGGATGTTCTCGAGGTAGCACTGACAAAGCTAGGCAACTGACTGACAGCAAGTGAAAATTGGAAAACTGATTGTAAACCTGGCAGAAACACTGTGGTAGGATGGTGGCTGACATAGATAGATATGTTTAGAAAAAGAGATGGGCTTTTAGAGAAAAATAATGTAGCGAGATTTTTGATGCAGACTAAAACCTATCCATATCCACAACTCACTATCTTCCAACAAAACTAAAAAAGATGTGTGGGTTGGGGGAAGGGAGGGTGGTTAGGGCTCTTACCAGACACTGTTTGGGTGTGCTGCTGGTGTAGGCGTCTGGGATGCAGGCAGATTATAATCACCTTGAGAGGCTGAGGCCTAGAGGAGAAGGGTGGAGGTTTATGGGCTAATACTGCTACCAGGGAAAGGGAAGGGTTGAAGAATGTTCAGGGACAACGAGTGAAGGGGGGAAGGCAGTTACACAGAGAAAAGCTACGTGACGACTCATGGGAAGGGCAGGCAGCAACTGATGTTCCGACCCTCTATTATAGCTAGATAGTTCCTCCCGGTAAGGAAACTCCCTCATCCATATCTGCAAGTGCAACTATTCTACAACTATCACAGAGTTGCCGGGACAGTGAAAGATTAAACTGACTTGCCCCGGCCACACAGTCAGTTTGGGCGAGCTGGGATTTGAACCCACGTTTTCACCAGAAGGAAACTCTCTTAATAAGTCATGGCAGTATATTTTAAAACTGCAGATTAAAGTGCATTTAATCTTCAGTTTTCCTTCATGTCACTTTTGGAGGCTGTCAGCATTCTCAAAAATGTCCTTCTTCTATATCTTAAACAAGAGAAGTAGTGTGATATGAATCGAGGTGTATAACTTGAGATATTCTAATCCTAACATACTGTTTCTAGCCAAAGGAATGTCTTTTGAGGAAGGAACTGGGGGTGTTTAACCTGCAAGCTTTGGGGGAGGGGAGATGGCAGACCTGGGATTACAGATCTAGAGGTGGCAGGGACATTACAGGATGTCTAGTCCAACCTTTCATTTTGCAGATGAGGAAACTGAAGCACAGGAGGGTTACCTGGCTTGTTAAAGGTGATAGGAATGCCAAGTAGTTATGTCGAGAAGGGAATATAGGCAAGTATCAGAAGGGCTAAGAAACACAGAAGAGATCAGATTTCTTTGACTTGGCTCCAAAGGGCAGGATGAGGATCGATGATGGCAAACAGCAAAGAGGCAGA
Organism: Phascolarctos cinereus; assembly: GCF_003287225.1. Lineage (NCBI taxonomy): Eukaryota > Metazoa > Chordata > Mammalia > Diprotodontia > Phascolarctidae > Phascolarctos > Phascolarctos cinereus. The sequence goes on along the minus strand of NW_027555958.1, from coordinate 47,003,919 downwards.
TTTTAACCCTTTTATTAAGGGGAAAACTTCTGAATCATTAAGAGCTGTACAAACCTGGAACTGGCTGCTTCAGCAATGGGTAGTGAGTTCCCCCCATCAAAGGAACTCTTCAAAGGGAAGGGAGAAAGAATGCTTGTTACAGATCCTCTAGAGGGGGGCTCCTGTTTGGGCAGAGGCGTTAGAAAAGATAGCCCTAGAGGTAATTTCTAACTCAGAGATTTTGTGATGAAGTGTGATGAAGAAACAGCACGGACTAGTTAAAAATCGAGGTTCTGGTCCCAGCTTTGAGACCTTAAAAAACCCTAGGTTACTTTAGTTTCCCTCTCTGCCCCTTCTAACTCCAACAGTCTGATTCTTCAAAAGTGGGAGATCTGGCAGCTCCTTTCTGGTAACTGCAGTCACATTAGTCATTCCGGGAAGGTTCGCAGATTCCTGTCCACACTGGTTTGGAGTTTTTTGGTTTTAGCATTTCGATTAATTCTATTTAGCTATGTCCTTTCTCTAAAGACACTACCAGGAACCCTTAAGCTGAAAATCTTGTCCTCTCGGTTTTTTATTTCCCAAATAAAACAAAAAAAAATTTTTTTCTCACTCCTTTATCCATTCAACAATATTCTTCCTCTGAACTTTGAAACAAAAATATATCCAGGTTAGCTAACACTATATATGGTAAAAGTATGGATATGCATCATAAATAAACTAGACAACAGAAAACTCCACAAAGGAAGGGGATGTTCTTAGAAGAAATTTATTTCATTGCTGACCCTCAGATGGCAGCACTCGACTTTGATCAAGCTGCCACATTCTCCACTCCTGAATGGCACCAAAATTTCTGCGAGCCATATTGGATCAATCTTCAGCCTTTTACAGACCTACATAGCAGGAACATTCAGCTACACAGAGACAAGATTTGGGGGGACTATTTCTGTCTACAAAGGGCAACTTTTGACCACTCGAAAAAACTAATCATCAATTATTTTGATCTGGGCTCAGTTTCTGATGAACTGTAGTCACACCAATTGTTCTGGGGAGGTTGGCAGACTCCTATCCATGCTGAGGTCATAACAGTTGCTACTATACCAGGTTTTCTCAGAGGCTTCTAAGTAAATTAGAAGAGACAAATCAAATCTCTTTCCTTGTCTTATTATGTGGGAAACTGATTCCCTCCCAACTCCTAATTAGGGTTTGGACCTTAAATAACCTTTTGTAGTTAGAAAGTCATACCTACTGGACTTAGAACTAAAGACATTTTTAAAGTGCTGAGGATTAAGCTGGTCAGTGTCTTTCTACCTCTTCTCAAACAGTATTTGTTCCATGGGGAGGAGGTACTAGATAGGCTGCATTAGATTTTTCCTCACCTCACCTCTGTTCTTATGCATCAATTCTCTCCATTCCAAAAATCCCACCTCCAAAAGTAAAAGGAAATTTCTATCACCCTAGCAGTGGGAGAAACAAGAGAGCCAGGTGCTTAAGAAAGAGCACACAGGTGAGGGAAAGAGTGGATGTGAGGTCAGATTTCTTTCTATTAGCTATTAAAAAATACAGTAAATGAGATTTCTATTCTTAGAAATGTAACTTTCTTAGAAAGCGTACACAAACAGGAGGAACATTGATAATTCTGACAGACTTCCTTGGTTAAAAATATTTATAATAAAACACAGAAAAACTGAAATCAAAAACTGATTCCCTACATATAAGAACATTTTCTATTTTATCATCTGGATTATACCTGAAAATGCTGGTCATGAAGCTTAAGACTGTTGTTCAAAGTGACCTCTTCTGCCCTCCCTCCTCCCAGCACCGATCATAGAAATATACATGGGGAAAAACAAAAAAGTAAAAAACTACTAAATGGAAGCAAGAGAGGAGCTAGAATAGGTGCTAATCCTCTAGCCAGTAACAGTATTCAGACACTCTTACTCTTCTCCCCTGTGTTATACAAAGAAGGATGCTAAGGAAGGAAATTAAGAACTTCCCACAATGGTTTAACACATGTTTAAGTATTACATTATAGAAAGCCTGTTACCTTCCTAATCAGGGAGGGGATACAGCATAATTTCAAGGCATCTCCATTTAATATTCATTTAACCCCATAGCAATTGTGCAATAAGCAAAGTATCAGAAAAGGAAAACAACCAAGTTAACTTCTCACAGAAGAAAAAGACATTAAGATATGTACAGAAATCAGCCTTCACATACAGGAGTCTTGTTTGAGTGGCCATTGAAGATCCAGATTCCAGAAAAAAACAAACATTACCCACATCAGGAATGTTCATTGGCGCTCAACAGTTTCCATTAGGGCTGCCCTCTCTGAAAGAAGGACTGAGGTGGTGCAAGTTTAAGTTGGTTAGTGTGAATCCCAAGGATGGATCCATTCCAGAAAGGGAATGCCCTAGTCAATGCTACCTAAGGGTTTCAGAACACGGTGGGGGGGGATGGGACAGGGAGGGAAGTCTACTGTTCCCTAACACATACAGTTTGCCACCCAGAGAAAGTCTTTAGTCCCCAACAAGACCTTCTTCAGAGGGTTAAGCTTCACTAAATGAGGGGTAGCCTACGGCATTTAGGACACTTCCTTTCTTTCTAGGTCTCCAGAGTCACAAGTCCCATTTGGATCCTAATGCACAGCCCTGTGCACTCAGTGTCCTGCAAACATACACCTGCCATGTTTCAGGCTCTCCCCTGCCAAGGACGGCATGAACGCGTTCAAAGCCACCAGAATCGTACATACACTATCAACATGATAAAAAACACAGCGACTGCCGCCAGTTTGGCATAGGTGGAACGCATGTTCAAATACTTCGCATCCTGACGATACTTCTTGGACAAACTGGACAAATTGTTGGCTTTGGAATCCAATGCTGTCAAAAAGTAAAAGTGGAATAAAACAAATTAGTTGAAGAGACCTTTTATCAACATTGTCTTAATTAAAATGAAAGCACTTCCTCCCATCTCCTGTTTTATTATGTTATGGGATTAATAAGTGATATACTTTCCATGAACAGCACATACTGAGAACACCAGAGGATTCACATAATTCAGGAGTAAGGGGAAAGCTGTACCAAGTTGTGCTGGGTTCCTTCCAACTCTAACATATAAACTGGCTCTGTGGCAGGGATCTTAGAGGCTGTGAACTTGTTTTTACATATTTCAATACCTGTATTTCAACAGAATTAGTTTCCTTTGTAATCTTTTATGTTTTATTTTATGCATTTAAAAACATCATTCTGAGAAAGGGTTCAGAGGTTTCATTAGACTGCCATAGGGGTCCATGACACAAAGAAAGGTATATAAACATGATAGATCAATATCCCCTTATCAATATTAATAGAAATAAACCCCTCAGAAAATGACAACCTAGGACACTAATTTTTTTTTATTTTAAGAATATGTTGAAACAAACCAGTAAAAATACAAATGAGCCACTACCAAGGGACCTTCAGGGTCCCTTTCCTATAATAAAAATAATAATTGTTACTAATGATAAGCTTCCATTAACCAAGTTCTAAACAGAACACTGAAACAGGGAAGGGGAGGAGAGGAAGAGGAAGGCTGTATGCTGATCACTGACACTGATGATAGGTCAGTCCTGTGTCCCTGTAAGATCCTCAAGGACCTTCTGAAACATCAAAGACTAAGTTACATGCACTGCAGGGGATCAGTCAGTCTTAGAGGGTCAAACAACATGAAATCAGGAATTTATTCAGAAAAGCACTTGCCAGTCTGAGTCCTGGGGCAGTACAGATTCAACCCAGTTTCTTCCTCACACTACATCTAGAGCCCTGTGTACAAAAGTTCATGTTCAAAATGTGGAAAGAAAAGAAACTGTTATTCTTACTGCCCTGAGCTACCTAAAGCAGGGAAATGGACTAGACATTTCTGAAAGATTCTCCATGAGAAGGGCAGAAATACAAAAGGTTTTACTGGTCATCCCTAGGTGAACCCAAAAATAATGAACTGGAATCCTCTAAGCATTTCCTTTAATTCCACAAACTACTTAATTCATGGCAAAGAGTGAGTGCACTGGACTACGACTACTTTCTGTGGTGTTGTAAGATTCACACAATGCTTTCCTCACAATTCTGGAAGGCAGGTGGTGCAAGTCTTTTTAATCCCCATTTTAAAAAATAAGGAAAACTGAGGCCTTAAGTGGCTAAGTGTCTTACGTCACACAACTAATAAGTGAGGTGGGATTCTTGACTGCAAGTGCAATACTCTATTGGCTATAAGTCTATGGTTCTAGGAAATACTGAGTCTGACACAGTAAAATCCCATTGTGGCCTGCAAGCAGCCCTGAGCTTTGCAAGACTATGCCAAAAGAATGAAGCAACTAAAGGGGCGATCAAGCTGGAAGGGTCTCAGTGGACCCAGCTACGGATTCTTACATCTGCTACCAGACGACCAGACTATCTGCTCAGACAAGGCTCATTACCAGAAGGCTCTGCATAGATGATGAATTATTTTAACCACAGCAACTCATGAAACTATCTAAGGCATGGAAGAATTGTAATCTGCGTTATAAGAAATGATCTTTTGTATACTTTATTATCTCCCTTTCTAGAACACAACTGAGGAGACAGTGTTTTTCCCTTTCTTTGTATACCTAACATTTAGCATAGTGCCTGGCACTAACTGATGGCTTTGTGGAAGGACTATCCATCCCAATGACTTGGCAGATTTTGAATCAACTAATCGACAAGCATTTATTAAAGGCTTATAGATGGTTATTTAATGCAGTTTATCATATTTAAATTCTTTGAAAATGGATCGTTTTTCCCATGTATGCATTTATGTTCATTTGTTGCCTATGTGCTAAATCTTCGGGAAACGGACTCCAATTTTTGAACCTAATTCTACCCCTGTCTTAACCAGTGTTCTTTAGCAATTCATTAAACTTTTTCATAACAAAAAACTCTCATGAAGGTGAATATGAAGCTATTTCAGAAAACACAATGTTATGGAAATCCCTATATCTCACTTTGGGTATAAATAATAACTACAATAGCATATGCTTCAATATCACCAATATTCCACATGCTAAACTTTGTCGTGTCTTTCCTCATTAACAAAGGCCTCTCTTATGTAAGATACAATAGCAATAGTTTCTCAACATCTCCAGGAATTTTTATGAATAATGGCTGAAAGGTATAGGGAAACAATACTAAGTCAAATTAGACATAAGATTAGAAACTAGGCTTCAATCACAACATGTGAATAGCAGAAATGTTACAATAGTTAAAGTGGAAATAGCTTCCACCAAAGAGCTCAACCTTTTACCCCTTTGAAATTTTGCACAACTTCCCTTTTTTAAGTTGAATCTGTAAGGGTATTCCTTAGAGAATGTTTTTGGGGAAATCTAGTGGGTTTGTTTATAAAATTTTGCAACATTAAACTAAATGTGGGCATTGCAGCTACTTCTAAGTTGCCCATTAGATCTATGACATAAGGCTAATAATGCAAGAATAAGACAAATGAGGCAGAAAAATGAACGAAAAAATGGCAGGCAATGATACAAAGACATTAGCGTTGCTTATCACTAAGTGGTAAGAATCACTGCAAAAGGAGACACCTGGCTTAGAAAATGCACTTCTGTGCCTTCTGAACACTTGTACTGATAAAATCCAGAAGAAATCAGCTGATAGCCAGGTCTTATTGAAAGCAACCAAAGAAGCTCTGCAGATGTCTTAACCTTCAAAGTAAGAATAATTCATAGACTTTGGGGCTGAGGAAGAAGAGCCCCTAAGAGACACTGTCTGACTATAAAGAGGCTCAACACAATGTACCTGCCACCAGACAGAATTGTTTACAAACTATTCTCTTGGATAAGCCATATTCTTTTTGCTTCTTGGGAGGCAGCAGGAGTTAAGCTAGACCTTGAAGAATAGGTAAAATTTGGAGAGTCCAAGTAAAGGGGGGATGTTCACAGCATTTTAGCTATGGTACAGAGGGAAGGATGAATGAGGGAAAATTAGGAAATTGGTCTGATTGTACCAATGGGTAGGGTGCTGGAAAACAGCTGGAGATGCATTTGGAAAGGCAAATCAGAACCAAAAACATGGAGGACTTTGAACATTCAGTTAAGAAATTTGGACTACATATTATAAGTAATACAAAACTAGAGAACGTTTTTGGGGCAGGATAACATGATTCAAGTAGCATTTGAAAAGTTTAAAGTAACCTGAAAGACACTGGATTAGAAGGAGTAAAAGACTAGAATAAGGGAAACCAACTGAGAGACAATGTCAATAAGTACTCAAAAGCTTCCTTGCCTCCATTTCCCCTAACTTGTGCATGTTTTTTTAGATGCTAAAATACTGAGGGCCTTAACTGCCTTTAACATGCATGAACCCAATATACCATAGATATTGAAGAAATATTAATCATTCTGTTAGCTTCATTTTACTATTAACCAGGTGAACTCTTCATAAAACAAGACACAGTGCAAGGACCCCTTAAGCTATCTACTAGTCTTTCTGGAATAAGAGTGATCTGTTCATTAGAACTGTATTGCTCTTAGGACAAAGGTACCTGAGAGGGCTTCCCCTCGCTGTAAGACCTCTTCAATATTGGCCACCATGATTCTCTGCACATCCTGCAATTCAGTGTTGATGGAGCCCAGGTTCCTCCGTGCGCGGCTGTCAATGTACAGTTTTTTGGTTTTCTGAATGTAGGTATCTGGAAAGATGAAGTAAATGGCCATTAACAAACACTGTCACATGTGCTGAGACTTCCCCAAGGCCCACATCCAGGGGGTACAGAACTGCCTGCCATAAGATAACTCATTTCAGGGCATTTCTGAGGAGGTGCTTGTGGAAATATCAGACATATTTCAGGAGACTTCCCCATTGTTAAAGCATCTAAAATGTTTGATAACAAGTCACTACTTTCACAAGAGGGAAGAAGTGTAGGGACAAGGGCTCTTATGCAGAGACTGTGCCACGTAAAGAAATTCAAACAGGCTGACGGACCAATCGCCCCACTAAGAAGATTTAGTGTAGGGGCAGGTAGGTGGCGCAGTGGATAGAGCACCGGCCCTAGAGTCAGAAGGACCTGAGTTCAAATCAGGCCTCAGACACTTGACACTTACTAGCTGTGTGACTCTGGGCAAGTCACTTAACCCCACTGCCTAGCAAAAAACAAACAAACTAAAAAAGATTCAGTTTAAACTAAAAACCTTACTTGATAGCTACCTTATCGGCCACTCTTAATACCTGGTCTTAGAGATTGTGCATACAATATGGCCGAACATAAAAAACTGCAACAAAACAAAGAGGGGCACAAGAGAGACAAAAACACATTGTAGCATGAATTGCTTCAAAGTGGGACTTTTCAAACTGTATTCCAAAAACTCTTGGTGGGCAATTCTCCAGTTCTAGGAGCACCTTTCAAGAATAAAAAAGTCAGGTAACAATGAAAATTTAATTTTTGCCTGCATCATCACATTCAGACCCTGACCTCATAAGATAAAAGGCTGTAGGTCTGTCTGTCTGTGTTTGTCATTTCAACTTTTAGAAGTTGAAAACCACCTGTTTAAAGTATTCTCCAGCTAACCTTCTCTAACATACATATTTAACTTCAGAACTCTCAAGTTTAAGGATAAATCACAAATTTTTAAAACCAAGTCTTACAAGAAAAAACCTGCAAACTCTTATTGCTTATTGCTCTTATTATTACCATCCTACCTTTCATATCCCTACTCCCTACAGCCCTGAACAATAATGATCACTTTTATTTCCTTCCACTTTTATTAAGATGCCACTTATGGGCTAATTTTCTTTAAGCTGAAGCTAACTTGGTCTTTATTCATATAGGGCTGTATTTTTGTGCACAGGTGAAATTTCAAAACCTAAGCTATAGATTGCATAAATTAGCAAACGCCAAGACTTCCTCAAGTTACACATCACAGAAATTCTTTTTTCATATTCACCATTTCTCAAGCCATGTTGACCCACTCTCCATTTAAATCTCCAGAATACAAGACAAAAGGTGGCTCACACTTTAGGCATTTTCTTTCTGCTTCTACTTTCAGAGGCACATACTGATGCAGTCAGGACCACAGAAGGATGGATGCTTAACCCAATTTCGTGTACCACCTTGGGGAATGCTCCACTTTTCTGCCTAAGTAGATGTTTCCCTCTTCTCTAAAAGACAATATGACTTTCCTCGATCTGAGGATGATGTTGACATCCATATCCTATTCCTTCACATGTGGACACTATTTTCCTGTTCTTCAACAGTTGAAAAGACAACTGGTAGCCCAGCATCTGATAAAGGCAGTCACTGATCTGAAATCACTTCTGGGACTCTGGCTAAATCTACAAATCTTACTCTAAGTGAAGCAAAGATCCACTGTGTCTACTTTATAACTTCACAGCCTCAGCACCCCCTGTAGCTATGTTCACTATGCCTGCGCCCTTTGTGAAAGGAGGAGATCAGGAACCAAGAAAGCTAACATTTCTAGGGGAAACGAGATCAAGAGACTGAATTACATCGTTCAGGCTTTTGCACAAGAAAGAATGCTGAATGCTGAGGGATGTTATGAAGATAAAGAATAAAGCTCTAAGCCTTAGAAAAATGGTAGCACAGGACTTCAATTAAGCAAAAAACTTCCTGAGTTCTGACTCATCAATAGCACAGTACAAGTTAAAGCCTCACCAAATTCAATGAAGGAGTAGGGTCTGGAGACAGTGGGCACCTTCTTTCCATGTTGTTCATCAAATTCGGAGTGCAAATCCTCAAGGTAGGCAAATGCCAACTTTTTGGGGAAAGCAGCTTCACACAAAACCAGGTAACACACACCCTGCTCAATAATGTAACTGGAAAGATAAAAAGTCAAAAAAGTAACCATATAGTTAATGTTGTTTCTGGCATGCAAGTTCTCACGCCTATTCTTGATAGCACAAGAGGGCTCTTACCTATCCTTTCTTCAGGCTGGAAAGTCAGAAAGACTAAATTATAAACCACGTAGCCTTTAGGCCAGAAAATAATTTTTCCATTAACTAGAAGTATATTCCAAAAGCAAGAGTAATTTATTTATACAGCACTTTATTTTAAAACTTTCATATACAATCTATTAAAAAAATTCCTTCACTTAAACATCTTCTTTAACATCTAAAGCTATTCCTTGAGAATTCTTACTTGCAAATCCATCCACCCTATAATTACATTTATTGGATTCATATTTAAATCCTTCCCTACTATACTTGGAAACAGCAAAATGAACTTTTAAAAATGTACCTAAAAATTGAAAGCCAACCCTAGAATCCTAGAAGGGACTTGATATTGTTCAGTTCAAACACTGGCCAAACAAGTCATCCCACTGTCTCAATTCTAAATAAATTCATAAAGACACTGTGTGCTTACTATGTGCTAAGCACTGTACTAGGTGCTGTACTAGGATACAAACAGGCAAAAAAAAAAAAGTCCCTGCCCTTCAGGAGCTTATAATCTAGAAGTGGAATGAGTCACACAAACAAATAGTAGACTGATGTAGGTTGACAGGAAAGGTCAGAGGGGAAGATATGATTCAAGGAAAGTTTCACGAATAAGGTGACACGTGAACCGGGCCTTGAAGGAAGGAAAAGACTTCAATAGGTGGAGATTTTGGTGGAATCCATTTTAAAGCTGGGTATGGTATGCAACACAAACTAGTATCCTGGAGGTCTCCTCCCTTTCACTGCCTCCATTTCTCTTCTCATTCATTTCTTCACCTTCTGCCACCTGTCTTCCAATCTCATCACTTAATTGAAACTGCTCTCTCTATCATTATGAAGGATCTCTCCAGGTTATATGCTGCCAGATCTGCTGCTCATTTTTCAATCCTCACCTCTTGCGCTCTCTCCGCAGCCTCTGATACCACTGACCATTGTTTCCTCCTCTCTCCTCTCTAGCTTTCTGTAACGCTGCTCTTCTGGTTCTCTCTCTTTTGCTATATCATAATTCACGGGCACCTTCTAACTGTGGATGTACTCCAGAGTGCTGTCTTGAGCTGCCTGTCTTTCTCCACACTCTCTTGATGAACTCACTGACTTAACCGCCATCCATGCAGATGACCATCAGATCTCTATATCCAGGTCCAGTACCTCTTGCGTTTTCAAACACCAGCTGCCCATTAGACACTTTAAAAAGATTATCCTGCAGGCATCTCAAACTCAACACATCAAAAAAAGAACTGGCCTTTTCTTAAAAACCCACTCATTTTCTGAACTCCACTATTTCTGCTGAGGATGCCACCATTCTCTGTCACCCAGATTTACAACTTCAGAGTCATTCTAGATTCCTCCCTCGTCCCATACATCCAATCTGTGGTCAAACACTGTCAATTCTATTTCCACAACATCTCTCACATCTGTCCCCTTTGCTCTACTCAAATAGTCAACGCTCCAGTTCAGACCCTCATTAACTCTCACTTGGCTATTGTAACAGCCTTTTAATTGGTCTGCCTGCCCCATGTGTCCCCCCCTCTCTGACTCATCCTCCACATAACTGCCATAGTGATTTTCCTAAAGCAAAGGGATAACCATATTATTCCCCTGCTCAATAAGCACCAGTGGCTCACTGTTTGACATTTAAAGCCCTTTACAAGCTGACTCCAATCCGCCTTTCCAGCCTTATTATTGATTGCTCCCTTCCCCCTGTAGCCTAGCCAAGGAGGCCACCGAGCTAATCCTTACACAGGACACTCCCCTTTCCGTGCCTTTGCTCAGGCTGTGTTCCATGCATGGAATGTACTTTCTCTTTAGCACCACTTCTCAGAATGCCAAATCCCTAGTTTTTTCCAAAGTTCATCCAAGCTTCTCAAAGCCTCTCCTGACCCCACTCACTCTCAATTCCTTGTATTCATTTGTATATGCTTATGTATGTATGCATTGTTTTCCCTGATAAAATATAAGTTCCTTAAGGGCAGAGACTGCTTCATTTTTGTCCATCTCCCCAGTACCTGGCACATATTAGACACTTCAAGCGCTTATAAGTTGATTGGTAGATGGATGACCACTAGAGGAAACCATGATTTGGATCTGCATATCCAATATATTGAAATCTCTTCCAATTACACAATTCTATGATTCTACTAGTTTATCCTATTTGTGTTTTTTTTTAAATTCCTGCAAAACTTATCTGGTTTCCATCCCATCAAGATCTGTGTTATTCTATATTAATCTTTCTGTTTTGGTTGGAGAGTCAGACTACATTATCTCTACCATTCACATTAACTAAGTATTATTACTGAGGTTCCTATTAAAACATTATAAAGGAAAATTCCATTCTATGCCCACCACATGAGGCCAGACCAGTCCTGACCCAGGAGTTTCACTAGCCTAAATTATCCTGGAGCCAACATGGGAATTCAAACACTACCTAGCTATTCTAGAGTGATTCACAACTCTATGCCTACACTAGAATGGATTCAGGTTAGTTCTGAAAATAGAACTTAATGACAGCCATGACACATAGGAAGAAAGAACAGTAAAAAACCACTCAGAAGATTTCTAGCCTGAGAGACCAGACAAAAGCACTACTACTGATGCTGGAGAAAGAGGGGGGAAAAAAAGACGAATTTAGTTTTGGCCAGTATCTCAGTGAATACGTCCTTTGGATAGCTGAACACATATGAATGGAGGAGTCTGGGACTGGAGATAAAGATTCGAGAGTCATTTATATAAAGTGGAGGAACAGCAAAATAAGACCAAGATCCATATCCCATGGATAAAACAGTCAAAGGATATGGGTAGTTTTTGAAAGAATTTCAAGTTATCCAAATATGTGAAAATATGCTCCAAATCACTGATAAATTTTTAAATTTAAAAAATTCTGATGTTCCACTTCACGCCCACCATGAATAATAAAAAATGAAAATAGGAAAAGGTTAGAGTGGCTATGGGAAGATGCACTAATATACTGTTGGCAAAACTGTGAATTGGTACAACTGATTTAGAGAACAATTTGGAACCATATGAGAAAAGATACTATAAACTGTACATATCCTTTGATCCAGAGATCCCATGACGGGACAGAAACCCAAAGAGGTCAAAAATAGAAAGGCTTGGGGCAGCTAGGTGGCACAGTGGATACAGCACAGGCCCTAGAATCAGGAGGACCCAAGTTCAAATCCAGTCTCAGACCAGACAGCTGACACTAACCGTATGACCTTGGGCAAGTCACTTAACCCCAACTGTCTTGCCAAAAGAAAAAAGGCTCCATACATATCAAAATATTCATAGTGATACTTTTTGCAGTAGCAAATAACTGTAAGCAAAGAAGATTCCTACTCACTGAAGGATAACTGAAGTATCCAGAGGCCAGGATGGTAAAGAGTTTTGAGTCTATGTCATATAAAGATTAATTGAAAGAAATCAACGTTGATCATGGATAAAAATTATCTACTGTGGGAAATATGACCGGACTGCAAAAGTCTAAAGAGTTGTATGTTAAAGAAGGATCAGACTGGTTCTGTTTGACCCCAGAAGAAAGTGGTACCAGCTGCCAAGAAACGAATGTAAGCTTTGTGTTGGGAGAAACTTTCTACCAATTAGAGCTCCCAGAGCAGAATGGGCTACTTGAAGAGTGCTGGGTTTCCCTACACTGGTAGTCTGCAGGCAGAGGCTGGATGCCCGCTTGTGAGGTGTGGCTATACCAGGGATTCCGCTCGGGTAGAGACTGAGCTAAATGACCCCTCCCAACTCTGAAATGTTCTGAATCTATGACATGAATGCAATGGAATATTATCACACCACAAGAAATGACAAATATGATGTATTCAGAAATAAATGCGAAGATTTTTATGAATTAGTCCAGGGTAAATTAAGCAAACCAAGAGAACAATATATGTGACTAGAATAATAAAAATAAAAAGGACACTGAAAAGTCACACTGAGTAATTATAATGATTCATCTTGGTCCAGAACAGATGATAAAAGGCCCTTTCATCTATTCAGTAGAGAGGTAGGGGACTAACAAGGCAGAATACTGTATTCATTGGTTTCGTTTAACATTTTCCCCCGTTACAACGGAAGGCCAAATGGACCAAGGAGATGTGTCGGGAAATCACTCATGTTAAAATAAAAGCAGTCAGTAACTGTTGTTGCTTAAATGGAGGTGGATGAGCGCACTGACGGAACAAACCGAGGACCAAGAATAGGATCTGAGACATACGCACAAACACACTGGATAAAAAAGGAGCCACCAAAGGTCACAGAGACAACACAGAGAAATGAGGAGAAAACCAAGAAAGCAGAGTGACATGTCAGCTCTGGAAAGTGAGTATATTAAATACATGAAGCATAGAAAAAGAGGAAAGAAAATACAATTTGTAGCTGCCCTTCAAGAACCTCACTTATTAGTCAGCCGCTCTAGGCAAGGGAGGAGTTTAAAACTGCATCTGTGAATCTGTTCCGCTATTGCTACTTCTCATTACTACGGACAGCTTTAAAGCCAGCTATACATGTACATACACTTTGCTCACACTCCCTCTGGTGTGGCATCATATTAGTGTATGCAAGAGGTTCTCAGCCTTGGATCAAAGAGGAACACTCAACTGACAATCCTTAGGTTGGTACATCATCCTGTTCCAGTACTGCCTACCCCACTGTTATCAATCTGGGTAATCACCTGCACTGACCAACACAAACCACACAACTCCTAACCTTCACAAAAGAGCCTTGCTTTCTTTTTCTTTATCACTTTACCACTTTTCTCATCCATTCTCTTGTCTCTGGTACTGATCTGCATGCTTGTCATCTATCACCAGGACTGCTACAACAGCACCCTAATACACTGCCCCCCACCACACACCCTTCATTCAATCTCTACTGCCCAGCTGCCAAATTATTATTTTCAAAATAGATGTGTGATCATGTGACTCTTCTGGGCAAAAATCTGCCATGATTCCTTATTTCCTCAGATGAAATATAAACTCCTCAACCTGACATTGAAAACCCTCCACAATATAGCTCATACTTCTCTTCGATTCCTCTTCGTGCACTCTATGTCCCAGGTAAATTGTCTGCCCAATGCACCACTCTACCTTCCATCTCTGCATCTTTGCACAAGTCTGGTGGAAAACCTGGGTGGCTTCCTCTTCCTCAGTCTCTCAGAATTCTCATCTTTCTTCCTGAACCAGCTCAGGTGCCATTCCCTCATAGGAATCTTTTTGGGATGTCCCTCAGATTACACTGGATGTGCTCATCCTTGGACACATTTCCCCAATATGAAAGCTCTTGGAGGGCCAGGCCTGTTTCACTTGCCTTTGTGTGCTGAATTCCCCACACGTCATAGGGGCTTACTAAATGTTTGCTGAAATGAATTGCCCTTTTCTTCTCCCAAGTATCTGTGATGCTCCTCAGCTCTTCCTGACCTGTATTTGATGTAACATTTAATAAAAACTGGCAAATGTAGGTCAAATTAGTCTAAGTTCTCTAAATGAAGGTGCCAAGAGTCAAGTTTTTAATATTCAGAGGCAGAGAAGTTTCCATGGATGTACTAGAAATTATTTTCTTTTTTTCCCCTTGGCTACAAAAGTGCCATTCATCGCATTTAAGGCAAGCTGTTATTAAAAGTTCCATTTACAAGCATCATGGAACAATGCAAGTCCTATTTTTTAATATAAAACATTTCCCATTTAGGTGATACTTGCTACACTTAATATATCTGCCTGAGTTAATTTTTAATAAATGAAAGATCCACAAATAGTTAAATGTTGCAAAAAGAGATGCATTTGTTACTGGGGAGGAAACAGCTATTCAATCCTTTCTTCTTTGGAATGAGGTGCTGACCTTTAACTTTCCTCAATGCATATTCCACTTTCCTTAAGCCCAGATCTTCCAACTAGATTCCACCATCCTGTTCAAACATCCCCAAGTTAGATCACTACACTTCACTCAAGTGATCACAAACAAATAAATCAGTCATACTCACTGAAAAGTCATGGCTCCTGCTTCCAAGGTACATCTTGTAGGGGACTGTTCATTCAATTTGCGAAACAGTTGCTTGGCCTGGCTCTGGTACTGTTGAAGGTCCCGGCCAGACTGAAAAGAGAAATTAAAAATTCATATAAGAACCCACCAGAAAGCTGAGTTATTAATGAGCCGAACCACAAACCTGCCTCTGAAAGGATACTCTGAATGGGACCTTCGTTTCAAAGTCAGTAATAAGAACTTACTCTTATAGAAGCTTTTAATATTTGTAGAATGCTTTATATTCATTATGCTTTTATGGGAAGTGGAAACTATGTTTCAAAAGCACAAAAAAAATGGGCTAAAGTCACTTAAGAAAATTTACGTTAGCTATCTACCAAAACCCAAATGAGTATACTTCAACTATACATAATTTAGCAGTCAGATACATGGCTTACTGTTCATAAAGACCAAAAGTCAGAAAACACAGCTTCTAATCCCAGCCCCCAATTGGTTTCCTCTATGGCCCACATTCTTATACCATTAATTCAATCATTTATAAGAGGAGGAAAATAATCCTTTCTAGCACACAACTATAAATATTATGGTTTGAAATATATCATGTTTCATACTTAATCTACATATTACAGATCACAGATTGTATGACCTAGAGCTTGAGGGGCTCACTAAAAAAAAACTTAAGAAAACGGGAGAAGTCAATGTAAGGGAAATTCCATCTCACTAACCTATTAGAATATATTTGTGTAAATAAGTGACTAGGTAGAACTAGTGTATATAATTTAGTTATATTTTCAAAACCATCTGCTATGGTTCCACATGATTAAAAATTTTATCATGTGACTGAACTGAGGTTTCATCATGGATAATTACCTTAAATACAGGAAATAAGCTAAGCTAAAAGATCCAGCTGTCTTGTCAAAGAGCAATAATAATGTTAGGATTACCTATAGGAGTGGTCTCCAAAGTGGAGGCCATAGCCTGATGCCAAGGGAGACATGAGAGCAGGACTCCAAAGGGTGTAGGAAACAGCCAACCATGACATGGTGAGACATGTTACATACCAATTTCCCCATGATAGACAATTGTAGGGCTTTCAACACAGACCTCATTATACTGTCTCTCCCCTGAAATCCTCTTCCAAACTTTGCTGCTACTCCTCAGGACACATCAACCACTACCCTTCCAGTTAGCCAGGTTTACAATCTCATTGTCATCCTGAACCTCCAATCTCCTCACGTAGCTGACACTTGTGTCCAACGATGACTGATTCTACCTCCCTTACCTTTAACATCCGTCCCCTTTTCTCTACTTACACAACCACCGCCTTACTTCAAGTCCTCATCACCTTTCACCTGGACTATTGGCAACAGCCCTCCTTAACTGGCCTCTTTGACTCAAATCTCTCCTCCCCCAACCCATCCTCTACGCAGCTGCCATTATGATTTTCTAAAGCACTCTGATGTTCACAATGATGACTTTCAGTCATCAAGAAAAAATTACGTTCTATGTATTCTATTTAAGAGGGTAGGGAAATAGGAGATGCAATTTAATAGCATCTACATTCAAAAATGGTTACTATACAAGTTTTGGTGTTTACCCCAGAGCTAAAAAAAAAAAACACCAAAAAATAAACCAAAAACCAAACCCAAAACTTGGCTAACCAGAATGACCCTTTTCCCAAGGTTTTACCATTTATTGCTGTACACTAATTACCAAACTTAAAAATAACTAGTTAGCCCAAGAGATGGCAAAGACTTAAAACAGGATTTAGACAAATTCATGACTAAGAGAAACTAGGAAATTTCAGGGTATATTTTAGGTGGACACCACAGGGGATAATCCTTGCTTTACCACAAATAAATGTCCCTTAGTAGATATATCACAGAATACCAATCAAACCTCATTTGGCCTATACACTTTTCTCCAGGATTTAAACTACAAATAATTTTGTTACCTGTAAGGATATTTTTATTTTCTATTTGCTCTTATCCCTCACACCAATGTAAACTAAACATCAAATTTGTTTTACAATAAGCAGATGCAAAAATCTGAGTTAAATGCACTGGCCTATTCATTTATTTAAAAATTTTTTGTTCAAAGGAAATGTAATTTTGTTGTTTTACTTTTGTATACAGGCATCACAGGGGTGAAGGTAATCTTTTTTTATATTGCACAAATAATTTACGCTGAGGGTTATCTGTAATTTTAGAATAACTTTGGTCTTCTGATCAATTAAGTACTTCATTAAGTACCTACTATGTACCAAGCACATAAGTGCTGGGGATACAACAAATGACACAATCCTTACTCACACGAATGCACTGTTCAGCTCTATTCCAGGACATCATTCTTGAGGGTCCTGTTTATTATTTAATATTATGGTTCGTAGTTAAAGCTCAAGAAACCAGATTTGACAGCTCTGATCCCAATCTCCCAAGATAAAGCATAAGTGCTGCTTTATAGATTCTGCTTATTTGCAAACTCGAGGTCCACACAGGACCCCACTATGCCAGTCCCCTTTAGAACATGCTCTTCTTTATCCTATGTTCTATTCACAGAACTGCGACAAAAAATAAAAAAGTGTGACTGCAGATAGTATAGTGAGACAGAATGGGTTAAAATCCCCAGACAAATTCTAAAATAAAATCAAGGGGCTTTTGAAAAGCCAATTAAAAACTCAACTTTCTGTTTACCATAAAGATACAGAGGATGTTACAGGCAGTACAAGGTTTTACTGCTTTAGACTGAACAAACAAACTGATCAAATGCTGCCTGCCGGCCACAGAGGAGTGTTTAGCTTAGCCCATTCCATCTTAAGTTTCTGTTTGCCTCCTCCAAAGGTGGCCAAAGGCCAGAAGTACCAAGAACCTTCCTCCAAAGCAATGAGAGAAGACGTTCAATAACTGGTTTTTCACAAATTCAGCTGCACTATGGAGGATCTGTTGACTTCAGGCTCTCTCTTCTGCCCCCTTTGGGCAGATTTAGCTTCTGCTCCACTTTTGAATGTGTCCCCCCCAGCCACGCTAATTTAAGATGAGGTACACAGCTCAATTAGGGACAGCAGGCCAGAAAAGAAGGAAGACCTAAAGAGAGCTTGAAATAAAATGAGGGAAATGGAGGGGCAGAGCAACACAATGTATATGAATAATATGTATCTCCCTGTGTCCACCACACTCCCAGCTAAGCATCAAAGAGGATAAGGTTTGCAAGTAACTGTCTATCCCTATGTGAGGATTTTCTGCTGCTTTAGGTCACAGGAATTACTGCTCATCTCCAGTCTTCTACTTAAGAATGTACTGCCTAGATAAGAAGTTTAAGAGTAAAATTCTTGATCATATGATCCACACTGTTTTCCTGAACAGGGAGTGAGCACCGTAAGGCTTTGTCCCGTGCCCTCTTCTGTTCTCTCTTGGTAATTCTCTTTCAGTGGCACCATTAAGCCTTGCGGGTTTAATTATCATTTTACTGCTGATGACTTCCAGATCTATCAAGCTAGCCCTGGCCTGGCTCCCAGTCTAAATGCATCCTGGACATTTCCATCTGAATTTCTTATAGGCATCTCAAACTCGGTGGATCCAAAACAAAATTCATTATCTTTCCTCTGAAACACCGTCTCATCTCCTCTCCTCTCCCCTCTCTCCCCCCTCCCAACTAACTTCTCTCTTTCTGCTGAGAGCACCACTATCCTTAGCCACACCCTGGGAGCCATCTCCAACCCCTCATTTTTCTCCCCTCCAGGTATTCAATCTGTTCCCAAGTCTTACCGATTTTACCGCCACAACATCCCTTGCACAGACAGCACCTAGTGCTCAAACCCTCAGGATTTCTCATTTGGACCACTGAAACTGCCTAACTGACCTCTCCCCTCTTCCAACCCATCCTGCACAAAGTTATCAAAATGGCATTCCTAAAATACAGGTTTTCACTCCTTCGCTCAATAAATTCCAGTGGTTCCCTATTATCTCTAGGGTCAAAAGCAAACTTCCCTATGCAGCATTTAAAGCCCTCCACATCTTTGATCTAACAAACCTTTCCAGCCTTGTTACATATGATTCCTCTTTACAAACTGCAATTCAACCAAAATAGCTTCACATAACACTGCTGAGCCCATCTCTGTGTCTGCACAGGCTGCCCAAGGTCCACAATGCACTCTCTTTTCATTCTTGGAACCCAGCTCAAGTGCCACCTTCTTTTTCCACAAGGTCTTTCCTGATACTCCCAGCTCCTAGGGCCTCCCCTACCTCATTCCCTTATGTTTATTATGCAGATACCTTATATATCTTCAGTGCTTAGCACAGTCCCTTGCACACAGCAGGTTAACTGAAAGATGGATTGAAATTTCTATTCCTCACTTACAGAGGTTAGTTCTAACTTCAAACAGGGGATAATTTTTAAAGGCCTTCCAACAAAATGGAAATAAACATTTGCCACAAGAGGATGCACTCATACCTACCTCTGATTTCATTAAATGGGTCTGAGAAAAGTCCTAATAAGATTTAGTGTTTTAACTGGATCACCTAAATTCAATTATATGAAACAAATAGTTAAGTGCTCAGGCACTGATGATATTAAAATGAAATAAGATATGAGCTCTACTCTTGAGGACTTTATAATCCAACAAAGAAAAGAAAGCATATCTACAAACAATTTACAATACAAAGCATAATGTCTTAAGTAAAAAGAGATCCAAACAAAGTGCTATGATACTTCTACTGAAGAGACTTCATAGATGAGGTGGCAACTGAGATGGGTCTAGAAGGAAAGTTAAGATTTTAACAGTTGGATATAGAGGAAAGGGTGGCTATTATAAGCACAGGGGACAATGTCAGCAAAGGCACAGATGTATGTAATAAAAGAAGATAAGAGGATGAGATAGGCAGACCAGGAAGGGTTTAACACTTATAATAAGCTGAACAGAAAACACTTTGAATCTATTACATGGCTGGGGATCAGCATGAATCAGCTTAATTCTCAAATATCATATTCTGGATTTAGAAATTTCTTTTAGCACTGAAATGAACTACAAAAAACTCCAACTCACCCATTTTATAAATGAGAAAAATGAGCCCAGAGAAATTACCTAACTTGCACAAAGTAAGACAGCTTAAAAAGGAGCAAAGCTAGGTCTTCTGCCTCTATATGCAGTGATCTTGCCACTATTTCATGACTTCAGATATTAGAAAAGACAAATAACTGTTCTAATTTTCAGAGCAGGGAAAAGCATACCTGTTATTAACTGCTTTTACTTCTCTTCTATCAACTGTAATTCTTGATTCTGTGGCTCTTTTCAACATTTTTTCCACTTATATCTGTTAAGAAATCGTTCCAACCCTTTTGAGTTTTTTTACATACATCATCTTAAATTTTGGTTGCTTTGGTATATCTAAAAACTGATGCACAAAATTAAATGTGTGCTGTCCTTTCCCATCTTTTAATTTATGTCAAAGCTGAACGGACAACTTTAACAATAAGCTTATCAAATATTGTGCTAACCTTCTGAATTAATTAAAACTTTTCCCATTCTGTCTTTAGATGCTTTTGATTCCAATAAAATCAGCTAATTTAGAACCATTAAACTGCCATATAATTTCTATTCCTTTTTCTCAAGTTGCCACTTCAAATCTTTAAAGTTATTCATCTGTGTAACACAGTTTTCAGCTGTAAAATCAAAATCAAAAATCCTGTCTGAGAAACATGTTCCCATAAGTGCTAACAGACCAGAGACGCTATCTCTGATGGTAGCTGAAATAATAATCTCCACAGGTCTCATCTCTAGCATGTAGGGCTGTCTATCGCTCAGCAAGGACTTCAGGCTTTGCGGAAGACACTGAGAGGAGCAAAGCTTTAGTCAAGTCTTCGGATCTTTGATAACAGTCTTCAACTAAGAGGGAGCATAGAGAGTGGCTAGGAAAATCAAAGAAGAATTAAGTTACAGCTCTAGAGGTTGCTCACTGTCTCAGTGCCCCTGACAAATCACAAAGTCTGCCTGAGCTTCAGTCTTCTCACCCACAAAATGGCAAACGCGCACTTCTGTCCTGTCCTTCTCAACATGGATATTATGAGTAGGAAATAAACACATCTAAAAGGACGGCACTGGATCCTCCTTCATCAATCTCAACATTGTAACTCACATTCACACAGCATTGTAAGTTTGCAAAACCCTTTCTACATAACAACCATGTGATGGAGGCAGTGAGAAACAAGTGTCACCCATATTTTATAGCTTCAAAAAATTAAGTGATTTGTCCAATATCAAACAACCAATCAGGATCTGTCAGGATTAGAACTCAAGTCTCGGGGCAGCTAGGCAGCGCAGTGAATAGAGAGCTCTGGCCTTGGAGTCAGGAGGACATGAGTTCAAATCCAGCCTCAGACACTTAACACTTACTAGCTGTGTGACCCTGGGCAAGTCATTTAACCCCAATCCCCCATCGCCTCCCCCCCAAAAAAAGAACTCAAGTCTCCAAGTTCTTCCCTCCAATGCTCCTTCACTATAGTATGATGTCTTTTGTATAGACCTGAGCATAATAGGTACTTGCATAGGGCAGCAAAGTGGTGCAGTGGGCAGAGGGTCGA
The DNA here is from genome assembly GCF_003287225.1 of Phascolarctos cinereus. Taxonomy (NCBI): domain Eukaryota; kingdom Metazoa; phylum Chordata; class Mammalia; order Diprotodontia; family Phascolarctidae; genus Phascolarctos; species Phascolarctos cinereus. The sequence goes on along the minus strand of NW_027555958.1, from coordinate 46,982,431 downwards.
GTCTAGAGTAATGAAGACTCATCTTCCCAATTTCAAATCTGGCTTCAGACACTTACTAACTGTGTGACCCTGGGCAAGTCACTTAACCCTGTTTGCCTCATTTGTCAAACAAACTGGAGAAGGACATGGTCAACCAATCTAGTCTCTCCACCAAGAAAACTCCCAAATGGGGTCACAAAGAGTCAGACTTGACTGAAAAACGACTGAATAACAACATAGGTACCTTGAGATAACCTCTCTCAAGATTTCACCTGTGCACAGGCCTTGAATGGTATAATGATCTCATCCTCCACCATCCCAACCACAATCCTTCCCTTGGTCTTCATGGGCTGCTAGAGTCAGAAGAATTCATCCTGTGCTAATCAAATGCGAGATAATGAATCTTTCTGAACTCACCTAGGTTGGGCCTTAGATGCTGTCACTTGCTATGAGGAGATTTGCTGCTCATGACAAAGAGCCAGGAATTGACTGGACTGTGATTTCAAAGGGTCAACATTATGACAACATGGCAGCCAAAGACGCTAATGTGACCTTGGGCTTCCCTAGTGAGAGGTACTGGTGTCCACAACAAAAGAAGTGATAGTTCTGCTGGATCTGTCCTGGGCAGCCTCCATCCACTGTATTGCGGTCAGTTGCAAGCAGGACATTTTAGGAAAAATAACGACAAACAGGATCACATTCAGGGAGGCCAATGAGATTTAGCAAAGGCTTCCTGTTCGGCTAAAAGTTGTATTCCATGACCTCTGACACCGCTGCCAACTCTGAGATTCCAATCTTTAATGGCTGATAGAACCTCCCAGGGCTTTGGTTGGTAAAAATCTGAAGAAGTCAGGGTCACCTCTCTCACCAAGGTAAGGTCACTGACACGGGGCTTAAGAGAGTCTTGACCATAGCAGGCACTTAATACACAGGGTGTCTGCTGAGCTGAGCTGAAGCCATAAGAAAAACGTTACTTCTCTCATGTTTGGGGGATTTAAACAAGTCAGACTACAATTTAAATCTTCTCATCCTTCTTTAGTAACCTCTAACTTTACTACCCATATAAATACCTTCCTCCCAAGAAGCTTAAAAGAATTGAGACACATTTCCTCATCAACCATGTAATGATTCCAGTGAGCTGGGTCAAAGATTAGTGGCTGGCCCCACTTTATAGATAAGGAAAGGGAGGTAAAGAGAAAATTTAACTCGTTCAGGGGTCAGACAGCGTGGCAGGGTTCTTTCCCAGGGCGAAGTTGCGGCTTCCAATTCAATTCAACAAACTCTTACTAAGCGGATGGTGGGCACAGCCACGCACCTACCTCGATGGATCCGCATTGCTGGGGGTGTAACAACTTATTTCCCACCCCACCGCCAACACGTGCACCCCGAGGAGTGCTTGCCTCCCCCAGGTAGTCCCTTCCACACCCCGGTAGCGTGCTACAGCAGATGCACTCCCTGCCTCCACCCCTACGAACTCAGGCGGAGCAGGGAACCAAGGCTCGGGCTTCTCTCGGGGAGGAGGGGGCGGGTGGCACCATCTCCCCTCACCTGCTCGTCTTCCTGCATGGAGGCCGCCAGTGGCAGTCCGTCCGCCACCCGGGCGATCATCGTCAGCAACACCATTTCTTCCGGTTACAGGGGAGCCGACACCGCCCCCCGACACTGGCAGTTACTCTCGTCTCCCTTCGTTCTCCGCTCCGAGACCGCTCGGCACTCCGCTCCGGCAGCTCCCTCTGCCTGCGTCTCCTCTTCCCCCGCTGAGGTGGCCGGAAGCAGAAGCGCGGGAGGCGCTTCTACTTCCGGTCCCTCCCTCTCCGTGGTCGGGCAGGAACAACCAGTTCCGGCGCAGGCGTTCCTCCCCTTCTCTGCTTGCTGTTTCAGCGGAGCCCAAGGAGCCTCTCCCACCTACCCCTCCCCCTCCTGCGGGCCTTGTGGGATGGACTGGGGAGGGGAGGAGGAAAGGGACGGGGGGGGGGAGAAGGGAGAGAGAGAAGAGGGAGGGAGGGAGGGAAAGAGAAAGAGACAGAAACAGGGAGACAGAGAAGGAGGGAAGGAGGGAAAGACAGAAACAGACAGGGAGACAGAGAGAGAAGGAGGGAGGGAGGGAAGGAGAAAGAGAGAGAGACAGAGATAGAGACAGGCAGGGAGGCAGAGAGAGAAGGAGGGAGGTGGGGAGAGACAGACAGACAGGGAGACAGAGAGAGAGAAAGGCAGGGAGGCAGAAAGAGAAGGAGGAAGGGAGGGAAAGAGAGACAAACAAACACAAAGACAGAGAGAGAGAAAGACGGAGACAGAGAGAAGGAGGAAGGGAGGGAAAGAGAGACAGACAGACAAACAGACAGGGAGACAGACAGACAGAAACAGACAGGGAGACAGAGAGAGAGAAAGGCAGGGAGACAGAGAAGGAGGAAGGGAGGGAAAGAGAGACAGAAACACAGGGAGACAGAGAGAGAGAAAGGCAGGGAGGCAGAGAGAGAAGGAAGGAGGGAGGGAAAGAGAGACAGACAGAAGCAGACAGGGAGGCAGAGAGAGAAGGAGGGAGGGAGGGAAAGAGAGACAGAAACAGGGAGACAGAGACAGAGAGAAACAGACAGGGAGACAGAGAGAGAAACAGGGAGACAGAGAGAGAAAGAGACAGGGAGACAGAGAAAGAGAGACAGGGAGACAGAGAGAGAAGGAGGGAGGGAGGGAAAGAGATACAGACAGAGAGACAGACAGGAGGGAGGGAGGGAAAGAGAGACAAACAGGGAGACAGAGGGAGAGAGACAGAAACAGACAGGGAGACAGAGAGAGACAGAAACAGACAGGGAGACAGAGAGACAGAGTGAGAGAGAGAGAAACAGGGAGACACAGGGAGACAGAGAGAGAGGGAGGGAGACAGAGAGAGAGGGAGGGAGAGAGACAGACAGAGACAGGGAGACAGAGAGAGAGAAAGACAGGGACACAGATAGTGAGAGAGAGACAGGAAGGCAGAGAGAAAAGGAGGGAGGGAGGGAGAGACAGACAGAAACAGACAGGGAGACAGAGAGAGACAGAAACAGACAGGGAAACAGAGAGAGAGGGAGGCAGAGAGAGACAGACAGGGAGGCAGAGAGAGAGACAGAAAGACAGGGAGACAGAGAGTGAGAGAGAAAGAGAGAGACAGGGAGACAGACAGACAGGGAGGCAGAGAGACAGACGGAGGCAGAGTGAGAGACAGAAACAGGGAGACAGAGAGAGAAAGACAGGGAGACAGAGACAGAGAGTGTGAGAGAGAAACAGACAGGGAGGCAGAGAGAAGGAGGGAGGGAGGGAGAGACAGACAGAAACGGACAGGGAGACAGAAAGAAAGGGAGGCAGAGAGACAGAAACAGAAGGAGGGAGGGAGAGACAGAGAGAGAAGAGAGTACTTAGAACCAGGTTTCCTGCTTTGAATGAGATCAATGAAGGACCTGGGAGGAAAGAAGCAACAAAAATCGTAGAATCTCTGAACTGGAAGGGATCTTAGGGATCATCTTGTCCAGCCTCCTCTGTACGCAATGCTGCCAATCCTTCTGCAGTGCCACTGACGGATCCCTGAACAGCTCTAGTAATGAGGAACTCACTGGTCACTATATAAGAAAACCTTTCCCTTGGATTTTGTTTGGGGGGAGTTCAGACATTACCATACAAGAAAACCCTTCCATTGTGGTTTTTTGACAACTCAACTTGTTAGACAGTTCTTCTTTACATTGAACTGTATCCTTGCAACTTTTCTCAGCCTGGTTTCACTTTTACCATTCATATGCCAATTTATCTCTCTTCCGTATTTGCAGGCAGTTATTTTATCTTCTTTTTCCAGAATAAACATCCCTTGTTCTTTTGACGGAGCCTCATTATCTTAAGGCTCTTTGTTATCCCAGTCACCTTCTTGCTCCAGTTTGATATCCTTCCTCATGCAAAGTGTGTGTGTGTATGTGTGTATGTCTCATATAGACCATATGTGTCCACATGAGTCTGTCTAGCTGTAGCTTGCAGGGGGCCATACATAGGTATCTCTAGAGCCTCCTCCTCTTAACCTTTTCCCAGAAAGATTTTGATTCCAGTCAAGGGGAGAATAGGAGATTGGGACTTTGAGACTGGCCACTCTGTTCTCCTCAGAGAAAGAGTACCTACCAGGCTAGAATTGTCAGTTTAACATCTTAAATATTGTTAGTCTAGGAGAAATAACCTTTAGGCTCAAGATGAACTCCTGATCAATATGATTGGTGTAGAAGTGTCCCAAGTTGTGTGTCTGAGTCTTGATTCCTTTCCTCTTTAATGCAAGTCACACGAAGACCACAGGTGGCAATTAACGCATAAGCCTATTTATCGAAGTCAATAGCAAACAAATCAGAGAAGTTATACAGATGAGAATACACCAAAAAATACACATAATGAGTTCTTCCACTAGGAGTGAGATAGCTTAATCAAGAGAGAAAGTCCCAGATCTCACCTGGGGAGAAATTATTTGAAGTCTCTAGTGTGATAAGCTGGGGATGAGGACATGATCAAAGGGCCAGCTCCTCTACATGTTAGCTTCTTCCCAGAGTCTTTCTCTCCTTTTAGGGACTTCTCTCTAAAAAAGTTCTGGAGCCCCATGTCTTCTTTCTAGAAGCTAGAGGCCAGAACACCAAGAATCTTTTTTCCCCAAGCTCTCACCAGTTCTACCCCTTCACACAGGCATGGAAAATTGAGTAACCAATCTCTGTGGATGAGGAGAATCTTAGCAAATGGACTTTGAGCCCCTGGTTACACTAAAAAATGATGCTGAGAGCTGAAAATACTCCTTATGTGATCTAGAGAGTACACAGTGATTATAACCTCCTTTTTGGATACTAAGCTTCTGTTAAAGAAGTCTGAAATCTGAGGCTAGACAAGGGGTCTGTATGCCAAAGGAAAGGTTGAAAATTGTGCTTTGTTGTACATTGCCTTGAAGCTTTGGTAAGCCTTGTGAAAGCTTTGTGCCTTGGCTTCAGTTGTGGACAAAATGAAAATCATAGTTCACATTCAGAAACCACTTTTTGACTTACAAAGGAATGAGTGTGGAACTTTGGAAATAGGGCTGGATTTGGAATCAGAGTACCTGGATTTAGGGGTGTATAGGATGTTCAAGGAGGTCTAGCCCTTCTGGTATGAAGGTTTACTGAGTCCTTTTCAGGGCTACTTATCCACTTTTGATGTCCACCTAGCATTCAACTCTTATTTGTGTCTCCAAAAGTTGTAGCATGCGCAGTGGCCACACCTCAGTAAACTGTCTCAGCAGACAGGCCAAACTAGGTTTAGAGTAACTGATAGGCCTCAAACTCGTTGGTGAGGTAGGGGGGCCTCTACCCCTAGCATGTAAAGACTTCCCCTGGCAGAATGGGCAGATGAGAACAATTTGTTCCAATGGCCACGAATGCAGCTGAATCAGGTTCTGTGAAGTGCTTAGAACTTGGTTAGACATTGAAGACACCAAAGCATCCACTGTATGCTGAGCCATCATCAGTCGTCCTGATTTTTGTCCAGCCATTGGACTTTGACGACTCAGTAAGAGAGAATGAGGCTGACAACTTTGTACAATTCTGCCTCACTTAAATCCAATTCATCCACAAGTCAAGACATCACTTCATCATTACTCCTTTTCAGAAATGAAGGACAAACAACAATAACCTGGATTCAAATCCTCACTCTGCCATTCATTATCTGTGTGTCCTAGAGGAAGTCACTGAACCTCTTTGAAACCGTTTCCCCATCAGTAAAACCATGGAGACTGGACCACATGCCTTCTATGGCTACATACAGCTGTAAATCTATGATGCTATGGAAGCACTTTCCCCTCAACAACTCTACGAGGTAGGCAGTGCAGTATTATTATTCCCATTTTATAAATGAGAAAACAGATTGAGATGAAATGATTTTTCCACTGTCTCACATGTCAGTAAATTGTGGAGCTTGGACTCACCGATTGTAGGTTTAGAACTGGGATAGACCTTAAGGGTTATCACCTTCAGTCCCTCATTTTACAAAAGAGGAAATTGAAGCTCAAGGAGATGACTTACCCACAGTAATACAGATAGTAAATATCAGAGGTAGGATTTGAACTCAGGTTTTAGCTGTCTCTAAGTCTATTACTCTATTCACCATCCACTATACTGCCTAGATCCAAGGTTTTTCCATTTTCATTTTCCACTTCCATGTTTAAAGCTCTTCAATGCTTCCCTGGCTTTCTTCAAGTCTCACCTAAAGTCCCACTTTCTGCAAGAAGCTTTTCCCATCCTCTTTAATCTTAGGACCTTCGCTGTATGACTACCCATAATTTATCCTGTCTATTTCTTATTTGGACATAGTTGATTGCATGCTATATCCTCCAACAAATCTTGAGAGAACGGATTTTTTTTTTGTCTTTCTTTGTATTCCCAGCACTTAACACAGCACCTGTTACATAGTAGGTTATCTCTCTGTGACATATGATAATATAAAAATAAATACCTACTTCCCAGAGAGAGTATACCTTCTGGCATTAGAAGTATTTGCTTTTATAAAAATGAATATAAAAAAGTCTCTTACACTCATATTGAGTTGGACTTTCAGAAGAGCTCTGCCTAAAATATTAATTTGATTTGTCATACGTTAAGGAGTGTTAAAGGTTCCTCTGAACTTGTCTTTTTGAGTTGCCATATTTTCCAGAAACGATGAAGCCAGAGCATGCAGGAGGCCCCTGAATGGACCAAGTTCCCCCACTTCCCTGTGCTGACATAATTTGTTATTTGCACCCCAAGCTGGACTCCCTGTGTGCCCTTGGGAATCAAGACAGGCTGCAGTCTACACCAGACTGAGAAGCGGCTTGTACAGCTAGGACCCTTGTACGTAATCAGACCATCTTAACTTCATGATCTAGCAGTTCCCAAGGGAAAAGAATGGGGCTTCTGCCATCTCCTTGCTCCTCCCCTTCCGGAGGGGTTTTGTCTTTTTCCCACCTTGTCATTCTCCCCGTTTCGTGCCACACCTCTTTAGGAGAGATTTCTGTTTCTTCTTCCTCCTTTTGTTGTACTGTCATAAATATACAAACTTCTGCATGGATTGTGAACTCTCTGCCCTTGCTTAGGGTTCCATATGTATGTTCATTCCTCTTGCAATAAACCTAGTTCACAGTCAAGTTTTCATAAATGTATGATTGTTTGTTGACACATGCTGAACCTAATGGAAGGGAGGAGGAGTGAGATTTATTAAAACCTCAGGATGAATACTTTATCCTGTGCTTCTATGCCTGTAAAAACCAACCTGAATTAAGTTAAAATGCCATGAGATCTTCTGCGCTACTAAAATTATGATATTTTGTATTTGTTATTTTATTTTTTGAGGTTTGGGTGGGGGATTCTAATTCTGTGGCGAAGCCAGATATTTGTAGAGATTTAATGGGTGGTGTAAGAGGGAGCAAGTGTAACAAATTCATCTCCTTTCCTGTCTACTGTGGTTTTTGTTTTAATTTTTAGGCAATTGGGATTAAGTGACTTGCCCAGGGTCACACAGCTAGTAAGTGACCATGTGGTACCGGTCAGGGATCTGCTCAGACCTATCAGATAATCTGGCCTTTAGTAGTATCATTTAAGCTCTGAACTACCTGCAGCTGCTGCCCCAACAGCTCCTATTTTTTTTTTTTTACTGTTAGAAGACAATAAGGTTTTCCTGATATTATTATTTCTGGGAAAACTTCAACTTACCTAAATTTGTGATTGCATTTTCTTCTAAGTATTTGGATCTCTCTCTCCATATGCTTACTATTATCTGTAAGATAATATGCAAGACTCAAATTTATTTCGCAAATTTTGTTGAAAATAAGTAAGGTTTTTTGTTTTGGATTTTTTTTTGTGAGGCAATTGGGATGAAGTGACTTGCCCAGGGTCACATAGCTAGTAAGTGTCAAGTGTCTGAGGTCGGATTTGAACTCAGGTCCTCTGACTCCAAGGCCAGTGCTCTACCTAGCTGCCCTGAACATAACTAACAGTTTTAATGAAATAAGTTGCAACTTACAACTTGCTTAACATAATATAATAAGTACATCATACATAATTTAGTATGTTTTACAGATAATAGTAAGCATATGAGACCTTGCTGGATTGATTCTTTTAATTCTTGCAGAATGCTCCATATAACATTTTCATAATTATTTTGTCATGAAAGTTTCTTAATATTATAGAGTTTTTAAAAATTCTAAATATAATAAATCTTTGCAATATTTCATTTAACACTAGACAAGCAGTCGTAAATATAGTCCTGCATCAAGTTTATTTCTATATTTTTATTGAAAACAAGAGTAAGGTAAAAATGCTTACTCACCCAAATATGTGGTGGAAAATGATAGAGAATTTTATAAACTCTCTTTCTGAGAGATGAAAATTCATTTTTAATTTTTAGTCACTTAACCAACTGATATAAATGAATAGCTAGTTATAAAATAGTTACTTTTCTAATGGAAAGTGCTGTATTAAATGATAAATGTGCTTGAAGTTCAATAGTATATATTGTTTCATTTTTAACAATGTTTATATATAAACTAAACATAAGAGGAAAAAATCTCTTCAGGCGTAATTTTCTTCTCTTCTACCTCTGGCATGCCAGATACACTGTCAAAGAAATTCTGTTGAAAAGCTGACCGATGTTGCCAACCAGATCGTTTGAAAAGCTTCTAGATAGAAGAATAATAAATATAGAAGATAAGTTTAAATCTGAAAATAGCCTTAATGCTTCGGTGAGAGACAATATAGTGTTTGTTTCTTACAGAATGTTTGTGATTCTCTGTGCTAGTTTCAAGATGGCTTGTAATATATGTACCCAATGATCATGGTATTCAAACATTCTGACATTTACTTTGCAAAAACTTGAACGTTAGTAATATCCCCAGCACATGATTACATAGATGATAAGGTATGATTATACTCTAAGGGAGGCGAATGAAGGAGCTACTTTGGAGCAATATACGGAATATAAATGAGGGTGTGATCATGCGTCTGACCAACCATTGGAAATTGTTTCGTGCTTGAATGTCAAACCCTTGTTTTCTGTTTGGAAACAATTTAATAACAAGTAGAGAAACTACAATACGAGTCTTAGCAAGAGGCGGTCAGAGTTTGATGTAATTGCTGTATGAACACCAAAATTGTATGTGTGATCTTGACAATTTTGAATTGTTGCAGAAACATACCTATAAGCCTTCAAATATACACATGCTTGTTGTCACAGAGGGAAAATGTATTTGTAAACATAATGGGGCAATTATTTTCTGCTTAAGGAGCCATTAAGTAATTTTTCCAGCAAACCTTTTGGGCCATAGTCATGAATCCCTAAATAGGAATCACTCTAATAGGAAAAGACAACCTATATGGCGGAGTGGTAACCAAGGAGAAGTGTTTTGGCAGTAAAGTCAGATGACTGGAGTTAGCATGTCATCGATTAACATATTCTTTCTAGGAATGGTAGTGTTGACTTGATTAGTGTTCTCAGAGCGTTAGGCGCTATTTATAGAAAATAGAGTCAGGCAACCTATTTAGACCTGAGTACTGATTGTTGAGCAATTCACTTCATCGTGAGGTGGGAGTTTCTAGTTCTGGCATTTCTATTTACTAATTATATGACCTTGGGTGAGTCACTTTACACCTTAACATTATCAAAAGCTTCAGAGAGAGCAGGGAAGATGAAGATTGAAAAAAGGCCATCATACTTAGCATTTTTAGAAATCACTGCTGGCTATGAAAAGAACAGTTTCAGGTTGGGAAATTAGATTGGAAGAGATACAGAGAAGTAACATGATGAACCAGTGTAGGCAAAGTAAAGGTAAATGAGTCTTTCTAGGTGCTTGGTAATAAAAGGGCAGAAAAATGTTGGACAATAGCTTGAGTCAATGACAGGGATTTTCTAAGGATGTAGCAGACTTGAACACATTTGTAGCCAGTGGAGAAAGATTCAGTAGACAGGGAAAGAATGAAGATGAAAGAATGAAGGTGAAAGAAAAAGAAAGAATGATGCATTCAGCAAGTTCCTGGAGGAGACTTGAGAAGATAGAATTGAGGGCAGAGAGATTAATTTATGCAAGGAGAAAGGCCATCCTTTCCATATATATAGGAACAAAGCCTATCAACTAGCCCTCACCCACAGTGGAATTTCTCATACAAGATGGCCAACAATTGATCATCCAGCCTATGATGGAGAACTCACTATGCTTTCGGAGGCAATCCATTCTGTTTCAGAAACACTCTAATTGTTAGAGAATTGTTCTCTAACATTTCATGCTAAAATTTCTCTTCATCTTCTACTTGGTCCTATTTTGGCAAAAAAGGAAAAAAAGATGAATAAAAATGAATATCAATTAATAATAGATTAAAATCCCTCTTTCACATAACAGCCCCTCAAATATTTTAGTCAGTTAATAAGTATTTATTAAGTGTCTACTATTTACTGGGACTGTGCTAAGCCATGGGGATACAGAGAAAAGCAAAAGGCAGTCTCTATCTTAGAGAAGCTTACAATAAAATGGGGAATTTGAAGACCATTAGTTGATCTTTTCCTAAGTCTTCTCTTTTTCAAGATTAAATTGATCTGGTACCTTGGAGCAATACTCATATGGCCTGGTCTCCAGGCTTCTCACCATTCTGCAGAAGAATGGAAAATCAGTCAAAAAACATTTATTAAATGCCTACTATGTACCAGGCACTGTGCTAAGTGCTGGAGATACAAAAAGAAATAAAAAGCAATCGCTGCCCTCAGGGAGCTCACGATCTAAGGTGGGAGACAACAAGTAAACAACTGTTTAACAACCGGCTCTCTTCCCCGCCCCCCAAATGTACATAGGATACAATCTTAACTTTAATCTGCTTCGTTAACATTTTCTCCATCACTTTCTGAAGTCTGCATAATCAACCAAACAAAAAATCGAGCTCTGATTTGTAGCGCCTGCCAATATCTGAGGCATAAAAACTCATATTGAAAATTTAACGATTGGCCCTCCCAAACCCAAATAAACTGTCTCCTGCTCATGACTGATTGTGCCCGTCGTGACTCACTCCAACATTTCAATGTCCTTCGTAAATGAGAATAATCAGTTGTTCAGGGCCTGATCCTATTCATTTCACAGGTCTTCATCCGGCAGCTGGAAGATGAAGGATTTGGTGGTCAGACAATTGGTGGCTGATATTTGGGTATTTGCCTTGGTTCTGTAGATCTCCCCTTTTATCAAGAGGCTAAGAGGCCTAGCCTTTCACCAGGTTGTGTTAACAACCTTTTCTATCTCAGTGTTTCTGAAACTAATTTGACCAGGGAACATTTTGGGGAATGAAAGATGTTGACAAAACTCACAAATGATGGGCTCAGAATATGGAATTCCTCCAGGATAAAGGGAGTTTGGTAAAATTTTAGAACAAATTATTTTTTTTTAATACCCCCTCAAATTGTCACACATAATAATCATTTTTGAGAGAGATAGGGACTTCATGGGTGAAGGGAACTACCTTTACTAATCCAGACTGACACCTTATCTTTCACTTACAGTCTTGGAGAATTACCCAGGGCACTAAAAAGTTAAACGACTTACCCAGGAACCCAAGTCTTCTGGGATCTGAGGCCTAGCATTGACATCCATGCACAAAACTCCATATTTTATGCAGTGTGGAGCATCAGGGTTCTACCCAACATTGATGTCAAACCCAAATAGAAACTGATCCCTGCTAAAACCTACTGACTTAGAAAACCACAAATTGACATTATCTCTGTTGTATTGTATTTTTATTTTTTTTGTCAAACATTTCCCAATTACATTTCAGTCTGGTTCTGGCTGCTGTTGGAAGTTTTGAGGGCTGCTTGGGGCCCAGGAGCCAGGAGTTTCATGCCTCTGCTGTAGAGCACAGTAAAATGCATGACCAGTAGCATCTTTTTAGCTGTCTCACCTCTGTTGTGGTCATTGCTTCTCCCCACCCCAACTTGTACATGCCTTAGCTTCCTACACACTTTGCTAGTGAGCAGGGACTGTGCCTGCAAATTACTTTTCTCTCCTCTTTTAGCCCTTCCGTGTATACATAGCTTCTTTGTAATATCGATTGATGAATCGAATTATGAAAACTCAGTCTCTCTCTGCTTACTTTACTCTGTCCTATTGCCTCCCTAGAGCTTGAATGGTACATCAAGTGAGTTAGCTATCAGCAGACAGGGATGTCCTTGAGCAAGCAGACCAGTCAAATTTCCACGTCCGCTGCCTCCCATGCCTGAAATGTTCTCCGTCCTCATCTGCGCAGGCGGCTAGGAAGAGCTTCGGGAGGGGTCGACTGTGCTGCTCCCTCACCCCTAAAAGTCAGTAGTAAGCATGTATTAGGCACCTACTATGTGCCGGGAACTATGTGCTTAGCACTGGGGAGACAAAGAAAGGTAAAAGAGTCCCTGCTGTCAAGGAGTTCCTAGTCTAATGGAGGAGATGACAAGCAAACAAGTTTATACAAACAAACTAAATACAGGATAAATAGGAAATAATTAGCAAATAACTAGCAGAAGAAAGGAAGAGGGGTTGGGAAAGCTTTCCTGTAGAAGATGGGATTTTAGTGGAGATTTGAAGGAAGCCAGGAGGTGCAGATGAGAAGTCAGAGCATTCCAGTTATGGTGGAGAGCCAATGAAAATGCCCAGAGACGAGAGAGCTGTTTTATTTGTGGAACAGCCAGAAGACGAGTGAAACTGGATCAAAGACACAGACTGGGGAGTAAGGTGTAAGAAGACTGGACAAGGGAGGAGTCAGGGTAAGACTAGGGACTAGGGCTCCGAATGCTAGAGTATTTTGTATTTATTCTGGAGGTGATAAGGAGCCACTGCAGTTTATTAAGTTGGTGGGGTGACATGATCAGACCTTTGCTTTAGGAAAATCGCTTTGGGGGCTGAGTGGAAGGATGGATTGAAGTGGGAAGAGTGGAGAAGACAGACCAACCAAAGGGTTATTGCAATAGTCCAGACAAGAGGTGTTAATAAGGGCCCTAGCAGCAGGTTGAATATGGGTGGTGAGAGTCAATAAGGAGTCAAGGCTAACACCTAGGCTGCAAGCCTGGTGGACTGGGAGGATGGTGGTGCCCTGTACAGTAATATGGAAATTTGTGCAGAAAGATAATCAATTTATTTTTGGATATGTTGACTTTAAGATGCCTGCTGGACATCCAGTTTGAGATTCTGAAAGACAGATAGAGATGCAAGATTGGAGGTCAGCAGAGAGGGTAGGGCTGGATAAATAAATTTGAGAATCATCAGCTTAGAGATGGTAACTGGATCCATTCAGGAACTGATGAGATCACCAAGTGAAATAGCATATGGGAAAAAAAAAATTTAAAAAAGGAAAAAAGGAAAAAAAAAGAAATAGCATATGGAGAGAAGAGAAGAGGGCCAAGGACAGAACCCTGTGGCACAAAAAATTAAAAAGTGAATCTTATGATGTCATTGATGAATAGCCTGAAACCACTTAGTCCAACCCACTCAATTCACAAATGGGGAAACTGAGGCAGACAAAGGTTAAATGACAAAGTTTTGATTAGTCCCCATAGAATAATCATCAAATGTGACCCATGATAGTTCAACCTAATTCTTTCATTCATTAAAGGAACAATTAATTAATCATCTTTGTGGAATATTTGCCTAGAATGAACAGTGAGCAAGAAGGCTAGAGATGTGGATTCTGTTTCTGGCTTTGCCACTAACTAGCTCTATGGCCTTGGTTAAATCACTTCACCTCTGTAAATCTCAGTTTTTTTCATGCATAAAATGGGAGGATTCAAGAAGATGAGTTCTCAGAACTGAAGAATTCAGCCCTCTCACTTGGTGACTATGCTTTCTGAAGCCCTTTTGTTCCTTGAATCAGCTTCTCAATATACTCAAGGTCCAAAGAGGTTAGAAAAATACACAAAAGTTTGTTGAATAAATGTAAAATGGTAGAGTTGAAAGAAAGCTGAATTTGGAATCAGATGACCTGGGTTCAGTATCTGATATGCCATATGACTTTGGACCATTTGCTTAGCCTTTCTGAACTCATTTATAAAATGAAGGAGTTAGACTAAATGACTTCCACCTTCTGTTCTAACTCGAGATCTTTGGTTCTATGAATGAGAGCCTTAAAACATTTGTGTAGGTTTCATTTTCCCCATTTATTGAAATTTTATATTTAAAATGTTTGCCTGGTGTGAATAGTAGTCGATTATACAATTGTATGCTGTACTAAGAACATTAATGTTATATTGGGTAGAGTGCTGGAATTTAAGTTATGAAGTCCTGGGCTCAAAGCACATCTCTTACACTCATTAGTCATGTGATAATGAACAAGTCACTTAATCTTTCTGAGACTCAGTTCCCGAGCTATCTATTTAGAATGATGGACCCACAGAGTAGCCTGAACTTGGAAGTGGTTGCCTCCCTGGAGACCAACCTGCAAGTTCAAGGTGGGGTGGGAGTGGGGGTGGGAGGTATGAGTAACCCAAGTTAGATTCTACATATTTAAAGCACTCTGTAAAACTTTAAAATGCTATATAAATTACAGTCATTAATTTTTTTTTATGAAATATGAGAACTGGACTGTATCTAGATATCAGGAGAATTAGTAGTTGGAAGGGATTGAAGAGGTTAGCAGAAAAATTGTTTCAAGAGTAGAGTAGTGAGAAGTGACAGATGAAAGTCCTGAGAAAAGAATGAAATAGAGAGGAAGACTGGGATAAAAGATATGGGGGCCCTGGTTTAGAGGGTGGGTGCATGGGAAGAAGAATGGCTAAGGTCGAACCTAGAGGAAAAGAAAGGAGATCGGTGTTGAAAAAACTTTATTCAGGGCGTGGGTATTGGGGGAAATGAGAAGTAAGGGTAGATTTTCAATGGAGGATTTAGGAGACTACATAGAAGAGAATACACAAGATGAAGAGATGTGGAGGGAGCAATTAATGCCCAAGAGAATATTTAAATGGGGGAAGAGAAGAGGTAGCTATGAAAGAACAATTCGTCCCATGGGCAGTCACGTTGGGAGACAGGACTGTCCATCTACCCAGAGTGTGACCTGAACTTCCACGGCACAGCTCAAGGTCTCTAGAACCTGAAAGGAGACAGAGCCAGGATGGCAGATAGGAGGGCATAAGGACAATGGTACCAGGAGGAGGATGCCGCGGCATTAGGTCCCTGGAAGGAGTAGCTTAGAACAGGTGAAGAAGTACCGGGACCACCAAGGGGAGGAAGCACCCCATAATAATGACACATCCATGTTAATGCCCCACCCCCACCTCCATGTTGGTGTCCTGGGGGAAAGACCCAGTACATCATGCTAATCGGGGCTCAGAGAAGGAAAGGTGGGATCTGCCCACACATGTAAAGTCGAACCTTCCAAGATAAAGCTATGGAGATGAATAGTTGGGGAGTGGGAGGATGAGTGGAGCTAAAAATAGGGGGTAACGTGTTTGGGGGTTAAGGCTGAAGTGAGGTTGGAGCGGCCTCCGGGAGGTGGGGAGGGGACTGGGAGCTAGGTCTGGGCGGGGCAGGTAGCAGAGGGAGGGGTGAGAGGAGTCAGGCTGGGCTGTCCCAGGCTGCGCCGATAGGAGCCCAGGCTTGTCCTTACGAGCCTGAAGGATTCCCTCTGCTTTTGGCACGGTCCGGGAACCGCCCGCGCAGGCAGCGGGGGTGAAGGGCCAGGGACGGAGAGGCGACCTGGAGTCCCCGTCCATGAAGAGGCCGAACAGAAGAGCTTGCTGCTGCTGCTGCCGGGCGTCCCGCCGCGCGCACTATGCTCCCTACTGCCCAGGGGACGCTGCCCAGGCATCGGCCCCGGCATCGCATCCCCCGCGGGAGCGGGAGGTGAGAGCCCAGGACCGGAGCTGGGCGGCGGCCGCAGAGGAGGAGGAGGCGGCGGCGGCGGCTTTGGCAGCAGCCCCGCCGCGGAAAAGGTAAGTGCCATGGGCACAGCGGGTGGGAAGGCCAGGAGGCCGAGGTGCCCAAGATTAGGGTAACGGTGCTAGGTTTGGGCAGGAATGCCAAGCTGAGTCTTCGCCCCGGGTGGGGATGGGGGGGGCGCAGATTTGGAACCGCCTAGGGAGAGAGGATGCGAAGACGAGTGGGTAACGCGAGCCATGGAGAGATGCTGAGCGCAGGGGATGAGCAGCCTGGGGGGAGTCGGAGGAGATGTAGGGGTGGCTTGGGCAGGATTTGACCCTGGGCAAGATCAGCCTCCCTCTTCAACCTTCAGCTGCTGAGACTGGCAGGCAAGGCTGAGGCTGAACCTGGCTGAAGGATGCCCAGGGAAAAGACGGGCGGGGAAGGCGGGGCACGTGGGATGGAGGTACAGAGACTCAATGTAGAAGATCGAAAATGTGTATGTGGAAAGAGTTGAAAGAGTGTGGCTGTCTCTTGCTCCCCTTCCCTTTTGGAATTTCTCATTGGGATGGCTGGGATGGGAACAATAGTCCCTCTTGGGTACCGAGACTCCTTTTTGCCAGTGTCTGTGGGAAGAAGAGCAAATTGAGCTGGTGCCAAAACTGAGTCTGCTAGCTGGTGGGGAGGCTGGTGCACAAAACGCACCACTAATCCTAACGCTTCTGTTGCTCTTTGTTCGACCACGGGTTCTTGTTAGGCGGATCCCCTCTGCGGGCACCGACTGGGGTTCAAAGAAGAGACGAATGTCTTATAGGGATTACTGCCTCTTGCTCAGTAAGCATTTCCCTTTATATTAAGAAATACCCCCTCTTCCTGTTAATCATCGAGGATAATTGGCTTCTAGGCCCAGCTCTACTATTAACTGGCTGTGTAAGCTTGGACAAGTCACTTTCTTCGTCTTGAAAAGTAAAGGGCAAAATCTCAACGGTCCTTTCCATATCTAAATCTCAATGACTAAATATTTGTTAGACACCCTGTACTCAGTCCTTTGACCTTTCAATAAACGGCGGCAGCTCCACACCTTGAACTCTATTTATCCCTTACCTCCTACTTTTAAGCTGTCATTGATGTCCACACAGAAGAGCAGGGATACTTGATAAGACCCACACGCATATTTTAAAAAAATATACCTTTCAGCTTGTTGCTTAAGAAAATATTAAGTGGAGGCAGCTAGGTGGCGCAATGGTTAGAGCACTGGCCCTGGACTCCAGAAGACCTGAGTTCAAATACAGCCTCAGACACTTGACGCTTACTAACGTGTGTGACTCTGGGCAAGTTATTACCATACACACACGCGCACACACAAACATTAAGCAAAGCAAATGGGTTAAACAAGTTTGACCCAGTATACTTGCTGAGATACCTTCTTTTGTTTGACTTTTTCATGGATTTCAAATTCATCAAATGAACTATGAAAGCAAAAAGTTGGTACTTTGAAATATATATGCATATGTATGCATCTCTATACATACACATATATAGTCACGATTAGTTACTGGTTTTTTTTTAATCTCAGGAAACAGATAAACATTTCATGAATATCACTAAAGGTTGTTTATTATCCTGCCCTTTAATTACAGTGAATAACTAGAAATATTCATTTTGCTAATTATTTTTTTTCTCTCAAACACAAGCAATTTTTTAAAGAATTTGAAATTTTCGTTTAACGTGGGTTGGGAAGTATTTCCTAGGACGATTTGGATTCTAAGGGAAAAAGTTGAACAACAAAAACCATATGTGAGCAACTACACACATTTTTAAGGTTTCTTGAGTATCCTGGGGTGTATACTTTTAATCTTGAAGGAAACACTTGGAGTATAATTTTAGAAGTTTGAATGCAAGAGATATAAGATTAAATAGGCAAGATTGAAAGATAGAACATTGGCTTTAGACCTGATAACACTTCCATCCACCTGCCGACCAAATTGTACTATTGATGCCCAGTTTAGCTCAGTGGGTGGGTAGAGCATGAAACTCTTCATCTCAAGGTCATGTACCAAGTTGGCAGTATGGCATTTTGGGGAGGCAGCATTGAGCAGTTCAGTTAGTATGGAATCTGGCATCAAAGGATTGGGTTAAAATTTGAGCTCTGCCGCTTGTTATCATTATGACCTTAGGGAAGTCATTATCTCTCTGGATCAGGTTGGTACAAATGATCTCCAAGTCCCTTTTTCCTTTTACCTCCTTTCATGGGAGTCAGTGTGGTTTGGTGGGAAATGTGATGGGTTTAATATCAGGGTACCTGTGTTCAAATCCTTTCTTTGCCATTTACTCCCCATGGAACCATGAACAAATCGCTGACCACCAGTTTACTCACCTATAAAAGGGAGGGGGGAGTTGTTGAACTAATATTGAGCTCTATTAAATTATATTGCATTATCATGTTATCAATATTAACATATTAAATTATATTGAACATTGAGCTCTATTAAATTACTCCTGAAGTCCCTTCCAATTCTAAATCTATGATTTTTTTGGTGCTAGTTTAGTTATAAAGATTCTTAGTTCTTTTGGTAGCAAACTGCATGGTAGAGCCATGCCCTCACCTATAAATCTTATACTCTCCAAGGCATCATTAAAAAGATGAAGCAAAGAGCTTGAAATGACTATTTCTCCATTCCTTAACACTTTTTCATACAGAATTGAAACACGTTACTATTTATGAAATATGTAGTTATGAAAATATGTATTTTTGAAATGTGTTATTTAGTTGTGTCCAACTCTTCATGACATGGGGTTTTCTTGGTGAAGATACTGGAGTGGTTTGCCATTTTCTTCTCCAGTTCATTTTACAGATGAGGGAACTGAGGCAAACAGGATGAAGTGACTTTTCCAGGGTCACACAGCTAGTAAGTGTCTGAAGCCAGATTTGAACTCAATAAGATGACTCTTCCTGCCTTCAGGCCTGGTGCTCTATCCATGGCGCCACCTACCTGCCCCTATATTTATGAAATATACACACACACACACACACACACACACACACACACACACACACATGAACACACAGAAGTTGGTTGACATGACAATTGGTTGTTAGAGCTAAATATGAATTAAGAGATCATCTATAGATGATCATTTTATAGGTGAGGAAACTAAGATAAACAGAGATGAATTGATTTCTTCTTCAAGGTCACACTGGTAATAAATGGTAGAGCTAGGACTAGAATTCAATTACTGAGCATTTATTAAGCACTTACTGTGTGTCTGGTGTTCTAACTTCAAATCCAGTCAGTCATTTTACAGTTGAAGAAACTGAGGCAGACAGAGATTAAGTGACTTGCCCAAGGTCACACAGCTAGTAAGTGTCTGAGGTCATATTCGAACTCAGGTCTTCCTCACTCCAGGCCCAGTGCTCCATGCACTATGGCGCCATCTAGCTACTTTAGTAGTAATTCACTAAATATGAAAAGGTATGCACTATTAATGTCTTTTTATATTTTGGTCACAAATGCATTTTTAAAGTCCTATGCACATTCCTTATTACCTATTTTCATGGAAGGATGAAGTAACAGTACTTAATGAATTCTGCAAAACGTATTCATGAATTTCTTGTGATGTCACCAAAAAAGGCATTAATAGTGTAAAATAGTGATAATAATAGCAGCTACCTCAGGGTTGTTTTAAGGATCAAATGAAATAAGATTTGTATAAGCCTTAGGGCATAGTAGGCATAAATGCTACTATAAATAAAAGAAAATGTCTGTTTCCTTTCTTCCTTCCTTCTTGACCATCTAAGTCTGGTCTTTTAAAATGTTAATTTTAACTGTTTACTAGTAAAAGGAAGAACAATGCAGAGTATTCATACTAACAGATTATTCAAAAATAATACACATGAATATTTTGAATGGATCATATGATGTTTATAAGGAGCATATTTATTTTTCTATTTATTAGGCTAGTGGTAAAATCTCATTCCATTTCCTAAACGTGCAACAGCTGATAGCCCAGCAGTCTCCTGGGTGACATTGTAGGAGTAAAAATTTGACCTGAATAATCCACAGATTCACACTATGGGGGGAGGGGAGGTGTCAAAAATTTTCCATCCTTTGGAATGCCCCTGAATCTTCCCTAAGCCATGAATTGAAAAGTCGTGTTGCTGAGAGTGGCTGCCCATAGTAACCCCAATTATATCGGTGACTTGAATTGGACTAGATGGGAGCTGAAGTCCGTTTCTGGCCTCTACCAGAACCACATAGAACTTGAGAAGTGAATAAGGACCTTGGAGGTCACCCAGCTCCCCCAACCTTCTCCTCTTCCAAAGGAGGGTACTGTGGCCCAGAGAGGTGAATTAATCTAGTTGTTAGCAAGGTGAGGACTAGGACTTCGTCTACCTTCTAAATCTCTGTCCAGTGCCATCTTACCTACTGGTACTTATTGATTTGGGCATGTGGGTGCCCCAGAAGGGGTACTACAATATTTCATAATGATTCATTTTCACCAGTTTCCCATCTTTGGGCATATTTCCTTTTTTTCCTCATTTTGTTCATAAGGAAGAAATGAGAATGAATCTCCCTCCCTTCTTTACAGAGCTAGGGCTCTATTGTTGTACATAGCATTGTGTTAGTTTTGCTGAAATGCCTTTTTTGCATTTCTTTGTTACTGTGGCTGTTCGCTGTCTAGGGAAGCCTGGAAGGATATTTTCAGCAATGAAGGTGATTTACAAAACAAAAGCTAACAATAATTTTTTAAAAAATTTAAATTTGTTTTCTTTTCATTTTCTTTTTTAAGTTTGAGGAAAATGTCATGTTTGTGAATTAGCTCCATCCATCTCAAAAGATCACCAACTCTTGAATATTGAGTTCTATAACCTAAAACTAGATTTCTTTGGATTTGTCTTTAAACTCAAGTAGTTAAAAAAAAACATTTGAAGGTCAATGCAGAGAAATTCATGTGATATAAAAGGAAAGGTTCTGAAAGTGTACAACAACTCTGTTCTCTTGTGACCCTGAAAATGAAGCATTGGGTACCCTCCCTGCACATTCACCATGGAAGTTCAAGCTAACAGTCATCAAGAGAGTGTGTAAAAAAGGTAGAAGAATGCTACATTTTCAGGTTAGTGAAAGAATGAGGGCGTTGCATGCTTCAGAATAGAATTTGGGACAGCGTTCAGGAGGGAGACAAAGAATTACAGCAAACCGTTAGGCACACACACATATACATTCACACACACACACACACACACAGCGACTGGGCATGTGTGTACAACAACATTTGCACACATAATTATAGGACACCTTCTCCCAACTCCAGCCCAGTGGAGCAGAACTAGAGAAAAAGACAAGCAAAAATTGTCACAATAAATTCTGTTGCACATAGGATGCAGACAGAAGCGATAACATATTTTAGCAACATCCTAATTACCAAAAATATTGTTGCATATTCCATCTGCTGAAGTCCATATTGCTAGGTAAACCTTAACTCCAAAACCTCAAAGTATTCTGCTCTGAATTCATAACCTGAATATTAACAAGGAGGATTTTTCCCAGCTGCACTTATTTTTAGAAGGAAACAAAAAAATGACCTTGCTGGTGATTAAGTGGACTTTATTTGAAGAATATGCCCAGTATGATGGACAGAATGATTTAATGACCATGCTGCTTCTCATTCCTTTAATTTCATTATAAATTCAATTCAGTTTAATTCAGGAAACATATATTCAGAGGTCATCTGGTGCTCTTAGGTGCCAGGCACTTGCTAAGTGCTGGGGATAACAAAGACAAAAGTAAAATAAGTATTTGCCCTTGAGGAGCTTACCTTCTTCTGTGTGTGTGTGTGTGTGTGGGAAGTATATGTAAATGTACACACATATGTATACATATATAAGTGTGCATATGTGTGTATATGTTTGTGTATGTCTATCAAGGGCAGCTAGGTGGCACAGTGGATAGAGTGCTAGATCTATCTAGAGTCAGAAAGATTCATCTTCCCTAGTTCAAATCTGGCCTCAGATGCTTACTAGTTGTGTGATCTAGGCAAGTCACTTCACCCTGTTTGCCTCAGTTTCCTCAAATGAGCTGGAGAAGAAAATGGCAAACCACTTTGCCAAGAAAATCCCAAATGGGGTCTCAGAGAGTCAGACATGACTGAAAAAGGACTGAACAACAACAAATCTATCTGTCTGTCTGTCTGTCTATCTATCTATCTATCTATCTATCTATCTATCTATCTATCTATCTATCGATCCATCTGTTCAGCCCTAGTGTTTCCCCTGAGTTCTAGGCCTGCATTACCCATTGCCTGTCAGATATTTTGAACTGAATGTCTTTATCTCAAACTGAACACAACCAAAATGAATTCATTACTCTTTTCCCATAACCCACCGATCTTCTGAACTTTTTAAATTCCATCAAAGACATCCTCATCCTTCTGGTTACCCAGATTTGCAACCTTAGAGTTGTCCCAGCCTCCTTACTCTCCCTCACTCCACTTATCCAATTAGTAGCCAAGTCTTGTTGACTAGACCTCCACAGCATCTCTTGCATCCCTCACCTCTCCTCTTATGTCACAATCACACTAATTCAAGCCCCCTCACCTTTCACCTGGGGTATTTCGGTTTATTTTCTTTCTCAAGTCTTTTCTCTCTTGTCTGTCCACCAAAGTGATTTTCATAAAGCACAGACCTGATTATATTATTCCCCAGCTCAATAAATGAAAGGCTCTCTATTTACAGATACAAACTCTCGCCCTTTTGGCATTTAAAGCCCTTCGTAATTTGCCTCCAATCTCATTTTCCAGCCTTATTATATGTTATTGTTCTTCATGTTTTCTACAGTTCAGCCAAATGGGGCTTTTTGCCCATCTTTACAGAGGGCCCTCCATCTTCCATATCCATATCCTGGCTCTGGGCATTTTCTCTGGCTGTCCTCATGTTTGGAATGCCCTCCCTTCTCAGCTCTACCTACTAGTTTTCATTAAGTCCCAACTAAAATTCCATCTTCTACAGGAATCCTTTCCCAACCCCTCTTAATTCTAGGGCCTTCTCTCTCTTAATTATTTTTTGTCTATCCTCTATGTATCTTATTTGTACATGTTTGTTTCCTTATTTTCTCCCCCATTAGACTGTGAGCTCCTTGAGGTCAGGGATTGTCTTTTACTTCCTTTTGTATCCCTAGTGCTTGGCACAGTGCCTGACACAGAAGGGTTTAATGAATGTCTATTGACTAATTGTTATGTGCCCCTCAGGGTTCTAGACTGTCCTAAAGGGGTGGGGGGCTTCCTTCTCTACTGCCATCAGCTTGAGCCCATACCAGCTATATTGCCCCCATTTTTAGGTCACAGTGGTTTCATTTTCATTTAGCTTTTACAAATGGGTAATTACTTGGAAGATAGAACAAAGTAAATAGATTTCTTCCTAATATTTTGAGGGCATGATCTTCCTAAGGGTAAAGAAAGGTGGAAGCATAGAGAGTGCCCCACCTGCATGTAGTGGGAAGTCTCCTCGATGGGTGTCCTGTTCCCCCAGGTAAGGCTGATACTGTGGCTATCGGTAGATAACATAGGAAGTTGTTCTGACTGCATCAAGTACCTGGCCCCATCTTTTAAGGGAGTTCTATTCAGCACAACAATTCAGAACATTCCCATCACCTCCAGTTCCACTCACTTTCTTTGGTGCCTTTGATTGTCGAGATCTGAGCAGAAACCCATTCAATCCAAAAGAAAGATCTGCCTGTTTAGGCCAGTGTTAACATTTGTTAAAGCCTTTTAATGGGTTCAGACTTAGGCAAACAGAAAAAACCATGGGATTTAAAGGTTAGAGCCGCATGCAACCAGGAACATGTCCACAGAGACAGTTACATTTGATAGTTTTTACTCTTCTAGAGAACTTTGCTTTTAAAAGATATCTACTTAAAGGCAGCATGGCATAAGACTTCAAGCAATAATAATTAGCATTTATAGGGCACTTCAAGGTTTACAAAGCCCCTTACATATGTTAACTCATTTGATCCTTATAATAACCCTGTGATTATAGGTGTTCCCCACTTGACAGACAAGGAAACTGAGGCACAGAGAGACATTAAGTGACGGCCCAGGGTCACCCAGCTAGGGAGCGTCTGAAGCAAGATTTGCACTAAATTCTTCCTAATTCTAAGTCTTTGGCTCCATCTACTCCATTACTCAACCACCTCTGAATGCAAGAAAGTTGTTGTTCAGTTGTTTTACAGTTGTGTTTGACTCTTTGTGATCCCGTTTGGGGTTTTCTTGGCAAAGATACTGGAGCAGTTTGCCATTTCCTTCTCCAGCTCATTTTACAGATGAGGAAACTGAGGCAAGCAGGGTTAAGTGACTTTCCCAGGGTCACACAGCTAGTAAGTGTCTGAGGCCAGATTTGAACTTGGGAAGATGAATCTTCCTGACTCCAAGACTGGCACTCTATCTGCTGTAACACCTAGACCTGAGTTCAAATCCTGCCTCAGACAATAGCTGTGTGATCCTGGGCAAATCACTTAACTCTTCTGTGCCTTACTTTTCTATTCTGTTGTTTTTCCTCCTTCCTTCTCAAAGAGGACCAATGACATCAGGAAGGTGACGTCTTAACTTGCAAGTGAATTAGATTTAAGTGAGGTAGGGCTGTGCAAAGTCATCAGCCTCACCCTCTCTTCCAAAGTCATCAGAGTCCACTGGCAAGACATAGGTAAAGACTGCTGGCGATGGCCCTAGACGCAGTGGGAGACCCTGGCCCGGTCTCTGCCCGGTCTCGGTTTATCTGAGGCAATGCCCATTCAATAATTACAGGCTAGGTAAAAATTGAAAATGAGGGTGTTGGACTTAGCCTCCAAGGTCACTTCTAGCTCTATTCTATGATCCTGTGATTGCCCTCCTTCCAGGCAGATGCCGGTTCTTAAAACTGTTGCCTTTCAACATTAGGTATAAGATTTGATTCTATTTTTATTTTTAAAAAATATTTCTTTCTTTTTCTACAGTGTCATGGAAATGCCCATGAGTCAGTAGCATCTTTTCCCAACATAGCTATAAAATAACTTATTGATCTTGGATTTATCCAGTTGTTCTGGACATCATCCAGATGTTTTGGCTGTCATCCAGTTGTTTTGGATGTCATCCAGATGTTTTGGACATCGTCCAGCTGTCTTGGATGTTGTCCAGATGGTTATCAAAATTCAAAAGTGTTTCATAGGTTCTGCTGTCTAAGAGAGATGCTTCTGCTTTTCAGCTAGACTACCCAGTACAGGTATTCGGTAGCACCATCGTAAAAGCCGCCTGAGTGTTTAAATTTACCTTACCCATGGGGAATCCCCAGAGGGAGATCCAGGAAGGTGAGTGGTCTTATGCTTATGATCACTCCGCTGCTTTATCTGTCTGGGAGCTGGTCCCCAGAGCCCCTCACTGACCAAAGACTCCCTATATCCCTCCACATAGTGCTTAATAAATATTTATTGACTGACTGTGTGATAATGGGCAAATCATATAACCTATTCAAGCCTCACTTTCCTCATCTGTAAAATGGGAATAATAATACCTGTAGTACCTATCTCATAGGGTTGTTGTGAGGTCCAAAATGAGATAATGTATATAATAATACTTTTCAAACTTAAAAGTGCTCTATAAATTTCATTTATTATTATATTTCTGTCTAGTACATAGTAATAAATCATTAAAAACCTGAGTTATGTGCTATTTTCTTTTTTAAAATTTTATTTATGGTATGTGCTATTTTCAAGGAAGAGGGCATGAGATAATGAAAAATAACTCTCTTTTTCCACAGCCCAAGCTATATGGTTGCCATTCTAATTCAGGGAGAAAGGGGATGTCAGCAAAAAACAAAGAAAAAACAAAACAAAACAAAACCACCAGAGGGAGGCAGCAGTGAGCAGTCTTGGCTCTTGCTTGTGGAAGAAAGGGTATTAATGATGTGCCATATAGTGCCTTGGGCTTTGCTCTGGCTCACTGATGGGTTTTCAAATCTTGCACTAAAAACTAGCATTGGTAAAGTACTTTCAAGTTTGGAAAGCACTTTATATACGGTCAGGTGACACAGTAAATAGAGTGTTAGACCTGGAATCAGAAAAACCTGAGTTCAAATCCTGACTCAGACACTTAGCTATGTGTCACTAAACCTTTCTCAGCTCCAGTTTCTTCATCTGTATAATGCGGACAGTGTTGTTGTGAGGATAAAGCAAGATCATAATTGCACAGTGCTTTTCAAATCTTAAAGTTTTATTATTATGTCATATCCTATGATCCTTATGACAAATCTAAGAATTAGGTGTCATTATAATCCATTATTATAATATACATTACATATTTATATATTATTATATAATATATTTATACATCTATTATATACTATATTCACATGAATATTTATAAATTTTCATTTACAAATGTAAATATGTCTATAAATATATTTTATAAATACATATAAATATAGAATATGTATTTATAAATATTAAAACTGAGGCACAAAGTGACTTGTTGAGACTTCCATAGTAAGTGTCTGAGGCTGGATTTGAACTCAGGTCTATGCAGACACCCAGTCCACCACTCTCTCTCCCTTGTACCATCTAGTTGCCTGTATTCTAGGATCTTCTCCAAAGCTGATCACCACTGCAGTCAGGCTTTCCAGGTGTCACACTCTGGACAGTTCAGAGGGTGGGTAAAATCCTTCTCTTTGTCATGCTTCGTGCCTGTCCAGAATGTATCATTTAAAGAAATAGTGAAAGTTTAGAGAGAGAAGTAGAGTCAGCATGGCCTCATCACTTCCTTTATCAGTAGGCTTATTAAAATGTAGAACAGGGACTTTCTACAGCTTTAGTTCACCTAAATATTAGCAAACCATTTGTTAAAGTCTCTAATACTTGTGGGAAAGATGGAGAGGGGTGGGAGATATAATGGCACAATTAGCTCTACCTAGAACTGGTTGAATGCATGCAACCAAGAATAGCAGGTGGTCTCCAATGAAGTACCCCCGTGATCTGAGCTCGGTCCTGGGCTATTTAGCAGTTTTACCAATGACTTGGCTAACGATATAGATGACACGCTCATTAAATGTACAGATGACCCAAAGTTAGGAAGGGATAGCTGGCCCACTAGAGGAGAGATTTAGGACTGTAGAGGACCTTGACAGGCTGGAACATTTGGGATCAGTCTAATAAGATGAAATTCAACAGGTATAAATGTAAAGCCTTATACTTGGATTTAAAAAATCAACTTTGACCAAATGGAGAGAAGTGGTTACCCAGCACTTTGTTCAGAAAATATCTCTGTGTCTTGGTGGGTTTTAAGTTCAGTAAGAGTTAACGGTGTGACCTAGCAACCAATAAACAAAAATTAACGTAGCCTTATGCTGCATTAATAGAAGAATAGTGACAGAGTAAATGAAGTAATACCACTGGTTTCCTTTTCTGTGTAAAAGGGGCAAATGATACCTGTAGTCAGGAAAGTGCTGTTAAATGTTTGTTTTTTGTTAAATCGTGTCTGACTCTTTGTGACTCCATTTGAGGTTTTCTTGGCAGAAATACTAGAGTAGTTTGCCATTTCCTTTTCTAGCTCATTTTACAGATGAGGAAACTGAGGCAAACAGGGGGAAGTGATTTACCCAAGGTCATAAAGCTAGTAATTGTCTGAGGTCAGATTTGAACTCAGGGAGATAAACCTTCCTCATTCAGGGCCTAGCGCTGTGTGCACTAGTGCCACTGAGCTGCCCAGACACACTTTTTAAGTTAATCTGAATTATTAGTACTTTTCTTAAGTAAGCCTGGACAACTGACAAAACAATGAATCAAGCCCTGATTGGTACCATTTCTAGTACCTACATCATAGGATTGTTGTATAGATCAATTGGAATGAGGTACAAGGTGTCCCAAAAGTCTTAATGTGATTTTGAAGCTTCTGTGGCTTTTTACATAGTTTATATAAAGCTTATGAGTTTAAGCTTTGATGGTTTAAAACTGTGCTCAGTCCTCTGGGATACACTGTGTGTAAAACACTTCATTAACCTTGGAGCGCTATGTAAATGTTAGCTGTTACTCTTTTTTCGTCCCTGGTGTGATCACGTCTAGAATATTGCATGTAGTTCTGGCAAGCGCGTTTTGGGGAGGACCTGAAATGTCTGAATGTAACCAGAACCCAAACTATTCAGGCTTTTCTGAGAAGATTAATCAGGGCAAGGAAGGGATTTGAAACCATGACCTATGACGTACAGTTAAAGGAACAAATCACTTAGTGTTTTGGGGCCCATATTCCTTCACCTTTAAAACAAGATTGTTTGGACCAACCAGATGGCCTCTAAGGGCACGTCTAGATTTAAACTTGCTATCCTATGAACTGAGATTTCGATTGGAAAAGGAAAGACTGCACTATCTGAAATGTCAAATATTTGGAAATTCAAATATTTGCCATTGTCCTGTGACTTAGGCATGACTACAGTTAGTAACAAACAAGCATTTATTAAGAACCTACTATGTTCAAGACCCTGTGCTAAGTGCTGGGGATAAAAAGAAAGGCACAAATCATTCCTGCCCTCAAGGAGCTTCCATTCTAATGAAGGAGACAACATGCAAACATCCATGTGCAAAAAAAGAGATCGACAGAGACAGTCCTGTATATTGGAATTGACCATTTCAGAGGGAAAGGCACTAGCATTGCAGGGAAAGACTTCTTGCAAAAGGTAGGATTTTAACTGAGACTTGAAGGAAGCCAAGAGGTGGAGATGAAGAGGGAAAGTATTCCAGCAATAGGGGATGGCTGGTGAAAATGCAAAGAGTTGGGAGATGGAGAATATCCTTGGAGGATAGCAAGGAGGTCAGTGCCACTGGACTTCAGAGTACTTTGTGTGGAGGGGAGGAAAGTATAAGAAGACTGGAAAGGCAGGTAGGGGCCAGATAGGAAGGGCTGTAAAGGCCAAACAGAAGGTTTTCTATTTGATCCTAGAAATAATAGAGAGCCACTGGAGTTTATTAAAAGGTGGTGGAGGCAGTGAGGGCCAAGCTGAGATTATGTAATACAAATTTGTAGAGGACCTAGTTAGCAGTTGTTAATTCTTTTCCAGCTTTCTATAGCAGCATGAGGAGCAAAAGAAGCAGATGCTGGGAGTAATCAGCAGTAGGATGAGGGGCCGGGGACTCAGGAATAGCGTTAATATCAAGTTGAAATGATTCACCAAAGAGTCCTGATAGGAAAGGGAGAAAAGTGTAGACTGGGAAAGAACTGAGTGGTGGAAGGATTGGAGGTTGTGGAGATCACGGAGAACAGAGCTAGAGGTTGTAAGGCATGATAATGGAATGGTGGAAAATATGATCAGATAAAGGAATTTCAGATTCATGAATGTAGATATGGAATGATGATAAGATTAAGTTTAGGACTATCTCTGTGTGTTGCTGAGGAATAGATCATGGGAAAAAAGTAAATTGAGGAACTGGAAAGTTTGGGTATTTGAGAGCATATCAATATGTATGTTGAAGTCCCCTAGTAAGAAGGCAGGAGTGGGAAAGGGAGAAACACCAGGAGCCAGGCATTGAACTTGCTAAGAAGGAAGGGGAATGGGGCAGCTAGGTGGTGCAGTGTATAGAGCATCGGCCCTGGAGTCAGGAGGACCTGAGTTCAAATCTGGCCTTAGACACATAATAGTTCCTGTGTGATTCTGGGCAAGTCACTTAACCCCAATTGCCTTACTGAAAAAAAAACCACAAAAAACAGAAGGAAGGGGAATGACTTGGGAGCTGGTAGATAACACCTACCAGAATCCTGACTGGGTAATAAATATGGATTGAATGAATCTTAAAGGAAAAGAGGTCACTGAGTGATAGTGGTAGAGGGAGCATCTGAAAGTGGCAATGGGGACCAAAGACAATCCCCCCGTCAGTAATGCCAGGTTATGAGTAAATACAACTGGTGCTAGAAATTGTGGCCAGGGATGCTGCGGTCATGAGGAGACAACTAGGTCTCAGTGATTGACAGGGGATGAAAGGAATGAGGAAGGAAATGGTTTAAGATGAAAGTAAGTATGTTGCCTATGAAGCAGTAGAATGAGTTGATAGATCTGGATTGGGATGTTGGGGAGACTTGGTTGAGTGGGATGGAAATAAGAGAAAAGGAATCAAGGGACAGGGAATAGGGGTTGTATAATGACAGCTAGGGGTTCAGAATCTTTGGGAAGGAGTAAATATGACAACGAGGTAGTATGTTTACTGTCAAGGAATGAATTCAAGCAGATTCTTGTCCAGGTGGACTAGGCAGGCCAGAGAATAAGCCAGCACTAGAGAGTAAGCAGCATGGCGGAGCTTTCTCATGATGTGCAGGTTCCAGTCAGGGACTCACCAGTTATGAGTCAGCCTCAGCTTTGGCATCCTTGGATGCCAGGCGGCTGGTGTGCAGGTTTCAGGAGGCAGAACAAGAACCAAAGAGTAGAAACTGTAAGGAAGCAAATTTGAGCTCAGGATAAGGAAGGACTTCCTAATGGTTAGAGCTAATAGTCATAGGATGGATTCTATGAGGAGGTGAATTCCTTTCAATTATACTGTAGAAGATAGGATGGGTACTAAGGGGTTGGATTAGATGACATAATAAAATTCCCTTTAATGCAAAGAACCTATGAATAACTTCTTACAGAAGTTACTTGGCAGCTTCTTGCATCCCAGTTACTCATGCCTTTTTTTAAAAAAAGAATAAAACAAAAGATAATTGCACACGAAACTGCAAATCTATTATGTATGACTTGCTATTTATTTTAAATATATAATAAAATTGTCATGGAACTTATTTTTCCTTTTTGTTTCTTCCCTCCCCATGCCCTACCCTAGAGATGGCTACCATTAGACACAAATATATGTGTGTGTGTGTGTGTGTGTGTGTGTGTGTGTGTGTATTTAGTCATTCTATATTTATCGGTTCTTTCTCTGGATGTAGGTAGTATCTTCCTTCATAGGTCCTTTACAATTCATTTTAGCCATGCCTTTCCTCTCACCTGTCCCCTTATCTGCTCAGATTTGCTGATGAGTTACACATTCAAACCCTAAGACAAATTCCGCTCACAGGTCCTCAAATATGATTGGAGGGGACCATTTATATATGACTCCTCCATGATGGACGTGGACAGATGAGATGGAGATACCATGGGATATACACTTATATTTACATTTTCACCCTAGGACCATGGAGGCAAGAGTCTCTGACTTGTTATAACCACCTTTTTGTTGATCCCCAGGGCCAGAAGTAGAAATAATATTTTTATGTACATGCCACTTCTTCCATACAATAAAAGTTTCATTCAAAATGTGGGGGATGGGATTTTTAAATGGGCTAATGGAACTTATTATGTTAAGGGATCCTCTAGTGATCATTTTTGTAATGCTTATGATTGCCCCCTAACTCATTGGTGTATTTATCAAGGTTTTCATGTCTTGGTTTGCTTCAATAAGGGTATAATTGTATTGAAAAATAATCCTGTGCTACTTCCCCCTTTTGTGGTCAAGAAATATCTAAAGTTTGTGTAATACACTCCTAATGCCTGGAAGGAAGAAGAGGATAATCAAACTATCTTCTGAACTCAGGCAGATACAGTATTAAATTCCAGGCCCCACGTTTAAGGAAGAACACCGACAATCCAGAAACTAAGAGGAAGGAGACCAGGATGCTGAGAGAACTGGAGATAGTGATGATGATGATGATAGCAACAAACTGTCACGTAGCATTTACTCCGTGCCAGATACCGTGCTCAGCACTTTACAATCCTCACAGATCCCCACAACAGCCCTGGAGGTAGGTGCTGTTATTATCCTCATTTTACAAATGAGGAAACTGAGGCAAGCAGGGGTTAAGAGAATCGCTTAGGGTCACCTATCTAGTGAATGTCTAGGGCCATCTTTAAACTCAGGTCTTCTTGACTTGAAGCCCAGCGCTCTATGCACTATGGCGCCACCTAGCAGCCGTAGGAAGAACTGCTAGAGGAATAATATTTAAAACTTGGGAGAAGAGCTGATATAGGCGGTGAGAGAGTCTCCTCTTTCTCCTCTGCCTCTCTACGGTTTCTACCCATCGTTCGTAGTTCTGCTCTCTGGGACCCAGATTAACTTGATGTTAGGGAAACCTGTCCCTCGTTAGAGATGTTCAAAAGCAGAACAGACTGCTTTGGAGGGCAATGAGCTCCTTATCGCTGGAGGTGTTCACAGGAAGACTAGAAAAACGCTATGGTGGAAGAGATTTCTGTTCAGCTGTGGGTTGGCTGGTTGATCTCGATGGCCCCTTCTAACTCTGTGATTCTAGGGGGGACAGCCTGCCCAGGTGCATCGCCTCTGCAGCCTTTGACCAGGCTCTCTGGCCAGACTATGAAAGCACTCAGGAAGTGTCATCAAGGCAGCAGCTGTTGCTGAGTTTGTGACGGGGCCATAATTGCTCTTTGCTGCTCTCCGTGCCTGACGTCTCAGGTACTCTGCAGCACCCCCTGACACATGAGTTCCCTAGGGACACAAAGAACACAGTGGGACATAAATAGACACACAGGAAAAGTCTCTCAGGAAATGCCAGACCTCCTCCACCATTCTCTGCTCCCTTGCTGCACCCACAACCGTGCTTGAACCTTGCTGCTCGGCCGTAAAGAGGTCTCACCTGGCTCTAATCCATCAGCAAGACAGTCCACTCTGTGGTTTCAGCCTAAGGGCCAACTTAGGAACACCGGCTCAGATGTTCTCAACCCCACAAGCATCTATTAATAGTCTACAATATGGAAGACACTCTAGGATAAGTCCTGGGGTTACAAAGACAAAAAGTAAGACAAATTGATGAGATGAAGGGCCATTCCCCAACGGATTGATGGTTGAGGGACATGAAGCAGCATTTTTCAAGATAGAAAGCTGTTTCTAGCCACATGAACAAAAATGTTCCAAATCACTAGTGATTAGAGAACTGAAAATTAAGGCATTTCTGAGGCTCTACTTAATACCTATCAAATTGGTAAAATTTACCAAAAAAAGAAAATGACAAATGTTGGCAGATCTGTGGGAAAACAGGAACGGTAATGTACCTTTAGAGCTGTGAATTGGACCAGCCCTTTTGGAAAGCAAATTGGAGTTATATCCCCAAAGTTACTAAACGGTATGCCCTTTGACCTAGACCAGGAGTGGAGAACCAGCAGCCTTGAGGCCATATGTGGCCTTCTAGGTCCTTGGGTGTGGCCTTTTGACTGAGTCCAAGTTTTACAGAACAAATCGTTTCATTAAGGGGATGAGTTCTGTGAAGTTTAGATTCGGTCAAAGGGCTACGCTTGAGGACCTAGAGGGCCATGTGTGGCCTCAAGGCCGCAAGTTCCCCACCCCGACCTAGACATACCACTACTAGGCCCATACCCCAAAGGGATCAAACAAAGAAGAAAAGTTCCTATGTGTACAAAAATACTTATAGTGACTTTTTTGTAGCAGTAATTAAAAACTAGGGAGTCCCCATCAATTAGGGAATAGCTGAACAAATTATGGCATATTAATAACATAATGCAATATTATTGGATGAAGTGCATGGTTTGAGAGATACCTAGAAAGACTTGTTTGAATTGACGCAGAATAAAGTGAGCGAAACCAGGAGAACAAGTTATACTAAAATATTAATACTGCAAACGTGAAGAGTTCTGAAATATTTAATCAACTAGATCAACTAGAAGTTCAGAGAACTAAGGATGGAGAATGCTACTTACCTCATGCTTAGAGAGATGCTAGAGAGAGGATATACTAATATGGAAAATGAGAAACACATTTTTGGATGTGGCCAATGTGGGATTTGTTATTCTTGACTATGCTTATATGATACAAAGGTTTTGTATTTATTTTTTTAAGTGGGGGTGGAGAGGTAAGAGGAAGAAAAAACAAACGCCTTACTATTTTCTATTTTGTTTTTCTTTCTTGTGGTTTTTTTCCCTTTTATTCTGATCCTTCACAACATGACTAATGTGGAAATATGCATAATATAATTGTACATATATAACCTATATCAGATTGTTTGCCATCTTGGAGAGGGGGGAGGGAAGGGAGGGAGGGAAAAAAAATTTGGAACTCAAAATCTTATGTAAGTGAATATGGAAAACTATCTTTACACACAACTGAAAAAAATAAAACACTATTAAGTGGGAAAATAATTTTTAAAAATTTTAAAAGGAAAAAACCCAAATGCTTGATAATGAAAAAAATAAAAAATTATGCAACCTTAAAAAAAGCAAGATAGTTCCTTGACAGTCTCTGACCTCAAGGAGCTTACATTCTACTTTAATATACTGCCTAAGGCAGCTTCAGAATGGGAGAAAAGTTGATGAATGAATGATTGAAATAGCATTTACTAGTGCCAGACCGTGTGTTAAACAATAGGGTACAAACACAAGAAAGCAACAGTCCCTACCTTAAAGAGGCTCACATTCTAATAGAGGGAAACAACATACTTAGGGGAGTGGTGACCTGGAAAGTATGTTCTAGACTGGGAAGTCACAGGGAAAGTGTGTAGACCCATACAACAGTATGACATGCCCCTTCCAGAAACAATGGTAGTACTGATTTGATAACTGTTTCCAGAGCAAGAGGAAATCATGACACATGTTTACTGAGGAAGGAAGATTATAGGAAGGTGGCCGGGGAAAGCATGCTTGAGGCTCTAAGTTGTTTAAATAGGGTGAGCTTTTACCCATCAGGACAGCATGTTGGGAGTTACAAAAAAGAATGACTTCGTTTCTTCAGGATATGGTTTCTGAACGTCTAGTTGGTATAAGGGGAAGTACCATGGTAGCAGGATGCCTGGCAGGAAGACAGACAATGGGAAGATGTTTATGCCCTTGCAGACATGTCTGTTCCTCCTGTGTAGGAGGGATGATGGCACAAAGTTGATGGGGAAGAAAAGGGCAGGGGGAAAGGCTTTATCAGGGGTCAAATATAAAAATTCTGGGCTCAGTAAGTCAACCCAAACTTGCACTAACAGCTGGGTCCCCATAGCAAAGTCCTTCCTTCTTGAGGTTCTAGTGGTTACCCTGTGCAGCTGGGAGTATCTTTCTACTGTTCCTCATGAGCCCCCATCTGGTATCTGGTCTAGTTCTCTCCAATGTCAACAAGCAGCTAACATCCATCCAATATTAATTAACCAATTAATGTCAATTAGCCTTGCAAAGAAATATATATTGAAAAAGTATAGTAATGACTAAAGTATCAAAGTAAGGACTACAAGGTATCCCAAACTGGAAGCACATTCTCCTATACTATCACTATTATCATTAGTTTGTGAGAGCCTTCAGTTTTAGGAATATCTTTTGTATCCCTAGCGCCTGGAGTGTAATAGGTGCTTAACAAATGGATACTGACTTACTGACTGACTGACTGATTACTACCTTGGTCCCTGGAGAAAGTGGACTCATAGTGCCTGGTACAAATCATTTCCTCTATCAAATTCACTTCTGGGTGTGACATAGTCACAGGGCAAGTCACTCCCTCTTTTGCAGTGTCTTGGCTGCAGGTTCCTATCTGGATTGGATCAAGCAGGCCGCTCTTCAGGGCTGCCTTGTCACTGGGTTTGGCTACTGCTGCTGCTGGCTTCACTTGCTGAAGGGGACTCTTGATGCTTCTTCCAATCTTTGGAAGCTCATAAGATCATAACATTGTTGGTCAACCATGTTGCCTGGTGTCAGCTGTTTGGAGTAATCAAAAGCTTTCACCCTTCGAGTTTTTCTTCGATCTTGCTTTCTGCCCCTTTCAAACTGGTTTGGACTAATGGCCTCTTCAATTATTCTCCCCGCCCCAACCCTCTTCACCTTTAAATTTTCTTGGAAAATGGTGATCTGCCGGTTTCCCCACATTCATCTCTCGCCACCTGAGGTGGAGGCCTACAGTTAAAGGTCTTGTCTTTTGCTTTGGCCCGCCCTTACCCTTGTATTCGAGGTCTCTAAACCCAACTTATTCACTCAGAAATAATGATGGTCAATGTTCTCTCCAGGTTCTGAAACTTTGTATTCCTTTCCCCAGGTGACTTCAGAATGGAAAAGACTGCAGAACCACCTTTCTGAGTTCAGTGTGGGGAAGGTGCCTTGCTTGGGTCTTGGCATTTAGCACTTAGCACAACATTTGGAAAACAGCATTGTTTACTAAC
Source organism: Phascolarctos cinereus (assembly GCF_003287225.1). Taxonomy (NCBI): domain Eukaryota; kingdom Metazoa; phylum Chordata; class Mammalia; order Diprotodontia; family Phascolarctidae; genus Phascolarctos; species Phascolarctos cinereus. The sequence continues at coordinate 46,946,490 of NW_027555958.1, read as the reverse complement.
CAGTTTACTGACCAGCTGATTGAAATTACTATCAGACCAGATAACCAGGTTCAACATAATGGAAATGAGAACTGTGAGCCCAGCATTGCTGTGCCTCAAGAGGCTGACATCTCCAACTCACCCTTCTCCCCTAGTCTCAAGTCTTTCTGGCCTTCCCAAGGACTCTGTTTTCTTCTCTTGATTCTTGGACCCCTGGAATTCCTGAGTTAGATGGTCAGAAGTGCCACAGGCCGTGGAGAGTCAGGCCCTTACACCCCTAATAGGACAGCAATTTTTGATTGACCTGAAAGTACACAGGGTACCTATAGTTTTCCCAGCGTCAGATCCACCTTTTTTTCTGTCTTTTATGTAGTGTTTCAATTTTAGAATCATATCTACTAAGGACATTAGATTTCCAGGAAGATAATACTTTGCTGAGCAGCCATTTAAATACCTGTTCAAGCCCTTTCTAATATGTCTTCCTCTCCCCAATTATAGATGGCTGTCAATCTGGTAAATATTTAACAACCAGCTTTCTGGGGGTAGATGGTTAGGGGATGTACATAAAACATGCTTTTAAGTTTAATATATATTATTAACATTTTCTCTATTACTTTCTTAAGTCTAGACCAGGATTGGGCAAAGTTGGCCTGCCTGTGGCCTGTTTTGTATGGCCTGTGAGCTAAGAAAGGTTTTTTAAAATATTTTTTAAATGCAAACCCCCCAAAAAGACCAGTAAGTGGGCCAGATCTGGTCAGGGTGTAGTTTGCTGACTGCCTCCCCTCCCTGGTCTAGACAATGAACAACACAAATAAACCAAGCCCTGATTTGTAGAGTTTTCTAATTTCTGAGGTGTTTGTGCTTGAACAGAAAATTTAACAATTTGCTTTCACAAGCCTGTGAAAGCTGACTCCAACATACCACTGCCTTCAGTGGAATTCATTTGCTCATTTAGCAAAGACTGCCCTGCCTGTTGGGCAACAGCTACATTCCGTTCCACCTGTGATGGGTGCAAAACCACGATCAAAGAGCTGCTGATAGCTCCCCAGCAGAGGGCTCCCCTCTTCCATCGGTGGAACTGCCTAGTCCCCACCCCATCCTCTGCCCGTGGTAAAAGCCAACCTTGCCAGGTCTACTGAAAATATCTGCAGAGATGTCTTAAAGATGGGTGTATTCCTTGGTGTGTTCTAGCTGTCCCCTAGAACGTGGTCTGGGACACACTAGCTGGCCACTGCCAGAGTGTAAAATCTGGGGTTCTCTCACACTGCCCTAGAGTCAATATAAAATATATGCACTAGCACATGTAGTCTGGACTCTGATCCTACAAGTCCTTCCTGTGAATTGACCATATGCTCAGGGAAGGTACCAAACACCACCACAGGATACGAGATGCTTTGAGTTGAGGAGAAGGAGGGGAGACAGGGCAGCCAAGTGGAGCCATAGTGCATAGAGTGTCAGGCCTGAAATGAGGAAGACTCATCTTCCTGAGTTCAAATCTGTCCTCAGACACTTACTAACCGTGTGACCCTGGGGCAAGTCACTTAACCCACTTTGCCTTAGTTTCCTCATCTGTCAAATGAGCTAGAGAAGGGAAATGGCAAAACACTCCAGTATCGTTATCAAGAGAACCCCAATGGGGCAGCTAGATGTTGCAGTAGATAGAGCACTGGCCCTGGATTCAGGAAGACCTGAGCTCAAATCTGGCCTCAGACACTGGACGCTTCCTAGCTGTGTGACTCTGGGCAAGTCACTTCACCCCATTGCCTTGCAAAAAATAATTGAATAGAAATAAAAAATAAGAAAACCCCAGATGGAGTCATGAAGAGTCAGAAACGACAGAAAAGTGATTGAATAACAATAACAAAGGGGAGACACAGGTACATCACAATTGCCTCTCGGTGAGTGATGTTCCTGAATTCAGTACAGCAGTCCACACAGAAATGCTTTCATGAGAGTAGACCCCTGAAGCTATCTGCCAGTCTGTGCCCTCCGGTGGGCACTGAAGGTCTATTTTTGTCAGTTCTTCCTCCTAGAGATAAAATAATGCTTCCCCAAAGGCAAAAGAGCTGTGATTAGACAGCAATAGTAACCACCCCTCCTTCTCCTTAAATACGCCCTCTAAACACTGCCTCTGCCCACTGGAATGAGGGCACAGTTCACTGGACTCCATACAGTTCACCTGTTGCCTTCAACGCTGTTGGACTCCTGTCTGCAGAACATTGAGACAGAACACAGTGGAACAGGGAGCATCAGAACCTCCCACAGCAGCACTGGTCTTCCTCCAATACCCCACCTCCTCCCAAACTTACTTGCTAAGTCATCACCGTCCTTCCAGTTACCCAGACACCCAGCCTAGGTGTCACCATTCACTCCTCGCTCTTGTTTATTCCATGTTTCCAGTCATTTACAAAATCTGACTGTTTCTACCTTCCACAGTATCTCTTGAATATCTCCCCTTTGCTGCCATACTGCATCCCATGGCTACCACCCTCTTTGAAGCTATGCATCATTTCTTGCCTGGATGACTGCAATAATAGCCTCTTCTAACATATTGCTCTATGAATGCCGACTTTTTATTCCCCTCACATCCTCCCTCCTGATCTCCCTCTACCTCCTGGCTTCCCCAGCTTCCTTCAGGTCCCAGCTAAAATCCCACCTTCTACAAGGAGTCTTTCCTGATTCCTCTTAATTCCAGTTCCTTCCCTCTATTAGTTATTTTCTTTTTATGCTCTCTATAGCTTGTTTGCATGTATTTGTTTGCTTGTTTTCTCTCCTATTAGATGGTAAGCTCCTAGAGGGCAGGGTCTATCTTTTGCCTCTTTTTGTATCTCTAGTGCTTAGCACAGTGCCTGGCACATAGGAGGTGCTTAACAAGTGCTTATTGACTGACTGACTAACTGATTGATATGAAAAGCCATCTCCCATCTCTGTGCCTTTGCACTAGCAGTGCCTCCCCACCCAGGATACTCTCTCCTCACTTCTACCTCTTGCTATTTCCTTCAAACCCAGCTTAAGCTTTATCTCCTGAAGGAGGCTTTTCCTGACCCACCCCTCCCAAAGTTGCTAGTGCCATCTCATCCAAGGTTACCTCTGGTGTATATATATGTGTATCCAGCATTCTATTTACTATGCAAAGGCTAAATAATTATAAATCTGAATATTATTGGTTAGCACCGTACTATTGGAATGGGCTCACAGTTTATAGCCCGTTCTAAGGGTAGGTGTTTCCCAGGGTGGGAATCAGCTTTGATTGGTTAACAATTAATGAGAGAATGAATATTACAATGAGGGGCTGAACCTGAACTTTGATTAAGTAATTTATTTCATAAGTTCTCCCCAGCTTTGGACAATGTATTCAAAGAATCTATGTCCCCCACCCCAAACCTGAGCAGAACATTCAGTGTTCTGCCACCCTACCTGGGTGAGGTCTGAACAAGAAAGTCCAATCTCATTATCGACAAAGTCCTTCAAGAGACTGAAAGTTTAAAATCAGGACTTTAGAAAAAAGGAGGAACTCTGGATCTCCCCAAATGATTGGTTATTTTTTTTTTAGGCAAGTGGAGTTAAGTGACTTGCCCAGGGTCACATAGCTAGTAAGTGTCAAGTGTTTGGTCTGAGGCTGGATTTGAACTCAAGTCCTCCTGACTTCAGGGCCAATGCTCTATCCATTGCACCACCAGCTGCCCCTAAATCATTGGTTATTAATAATCATTTCTCTCAATATTTTGCTTCACCACTGAAGACTTGGTAGTGGGAAAATTAGAATGTAAGCCCCTTGAGGTGACTTTTCTTTGTCTCTCCCTCCACCCTCCCCACCCACCCACCCCAAAACATTTTGTTGTTGTTTTCCAGGACCCATGATTGCACTGGGGAGCCCCCAGTGTGAAAACTTGGCTATAGCTTACCCTCTTAAGAAAGTTGCCTGGGACTCGGAGAGGTTAAGCCCTGCTGGAGGTCAGCAGCCAGTATGTGTCAGGGGCAGGACATGAAGTACCCCACATCACCTCTTAAGTAGGAGGTGCTTCGATGATTTTTGCTGAATTCAGCGGAGCTACCCCCACCCCCCCCCCACCCCAGCTTCCTTCTCTGCTGCCTCTCGAGAAGTTGAGAAATTGAAAAGTTAAACCAATGGCCTTACAAAAGAAAACCTAGTTTAGAGCAGAACTGAGATCAGGATGTCAGACTGGCAAACCCTGGCCTTTGTCTCCTTTTGTGTAGAAAAAGCCCAGTTCAGTTAGTAATTGGCCTACAAGTTTGGTGCCTCTCTGTATATTCGCCCAGGGGAGAGAAACTCATCTTGCTCAACCAGGGAACATTTAGACTTATAATAAAAGTTCAGAATTTACCAAAGCTAGTATATAATGGGGTAGTGTTATTAGGAAATAGCTTTACTCTACTAATAGTACAATAGTCACCACTTAGCTCTGGGGTGCCATGGGAACACTGAATAGAAAGTTAGGAATGTTTTCACTACGTGAAACACTGGTTTTATTACCCTGAAGTCAGTGTAATAGCCCGTGGCCTATTACTGAAGTGATGACTTCACAGATTGAGAAGGTTTCCCAATGACTTTCTAGCTCATTTTGCTGATATCCCCCCCCACCCCTACCCCAATCTCCCTGGCAATATTAGAATCTAGTTCATGTCTCTCAAGACCTCATCCCCTCCAAGCAACTGAGGCTCCTAAGGCATTGATGTAATTTAGGCTTATTAAAAGGCATGGAAAGAATAGAAAAGGAAGGAAGCATTTATAAAGTGCCTGTACGTATTAAGTAACTACTCTGTGCCAGGCACTGTGCTTAGCACTTTACAAATGCCCTCTCATTTGAGAGCCTGGGAGGCTGCCGTTGTGTTATTTCAGTCGTATCTGACTCTTTATGACCCCCATTTGGGGTTTTCTTGGCAAAGATACTGGAGTGCCATTTCCTTCTCCAGCTCATTTGATAGATGAGGAAACGGAGGCAAACAGGGTTAAATGACTTGCCCAGGGTCACATAGTGTGTTTGAGGCTGGATTTGAACTCAGGGCTTCCTGACTCCAGGCTGACTGCTCTATTCACTGTGCCACCTAACTGTCTTTATGAAGAGATCTAGGTTGCTATTATTATTGCCATTTTACAGTTGAGAAAACTGAGACAAATAGAGGTCAAGTGACATAGCCAGTCAAGTGACTCACTACAGCTAGTGAGTGCCTGAGGCTGGATTTGAACTCAAGTCTTCTTGACCGCAAACCCAGTCCTCTATCCACCTCACCACCTAAATGCCTCATGGAGATACATACTTGTAGTATCTTTATACTCTTAACCATAGGATGGTTCTGGTAGGTGTTGTTGCTTCCTCTGCCGTCTGTCAAAATTCCCACACCAAAAAAGGAGCAAATCACAACCCTCACCTCCCCTGGAGGTGAAGTCCTAGGATCAGGAGGTCAGCTGAAGACTGTTTGGAGCGGCATCTGCACCCCCCTCTCATCTGCTTTCCTCTGATGCCTCAGACCATCCCCCTCCCTGGCATCCACACAGTCTGTCTTCCCCTGGTGTCTCTCAGATCTTGGCCCTGTTGTTTGATGGCATTCTTCATTGTACATCCAGATTCCTGCAGCTCCCCGAGGACTTGCCTGGCAGTTGCTATCCTTGCCATCCGTCACAACTTTCTCTCCCCCAAGAAGTCCCTGTTCTCAGCCTTGTTTTTGGCTCAAGTCCCCTGGGGTTCTTTACTCTGGCCTGAACATGGGAGGAGCAAAGGGGCAAATCCCCTCAGAACTGCTCGAATTCCATTGGCCCTGATCCTCTCTGAACCTGCTTGTAATTTACCCATATTCCTGTTCATTCATTGGGCAAACATTTCTGAGGCATCTACCAGGCATTTAAGAACTTAGAGTGCATATTCTCAAGGAGTATATAGGCTAGTAGAATCAATCAATTGACAAACTTTGATTAAGCTCCTATTATGCACTATCTGCTGTGCTGGGTGCCAGGACCCAAGTGCAAAAAAGGACACAATCTCTAGTGGGGAAGACAAGAACATAGATTAGATATGTATACAATTAACTAGAAAAGAAGAGAGAATGCTAAACCTGATTCCTAAGAGAGGCGCTATGGAGATTAGAGGAGGGAGTCCTTGAGTGAGAGGTGGAGATGGGAGATCAGTGACTTTATAGTAGATAGATGCTATTTTTGCCATTCTAATGGATATAAGTTGTGTGTATGTATATGCATATATACATACATATATACATATATATCTTTTATAAGGATATAAGATACACATGTGTATATATGTATATGTGTGTGTGTGTATATGACTTGCCCAGTTTATGAAGGAGCCATCCCAACACCAAAATTTCAGAGAAAAAGAAGGAAGAAAGAACTAGGAAATAGGTAAAAAGTACCATTCAGCTTATTGGGTCTTCTTAGAGGTACACAGCCTATGCTCCCACCTTCTAATCCTCCTGGGAACTCATTATCCACAGTTCAGGGAAGAGCAGTGAGTCACGGTCAATGGTAAATGACTCTTCTGATCTGAGTCTCACAATCAGGGAAGAACCAGCTGTGGGGTTGGAAATTATGTAAACCCGAGGGGAAGTGACTACTTCCTCCTGTGATTAGGAAAGGCAAGGCAGGTAATAGCATGATATGTACTCTAGAATTTAGGAGACCAAATTTCAAAGGTATCAGACAATGAGTAGGTAGGACTCCACTAAATTTTAGAGTAAAGTTCAGCACAGAAGGGATGGGAAAATATTAAGGCTGAAATCCTGAAGACATAAAAAAAGACACCAATTCTGATAAGGAGGAAAACAGAAATATCTGAAGAGATTAACATGGATACACAAAGAACTCATCAACTAATATAGCTTTTTAAAAAGACATGGATAGAAGATGGAAGCAAGGCAGGTAACAATAATATAATAATAGCTACCATTTGTATAGCTCTTACTATGTGCCAGGCATTGTGCTAAGCACTTTACAATTATTATCTCATTTGATTAACAAAATACAAAATTTTGATGTAGTTCTGTAAGAATAACACTAACAGCTGCTCAGAATGAGCTGCATTTGACAATAAAAGCTAAAAACAACCAAAAAAATGGGGTTTTATTTTAGTTATATTGGGGGAAAGGATAAAAGAAGAATTGGACTATTATTTGATATGGATGGAAAAATATTAATTTATGATAAAAAGAAGGAAAAACTGCCTAATTCTTATTCTTTTTTTTCTTTGTCAAAAGGAACATCCTTTGGATGAGCAAAAATAGCTTATCGAGGGGGCAGCTAGGTGGCTCAATAGATAGAACTCTGGCCTTGGAGTCAGGAGGACCTGAGTTCAAATCTGGCCTCAGACACATGATACTTACCAGCTGTGTGACCCTGGGCAAGTCACTTGACCCCAATTGCCTCATCAAAAAAAAAAGCAAAAAAAAAATAGCTAATAGATACTAGTATAATAGCAAATAGTTATTTGTATTGAGACCCAACACAAATAAGAAGATGGTTAGGTCAAGCCACATGGACCAGATGAAATATATTCTTATGTCCTCAAAGAATGACAGATGTGATTGCCAAGCAACTGTCCGTGATATTTGAAAGATCAGGAAAACAGGAGAAGTACTGAGGACTTGAGACAGAGTAAATGTCTTGGTTTTCAGAAAAGGAAGGAAAATGGTCTCTGCCAATTACAGCTCACTGAGCTTGTCTTTGATTCCTGTAAAAATTCAAGGACATGCTATTTAAATGGTGATTAGTGAATATCAGGAATAGGAAATAGCTATCACAAAGAGTCAGCATGGCTTTATCAAGAACAGTTCATATCACACTCAATAATGAAAGACTGAAAAGGAAATAAAGCCAGTTTTATTTCCTTTTTTTAATAGGGTAACTAGACTGGTAGATCAAAGGGATACTTTGTAGTTATCTTTAAGGAGATTATAACAAAGCATTTTACAAAAATGTCTCATTATTTTCTTCAGAACAAGATGGGTAGATGTGGGCTAGATGTGGGCTAGATGTGGGCTGATGGATTCAGAATCGGTTGACTAGCTTGACTCAAAGAGTAATCAGTAATAGTTTGACATCAACTTGGAAGAAGGTCTTCAATGGAGTACCCTAGGGATCTGTGTTTGGTTTTGTGTTACTTACTATTTTTATTAATGATTTCTATGAAGGCATAGATGGAATCCTTCTTAGATAACACAAGCTTAGTGATGTAGTTTGCACCCTGGATCAACAGAGCCAAGATCTAAGAGGATCTTGCCAGGTTAGATCATTGGGCATAATTGAATAGGATTAAATTTAATACTCTCTATTATGCAAAGTCCTATACCAGGTTTTAAAAAAAAAATGATTTCACAAGTACTAGATGAAGTAGACAGCAGTTTGTTTGAAAAAAAGGTCTGTGGTTTTTAGTGAGTCAACATATGTGCTGTGGCAGCCGGAGAGAAAAATCTAATACGAGCTTAAGCTGTGTTAAGCAACATACCTTCTAGGAATTTCAGGAATAAGGAGGTGAGCATTCTCTTGTATTCTGCCCTCTTCAGAATATATCAGGAATATCATGCTCCATGTTTTAGGAAGGGTATGCTAAGCTGGAGAGTGTCCAGAGGAGAGGAGTCAGAAGTAAGAAAGCCCTTAAGTCCATGCTCTAAAGGATGATTTGAAGGAAGAGGGGATTATTAGGTAGGAAAAGACTCAGGAGGGTTATGATAATTGTCTTCAAGGATTTGAAAAGTGATCATGTGGTACAAGAAATTGGCTTGCTCTGTTTGATACCAAGGGACAGAGCTAGGAACAGTGAGTGGAAGATGTAACATTTAGGCCTGATATAAGTAGAAACTTCCTTGCAATTAAAGCTATTTAAAAACGGCATGGGCTGACTTGGGAGGTAGTGGGTCTTCCCCGATAGGGGGTCTTCAAGGAAAGGCTGGTTGACTAGTTGTTGGGTATGTTGTACTGGGGACTCATTTTCAGTTATGGATTAGACTAGACCTGGCTGAGATCCCTTCCAACTCTTGAGATTCCATGATTTTGTGAGGGCATTGAAGGAAGGGCACCATTAACCACGTGACTCAGCAAGCATAGTCAGTTCAGGCTTCCTGAGTTCTAACCCTCAAAATCAGGGGAAAAGAGGTAAATACACTAAAGGGAAGCTATCTAATTATGTGACACATAGCAAAATCATTCTAATTTTATCTCTTTTTCCCTAAAGTTGCTCATCCACAAAATGGGGATAACAAGAGAAACTTTCTACTATAGATGGCATGTTTTACAAATATAAGCACTGAAAAAATTATGGAGAAATTTTTTGGGACAGGGACAAGTTTCATAGTCTCCAGAGCAAATTCTCTGGCTTCTGCTTTCAGGCAGCATAGTACCATTTTCACTTCTCAAATTATGGCCTGCCTGGCTCCAGCCTGTCCACAACCCAATAACCCATAATTTGACCAGAAGCTAAAACAAAAATAGCACCATCTTTGGGCCTGGAATGGAAATATGGCTCTCATTTCTAAACCGGGGATACACACTATATTAGTCAGATGACCTGTGGGCATCATCTAAGGTCTTGCCATAGATGATGAAAGCAGACTTTTCATATCTCAATCAACCTTACAATGTGGTATGTTCAATTTTCTAAAAAGCTAGCGTTAAACATATGTCACATCTAAATAGCAAACAGCATTTAGCTTTCATGTTCTTCCTTAGAGGGGCCTTCTAATGTGTTGATGTTATAGGTGGTATGACCACAACTCTATGTGTGTGCATGCATGCATGTGTGTGTGTGTGTGTGTGTGTGTGTGTATTGTGAGGAAGAGAAATAGTGCCTCCATTCTGAGTAAACCTCAAGTTTGGAGGCATTTGGTTAGATTTTGAGTTATCAATAGAAGTATTTAAAACAACTCAAAATATTGAAAATTGGGGAATTTCTAGCTAAGATGTGGAAGTGAGTATGTGACAGGGGTGGGGATAAACTTTACAGATGATACCACTCTGATGGCAGAAAGTGAAGAGGGATTAAGAATTCTCTTGATGAGGTTGAAAGAGGAGAGTGTAAAAGCTGGCTTGAAGCTTAATGTCAAAAAAACCAAGATCTTGGCAACTGATCCCATCACTTCCTGGCAAACAGAGGGAGAAGAAATGAAAGCAGTGTTGGATTTCATATTCTTGGGCTTAAAGATCTCTCTAGACAGTTACTATAGCCATGAAATTAAAAGACACTTGTTCCTTGGAAGGAAAGCTATGGCAAATCTGTGCTAAAAAGTAGAGACAACACCTTGTCGACAAACGTCTGTAGAGTCAAAGCTATGGTTTTTCTAGTAGCAATGTTTGGCTGTGACTACAGGGAAAGCTGAATGCCTCAGAACCAAAGCTTTCAAACTGTGGTGCCAGAGGAGATTTTTGAGAATCCCTTGCACTGCAAGGAGATCAAATCAGTCAATACTTAAAGAAATTAAATCAGGCTATTCACTGGAAAATCAAATACTGAAGTTGAAGCTTAAATAGTTTAGCCACATAATGAGAAGACAGGACTCATTGGAAAAGACCCTGATGCTGGGAAAGATGGAAGGCAAAAGGAAAAGAGGATGGCAGAAGATGAGATGGATAGATAATGTCGTGGAAGCAACAAACATGAGCTTGGATAGACTTTGGGAGATAGTGGAGGAAAAAGGGGCCTGGAATGCTATGGTCCATGGGGTCAGGAAGAGTAAGACACAACTGAACCATAGAACGACAACAATATATGATCCTGGTCATTCTTCACTTGGCTTTCTAGAACTTATCAATGTCCCTCCTAAGATATGATGCCTAGAACTGAACCTTGTATTCTAGTTGTGGCTTAACAAGAGGATAAGAGCTCAGTATGACTGTCACCTCCTTCATTTTGGGTGCCAACCCTCTCAATATAGAACAAAATCACACGAGCATTTTTGGCTGGCATATCACTCTGTTGACTCATATTGAACTTGTGGTCCATTGAAACCCCCAGTCTTTTTTAGCTGAAAAGTAATCTAACCATGATTACTCATCCTGTATTTGTAAAGTTGATTTTTTAATCACAAGCATATGATTTTACATTTATTCTATTTAATTTTATCTTGTGAAGTTCATCCCAGTGTTCTAGTTTGTCAAGATCAGCAGCTAATGGGCAGTCGCCGCGTGGCTAGCAATTCTGCAGAACAAAAGGAGATACTCACATAAACATGTGTATGTATATGTGTACACACACATATGTTTTACATGGTTTTAGGGCAATGTGGCAAAAGGATCCTATCAGGTGAGGCTGCTCAGCTACTTCCTTTATTTAGAGTAATTGAGTTATAGGGTTAGGATGTCAAGGGATTTGGGGGAGAATGTCTTAATTTGGAGGTAACCATGGTGTAGCCCAAAATGAGTTCTATTCCAAGGAAAGGTGTTTCTGATCTCATCAGATCATTTTATTGGACTGGAGGTGGCTAATTAATCTTATTAAAATGTCTAGGTGGGCAGGCATTGTGGTTGGATGGAAAGAATGTTGGATTTGTAGTCATAGGTGATAGTTTAGTCACATTCAATCTTTTGGGGTTTTCTTAGAAGAGATACTGGAATGGCTTGCCATTTCTTTTTCCAGCTCATTTTACAGATGAGGAAACTGAGGCAAACAGGGTTAAGTGACTTGACCAGTGTCAAACAGCTAGTAAGTGTCTGAAGCTGTATTTGAACTCAGGAAAATGAGTCTACCTGACTCCAGGCCCTGCACTCTATCCACTATACCACTGAGCTGCCTTAGGTGGGCTCAGAGATCTAAAGCAGTGGAGACCTCCTTCTGAGATGGAATCAGTCTAGGATCCTAGCTGAAAACAGAATCATCATAGATGCAGAAACTCAGACTTAGAAGAGATCTCAGATGCAGTCCAATCCCTAAGCATATCATGAATCCCATCTACAATATCCACATCATCTCTGTTTGAAGACTTCTAATGGGAGGGTTCTTGACCTGAGACCCATAAATTTGTTTTTATTTTTGTTTTAGGGTGGCTAGAGTGACAGGTCTAGACTCAGAAAGACCTGAGTTCAAATCTGACCTCAAAGATTTACTATATTAGCTGTGTGACCCTGGACAAGTCACTTAACCCTGTTTGCCTCAGTTTCCTCATATGTCAAATGAACTGGAGAAGGACATGCTAAACTGCTCCACTTTTTTTTTTGCCAAGAAAATCCCAAATGGGATCACAAAGAGTCAGACACGACTGAAGCCACAGAACAACAATGGAAGGGTTCTTGACCTGGGGTCAATAAATTTGTTTTTAAAAAAATTTTGATAACTGTATTTCAGTAGCAATTTTGACTTTGATCAATTTTTATCGATGATAGACTTGATAACTATGTAATGGCTTTCCTTAGTAATCCTATGTATTTTATTTTATGCATTTGCCAACATTCTTCTAGAAAGGGTCCATGACCCTACTCTAATGGATAAGGAATTCATCACTTAGCAAGACAATACATTCCGCTTTTGAATGGATCTAATTGTTTGGAAATTTAACCTTCTATTGAGCTTTTTTGTAACTTCTACCCATTCATCTTCTAGCTATTTTCTGAGTATAAACAGAGCAAGTCTTACATCTCTTGCAAAAGAGATCATGTCACTCCTAAATCTGTCCTCTAGGATAAACATCGTGAATCCCTTTATGTGATACTCACATAGCATGGTTCTCGGTCTCTAAATGGCCTAGTTTTATAACCCTGCTGAAAGTCTTGTACAGAAGAGATTCCTGTGGGAGAATGAGGCATCACCTAAAATGGTATTTGCCAATAACACGACTTTCCACCTCAAAGAGAGTGTTAACCTGAAACAACAGACCTTCACACCCAGGACCCTATTTAATCAACCCTTCAAGATACAAACTGGGCTATGCCCACTAATTAGATACAGTCAATAGAGACACAGCTTGAATAGCCCTTGGAATCAACGATTCAGGGGTAGGGGTTTGGGCAATCTGAAATTGGTGTGGCTGAGGCCCCAGCTGGAATTATGTTCCTTATTTGTTGCTGTTTCATTGGCAGTGGGTAGAACTGGGAGCTGTGCTGAATATCTATCCAATTCTGGTAATATGATTGATCCCCTTTCCTGAATAGCTGGTCACAATAATTACAAAGTGGTCATTTTTTTTAATAGAAATTATACTGAGATTATAGGAGTGGCTGCTGCTTTTCTTCCAATCCGTTTTGGTATGTAGTTTGTAGCTTGGTGGATAAGCAGTACATAAGCAGTTTCTCCCTCCAAAACCCAAATTGTTGAGCTATAATTGTAAATTATGATTATTATAATCCTGGACTTCTTTGGAACTTTCCATCATGCCTTCCTTCCCCAGGAAACTCATCATTGGGAAATCTCATTCTGTTGCAACATTGAAGCTGCCTGGTATTAACATCTCAGTACCTTTGTCCCTGATTGGACCCTTTGACTAGAGGGCAGGGCCATGAGCTTCAGCTTCATTTAAAGAGAGAGCCCAGCACAGTTCTTCTCATTTCCCACCCATTTCCACTGCTTCTGGAACTTTCTTATCATGCACCTTCCTCTCCCCTTCTGTGTGTTGTCTCCCCCAATTATATTGAAAGCAAGGACACTCTCAAAGTCTCTCTGAAGAACATTGGCATCTATTGTAAGACATGGGAGATACTGGCACAGGTCTGCCCAGCCTGGTGTGCCCACATCAAAGAAGGCACTGTGCTCCATGAGCAAAGCAGAATTGCAGCAGCTCAAAAGAAACATGAGATGTGCAAATCTAGAGACATGTCCACTGCAGATGTGTGTACGGAGTATTTGTACCCAACCTGTGTTAGAGCCTTCTGAGCTCGTATAGGTCTGATCTGCCAGAGTTGGACACATTCTACCTTGACTCCAATAAAGTGATGTCATTTTGGTTTTTTTTGAGGACAAAGGACAGCAACCAACCACCTTCCTCATCCTTCTGCAGTTGTGTGTGTGTGTGTGTATGTGTGTGTGTATGTATGTGTGTGTATGTATATGTGTGTGTGTGTATATGTATGTGTGTGTGTGTGTGTGTGTGTGTGTGTGTGTGTGTGTTGTCTCTCTCCATTAGATTGTAAGCACAGGGACAAATGAAAACAAAGACTTTGGGTTTCTTTCCCGCCAACCTGGGTCTCACTAAACTGAGTTTGATTCATCCAATGGATAGTGTTATTATTTAGACATTTCAGTCATGTTCCACTCTTTGTGACCCCATTTAGGGTTTTCTTGGCAAAGATACTAGAATGGTTCATCATTTCCTTTTCCAGCTCTTTTGACAGATGAGGAACTGAGGCAAATGGTATTAAGTGACTTGTCCAGGGTCACACAGCTAGCAAGTGTCCAAAGACAGACTTGAACTCATATATTCCTGATTCCAGGCCTGGCACCACCTAGCGACTCCTTGTCCATAGTAAGGGGATGATAAATATTTGTTCCATTGAATTGAAGATCACAGGAGGCAAAATTCAAGAACTAGTAATAAGAGCCTTGGCCTCCACTGTCTTTTAGCAAATGATCCAAATATAGCAAACAAGCATTTACTAAGAGCTTTTTCTGAGCTAAGCACTAGAGATATAATGTGAGCAAAAAAGAAAGACAGTCTTAGCCTTCCAAGAGCCTACATTCTAATGTGGGGAAGATAACACATAGAAAAAAGATGAGAAAGAGGGAGAAAGAGAGGAGGTGGGGGTGGAGTCTGCATGGTGGTGGCTGGAAGGGTGGCTTGGGGTTGAACTGGGAGGGAAAATGAGGCACAGGCTTGGGCCCATCTCCAAAAGGGAGACCAGGGAAGAAACTCACTAGTAGGAGAAAAGGGAAGGAATGACAGACAGAAAGTTCCAGGGTGAGAAGGCAACTGAGTCACGGTGATTAAGTCCTGAGGATATGGTTAACAGACAAGGTAAACTGAAATCTTCTAAGACAAGAAGCCAAATCTGACCTCACAAATATTACTGAGACTCAATGGCATGAGGCCTACAATTCATATATGGCTCTGGAAAGATATGCCTTATTCAAAATAATAATAAAAGCTGGCTTTTACATAGCATTTTAAGGTTTGCAGAGCCCTTTACAAACATCTCATATCTTCACAATAACCTTGAGAGACAGGTGGTATTGTTTCCCTCGTTTTGCGGATGAGGAAACTGAGGCAGGCAGGGGTTAAATGACTACTCCAGGGTCACATAGGTAGTAAGTGTCAGAGGCAGGATTTGAACCATGGTCTTCCTGACTCCAGGCAGAACACTAATCACTTTCACCTCCTAGCTGTTTCTGTTTCAAAAGAAACTGAATAGGTAAAACAATAGTAGAACATTTTACATTAAGAAGCCATAATCATGGGAGGAAATTTAAGAACCAGAAGAGGAAAGCAGGGTGGAGAGTATTTGGGTGAAGATCACCAAAGACAGAAACAAGAGATATTCTCATCGGTGTGTATCCTACAGACCACCTTGTCAGAAATAGCAAATAGATGTGTGTGTGCGTGTTGTATGGAAAGAGTTAACAAGCTAGGCATAAAGACGTGATACATATATACAACAGACTTCAATTATATGGACATCTGCTGGATCTCCCTCCCCCTCCTTCTCCCATTCAATTTCTCTCTTTTTCTTTCTTCTCTCCCCTCTTTTTATCTCCCCCCCCAAGCAGATTAGCTAATTACTTCTTGACTTACCTTAATGATAATTTCATCCTTCAAAATGTGGAGGGACTAACTAAGGGAAGTTTTATTTTGGGTCTGGTTCTGACCAGCAGAACGGTACTGGTTCCTGGGATGGAAGCCGTGGGAACCTTGGGAGGAAATTACCTTTCCATCTTGTAATTTGTGATAAATAAAAGCACAAAAGCTGGAGATAATATGACTTGATGAAGATGATATCACCACTTAATAGTAACATTCTAGATCAAGAATAGACTTTCATATTTCAAATGATTTTATTTCAGCCTGTCTGCCACATCCATATCTGTACCTATTTCCAGAATTAAGGAGCCTGCCACATACTCCATGGGTTCATATTTCTCACCCTATGGAGACAATGTTTCTCTTTCTTGCTCACAGGGAAGTATTGAGAACCCTCAGCCCCCCAGGATCATGAATCCCAGCTCCAATGATACTCTGGGAGGTAGTGGAATTCTTTGTCCTCCTGAAGCCAGTGGCAGAACCCACAGAGAGCTCTGTGAGGAGGCAAGAAAGACAGAGACTTGCCTCCAGCCCAATTGCAAAAGCAGAGGGTGGAGCAGGGCATTTCAAAACTGAAAAAATGTTGCAGAGATTAAAGTTGCTTCCTTAGTGGGAGGGCTCTGGGTACGGTTTTCTGAAGTGCAAGAAAGATCACCCGCCCCACATGCATGGATGGTTCTGGATCTAGGATTATAGTTCAGGTGCTGGAAGAGAACCCAAAGTCTATCTAGATGAAGAAATGAGGCTCAGGAAGGCTGCCACCATGGTTACAAAGCAAGCATCGCAGGCAGAATTTGGACCCAGCTTCTCCAAATCCAAGTCAGTCCTCTGCTTTCCTCCCGTAAAACATGGCAGTTGCAGGATGAAAATAACGGCTCCAGTGATGATCAAATCCACCTCCCCTGGTATTCAGGTAGTGATCATCTATCCACCTCCCTGCTATTTACACTTAAGCCTGACTGGACGTATGACTATGTCCTAGATCAATACTGGCGGGCAAGCTGGCAGGGGGGAGAAGGGGACAAGGACATTATACCCCTTTATTAGGGTTCCCTCACAACAGTTTTCTTTCTTCCTCAGCCGCTCCCGCGGAGATGGTAATGGAGGAGGATTGTTTCGTGGGGTGTTACTCATAAGTTCTCTGCCCTTCTGCCAACATCATCACTTCCAGCTGGAGAGATGGAGGGGAAGGGGGGAGGAGGAGGAGGAGGAGGAGGAGGAGGAGAAGGAGGAGGACTCGTTCGGGATGCAACCTGGGCAAATTCTGCCTGGAGCAAATTGCCTGCCGGGAGCTCCGCCTCCCCTCGTGGCTGACAGCTCAGCTGGTGCGGAGCAACTCCTGCCAGCCAGTCATGTCTCAGCCTGGGAGAGTGTGTATGTGTGTGTGAGAGTGTGTGCGAGCGGGCGAGTGTGCGCAAGGACGCAGCGTTCAGCCCCAGCTCCCCAAACAGCTCCCGGGCGCTCCTCTCGCTCTGCTCCCCTTCCAAAGTAAAGCTTCCTGCCGAGAACAGTCCCTCCCTTGTGCCTGCCATGCAGTTAGAGACTGGCCACGTCGAATTGGTTTTTTGAAGCAGCAGAAAACAGGGACTTTTCTTTGGCAGGGTAAAAGGAGCTGGGCTGGTGCAGGCTCCTGCCTTTAAAAGCTCCCGAAATACGTGGGCAATCCTTTTTCTCTTCTTCCCCGGCTGCTTCCTCTCTCCAATGAGAAGCAGCTCCCCGAGGACGAGAGGAAAGGGGCTGAAAGATGGAGCAGACGTGGACGAGGTAAGTGAGCTGCCCCTGTTTCTTCTCTGAGCTCCCCCACTTTGTGCCTAGACTCTTCCAACCTTTCACAAGGACTCCTCTCTCCAAGCCTCATCTCTTAAGCAGCTCACTTAGCTGGTCCTTGCCTTATCGCTTTCCTCTTTCCTTTTCCTCATCAGTGTACATATTATGTACATTGGGGCATGTACATGATAATCTTATATCTTCCCTCTGTATTGTATATTTCCTCTCCTGTCGGTGCTCTGACATTTTCAGGCTTAAAGTTAAAAATACCCATCCATCTTTTCCTGGAAGCTGTGTTTTTCAGCCAGGTTATGCTTATAAAGAAATTTCCCCTGAAAATCCAGAGTGGTTGTGAATTTCTATATACAAATAGCTTTTGCTGACAATTCAGCCTCTTTCCCCCTTCTTACTGCTCTTCTCACCCTCCCTGCCATGAGCAGATATTAAGGCAGATGGCTTCCTGAATGGTACCCTGCTCTTTCATCCCCAGGGGTGGGTCTAGCTCGAGTTATTCTCTGGCAACGAGGGAGACTGGGATGAGAGAGACAGAGACTTGTATCATCCAGTCAGAGTAGTCTGATTGTTATCCAGCTGTAGCCCCATTCATCCCTTGCTCAGACTTTGAGAAAGTAATTTAATCCTGAAGATGCCCCAGGAAATGATTTACTATCCTTTCATCCATTCTACATACCCCTTCAATAATCCTGGAAATTTGTGCTTAACTCTCCTACTCACACCTAAAACCCAGGGGAATGGTGCTTTTCTGCTTCTTATTTCTTCTAGCGGGTCTGTTCCTGGGGACTTTAAAGGGAAGAGGACAAGAAAGATATGAAGTGTTCAATTCAACAAAGATGTATAAAGGGTTTGCTGTGTAAATGACACAGTATTGGATACTGGGATACAAGGAATGGAGAAACCATTCTCTCCCTTAGGAAACTTACATTTTATTGGCTCAGCAGAAGAATGAAAGAAGGAGGAGACTGCCTTCCTTCCTGTAGAATTCCTCTGACCCTATTGCCTTTAGGATCAAATATGAGCTCCTTCTTTTAACTTTTTAAGTCTTTCACAACCTGGCCCCAACCTACCTTTCCAATCTCATTTATGTAACTTTGCTCGCCATACTCTGTGGTCTAGCTAGACTGATGTCCTTGCTGTTCCTCACATAGGATAGCCCATTTCCTGACGCGGTGTCTTTGATGATTGTCTCTCCTGCCTGGAATGCACTTTATCTTTACCTATGACTCTTAGACTCTTCTGTTTCCTTCAAAATTCAGCTCTAACACTAACTCCTATATGAAAGCATTCCTGATCCTTACCCTCTCCCCCAGCTACTAATACTCCACCAAATTACCTTGTGAAATTTTGTATATATTTTATGTATGCTTCTGTGTGTACATGCTGTCTCCCTCATGATAAAATGTACGTTTTTTGAGAGCAAGGAAGGCTTCAAAATTTCCTTTGTATTTCTGGTGCCTTAGTGCCCCTGCAAGTAGTAGAAGCTTGATGAATGTTTGTTGATTGATTCCTCTATTGGATATGCCGCACACATGGCCTTTATCTGGAGCCAGCAACACTTCATAGTGTAGACCAAGCCAGATTAAAATGCAATTGGGAAATGTTTAGCAAAATAAATAAAAATACAATAAAACATAGATAGCCTTTTAAAGCTAGGTCAATATGCTGCCTTCTGGGATACTTATGTATGAATTAACAGCCTCTTTGAGCTGGATTGTAGTGTCCTAGATAACTGATATCTTAGATTGTTGGGGTGAGTAACAGAAGTAAGAGAACAAGATTGATTCTAATCCCACTGGGAATGAATTGGTTCTGGAGATGCTCCAGCGGTCTTTTCTAAAGCATATTGAGAGATACAGTCCTGTTCAGGATCCTTAGAGTCACTCTGTTCCATTCTAGAAAAGGGCAACTCTAGACATCCTGTTCCTAGGACAGGAGGCAGACTGAAGCCAGGTTGTTCCCATGTTCTGGACTCACACCAGCTCTGGGGATAGGGTGCTAATTACTTTGCCTGAATTCTTGAAGTCCAGCTTCTTCTCTATCCTACCGTAGGCAACAATTAGCCTTTGAGGTAAACATATTGCAGTGTGCTAAGTAACTAGGGTTGATGCTGGTAACATTCATTCTATACCTAGTAAAAAGCTAGTAACAGTAGATGCCTCTGGCTAAAATGCTGTTAGATTAGCATCCTGGTCTAAGGATACCATGTGGGAAGAGGGCTCTTTCAAATGTGGTGTTAAGGCAGAACCCTGAAAAAGTCTTGATATTCATTTTAACAATCTTACAACTACTACAACCAGGTTGTAACTTTGCCTGTTAAGCAGATACAGTGCTAATACTTCTCTGAATTTCCAGTGCCCTCCTGGACCCAGCAGCTCCCAACACCTTTCCCTAAACTACTGAGTGATGTCAGATGGCTGTTAATAGTCCAAAAAAATGGGGCAGTTACTTCAGATTATTCATAATTCTCTTCCCCTTTTGGGTGGAAACTTTGTGCTTCTAATCAGCAAAAGAGCTGAAGAGAAATCCAGCCGGTGACAAATCCTTTGTTTATTTAAAAAATCTGTCCCAGTCAAATGACTCTGAAACACTATGGAAAGATGCTGCTGGTTGAGGTGCAGAGAGCAAAATTTTAACATTTGTTCTGTTTTTTCAACCTGTCACTTAATAATACATAAAAATGAGTCAAGTTTCTGTGTTACTGCTTTAAGAATTAGTGGGAGGGAAGAGAAGGGAGGGTGAGAATGTCCTCTGTGGAATTACAGATTTAGTGCCAGAAGGGATCTCTGTCTAGGTATTTTTTAATCTTTTTTGTTTCATGGACCCTTTTGGGAGTCTAGTGATGCCAGTAGAACCCCTTCTCAAAATAATGTGCATAAAATACATAGGACTGCAAAGAAAGTCAATTATATTGCCATACTGTTATCAAAAAATTAAGGACTCCTGATCTAGTCTAATCTCTTGATTTTACAGATGAAGAAACTGAGGCTCAATTTGTCTTAAAAGATTTGCTGATACTTATCACTTGTGTGACCTTAGTTTCACCTCTCTTGGACTCAGTTTCCTCATCTGTTAAAAGGGGGAGGGGAATTGGACTAGAAAATTTCTGAGGTTCTTTTCAGCCTTAAAATAATGACTCAATATTCAAATCTATAGTAATACAGGTAGTGAATAGATAAGGTGGGATTTGAACCCAATCCTGGGAGTCCAAATCCAGCATTTCTCTGCTTTCTTTTCTCCTCACTGTAGCCCAGCCTTCAGTGAGACAAAAAGCACACTTACTATACTTAGATTACATTCCACAGATATCCATTGGGAGTATATTTGTCTTTAACCTCTCCTAAATTTAACCTCTCCTAAATTAAACTACTAACCTAAGAGAATGTTGTATTTTTCACTGGCTTCTCTTGGGTTACAAGGGCTGTGGTTAGAACTCAGTTATTAATACAAGGTGGTAGAAGGAGTCTGTAAATAGGGACAGTAAACAAAGAAGGAAACAGTTTATCTAGATTTATCATAGAACTGGAAGAGATTTCAGAGGCCATCCAGTTTAGCCCTCTCCTTTTACAAATGAAGGAACAGAGGCCCAGAGGGGTAAATGACTTACTTAAGGTCACACAGTACATGTCAAAAGTGGGATTTGAACCCAGGTCCTCTGATTCCAGAGCCAACATTCTTTCCCCTGTCCCGTGGTACCCTGGAGTTGGTCACACTTTTGCTGCTGCTGTTTTTCCTTAATGTTTAATACACATAGTTACCCACATTTTTATTTTTCACTTTCTACAAAAAGCAGCTTCATAAGCCTCAGTGGACAGATGAATTTAACAATACTCTTAGGAGCAGACTTGCTATTACTAAGGCGTCCTGAACATGGACCTATAATTGTGATCTATTATTGTATAAATAACTCTTTAGCCTTTCTCTAACACCACATATGAATCAAGTATGTATGAATTACTATCATGTCTTTTCAAACATTCAATTCAATTCAACAAATAATTATTTTTTGTTTATTTTTTGTTTGTCTTTGTATTTGCCCTCTAATATCTAACAAATATTCCCTTATTTATTTATGTTTTCTTTAGGACTCATTAATTTATTTATTTTTAGTTTTTAACATTCACTTCCATAAGATTTTGAGTTCCAAATTTTCTCCCCATCTCATCCCTCCCCCAATCCCAAGACAGCATGCATTCTGAATACCCTTTCCCCTAATCTGCCCTCCCTTTTGTCCCCACCCCCTTATCAACCCCTTCCCCTTTTATTTTCCTGTAGGCAGGATAGATTTCTCTACCCCATTGCCTGTATGTCTTATTTCCCAGTTGCATGTGAAAACAATTTTTTAACATTTGTTTTTAAAACTTTGGGTTCCAAATTCTCTCCCTTCCTCCCTCCCCACCCACCCTCATTTAGAAGACAAACAACTTGATATAGGGTATACTTGTGTAGTCATGCAAAACACTTCCATAGCAGTCAAGCTGTGGAAAACTAATTATATTTCCCTTCATCCTGTCCTGCAGGAGCCCCCTGCCCCCGTTTTCAAAAAATAATTATTAAGAGTCTGCTATGTGCCAGGCACTGTGCTAAGTACCAGGGATACAAAAAGAGGCAAAAATAGTCCCTGCCCTCATGGAGCTTACAGTCTAATGGGGGAGACAACATGCAAGCAAATATATACAAAGCAAGCTATGTACAGAATAAATATCAAAGGCAGGAAAGCACTGAAATGAAGAGGGGTCGAAAAAGGTCTCTTGTAAGAGGTGGGATTTTTGGTGGGACTTAAAGGAAGCCAAGGGAGGTCAGTGGTTGGAGAGGAAGAGAAAGAGCATTCCAGATAGGGGGGAGAGCTGTCTTTGAACTGGTTCTTCCCTTTGCAGCCAGGAAGGAATATTCTCCCTCCACTTTTTCTCTTTATTTTCCATAGATTTAGGCTTCTATGTGTGCACAAGAAATAAGCCACCTTTTTCCATGTTCTCTGAAACTCTTAAGACCCTGAGGGTTTCCTGTGTTCCTAGTCTCCACTTCACTGACTCTTTCTCACGTATTAGGAGAGTTTGGACTTCTGCTATGGAGCAGCTAGGTCGTGCAATGGGTAGAGTGCTGGGGGTAGGGTCAGGAAGACCCAAGCTCAAATTTGGCCTCAGATGACAGTACTAGCTCTGTGACCCTCGGCAAGTCACTTAACCCTGGTTGCCTCAGTTTCCTCATCTGCAAAATGAGCTGAAGAAGGAAATGGCAAACCCCTTCAGTATCTTTGTCAAGAATACCCCAAATGAGTTCACAAAGAGTCAGACAACTGAGCCACAAGTGAACAATACAGGATTTCTGTTTCTCCTTCGTCATCCAGCTGAGGCTGGGCCCAGAGCGAGAGTGGAGGGAAGGGAAGATAGTAGGAAGAGCTGTTTTGATCACCGGTGTGAGTAGCCACTTTGCTTCTACACAGGGCAATTTTCCTGGAGCAAATGAGTGAGTGAGTTTCCAGATGGGACTGGCCACAGATAAAATTGCAAACAAGGGAAAATTTCTCCTCAGGAGATCATGACAGTTGTCAAGAATAGAGACGGCTTTCAAACCCAGGTCCTCGGATACATATATGTGGACATAGTGCTCTCTCTTTCTGCTCCCAATGCAGGGCTCTCTGCTCAGTTCTTTTTCCTCAGCTGACTCTTTTTTAAAGATTAATTTATTTTATTCTGAAACTAATTAAGAAATCAATTAAGAAATAAAACAAGCATTTCCATAACAGTAGAATAGAAAAAAAAGGTGATTGCACATGAAACTGCAGATCTATTATGTACAACTTGCTATTCCTTTTATATATATAATAAATTTATCATGTAACTTTTTCTTTCCTTTTTTTCCTCCTCTCCCACCCTAGAGATGGTTACCATTAAACACAAATGTGTGTGCATATATATATATATATATATATATATATATATAATATATATATATATATATATTTTTGTTTATCAGTTTTATATATTTATTTATAAATTTATAATATATTTCTATTATTACACATTACTATATTACATATCATATATACAAAATAATATTATATATTTCAATTTTATAATAAATTTATATATATTTGCATATTATCGAATATATATATGTATATATATATATACACTTTCTATTTATCAGTTCTTTCTCTGGATTCAGATATATCTTCCTTCATAGGTCCTTTGCAGTTAATTTGGGTATTTATACTAGTCAAAATGCTCTTAGAGATTTCTTCAGTCTCTACTCCCCACTCCTGAGCCCAAATCCGGTGGGGTCCCCAGATGTCCTGGTTGTATCCATAGGATGATAGATACAGAGCTCGAGGGGACCTCAGAGGCCATCAGTTTAACCCCTCATTTTACAGTTGAGGAAACTAAGATTTGAATCCAAGTCCTCTGACTCCAGAGGTAGAGTTCTTTCCCCTGGATGATGTTTCTGCTGTGCTGCTTTGTTATGTTGTCTGTGTGCTCTCGCTCTCTCTCTCTCTCTCTCTCTCTCTCTCTCTCTCTCTCTCTCTCTCTCTTCCTCCTCCTTCCTCCCCTCTCTTCCTCTCTCTCTTTCTCCTTCGATCTCTCCTTCGCTCTCTCTTTCTCTCTCTCTCTCTCTCTCTCACACACACACACACACACATAGCCTCTAAATGAAATTTATCAATATTTTTAAAATAAAATTCTAATCTGGATTTTTAAACACTTAATAAGATGGTTTCTGATTTAAAAAAAAATTCAATACAAGTGAAGTCAGAGAAAATCCAGGTCACTGCCTCTAGAGACATGGTGAATTAAAGGTCTTGTTCTGCCACTACCTAGTTAAACTGTGTGCCCTTGGGCAAGTCATGTCAACTCTTTGGACCTCAGTTTCCTAAAGATGAGTGGTTAGAGCTAGAAAGAACCTTGGGGATCATCTACTCCAATATTTTAGGGTGCTAAAAGAGACTATTGACCTGGAGTAGTGGAGTATTCAATGCCACATTTGGTGTGAAAGGACCCAGGTTCAAATTCCAGTTCTACCACTGGATGTCCTTCTAGTCTCATTGTATTTCAGTTTCCTCATCTGTCAAATGAAAGGACTGGAGTAAATAAATTTTAAGGTTTCTTCCAACTCTAAACACATGAGCTTATGAAGTTTCTTTTGGTTTTTTTTTTTGGGGGGGAAGAGCAGTTGGGGTTAAGTGACTTACTCAAGGTCACACAGCTAGTGTGTTGTCTGAGGTGAGATTTGAACTCAGATCCTTCTGACTCCAGGGCCAGAGCTCTATTCACTGCATTACCTACCTGCCCTGAGCTTATGTGCTTAGTAGGGTTGTCATGAAGAAAATATTTTGTAATTCTTTGTTTGTTGTTGTTGTGGTTGTTTTTTTTTTTTGGTTAGGCAATGAGGTTAAGTGACTTGCCCAGGGTCACACAGCTAGTAAGTGTTATGTGTCTGAGGTCAGATTTGAACTCAGGTCCTCCTGACTCCAGGGCTGGTGCCCTATCCACTGTGCCACCTAGCTGCCCAATGTCAGGGACCTGGACCACAGTGGCCAAAGGAGAAAGGAGTCTATCTTTTCTTTTTTTTTTTTAAATATTTTGTAATTCTTAAAGTGCTATTTAATCCTCATTTGTTGGATGAATGTTGAACTGAGTCACAACCCTAATTATATTAATAGATTGTAAAAACAGAATTGAATGAAGCTTCCTTGGAATATATAATAATAATAACAACAATAATAATAACTCACTTTGAATAGCACACCCCAATCTCAGATTCTGTGACTTGTATGAACTAAACATTGTAGCCGTACTGTGCCAGGTGGAATACAATGTTTAATTCATAGAAGTCATAAAATCTGAGATCTCAGAGGGGCTTTCTAGGGTCCTCTAGCTCTACCTATACCTAAATAGAAATCTTTTTTTTTTTTTTGAGACTAGGTCCTTCCTTTGTCGTCTAGGCTAGAAGTTCAGTGGCCATTCATGGGCTTGACCCTAATGCAGTGGATACTTTGACTCACTCTGTTTCAGACCTGGGCTGCTTTGCCCCTCCTTAGGCAGCCCAGCAGTGCCCTGCTCCGAGGGGTCACCATCTCAGCACCAGATTTAGTGTGGACTCCCAATCAGCTTTAACCTTCTTACAACTCAAAACTCTCAAACTCAAGTATTCCATCAGCTCTGCCTCCTAGAGGATTACAGGCAATGTGCCACCATGCCCGGTCAGGAATCTTTGCTATAAAATTCTTGACAAGTAATTATTTTGTCAAGCCTCTGCTTGAAGACCTGTGGTGATGGGGAACCTACTACCGCCTTTCATTCCACTTTCAAACAGCTCTAATTGTTAGGAAGTTAATTATATGAAGTTGAAATTTAGCTCTCTGCAACTCCCACGTAGCTAGGTGGCACAGTGGATGGAGTGCTGGGCTGGGAATTAGGAAGACTTATCTTCCTGAGTTCAAATCTGGTCTCAGATACTTACTATCTGTGTGACCTTGGGCAAGTCACTTTACTCTGTCTATCTTAGTTCCCTCACCTGTAGAATGAGCTGGAGAAGGAAATGGCAAACCACTCCAGTATCTTTGTCAGGAAAACCCCAAATGCGGTCATAAAGAGTCAGACATGACTGAAAAAACGATTTAAACTCCCATGCATTATAAAAATTGTAGTATCTTGGAGTAGACAAGACCATAGAGGCCACCTAATCCAATCTATACGTGAAAAAGATTCCTTTGATAGGATTATCCAAAAGTGCCCATCCTCTATTGAAGTAGCCATCCTCTTTTGGCCAGCCTCTAATGAGGTGGAATCCTTTATCCCCTGAGTAGACCTCCACTTTGGCATTGGTCCAATTGGAAAAGAAGTTTTTTTTACTTCTAGTCAAAAGTTGACTCTGTGATGTCACCCACCGCTCCTAGTTCCAGTCTCTGGGGCCAGAGAGAATAAATCTATTCCTTTTCTCATTTCATAACTCTTCAAATCTTTGAAGATGGCTGTCATTATTTCCCCCTCTTCTCTTATCCAGGTTAAACAACCTCAGTTCCTTCAACCAATCCTTGTAAGACACAGTTTCCATTTCTCTCTCCATTGTGGTCTCCTTCCTCTGGATGCACTTCAGTTGGCCAAAGTTATTTCTGAAATAGAATACTCAGAACTGAATATAACGTTCCAGATGTGAGATGACCGGGGCGCGTTTTGAATAACGTGTCTCTATTCATGTTGGCTGAGATTGCAGTAGGGTTTTTTGTTGTTGGTCGTCGTGGCATTCTGTTCTTTCATACTGAGCTTGCATGCCATCACCTTCCTGATTTCATGGTCCTCATCAAGAATGAAGGACAAACAGCAGCACCTGATCTTACAGTCCACTAAGACCTCCAGACTGGCTTTCCACAAACCGTTGTTATTGGTCTTTCATTTTCAAAGAGGACTATGACATCAGGGAGATGATGCCATGACTTGCAAGTGAATTAGATTTAAGTGAGGGAGGGCTGTGCAAAGTCACCAGCCTCACTATCTACTCTGGAGCCATCTGGGTCCAATGGGATCAGGATGCGTGGAGATGGCCCCCACACAAACTGTAAAGATAGAGCCAAAACAGCTCCATCTTACATGACTTCACAAGGTTGATGTGAGGGTCAAATGAGATAATATATGTTAAGTGCTTAACTCAGGGCCTGGCACTTAACAAATGCTTGTTCCCTTCCTCCTTCCCCCCTTGTGCACTTGGTTTTTGACCTCAGATATAGAATATTAGGTTTATTCTTATCAATTCTATCTTGTTAAATTTGGCCCATCATTCTAATCTATTGGGAATTTTGGGTTCTCAACTCTCATCCAGTGGGTTGAGTATTCCTCCCAGCTTTGTGTTTGCTGTGATTTGCTAGAAATACCTTCACTAGCTTCACCTGAGTCATTGATAAAGATGTTGACATGGGGATGAGGACAGGTTATTGAGGCTTGCTGCAAGAGACCTCCCTCTAGGTTGACATCCATTAATGACCTTTTGCATCATCTGATTATTTAACTAATTTTGGATCAATAGATAAGCTATCCCCTTTGCCCTCATGGAACTTATAGCCTAATAAGGGGAAAAGTTGCAACATTAGTATAATAGATGCTATTATGTAATAAATGCATTAGAGTATTGCAAAACAAAGTGCTATATAAGAATTGAATGATCAACCAGGAAGATCGGCAAGGATTTCAAGGATTTGGCTTTATATGATGAATAAAGCTTTATCAGGCAAAGAACAAAAAGGAGATTTCAGGGGCAGCTAGGTGACGCAGTGGATAGAGCACTGGCCCTGAAGTCAGGATGACCTGAGTTCAAATCCGGCCTCAAACCAAATGCTTGACACTTACTAGCTGTGTGACCTTGGGTAAGTCACTTAACCCCGATTGCCTAAAAAAAAAAAAAGTAGATTTCAGGCATAGGGAAGTATGTGATTTAAAAGGTAAGGAAGAGGAGAACGCAATCAAATTAAATTCAACAATCATTTCTTGGTCTCTGTGTGCAAGATACTGCACTAGATGCTTGGGGAATAAATAGAAATGAATAAGACTTCCTGCAAAGGAACTGACGATGTACTGTGAAGTGGTAAATTAGACACTCCCAAAGCCAAAGCTAAACTGGAAATCCTTGAATCTGAGATATGTACAGAACATTAGAGGCTCATGAAAAAGATCCATGGGGGAAGAAAGAGAGTATAACCCAGGGTGATAAGATGAAAAATTTAAAGGTAGAATGGAAGATACTGGATTGCTTAGCAGCAGTCAACAGAGGGGTGAGTATAAATATATAATGTTACACATGCCAAGAATAGTGCTTGACGTGTTGTTGCCTCATTTCAGTTGTGTCTGACCCTTCGTGACCCCATTTAGGGTTTTCTTGGCAAAGATACTGGAGTTGGTTGCCATTTTCTTCTCCAGCTCATTTTACAGATGAGGCAACTGAGGCAGACAGAGTTAAGTCACTTGCCCAAGGTCACATGGATAGTAAGTCTTTGAAGCCAGATTTGAACTCAGGAAGACGAGTCTTCCTAATTCCAAGCCCAGTACTCTATCCGCTATGCCACCTAGCTGCTCTGCTTGACACAAAGTACTTTATTATTTATTCATTCGTTCATGTGGCACTTCATATTTTTAATCTCACTTCAAGTCAGCAAAGGCTTTAAGAAGATGTTAACAATGAAATCTTATATTCTAGGGAATAGATTTTATTATTCCCATTCTCCAGATAGTGAAGTTGAGGCATTGAAGGGATAATTGAATTCCCCAGCTCAGTCAAGGAGTCAGAAGTAGTGATGGATTTAGAAACCACATCCTGTAGGCAGTAGCATGAATTGTATTTAGTGCTAGCCTGTCAAACCTATATTAGAATCCTACTAGTGTATGATCATGGGCAACTCACTTAATCTCTTTGTTTGTAAGATAGGTCTGATCCCTGTAGTACCTCCCAAGGTTAACACGTGGCTGAAATAAGATAATGTAGGTAAGAGGTTTGGCTTTGCATATTGTAAAAACACTAAATAAAATATCAGTTATTATCTTTTGAGCACAAGCCCAGTGCTTGTGCTAAAATAAGTAAATTGCCTTCACAGTTAGGAATGATAAGAACAGAGTTGGAGAGTAAATTACAAGGACCTGCAGTTCGGGGAGAGAAGTGAAGTGGGAGACAAAGTGGTGTAGTATAAAGAGTTCAGTTCCTGGAATCAGAAGACCTAAGTTCAAATTTAGCCATAAACACTATGTGACGTTAGGCAAGTCATTTAACCTTGGTCTGCCTTGGCTTTCTTAACTGTAAAATGGAGATACTAATAGCACCTACCCAACGGGTTTTTGTGAGGATCAAATGAAATAATATTTGTTAGTGCTTAGCACATAGTAGGTGCTTAATAAATATTTATCCCTTTCCCTACCTATAGATAGATAGATATTTGAGTCTAGGCAACTCTGTCTCCCTGTACCTCAGTTTCTATATCTGTAATATAAGGAATGGACTTGTAAACATTAGACTATTGTAGAGGTGAGAGATGTTATTGTTATTATCAAGTGGAAGTATCTCATAATAACTAACATTTACATAAGACTTTAAGGTAGCAAAGCAATTTACATAATGATATGGAGTGAGCAGATGCTTGATGTATCAAAGCTAGAGGGGCTATTTCAGGGAACAGGTTTACTCATGGAAGATGGGTCTGCGTGTCTGCTTTTAGCAGTTGTTTTTCCTTCTTCTTCAAAAGGTCTGATGTAAGAGGTAGGAAGGTCTTAAAGTATTCTCCCTCCCCTTCTTCCCTTCCCCCCTTCCCCAAAGTGAATGTTGCAGGTACCCATTGCTAATGGAGCTGGCCTCCCTTTCCAGCTGTTAGAGATTGCCAACCCAGAAACCTGCCTCCCAGAGTGCTTCATTTGGCCCTGGGCACTCCCAATGAATAGAGTGAGCTGAGTGAAGGGTATAATTGCTGTCTGTGTTGGAGGAGAGTGCATTGTTAATGTACTGTTGACAAGCTGGGAGCACACTGGCTCATCAAGGCTAACAAATGAATCTGTCCCTGCTTGGCAAATCTTGACCAATTAAGCATTGGAATTCCCAGGAGTTGTAATGATGGGTCTTACATCTAAAGAAAATGGAGGCTCATTTTAATATAAATTTATATTTAATTTATATAAATTTGCACAAATTTATATTTGATTTAGATAAATTGTATTTAATTTATTTAAATTTGTGCAAATTTATATTTAATTTATATAAATTTGTATAAATATATATTTCATTTATATAAATGTATACAAATTTATATTTAATTTATATAAATTCAGATTTGATTTATATAAATTTATATTTAATTTATAGGAATTTATATTTATTTTATAGAAATTTATATTTGATTTATAGAAATTTATACTAACATTTATATAAAATCCTTGCTCTCTGCAACCTTTGCTTCTGCCTCAATGTGTTGGGATATAGGATATTGTGATCTTTGTGCCAAAACGGGGTACTTGGCACTACACAAAATAGAAGCTACCATTGCCATCTCCTGACAAACAATATAAGAAGAGAGCAAACAGAGCTGTGAAGGAAGGAAAACCTCAGAAGAATCCCTGTTGGTCTTTTCCCTTTTATTGAGGTTTGCCTTTGTTCCTGTATTTCTTGTGATCATAGGTTTAGATCTGGAAGAGACTTTAGAGATAATCTAATTCAACTCTTCCATTTTATGGATCAGGAAACTGAGGCCCATAGGGGAAATGTCCTGGGATTTGAACTCAGTTCCTTTGATTAAAAATCCGGGGTGCTTTCTACTATACTACCCCACCTTCTTTTGGCAGAGATGCAATCCATTTTAAGGCTGAAGGGAACAAGTGAATCTTTCTGGAGGCTCTTGGTATGGGCTGAGGGAAGTGACTTGAATGGCTCGTCTCAGGAGAGGGCCAGGGTTTGCCATTCCCCTTCCCTATGGATCAAGGTGGTCATGTGACATCAAATGTCTTGGAGAAAGGCCCATCAAATCACCTTGTCAAGAGATTTCATGGGGCAGTTGGGTGGTGCAGTGGATAGAGCTCTGACCTAGGAATGAGGAGGATCTAAGTTCAAATCCTGCCTTAGATACTTGATGCTTACTAGCTGTGTGACCCTGGGCAAGTCACTTAACCCCGATTGCCTCATCAAAAAGCAAAAACCAAGAAAAAAAAATTAAGAAATTTCAAACTGTGTGAATTATGGTTGAGTTTATACTTGAGAGCAAGGGTGGTTTAATTTTTGTCTCCATCACCTTGCAGAGTGCCTGTCAGTAAACAGTTCATTTAAAAAAAATGAATGAATGAAAACACATTTATTAAGTGCTTTCTATTTACCTGGCACTGTGCTAAGCACTGAGGAGACAAACACAAAATTGAAGACAATTTCTATCTTTTGATTGACTGCTTGAGGCCAGGATTTAAATTTGAAACTCACCTCAGAGGCATATAACACTCCTTCTATCTTGAAACCACCAATACCCCCAGAGTCTAGGATGGCCCAGAATCCTTCATCAACAGGTCACAATTTTGGAAAAATCCAGAGCAAGTGAGCAGATCAAACTGGAAAGTTATGAATAGAAATGGAAGCCTAGAAATTGGTCCCTGAGGGCATCTTTGCTCAAAATGTCTTTGTTTCTGAACAGGCATCGCTTGTGAAAGCCTAGAATGCAGGAGCTCTCCAGGCCAAACTTTCACATAGGAAGAAAGTAGGCCACATTTCTCACACTGCTTCCAACCCTTGTACATTTACGTGGGCTTGGAGACGAGCAGAGAAAAGGGGAATGAGATTCTTTGAGTACAGCAAAAAAGACCTATTTCATTTCTGGTGATACACAGACCAATAGCTCTTGACTCTTGACTGATAAGCTCCTAGAAGATAATGATTAAGATTTCTATGTGTATACATACATGCATACATATGTGTCTAATATGTCCCAAAGTCTCAGTGCAGTTTTAATCTATTAAAGCTTACTTAGAACTTTTGGGACTTTATACAGAAGTAGGGAAACATTTAGGAAGACAGACTCCTTTAAATTTATTATTTATTGAATTATTTATTATTTAGTATTTTATAACTATTAAGCTGGAGTCTATCTTCCTAAATATTTACCTTCCTCCTCATCCCTCATGTGGAAAGATTTTTACGATTCTCAGTCATACAGTGGCTGCTTAGGAACATCCTTCCCCCCCCCTTTATTTAGGGGTTTAGGAAATGTAGCATAGTTCAATATTTGTTTTCCTGACCCACCTTTTAAGGTTTATTTGATCCAATTTTTTTATATTCCAAAATACCTAACTGAGGCAGCCAGGTGGCATGGTGGATAGAGAGCTGGGAATGGTTCTAGCTGTGTAACTTTGGGCAAGTCATTTAACCTCTCTCTGCCTCAGTTTCCTCATCTATAAAAAGGAGATAATAATAGCACCTATATATCAGGGCTGTTGTGAGGATCAAATGAGATCATACTTGTAAAGTGCGTAGCATGATGCCTGGCACACAGTAGGCACTATATAAATATTAGCTACTGTTATTATCAATCAATCAATAAACATTTATTAAATGCTTACTACGTGCCAGCCACTGTGCTAAGCACTGGGGATACAAAGAGACAAAAGACAGTCCCTGCCCTCAACGAGTTGCAAATCTAATGGTAGAGACAATGTGCAAACAAATACATACAAATCAAATTACATATGGGATAAACAGGAAATAGTTAAAAGTGGAAAGGTCCTGGAATTAAGAGGAAATGGGGAAGGCTTCCTGTAGAAGCTGAGTTTTTAGTTGGGTCTTAAAAGGAAGCCAAGGAGGTCAGTAGTTAGAATGGAGGAGGGAGGGAGAGAATCCCTGGAATGGGGGACAGCCAGAGAAAATATTGGGAGAGGAGAGGTGGAGTGCTTGTTTGTGGAACAGCCAGGTTTCAGAATTGAAAAAAAATTTTTTTAAATTTATTTTGCTAAATATTTCCCAATTACATGTAAAAAAAAAGTAATATTCATTTAAAAAAATTCAAGTTCCAAATCCTCTCCCTCCTTCCCCTCTTCCCTCCTCTCCTTCCTCTTTGAGAAGGCAAGCAGTGTGATATAGATTATACATATAAAGTCATATACAAACATATTTCCACAATAGTCATGTTGTAAAAGAAAACACAGACAAAAAAAGAAAAGTAAAGAAAGTAAAAAGTATGCCTCAATCTGTATTGAGTTCATCATTTTTCTCTCTGGAAATGGATAGCATTTTTCATTATAGATCCTTTGGAATTATATTGGAACATTGTCTTGTTCAGAGTAGCTAAGTCTTTCACAGTTGATTATCCTTACAATATTACTGTTACTGTGTCCAGTGTTCTCATGGTTCTGCTCACTTCACTTTGCATGAGTTCATATAAGTCTTCCCAGCTTTTTCTAGGCTTCACAATTCTTGAACATAGATGTGGTACATCTGTAGGTGATGACAAGATCAAGGGTATGACCGTCTTTGTGTGTGACTGAGGTAAAGTGAAGGAGTAGCTCATGGGAGGTGAAGAGGTTGAACAACTGAGTGGTTAGGGTATTTGAGGGAGAATCAATATGTGTGTTGAAGTCCTCTAACCTTGAGGGCAGGAGATGGGGAGAAGAGAAAAATTGTAAGCCAGGTATCAAACTCATTGAGCAAAGGGAATGATGTGGAGACTGGGGGATCTGTAGGCAACAGCTACCAGGATTTTGACTGGGTGGTAGATGTAAATAGCATGAACCTCAAAGGAAGAGAAGTTCCTTAGCGATGGAAGGAGGAGAACCTGAAAGTGGCAATGAGGAACATGAAGTATTCCAACTCCTCCCACCTTGACCAGTGAGCCCAGGAGAATGAGTGAAGGTATATCCAGTACTGGAAAAGTGGCCAGGGAGGCTGTGTCATCAGGAATAAGCCAGATTTTGGTAAGAGCTACTAAATTGAAGGAGTGAGAGATGACTAGATTTAAGATGAAAGGAAATTTGTTGCCTATGAAAGAGGCATTTCAGAGGGTACATTGGAAGGGCTGGGTAGAGTTAGGATGAAACTTTGAAGTGGGAGAGTTGAGGGGGATGAGAATGAGGAATTGGGTGGTAGGGGGTGGGTATGGAATGAGGTTTGGATGACAATCTATAGGAGGTCAAAGCCACTGAGATTTGGAGGGTTTGACCACATATGAGAATGTTCATCATTGAGTGGAGGGCATTATTTCTCTACTCTTAAAGGACAGGTGCAGATGGAGATGAGAGACCTGAAGTTGAAGGGAGGGTTTCTCTTCTTTGCACTAGAGGTTCTCAACATCCCAGTTGGGAGACTTGGCTGGCAGCAGGAGGTGGAGGATGCCTTGTGCTGATATAGATTGAAGTGGTTGTTTAGGATCAGATGGAAGATGCTTGGCTCAGCCCCCAGCAGCCTTCGCTCAGGGAATGCAGTGTACCGAACATTATTATTATTATTATTATTATTATTATTATTATTATTATTATTATTATAGTTAGTTATTCCAAATAAGTTTGCTAAGGTAGTGATAAATTATATTAATCCCAACCCCACTTCCACCCTCACCCCCAAATTCATGTGTAGCTTTGAGTTGTGGAGAGAAGAGGAGGAAAATGGAAGAAGAAGTAAAGGTCAAAAAGAAAAATGGGAGGAGTCCTCAAGAGCAGTTTGCACCCGCTCAGAAGTGGAAGGAGTAGGATAAAATCAACAAATGAACAGCTGGGCTACTTTCACCACTCACCCCCAGCATCATGGAAGCAGGGGTTCTGAAAGCAAATGAGAACCCACTTCCGTTGTTTTTCCTTTGGGAACTACAATGATGTCATGTCCCCTTGAGTTTTCAGAGTGGTCTCTTATAACTGACTGCATCAAAGGCCTTCAGTGGGTTGAGAAGTATAACCCCTGGGAGCCTTTGTTTGACAATAATGAAAGTATCAGGACAGTGGTAGAAACATCAAGGCAGATGAGCCATGTTCTCTGCACCGATCAGATGACACACGAAGAATCATCTTCAGCTGCATTGTAAGAGGGACATTGACAAGACTGGAGAGGCATCATTAAACAGCAATTTGGGAGAAAAACAGGGTTTTTGCTAGACTTAAAGCTCAATATGAATTGACAATGTAATATAGCAGCCAAAAAAATCAACAAGTATTTATTAAGTACTTATTATGTGCCAGGCATTGTACTAAGCACTGAGAATGCAAATATAAGGAAAAGAAGTACGGCCCTTGCCTCAAGGAACTCACACTATAATGGCAGAAATATCGTCGCAAAAAAAAATTATATTGTGAGATATATAAAGTATAAATTAAAAGCAATCTCAGAGGGAAGGCACCAGGAGTTAGGTTAGAGGGAGGATGGGGAAGGGCCTGCAGAAGGTAGGGCTTTAATCCTAATCCTAAAGATAGGCAGAGGTGAGGAGGAAACGTATTCACAGCCAGTGGAAAGACATATCTGGCATATGGGGTGTCGTGTGCAACAAAGGTCAAGAAGGCCATTGTTGCTGTATCATAGAGTATAGACTGAGAAAGTCAGAAGGTGCCAGCTCGTGAAAGATTTTGAAAGACAAATAGAGGATTTCATATTAGATCCTGGAGGAAATGGAAAGCTACTGGAGTTGGGGTGAGGGGAGGCAAATGGTGATACGATCAAACCTGTGTTTTTAGAAGATCACTTTGGCCAATTGAGTACAGGATAGATTCAAGTGACCAGCAGACAAACCAGAACACTATTGCAATAGTCTAGGTGGGAGGTGATGAGGGCCTGTCCCAGGGTGGGTCCCACATGAAAAGACAGAAAGGGATATGGGATATGTTGTAAATGTAGAAATGACAAGATTTGGCAAAAAAAAGAAACGCAATGCTTACAGGCAGTGCAATTAGATATATGAGGTGAGTGTGAGTGAGGAGTTGAGTTTGATACCTAGATATTGAGCCACGGTAACTAGGAAGTGGTTCCCTTGACAGTAATAGGGAAATTTGGAAGAGAGGACGGTTTTGGGGAAAAGACAATGAGTCCAATTTTGGATATGTTGGGGTTGAGATGCCTATGGGCCATCTAATTCAAGATTTCTAAAGATAGCTGGTGATATGAGACTGGAGGTAAGGAAAGAAGTTAGATATATAGATCTGGGAATCATTTATATAGAAATGATAATTGAATGTGCTGATGAGATCACCAGGCAAGATAGTATAGAAAGAGAAAGGAGGAGATCCCAGGACAGAGCCTTGGGGATCACTCATGATTAGTGAGCATGACCTGGATGTAGATCCAGCAAAGAAGACTGAGGAATGGTCATACCGGCAGGAAGAGAACCAAGAGGGAACAGTTTCACAAAAACCAGAGTACTGAGGAGAAGAAGGTGATTGATGATGTCAAAGGTTGCAGAGAGGTCAAGAAGGATGAGGATTGAGAAAGGGCCATTGGATTTGACAATTAAGAAATTGCTGGTAACTTTGGAGACAGCAATTTCAGTCCGATTATGAGATGAGATACTAGATTGCATTGGGCTTAGAATTGAGTGATAAGAGAGAAAGTGGAAATATTGATCATAGATGGCTTTCTCATATTTTCCCATGAAGGGAAGGAGAAATACAGGATGATAGCTAGTGAGAATGATTGGATTCAAAAAAATGATGGAGACCATGTAGCTATGACTTGTTCTGTAAGGATCCAGGGAGCAAAACAAAGAGCAACGATGGGTGGAAACTGCAAAAGCAAATTGAGAATTGGAGTAAAAGTGAAAAAACTGCCTGTGAATTAGAGCTTTCCAAGATTGGAATGGTCTGCAACAAAAACTAGATGACTACTTGTTAGGTATAGTAGGGAATGGCTTCTTTTCCAGGTGTAGGTCAGACTGGTTGGCCACTAAGCTCCCTTCCAGCCCTAAATCCATTATTCTTTGACTTTTAGAGTATATTTGAAGGAGGATGATTATGTTGAAGAGATTCAAAGCCATATTATATGAAGATATGTTGATAGAAGAAGACAAGGCTTAAGGACTGGCAGAGTATTACCAAACTTGAGAAAAAACAATTAAAGTCAAAGTATTGCACAGAATGTCATGACTTGGTTGTATAATATACAAGGCTCAAGAACAGAGGTGTCAAATATGCAGCCTGCAGGGGCACAACACTCCAAAATAAAATTTAATTGGGAAATATTTGACAAAATAAATAAAAATACAATAGAACAGAGATAATGTTAATATGCAGTTTTCATAATGCCCATGATTGTTATGTAGGATTTAGTGACCCCATTTTTACTTGAGATTGAAGCCACTGTTTTAGAAATCCTTTAGAAAAACTAGGATCAAGGTCCCCAGGTCCTCACAGACCTCTCTCAAGTGGGCTTGGACATAATTTGTTCCTAATTTTCTTGGCTATGATATTAGCTTTTAAAAAGCACATTGCTGAGAAATGATCTTGCAAGGAAGCATGCCAATAAGGAATAATTCCATGATGCAAGCCATCTGAAGGCTGTCATATGGAAGAGGGATTAGACTTATTCTCCAAAGCTCCAGAGGGCAAAAGTTGGACCAGTTTGTACAAGTTAAAGGGAGGTAGATTTCTGTTTAGTATATATAAGGAAGAACTTAGAACTTAGGGAGACCATTACAAACTTACATAACTTTTTATAAGTATTAGAGCTTTCCAAAAATAGAATGAGCTGCCTTTTCAGATGGTGAGTTCTCTGTCAGTGGTTATGTTTGAGCAGATGCCAAAGTGTGTGTATAGGGGATGGTGTAGAGCAAGACTGCATGGCCTGGAGTCCACAGACTCCTTTGTGTAGATTTTAGGGAATCTAGGATGGGAACTTGGATGGGAAAAAATTACATCTTATTTTCATTAACTTTTAACTGAAATTGAATTTTTTCATTTTTTCGATTATTAATGTAGGCAACAAATCATAGGAGTATTAGGCTTTACTAGGCTGCCAAAGGGATCCACAGTAAAGGATAAGGTTAAGAACCTTTGTGTAGTAGAAGAAACAATTGGAGGGAATGGGAGGTTCTATCAGATTCAGTCGACAAGTATTTGTTGAGCATCTGGTACATGCTACATGAAGGCATTGTGCTAGGTGATACAAGGACACAAAGAAGACTAAGACATGTTCCCTCTGTAGCACCCTTCTCTGGGATGCTTCCTCAGAGGATGGCTACCACCCCTGGATTCAAGGGTACCCAATTCATCTGAACTAGTAAAATTATAACTCATGAGTTCCTACTGGTGAGCTTACCTTTAATGATTAACCAGTAGGTACAATGTGTAACTGCAAATAGTCATGACCAGGGGTGGGGAACCTGCGGCCTTGAGGCCACACGTGGCCCTCTAGGTCCTCAAGTGCATCCCTTTGCACACACTGGTCCACAGTTACATAGTTATTTGGGGGAGGGTAGTGAAGAGTTATTAGTGCTTCAGAATTAACCGGGAAAAGTTGTTTGGCAGCGGCCTAGTGAGTGGCATTCCTTAGAGGTGGGTTGCTGATATTAACTAAATGGTGAGAAAGTAAAAGGACAGAGTTTATTATGGGTAAATGGAAAATTCACTTGTTCAAAGGGAAAACAAAATCAAGATAGAGGAGGGGCCGGGATGAAGACCTGTCATGTTCAATTAACACATAAGATCCAGATACCCTAATGAATCAGTAGTTATACAGGCATACCTTGGATATGTTGTGGGTTTGTTTCCAGGCCACTGCAACAAAGTGAATATCACAAAAAAGCAAACTGTGTGAATTTGTTGGTTTCTCAGTGAATATAAATGTTATGTTTACCCTATACTGTAGTCTGTTAAGTGTGAAATAATATTGTGCCTGAAAAAATGTATGTACCTTAGGTAAAAAATATTTTATTGCTAAAAAATGCTATCGTCTGAGCCTTCAGTGAGTCATAATCTTTTTGCTGATGGAGGGTCTTGCCTCCATGTTGATGGCTGCTGACTGATCATGGTGGTGGCTGCTGAAGCCTGGGGTGGCTGTGGCAATTTCTTAAAATAGGACAACAATGAAGTTTGCCACATCGATTGACTCTTCCTTTCATTTGAACACTTAGAGGCCATTGTATGGGTATTAATTAGCCTAATTTCAATATTGTTATGTCTCAGGGGCAGCTAGGGGGTGCAGTGGATAGAGACCTGGCCTTGGAGCTAGGAGGACCTGAGTTCAAATTTCACCTCAGACACTTGACACTTACTAGCTGTGTGACCCTGGGCAAGTCACTTAATCCTGATTGCCTGGCAAAAAAAAAAAAAAGCAAAAAAACAGTATTGTTATGTCTCAGGTATTAGGGAGGCCTGAGGAAGGCAGAGAGGGAGCAGTCAGAACACATAATATTTATTAATTAAGTTCACCATCTTATATGGGTGGTGTTCATAGGGCCCCCAAACAATTACTATAGTAACACCAAAGATCACTGATCACAGATCACCATAATAGATAAAATAATAATGAAAAAATTTGAAATATTGTGAGAATTACCCAAATGTGATACAGGGACATGATGTGAGCACATGCTGTTGGAAAAATGGGGTTGATAGGCCTGTTGGACCTACAAATCTTCAATTTGGAAAAAAACCAACCCCCCCCCAACCCGTAATATCTTGAAGCACAATAAAGTGAGGTTTGCTTTACAGGACGTTACTGGGGTTGCATGTGCTGGGATGCTCAAATAGGGGAAGAGAGGACAAAGATTTGCAACAACTTTCCAGGCCTGGATGCTGCTTAATGGCTCAGAGACGTGCATTACCTACCGCCAGGTGTTTTTTGGTAGCCATGGCCAGCACTCTAACTTTGTTCCGACATGCTAGGCATTCAATTCTACAAGCATTAAGTGTTCACCATGAACAAAGCATTACCCTAGGCAATAGAGACACAGAGACAAAAATTGGACAGCATCTGCCCTTAGGTAAGGACCTTACATTCTCTTGGGGGATCCGTGATACATCTGGGCAAGGAGATCCAAAATCATTGGAGGAAGAGAAGGAGGAGGAGGAGAGCCTTAACAACTGGGGACAATCAGGAAAGGCTTTCTGTAGGAGGAGGGACTTGAGCTGAATCTTGAAAGAAATTAAGGTTTCCAAGAAGCAAAAAGTGAGGAGGGGATTCTAGGCACAGTGGATGGGCTAAGGGCCCACAGACAGGATATTTGGCCCCAAATGTGGGAAACAGGAAGCTGGCCGGTTTAAAAGTAGTATGAACTATGCTTATGGAAGGTATTGCCTGGAGCCGGATTGTGAAAGGCTTGAAAACCTGAGCTGAGGGTGTATTCTGGGAAGATGGTGGCATGATTTTACACACACACACACACACACACACACACACACACACACACACACAACATGTGTATATGTATATATATATGCATATATATGTTTGTGTGTATATATATGTACACACACATACATACACATGTTTGTGTCTAATGGTAACCATCTCTAGGGTAGCGTGGTGGGAAGGGAAAAAAAAGAAATTTAAATAATAACTTTATTATATATTTAAAAGGAATAGCAAGTTGTACATAGTAGATTTGCAGCTTCATGTACAGTCATCTTTCTTTTGTTGTGGAAATGCTTGTTTTATTCCATAAATCAAAAATAAAATAAATAAAAATAAAAAGCAAACATAGGCTGAGGAAATTGTATTTGATCCTAGAGGCACTAGGGAGTGACATGGTCAGACAGGTGTTGGAATAGATGATCGAGAAGAGGAGAGAGCTTGAAAACAGGGAGATTGATCAAAGGCTGTTGCAGTTATCCGAGTTAGATGAAATGAGGTCTTGAACCAGGGTGGTCATTTTGCTGTGTGAAGGGAGAGGAAGAGACAGATTCAAGATAGGCTGTTGAGGTAGAATTGACAAGACTTTAGCATGTGATGAGTATGTGGAGGTGAAGGAGAGGAAAAAGTGGAGCATTTCTCCAGAAGTTTCAAACCCAGGGGACTAGGAAGATGAAGCATTCTCTCTCTTTTTTTTAAATGGATTTTATTTAACATTCATTCTTAAAAAAAAAAATTAGTTCCAAATCCTCTCCCTCCCACCCTTTGAGAAGGTAGGCACTATGATATCAATTATGCCTGTGAAGTCATGTAAAACATATTTCCATATTAGCCATGTTGCCAAAAAAAAGCAAGAAAATTTAAGTGAAACATCCGGAGAAAGAACTAATGCAGATTGAAGCATACTATTTTCACTTTCTTAATTTTTTTGTGGTTTTTTCTTTTGATCTATTTCTTTTTTTCACAACATGACTAATAGAGAAATATGTTTTACATGATTGCACATATATAACCTGTATCAAATTGTTTACCAGCTTGGGGAGGAGGGAGGGAGAAAAATTTGGAACTCAAAATTTAAAATTGAATGTTAAGATTTGTCTTTACATGTAATTGGAAAAAAATAAAATACTATTTTAAAAAAGGAGAAATTAAGTGAAAAAAGTAAAATTAACATCCTCTTAAAGTAGCTTGTTTATTGTTTAATGATCCTTTTAACGTACGGAGTTCCTCAAGGCCCTAGATACTTCCAGGATGGCCCTAGAAATACAGAACTGGCATTTGTGTGTGTGCCTCTGTATGTAATATGGAGGTTGAGGGGAGGAACTAGGGGAAGAGGTAGCTCTCCGAGCCTAATTGGCTTTATCTGTGGTCCACTTGCTGTGCCCTATATGTGATGTACCCCTGTTGCACCCCCTGCCTGAATTCTCTCTCTCCTCACCTACAGCTAATAAAATCCATACCTTTCTTGAAAGTGCAATTTTTGTACCGCAGCTAGAGGAAGCCTTTCTTGACCCTTCCAAGCTGTTAGTGGTTTTCCTCCACACCCCCATTACTTTGCTTTGTGTGCTATATACATAGAATACAAGACTGTTGTGATTTAGTAGAGAGCTGGCCTCAGTACTAGGAAGATCTGGGTTCAAGTTTTGCTACTGACCCATTTTATCTACGTGATCCTGGGCCCTCTTACTGCTTTAGTTAACTTTCTTATACTATGAGTTTCGAAGAAAGTGCCAACCTGTACTGGCGGAGGGAGATTCCTCACCTGGGTGTTTCCTATAGAACTAATGAAATTACAGGTGCAGACCCTCTCCCTGTTTTGCATATCCCATATCTACATACATATGCTCCAATAGTA
This sequence comes from Phascolarctos cinereus, assembly GCF_003287225.1. Lineage (NCBI taxonomy): Eukaryota > Metazoa > Chordata > Mammalia > Diprotodontia > Phascolarctidae > Phascolarctos > Phascolarctos cinereus. The sequence continues at coordinate 46,904,435 of NW_027555958.1, read as the reverse complement.
TGTAAGTTCCCTGAGGGCTAAGATTGTTTTATTTGTGTCTTTGTTTTCCTCTGTACAGGGCCTAGGATACAATAGACAGTTAATTTTTAAATTTAAATTTTATGTTCTGGTCCACATTCTCTCTCTCTTTCACCCTCTCCTCACCCCCCCTCCATTGAAAACACACACACACACACACACAAGTGCTACAAACATATATTAGTCAAAGCAAAACAAATTCCCCATTCTGAATTTTAAAGAAAAGCCTGTTTGCATCCTGAGTCCATCAGCTCTCTATCTGGAGGTGGGTAGCATGTTTCATCATCATGAATCCTCTAGAATTGTGGTTGACCATTGGGTTGTTCAGAATTTTTTTGTTTGTTTAATTTAAAGGTAGGTGTGTAATTAAATGCCTGCCCAGTCAAATTGACTAGGACTGGTTTCTATGTTTCTTCCAATTTTCTTTCACATATTAGATCAGCAGAAAATTTTGCTTGTAGATATACAGCCCTTATTTTCCCACTTCAAATCTACTTCCCTTAGGGAGCATTAAATTCCTTATGGATCTTCCTGAGCAGCTGAGATAGCCCTACTCTCTGGGCACAAGGGAGGAGGAAACCTGAGCCGTTAATAGAGCTAAAGTGATTTTCCTCCCTTTCCCAGAGGAACCACTCATACCTCTGTTCACTTTACATCCATCTGAATTGACCTTTTTGCCCTACAGTATACTTATTGATTGACATTGGGTAAGCAGCAAGTTGGGGTAGGTACAGAAGCAGAGAGGCATCCAATAGGGCTGCTTTCTATCCACATTGACCATATGTTCCACACTCAGTCATACTTTGTGCAGATTCACCCAATCTATAATGTATAACCTGAGATGCAGTGAGTGAGGTCATGTCTGGAGAGCATGAAAGCTACTGAGCTCCTTGGAGAAAGGTCTAATGGCTGGTTTGGTTAAATGTCCATTAGAATATGGAGCTGTAAAGTTTTAGAGCTAGAAGCGTCTACAAGCCATCTCTAACCCATCATTTTACAGAGAAGGAAACTGAGGCCTAGAAAGTTGAAATAACTAGTCTAAGGCCCCAGAGCTACCTGATGGCTCTCTCTCTCTCACTTATGACCATGATGCTCCAGTGCTCATGGGAGTACGCATTTATGCGACCCCTTCTTTTAGAGGTAATGCATTCCTGGAAACTGTCTTCAAAGCTGATTGTTAGTGAGGCAATATCCTGACTTTTTTAATGCCATCTTTGCTGAGGTGTATCATCACTCATAAAATCAATGGGTGTGTGTGTGTGTGTGTGTGTGTGTGTGTGTGTGTGTGTGTGTGTGTGTGTGTGTGAAAGAGCAAGAAATAAAAGTGGGGAAAAAATGAAGTTACCCACAATTTATACAAAGCAATTCTGTAGCCTCCTTGCCACCAAGTCTGTTTGTGTGATTTTATGTTGTCTTAATTAAAATTTTTAGAAATGCCAAATAAAATGAACATTCACATATATTGAATGGATCAGAAAAATAGAATTATACATGAAACTATGAAGCTCTATCGTATATAGCTTATTTTTCCTCTTACATATATAATAAATTTAACATGTAACTTTCAAAGCTATCCTCCTTGCCTGTCCTTCCTTCTTTTCTGTTTTTTACATTAAAGGAAATACTTTAATGTCCCTTTTTTTCTTCCTTTTTTCTTTTTTGGAGGAGAGGGAGGCAATCCTTTTCCACCAGTTCCCAAATTATCCTCACCCCCATTAATCCCTTTTGCCAAACCAGTCAGTGAGTAGCAGCAATTTGACCTTTATCTTATACACTCTCTGAATTTATTATTTTTTTTAGGAAAATGGCTAATAGGTCATTAAGGGAGAAGAAAGGGAAGCAGAGGGCCTAGATGAGCCCCTGATGGGATAAGCTGTGTCATACTTCTAGGTCTGTTGTTCTTACTTGGTCTCTGGACTACTAATCTTTGTTAGATAGAAATGATGTTTTTATACTAAATAAACTTTCACCTGGCTTCGCAGCTTCAGCATGGTATGAAGGCTGATTATAGATATCTAACTGGATAACGGTACATATGTGTCTCTGGTGTATGTGTGTGTGTGTGTGTATATGCCAGAAAAGTTTTTTAACACTAGAACTAGTGATATTCTGAAGTGTTGGTGTGCTGTGGAGTTTGGTAAAGATGGGAATAATATTGGCAGGGTTGTGGGAATATAGGCCCATCAACACACCAAGGTGAGAGCTGTCCAGCTGTTTTGGAAAATACTTTGGAAGTGCCCTACAATAGTGATAGACTCTTTGACCCATCTTTACCAGTAGTGGACATATATACCTCAAAGAGGCCATACAGAAAGAGAAAGATCCTATAATAAACCAGTATGATTTAGCAACAGTTTTTTGATAGAAAAAAAAATCAGAAACAAAGCAGACACCCTCTGCTTGAGGAGTGGCTGAATAATTTGTAGTGATGGATTATTTAAGCCGGGTAAGAAACAGAAAATAGGAAGATTCAGAGAAATCCTGGGAAACTAGGATGAAGTGATATAAGACCACAATGACGTCAAAAATGTCAGGGAAAACAATGCTGAAAGATCGCTAAACTCAGATCAATGCAAGGACAAATTTTGACTCCAGAAAACTAATGGCATATACCTTCATTTTCTTGGTAAGAGAGGCGGTGGATTACAGACGGAGAATTAAGCATGCGTTCTCAGACCTAGCAAATGTGTCATTTGTTTTGCTTAACTATAAGATAGGATTATAAGTTCTAAGCTTTAAGGCAGGATTCTAATGGGGAGGATATTAGTGTGAACAATTTTAAAAAAAATTGATAAAAAAAAAGATGATATAATGCCTTGTGGGCCATAGGTAAGTACTGAGCTGTTTGTTTTTCCCTACAGGGATTATTTTTTGGAGGATGATGGAGAAATGGTGCCCAGAACAAGTCACGTAGCAGGTAAGAAAGACATAAGCACTTGCCTCTCGGTTCCTTATGACCTTGTTATCCATACTTTTGACATCATCATTAACATTCACATTAGCGCTGTAAGGTTTCTGAAGCACTTACAAATATTATCTCATATTATCCATAAAACAACCCCAACAAAGTAGGAGCTATTATTACCCTCATTTTTGTTGTTGAGTCATTTCAGTCATGTCTGACTCTTTGTGACCCTTTTTGGGGTTTTCTTGGCAAAGATACTAGAGTGGTTTGCCTTTTCCTTCTCCAGCTCACTTGACAGATGAGGAAACTGAGGCAAACAGGGTTAAGTGACTTGCCCAGGGTCATACAGCTTGTAAGCATCTGAGACTAGATTTGCCCTCAGGTCTTCCTGACTCTGTCCAGTTCTAGTGCTCTAACCACTTAAAACAGTTGACTGATACTCTTCTCCCGGCACCAGGTTTCATACTATTTGGTGCTTGGGAAAGGTCTGTTAAATATTAGCAGATCTCATTTCTATAATGCTTTAAGGTTTAAAACATACTTTTCTCACAACTCTCCTGGGAGTTAGGTTAGGTAAGTATTATTCTCATTTTTTTTGACAGGGAATATATTCCAATAAGTTAAATGACTCATTCAGAGTTAGAGAGCGAGGAAATAGCTAAGCCAGGATGCAAACCTGGGTTTTCTGACCCCAAATATATGGCTGTCTCCACCAGACCATGGTGGCTCATAGAAATAGCTCACTTTATACAAATGTGTTATGGTTTTAAAATGCTCTTACCTGTGCTGTCTCATTTGATCCTTATAATAGCCCTGTTAGGTAGGTGGTACAAATATTATTTTCACTTTACATGTAAAATAACTGAGGCACAGGACATTAAATGGTCACCCAGAATCCTACAGCTATAAATAGGAGCTCTAGGCCTCAGACCCAAGTCATTTGACTTCAAAGCCATTGTATTTTCCGCTATACTAGGCTTTCTCCCATTTGTTGAACGAATGGATGTCTCTTCGTCATTTGTGAGGAAGAATAGAGAGTTGATGAGAATGCAGAATCTTATTTGTCCCATCAGCCTTTCCTCAGGGTCTTCAGCATTCATCTGATTTTAGTTGAATTATGGTGAGAGCAGACTTGTAGTTTATTAGCAATTGATATTTGGGCTGTATTTGCTTCTTTAAAAAAAATTGTGTCCATGGCAAAGGCTCTCGATTTGTGCTTATGGAAAAAAAAAGGAGATTCAATTCAACAAATAATTAGGGCCTACTCTGTCTGGGGCAACTAGGTCTTGTAGTGGATAGAGTGCGAGGCCTGGAGTCAGAAGACCTGAGTTCAAATCTGGCCTCAGATACTTTCTAGCTATGTGGCCTTGGGCAAATCACTTAACCCTGTTCACCTCAATTTCCTCATCTGGAAAATGAGCTGGAGAAGGAAATGGCAAACCACTCCAGTATCTTTGCCAAGAAAAACCCAAATGGGGTCATGAAGAGTCAGGAACAACTGAACTGGTTAAAGCACTCAGGAACTAAAGACACCCTGCTTTTAAGTTTATTGATTCATTCAGCTTTAAAAACTCTGTTTCTCTTTCTCATTTCTTAAAGCCAGAGGGTGTTACATTAGATCTGTAACCCCTCTGCCCTATCTCTATTTCTCCCAGTGAGTGCCCCATTTCTACTGAACCCTAGGGAGCAGAGTAGACCTCTTCTCTTGTGGTCACCATCCCTTTAGCTTCTGGCCTTCTGCATGCCCCTGGAGGTCCAGACTTCTCTTGGTAGGATTAGTTTTGGTCCAGCTCTGAGCAGTACAATCCCAGGAGGTGTTCTATGGATGTGTACCCACCTCCCCATCGGTAGATTTGCTCAGTGTGTGGCTCTGGAAAGTGGCCCCTGCCACTTTAGTGCTGGGGAGGGGTGTGACTCAGCATACACCAGTGAGTCCTGGACATCCCTTATACCCCACTTCTCATTCTCTATAGGGAGCACCATAGCATAAATAGATTTTTAAAACCCCCAGCTCAAATTCTAAAAATGGAATCCTTCCTGCCCATCTACCCTCTTTTCTCTCCCCTGTTCTTCAGTTCTACCCCCTTCTCTGTTCTCATCTGAGCCAGCCTCCTTGCCCTGTTCCCTCCTGCCAAGGTCAATCCAGCAGCGGGTGTCGCATTGATGATGAACAGATCTCAGACACTTCTGCACCCCCTTCTGGGTGTTTCTTAAAATAGCTGCCCCGTGCCCAAGCACGTTCTTTATGGTAGTGATGCTGGCTGAGTAACTTCAGGTGAGTCACTTACTTTCCTCATTTGTAAAGGAATGGTGTTGCACAAAATTGTCTTTAAGGTTGCTTCCAGCTCTCACGTGTTGTGAAAGCCCTCAACTGAAAAACTTGTGTGTGTGTGTGGCCCTCCCCCATCCCATGCCTTCTGAATAAAGTAAGAACTTCCAGATCCTAGCATTCACTTTCTTCCATAATCCAACCTATATTCTAGCCTTATCTCATGCTATTCTTCTTGGTAATACTCTAGGGCAGGGGTGGGGAACCTACAGCCTTGAGGCCACACAGGGCCCTCTAGGTCCTCAAGTGCAGCCTTTTGAACCAAGGCCACATGTGGCCCTCTAGGTCCTCAAGTGCAGCCCTTTGACTGAATCCATACTACACAAAACAAATCCCCTTAATAACAGGATTTGTTCTGTAAAACTTGGACTCAATCAAAAGGCTGGACCTGAGGACCTAGAGGGCCACATGTGTCCTCAAGGCTGCTGGTTCCCCACCCCTGCGTCTAGGGTCAAACCAAACTCAGCTATTCTCTATCCAATTCCCGTCCTATCATCTCCCATCTTCAAGATTTGCTCACACTGTCTGCCATTCCTGGAACAGACCCTTTACCACTGCCACTTATAATTGCGGTTTGATGAAGTCTCATCCCTTTGTGTCCCACCTTGGGTTCCAATTCCTCTGTCCGTTGCCACGGAATCCTTCTTCTCTCTCTCATGTGAAAGTGATCTCTCTTCTCAAATTTCTCCTAAGGAGGCCGATGGGTGATCCAGTGGGCAAAACACTGAGGCTGGAGTCAGGAAGCCCTGTGTTCAAATTGGACCTTAGACACTTCCTAGCTGTGTGACCCTAGCAGGGCAAGTCCCCTCACAGCCCCCAGACTCAATCTCTTCATCTGTAAAATGAGAATATTAATAGCACCTACTTCACAGGGCTGATATGAGGATCCAGTGAGTTAACATATGTAAAATGCTTGGTAAACTCAAAGTGCTACATCAATGCTAGCAGTTGTTACTGTATCCAGGCCTTCTCTTTCTGTGTATCCCGCTGTTCCTCATATCATGGTTTTCCTCAGAATTATAGAACTGCAGAATGTCAGAGTCAGAAGGGACCTCTAGCCCAATCCCTACTTAAATTCAATTTCCTTTATAGTGTATCTGACAAAGGCTCGTCCAGGCTTTGTTAGAAGATTTTGAAGTGAAGGGGCTTTCTCTACTTCTGGAAGCAGTCTATTCCAGTTGAGTTGACTCTGATTGTCATTAACAAGAGTTTTTCTTTGCTTCAAACCTAAAGTTCCCTTTCTGCGATTTTTATCCATTGTTACTGGTTGAGCCCTTTGGCATACACATCTTTTCTCCATTGTCTTCTCCCTTGCTAGTTACATACCCCTAGCATCTAGCATAGTACTTTGCTTGATTATTTGTGAAGCATGATAGATGCTTAATAAGTCTCCTTTTAATTGAATTTTTTATTGAATTGAGCTCTATTGCTGGTGCATAAGTTTATAGCTTGGCTTGCTCTTGTACGTATGGGGCCACTTCCAGTCATCCTGATGTATGTCTTGCCACTGGACCCAGGTGGCTCTGGAGGAGAAAGTGAGGCTGGTGACCTTGCACAGCTCTCCCTCACTTAAATCCAATTTACTTGAAAGTCATGGCATCACCACCCTAATGTCAAGGTCCTCTTCCAGAACAAAGAACAAACACCAGTAACAACAACCTTCCTCATAGGAAGCTGACCCCAAATTAGCCACCATTCTTCGGCCAAGACAAAATGATCTGAAGATACTGGTTCAAAAGGCTAGTATCCTTTTGTTGTACAGTTCAAAGATCACTGGCTATCCTTTGACCCAGCAATACTACTACTGGGCCTAAACCCCAAAGAGATCACGGAAAGAGAAAAAAGGTCCTACGTTACAAAAATATTTATAGCTCCTCTTTTTTTGTGGTGGCAAAGAACTGAGGGTCACTAAGGGGATGCCCATCAATTGGGGAACGACTAAACAAGTTTTGGAATGTAAACAATGACATTGTAAAAACAAATTATTTTGAAATTCCTAAGAACTCTGATGAACTCCAATCAACCATGATTCCACAGGACTGATGATAAAGAATGCTATCCACTTATTGACAGTCTAAATTTGCACAATGAGTCACACATTCTTAGACATGGCCATATGGGAATTCATTTTGCTTGACTTCTTTTCTCCCTGAGGGAGGGAGAGATAATAAATGCTTGTTAATTGCAATAAATGATTAATTAGAATAACAAAACTTAATTTAAAAAAACAAAGAAAAGTAGCTTTGGAGTCAGAAGATCAGAGTTTAAACCCTCTCTCTGACACTTAACTGTGTGACCATAGGTAAATCACTTAACCTACTCAGGTCCCAATTTCATCATTTGTAAAAAGAGGGGGCCTGAACTTGATGCCCAGTCTAGGTCTCTGATCCTCTAAGGGATCATGATGATGTTTTCAGATAGCAGAATTGAAGAGCCTTCCTAGACTGGAAGAAGAGCTATTTGCATGATGTCATAAGCCATGCCGTGTGCTTTGTTCCCAATAAGCAGATGTTTCAATGAGCTGGAGTTCTGCAGATACCAAAGGGGCAAAAAAAATTAACATGGGCACCAACCACAAATTGCCGTTGACTACATTTCTCTTGCCCTGTTTTCTTGGCAGCTTTTCTCAGTGAAACTAAAGAACGGGGTCCCCCTATGCAATCACACCCCTGGAGAAGTTTTGAGAAGGGTCCCTTTGGGCAAACACACTCCTTGAGAGCATTTGAGAAGGCCCCTTTGGGACAAACACAAGCCCTCAGAGACTTTGAGAAGGTAAGTGGTCTGGGGTAGCTATTGCTACTTCTAGAGGAAATGGTGGTATGAAGGGACAGTGTTATCTATAGAATAACCCCCAGGGTGAAATCACATAAGGATTAATAATATCATGCTTGGGAGGTTCAATTCCTAATCTTCTGGCAGATGGTCCATGGATCCTTAGGCAAAAGGTTTCTTCTGCTGAGCTCAGGTGGGCTCCTGGATTCATTGCCAGGGAGATTCCTAGGCTATCAGGCTGCTGAGGATAATTACACCTAGTCCAGAATAATATTGAAAGTCATATTTCTGGCCTTTGCTTGGTTCAGGTTTAAGTTCGTCCCAGAGGAGTGAAGCTCTTTCATGCCTTAACCCCCTAAATTTCTCCCCAGGAATCTCCAAAAGTAGCCTAAAACTCCTGTGAGTCCTAATATTGCTCTGTCCCCTGGGCTTGAAGCCACCCTGAGCTAGGAGCAGGTGTTCCCACAAAAACTGTATGTCCCCTAATGCCACTGTAGACATTCTATCTCTATAGCCCTGGATTAATAATAATAATAGCTAACATCTATATAGTGGGTTAGGGTTTGCAAAGTGCCTTACAGATCTCAGTTGATGCTCACAACCGCCCTGGGAGGTAGGTACTGTTATTATCTCTGTTTTATAGATGAGGTGAGTATCCTCTGGCACCTCCTGGAATAGCCCAAAGGCCATTCGATGTGAGGGTACATAAAGCCTGAGAGGTCTGGGAATCCCTCAATTCTGTGTAGGCAAGCTCTCATCCCTCCCTCCTTCCCCTTTATAAATAGCTTCCACTTGAAAGTGATTCTCAATTAAACAGGGGATGGCACGAGTTCTTGTGAATTACATTTGCCTCCCTGCAGGACTTTGTTCACGCCCTCCCCTCCCTGACATTCTTTGGGGGCCAAGAGTGCTTCTCTATAACAAACATTTACCTTCTTTCTGCCCTTTTTTTTTGCTAAGGGTTGCTATGGTTACTGCAGGAAGCCCTCTGGGAGTTTTTGAGTGGGTTTTGAAGACTAGAAATGTAGGGTTCTGTCAATCTGTTCGATGGTGGCGGTGCCACCGGGAGCTTTGTGTTTTGGTGGTGGAGGGTAAACTGTAGGTTTTAACTGCTGGAGCTTAGAGTCCTGAACAGCTGGGTGCTGATGGTGGGTGGCAAACTAGGAATTGTGCCAACATGGTGGACCTTTTCCCTGTTCTTCCTCTCGCTCTCTCCCAGCCTTTGAGATCTGATACAGTGTGAAAAGGGAGGTAGGGCTCTATCGAGCCATTTAACAGCAATGTCTCAAAAACACACAGCTAGCTTTTTTCTCTTTTGGTAAAGAGGTGTTTGGGAGTGTAGCACCTTAGAGTACCCCCTCCTTCATACATGGGGCACCCAGGAGGGAGAGCTACCCAGAAAAGCCTCCCTAGGTCCACATTCACTCACAACCATAGCTCACAAGCCCCCATCAGTGTGTTTGCTTTTCCTCTAGCCAGCAAAAAGACACAGTCAGCACAAAACAAAGGCATTTAATGAAATAGCATCATAAGAAAATTTGCAATAAGATACTCACCCCCTCGATAAAACTAATGCACTCCGTCTTACAAATACACACACCTTTTATGTGGAGAGTGAGCATATGTTGGGATCATACATGAGGGAGAACATGCATGGGAACACAAATGGCCAGGGCACATTATGTGGAAGGACTTTTCACCCCTTTGACACTCTGTGTGTGTGTGTATGTGTATGGGAAACCATCGATATATTCTGGTGAAATCATCGTTCCACTACCATCGAACCTACTTCTCAATAAATATGATATCTCTGTGTCTTGCCTGGGTGTGTTGCTCCTCTGATCTTGTAGTGACTGCTGGGCACGTGTTCTGGTGACTACTGGCTATGGAGTCTCTGCTGAGCAGAGAACAAAGCCCTGTTACAAATAACTATTCATTTTAGAGCTAAATATTCCCCTAGTCTTCTCTAGTTTAGCATGCAAATAAATACAAGTCAAAATACAAGTTAAAATGTTAAAGTCATTGTTCTGTTTTCACCCAGCCCTCATTTTTGGTTTTCTTATGCCTCTCTGTTAGCAGTAAAGCCTTAGGGACTTGATACTGTATTTTGTCTAGTGAAAAAAAAAATCTGCAACCCTCTTCTGAAGCACAGGAAGATGATAGAATAAAAGTGCAGAGACAGCCTCATCATTGAAGGGTAGGGTCTGTGTACTCTCTGGCTAAGCATATGCTTAGCCCCTCCTCTAATATCTCATTCTATTTTGTAGAGTTTAGATCAAGAATCAGCTGTCTTTTAGAGGGGGCTGCCAAGTTGTTGGCTTCTGTCCTTCCGGGGCTCATTGGAGCTCATTGTCCGCTTGATCTGGGGAACTGATGCCAGGGAGCCAAAATTGAGAAGCAAAGAAATGGCCAAGAGGAAGAGATAAAATATTCCCCTTCTTGGCCCAAATAGTAAAATAAAATTTGCATGTGTTTCAGTACTGAGAGGCATCATCGTATAGTGAATAGAGGGTCAGCCTTAGAGGCAGGAAGATCTGAGTTCAAGTCTTGCGCCTGACACATACTAGCTGTGTGACCTTGGACAAGTAATATAAGCTCTCAATGCCACAGTCAGCTCTTTAATACTGTAAGTTGCTGATCTACATTGGTACTGGGAGTTTTCTCTGAAGGCATTCCCTATACTAGTAAAATCTCAGATCTGGCTAAAATGTATTTCAGTGATTCACCTCATTAGAAACTTCATTTCCATATGCAGTTATCCCTTCCACATTGCAACTTTTCCTATTGTGTTTTTGATATATTGCAGATCGGCATAAGAAATTACATGGAAATGTTGGGGGAAGTTCTTCAGAAGCCATAGATGATACACAAAGGCCAGCAGACAACGAGTAAAATTTTAGAAACTCAGAAATGCATAAAATATATTTATAGTTTTGTATAACATCAACATATTTTATCTTGGCTGAAGTAACCTAACAAAAATACCATTATGTTCTGGTACTAAAAAAGTAACCTTTCAATAAAACTATTGAAATGCAGGAAAAAACTCACTAAAAACATATTTTATCTTTTAATACCATAATAATTCAGACTTCTTCTCTGGTGAGAAGGGAAAGCCAAAAAATTTTGTATGGATTTTCCAGATTGTGGGGGCACAATGGCCCTAACCTTCGCAATGTGGAAGAGAAAACTGTATAGAAGCAGTGGTTGTGAAACCACATTAAAAACAAAACTCAACCCTTAGAACTTTTTGTTTGCTGCTCACCTCTCAGCCTCAGATGTCCCTGAGTGCATTCTCCAGTGTCCCCATGGGGCCAGTTCATGGTGCCTGGCTTGTCCCTATCTATACTCCTCAGCATTCCAGATAGTCTGAGGAGGGGAGCACATTGTGACAACTGTCTTGGCCTCTAGAAAGGGAGGTAGCAGGATGCTTCCTGGGCAGAATTTCAAAGGAGATGGGTGTGTTTATGTGTGTATGTGTGAGCCTTCAGAGTTTCCTTCCTAAACTCTCTTTGTGCCCACATGCTTACATCTTACACTCACCTATTCCCTAAAGAGGTCTCTTTGTAGTGTTCTGCACAGTTCTGGGCACCACATTTTAAGAAGGGCTTTGGCAGAATGGAGTGACCATTCGTGGTGGTGAAGGGCCTTCATCGTGTATAAAGATTGGTTGACAGAACTGGAGGTTGTTAGCCTGGAGAAGAGGCCATTTAGGAGTGCCATGGTGGCTGTCTGTGTACGCTGAAGGGGTGGAGCTGTCACATGGGAGAGCAATGTCTTATTCTTCTTGATCCGAGGACATAGAGCCAGGAGCGATGATTGGAAATGGAAAAGAGGCAGATTTTTGTTTGGGAATCATAGGATTATTACTTTACAGTTAGCAGGGACCTTAGAGGGTATCTAATCCAAGCCCCTCCCTTTACAAAGGAGGAAATTCAATGCAATAAAATGTTTATTAAGCATTTACTGTACCATACAAAATTTTTAAAAAGGAAATAGTCCTTGCCCTCTAGTAATTATACTTTTTTTGGGAAAACAATAAATATGTAGATAAATCAATACTAAATATGAACAAAGCAAATTTTAGGGGAAGGGAAAGGCACTAGCAACTGAAGAGGAGGGGGTTGAGGGAGGATCAGGAAAGATCTCCTGTAGAAGATGGAACTTTTCAGCTGAGTCTTGAAGGTACAAGGGAGTCCAAGGGGCAGAAGTGAGGAAGAAGCATTCCAGGTGTGGAGGACAACCTGTGCAAAGGTGTGGAGGTGGTAGATGAAATATCTAAGTATGGGGAACAAGAACTAGGCTAGTGTAGGTCAAGAGGGCAGTTAAGCGGCACAGTGGGTAGAGCACCAGGCCTAGAGTCAGGAAGTCATCTTTCTGAGTTCAAATCTATCCTCAGGCACTTACTAGCATTGTGACCTTGGGTAAGTCACTTAACCCTGTTTGTCTCAGTTTCCTCATCTGTCAAATGAGCTGGAGAAGGAAATGGCAAACCACTCCAGTATCTTTGCCAAGAAAACCCCAAATAGGGTCATAAGAGTCAGACACAACTGAAATAAATGGACAACAAAAGTGTGGGTCAGAGAGTCATGAAAAGAAGCAATGTGAAATCAGTTTAGCTTTCCAATACATGGGAACCATATTGCAAACATGCCCACCGGTGTTTGATTTTTATCCTAGGAAGGACTGAAAGCAGTTTTGTGAACAGAGGAGTGGCAAGCAAAGTCAGATCTGTGCTTTAGGAATAACTTGGCAGCTGTGCAGAGGATGGCCTGGAGAGGAGGGAGTCTGGAGGGAGGTAGACTAATTAGATGCCTCCTGCCATAGCCCTGGTGAGAGATGATGAAGGGCACAGGTAGGGTTGTTGTGGTTTGGGTGGAAAGATGGGAGTAGACGTGGGCGACGTTGTGAAGGAAGAAGCAGTAATACTTGGCTACTGATTGGCCATCGGGGCTGAGGAAGGCTAAGGAGATGGAGAGGATTCCAAGATTGTGAATACAGGTGACTAGGAAGGTGATGGTGCCAGTGAGGAAAAGAGAGGAATGTAGAGTGGAGGACGAGGGAAGATAATGAGTTCCGTGAGAGAGTTGAGGCAATGGTTATAGGCAGATTTTTCCAAGAATTTGGCAGGGAAAGGGAAGAGAAATAGAGAATGATAGCTTGTAGGGACAGCAGGGTCAAGTGAGATCTTTAAAGGATTTTATTGTTTAGTCATTTTCAGTCATGTCCTACCCTCTTCATGATCCCATCTGGGGTTTTCTTGGCAAAGATACTGGAGGGATTTGCCATTTTCTTCTCCAGCTCATTTTACAGATGAGGAAACTGAGACAAACAGAGTCAAATGACTTGCTCAGGGTCACAAAGCTAGTAAGAGTTTGAGGCTGGATTTGAACTCAGGAAGATGAATCTTCCTGACTCTAGGCACAGTGCTCTATGCATGATGATGACACCTAGCTGCCTGTTATTTTAAATGAAGTGGCCTACTATCACCCTCCAGTACTGTAGTGTCCACAGTAGTGGACCCCCGTCCTCACTATTCCTTGACCCGCTCCATTATCTTTGTATGTTCAGTTGTTTTCAGTCGTCCTCTGCTAATCCAACCACTGGAGTGCTTCACCAGTGCTTACAGTCTCCAAGGTCCTGAACTCCGGATTTTGCTTCTTCCACAACTGGCTCTCATTTCAACCTCTCTCCTTTACTGCTTCTACACAGCTGTTCTTCATCTTCTGAGTGAAAATTTTATACTCTTCAGGGGTGGGGAACCTGTGACCTCGAGGCCACATATGGCCCTCTAGGTCCTCAAGGGCTGCCTTTTGGCTGAATCCAAACTTCACAGAACAAATCCCCTTAGTGAAAGGATTTGTTCCATAAAACTTGGACTCAGTCAAAAGGCCCCACCCGAGGACCTAGAAGGCCGCAGGTCCCCCACCCCTGCTCTTGACTATTCTCCTTTGTCATGATCCACAATAAATCCTTAAATATCTGTCAGATTAATTGTATTGTATGTTTTATACATTCAATACTAACTTTTAATTATGTGGGCTCATTGCTCTTATAACTTGGTCATCAGTCAAAAACTTAAAACAAATTAGAGGGATTGTTTAAGTAGGTTATTAAATAAGGGAAGGGGTGACATTACTGGAGGAAAAATGTAAATGCTAAGTGCACCAGAAAGTAAGAAATACACATACAGGATGTGGCTAATATGGAATATGTCTTGCCTGATTTCACATGTATAATGAGTATCATATTGCTTGCCTTCTCAGTGGGTGGGGGAGGGATTAAAAGGAGGGAGAGAATTTGGAACACAAAATAAAAAAAACCTAATGTTAAAAAATTAAAAATAAAATCGTCATGTTGAGATTATTATTAGTACAGTAGGATGAAAAAGACTGGATTAAGGTAAAGAGAGCAAGTCAATCAGCAAACATGTATTGAACATTTACTATGTGGTAGGCCCTATACTAAGTTCTGGGAATCCAAATACAACAACAACAACAACAATAATAATAGTAATAGTTAGCATTTAAGTAGCACTTACTATGTACTTACCAAGTACTATGCTAAGCACTTTACAAATTTTAAAGACAGTCCCTACACTCTAAGAGCTCCCATTCTGATGTAGGAGTGGGTACTCATTTTACAGATGAGGAAACTGAGGCAAACAGGGTTGTTGTTGTCATTGTTGCTTGTCCTTCATTCTCAAAGAGGACTGATGACATCAGGAGGGTGATGTCTTGACTTTCAAGTGAGTCGGATTTTAAATGAGGCAGGGCTGTGCAAAGTCATCAGCCTCACTAGAGGCATGATAGAGGAAGTCTGGAAGGTATCCTCCTCCAGGAGGAACTGTCCAGAGGCTGAGGCCTCAGGCTTGGAGGATACTCCCAGTGTGTGAATTCCAAGGCTTGGAGTGAGCTTCCAGGCTGAACAGATGCCTGGGGCATGGTAGAGGAAATCCAAAATGCAACATAGAGAGGAGGGAAGTAGAAGCAAAGTAGGAGATGACTGGACCTGTGGGAAGAGAGAGGACCTGCTAAGACACCTGTGCTAAGGGATGATGAGTTCCAGAGCCTCGAAAGTACCACTAGTTCCTGCAGAGAATAGTGTCCTGTCTCCCTCCCTTTCAAATTCTTTGAACTGATTGACCTGAAATTCAAGGAGCAAAGACTCTGATTCCCCGATTAAAGATAAAAGCCTTAAAATGCAAGTGCTGATTAACCCATCTGAATGAGTGCTTCATAATGAATTATAAATCAGTCAATCAGCAAATCTAAGTGTAAATGTAAATGATTCATGTGTGAGCCTTCCTAGTTCTGAAAGATGCTGAAGGAAACAGAAAGATATGGGGTATCTGGTAAAAGAAGTAGCACTGAGTAGGGGGAAAGGGCAAGGCAAGAGGGCATCAAGGATGAGGACTGTAACTGGGCCAAATTGAGCCTGAGGACAATTCAGTTGAGAGGCGGCAAGATGATGGGAGAGGATGGTCATGCCCTGGGTGTGGATGAGGGCTGATTAGCTGTGGCCCAGAGAATAATCCAAAATAAGTGCAGTGGGAGGAGAGGGGGATGTGTTAGCTCTGAGAATTGTCCCAAAGAGGCTGAAACCCATGAAGGAAGACAGCTTGAGGAGAAGGTGGCCATGCTTGGTGCATCAAGAAGTTTGAAGATTTCTTTTCCACTGCCTATATCAGCACCTTGGGACCAAGTCCCGATTAATTCACGCTAATCACATCTTTGCCAAGGACAGAAGATAAATTTGGAGGACTTTACAGTTTTGACTAGACTTGTTCATGTTTGTTTTCTTTTTCAAATTTTTACTAATATCTTTTGTTCTTACATCACCTTCATTCCCTAATATTTCTTTCCCTTCTTCCCTCCCCAGAGAATTTTTATTAAAACAAAGGTCAAATCTAACACACTTACTAGCTGTGTGACCTTGGGCAAGTCATTTAACCCTGATTGACTCGCCAAAAAAAAAAGATCAGAAAAGAAAGAAAAAAGGAAAGATAAATCTTGCAAAACTCACCAACCCATCATTCAGAATTTATATACTATACAAAATATTCCACTTTCATGGTCCCCCACCTCTACAAAGAGGGAGTAAGCAATGTGTATTTTCTCCTTTCTCCTTTGAGGTTGAGCATTTGTTTTTCTGTTGTAGTTTTTTCCATTTACATTGTTGTAGTCACTGTGCATGTTGTTTTCCTGGTTCTGCTTATTTCATTTTGTATCAGTATGTATGTTTTTACCTGATTTTTTATATTCTTCATATTTAGCGTTTCCTATGGTAGAGTAATATTCCATTGCCTTCGGGTCATATATATGTCTTGCTGATCAGGGATAAATAAAACTTTGTTTTTTAACAGCATCTACTTGGTAATAAGAAAACTCTATTCTCATAGGATTAATGTGTCTCTGTGATATAGCTGCTCAAAGCCCTGGGCTATTGAAAGGTTGACTTGGGGTAGGAGGAGCATTTATACTTGATGCGTTCCAAAGTCACAAATTACAACCTTGAACCCTGCTTGTGTGTTGTGAATGTGTTTTTGGCTGTGTACATGGAAACATAGAAAGTCATGGAAAGAGAATGTGGATGAATTGGCTTCATATACAAGGTCTCCTGAAGGTGAGTCAGTGGCTTCATCTTTATAGAGAAAGAATCCCTCAGGGAAAGAGAGGAAAGGAAAATATTCTAAGGTTAATGACAAAAATTAGTTTTGAGAGGAGGTTGGGTGGGGGAGGGAAAAAAGAACTAAGCCTTTGTAACCAACATTTGATGGTGGTATGTATGGAAAAGGGGATGAGAAGGGTACCCAGTACAGTGGAGGTACAGCTGCTGTGAGGCAAAGAGTCAGGCTTAGCACTTGAAAGCCAACTCACAGGGACTCTGTAGGTGATTTCTGGTCCAAGAGGGTAGGGGAACTGATGTGGTGACTCAGTTGAATGGGAGAACGGGGCTCAATGTGGAGCAAAAGTAGGAATAGCCCTTGGAGCAAGAGAAAGAGAGGGGAAGCAGAGCTCTGAAGTCTAGCAAAGCCAAAGGCTCACTGCAGTGATCTCTGTGATTCATCACATGGGGACGCCAGCGTAGTCTTCTGAGAAGCACGGGCTGTTGGGTCCCCTGTTATGGAATGTATATCGTAAAGTGTTCAGGTCACGTCAAATCAATAAATATTTATTACGGACCGGCTAGACACTGTATGCCAGGCACTGTACTAAGTGCTGGGGGTACAAAGAAAGACAAAAATAGTTCCTGCCTTTAAGGAGCTTACATTCTAATAGAGGATACCACACGCAAACCACTATGCGCAAACAAGACATATACAGAAAAAATGGGAGGTAATCGCTTAAGAGGGACCAGGAAAATCTGAGATTTTAGCTGACACTTAAAGCAAGCTGGTGAAGACAAGGAGAGGGATCGTCTCAGCCATGGGGGACAATTAGTGAAAGTGCATGGAGTTGAGAGAAAGATTGTCTTGTGGGAGAAACATCAAGGAAGCCAACGTCACTGGATTGCAGAGTATGTGGAAGAGGAAAGGTGTAAGGAGATTGTAGAAGTAGGAAGGGTCGGGTAAGGAAGAGCTTTAAAAATCACACAGAGAGTTGGGATGATAAATGACTGATCTCTTGGGTCACTTCCAACTCTGAGCCCTCTGAAGGCAATTTGTTATATATCTTATAGATCAGGGAATTGCCAGTGGACTGATCAGTGGGAAGGCACATCAGAATAACTCTTTTCCTAGCTAACTGAACATTATTATCATTATTGATGATAGCAATAACTCATATTTCTACAGTGTTTTAAGGCCTTCATTGAAGTATTTAAGGTTTATACAATGCCTACTTTCCCGGTGAAGTACTTAATAGGAGTGATATCATCATTTTGTAGATGAAGATAGTGAGACTCCGTTAGCTGGCATAATAGATAGAGCCGCCAGGCCTGGAGATGGGAAGACTTGAGTCCACATCTGGCCTCAGACACTTACTAGCTGCGTGACCCTGGACAAGTCACTTCAACCTGTTTGCCTCAGTTTCCTCATCTGTAAAATGAGCTGGAAGAGGAAATGGCGAACAACTCCAAGAATTCTTTTGCCAAGAAAACCCTAAATGAGGTCATGAAGAATCAGACATGGCTGAAACAACTGAACAACAACAACACCATTGAGGCTCAGATTGTGACTTGCTTATGGTCACACAACTAATAAATGACAAAGTTGGGACTGTAACCAAGTCTTCTGGATCAAATGACAATTTTTTCCCCCCAGTGTGACACTGCAGGAAGCTAGGTGTAATAGAGGATAGAGCACTGGACCTGCAGTCAGGAAAACTTGAGTTCAAATCTCGCCTTAGACATTTACTGGCTGTTTGATCTTGGGAAAATCATTTAATTGCTCTCGGCCTCAGTTTCCTCATCTGTAAAATGGGGATAATAATAGTATCTACTTCCCAGGACAGGGTAGTTGTGAGGATAAAGTCAATGAGCTGTTTTATAAGGTGCTTAGCACTGGTACATAGTAGGTGTCATATAAATGCTAGCTCTTGTTATTATTGATATTGTTATTATTTGGGAAACCACAAACAAACAGAAGTTTGTGATACAAGAGAAAGGTAGTAAGGTCCAGTAGAAAGGGCCCTGGAATTGCAATCAGAAGATGGCAGGCATTGCAGTCCAGACCCTGGAAGACATTTATCTTCTTCATTACTTGGGGCAAATAATTTTGCTCTTTTGGGCTTCGGTTTCCTCATAAATCTAAAAAAGCGGCAACATAGGCAAAGAATTTTTAAGGTCCCTTCTAGTTCTAACATTCTGATTCTAAATAAATAGCATAAATAATAAATTAAAACAATTCTAAATAAAAACAAGAAAAGATGTCAAGGAAAGTAGTATGTCATCCATTTGACTACAACAGTTCAGGGGCTGTGGAGGGTGCCACGAGTTGGCGCCATCTTGAAAAGTTTCATGGAGAAGGGAAGACGCAAACTGAAATGGGGGCATCTTGAAAATGGGCCGAATTTTGATAGATGGAGAGAAAGATGGTTGTTCCAGGCTAGGAGAATGAGACAAAGCATGGATGTAGGAAAGCAGAAGATGTGCTGTAGGATCTGTGAGTAGAGTAATGTTTTCCAACTAGGGATATGGGATAGGTGGGTAGGGTTCAAGGAGATATACACTTTATTATGACCATGGGATCATCATAATGTTTATGTAAAATCTTAAAGTTTGCAAAGTATTTTGCACTGATAGCCTCACAATATGCTTGTGTTGTAGGTATTACAGTTATCAGTATTCTCATTTTACAAGTGAGGGAAATTAAACTGAGAAGTTAAATGACAAACCAAAGTTTGAGAGGCAGAATTTGAACCCAGACCTTCCTCCTGCTACACCCAGCACTCAGTCCATTGCTCCAGGCTGTCATCTCATTCATTGTAGACCTCACAGGGCCTAAACCCAGAAGGAATCTGAGATGTCCTTTGAGCTCACTAGTCTAATCCCCTCATTTTATAGATGAGGGACCCTAAGTCAAGAAGGGTTAAATTATCTGCTCCAAATCATATAGCAGATAATAGAGCAAAGATCTAACCCCAGATAACCTTCTGGTTCTCTGACTTGGGCTTCAGCAAAGGGTTCCAGGACATAAGTGCATAGTGACAGAGAAAGCTGGAAAGGTGAGTTGGCATCACACTGTGAAAGACCTTGAATGTCAACCTAAGGAACTACGGCTTTCTCTTGTAAGCAACAGGAAATCACTGGAGGTTTTTGTGCATAAATCAATCATTATTTAATGATAATTAACTCAGCAGAGGTATTCAGAACAAATTTTAGAGGGAATTAATATTTATTGAATTAAAATAAAGAAACTAGACATGGATAGATGGGGCAAGAAACAAGAAAACCCTAGAATAGGACAGTGTCCCTGGGAATGGAAGAGAAGGGACAAATGGAGACAAGAAACACCTTGAAGAAAGAATTATCAGGGCTTGGTGACTAGGGGGGGTGGGGGTCTGTGAGGGAGAAATAGGAGTCAAGGGTGACTCAGAGGTTTCAAGCTTGTGTGACTGGGTGGATGACAGTATAATTAATAGGTATAAGGAAGTCAGGAAGAAAAGCTAGCTCTGTGGGTGGTGGGAAATATGGGATTAGAGCTAGAGAAAAAGGTCAGAGCTTCAAATCTGAGAATAATCTACATAAATGTGACCACGGGAACTATAGGAGTGGTTTCCTATGGCTTCTAGGATCAAATGCAAACACCTCTGGATGGCATTTAAAACCTGTCACACAACCTGGCTCCAATCCGTTTTCTTTTTTAAAAATTTTTAAAAACTAATTTATTTTGATTTATCAATAATAACTTCCATAAGCTTTTGAGTTTTAAATTTTTCTCCCCCTTCCTACTCCCCTCCCTCTCCAAGATAGCATGCAATCTGATATATGCCGTACATATACATTCCTATTAAACATATTTTCACATTAGTGATGTTGTAAGGAAGAATTAGAACTAATAGGAGGAACCACAAGAAAAAGAAAACAAAACAAAATGGAAGAAAAAAAATAGCAAATGGTATGCTTTGATCTGCATTCAAACTCCATAGTTCTTTCTTTGAATATGGGTAGTATTTTCCATCATGAGACCTTTGGAGATGTCTTAGATCCTTGCATCGCTGAGAAGAGCTAAGTCTATCGATATTAGTCATTGCACAACGTGGCTATTACCATGCACAACATTATCCTGGTTCTGCTCACTTCACTCAGCATCAGTCCATACAAGTCTTTCCAGGTTTTTCTGAAGTCTGCCTGCTTATTATTTCTCATAGAACAATAGTATTCCATTACATTCATATACCACAACTTGTTCAGCCATTACCCAATTGATGGGCATCCCCTCAATTTCCAATTCTTTGCCACCACAAAAAGAGGCGCTATAAGTGTTTTTGTACATGCAGGTCCTTTTTCCATTTGTATGATCTCTTTGGGATATAGCCCTAGAAGTGCTATTGCTGGGTCAAAGGGTATGCACATTTTTATAGCCCTTTGGGCATGTTTCTAAATTGCTCTCCAAAATGGTCCCATCTGTTTTCTAGCCTTCTACCTCCCTACCTACCTATACTTAACTATCTATCTATCCACCTATCTATCTATCTGTCTGTCTATCTATCTGTCTGTCTATCTATGGTCTAGCCAAATTGGCCTTTCTGTAGGTCCTAACTCATAACATCCCATCTCTTGCCTCTGCCTTCATATAAACTTTTGGAATGTACTTCCTTCTCCTCCTCTTCTCTCCTGAGAATCTTTAGTTTCCTTCAAAGGTCAGCTCAAGTGTCATCTCCTACAAGAGCCCTTTCCTGACTCTCTCCTCCCCCTCTTCCCCAATGCAGGGAGTGTAGAATTTTTGTTGTTTGCATATCCAGCAGCTAGCATAGGGCCTGGCATATAGTAGGTACTTAATAAATGCTGGTTGATTGGTAAGCAGGGAGAATGGAGAGAGTGAAGAGCAGAGGGGCAAGGATTGAAAGGACAGCAAGCAGCAGGCATTTGTTAAGCACTTATTATGTGCCAAACACAGTGTTAGAGATACAAATGCAAAAAAAAAGAAAGAAAGAAAAAGAAAGCTAGTCCCTGCCCTCAAGGAGCTTACACTCTAATGGGGGAAGACAACACGCAAGGGAGCTGAAAAGGGGATGGAGGTGGGGGAAAAGGTAGCCAGTGGGCATGATGTCAAAGTCTGGGAAAGAGAGAAGGAAATGAAGGCTGGCCCCTCTCAGTCCCTCTCAAAATGGAGGCCATTGTTAGATGGAACTCACCAATAAGAAATGGGGGTCAACATGATGAAGGAATGTATCAGGATGAGAAGGTTGCAGAGACTGATGGATGTTCTGGGGTGAGGAGGCCGCAGGTGCTGAGGCAATTGAGGTATGGTGACAAAGTCCATAAAGTCAGAAGCAAAGCCAGGAGAAGGATGACCATTGGAGTATGTCTATATTTGGGGAATGGGAAGAGAGAGGAGACAGAGAAGAAACAATTGGAGTAGTAGGAGAGAAAGAGTCTTGTCTTGTAGCAGAAGCCAAGGAAGAATTAAAGAAGGCATTTAAACTCATAAACAGTGCCTAATGCTGCAGGAGAGGAGGAGCCTGGGGCTTTTGGTGTCAGACTAAAAGGCCCCTTGAGGGTGTTGGTGTGAGTAAGTGTGTGTATGTGTGTGTGTATGTGTGTGTGTGTGTGTGTGTGTGTGTGTGTGAGGAGAGAGAGAGAGAGAGAGAGACAGAGAGAGAGAGAGAGAGAGAGAGAGAGAGAGAGAGAGAGAGATTGAGAGAGATACAGGGGGTGGGGGGAGCTTTCCTTTTACATCCCTTCTCCCTTAGTGACCTCAGTTTACATACTTCCCTTTGTTCCTCTCACTGTACCATGAATGTATCATTTGTTTTCCTACCTTTGAGATTTTGTTCACACAACCTGGAATGCTACCTTCATGCCTCTACCTCCCCTACAATGTCTCCTTTATCCAGAAACCTCCAGCAAAGACAGCTGCAAGTACACACTATTTATAGCCAGAAGCCAGCTTACTCTGGCAGTCTGAGTCCAGCCACAGTGAGTCAGCCTACTGGGGCCTAACCCCTGGCAAACTTTTCCACTTGGACTATGGTTTAATTGTATTTCTTTAGAAATGTCACCATTAGGAGTGTTTTCCTCACCTCACCCTCTCCTGTGGAAATTTTGGATATTCCAGGGACTATTTTTCTGCACTGCATCAGGTTGGGGTCTCTATCTTTTCCCAGAGTGTCTCTTGAATCAGTCATAAGAAAAAAATCCAGGCATGATTTCACAAAAGAACAATTTGCATGTCCAGATCACAAAGGCCCACATGTCTCATTCCCCTAGGACTCTGCCATTCAGAAAGTCAGTCAGTAACCAATGCTCCAAGGAACCATCATTTGGTTGCTGGGTGTGCTCCCTCTGTTGATTCAGATCAGAAGCCCTCTGTGATGCAATTGATGGTGTTTGAGAGTTTCTGTGGCTGAAAAACTAATCATCCTCTGCTCAGCCTGGGGAGGAGTCTCCTCAAAGTTAACTAGGCTGGTCCTTGGACAGTAGACATAGATTCTCAAAGCCTTTCCAGTTTGGTAGGTCTTGACAGCACTCGCCCTCCATTGGCATGATCCAGGGTCGCTGCCATATAATGATAAGGCATCAGAGGAAGTTTTTAGTGGAGGTAGTAACTGGTAGAAGGCATGAAGCCCTGAACATGGAATATCCAAGTAGAGTTTTTTTTCTTTTCAAATGTAGGAAATTGGGGGCTTCTTCACACATTCCTTAGATCATCCACAAGGCTTCTTGAAATTCCCAACTCCAACTCTTGATCCAGATTAGAAAAATCAAGCAGTTTTTTTTGTAGATTTTTAATAACTTCTGTGAATAGAGTTTTCCATTAAGGAGAGCTTGTAATTTCAGATCAAATCAACAGACATTTGTGTTCTTGTTTATCCAGGAGTGTAGCACATGGCCTGTGAGGGGTATTCAAATGAACAAGACAGAGATCCAGGCCTCAAGGAATTTACATGGTTCAGCATAGGAAAGACACACTTGAAATAATGACTAACCAAAAAAAATTTCAGTCCTGAAGACAAGGACAGCAGAAGAGATGTTACAAGGTATTCTATAACTGGTTACCAAATGAATGCTACACATTGTAAATCCTCTAAAATAACAGGTCAGAAAGTACATATTGGCTAGTAATGGCTAGGTGAGGACTCATGGGGTGGCTTTAAATTTGAATGCTTTACAAATGTACTTTTAAAAATTATAAGTTAACCAGTATCAAGAAAGACAAACAAATGCACAAAATAATGAGTAAAATCCCAAAGTAACTTATATAATCTAAGCTACATTTTTACAAGAAAAATGTACAAAAGAATAACCAATGCCAACTTCTTTTTCAAATTAATTTATTTATTTTTAGTTTTCAACATTTACTTCCATAAGCTTTTGAGTTTTAAATTTTCTCCTCCTCCCTCCCTGCCTCCTTCTCCAAGACAGCATGCAATCTGACATAGGCTTTACAGATATATTCTTATTAAACATATTTTCACATTAGTCATGTTGTAAAGAAGGATCAGAGCCAATAGGAAGAACCGCAAGAAAGAAGAAACAAAACAAAACAGAAGAAAAAAAAGAGCAAATAGTATGCTTCGATCTGCATTCAAACTCCATAGTTCTTTCTCTGGATGTGGATAGCACTTTCCATCATCAATACCAACTTCTTTATACCCAGTCTCCTACTGTGTTTTTCCCCTAAGTCGTTGTTGTTCAGTCATTTCAGTTTTGTCCAACTCTTCATGACCCCATTTTAGGATTTCTTAGCAAAAATACTAGAGTGGTTTGGCATTTCTTTCTTCAACTCATTTGACAGATGAGGAAACTGAGGCAAATAGGGTTAATGACTTGCCCAGGGTCACACAACTAGTAAGTATCTGAAGCCAGATCTGAACTCCAGAAGAGAAGTCTTCTTGATTCTATGCCCAGCAGGTTATCTGCTTAGCTGCCCTTTCCCCTAGGTACTTATATATTTTTTATTATTATTATTATTATTATTATTATTATTATTATTTTGATGTTTTCTGTACAATCAGATATTGGATATTCTTCTAATTCTGCTTTTCCATCCCTTTGGCATCATTTTGTGTAAGTAAGGCTTTCCATTCTTCCTAGTATGTTTGCCTATTTTTCATTCTTTAATAAGGCACTAATAATAATAGCTGTCTCATAAAGAGCTTTAAGACTTGTAAAGTCTTTGCGTGTGTTCCTTCATTTGTTATTTACAACACCCTCATGAGAGAGGTACTGCAAGCCTTGTTACTTTCGT
This sequence comes from Phascolarctos cinereus, assembly GCF_003287225.1. Classification (NCBI taxonomy): domain Eukaryota; kingdom Metazoa; phylum Chordata; class Mammalia; order Diprotodontia; family Phascolarctidae; genus Phascolarctos; species Phascolarctos cinereus. Next base: position 46,879,556 of record NW_027555958.1, on the reverse strand, counting down.
TTTATACTGGGGAGACTGTGACTCAGCAAGTTTGAACATCTTGCCAGGATCACTCCCTTGAAGATGTTTCAGAAGGAGGATGCAAATGTAGGTCTAGTCTGACTCTGAGTTTAGTGGTTTTTAACTCCATCCAGAAGTAGCCACTTCTTAGGACTCGTCTTAGTCACCCTCTATTGCATTCTCATCCCACAATCTTTTTCACCCATTCCCCAGTCATTGGACATAAAGGTGATTTTTTTTTAAGTATTAAGGCCATTACGAGTATTTGTTCATCTAAGTAAAAGCCTAGCAGTGGAACCACTAGGCCATAAGATATGATTAATTATGTAACATACTGGATGTCACCAGCTTAACCTCCAAAAAGCATGCACCAATTTATAGTTCTAGCAACAATGTGAATAGAGTGTCATTTCCTAGGGAATCGGAAACATCCACTAATATTCCCACCAACATTAAGCCTTGTCATTTTGCCATGTTTCTTCCAGTTTGATGGATGTAATGTGGTATTTCAAGGTTGTCTTGATTGGGCATTTCTCTGATTTTTACAGTTTAATGAGTACCTTAATCTCACAAGTTGGATGCAGGCTGGGGCCCCTGTCTCAATGCCTGACTTCATTCTCACTTTCCTCATCCTCCCTAAATGGAAGTTTGCCCAAGTAGACAACCAGAACACTATGGGGAGGGGAGGTTGGAGAGGGGGAGCAGGCTCAGAATCTCCAGAAAATTGCCACTTCTAAATACATTCCCAGTCAATCACTCAAACTTTCATTTCTCCTTAACTAATTATTCTCTCTCACACACTACTAATCACATAGTCCAACATTAATAACAGTCATAATAATAATTGACATTTAGGCTTTCCCAGATAAATATCTCCATTCCTTCAACTGTGCCTCCTAAAATGTCACCTTAAGGGTGCTTTCTATCCTGTTGGCACTCTTTTAAATGCTTTTCAGCTTAGTGGCCCTCCTTGAAATGAGGTGGTTAATCAATTAACAAGCATTTATCAAGTGCCTACTATGTGTCAGGGCCCTGTACTACCCTAAGTTGAGAATGCAAAGGCAAAGTGTCCTTGAAGAGCTTATAATTTAGCAAGAAGAGTCAACATGGGCACATACAGGCATATATATATATATATATATGTGCGTATGTCTCTCTCTATATATCCATCCAGCATATTTAATCTATCATATATATATCCATATGTGCCCATGTTGATTCTTATGTGTACATACACACACATATACATATATAGGAATAAATATATTTATATATGATAGATTAAATATGATGGAGGGGGCACTGGCAGATAGATGGATAGATAGGTAGGTAGGTAGACAGAGAAGTAGGTAGATAGATAGATAAATAAGTAGGTAGGTAGACAGACAGATACATAAGTAGGTAGGCAGGTATGTAGATAGGTAAGTAGATAAATGAGAGGAGAAGCAGAGAGAGAAGAGAGAGAGAAAGGAGAGTGAGAGAGAAAAAGAAGAGAGAGAGACAGAGAGGAAGGGAGGAAAGGAGGGAGGAGAGAGATACAGAGAATGTTAATTAAGTACCAGTCTCTGTGCTAAGTATGGGGGGATATAAATATAAGCAAGCAAGATAAATCACTGCCCTCAAGGAGCTTACATTTCTCATGAAGAAAGAAAACACTTTAAGGGAAGATAGCAAGGTAAGGTAGGGAGTGAGAAGTAGAGAGAAAGTCCAGAAGGGTGTTGATTTATGAGTGAAGTGAGCATGGTTGGGCCCCTCATGTGGTCTAGGCTCTCAGCAATCAGGAGAGCAAGCTTCAGGATAGAAGCATCTTCAGAGAGGGAAGGCTACTCTTAAAGAGATAGAGAAGATTTCTAAAGATGGGTTGAGCCAGGAATGTAGTAGATAAGTCTGGGATCTCATGAAATGGTAACCCAGCTAGGAACTAGGTAGATCAGGAAATAAAGGGGGCACTTGAACAGAGTCTTGAAGAAAACAAGGGATTCTGAGGGGGACTGGTGAGGATGGAGTACATTCCAGCCATGGAAGATAGCCAATGGAAAGGTCTGGAGCCTAGAGGTATATGAGAAACAGTTAGAAGATGAGTTTGGCTGTACCTTGGTGTATTAGCAGGGGAGTGAGAGGTGTATAATGAGGCTGGAAAAGTGAGATGGGATGGAATTGTAAAGGGTTTTTGTTAAATGCCAAACAGAGAAGTAGATATTTGATTCTAGATATAATAGGGATCTGCTGGAATTCATTGAATAGGGGCATAATGTGGTCAGGCCTATGCTTTAGAAAAATCACTTTGGCTCCTGTAAGGATGGGATAGCATGGGAAGATGAAGCAGGGAAACCATGTAGAAGGCTATTTTAAGAGTCCAGGCAACAGGTGATGGAGGCCTGGGTTATAGTTGTGGTTCTGTAGGTGGAGAGAAGGGGGTAGATGTGAGAGATACTATGGAGGTGGAAACAAGATTTGGCAATGGACCAGATATGTGGGGTAAGTGAGAGTGAGGAGTCCAGGATGACGCTTTGAAATCTGGGTGACTGGAAGGATTGTGTTGCCCTCAACAGAAATAAAGAAGTTTCAGAAAAGAGGTAGAGTTGGGAGAAAAGATGAGTTCTATTTCAGATATGTTTAGTTTGAAAAGCCTATTGGTCATTTAGTTTGAAATGTCCGATAGGAATTAATGATATAGGACCAGGGCTTGAGAGAGATATTGGGGTTGGATTTATAGATCTGGAAGTCACTGGCATAGAATGAACGAATGAATGAAAATCATTCATTGATGGTGAGTGGAAATGTAAGGCAATTGACTGACATGTTCTTTCCAGAAATGGTTGTGTAGGCTTGTCTATTGTTTCTGGAGCAAGAGGCAATAATAGGGAAGGGTTCTTAAACAGGAAGATGGCTGTAGTGCAATGGGTCTGAGACCAGCTAGATATGGTGAATCCTCACCAAAGGAGCTTATGGGCCCCAGAGGTTTAAGAACAGCAGGGTGCAGGAAGGTGTTCCAAGTGCATTGAGATCATGTGATCATAGATTTGGGACTAAAAGAGATCTTTGAGTCTAACACTGTCCCTTTTACAGATGAGGAAACTGAGAAACAGAGAAGTTAAGTGACAGCTCATGTTTGAGGTAGTATTTCAACAGACCCAGTGCTCAAACTATTGTGCCATGTAGCTGCCTGAGATAATAATTAAATCCATAGAAGTTAGTGAAGTCACCAGGACAGAGAATGTAGAGAAAAAAGACAACCTTTCTCTAGACCTGAGATGCACCCACAGTTAGGGAACATGATATGGATAATAAGCTAGCAGTCTAAGAAGGAGTAGTCACACAGGTAGGAAGAGAACCAGGTCACAGATACCCAGAAAAGAGGGAGTATTCAAAAGGAGAAGGTGGTCAACAACATCAAATACGGAGAGGTCAAGAAAAATCAAGATTGTGAAAAGGTCATTAGAATTGAAGAGCTTACTGGTAACTCAGGAGATAACAATTCTAGTGAATGCTGAGGTTGGAAGCCAACTTGCAAAGGGTTGAGGAGTAAATGAGAGAAAAAGAAGTGGAGACATTGAATGTTGACAGCATAAACAGGAATTCGGCTGAAAAGGGGAAGAAAGTGATAGAACTACAGCTTGAAAGGATGAGAAGGTCTAGAAAAGCTTTGGGTTTTATTTTTAAGATGGAGGAGACTTGAGTGTGTTTGTAGGAAGCAGGGGAAAACTGGTAGACAGGGAGAGATTGAAGATAAGAAAAAGAAAGAATGACAGTGGTGCCAATTTGCTAAAGAATATGAGATGGGGTGAGATCAGGGGCATACGGTATAGAGGTTGGCTTTGGAAGGGAAAAAGGACCACCTCATCAGGAACTAGATAAAGAAGGAGAGATTGGGGAATGATGTCATGGACTTGTAAGAAGTTAGACAAGAAAGAACTCAAAATGAATGGCTTGTCTTCTCAGGATGTCAACCAATCAGCAAATATTAAGTGCCTAACTATATGCTAGGGAGTATAAGGTGATAGCTGGGAGTATAAGGGGAATTATCCAGGTGGGAAGGTGGGGAGAAGAAATTGTGTGGGAGTCTTGAGGAGAGAGTTTGGAACATCCTCCATAGGGACTCTATATATAGAGAGAGTATAGTCATAGCCTGACGAGGACAGAATACAGCAAGGCCATAACTTCCTGTGTCCTTGATACAATGTTCCATAAACAGTTCATGTTGAGTCCCAGACCCTCGGAAGTCTTCCGTCCTGCCTCCACCTGCTTCTGGAGTTCAAGTTTGCTTGCTTCATCCTCCTTGGAATTGGTTACCAGTTGTGTATAGGTCTGGTTCAGTTGTTACTGAAGTGCCATAGCTGGGCCCTGCTATGAGGACCTTTGGGATTGTATGAGCCACAGATTGGGTTTGGTCACTGGTGGGCACACAGCAGTTAATAAATGTTTGTTATGTTGATTTTTGTTTAATTAATTATAGAATAAAACACAACTTTTAGATTTTTCTCCTCCCTTCCCCAGGACTATAGGGCAAAAGCAGGGGTTGGAGATTTTTATAAAATCATTCATCATCTTACTTTATTTTTGGTTTGAGTCCCTTGGATTTTCCAGATGTCTGTGTTATCCATATTGTCCTAAGGCATAACATCTCAAGCTACAGGCTTAAATGAGCAGAGTTTATTCTTTGGCAGGGTAACCTCTGGTACCTTTTAAACTCATTCGCTCCCCCAGCTCCCCAGCTCCCCGCTTCTCAGCAATCTAGAGTTGTTTCTGTGATCTCAGAATACAGCCCACGTTAAAATCTCTACAGATGTGAATAAAACGATCCCCAGCCTTCTTTGGGCTAACCACTTCACCTCTGGAGCCCCCCCCCCGAAATTGCAGAGGAAAGTTTAGGGGAAAATACTTCCTAAAAATTAGAGCTATCCAAATTCAGAATGGAATGCTTCAGGAGGTAGGCATCACTGGAGGGCTTTAAGCAAAGGATGAATGGCCACTTGTTGGAAATGGTCTTGAGGGGATTCTCCTTGCATGTACAGATTGGACTAGATGGCCCGTGAGGTCCCGGCAGGTTCTTCCCTTGCTGTTCCCAACCGATGTCAACAGGTGTGGCTCCTCCCCTAGTTCCTTACCGACTTCATCTTACAGACTTTGGTGACATCCTGAGCTTTCAATAGTGGCTTCTCTTGCAGTTCTAGGTAGCTCCCACCAGGAGTGACACTGCTTTTCAGAACTGGTCCTCCCTTTAGATCTTAATGGCTCCCCATGGGTAACAGCAGACATTACTATCAGTCAAGGCAACCATTTTTCTCTGCATTATAGCACGGTTGGGAAAATGCCAGACTAGAAACCTCCTCTCACCAAGTTTATTTTTCTTTGTCCTACTACTAATACTACCACTACTACTACCACCACCACCACACTAACACAACTACTACAACTAGTGCAAGGAATACTGTGAGTACTAGGAGTACTGGTATACTAGTACTCCTACTAGTAGAAGTACTACTACTACTAATAGTATTACTACTATGTTAGTAGTAGTAATAGTAATACTAGTAGTAGTAGTAGTATGAATACTGCTACTAGCAGTACTACTATGAGTACTAGTGTACTACTGCTATTACTAATACAAGTACTTCCACCATCACAATTGCCATTCCTCCTTCTCTTCTTCCTACTTATACTATGAATACTACAAGTATTAGTGTACTAGTACTACAGCTAGTACTACTACTACTGCTGGCACTACTAGTGTCACCACCACCACCACCACCACTGCTGTTGCTCCTGCCACTACTATTGCTGCCTGCCTACCTCTAGTCTTGCAAAAGCTTACCAACTAGGGGAAAACACTCGCCAACAGAATGGGAACTACTACCCTTAACCTACTTCAGTGACCCATTCTAGATTTCGCTGCTATGACTACAAATCTAAATATACTTTCCTCCACTTAGAACCCGGACGAGTTGTTCTCCGCTCAAAGGAACCCACCCTTATGTTGCAGAAGGTTACAGAGTCTCCCAATATCTCCTTAACTAAGTCCCAGAGAATATTACCTGAGATATTTAAAGTCTTTTAAAGTCTGGCTCCAGGCTTGCCCCCAGCACGCACACATTACTTTTCTTCACAAACTCTTTGTTTCATCCAAATTGGCCTACTTACTGCTCCCTGGGCTCCGCATTCCATCCTCCACCCATGGGCCTTTACATACATTGAGCCCCCTTGCCTGGAATGCAATATTTCTTGTTGGATTTGATGGATCTGATAGAAGAAAGGAGAGGGAAAAGCCTTCCGTTTTAATAGATTGAGTAAATTGGTGTGTTATGGCTAAATCTTTGCTCTGAATAACAGCCATTCAACAAATTATCTTCCTGATGTGGGAGCCATGGCACAATGGAAGGAATGCTGAACTTGAAAGTCAGAGGACCCGAGTTCAATCCTGTTTCCACCACTTACTATCCGTGTGACCGTGGGCAAGTCACTTAGTCCCTGTGGGCCTCAGTTTCCCCATTTGTATAAGGAGGGGTTTGACTTAAGTGAGCTCCAAAGTCCCTTCCCATTCTATATCTATGTTCCCATGATCCTAAATATGACTAAATATCCTAAATAAAACTTGACACGGTCCCAGCTCTGCTCTTGTTGCTTGTGGCAAGAACTGAGAAAAGTCCAGCTTAGAGCCTTTTCTCTCTGTGCAGCCCACATGACTGCCACCCCCAGCATTACTTTCAGCACCACCATCTATTTTTGGTGGCTAGGGAAGTGGTTGTTTATTTTTTGGGAGGTGTTTTTGTTTTATATAGTTCATAGGCATCTAATGTGATCCCTTATTCTGGGACTGGGGGTGGTTGGTGTCTGTGTCTGAAGAAAGGGAATGGGTGGGGATCATCTGAGTCCTTGCTAGGCTTAGCCGTATGATGAATCTGTCTAATGCAGGACTTATTTTTCAGACTGATGTAATGATTCCTTTGTTGTCTTTCCTATCATTAGTCCTGTTATTTCAAGAAAGGGCTTTGGAGAAGATAAAATCCTTAGTGGAATAGGTCTTGGGGTTTGCATGGGAAAGTGGGTACTTGTGGTATTTCTTAAATATTTTAAATGTGTCTGGGGGTTCAGGGATTAGACAGAGATTTTAGAAGGTTTAATGGAAGGGGCACAGGCTAGTCTTGGCTCTGCCCCTAATTTACTGTATGACCCTGAGTAGGTAATGTTACCTAAGCACCAGTGCCTGGCTATGCTGCTCATGGGGATGATAAAGTCTCCACCCAGTGACTCATCTTCCCCTCCCCTGGTACTCCTCTGGGGCTCTGCTGTAAACAATCTGCTTGAGGTTTCTTTTGCAATTGCTACTAGTTAAGAATTTTCAAGCTGTAACCCTAAGATCAAGCCTAGAGTCATAACTATAAGCGATTGTGGATAATGATAATGGTGAAAATAACAATAATAATAACCAGCATTTATATAATGCTTTAAGGTTGGCAAAGCTCTTTACAAATATTATCTCATTTTATCCTCACAACAACGCTGAGAGGTAGGAGTTATCGTTATCATTCTGATTTTATAGACGAGGAAACTGACGCATACTGATCCCTGTAGGCTGAGTATTGACTTAGAAAATCACATATTATCTATGTTCAATTTTATTTTTATTCATTTTATTAATTATTTCCCAAATTACATTTTAATCTGGTTTGACCTGTACTCAGGAGTGGGGCCCCACTCTCTCAGGTGACCCACATTTTACACCTCTGGTCTAGGTGCCATCTAGGTTGCCATCAGGGCAAGGTGTAAAGAGGGTGATCCCAGAAATGTTAACTCTAAACAAAAGAATACACTGGAGTTGGAGAGGTGGACCTGGAAGTCATCTGAATAGAGATGATAATTGAATCTATGGGAATTAATAAGGTCACCTGGAGAGAGGTACTCATTGACACTATTCATATGACCTTGGGCAAATCATTTCACCTTGTTCAGTTGTTTTTCAGTTGTGTCTGACTCTTTGTGACTCCATTTGGGGTTTTCTTGGCAAAGATACTGGAATGGTTTGCCATTTCCTTCTCCAGCTCATTTTACATATAAGGAAACCAAGGCAAACAGGGTTAAGCGACTAGCCCAGGATCATACAGCTAGTAAACATCCAAGGCTAGATTTGAACCCCAGTCTTCCTGACTCCAGGCCTGGTACTCTATCTACTGTGCCACCTGCCTGCCGACTTGCTGGGTCTCAATTTTCCTCAATTGTGCAATGAGGAGGTAGGAGCAGATGGCCTTGGAAGTCTAGCTCTGTTGGCCTATGACAGAGTGTAGAGAGAGAGAGGGGGCCCAGGACAAAACCTGGGGTCCATCCATAATAATGGGGCATGACGTGACAGTGTAGCAAAGAAGAGTGAGAGGGAATGGTCAGATGTGTTGGAGGAGAACCAAGAGAGAGCGGTTTCCTGAAAACCCAGAGAGAAGATATGCTTAGGCGTATCACCTGCTGCAGAGGCAAAGCAGTATGGGGGCTCGGAAAAGGCCATAACATGTCTAATGCCGACATCACCATGTAGTCAGAGAACTCGAATAAGATAGTACACACAGAGCACTTTGTTAATCTTTAAATTCTCTACCAATGTTGATTATTATTCTAACATAACAATGAGAGAGGACGGCATGGTGGCTGAGTTGAATAGGATTCATGAAATATAGTTGTTATTTTTAAAAACTGACATGTATCAAGGGGTTGTGACACCTAACAGCTGCTCAGCAATCCAGCTGTTATCACCATTGGTCATTATTAGGAGCTATTTCCAGTCTGGAGCTCCATAAACTTAAGGGAGATGGGAAGGCAAAACTAGGGAGGGAGAAATTAAGAGCCACAAATTGGTGCCAAAAAGCATTTGGGGGACTGGGCAAATATTTTAGACTTAATGTTTTGTGGACAAGGATAAATGGGATTTCCCTTGCTCAGAAACTTACAATGGGTCCCCATTGCTTAACAAATCCAAATTCTTTATCCTGGCATTCAAGGTTATCTATCAAAAGAATCCATCTCTCCTGTCCAACTTCACTGCTTCTTACCTGGTGCCCTCCACTTTGGCCATGTAAGGCTTCTCACTCTTTCCAAAACATGCCTCCTCTCCTACTCAAAAACCTTCACAGGCTCCCTTTTGCTTCTGTCCTGGCATTTAAAGCTCTCTATAAAAAATCCACCTTCCAGAGAGTGAATGAATAGGATTAAGGAAGTGTTTACTATGTGCCACGCTGAACAAATAGGCAAAGGACCCAGGCAGGTTTCTCTGGAGCCATCCAACCTTGGGGTGGGGCCTTCTTTCTTACTGCACAGTTAGTGAAGGAGCCATCTTGCTCCCCTAGACATAAATGCGGGCAAAAGCCACAGCTGGTGCCGAATAAGGTCATTTTGAAGACACCACTAGGTCTGGTTATGCAGCCAATGGAAAAAGGCTGATCCCACCCACATGGTAGGACAACACAGAATGTCCGTGTATGCTCTAGTCCTCATGATTTTCCTAGAAGTGGCTTCCTTCCAGCCTGTTACATGGAAAGATACAATCTCAGGTGGTCTAGGAATACACCAGAATCACATTATTCAAGCAAAGTCCAACTCTTCCAGGAAGCCTTCCCTGATGACTCCAGCTTTTACTGAATGTGCCCTTCCCAGGCACTTAGAGCAATGTCAATCTCTTTCATTAGCATCCTGTACTTAGAAGCTATACCACTCATTTGGGTTCTTTATTAGGACCAGACAAGCTAAAGCTGGAAGGGACCTCAGAGGTTGTCCACCTCTCATTGGACAGAAAAAGAAACTGAGGACCCGGGAGATATGAAGTGACTTTCAATATCAATAGTAAGTCACAGAGCCAAGGTTACATATTACCTCTATAACTCAAATTTATATGTAATTTAAAGCACTGCATGGTTTGGCCTTTTTCTTTCGTTCTAGTCTTTTAAACATTACTTGCTTCTGTTTACTCTTTGGTCCATCCATAGAGGCCATCTCGCTGTTCCTCACACATGATTTTCCATCTCCTTTCTCTGTGTCTTTGTCCTGGCAGTTCCTCCTGCCTGGAATGCCTTCCTTTCCAATCTCTGACCATTAGAATCCTTGGCTTCCTTTAAGATCAGCTCAAATGCTGCCATCTCCTATAGGGGTCTTTTTCTAGTCTCCCTTGTGGTTTTTCCCCCCCAGGCTTCCTTGTTGCTACTGCCATCCCTGTTAAGGCCACTTTCCATTTACTCAATATTTGTCTTTTATGTGCTGATCTATATATGTGTCATCTCCTCTATTTAGAGTGTAAATTCCTTGGGAGCAGAAACTGGTATTTTTGGTTTTGTTGTTGTTATTGTTTTTATGTTTTGGTATCTCCAACTTAGCACAGTGCCCAGCACATACTAAACTCTTAATAAATGCTTATTGCTTGATTAATAACTATGGAATTGGTTTCTTTGTGTTTTGTTGTGCCAATGAGATTGAGTCTAGGGGCAAGGACCATGTGATAATTTTAGTATCTCCTGAGATACTTTGTGATGTTCTTCCCATAGCAGGGGCTCCAAAAATATTTGAATGAATGAATGTGTGAAGTTTTGAGAAAGAATGTGAAGGACTGGGGAGATGGTGTTGTCTTCACTGAATTTCACGGTGTGCCAAATTCTGCTGTGGCAAGAACAGGTATACCTGTGCAAGGTATCTCAGGAGACATAAAAATGAGTAAAACACATGGTTCTTGCTTTTAGACTGGAAAAATCTCATTGGCATAACAGCACATGCACATAAAAATCAATTCCATGGTTATTAATTAATCAATAAACATTAATTAAATCAGGGGTGGGGAACCTGCCCTGAGGCCACACCTTGAATTAAATGTTTAGTATGTGTCGGGCACTGTGCTAAGTTGGAGAAATAAAAAAAAACAAAACCAAAAACAGAAAACTCAGAACACCAGTTCCTGCCCTCAAGTAGCTTAGTGAGAAAAATATACAATTTGGCAATGAAAGATTTCTTCCTCCTCTTTTTTTCACTTTTAATAAACATTTTATTTATTGACCAACAAAGTCGTTCTAAAACCGTAGCTTCTGGAAGAACCATTTGTTTTTGCCTGTCTCGTACCTTTCTTCAAATTTGACCTTGGCCTCCCTACCTGCGCCCAAGGCATGGCTGTAGGGCGTGGCGGAGGTCCCATCATCAATGCCCTTGACAATGATGGCTTTGCACCCAGAGTACCAGTTGGCCAGACCAGCACCACCTTCCGGGGTTTCATGAACTTGCCCATTTTGACATGAAGCGGGTCAGTCCCAGAGCCAAAAGTCTTCCTCCTCTTGAACCCTTTTTCTCCACATCAAGCACCTGTGTTTGGCATCTGGTCAATGGGCTTGTCTTTCAGTCACCTTCATTGTTCCTTGTGATGAGCGGTAAATAATACTTCCTGCGTCTGTCTCAGCTGTCACTCAGAGCTCTTAAGCTGCACTATCTGGAGCTGAGATCACAGCTTCATTTGACAGGTGAGGGAATTAAAGCCCGGGTGCCGGGGCGGGTGGGGCTGGTCAGGAATAAAGCTGCCTGAAAGCTCTGTCCTCCTGGCTAATTGCTCCACGTGCCTGTTATTTTGTTTTGGGTTTTCTTTCCTTTCCCTAGAGATGATCACTTGGCAGTCTTCCCTTTGTAAGTTTGTGTAAAGCATAGATTTTGGGTTTTTTTAAGTCTGTAAGATGTAACTGAAAAAGAAAAAACAGCTTCTCCCTGTAGAATGTGGAGAGAAAACATAGGCTTTGGAGTACAGTATTAGAACCACCTTAAAGCTGGAGGGCAACGTGGAGATAATTTTGTATGTTCCCCCCATCCCCCATTTTACAGGTAATAGGATCATAGATTTAAAGTTGGAATCAATCATTATGTATTTATTATTTACTTACCATGTTTCAGGCACTGTGGTAGCTGCTGGGCTTATTAATACAATGAATCCCCACTGACTTTGTTGCTGTTCAATTGTTTTAGTCACGCCTGACTCTTTGGGACTCCATTGGGGTTTTCTTGGCAAAGATACTGGAGTGGTTTGCCATTTCCTATTCCAGCTCATTTTACAGATGAAGAAACTGACGCAAACAGGGTAAAGTGACTTGCCTAGGGTTATACAGCTAGACAGTGTCTGAGGCCAGTTCTGAACTGAGGAATGCCTGACTATAGCCCTGTGCTCTATCTACTGTGCTATCTAGCTGCTCTCATTTTACAGATTAGGAAACTGAGGCCATGAGGGTTGAAGCCTTTGGGTCATGCAGCTACTCAGTGGCAAAACTAAGGATTAAATGCAGGCTTTCTGTCCCCAAATTCAGTTCTCTTTCTGCCTCTCTCTGAATCAGCCACAGTTCAAATATCAACTCTGCTACTTACTTTTATGTGACCTTGCAGCAAATTAAGTTACTTTGCCTCTTTGGGTAGTTTCACCATTTGTAAAATGAGATGGTTTCACTACATAGAAGCTTTCTATAATCCCTTGTATTTCTACATACTGTGGTCTTATGATAGATGATGAATGGTCACCAGAGAGCTGCCTCTGTGTGTGTGTGTGTGTGTGTGTGTTTTGCACAAATTGGTTGGGCTGAGGAAAGGCAGTGTGGTCACAGAAGAAAATTGGAGTCCCTTCTATACAATGAAATGTAGTGAGATCCATACCTTACAGAAAGTGGGCATTTGGCACAGGGCCCATGTTTAGCGGGCTCTCCTTGCCAGCTGCCTTTTTTCCCCCCCGTGGTCACTTTACTTTGGTTTTCATTACTCCAACCACTGTCCCCACATCTCTCCTGCCCCTTCTCTTGCTGTCTTCCCTTTCTCCTCCTCACTCCAACTTTTCTGATTTCCTGGAAGCTTCTGGGGTCCAGTCCCTATTCTCTTCAGAGAAGTTGTTAATTGCCTGCCGTTGGGCCAGCCAGGCTCTGGGAGGGTGATAGTCGATTCCTTGCCTGGGATCAGATAACACCACTTGTGTCTGAGTTCATGCAGCATGTTCCCCTGTCAGGGATTCCACAAATATCTCCCCGAGGTAAAAAAGGAAAGCAGGCTGAACTCTGGCACCCAGTGTGAGCTGCTAAATCCCAAGCAAGGCTCTGGAGAAAGCAGGCTGCTTGGGAGCATGTGTCCATAGAACCCTCGCCCCTCGTGCCGGCACAGACCACCCCCCTTGCCGGCCAGCCTGTCTCCTTCCGTAACTTCCCATCTGGCTTGATTTATGCCCCTCTGTTGCTTTGACATGTTCCTCGGGTGAGCGGGGGGGATTGGTGATGCTCCGCCACATGGGCTGCCCACCATGTCTAATGGATACCGTACTCTGTCCCAGCATCTCAATGACCTGAAGAAGGAGAACTTCAGTCTCAAGCTGCGCATCTACTTCCTGGAGGAGCGCATGCAACAGAAATATGAGGCCAGCCAGGAAGATGTCTACAAAAGGGTGAGTGAAGCAGGCCTGGGCCTTCCCTATTGAGGGTCGAGTCCTGGCTGTGGCTGTGCATGGGCTGGGAAAGCGCGGTTCGAGGTAGGCTTGCTTAGTGTTGTCAAGCTTGTTCTGGCTCTGTCCAGCTCAGTTTGACCTGTCAGGGTCTGGAAGTCATGAAGGAGGAGAGAGAGAGAGAGAGAGAGAGAGAGAGAGAGAGAGAGAGTGTGTGTGTGTGTGTGTGTGTGTGTGTGTGTGTGTGTGTGTGTGTGTGTGTGTGTGTGTGTGTGTGACTGTGAGTGTGTGAGAGAGAAGGAAGGAGAAAGAATTTGGTTCACTGTGAAATTCAGTGATGATAAAATGTGGAAATGATTATATAACTAAGCACCTCGGGTTTTTGCAGTTATTTGCATATGTTTGCAAATATTTGGCATATTTGACAGGAGAATTTTTGGTGTCAGGGAGGCTGAATGGGTTGCTTCTGCCTTGAGATGAAGGACAAGCAGAATCGTAGAATGTTGGAAGGGACCTCACAGCCATCTAGTGCAACTCACACATGGAAGGAATTCCCAGTAGAACATACCCGATAGTCCAACCTGGACTCACAAACCTCCAAGGTGGGGAAATCCCCCACTTCTTGAGGCAGCCCATTGCACTCTGGGACTGTCATCAAGCCCAAATTTGTCCTTTTGCAACTTCTGCCCATTATGGCTAATTCTACTCTCAAGGGGACCCGTCTTTCACCATCTTGGTTGAAACAGTCCTCACTCCCAGGTGGGAAGAGGAGTGTCTTTCACAATGTGCCATTTGGTTAAAAGGCCTCAGAGGAGGTAGAAGGGAAGGTCAGGGAAAAAAATCTTGACTCCAATGAACTTGAAATTTGGTTAGCGATAAGGCCTCTGTGAGGGAGAAATCAGACTATAAGCTTCATGGAATGAAGGCTCCTCTCAGGGCAGATTAAAAACTGGCATCTACCAGGCAAATGGAGACCCAAGTAATTATTCAGTGAATTCTATCAATGTGAACAGCTAACTGGATAACTCCCTTGTTCTCTGTCCCCACCCTCATGTTTTAGTCAGAGCTCTTTGGGTGCAGCAAGCATGTACTGGATTTACTAGATAGTTATGCAAACTGACCCCAGTTATTTTGTATGTTGCATGGCCAGTGTCTTGTTTGAAGGGATTTGAAATAAATGGAAAGGGACAGTCAGGCGAAGAATAGGACCCACGCAAGTAGAAAGCGGGTGGTTTGAGCAGAAAAGATTTTGCCACTGGCCCTGAATGTTACAGGAGTGTTAAAATTCAACATGACCAATGTTTGTTAAGTATCTGTTACATGTAATCATATTGTATTAGTCTGTCTGTCTAAATGTTTTACCTTTTCCTTCAGTAGAATGTAAACTCCTTATTCATAAGGACTGATTTCTTTTTGGCTTTATGTTTTCAATGAAGGTTTGTATATTTGGGAAGGGGGAGGTGATATATATATATATATATATATATATATATACATATGTCAAAAAACAAACATTTTTAAAGTACCTACTACGTGTGAAGCACTGTACTATTATTTGGGGATAAGAAGGCAAACAAAAAAAACAATCCCCATACTTAAGATATGAGGGGAGATAACATATACTTATGTAAGTATATAGAAAGAAAAAATAGTTAATACAAGTAATCATATTCTAAATTATACAATTAGAAATTCTCTATATAATTCTATAGCTAGACATGCAAGGTAATATAAAGTAGTATGTATTAGCAGGGGTGGGGGGCACCAGAAGAGACTTCATGGAGTGGTGCTTGAGATGAATTTTGAAGGAATTTGGAGATTCTGAGGCAGAGGTAAATGAAGAGTGCATTCTAAGTAACTGGGGCTGGATAATCCATACTAAAACAGAGGGCTGGGAGGGGCAGTAGAAATGCCAAGTGGCTGGATTTCAGAGTACAGATAGAGGAATAGTGAATAACAAAGAGAGAAAGGTAGGTTGGAGCTAAGTTGAGGGGAACTTTTATTTTAGAGAAGTTTGATTTTAGAGGTAAGAGGGAACCACTGGAATTTATATTGCTCAAGGAAATAATATGGTCAGGCTTATGCTTCAGAAATGCCACTTTGAAAGCTAATGCAGAGCATTCATTTGAAGGGGGAGAGAATTGAGGCAAGGAGACCAAATAAATAGGAGGCTGTTGAAATAATCCAAAGGAGAGGTGTTGAGGGCTTGAACTAGAAGGGTGGCCCTGTGAGGAGGGGGCTAATGGGATGCAAGAGACGTTACATAAGGTCAATTTGACAAGACTTTGAAGTCGATCGGCTGGCTATGTGGGGTGAGAGAGACGAAGCTGAGATCCAGAGAGGCAGTGTTGCCTAATGGATAGAACACTGGACTTAAAATCACAAAGATTTGGGTTTATATTCCACCTCAGACACACTAGCTGTGTGTCCTTGGACAAATCATTTAACCTTTTTCAGCCTTAGCCTCCTGAGGTTGTAAAAGGGGGCTATTAATACCTATAGAATTTACTTGACAGGGTTGTCGTGAGGGTCAGATGAAGTGATATACATAAAGTACTTTGC
This sequence comes from Phascolarctos cinereus, assembly GCF_003287225.1. Taxonomy (NCBI): domain Eukaryota; kingdom Metazoa; phylum Chordata; class Mammalia; order Diprotodontia; family Phascolarctidae; genus Phascolarctos; species Phascolarctos cinereus. Next base: position 46,863,583 of record NW_027555958.1, on the reverse strand, counting down.
GGACCTCAAAGGACAGCTGCTGCTATTTGTCATCAATGAAGGAACTCCCAGTTTGGAAACTCCCTCAGATGCATATGAGCAATCCATCTGTAACCTGTGCTCTTAGACAGCTGTCTAGGGAGCTGGATAAACAAATGCTTGCTGGTTTGAATCTCAAGCAGATTTGTTCATTTTTGCAGAGACTTGTGGGGAGCCATGTCTGTTAGGCTCTGAAGAGCCAGGGGTAGTGTGGTGGGAATTACCTAAATAATTTGGCAGAAAGCTAGGTTTTAGCTTTTGAAATATCTGCATAATTAACTCCCTTTTTTTGGACAAGAACACTCCACTTTTGTGAGACAGCAATATATTTTGCCTTCTTCTGGAGATGTCTCCCCAGTGAATTGACATGCTTTGGGAGTCATAATGTAATTGCACTTAATGAAATGACTTGCCCCAGGTAGAATTGTTCCTGACATCTAGGCAGCACCCCTTCACATTGTCAGAATCCAGCCTAAGTACAATCCTGCCTAAGTTTTATATTACAGATAGATAGACTAGGTAGTCACCAACATGATAACATTTGAAAACTGCTTCCATCTTCCCCATACCACACCTGCCCCCCTCCAAATTTGCTTTCCACTCCCTCAGCCTAAAGGTAGCTATGTGATGGGGTGGCGAGAGTGCTGGGCCTGGAGTTAGGAAAGACCTGAATACAAACCCAGCCTTAGACACTTCTTATCTGTGTGACCTTGGGCAAGCCATGAAACCTTTGCCTCAGTTTCCTCATCTGTAAAATGGCAGTAGTAATAGCACCTACCTTCAAGGGTTGTTGTGGGGATCAAATGAGATAATAATCATAAAGCACTCAGCCCAGTGCCTAGCACACAGTAGGTGCTTAATAAACTCTTGTTCCCATCTCTCCCTTCTTTAGCCCTATCTGAAATTCCCACATCTCCTTTGGGATAAGGCCTTGCTAGTTAATACTAGTGAGACATACATATCTGTATGTTTTTATATGTATGCAGGTTATATATACATGTTATATATACATATGTGTTATACATACATTACAGATATAATGCTGCTGTTACATGATGGGGTAACATTAAGTTGTTCTTAGGTTACAGAGTTTAGTGATATATGTGTGTAAATATATATGTATATGTGTATGTATATATGCATATATATGTGTGTATGTGTATATACACACATATGTATTTTCCAGTTCAATCCCCTCACTTTACAGAAGATACTGAGGTCCAGAGAATTCAGTGATTTTATTCAGAGTTCCGTATCTGGTAAATGGCAGACACAGGGACTCCAAATTCATTTATCTTTCCCACTGTACTAGGCTACTTCTTGAAGGTGAATGAGTTTTTCATCATATTAGCCAATTTCATAGAGCATTTATAGAGTAGCTTTTGTTGTTCTTCGGTTGTGACCGACTCTTTGTGATCCCATTTAAGGTTTTCTTGGCAAAGATATTAGACTGCTTTGCTATTTCCCTCTTCAGGGATTCCAGTGGGTCCATTCTGTCAGGCAATCAGAGGTTAAGGTTGCCCAGGGTCACATAGCTACAAAGTACCTGGGGCTGGATTTGAACTCAGGTCTTCCTGACTCCAGACCCAGTGCTCTATCCACTGAGCCACCAGCTGCCTCCTATTGAGGCTGCTAGATACAAAATACTATGCTAGGTGATGAATGAATGAGATACAGCATCAAGTTGGTGCCTTTGAGGAACTCACAATCAGCAAAGTACTACTGGGGGGAAAAGACCCCAAATAAAAATGGAATAAACCCTCCCCTGAAAGTACTTCCATTCTACTTGGATATAATCAAGTAGAAGATAAAATGAATATACAAACAAAGCAGAGAGAGGTGCTAGTTAAACTAGCTACATTATTTCATTGAATCCTTACAATGATTCACTAAGGTAACTACTGCAAGTATTATTATCAAAGACCACCCCCTACAGGAAGCCTTTCCCAATTCATCCTGACTCTAGTGTCCCTTCCCAAGTTACTTTGTATTTATTATATATGTTTTATAGTCACTTAAATGTGTACATGTTGTTTTCCCCTGCTAAGATATCCTTGACAGAAAACTCCTTAAGGATTGGGATGGTTTTATTTTTGGTTTTCTATCCCATACACTATGCTCACATTAAGCAGTTAATAATCGCTTGTTGATTAATTATCCCCATTGTACAATGAAGAAACTGAGGCTCAGAGTCAAAGTTTAAACCCAGGTCTCTTTTGATACCAAGTCCAGAACTATTTCTGCTACACTACAAATATATAATAATAAGAGGCCATGTGAATTGTAATTCTATGTGTAATATATACAATATGTATATATAACATGTATATATGTATACATATATATCTACATATTATATGTACAATATGTACATAGAATTACAATAGGTAATTCTATATATAATATATGCAATATGTATAATAATTATCATATATAATATACAATAAATGCTTTCAGGTGGATTTGTATTTCATTAACTGTGACAACAGCCAAATGTATTTGAAAGACAAACTGTGACACCTGTTATTTTTATTCAGGCAACTGATAATATATTTCCTGAAAAAATGGTACTGTGTATGTATTTTCAGACCTCTTGCAATAACTATACAGTCTTACCCCGGGGTTCATACACAATCTACAAGTTAGATCACCGGTCTAGAATATGGGACAAAACCCAATAGTGGGAGAAAAAGGAAGCCTCACAGTGGGGACTTCTGGGCAATTGGGAGAAATATGGGTGGCTGGCAGGTGGAGAAGCTGAAAACAAACATCCTACTATACTTTAAGGCCAGTCCTTATGCAAGTCAAATACACACATGTATAATATTCACTTTCCATTGTCACTTAACTCTAATATTGTGACCAACCTATAGTGTTCAATTTTTGTCCTCCAGTTCAGTAGGCCACTTGAGTTTTATAGATGGCATGTCTGTTGACAGGGACTTTAGGGGAGGGGAGTATAAATAGTTTAAGGCACAAAAAAGCTCTTGTGGGATCCAGGAGACCTTGATTCAGATCCTAGCCCTACCATTTTCTTATTATTATACAAGTATGTATACAAGTTGTATACAAGTCACACAGCCTTTCTGAGCCTCAGTTGCATCAACAAGTCATGAGGCATCAGGAAATTCTCAAAGATGACACAGAATGAAAATAGTCCATATTGGAGGGATTGCAAAAAAAACTTAGGTACTCAAATGATTCTCTGATCTCATTGGCGTAGGAGTTCCCCCCAACAATGCAGATTGCGATCCATTTGTGCCTGCCCATCCTGGGAGACCCTAGTTCAAAGGGGGCCAGTGGAGCATTCTGGCCATCTGTCTGTCTGTCTGTTATCCCTCACATATGACCAGTCCATTTTCTCTTTCATTATATAGTTCTTTGATGATATCCCTTGTTCCTGTTCTTCAGAATTCCTTGTTGGTTATATAGATATTATGGTCTCTGATCACACCTGCCATCACCCTCTGTGTGATGGCTTTCTTCAGTCCTTCAGAGACAATTGCATTCCAGGTTTCAATGCTATTATACAGCAATGCGGATAAAATGTTCATATTCAAAAAAAGGGTCTTTGCTGGGATGGCAAGCTTGGAGTCAGTGCAAGTGTTTTTCAGTTTCCTAAAATCCATTTTCTCTCTGTATTGTCTGCCCCAGACACACAAACATATATGTATATACAGACAATCCCAGAAGTCTTAGTGCAGTTTTAAGTTTTAATAACTTCAGAAGTAAAAATGCTACAAACTTAACAGAAACAACTCTTGAAAGGCTAACCGTATAAAAATTTTAAATATCCGTATTTTAAATATCAACATGTTTCTTAAAGTTCAGCATAACCAGTGTGTTGTACTAGGCATTGCTGTCATTGATTTTCAAACTTTAGGTGATGGAGTTGATGGAGCACTGGGTTTGGAATCAAGAAGACCTGAGTTCAAGTCCAGTCTCAGAAACTTCCTAGCTGTGTGAATTTGGGCAAGTCACTTAACCTCTGTTTGCCACTAGAGAAGGAAATGGCCAACGACTCCAACATCTTCGCCAAGAAAACCCCACGGACAGACGTCCACAGGGTCATGAAGAGTCAGACATGACTAAACAACAACATTAATTGCTGCTCAATGACTGAGGATTGAAGTCATAGTCTTAGCCTAAAGATCATCTAAGGTTTTGATGCAGACATGGCAGCTTTAATGTCAACCCACAAGAAAAATTCTAATGGAGATAAAACAAATGACTGAGGTGGACAAGCAAGAGGACCTTCTTTACTCATCCACCTGGTCTGAGAAAGGGTCATCCCCAAAATGAAATTAAAATAAAAATCCATTATTCAAAATTCAGAAAACTAAAGTATAAGAGAAATTTAAATAACCTTAAAATGATGTTTTTATAAATTTGTGGCATCTATACTTCTAAAGTTATTAAAGCTTGAAACTGTGCTATAACTTTTGAGATACCTTGTGTATACAGACAGATATACATCTATATCTATTTGTGTTATGTGTATGATTGAATAATCTCTGTAGGGTGTCCATTCAGATGCACTCTGAAATCTAGACTGTAGAAAGTCTTTATTTGAGGGGCAGCTAGGTGGTGCAGTGGATAGAGCACTGGCCCTAGAGTCAGGAGGACCTGAGTTCAAATCTGGCCTCAGACACATGACACTCACTAGCCGTGTAACCCTGAGTAAGTCACTTAACCCTGATTGCCTCACAAAACAAAACACGGAGAGAGAGAGAGACAGACAGACAGACAGACAGACAGAGAAAGAGAGAGAATCTTTATTGGGTCTTTCCAGTGGACAGGTCCACTCCTTTGAGTGATTGCAGATCTCTTCCAAGAGGCTTTGAAATGTTTTGTGGTTTAATGTGATCATTACAATGTTATACAGAAACTGGAGCATCTGGAGGACCTGCCATCAGGAAGGAATTCTTCTTTGACCTAAACTCAGCTTTAAATCTCCTTGTGGCAAATACTTTTAGTGAGCATACAGCTCCTTGTTTTATGCTTGCTTGTTATTTACTGTCAGAGAGTCATTGAATAGAGTCATTTCTATTATTTTATCCCCTAAGGACTATTGAATGATCTGGGCATGTGATTTAAAGACACCTTGTTATAAGAGAGCCCATCAGGTGGTGTTTTGTTCTACTAAGTTGAATGGGTATATAAGTGTTTTTTTTAAATCAATACAATAAGCAAAAGGGAAATTTTATATTCTCGATATCTTTCCATTAATTGTGTGATGGAAAAGATGGGATAGGAAAAGCAGCTGGAGAGGATCAAGTGTGTGTGTGTACATATACGTGTAATACATAAATACACATACATTTATTTTTGTTGTTTTTTAGTCTTTTCAGTCATGTCTGACTCTTCATGCCTTCATTTGGGGTTTTCTTGGCAAAAATACTGGAGTGGTTTGCCCTTTCCTTTTCCAATTCACTTTTACAGATGAGGAAAATGAGGCAAACAGGGTTAAGTGGCTTGCCCAGGGTCATACAGCTAGCAAGTGTCTGTGGCCAGATTTGAATTCACATCTTCCTGACTCCAGGCCCAGCATTCTATCCATTGTACCACCCAGTTGCACCATATATACACCTACATATGTACAGGTGCGTATATGTACACACAAACACATGTGTGTACATGTATGCCCACATACATGTGCACACTTATACGCAGAGATACAGACACACACATACAAGGAAGAAAGGAGGGAAAACATCTGTGCTAAAAATGCTAACATTGTGAGGGCACTTTAAAAAGATATTTAAAGGAAGGGAAGGTATCAAAAGTGTGGAAATATTCTCAGCCTTAAGTGGGACCAAGAAAACATGAACAACTACTGACTTATGTAGAAATCAAGACATACAATTGGTGGAATTGATCTGACCATTCTGTAAACGAATTTAGAATTATACTTTTTTTTTAAAAAGTGGCAAAAATGTTTGTGCCCTTTAATCCAGAGAACCCAGTTCCACACAGATAGCCCAAGGCAGTCAGTAATAAAAAGCTCTCTGTGTCTACGATTTAACTTTTCAGTATTCCCTAAATTGTATACTACCTTCTCTTCATAATTCACAGTACCTTCTCATAATGCACAGTAACTTCCATGTTTAGCTTTTCCATGTTATTTCTAGAATTTTGGGTTCCCTATAATTTCGTATCCACTTAATGATTCTGAGAGGTCAGCCTAGACTATGGTAGACATGGGCAGCTGTTTAAGTAAAACTTGAGTAACTGTTTGGGGAAGAGAGGGAGGGGAAGAAGAGACATACTTCATTTCAATTAGAATTAAACCTCATTAATTCAGATCCCACCAAATTAGAATTTGAAATAATTCTAAGGATACTTTTTGAGCAAAGTATTCAAAATAGGTAGTATATAAATCAGGATTTAAATGTTTACAGAACATTATGCAATATAAATTAATTAATTTACCCTCATTTTATTTGAGACAAGCCACTTGTCCTAGCTTATATAATATTTATATGACTTGAAAGTACATTACTATGATTTTATTTTTTTAGTTCTATAGTTGTGATTTTTAATTAATTCAGAGAGGACTCCCATTTTACGGACCTGTTATTCTTAATGAGGCTTTATTCGAGCTGTCATAAATCAGCTCCTGGCCTCTCTCTCTCTTTGTCGTTTGAACTCCGACACACATACACAGGAGCACACAGCTCCCCAGAGAAGCCAGGGATCTGGTTAACTCCAGTCCAGTCTAAATTTAGCTCCTTAATCTAATTTCTGCCTAAAACAGGCAGGGCATTGGCTTCTGACACCAAAGCTTTAAATATAGCTCCCCGTGCAGACACTTCCCTTTTGAGGGCATTCTCCTTGGGACCGCCATCCTCTGGCTTGCTCTGTATCCCACGTGGCTTTTTGAAATTTGCTCCTGCAAGGTGACTTACGTAAGGTTCATTTGTTAATAGCAGTGTAATGATGCTTGTACTACCTCACAGGGTTGTTGCCAGGCTAAAATTTAAAAAATAGTATTGTACTATACAAATGTCTGGCTGGTGGAAGCAATCATTGTTCTCATTTGAGTAGTTGTACTAATAAGCCTTCCCTAATCTCTCCTACTTCTAGTGCCTTCCCTATGTTAATTATTTCCTATTTATCCTGTCTATAGCTTCTTCATATATATTTATTTGCATATTTTTGCTCCCATTAGATTGTAAGCTTCTTGAGGACAGGGACTATCTTTTGCCTCTTTTTGTATCCCCAACACTTAGCACAGTGCCTGGCCTGTAGTAGGCATTTAACAAATGTTTATTGATTGATTGATTGATTGAGATAGTAGTTTAATTCAGATTTTTATGGAAGAAGAGCAGTCATTTTATACAGTGGAAAGACCTGGGTTCCTAATAAAATGTAAGCCCTTTGAGGGGAGGTATTGTTTTGTTTGACTCTGTATCCCCAGTGCAGTCCTTGTACCCAGTACACACTTGATGAATGTGGAACTGGAATCCTGACTCTGATACTTAGTAACTGTGTGACCATGGGCAAATCATTTAACTGCCTTGGGCCTCAGTTTCCTCATCTGTAAAATGGTTATAAAAATACCTATAGTTGTTTCTCATAGGTATATTGGGATAAAATGAGATAACATATGCTAAAGTATAAAATGTATCAGTTATGATCATTATTAATTACCTCAAAATAATATCCCTAGCACCATGCTTTGCATTTAGTAGGCACTTAATAAATGCTTACTGACTGACTGGCTGGAAAAAAAAAAAGAGAAGTTTCCAAATTCCTGGACTTAGGAGTGAGCTTTTAGTATGGCTTCCCCTGGTCCTCATAACACTGTTAAATGTTCCCCATTTCCATATTAGGAATGACCCAATTTTTAAAATAAATTAAGTAGCACACCATGGAGTCTTTGGCCTTCCCCCAAAAATTTGTCCATGGACCCTCAAATACTATTATTGGTTCTGAACCCATAATCGACAGTTATGTTGACCATATTTTGAGAAACACTGATCAAAGAAAGGTCTTGCTCTTTGTCAATGGAGAGGTTCCTACTTGAGACAAATGTCATATATATCATCCATTCAACCCCAGTGATCATAGCAGAGTAGTAGGCATTAATAGCTAGAGAAATGACAATAAATAATATTTCTAATTTACTACTTTGACCACGTTCCTCCTGTATTCACAAGCTTATGACATAAGTTCACACCATACGTCCATTGCCAGGGCACTACTTAAAGAAAAGTAGTAGTGCTCCCTGTTTTTTGTGTACATTAATCACATATTCCCAAGTTTTTTAAAAGGTGCAGTGGAAAGAGAGGTGAATCTTCAGTGTTCAAATGCAGACTTTGTAACTTAGTATCTATGTGGCCAGCTAGGTATATAGAACATAGTGCATAGAATGCTGGACCTGGAATTAGGAAGACTCATCTTCCTGGGTTCAAATCCGACCCTCTGACACTTACTAGCTGTGTGACCCTGGGCAAGTCACTTCACCCTGTTTGCCTCAGTTTCCTCATCTGTCAAATGAGCTGGAGAAGGAAATGGCAAACAGTTCCAATATCTTTGCCCAGAAAATCCCAAGTCGCCAAGAATAGGACACAACTGAAAGGATTGAGTGAAACACCTGCGTTACCTCTCTGGGTCTCAGTTTCCTCATCTTTAAGCAGAGGAGATTGGACTAGGTGACCTCTAAGGTGCCTTTCAACTCTAGAGTTATGACCCCTCTGCTCCCTAAACATCTAATGGTGAAAGCCTAAGTATTTCTAAGCTCCTGTTTCTGGCGTGAGACAATGAGTAGAATAAACTGCAAATATCCTTCAGCTGAGTACAGACCACCCCCAGAGAGATGGGCTTGTTAATGTTTCTGGACTGCAGCTGTTCTTGGGAACAATTTCTGCGTGCTGACTTGACTAACTTTGGTGTTGTTGATTATCTAATCCCGTGTTTTCACACGCTTCCTCGACGTCATCTTTCCCCTTCCCCGCCCTCATCCCCAACCAAAAACCCGCCTGAGCCTGGAATGTGTGAAATCTGCTGCTCTGTGTTAAATGCTCAGTCTCTAAACAGTAAACACAGCATCCTATTTTACCTCTGCATTGATTGGCCTGCTATTCTGAGGGCCTTTTGGAGGACAGACTGAGAACTGAATTGGGAATGTTCTCCACCAGTGGGTTGAGCTTCAGGCATCATAAAAGACCCAGGTAAAACTGAGGTTACAAATGTTTAATACTGCAGGGTAACAAAGAAGTCTAATAAGTAAAACCTTTGAACAAGAATGAGGATGCTTGTGGTTTTGTTCTTGTGTAATTTTTTCTTAGCTGCCCTGAACAGGTTTTTGTTTTTGTTTTGTTAACCAGTGAAATGGGTAGATACTTTTCCCAGAGGAACTTTGTGAGTTTAAGGTGATCCCTGAAGACGGGTACAAAAATCTCTTTATATGGTTGCTTGCTGTTGGTTTTTATTTCCTCTCAAATTTTTTTATTTTGCCCCTTCCCCCCAATTATTCTGCTCTTTCTTTCCTGTAATAGCAGCCCCTTCCTCCTTTTGTTTCCCATGTTACCATGCTCTGTCTGAGTCCTCATAGTCAAATCAGAATGACAGACTGAAAAAATTATCTGGATTAAGCTAATCACTGGAATTATTTAATGGGGATTATTAGGTCAAACAGATTCTTTTTTTTTTCTTTTTTAAATCAGGTTTGGGACCAGAATCATCTAGCTAACTGCCCAAACTCTTAATTTTGCTTTGCCCATCTAAACAATGGAAGAAAAGGAAGGGATTCAAATGGCAGGAAATTCACTCACTCCCCCTATCCCTGGCCTGCCTCAGTAGAAATGCCTATTTTCTATCAAAAAGAAATTGGGAGTTTAGTTCACCGAATTTCTTTTTGGCCTGCTGCCTAAGTTCTTTTAGCTCTGGCCTGATTTCTCTCAGCCCCTGGACAGGGAAGCATGTCAATTTGTATGCTAAGCCTGTGTCAGAAATCAGGAGGTTTGTGCAGTGAGACTAAATTCCCTTATGAGCTGTCCAGAAGGACACCAGGGTGCTGCCTACTGGTATTAGTTACTTGGAGTGACCTGATTTTTAAAGTATTTTCCTCCAATTGCACTTTAAAACAATTTTTAAAAAAAGTTTTGAGTTTCAAATTCTATCCCACCCTCCTTCTCCTCTCCCCTCCCTGAGACAGTAAACAACTTGATGTAGGTTATACATATGCAATCATGTAAAACATTTCCATATTAGGAATGACCCAATTTTTAAAATAAATTAAGTAGCACACCATGGAGTCTTTGGCCTTCCCCAAAAAATTTGTCCATGGACCCTCAAATACTATTATTGGTTCTGAACCCATAATCGACAGTTATGTTGACCATATTTTGAGAAACACTGATCAAAGAAAGGTCTTGCTCTTTGTCAATGGAGAGGTTCCTACTTGAGACAAATGTCATACATATCATCCATTCAACCCCAGTGATCATAGCAGAGTAGTAGGCATTAATAGCTAGAGAAATGACAATAAATAATATTTCTAATTTACTACTTTGACCACGTTCCTCCTCTATTCACAAAACTTCGATAAATAAAAGCCCTCTACAATCTGGCTCTGATATGCACTCCTGGTCAGTCAGTGAACGGGTACTTATTAAGAGTCTACTATGTGCCAGGCACTGTGTTAACTACTAGACATACAAAGAAAGACAAAAAATAGTAACAGATCTCAAGGAGCTTATAGCCTTAGAGGGAGATAACATACAAACAGCTATTCACAAACAAGATATAGACTGGATAAACTGGTGATTATCTGAGAGGGAGTGGACTAATTATTATTTATGATAAGATTGTTTACTATAACATATACTTATATGTTATTCAGTCATTTTCAGTCATGTCTAGCTCTTCATGACCCCATTTGGGGTTTCTTAGCAGAGATACTGGAGTGGTTTGCCATTTCTTTCTCCAGCTCATTTGACAGATGAGGAAACTGAGGCAAACAGGGTAAAGTGACTTGCCCAGGGTCACACAGCTGGTAAGTGTCTGAGGCCAGATTTGAACTCAGTAAGACAAGTCTTCCTGACTCCAGGCCCAGCACTCTATCTGTTGTGCCACTTAGCCGCCCCACTGATTACATAATATAATATTGTTATTATTTATAAGACTAAGGAGGACTGAGAAAGGTTTCTTGAAAAAAGTGGGACTTTATCTGAAGCTTGAAGGAAATCAGGGAAGCCCAGACATGGCAATAATGAGGAAGAGACTTCTTGGCTTGGGGGATAGCCAGTGAAATGCTTGGAGTTGGGAAATGGAGTCTTATGTGCAAGGAACAGTGAAGAAATAGTCTTATCTCATACAATTCCTTTTCATAATGTGATAGGACCATAGATCAGATCTGGAAGAGATGTTGTAATACATCCAGTTCATGTCTTTCATTTCACAGAAAATTGAGGCTTGGAGAGATAAAGGATTGATTCAAGGTCATATGATGATCAAACATCATATGCGATCTTACCCCAAGTCTTCCTGACTCTATAACTAGTACACTCTCCACAATGCCAGGCTGACTCCCATGTAATCTGTGTTCTAGTAAAACCTGTTTGCTCTCTTTACTTGGCAGTTCCCAGGGGACAGAGTGCTGGGCCTAGAGTCAGGAAGACCTGAGTTCAAATCCAGCCTTAGACACTAGCTGTGTGACCTTGGGCAAGTCACTAACTTCCATTTGCCTCAGTTTCCCCAACTTTAAAATGGGGGCGGGGTGTGATAATAACAGCACTTTTCCGGAGGATTGTTATGAGAATGAAAGGAGATAATATTTGTAAAATACTTAGTACAGTGCCTGGCACACAGTAGGTACTATATAAATACTTATTTCTTTCTCTTTCCCCTCTCATTCTCTTCCTGCTCTCACTTACCTCCATGCCTTTCCTTGTAACAATTCTCAGTCTCCTCCCTCATGGCTCGATGCAATTGCTCCCTTCTCCATGAAGCCTTCTCCAAAGCCCCAGTTAAAAATGATTCCCTTTCCTCAAATTTCTTAACCCTGGATGTCTCCTTTGCACGGTTAACCAAAAACAGCATCACAAGTCCATGAGACGTACATTACAACTGGACACGTTCAGGGGACCCATTAAGACTTACTCTGCTCTCCCTGTCACATAATTATTTGTATTCATGTGTTTCCCTTGTTTAACTGTAGGCTCCTTGGACGCAGGTTTTATTTCCTCAAGACCAATACAATCCTTTGTATTGATTTTTTTAAAAATGGGGGTGAGTAGGGAGAGGGAAGGGTAGGAAGGAGAATGAAAGAGAGAGGACACCTTGAGGGAATGTATTTATAAATAAAACACTCTAGGTCCCTAATGTCAATACAGTCGATGTGATGCTATGCTGGAGCTAATGCCTGCAGACTTTCCTAAGCCCTTGATAGCATGACATCTCCATGTTCCTTTCAGCTTTGGGGAAAAAATAAACAGATTTTGCTCACGAAATATTTAAAGCTACAAAACATTCTCAGTTAAAGGTACCTAAGGGTGATTGTAGAAGTCACTTTTCAAAGAGCAATGGAGTCTTAGACTTGGGAAGCTCGTTGTTTTTTTGTTGTTGTTGTGGTTTTTAATGTTTGATCTTAGATTCTATAGGACTTGATTTGTATAGCAGTGAAAAGGAGTTCATAACATGTCACAAAACATTCATCTGGGATCATATCAGATGAAAGTTGGTCTGTGAACACTTTAGGCTATATCACCAATAAAGCCAGAAGAAACTAGTAGAAAAGAGTGGTGGGGGTGGGTGAAACTAATTTCAATTCAAAATCCACTTTCAGCCAACCCAATGACTATGCTTAATTTGTTTCTGTGCATATACACCATGACATTTTCTTCAGTTTAGCCATGATCATTCAGACACCAACCCTGTGAACATTTCTATTTCTTTGTGCACGTGGATCCTGCTGCAGCCATGTCCACCCTGTGCTAAAGAGAAATGGAGACAACCAGCTTACCAGTCACTCCAAGATCTCCCATAGGGTGGGAAATGCCAACAAGGGTGAGAGAGCCCTGACCAATGGCAGCGAAATCTCTTGTTCCCAGGTAGCTGGAACTATAGTTAGAATAGTTACCAAGGGGACGAACTCTGAGTTTCTGCAAGCATGGACTGCCAGAAACAGTTTTCCCCTCCAAATGAGCTCTTTTTTTTTTTCTAGGAACATCTTATTGCTACCTATCCTCACTTTTCTGCCTCCTTTTTGGTCCCTTTGAATTCTGTATCTCTCCTGCTTCTCTGTACACATTTATAGGAATGGATGGGGGTCGTTGGGCAGATATATTTTATCCTAAGGGTCAGTTGAGCTCTGTGGATGGAAGTGGGTTTTATAGTCGGTCATTAAACATTTATTAAGCATCTGCTGTGTGCCAAGCACTGTGCTAAACACAGGGTAGATACAAAGAGGGACAAAAGAGGTCCCTGCCCTCAAGAAGCACCCAATCTAATGTTTTTAGAGGAATTATTTTTAAAGTAGTTTGGTATAACATAAAGAGAATGATTTAGTGGACTTGGAGTTTGAAAGACCTAAATCTTAATCTCAATTCCGATTATTTACTAAACTGTATAACCTTCAACAGGGCAGTTAGGTGGCATGGTAGATAGAGCACTGAGCCTGGAGTCAGAAGGACCTGAGTTCAAATGTGGCCTCAGACACTTACTAGCTGTGTGACCCTGGGCAAGTCACTTAACCCTGTTGACCTCAGTTTCCTTATCTGTAAAAGTGAGCTGGAGAAGGAAATGGAAAACTACCTCAGTATCTTTGCCAAGAAAACCCCAAATGGGGTCATGGAGAGTCAGACACGACTGAACAATTAACTTTCAACAAGTCACTTATTCTTCTGTGATAAGCTTTTCAGAATTTGAGAGTTCAGGAATCCAGCCTAGTTTTATAGTCTGTCCAGCCTCTGTACTCTGAGGAAAAAAGGTTCAGCTCCCCAGACCCAAAGAAGTCAGCAGTGATGCTGGCTGTGAACTTGCACTTAGTAGGACCAATGCTACCTGAGATAAGTTGTGAGTCTAATCTCCTCACACCTAGACAGACTAAGGGACAAAGCGTTTGTGTTGGGAGGCAGGGGGGCAGTTTCTTCATTGAATCATGGGGGGGTAAATAATATGTGCATTATCCAGCCCTGCATTGCTGTGACAGTCAAACTGCTAGATGCCAAGATCCTATAAAGCAAGGATTTTGTATCTCACACAGTCTCGGGTTTGGAAGGGACTTCATGGGTATCTAGTTCAACCTATACCTGAAAAAGAATTCCTTCTGTGCTATAGGCAGCAAGTTATCCTGTCAGAGGCTTCTGATTGAAGCCCAACCCAACTAAGGACAGGAGTAGCCTTGGAGCTGGCCTTCATTATGAGGACAGTTTTTCTATATCTCCCCTAACTTTACCTCTCTGCAGCCTCAACTCACCATCCTAGTTCTCTCCTCTAGAGCCAAACTGAACAAGTGTCATTGTCCCTCCCAATGGAGCCCCTTCGAATACTTGAAGGCAGTTACCATGTTCCCCTCAGTCTTCTCTTCTCCAGCCTGACCATCCCCAGTTCTGCCTTCTGTAGGGCCTGGCACAGTGCTCTGAATACAAGGGATGCGTAACAAATTCTTTACTGTATCTGTTCTATGTAATAACTTAATAAAACGGACAAAATTGAGCTGAAGATATTGTTGTCATCATTGTCATTAATAAGATATTTCAAAAGTTGAAGGTGACAATTAAACCAGAAAGCTTCATTCTAATGTGGCTCAGTTGGGCACAGTGCTGGCCTGGGAGCATGTGGGGGAAGTAGAAAGAAAACTTGGTCATCCTGGTTAAGTGCTCACATGGCAGGAGAGTCACCTCCAAAGGAAGAATGAGGTCATGGAATTTTAAGAGCTAGAAAGGACATTAGGAGTTGCCTTGTTCAACTCCTCATAATGCTACCCCAGAACCAATAAGAGATAAGCTGTGAGTCTAGTCTCCTCACACCCAGCCAGAAAAAGGCGTTTGTTGTTGGGAGGCAGGGAGGCAGTTGATTATGAGAAATTGTGAGAAACTGAAAGCCCTAATGAAGGGAAGTGATTTGCTCAAGTAACTTACTGGCAAAGCACAAGGTCCCCAAGCTCCTGGTTCAGTCTCCTTCCCATTGTAGCATGCTCCCTTGTCCTGAGAACTCCCCTGCCCTGAATGGACTGATGGAGTTTCAGGTGTTGCCCAATTCAATTCAATAGACGTTTATTTTAATTTGATTGATGCCTCTTGTGTTTAAGCCACATTCATTTCCGAAGAAATCTTTTCCTATCCCCTACTCAACAAGCCTTTTCTCATAGCGAAGATTTAAAAAGTGCATTTCATAAAAGCCAATCGATACATCAACCACATTTGACAGTGTATACAATATTCCACCCTCAGAATCCCCCATCTCTGCAATGGAGGTTGGGAGGTACGTTTTCTCATCTTTTCTCTGGGGCCAAGATTGGTCAACAAGCTTTTATTAAGCACCAGTAATTATGTGTAGGCACCATGCTAGGGAATTTATTCAGCACCTGGAGGCACCCAACACAGTAGGCTTATTTTCCTCTTCGCGGGATTGGGCATAGGGCAAGAGCTCTCAAAACTCCCGGATCAATGACTGCCTTTGGGCTCTCGCCACAGGAGTGACTCAGCCTTTGTGTGCATCCTGCTTAATACATACCTTCCACAATCCTAGAGCCTGGGCTGGAAGGAGCCTCAAGAGTTATCTGCTTCATTCCCTGCCTGACAAGAATCCCCACTGAAAAGAAAGAGCTATGAGAAACACTTTCCCCACCCCTCCCCCCACTTACAGTCATCTGCTGCAATGGAAGGGGCACGGCTACATTGCAGTGGGAGACACATTGCACGTATTTTCAGACTCTGTTGACTGTTGATCAGTTTTGCTGATTTTTTCCCCTCTTTTTTTCTTTAAAAATATTTGTTACATTGGGTGGCTTTCTGAGAGGGGAGAAGGGAAGAGATGCTGGAAAATTTTTGGTGATAAAAGATAGCAATAAAAATGAAAAGAAAAAACCCACAATAATAGAACTTAAAATTTAGAATGTAAGCTCTTTGAGGGCAAGCGTTATTTTCATTTTTTCTTGGTATCCCCAGGTTTAGTACAGTAAGTACTTGGCAAATACCTGGTAATTAGTTAGCTCAGTGCACAGACTAAAGAAGGATTGATGATAAAAAAGGGGCCTGGCCCAAACTGGACTAGGGCCAGTCCCTTCAAACATTAAAGTACAGCTGATCCGCCCTCGAAGAAGGCAACCTTCAGAGGGTACGTGCTGTCCTTTCAGGAGCTAAGTAATGATGTGGTGGCTCTCTGCCAGGCAACATTAGGAGGGACCTCGGGCTGGACTGGGCAGCTGCCACACCATTCCAGTAATTTGGAAGCTGGGCCTGAAGGGGTGGGGTAGTGAATGAAAGGCACAGTCTGTCACTTAGAGCCCAAGGGCAAGTCATCCATCATGGATCAGAAGGTGCTGGTCCAGGAGGAGAGGGCAGCATCCTTCTGCTGTCTTAGAAAAAGGAAACCTATCTGGGGGGAAGAAAGGTGGGGGTAGAGAGGATTCCACTTAGGAAGGCCTTTCTGAGCAACTGCAGAAAGAAAAGCCTTGGATCAGGAGAGATACAAGGTGGCTAGTGGGTAACAGGGTCCTTCCTAACCACTTTATTAGTGTCTGAATGCCCTTTCTCTGCAGGGCCTGGGTAGCTGCCTCCCTCAAAAGGTTGTAGGCCCTATGCCTTAATGCCAAAGATATGTGAGTCCCCATCAGGGATTTGCACTAGGGCCTCCCAGGAAACATAGCTAAGGTTGGGGTGGTGAATCTGGGGCTCCGAAGGACTTAAGGAAGGAAATTCTAATGATAGGAAATTCCAGGGGTACCTCCTGCCCCTGAGATGTTGAGAGGCACTTAATTTTTTTTTTTCCTTTTGGTCCAGACTAATGATTTCATTAGTGTAGGGAACTCCAAGGATGGAAACATCCTCTACAACTTTTATAGTTTTAGACTAGAGTTGTCGGGTGCAGTGAGAGGTTGAGTGAGGTACAGGGGTCACATAGCTAGTGTATCTGAGGCAGGATTGTGGTCAAGACCACCAGAAGTCTGCCCTGTTAACTGGCTTTGTTTACGTTGGTGACCTTGAGTTATAGGGACAAACCCCATTTTGCATCTGCTGCTCTGCCTGGTTTCAAGTCCACAGAACAAGATTTTCCCTTTCCCCTTTGCCTGCCTCCTTTTGTGTGTTATCCTCCTCCCCCCATTAGAGTTTAAGCTCCTTGGGGCAAGAACTGTCCCTGGCACTTAGTAGGTGCTTTAATAAATGTTTATTGGATTGGATTAGAATTGAGAGGGAAGAGTACAACTCTGGAAAGGGAGTCTGATAAACTTGGTACCACTTACAAATGAGCCAGCAGGCCCACAAATTACCCACTCCAGACCTGGAGAGGTGGTGATGAAAAATAAAAATATAGTTGTCTTTTGACATGCTGCAATTAGAATAAGTATACTTTAGAGACTTATCTATTAGAGGGTCCATGTGGGGCCAGCAGCTGTGGTAATGCCAGCTCCAGTTAAGGTTATCAAAGTTAGAAAGATCATAGTTGGATCTGGGGATCACCCTCACTTGTAAGAGGCAGTTTGGATATAGACGGAGAGCTGGCCTGAAATCTAAGAAGATCGGGGTTTAGATTCTGCCTCTAACACAGAGCAAATGCTAACCTATCTTGGTAGAGGGGATTCCTCCCCCTATACCAATATGTTTCCCTATACTAATGAAATCATAGATGTAGTCCCTACAAATTTCTGACTTTAAGGCCAGCTTTCTATTTGCTATGCAGGTGGAGATGAGGGGATTATAATAGCTGATGTTTAGATAGTATTTTTTAAGGTTTGCAAAGTTGTTATTACTAATCCCATTTTACAGGAAACTGAGGATCAGAGACTTGCTTGGGGTCTGTTGTTCAGTCATTTTCAGTTGTGTCTGACTCTCTGTGTCCTCTTTTGGGTTTTCTTGGCAAAGATACTCTGGTGGTTTGCCATTCCTTGTCCAGCTTGTTGTACAGATGAGGGAACTGAGGCATACAGGGTTAAATGACTTGCCCAGGGTCACAGAGCTAGTAAGTGTCTGAGGGCAGATTTGAATTTAGATCTTCCTGACTCCAGTCCCAGCACTCTATGACTGTGGCACCGCCTAGCTGTCCCTGCCTAGGGCCACACAAGCAGTATTTGAACTTAAGAACTCACAAGTCCAGTGTCCTCTCACTGCCATGCTGCCTCCCCAGCAGGAAGACTTAACTCATAGCTCCATGGTCTGAAGCATCACTGGACTCCCCAGACGTGGTCAGGATCAGAATGATCCTCTCAAGGGAGGTCTCTGAAATGGTGGGTTGGCAGCTGGGAGCCTTGGCAGCTCTGTGTAAATTTGGGTTTGGAGGGATAGTTGAAAGATGTTTTCCAATGAGGCTGTGACTTTGATCTGGCACACATCAGCCTTAGAACTCCCCCTCAGAGCTTCTCTGGTCTTGGGGGAGGGGATTCTAATCTTGGCGCCTCAGCTGCCAGGCCCCTGATCTCTTCACTCAATTAACCTCCTCCTCCCTCAGCCTTTGGGTCAGCCTTCTACCACAGTACCAATAACTCATTCTCAGGGGGCCCTGGATTCCCCTAAGGAAGAGGAATATTTAACTTTCTGTGTGACTTGGATCCGTATGGCAATCAGGTGAAGTCCACAGACCCTTTCTCAGAGTAATGTTTTTAAGTTCATAAAATTTTTCATAGATATAGATCTCTATATTTCTATATCTAGAGATAAAGATCTCTCTATCTCTATATCTAGAGATATAGATCTCTCTATATATCCATATGTATCTATATATAAAATAATTACAAAGAAAACCAATTATATTGAAATGTTAAAAAAAAAAAACAAGTTCACAGACCCCAGGTTAAGACCCTAAGGGTCGCAAGTATTTCAGTAGAGGGAAATTTAGGGTACTGTGTAGAAACAAGGTGAGCAGAGCTGCATAGATCTTGAGAAACCTTCTGGATGTTCCAAAATTGGTCCCCAGCCTGTAAAAAGTCCCCTTCTCTTCTCCTCTTTCTCCCTCCAACCCCTTCTATTTCTCCTTCCCCTCCTGCATCTTTCCCCCTTTCACATACACACTTGTGCACGTGGATGGCTGCATGGCAGCACTAGTAGATAAACACCCTTAGGATTGATTGGGACCTGTTCAGGACTAGAACAAAGAAGAAACTTGTTTCCTCCTCCTTGTTCTACCTTTGGCTTATTCTGTGCTTCCTCAGGGTGTGCTGTTTAGCCATCCTGGCTAGGTTTTCAAGCCACAAAATGAGAATCATCTAGCTGTCTCTTTATCTGAGGTGAGGGAGGAGTGTGAAGATGGCTGACCCTTTGCTAGGATCTCCAGAGCTGTGGTTGGGATGCCAAGCATTATTACTTGGCCCATGTATTTCTTCTCTTGTTAAAAGTCAACAGCCCTAACGAAATCTGTAAAGAAAAGCCAGACTTTTTAAAAAAAATCTCAATAGAAAGGATTGTCTTACCCAGAAAGAGGAGAAAGATATCCGTCCATCCGTGTCTGTCCGTTCCCCTCCTTTTTCTCTTTAAGGAAAAAACAGCCTGTGACCAGTTAATGGGAAAAACAATGTAAGGACCTTCAAAAACAACTTTTAAAAATATCTACTGTTTTGACATCACCTAGATTTCTTCTGTGTCTTTCTTCCTGCCCCCCTCCCAGAGTGTCATCTCTTATAATGAAGAATTTTTTTAAATAAAAAAGAGGGGGAAATTTCCCCATAATCCATTGGAAAAATCCGACATTATACGCAATGTTCCTTATACACATGTTCATTATAAACATGGACCCCCACAAATTCTTCAAAGAGTGGTAGAAGATAAATTTAGGAATCTTGTGGTCAGGTCTGAGTGTGCTGGATGTCTCAGGGAAACATGGGACAGAATTATTGTCATCTACCCCAACCCAGGACCTCTGTTTCCTTATGACATCTTTAACAGATTCAGGGAGCAGAATGGAGGTGGGGTTAGGGGCAGAAGACACATAGAGTAAGAGTTTTTAACCTGGGGTCTATGAGCATGGATGGAGAAAAAACAATTCCATCTTTGTGTCCATTAACCTCTAATTGAAGTGAATCTGGGCAAGAAAGTATTCTGAGAATGGGTCCGTAGTTTTTACCAGCCTTCCAAAGGGGGTCTGTGACACAGAAAAGGTTCAGAACCTCTGGTGCAGAAGAAAGAACACCTGATCCATTATTAAGAAAGGCCTGGACTCATAATGGAAAATGTTCTCCACATCCAGAGAAAAAACTGATGGACTCTGAATGCAGATTGAAGCATACTATTTTCACATTCTTTACTTTTTATGTGTTTTTTTTCTTTTGATCTGTTTCTTTTTTCATAAAATGACAAATATGGAAATATGTTTTACATAATTGAATATATGTAACTTCTATCAAATTGCTTGTCATCTTAGGTGGGGAGAGTGAGGGAAGGAGGGAGAAAATTTGGAACTCAAAAAAATTTTTTTAAATGAGTGTTAAAAATTATCTTGACATGTATTTGGAAAATAAAATACTATTATCATTTTTAAAAAGAGAAAGGCCTGGGTGTGGGCAAGTTGTAATTTCCCAGAGCCTCAGTTTCCTCCTCTATAAAATGGAAATAATAATGCCTGTCTTACTTGCTCAACAGATTGCGGTAGCAGCAAATGAATTAATGCATTGTAAAGTACTTTACAAGCTTCAAAGCTGTGAATGCCACCGGTTATTCTTCTCCAGATTTTAAAGTTGGTCACTCTTTCAAATGCAGATGATGGGCGTGCCTGGGGTGTCTTAAATGACTTTTACTGTCTGAATACATGAAAAGCCTCTCCTGTAATAACACCTATTTCTACTGCAACTTTTACTGAAACCCAGAGGGAACAGAGAATCTTAATTAACCCTAGAACATCCTCACAGAAAAAAGAAAAAAAACCCAACAAAACTGTGTCCTCTTTTTATGACTGTGGAAACATTCATGTATAGCGGAAGGAACTCTTCTCTTGGTACTAAAGTCGGTGCTCAACCTCGATTGGCCCTTTGCTATGTGTGATTCTGAGCCTCAGAGGAACCTGGGTCTCATTCACTCAAAAATCAGAAAGATAACCAGGTGGAAAATGAGACCTATGAGAAAAGATTAGTGCAACTGGAGCTGTTCAATCTAGGGAAGAGAAAGCTGTGGGTGGCCACAATGAAGTTTTCGGGTCCATAGATGATTGTATTACTTGCATATGACCTTGGGCAGCTAGGTGGCACCATAGTGCATAGAGCTCTGGCCTTGGAGTCCAGGAAAACTCAGCCTCTTGAGTTCAAATGTGGTCTCAGACGCTTACTGGCTGTGTGACCCTGGGCAAGTCATTTAACCTTATCTGCCTCAGTTTCTTCATCTGTCAAATGAGCTGGAGAAATATCTTTGCCAATAAAACTCCAACTGGGGTCATGAGGAATTGATTACTACTGAACAACAACAAAATGATGTTGGGTGAGTTAATCTGCCTGTGCCTCAGTTTCCTCTTGGGAGGATGGTAATCAGCATTTACCTATAATTACTGAGAACAAAACAAGGTACAGATGGGAATTGACTGGAGCACCTCCAGTTATGACTTCCTTTCTTATTCCACCCAACCATGTCTCTGAACCATCTTTGACCCCGTGTGAGTAGCGTTACATGGCTATTTGTGTTCAGCCTTTTGCCCAATATGGCAGGTAGGTTTTTCTATTTACATGTACTAGCTGTGTGGCCCTAGACAAGTCACTTACATTCTAGCTTTAGTTTCCTTATCTATAAAGTAGGGATAAAATTTACCTACCTCAAAATTCCTGAGAACAAAGTACTTGTAAATCTTAAAGAGCTATATAAAGGTGAGCTAGTATTGTTATTATTACTACTAGGAAGCTAGGTGGTGCCATAGTGCATAGAGTGCTGGGCCTAAAGTCAGGAAGATCTGAGTTCAAATTAGACACTTCCTAGTTGTGTGACGTTTAATTTCTGTTTGCTTCCATTTCCTCAACTGTAAAATGGGGATAATAATCGCACCTACGTCCCAGGGTTGTTGTAAGGACTTCTCAAGCACTTAGCCCGGTGTGGTACACTGTAGGTACTATATAAATGCTAGCTATTATTATTATTATTATGACTGAATTATCGCCAGTATCTTCTGCCTCATGCCTCTCCCTTATGCTTCTTATCCTCCACAAAGCTGCTAAAGTGATATTCCTGAAGCATAGATCTGACCAAGTCACTCTGGTGCTCAATGAACTCCAGTGGCTCCCTGCTACCTCAAGAATAGAGACTCCCCTGATTGGCATTTAAAGCCTTTTATAACCTGGCTCCAACCTGCCTTTCAAACAGCCTACTCTCCTTCATGCATGCTACAATCCATCCATCTCCCATCCTCAGGCCTTTGCAAAGCTGTCTCCATATTCACTCCACATCTAAAAATGCTGTTTCTTTCAAAACTCAGTTCAAACATCCTTCAAAAGTGCCCAGTATTAATTGTGCATATGTTTGTATAGATAGTTGTATGTTGTTTCCTCTGAGAGAATATAAGCTTCTTGAAGGCAGGCCTGTTTCATTTCTGTCTTTGTACCTGCAGCCCCTAGTGCAATGCCTGGCAAATAGTAGGTGCTTAAGAAGTGCTTGTGGAATGATTGATAGTCTCAGTGGTTCTTTCTTTACTCCTTTTCCTCCTCCTCCCCTCTCCCCCAACAGAATATGTTAGAGGAGAGACAGGAGCCAGGTGCCAAGGAGAGCATAATGGAAGTAAAGAATACAGAAGTAGTTACATTGCAGGTCCATGGTCCCCTCTGTAGATGCAGCTTACTAACATGTCTGTAACTTAAAATCTTAGAGTTGCCCAAAAAATATTGAGTGATTTGTCCAGTTTTTGGTATTAAGGGAATGGAAAACGGGAACAATCATTCATTAAAAGCCCACTATGTGCAAGGCACAGTGCTAGGCACTTTACAGATATTCTCATGTGATCCTCATAACAACCCTGTGATATTGGCATTATTATTATTATTCCAATTTTACAGTTGAGGAAACTGAGGCAGACAGAAGCTAAATGACTTGCCCAAGGTCACACAGCTAGTGAGAGAAGTCATATTTGAACTCAGGGTCTTCCTGAGTTCAGGGCCAGTGCTATGTCAGGTGTGTCAGAGTTGGGACTTGAATCCCGAACTTCCTGATTGCCAAGGCTAGCCTTCTACACTCTGCACCAGACTGCCTTTTCATGAACATAGTGACATCCAATGATTTTCCTTTTGGGCCAGTGCTGTTTTGTTCAGTTGTTTCAGTCATATCCAACTCTCTGCGACCCCTTTTGGGGTTTTCTTGGCAAAGATACTGGAGTGGTTTTCCATTTCCTTCATCAGCTCATTTTACAGATGAGGAAACTGAGGCAAACAAGGAGAAGTGACTTGCCCAGGGTCACACAGCTAGTAAGTGTCTGAGGCCAGATTTGAACTCACAAAGATGAGTCTTCCTGACTCCAGCTGGTGCTCTGTGCACTATGGTGCCACCTAACTGCCCATAGGCCCCTTACCAGAAGAATAACTTGGGGAGAGCTACCTGGGGTATGGAGCCCTGCCTCAGGGTAGATCGCAGGGAGCAAGGAGGGAATCCAAGCTAAGACATGGCTATTGCTGGCTTTCTGAACAAAACTAAGATGGTTTTAGACATCATGAGTCATTTAGAAATATTCAGTAAGCTGTAATTTATTGCTTCCTGATATATACAAGAGGAACTTAAGGCATCACTTTGTAGGCCACCTAACTTC
This sequence comes from Phascolarctos cinereus, assembly GCF_003287225.1. NCBI lineage: Eukaryota > Metazoa > Chordata > Mammalia > Diprotodontia > Phascolarctidae > Phascolarctos > Phascolarctos cinereus. Next base: position 46,839,700 of record NW_027555958.1, on the reverse strand, counting down.
ATATTATTCTGAATGACCCAGATTCAGGACTTAGTCACAAGGAGGTAACTACTCCAAGAAAGTGTTTGGGTTGGTCACCAAGGACATATCAGGAAGGAGCCCTTCAAGCTCTCGTAGTGTGATAAGGAAGGAAAGTAGGTGTTTCTGGAGTTCTGAAGTGGGATGGGAGAGCTTGTGGCCACACAAAAAAGGCCCAGTCCTTTTCAATGGCACCAGCCTCAATGGTGAAGAGACCTCAGCTGAACAATACTGGATTCAGCCTAGTCAGACTTGTTTGTCAAAGGAGAGTCTCTAGCAGAATGAGAGGGAGATTATTGGTACTGAGGAATGTTCTGGGGGAGGGAAAAAGGGAGAGAGACAACCATTGAGGTCATCTGTGCATGCCTGGGTGTGTGTGGGTGTGTGTGGGTGTGTGTGTGTGTTTGCACATACGTGTGTGTGTGTGTGTGTGTGTGTGACTTCCCTCCCCTGCTTCGCCATCCTCTAGGGAGAGAATAATGGGACCACCATAAAGACTGTGCCTTGGTTGACATAGGGAATGAATAGCTATCACATTCTGGGAAAGATTTCAATATCTGATTATTACTGTGAACAATGATAGAGGCAAATCTATAAAACAGAAGGGTTACAGTCTTAGGAATGCTGGGCATCTCTCAATGAGACAAGAAAAATGAAAAGGAAAAAAATGGTAGAAAATTCATTAATTCCTTCAGCAAGAATCTATTAAACACTTATCTCTGTGGATACCGAGATAAAATGACAAACTCAATAGCCTTGTCCTTGAAGACCTTCAAGTCTGCTGGGTAAGTGACATTTACGCAGATGGGTGAGTGTAAATTAATCTGGAGAGGGAAAGAGTATTAGCCACCAGCAGACTTGAGAAAGGCTTCCCATAGATGGCAGAAGCTGAGCTGAGCCTTGGAGGAAGCTAAGGTTTCTAAAAGGCAGACATGAGGAAAGGTATGCCCCAGGCACAGGGGACCCAGAGACAGGAGATGGAATGCGGAGAGCTGGGAACTGCAAGTAGGATGCTTGAGCTTGAAGGTCTGATGAACAATAAAGAGGCAGCTGGTGGTACAACGAATAGAGCTGTGGGCCTGGAGTGAGGAAGACCTGAATTCAAATTCAGCTTCAGATATTTCCTTGCTGTCTGACTCTGGGCAAGTCACTTCACTGCTGTCTGCCTCAGTTTCCTCATCTGTAAAATGGGGGTAAAATTAAGGACAGCTAGATGGAGCAGAGCATAGAGCACCAGGCCTGGAGTCAGAAAGACTCATCTTCCTGAGTTCAAATCTGGCCCTAGAAACTCACTAGCTATGTGTACCTGGGCAAGTCACTTAACCCTGTTTGCCTCAGTTTCCCCATCTGTAAAATGAGCTGGAGAAGGAAATGGCAAACCACTCCAGTATCTTTGCCGAGAAAATCCCAATGGGGTCACGAAGAGTTGGACACGACTGGAATGAGTGAACAACCACAAAAAATGGAGGTCGTAATAGCACCTCCTTCCCAGGGCTGTTGTGAGGATCAAGTGAGAAAATTGTAAAGCCCTTTAGTGCAGTGCATGGCACGTAGTTTTTTTCCTCTTCTCCTAATGTGAAACAACTCCGGAAAGGTCGTCCAGAGCTGTACAATAAAGGGATTTGAATGTTAGGTTGAAGAGTCGGCATACTATCTTAAGGGCCATAGGGAACCACTCAATATTCTTGAGCAAGAGAGTGGTGTGGTCAGACCTGTGCTTTGTGTAGATTAGAGTGGCAACTGTGTGGGGGATGGAGGGAGGGGGGAAGAGACTGGAAATAGGGAGGTCAGCCAGATGTATCATTGTTTCCCTTTGACTTCCAGAGTCATGGTGACCCTGAACATAAGACTATTCTAGTTCCTCTTTTAGGGCTTTCACTGCCTGCCCTCCCACTTCAATAACTCACATACCTCTAGCTACAGAGGAGGGGCCTCTTTATTTATTGCACCTGTGATATAGTTCCAATTTTATACTTTCAGGCAGGACCAGTGATTTCATCAATGTGGGGAAACTCCTTCCACCAATACAGATCAATAATTTATTTCATCCACCCCTACTCCTTTAAGAGTAAAGAGCTGAGGGGGGTGGATTTCATGTCTTCAGATTTAGGTTGGAGAAAGGGCTACATGCCCTTGTCTCCCCTTGAAAATTAAATCTGGATATTGCCCAAGCCTCACCCTGGAGAACTGAAAAAATGCAACTATGTCCCTTCCTTATAGAGGTGGGAGGCTATGAGTGTGGAATGGCGTATGCATTGTCAGTCGCTGTTGATTAGTTCTACAGAACTGCCTTTCAGCTTTTTAATCTGTTTTAAGACTCTGAGTGAGGAAGAGGGAAGATTGTAAGATTATAGATTTCAAGCTGGAAGAGACCTTAGAGGTAAGCTAGGCCAGAGGGACCAAAGCTTCAAAGGTTGGTTGTGTATCTTACCTAAGATCACACAGCCACTGAGCGTCTGAGGCAGCATTTGAACTCATCTTCCTGCCTGCAGGTCTAACACCCCATGCACTCTGTCATGCTGCCTCTGTGAATTAAGGAATGAACAGAGTGTGAAAACGTGGTTTGAAAAATAGTTTAGATCTAGAGGTGGGCAGCACAGTATGGGGACTGAGCCCCCGAGTATTTTCTCCATTGCAATATATGGGTGCATCACCCACACTGGTCCAGACCCTGGCAGAGCTCATCTCTGGAGCTGCCAGATCACACCTCACATGTAACGTACCTGTCCATACCTGTATCCACTCCCTGTGTACCGACAGATTTGGGGGAGCCCCAAGTTCTTTGTTGGTGCAGAGATTGCCCATGGCAAGAATTTTTTCTTGTAAGACCTTTTTTTCATTCAACTTCTACTCACTGTGTGTATGTGTATGTTGGGGAAGGAAGGAAAGGGGAAAAGTGTATATAGCTCCTACTACGTGCTAGTGCCTGCTATGTGCCAGGCACTATTCTAAGCACTTTACAAATATTGTCTTATTTGATCCTCATAACCCTGTGAAGTAGGTGCTATTTTTATCCCCATTTTATAATTGGAGAAACTCAGGCAAACACAGGTTAAGTGACTTACCCAGGGTCACACAAGTTAGAGGAGCATTTATCTTATTCCAGTCTTTGGCCTAGCCCTAGCCTAACTCTCTGGCCTTCTTGCACATAAATCTCCTCTGTGCATTCTGTGGCCCAACCACACTGACTCACTTGTTAGTCTTTGCCAGGCACAGTTACTCCATCTCTCCTCTCTTTGCCATTTGCACTGCCCTGTCCCTCCCTCCATGCCTGGAATACTCTTCCTCCTCATCTCCATGGAATCCGGGAATTCTTGGTTTCTTTCAAGACTCACCTGAAGCATCCTCTTGTCCATGAGGCCTTTCCTGGCACACTGTCCCCTAGTGGTTTCCCTGGTGCCCCCTCCTCCCCCAGCTTACCTTGAATCTTATTTGTGTTTTGCATATACTTCTATGTATTTTGAATCTATCTATAAATGTAAATATTAGAATGTAATTCTATTAGAATTACTATTAGAATTAGAATGTAATCTCTTTAAGGGTAGGGGCTGTTTCAGTTTCGACTTTATATTTCTCAGTGGATGGCACTGTCCCTGGAACATAGTAGTTGACTGATTGAGTGCCAGAATTCCATGGCAGCTTAGGGTGAATGGACCAAATGACCCAGAACTAGTAGAACCACTCATGAGAATCTGACCAGCTCTGGCCTTCCCAATGCTGCATGAATGTTACTTCTAGTATTGCTACTATTGCTGCTGCTGCTGCCACCACTCCCATTACTACTTTTATTAATTATTCCCGGAGCACTAGAGCTGGAAAGTGAAGGGTTTTTGTTCTACAGTGAGATGGCCTGATGACTAGTTTGCATTATAAACTTCTTTAATGGAAGGAGATTGGGCTTGGAATCTGCAGAAAGTCAGGAATAGTATTTATTTCATACACCGTAAGGATTAAATAAAAATTTTCCTTCTACCTTAGGGGACTGATCCTTTAATCCTTTGAATTTGTGTAACAGTTTTTTTTTCAGCAACTTCCCTAGAGTTGGATTATCACAACAGCATATGTAGCCCAGACCTTATTTGCGATTCACATAGTATGAGGAAGTTCAGGGACTTCCTAGAATCTTAGAAGTTAGGGCTGTCTCGCCCACCTTAGTTAACAAATCCAGGTAATGAGCCTGGTGTTCTGAATCACTTGGGTTCTGCCTCTCCTTCAGGAACAGAAGATACTGAGGGACCTCATTACCTGAGGAAGCCACCCTAAAACCATTAACATACATTTACTGGGACTCCCTGGGGTCTAGTCTCATGGCATCATCATTCTGTCTTAGGGTAAGGTCCCTTGTAAAAGGCTGAATGCCTTACTCCCATATACAGAGGCAATGTCCTTACCTTCATGGTATTACAATAGTTTTGAAAATAACAGACTCTAAGCCATTTTCAAAGAGTTCATCAGCACACAAAATAAACTTTATTGTCATCCTCTATTTGTTACCATTCCTTACACTTGTTGGGTAAGTAAGTAATTTGATGAGTGTCTCTTCATTAGGAGGCCTCCCCACATCCTCCCTACAATTTTCACTATACTTGGGGAAAGGGGAAAATTACTAGTGGGAGAGGATCAAGTGGGTTGAGATAGGAGTGGAAGCCTGGTAATGCCATTGCCCAAAATCTGGCTCGAAGTTTAGTGGGTGATTTGCCTTTTTCTAAATGGCTAGAATCATTCCACAATTGCTAAATGGCCAAAAGATATGAATAGGCAGTTTCAGAGGGAGAAATCCAAGCTATCAATAGCCATAAGAAAAAAAAAATGATTTCAATCACTAATAATGAACATTAAAATAACTTTGAGATTCCATCCCACACCTACCAGATTGACGAAGTTGACAAAAAAGTAAAATGACAAATGCTGGAGGGACTGTGAGAAAACAGCCACATTAACACACTGATGATGGAACTGTGAACTGGTCTAGCCATTCTGGAAAGCAATTTGGAAATATGCCCCCAAAGCTATTAAGCTACAAATGTGCTTTGTTCCAGTGATATCAGTGCTAGATCTATACCTTAAAGGGATCAAAGAAAGAGAAAAATGACCTACATACGCAGCATCTCTTTTTCTTGTAGCAAAGAATTGGGAACTGAGGAGCTGCCCATCAGTTAGGGAATGGCTGAACAAGTTATGGCATACAAATGAGATGGACTACTATTGTGTTTAAGAAATGATAAAGTGGATAGTTATAGAGAAACTTGGAAAGAACTGATGCAAAATGAAATGAGGTCAACTCATAACAATAACAATTTTTTTTGTATAACAGCACTATTTCAAAGACAAAAAAACCTTTCAAAGACTTAGAAACTCTGATCAACTCAATGACTAATCAATCACAATTTCAGACATGAAATTGTGAAACATGGGGCAGCTAGGTGGCACAGTGGATAGAGCACTGGCCCTGGATGCAGGAGGACCTGAGTTCAAATCTGGCCTCAGACGTATAACACTAGCTATGTGACCCTGGGCAAGTCACTTAACCCCATTGCCTAGCCAAAACAAAACAAAAAAATTGTGAAACATGCTACCCAACTCCTGAGAAAGAAGTTATAGATTCAGAGTGCAGATTGAGACTTTTTTTTTAACATGGTCAATGTGTGAATTTGTTTTCCTTTATTATACATATTTGTAATTGGAATTTTCTTTTTCGTTTCTTTTTTGGAGGTGTGGGATGTTGAAGAAAGAGAATATAGACCTGAAAATAAATTTTAATTTAATTTTTTTAAATGGCTTGGTCACTTGTTTTCATAAAAAATGAATTATTTTGGCCATTTGCCTGGCAGCTATGCAACCCTGGTCAAGTTAACTTTGCTGTACCTCAGTTTCTTCATCTGTAAAATAAGAAATTTAGAATCCTTAATCCCTACTGGATGACTTCCCAGTGATGAAGAGCTCCCTACTTCCTGAGACAACCTATTCTTCTTTCTGAAAGCTATTATTATGGAGTATGTCGTTGAATCAAGATAAACTCTTCCTTTCTATAATTATCAGTTACTAGTATGCCATCCAGGATCAAGCAGGCCATTATTTCATCTTCCCCTCCCTGCCCCAGCACACAGTTCCCCAGACCTTCTGTTCTCTAGGCTAAATGTTCCCAGTTTCTTCAGCCAACCCTTCTGTATCTTTCTCCAGCATGGAGACAGCACATTGTAAAGTGATTAAGTAGCAAGTATATTACCTAGATTCTAGTTTATCAAAAGGATTTAGTCAGTGTTAGAGAAGAAATGTGGGACCCATGAAGTCTAAAGTCACTTCAGATTTGTTCAGAAACCCAGAAATGGCCATATTGTAGGTTTCTCCTCCATGCCCAGGGCAGCTCTCCCCAAGTTATTCTTCTGGTAAGGGGCCAAGGATGGCACAAAAAATGAAAATGTTGAACATCACTATGTTCATGGACAGGCAGTCTGGTGCAGAGTATAGAGGGCTGGCTTTGGCATCGGGAAGACCAAGGTTCAAGTCCTATCTCTAATACATTTGACACAGCACTCGGCCCAAAATCAGGAAGATCTGAGTTCAAATCTGGCTTTTCTTAATAGCTGTGTGACCCTGAGCAAGTCACTTAATCTCTGTCTGCCTTAGTTTCTTTATTTATAAAATGGAAATAATATAACCTACATCCCAAAGTTTTTGTGAGGATCACATGAGATAATATTTGTAAACCAATCTGACCCAGTGCCTAGCACATAGTAGGTGCTTAATAAATGTTTATTGATTAATTTACCTGGAATGTGCTCCCCCATCTTACAACCTGGGTTCACAGAATCACAGAATTTGTAAGTTAGAAAGGACTTCATTGGCCATCTACCCATTCACATTTATAGGGTGGCTGAGTGGTTAATGTAATGGTTAATATGATGGTCTGCATTTGTGGGTTCTAGTCTCACCCATCCTCATGGATTTGAATCCCAGCCTTGGTTTTTCTTGGGGCAGCTAGGTGGTGCAATGGATAAAGTTCTTATCCTGGAGTCAAAAAGACTCATCTTCCTGAGTTCAAATCTGACCTCAAACACTGGCTGTATGACCCTGGGAAGTCACTTTGCCTCAGTTTCTCATCTGTAAAATGAGCTGGTGAAGGAAATGGTAAACCACTCCAGTATCTTTGCTAAGAAAACCCCAAAGAGGGTAGTGAAGAGTTGGGCACAACTGAAAAATGACTGAACAGCAGCAGCAGGTCATGTAACCTCTCTGCTTGAGGACATCTCAATGCAGCCCCTTCCCCTTTTGAATACTTCTTTAATTGGTAGGAAGTTTTTCCTGACGACCTAGCCTAAATCCACCTCTTTGAAATTTCCACCCATTTTTCCTGGTTCTTCCCTCTGTGGCCAGATAGGACAAGTCTGATTCTTCCTCCATATAACATCCTTTCAGATACTTGAAGGTAGTTTTCATGTCCCTCCCACACACATACACACACAGTATTATTTTCCCCAGGTTTTCTCCCCTCCTCAGCACCCACTGTGCATCTCCTGACCCATCATCCCCTGCCCTACTGCTCAATCCGTCAATATTTACCAAATACCACAGTGTTCAGCATTGTTTTAGGTCGGTGGGTTGGGGTGGTACAAGACATAAATTACAGTAGCATTATTGAGGAGACCGTCCAAATGATCCTGCTTTTGACACTTTCTTCCAGTGTCACCTTAGATTTCCCTGGACCCCAGATTCTTTTTCTATAAAATGGGAGGGCTTTCAAAGTTCCTTTAAGCTTTAGACTTATGATCCCACACATACACACACACACCCATTTCATATGTTCCTTTTTGAATGCTATTCCAAATTCAATTTATGTTGTGGGTGTGGGTTATCACTCACTCAAAAGCCGTATCCACAAGCCCCCATCAGTGTTTTTCTTTTGCCAGGCATGTAAAGAATATATCAGTTCAAAGCAAAAAATATTTAATTGAATAGCATCTAGAAAGGTAAATGACAAGAAAGATTTCTCCCCAGATATACAGGAATACATTTCCCTGCAGGTTATGACAGCAATTTTGGAGGAGGAGACACCAATTGGCAACATACATGACCAGGAAATATGTATCATAGGGCACATGTATAGGGAATAGATGTAGCTAGGGAACACGTGTAAAAGGAAACATAGATAGAGAACACACATGGTTAAAGCAATCCACTCCTGGCAGTGCAAAGCTGCTGATGTCATCTGCTGTCATTAGGCAGCCTGCTTTCTCTATTTTGGGGTCAACTGCTCTCTTCTCAGTGTCACTGTTGAGTTGCCCTCTGCTTCCATCTGCTGGACTGTAACAGAACAGAGTGTGGATGCTATCATCAGGGTTTGAAAGGGGGCATTATGGTGGGAAGGACACAGGCAGGGTGAGAGGTAATGGGGAAATGAATGGGACAATGTGAAAGTTTAAGAGACCAAATAAGTCATTTCCTAGACTTCATTTTCCTCATCTACAAAATGACAAAGTTGAAATAGATGTCTTTGAAGATTCTTCCCATCTTTCTAAATATAAGGTAAGAGGGCCATAATTCTGATAGCACATCCAGATAGGTTACTTCACACAAACATGACCATAAACATAAATAAATCACATAAATAAGACTTAACCAAATTAACTCCTCCAAAGACTTCCCTGAGGTTTACTTCAGCCCTATCCCACCCTTCCCATTGGAATTCTTAGGGATAACACTGGATCTGTGATTTCACTGGTATAGGAATCTCCCAGATGAGGAAAAGACTCTCTATCAAATTGCCATAGTCATCATTTAGGGAAGGAGCTATAGGTTCCCTATAGCCATTGCCACCCACAGAGCAGGCAAGCTAGCTAGCTGAAATAGCAAGGTACACTGAGGAAAAGATAGGAAACAGCACATGTCAGATCACCACCATTCCTTGACCACCATCTTTCCTCAAACTCCAAAGGGGGTGGGCCAGGACCCTGAACCCCGGAGCTCTTGGAATAGCAGTGTTTCTCAAACCACTAGCCCTGCTTTCAGCCTGGTTCTCATAACCATCACTGAGGAAAGAACTTCGTATGGAGAAGGGTGGCTACCTTTCTTACTACCACCACCACCACCAATAACACCACCATCAACAATCACCTACCATCTGCCACAGGCAAGTAAGCTCAAGAACTCTAGGAATAGCAGGTCCTGCTTTAAACCTAACTCCTAAAGCTTCCCAGGAAGCAAACTGTGTGAGGACATTTGACTTGGTAACTGCTTCTACCTCCTCAGAAGCTACAGCTACCCAGAAAAAAAAATCCTCCACATTAAAATCCGGCTAGGTGGTGCCATGGATAGAGCACTGGACTTGGAATCAGGACAACATATCTTTATGAGTTCAAATCCAGACTTAGACACTTATTAGCTGTGTGACCCTGGGCAAGTCACTTAATCCTATTTGCCTCAGTTTCCTCATTTGTAAAATGAGCTGGAGAAGGAAATGGCAAACCTCTTTAGTATCTTTGCCAAGAAAACCTCAAATCGGGTCACAAAAAAATCAAACAACTGAACAACAAAGAGGAGACATTGCCATCTGCTTTACTGATGTATCCTATAGACCATGGGGCCTTAGTTACATGTGTTATTTTCCCCTCTAGAATGTGAGCTTTTTGAGAACAGGGATTGCCTCCAGTTTTTAAATTTGTACCTCTAGCACTTAGCAGAGAGCACTGTACACAGTAAGCACTTAATAAGTGCTATTTCATTTATTCATGCATACCAACACAGTGCAATACATTCTTTGCAACTTAGAATCTTAAAGATTTGCCTAGAACACTGGTGTCTCAAATAGAAATGGGACCATGTATTGACAATTTTAAAATGTAGTATTATCTATGTTTTATTGTATTTCTTTATTTTGTTAAATATTTCCCAATGCCATTTTAATCTGGTTCCCACCCCACTTGGGAGGGCTAGTGGGCCCATGCTTGATAACTCTGGCTGAGAGCACTGAGCTGAGGGGACTTGTCCAAGGATCTTACAGCCAATAGGTATCATAGGTGAGACTTGAACTCGGGTCTTTCTAACTCCGAAGGCAATTTTGGGTCTAGCATCAATATATTGTTATCATGTATTGAAGGATATAGATCCTGGGTGACCTCTCAGTGATCCAGGCAACTCTCAAAAACTGTGTAAGTTGGAGAGAAGGCACTGACCTGTTGGTTGAAGGGGTCTCCTCATCTGGGAGCGCCCTATGTCAGTGAAAATCCCAAGTTCGGCTTTAGCCTCTGTCCCTTTCTTCCAGATCAGAATTTTTAGTTCCTCAGCTTGTTTAAGGGGAAGATGAGGACATATTCTCTGTACTGTTTCACCTTGAAGAATATTCACTTCCCTCCCCTCCCCTCCCTCACCCCACCCAGGAATATCCAATTACCAGTAATGGAAGCCTTCTGGAAGTCAGGTGGGGGTGGATTAGAAAGAAGCTGCTAAAGGGAACAGAGCCTCCCCTCCCACCTATGTTCTCATTTGTGGTTGGCATCCTCCCTGATAGTAACAGGGAAAGAAACAGGCATTTATTTGCCTTGTAGTTATTAAAATGCCCTTTTAACAGCCGGCAAATCTCAATGAGTAATTCAAAGCTTCCGTGTAGTCTGGCTGGAGCAGACTAGGCTAAGGACTTCACCACAAGTCAAGTCCAAGCAGCTCTTAGAAAAGGAAGATGAGAGGGGAAGAGTGGGGAGGCAGACTCCGGGGTTCCATTAGAGGTCTACTAATGACTCATCCATTAGCCTGTGGCAAGTGATTTCCCTGCTTTGTGCCTCAGTTTCACGACCTTTCATCTTTAGTGGGATAATAATATACTTCTTAAGAGAGGCATCTTAAACTTGAATGCTGGTAAAGTCTTTTAAGAGTTTTAGATAAAAGGTTCTGCATAATTGTACAGTGTTATCTCAGCAACCTTCTATCTAGTCAGGATGTTCTAGAGCGTTACTGTGTGCTAGGCCAGGGAAACCCAAAGATGAGTAAGATAGATAGTAACCTCAAGAAGCTTACTAGTAACAAAGTACAAGTGGTTAGTTCAACTAATGAGATACAAAGTACCTTGGGAACTCAGAGGAAAGAAAGAGGAAAAAAATCACTCCTTCCTCTTCCCTGGCCTAACAAAGTGCTTTGTGTATAGTAATATTCTAGAGACACTGTTCAGTGAGGATGCTCTTGGAAATTTCACCTAAATTCTGTGCCTCAGTTTCCTCATCTTTAAAATGAGGGGGTTTGATCACATGACCTCTAAAGGCCCTTTTAGCTCTAAAGCTATGATCCTGATTAAAAGGAAAAGAAAAGAAAAGACCTGGAATGTGGGGGTAGGGGAGTGGAGAGGGTGCTCATCAATTGGGGAGTGGCTGAACAAATTGTGTGAGAATTGGAATATTATCTATCACACAACCACGAGAGAAGACGATTTTAGAAAATCTGAAGTAATATGGAGTAAGTAGAATCAAGAAAACTATTTATATACAAGGACAGCAAACATTGTAAAAAAACAACTTTGAAAGACTTAAGAATTCTGATCTTAAGAACAATAACTAACTATGTCTCCAGAAAAGCTATTATGAAACATGCTAATGTTACCCACTTCCAGACAGAGAGGTGATGAGCTCAAGGTGCTGAAAGATAGACATTTTTAGCCCCAGATGTGGATTCATGTTCTTTGAATATACTTATTTGTTACAAGGATTTTTTTTCTTTCAGTTTTTTTAAGTGGAGGTGGAGGTAAAAGGAAAAGTTAGCAATAGAGATTAAACAAGAAAGAAAGAAAGAAAGAAAGAAAGAAAGAAAGAAAGAGAAAAGAAAAGAAAGATGGTCCCTGAAAACATTTCTTAAAATGCACAGAAGAGGAAAAGAGGAGGTTGAGAAGGAACTACAGACCAGCAGGAGAGTTTTGAAAGCAACATGGAATCTATTATGTGCTTTTTTAAAGTAGTATTTTATTTTTTTCCCCCAATCACATGTCAAGACAATTTTTAGCATTCATTTTTACGAGACTTTGAATTCCAAACTTGTCTGTCTCCCTCCCTCCCCTCCCTTCTCCCTAAAATGGTAGGCAATTTGATACAGGTCATACATGTGCTATCATGTTAAAACATATTATATGCTTTTTTAAAAAGTGGAGTGAAATAGAGCTATTCGTAGTTTTAGATGCAATCCTCTCTTTGTTCTGCTGTATGTGTGACCCTGGACAAGTCACTTAACCCTGTTTGCCTCAGTTTCCTCATCTGTCAAGTGAGGTGGAGAAAAAACTGTCAAACCACTCCACTATTTTTGTCAAGAAAACCCCAAAGGGGGTCACGAAGGGTCAGACATAACTCAACCACCACAACAACAAATGTATATGGAAATGCTCCTTTGGTGTTTTAAGTTCAAAATTTTAAAACAAAATAAAATCTTTGATCCTATCATACGAACTCAAATCCTAGCAATGTCCTAGCCATGTGCCTTTGAGTAAATCCTTTAACTCCTCTGGGTCTCAGTTTCATCATCTGCAAAATCTGGACAATAATTCTTGCTCTTAGTATGTCCCAGGGTTACTGGAAGGAAAGTATTTTGTAAATCTCAAAGCATTAGAGAAATGTGAGTTATTATTAACTACCCATTTTTTTCAGTCCCTTTGCTCCTCTTATCAGCTCCCTTCTCTGGTATGTGGCCTGAGTCTGGACTAGAGATTCTGTTGCCACCCCTCACAGCTGTGAACAGTGGGCTCCTTTCCCAGGAGCCCAGAGTCAGGCCACTGCTTCCCTCTGCTGGCCCCAGGGGAATCTTTGGGCTTCAAACAACCCAGTGTTTATCCCCATTGAACCCTGTGTGCCCCAAAGCCCTAAAGGGGTCCTAAAACAGAGGAACAGTTACTAGAGCTTTGGGAACAGGGGAGTAACATAATCAAAGCTGTCCATTAGGAAGATTATTCTGGATGCAATTTTCAGGATGGAGTAGAAGCCAGAGGGACTGTGGGTGGAGAGACCAGTTAGAGCTACGCCCTAGTCCCAGTGAAATGTAAATGGAGGATTGAGCTACAGTGGTAATAAAAGGATGGAGTCCAGAGACATTTCAGGGGCTGAGTATGGTTGATGAAAGAAGAGTCAAAGATGAATTTGGCCTTTTAAGTTTGAGTGACTGGGAGAATGGTGGCATCTTAAATAGAAACCAGCAATCCAAGAAGAACTTTTTTTTTTTTGCAGGGGGGCAGAGCAAGGGGAGGATAAAAAATTCAGTCTTAGACATATCAAATTTGAAGTTCTAATAGGACATTTGAGGTAGGGATGTCTACCAGGCAGTTGGAAACATAAGACTGAAGCTTAGAATTGAAGGACAATCATGTGATGCACAGTAGGTGCTTTATGAATGATTAATTGAGAGAGGTAAAGGTATGAGAGAGTTTAGGGAGTCTTCTATATAAAGAAGATAACTGTAGTTCAGGGAGTGGATGAGATCACTAAGAGGCAGAGAGAGAGAAGAAGAGGACCAGTGGTAATCCCGGCTTGTTGTAAGGATTGAATGAGATAAGGATTGTAAAGCATGCTATTCTTGTTATTGGTGCTATTATTATTTCAGGAGGCAGGTAGGTGGCAGAGTAGATAGTGTGCTAGGCCTGAAGTGAAGAAAACCAGGGTTCAAATCCTGCCTCAGACACTTGCTAATTGTGTGACTCTGGGCAAGTCACTTAGCCTCAGTTTCCCTTTTTGTAAAATGGGGAAAATAACACCCACCTTATCAAGTTATTGTTAGGATTTTGTTCAGTCACTTCAGTCATGTTCAACTCTTCAGGACCCCATCTGGGGTTTTCTTAGCAAAGATGCTAAAATGGTTTTCCATTTCCTTCTCCAGCTCATTTGACAGATGAAGAAACTGAGGCAAACAGGGTACAGTGACCTGCCCAGGGTCGGACAGCTAGCAAGTGTCTGAAGCCAAATTTGAATTCAGGTCTTCCTGACTCCAGGCTTAGAGCTGTATCTATTGTACTACCTCACTGCCTGTTGGAAAGATTAGATGAGATAATATGTCAACAGAGTTCCACAAACCTTCAAGCACAATATAAATGCTATAACAATGATGATGGTGATGATGTGTGAGGGGTAATGTGGTACAGTGGATATAGTATTGGCTTTGGAGTCACCAAACTTTAATTTGATTATTTGTTCTGCTACTTAGTACCTGTCTGGCCATCACAATGTCCTTTAATCTCTCTGGGCCTCAGTTTTTTCATCTGTAAAATGGAGGAGTTATTCTAAACGGCCTCTAAGGTCTCTTTCAGCTTTTGATTTATGATCCAATGACCCTGTGCTAGGTGTTGGAGATCCAGAGATAGAATAAAATGAAAATGTAACTAGGACTGAGGGTTGTTCAATTCATAATCATGATCAACCAGGGGGAGCCTGATTAGATAGCTCTAGAACAGTAGTGTCAAATGCAGATAGAAAAGGGGCCACCACATGCACATAAGGATCTCATAGGTCACATGTTGACTTAGAAAACCACATCTTAACATTATTTATGTTCTATTCTATTTTTATTTATTTTGTTAAATATTTCCTAATTACATTTTAATCTGCTTCAGGCAGGCCATTGGGAGTATTGCAAGAAAGGGCTTCTTCTTGGACACCTCTGCCCTAGATTATACTAGCATTGTAGGGTGCATCCCCTAATACTTCCAGAATAAAGAGCCTGAATATTTCTTGTCATTCAATTTCAGCTCAATCACTAAATGTATTCATATGATTACATGAAAGAATGGGAAAGAATGTTCTTCCCCACCCCCACCCCACCCCTTGCCTAAACACATTGAAGACCCCGCAAAGAACTGACAAGCCTCTGTGATGAGCCAATTTGGGATCTGCTTAAGCCATACTTAAAATGGGGACAATCTACATGTGAATGCTTGCAGATGGAGCCTGAATGTGTTTATGAACAATGGTGGAGTGATTTTATGCAGGAAGCGGCTATAGAGAGAACTTGACGTTGAATATGGAGTTGCATCCACTTATATGTCAATGTGATGAGGCTGAAATTGCTTTGACCCCCTGTAGTTAGTAGATTATCAAATTTCATGTCTTGTTTTGTGGAGGTAAGGCTATTCTGATAATCTTATGTGGGATTCATTAGCCTTGTGGCCAGAGCTGGAACCAGAAGTAGACAAGATAGGCAGCCACCTAGAGCAGGGGTGGGGAGCCTGCATCCTGGAGGCCACATGTGGCCCTCTAGGTCCTCAAGTATGGCCCTTTGACTGAATCCAAGCTTCACAGAACAAATCCCATTAATAAAAATATTTGTTCTGTAAAACTTGGACTCAGTCAAAAGGCAGCACCCAAGGACCTAGAAGGTCACATATGGCCTCAAGGCCACAGGTCCCCCACTCCTGACCTGGAGTGTAACTTGTGATGGCCCTAAAGAAGAGATATTTTTTAAGGTAGCTGTGGTGCCCATAGAACATGTGTGGAAATGGTTCTAGAGGGGCCAGCCCAGGAACCATGCCCTTGGAGTCCCCTGTATACTCCCTAACATGGCCCCTATAATGATCTACTACATTAATATTACTTCTTATACATGAACATATGTATTTTTAACATCTGAAAATCCTGTTCTCTTTGGTTCGAAGGTACTCATTTGGTGCTGTCAATTTGCACAAAGCTGTGCATACAGTAGGTGCTAAATATGTTTACCTTTCAGTAAAGGCCCAAATGTTCTCATGAAAACACAGAGGATGCAATAGTAAATGTGTTTGGAGGAAAGGCAATGGTACAATGTTTAAACTCTTGCCTAGTGTTCAGAAATTCCTGGTTTGGGCTCTGTGATCTCTCTAGTCTAAGACATTATTTAGGATTCCTCTCTCTTCCCTGCTCACCCTTGAAGATTTTATTTTGAATGCCCCCAAGCTATAACTGAGAGCGGCAATTGGATTGAGTGATGTGAGTGGTGGAAAGGGTGGGATGGGCAGTACAGAGAGGAGGAGGAACGTCCATTCTAGGGAGTCTAAACCCACCGCCTCCCTCCACCTCTACTTCAAACCCTCCTATGACCATTTAAAGGCAGGAATTCTTTCCACACTATAACATGTAAATATTTTTTAATGCATAATTGTGGCTAGGAATTTCAGTGTCCCAAGGCAGGCTGTGGCTAGATTTGTGTACTAGCTCAGCACATTTTCTAGAATTCCTCACCCTGGGCACATTTAACCACGTTAAGACAGGCAGTTGTTGTTGATGAGATCAAAATGTTGAAGTAGAAGCCGATACCTGAGTTTGAGAACCGTAGCCAGAGAGGTCTAACCTCACCTAAAACTTTATCATTCCTTGGCCAAGTCACTCAATTATTTTTATTTCTCCGTTGTCTTATCAAGGGTTTAAATCAGGTAACAGTGGTCAAAATGTAAGACTCCCTGCCTTTTTTATTTTCCTGTGAAGTCAAGTCTCTATCACGTGAGGGGCCTGAGGACCAGGCGTTTGGACAATATTAGGGAGGTCCAATGCTGTCTTTTTTTTTCTTTAAATGTCAAAGTCTTCTAATTTAAAGTACTACCATGAAGTGTTTTAAGGCTGGTTATACAGCAAAAAGATTATATTTAGTCAGACGGTTCTTAAGGGCAGAACTATGCCCAATGAGTAGAAATTACAGGGATTCAGATTTGAGCCCAATATAGGAACTTCCTGACAATTATAACTGCCCCCAAATAGAATGGGCTACTTTGTGCAGTCATGAGTTCACCATTAATCAATGACCATTTGTCAAAGATGCTGTAGGAAGTGTAAATGCTTCAGGAAGGGGTTGGAGTAGCTGATGTCTAAATTGACTTCTAACTCAAGATTCCATGATTCTAAAATAGATGCTGATAACCTTCTTTAGGTGATTTTGCATGAATCAGGTAAGGATTCTGATGGATCTCTGATCTCTGTCATGTGGGTACTCCAACCAGAGCTACAGTTTGAAAGACAGCCAGGCCCTTACATCTTGTGCCATTCTTGTCCATATCCTCTTGTAAATCCCTGACACAGGGATTGTGGTGGTGGTCTTCTTTTAGTTCTCTTGATGTTTCCTGGGTAAAAGTAGAACATATGGGCCATCCATCAGTTATTCCCTCCTTCTTGCCATTCCCACCTTCTTGCCCTAACTATATTGAATGTCCAGACACCCAGATTTGGTGGCACCATTCATTTGAAAATAGTACAAGTCACAAGTATTTATCAAATGTCCCAAGCACTGCTGGGGATACAAATACAATTAAAGAGAAAGACAGCTTCTGATCTCAAGGAGTTTTCTAATCGGGAAAGACAAAACACAAAAGACATATTCTAAAGGGGTACAAACATACATAATAGGGAGCTGAAAGTAAAGTGGGGTTGGGGAAATGGGAAGAGAGAAACTACTTTTGAGGGGCATAGTGGCAAAGTGTAGCTGGCCTGGGCCTTTCCCCAAAATGGAGACCCTAGAAGGAATTCATCTTCATATGACAAATCAAAGGGTCATAGATCTAGTCCCTGGAAGGAATTCACCTCCATAGATCTAGAGAGACCCTGGAAGGAATTCACCTTCATACCGTAAGTCATAGGTCTAGACTCTAGAAATAATTCACCTTCATACCATAAGTCATAGATCTAGACCCTGGAAGGAATTCACCTTCATACAACAAGTCATAGGTTCATGGATTTAGATCTAAAGAGGATCTCAGAGAGGGTGTCTTGTTCAAGCCCTTTATTCTACAGGTAAGGAAATTAGTCCTGGAAAGGGTGACTTTCCAAGGTCACACTGGTAGTAAGCACTGGAAATAGCATTTGAATTCAGGTCCTCTGACTGAAGAGCCTCTGATTCTTTCTACTGTGCTCTGCTGCCTCCCTCAAAATCTCAAAATGCCTTTTAAAACAGTGTTTTTCCATCTTCCCAAGTCTCTGTAGGTGATGTTGCTAGGTGACGTGATATTTTCCCAGCCTGCGTGCACTGTGCCCATCCTGCGGGCTTTGTGGCTCTTTGGCTGTACTCTCCCGTGTCTGCTGACTCACATTCTTCCTGTGTCTCATGATTTGGGGGAGGACGAATTATTTCAATCTCTCTGAGAAAAGTCTCTCAGCTCACTGCTTGACGATGAGTTTCCAGTTTGGCTCCTCCACCTTGCACGTGTACCAGCTTTTATGTGGACACCCAGAGATGTCCTTGCACACGCGTGTGTGTAGTCACATTCACTAACACACACTTAAATCTTCTTTTGACAATTTCTGAAACCAAGTCAGTTGCACAGTCAGCAGCTTTTATCATAGTGTGCCTTGGTTTCTCTACTGTTTGAACGCAGTGTTTAAACACATACGTACACATATACCCATAACAGTCCTCAAACAATACAACAAAGGTTACTTTGAATGCCCTGATTCCTTTCTGAATAAAACATAACATGAAATACTGTATTGTTAGGTGGTTATGTGTCATTTTTTTTTTTGGCTAGGCAATAAGGTTAAGTGACTTGCCTAAGGTCATACAGCTAGTAAGTAAGTGTCTAAGGCTGGATTTGAACTCAGGTCCTCCTCACTCCAAGGCCAGTGCTTTATCCACTGCCTCATTTTGTGTCATTTTTGATGGACAGGTTCAGCTGTCTGCTTCTATTTGTGGAAAGGGTAATATGATATTGGTGAAAGCATGACACCTTGTAAAAAGGAGAGGAAGGAGAGGATGATCTTTGGGTTTTGGTTTTTTGGGGAAGATATGGCTGGAGTAGTTGGATTTTTGGACCATCATATTCAATGGAAATCTGTTTTCTCTCCTGTCAGAGGAAGCATAGTCAATAAATCTCAAAAAGGAACAGTTGTCTCCCGGCTCCATTTAAAAGTTCACTGTTAACCTAGCATAGAGCAAGGTTTTTTTTTCCCCCTCTCCTTTGTGATTGCTCAAAGCTAGCCTAGACCTGGCCACAGGTGTGTTTTGTTTTAACAACAGCAATAATAATATTAATAATAGCTAGTATTTATATGGCATCTACTAAGTACCAGGCAATGTGCTAAGTGCTTTACAGATGTTTTATTTGATTAAGTAAACCACAACTGTATTTATTATTGGTCTGAATATAGGCCGCTCCTGAATGTAGGTCATATCTAGAAAATGAAAATGAGCTTCCTCTAAACAGAAAATAGGTCTACACTCAAAAACCATGCTGATTATGGGTCACAGTCAAGTTAATACAATCCAGATTTTGAGGAAATGATGCTTATTATATTTGGGCTAAGGGAGCCCAAACGGAAATCCAGATTCATACAGATGGTAAATTAGGGGGGTGATTATTTGTTCTCCAGAATGATCTGCTCTAGGATTACTTTAAGTAGCAAGATCCCTTAGTGCACTGAAAATATAATTCTATTTGTAGACATTCTGCAGAATAATAATATCCTGTCAAATATCATTAACTGGGTCCATAAAAAGGTGATTTATGATATAATAGCACAACAAAGGGCAGTTATTCCAAAGCAACAATATTGTAAGTATCAAGAATCTCGTGTTATTCCTGTAGGGTTTTGTGAATTTAGAGGAGAGTTTGGCTTGAAGGAAGGAAGGAAGGAAAGAGGAAGCATTTATTAAGTGTTTACCAAGCCCCCTGTGGATACAAACACAAAAATGTGACGTTATTGGTACTCAAAGAGCTTAAATTCTAATGGGGAAGACAACACATACAGAGGATGATGGCTAGGGTGGAATATTTTGGATTGAAAAACTATTTGGTTTGAAAAATGACACATAGTGGCTGTACTACCCCGGGCAAGTGATTTAACCATTTAGTGCCTAAGAAGCAAGATACTTAAGTTGAAGAGCAAATATATGTCTGCATTGGTAGAGGGAACTTGCTCACTAGAAGTATCCTGTTCTAGTAAAATCACATCTGATACAAAACCAAAAAGATTAATAGACCAAAATATGTTTAATCATTCTCCATTGTTGGTGGCTAAGGCTATTTACAGGTTTTTGCAATCACATTTAAAGCTGCTGTGAAAATCTTTAACGTATCAGCAAAGTGATTGTGGAGTAAAGTTGTTCTGGACAATGTTATATAGGGTAATACCTTATATTTGTGTGTTTGTCTGTTTACAAGGCACTTTCATAGACTTCATCTCCTGTGATCCTCAAAGTAACATCTAGGTGTCCTGGTAGACCACCTAGATTCTAGAGTCAGGAAGACTTGAATTAAAATCTGGTCTCAGATAATACTTACTAGCTAAGCGGCCCTGAACAAATTACTTAACCACTGTCTGCCCCAGTTTCCTTCTTTATTCACTGGGGATCATAATAGCATCTACCTCTCAGAGTTGCTGTGAGCACAAAATGAGATAAAATGTATTTGTAAAGCACTTTCGATCCAAAAAGCTCTATATGAATTCTTATTGTTATTCCCCTGTTCCCACCAAGGAAGTATATGGCTAGGCCACCTTCAATACTCCTGATCCTGAGAGCTAAGCAAAGTCCTGCCTAGTATGGACAGTAGCCTGCTTAAAAGCAATGACAGCTGACTCAAGTGGAGATCCACATCTCCTATCAACCATTACTATGATACCTCATTTGCACAAGGAAGGAACCCTGGATTTTTGAGAGCTTATGAAACAGAAACATGAGCTGTGTCAGGTCCTACTGAACTGAAAAGATTTAGACTAAGGGCCCATAAATGGACTGGGCATCAGCTGAGGAAACTGAGTCCCAGCTAGTTTATATGACTTACCCACAGTCACATAGGTAGTACCAGAGGCAAGATTTGAACCCTGGCCCTCTGAATCCAGTGCTCTTTCCACACTGCTTCTGAGGACCAGTCTACCTAAGTGTGAAGAATTTCAGCCAGAGAAGACTGGTAGACCAGATACTGTCCCTTTTCTAGGAGAATTTGCTCTAAGATTACTTTTAGGTAACAAGATCTCCTAGTGTACTGAAAATATACAATCCTTTTGCAGAAGTTCTGCCCAGTGAGAATCAGGATGTTGAGAAGCCAAGAGGCCCTGTACATGAGGAGGCTCTGTAGGGAGCTTGATTCCAGGACTAGAAATCGGACATCAGGCTGCGGTGACTGGTAGTAGAGATAATGAGGATTTCCAAGCATTGAGTGGTGACTAACATCTGTGTTCCTTCCAGAACATCGAACTGAAGGTGGAAGTAGAGAGCCTGAAGAGGGAAATCCAGGAAAAGCAGCAATACCTCGATAAAACATGGTGAGCCACCTCTCAGTGATTACCTGAGCTCTGGTCCGTCCCATCCTCCAGGTGACTCTGTGCTGTGATTGCTGCTGGCTTGCACATATTTGAAAAAGTGAACAAACAGCACTGGACCCCCAAAGAACTCCTGACTTGTTCCTCTAACTCTTACTACACTGGGGACAATGGGTGCCATATCAATATGGTGGCATGATTCAATACAATCCAGTGTAGCAACAAACATATATTACATGCCAGCTGTATCAAGGTATCATGATAGGAACTGAGAATACAAAAATGAAAAATAGTAGTTAGTGGCTCCCCATTGTCTTTGCATCACTGGTTCTTGAACTTTTTGGTCCTAGAACCAAAAATGATGAAGGGCCTCCCCTCCTCCAAAGAGCTTTGATGTTGGCTATAGGTATAGATATTTACCATATCAGAAATTAGAATATTATTATTATTTAGTATTTATTATTATTATTATGGAAACCATTTTGACCTTGACGACCCCCTGAAAGAGTCTCAGGGAATCCCAGGGGTCTCTAGACCTTACTTTTTAAGAATTACTGCTTTAGACAAAGAAACCATTCCTCTTTTGGCATTTAAATCTTTTCACAATCTGCCTCCAATGTTCTTTCTAGATTGAATTCACTTTCCTCCTTCTCATTCACTCCCTATAAACAACATTCAGGCTCTTGCCCAGAATGCTTTCTCCTCACCTCTGCCTTTTAGAATCTCCAGCTTCCTTAGAGGCTCAGCTGCCCACCTCAGGAGGCATTGCCTGAGCTCTCCTTCCTCCCAGTTGTTGGGCTCCACTCCCTCCCCAAAATTACTTTGTTATGTATGTGTTTTATCTTCTTTTCTGTGTGTACATCATTATTTCCCAGTAGAAGATAAGCTTCTAGAGGACAGATACTCTTTCTTTCTTTCATTCTCTCTCTCTCTCTCTCTCTCTCTCTCTCTCTCTCTCTCTCTCTCTCTCTCTTTCTTAATATTCTCAACACTTAGTACGGAGCCTAGCACATATTATTAGGTACTTAAGAAATGCTTGTCCAATTGAATTGGCATTTGAATTTATATTTGAAGGAAAATCAGGGTTATGAAAGGTGGAGATGAGGGAATCCTTAGGTACTCCAGGATTCTAAACTTTCAAGAAAAATTCACTTATGCTTAGTGCAGAGTCCTTGCTTTTTTTCTTCTTAAATAAAAATTTTATCAATATCTTTTGTTTTTTCCATCATTTAAATGCAACCCCCCCATACTTGCTTTCTGAGCACTAATATCTTACTAAAAATGAAAAGTGGATGAACACCTTTTGCAAAAATTTGTGCCAACTAAAACAAAATAAGGAATTTTTGGCTAGCACAGAAAACTCACATGACTTTGTCTCCATTTTTTAAGGATTCCAGTTAATCAAGGTTTAAATGTACACATTCAAGGAGTTAAAACACACAGGGGCAAATCCATTTCCTAAGGTTTGCCTCCTGAGGGATCCCAGGTATTCCTTTTGACCTTAACCACAGGATTGCAGCAACTTTTCTATCCTTAAAGGAGGCAGCTAGGGAGCACAGTGGATAGAGCACTAGGCCTGTAGTCAGAAAGACCTGACTTCAAATCCAGCCCAGCTGTATGACTCTGGGCAAGTCACTTACCCTCCTCTATTTGCCCTAGTTTTTTCATTTGTAAAATTTTCTTGTTCAGTTGTTTTTCATTTATGTCCAGCTCTTCATGAGCCCATTTGAGGTTTTCTTTGCAAAGATGCTGGAGTAGTTTGCCATTTCTTTCTCCAGTTCATTTTACAGATGAAGAAACTGACGGAAACAGGGTAAAGTGATTTGCCCAGGGCCACACAGCTATTAAGTGTCTGAGGCCAGATTTGAACTTAGGGAAATGAGTCTTCCTGACTCCAGCACCTCCCCACCCCCACCCCTGCCCCCAGCATTATGGTGCCCCTTTTGTAAAATGGGGATAATAGCAGTACCTACTTCCAGGGTTGTTGGCTAAGGATTAAATGAGATAATAATTGTAAAGCTCTTACCACAGTGCCTGGCACACAGTAAGTGCTATAAAAATGTTAGCAATGATTACTGGTGTTATTTTTGTTATTATTATTATCTGTAAAATAATAGCATAATGGCACTTATCATCATCATCATCACCATCACCACCATAGCACCTATCTCCCAAGGGTTTTTGTGGGGATCAAATGAGATAGTATCTATCAAGCCCTTAACACAGTGCCTGGAACTTAGTAGGTCATTAGTAAATACTTGTTCCTTCCTCTCCCTCCCCAGTGGGTCCTCCATTCCGAGGGAGCCCAGGAGGGACTGTGTAGTGGCTCCCTGGGAGTAGGATAAACCCCTGCCACTCTCCAGTAGAAGGTAGTTGCTGGGGAAGGGGAGGTAGCAGGTTCCTAATGAGCCTCTCAGCAAGGCTGGGTCATTGAGCAGGGTCAGCTCCCAGTGGGGAGTCTCCTCTGGTCACCTTGGAGACAGTCCCCAGAAGTGAAACAGAGTTTCTGTGGAGTCAGCATCTCTAGCCAATATCCTGCAGCCTTGAAGATGAAGACATGGGGGGAAGTGGATTGTAGTCAAGAAATGATTAAGAACTTGGAATAAAAATCCAAACTGCATTAAGGACCACTCAGCACTTGGCTCTGAAAATGCCCATCATCTTCCTTGCCTGCTTTCTCTCCCTGATCTCCCTAAGTTTAAGGACAGCTGCCTGCCCTCTATAAATAAGCCAGTGGCACCTGATTCACTTACTCTGGGGCCTCTGGGCATTCCTGTGGACAGCAGAGAAGGGTAGCTGTGCCAAAGTCCTGAGCTCTCCTGGATAAAATGGTTGGCACTCCACCAAAAGAAAACTTTTCAAAGCTCTGGGTCAGGGCTGCACAGATTTCAGTGGATGGCCTGCTCTTGACCATCTGCTGTCAGAGGCAAGGAGAATTCAAGCAATGAGAGGGGTGGGTTAGAAGGCAGTAAGAAGGAAGATTCCAAAGTCAGAAGGTTGTGAATTTGGCAGACTTTCTTCCATCTTTCAAATGTTTTCTGAAAGGCCCCCTTTCCAATTTCTTATCTTGAATCTGTGGTAACAGTGAAAGTTTGGGAGAAACAAATGATCTACATGATGTAATAACTTACATGTGCTAAGTTTCTTAAATCTTATCAGAGAAGGGATTGAAAAGACATCCTTTCTCTATCCAAGGTCAATGAGACAAATTCGTCTCTTTCTTCATGGTCAAAATGACTTGAAGTTGTAAGAGCACTGGATGGCTTCATCTACTGTCCCCATGGGACACTAATGCCCGTCAGTCAATCAATTTTTTGTTGATCGTTTTTCAAATCAATAATTAAGTGCCTACTGTTGGGGTTTGGGGTGCTGGGACCTCAAAATAACAAGAGCAAGAGACAGGGGTCCTGCTCGAATGAATTCGACCCAAGCCTTCTTTCAACCAAAGACAAGGGCTATTAAAGTCTGCCATATTGTCCAGACTCTTAAGGGATCTGAACAGCAGTGACAATTGTCAATTGACAATCAGGCTTGATTGAATCCCAGCCATTGGCTAGACTTTAAGAATCTGAGCCCTTTAATGGAGGCCAAGATGGATCTTATATACAGAAAGACTGTGGGAGGGATCTAGGAGTGGCCAAGTAGTCTGAGGTGACTGTGAGGAAGGGTTTAGGGAGGATCTGGATGGCAGTGGCCAGTAAACTGGGGTGACTGGCTCTGGGGGACTGCAGTCTAGATAGGATTAAGAGGGGGGGAAGTGGCCAGGGGCCATCTCTGTGGAGGTGACAGAATTGGGAGATTGGACCTAGGCCACAGTGAAAGGCCAGTTGAGTAGATTACTGGGGTGATGCCTCAGGCAAATGCCAGAGACTTGACCAAGTGGGAAAAGGAGAAAACTCAAGGAAAGTTGGGAGGGGGGATTGGTTCCCAGGGCCCACATCTCATCATTCACCCCTCAAACAATTGGGACCCAAATTCTTTTAGGGTAAGGGGCGAAGGTGTCGGCTTGGGCCTGTACCCCATCACTACTATATGCCAGGTACTGTACTAAATGCTGGGGATACAAATTTTTTTTTTTTAAAACTGTCCCTGCCCTCAAGGAGCTTACAATCTAAAGGGGGTTGAGGGAGGAGACAACACAGAAAAGAAAGTCGACAAGGGGGAGGAGGAGGACAGGGAAAATCCTTGACGTGGGGGTATGGTGGAAAAGTCAGATAAATGCCCAAGTACAGCCAAGCTTCTGCTTATCCAGTGTTGTCATTGCAGGGCAGCAGCAGAGAATCTGAACAGCCACAATGAAACTGAGCTCCGGCACCATGATGAAGAAAGGCAACAAGAGAAGGAGCACGTGTATGAACTGCTGGAGAACAAGATACAGCTTTTGCAGGAGGTGAACAAGAGCTCCAGAGCCCTGGGCGAGATGCATCCCACACACTCATTTATTCCTCTGTCCGGGCATACGTGTGTATGTCTACACACACCAACCCAGACATGATAGCCTCTCCCAATTCCCGATCCTTCTTCCCGTCCCCATCCCAGGCTTCCTGGTTTTCAGACTTGGCTCTTGGAGTCCAAAGGCCTTGGCTGGAGTCTTGGCTCTGCCACTAAGTCCTTGGTTCCTATGGGCAAGTTGCTTGCTTAATCCTTCGGATTCGCATTTGTAGAATGGGCTGTTGTGAGGAAAGTAATTTCTAAACTGTATTGTTCAATATACATGGGGGCAAGTAGATAGTTCTATATACATTGAGGCAGCTAATTGTTCAATGGATAGAGCGTTGGACCTGGAATCAGGAAGACCTGAGTTCAAATCCAGTCTTAGACACGTTTTAGCTGTGTGACCCTGGGCAAGTCAATGAACCTCTGTTTGCTTCAGTTTCCTCATCTGTAAATGGAATGATAATAATAGCACATACCTCCCAGGGTTGTTGTGAAGATCAGTTAAGAGGGTACTTAGCACAGAGCCTGGCCCATAGTTAATGCTATATACCTGTTAGCTATAGTATTATTATTATTCTTATTATTATTAAATTGAGCTATTATAATAATGATAATCATCATTATCATTCTTGAATCATACTTGATATGTTACGTCATGTCATGATAATATAGTATGATCATGTAATAAGATGTTACATACATATGATATTAGATATCATTCTTGAATATTTGAATACACAGGCTGTTGTTATTTGAGGGCTTCTGCCTTCCATGGGGCCTCCTTGAGATCCTCGTGTTTATTCTCTATCCAGGAAACCAAGCTTGCAAAGAATGAGGCTGAGCGGATGGCAGCTGTGGTGGAGGCTGAGAAAGAATGCAACCTGGAATTAACTGAGAAGCTGAAGGAGGTCACCAAGGATGGGGAAGATGTGCCAGGAACGAAGGGTCAGGACAAGAACCACTGCACCGCCCTCGCCCAGACAGACAAGTAGGTGACTTGAGCCACATTCCACTCTCCCTGAACCAAAGGAGGGTTTAGGGGATCATCATGGTTCTCCAACAATGCCATAGGAGGTTCAGTAGTTGGACCACAAGTCATCTGGTACTGGTGCTGGGAGTGACGTGCAGGTACCAGTCTCCTGGTGTCACCAACTTGAATATTCTATGGGTTGCTATTCTTCATGGCAAAGAATAATACTGAGATGCAAGATTTAAAAAAAAAAAGGTTGGAAAACCACAGGGTTAAGAGCCTTGACTGCTTCCAGTGGCTGGTGTAGACTTGGCCAGGGGAGTGAGAAGTCTAAAAAACTAGCTTATCTATAACAATGATGATGGTGAGTGACACAAGCATTATACTTTATATCTGAATCTCTCTTTTTTCAGTTTTTTTAAAAAAGTTTCTATTTTCATGATCCTAGTTCATCATGAAAACAAACAGGTGAAGTAAATAAGGAAAGTCTTTCTATCCCCATTTTATAGGAAGCAACACATTAGAGTGAAAAGAGAGGACCAGATTTGGTGCCATGAGATCTGAATTCTGATCCCAAATCCTCTCACTGACTACTTTAGGCAAGTCATTCCCTCTGGGCCTCAGTATTATCACAAGGAAGGGTGGGTGAAGGTAGCTTGGTATATTGGTTAGAGCACTGGTTTTGAATTCAGAAAGACCTGAGTCTGAATACTGCCAAAGGTGATTAGTAATTGTTTGACCCTGGATAAATCACCTCACATTGGTCAGCCTTGGTTTCCTGATCTATAAAATGGGAATAATAGAGTTGTGAGAAATAATGAATATCTAACACTCCATTACCACAACTATCTTGTTTTAAATTTATGGAACACCATAATAGCCCTTAAGGTGTACTTGGTTCTCTCCTTTTCAATTTTAGGGAGATTATTTTAGATGAAAAGTTCTGAGTTCAGTCATGATGATTCTGAGCCTCCAGGTAGGAAATTTTCTAACAATTAGGGCATTATATTTTTATTTATTATTTATTACATTATATTTATATTTATCTCTAGGTAACCCCTGTCCTCTGTGGTTGGGACAAGATGCAGTTTATTGAATGTTTCATACTACATTCTAGTGTCTTTGGATGGTCAGGCATCTGTCCTATGGGGGAAGTTGAGGAAAGAGCTGACATTTTCTTGGAATTTCCCTTAGCCTGGGTACTCTAAGTGCAAGATGCCTATTGAGACAATGACTTTTCTCCATAGAGTCCTTCTCTTCCACAGTTCAGTCCTCCATTTTCTTCTCAAAAGAGCATTGGAAAGGCCATGCCTGCTTCAGCCTCCTGGTTCTAAGATTGCTTCTTTCTTTTATACAAATTGATTGAGGAGAAGGAGGGAAGAGGAAGAGAAGAACACATCTAGTTTCACACAGTGGCATTGATTGATTCAAGGATTTTTCATCAGCCTCATTTAACTTGTTTGAATCAATGCTACCCAATGCTGCCAAAGGCATCAAAGCTAAAGTAGGGTGATTTCAACCTCAGCCTTACAGATGAATGAATAAGTGAATGAAGGAAGGAATGAAGGAATGAAAAAGTGTTTATTAAGCACTTACTATGTACAAAGCACTGGATGTATAGAGAAATGGAGATACAAATGGAGAAGCAGAGACCATCCCTGCTCTCCAGGAATTCCTATTCTAATGGGGAACCAAAAGAGATAATATTATGTAAAATATTTTGCAAACCATAAAGTCAACTAGCATTTTATTAAGCATCTGCTCAGTAACAATGGTAGCTATTAATACTAGGACCAGATGATCTCTTATTTACTTCCTGTTTATCCTGCCTATAGCTTGTTTGTACAGATTTGTTTGCTTGTCTCCCCATTAGATTGTAAGCTCCTCAAGGGCAGGGACTGTCTTTTTGCCTCTTTGTAACCCCAGAGGTTAACATGGTGCCTTGCCCATAGTAGACGCTTAATATCAACCAATCAATTAATAAAATAATTACTAAATGTTTATTTATTGACTAATTAATCAGATTCTTTCCAGCTCTACCAGCCTATGATTCCGGCTGAGGAAAATCATCTAAAAGTAAGTTTGATGACTTGCCTCAAGCCATAGAGCTAGGTGTAGCAGAAGCAGGATGAAACTAGACCCTCCTGCTGCCCTCCCCAGCCCAGTGCTCTTTTCACTAGACTATTTGTTCTTTCTTTTGAGTTAGCCTGAAATCAAAGGTGATGATATTTTCCTCGTCACCCTCATCATTATTGGTATTCTTTCATTATTCCAGAAGGATTGATGAGTTGAGCCAACGCCTGGCTGCCCAGGAGAAGCTTGTCGAACAGCTGTCCAGAGAGAAGCAAGAACTTTTGCAGCATTTGGAAGAACACAAGGGCATGGACATCCAGGTAAGAGTCGGGCTACCTGCCTGGGTTATCATCTTCATCTTTTCCTCAACCCCAGTTCCCGGTCAATGGGGCCATTTATTGTCTGTGTACAGTCAAAAGTCTAGTTCTACTATCTGAAATTTCTTACTTCATATAGTGCCTTATTAAAGCTTAATTGGATCAATTATTATTCACATGGCAGCATGGAGGAAAAGTATTGGAGGAAGGTTTGTACCCGTACAAATGAGATGCTTAATTTGAATTTCCTGAAAACTAATTTTTTTCCATTGAATTCTAGAACATGTCTCTGCTCAAATACCATTGACAGGCCTGAGATGCTCTGACAAAGAACTTTTGTGGGTAAACAACATAGGACCACAAATTTAGCACTAGAAGTGAGATATGAAGTCATCTAGTACAACCCCCTCATTTTACAGATGAGGAAACTAGGACCCAGAGGCCAAGTGATTTACCTGGAATCTCACAAGTAGGAAATTGATATGAGCTTATTATTGTTGTATGCATTGAAGATACATCTATCTACTGGCATAGAATGTCTTGGTGGCATGAAATCAGTTCTCCCACATTGTTCTGAACAATGGTAGCTTCACTGGAATAGTGGAAGGGAACACATTTAGATTGATAAATTGTGCCATGTGGTTAAAAAATTAGTCTAATGATGATATATTTACATCCTTGGAAGGTTGGCTGCCAGGTTATAGATTTTGGCACATGATCATCCCTCAGTTTTGGTAAAGACTAAAATGCATGTTTTAGTATTTAAAATGTTAATGTCAGTCCTTTGAAAGATCCATTATTTCAATAGTTTGGTATTTCCTCCGCCTATAAAGATCAAGCAGCCCCAATGACCAATCACAAGGGACTGAATACATATAGAATGTTTACCTTTTATGTATGAAAAATGTAAAACCTATGTCTAAGATTGTTACTAGTCATTAGGTAACTTATAAGGAAAATTAGGATAGACCTGAGTATGATATGACTTCAAAAAGTAAAACCATTCAAGTACAGCTAAAAGATTAATTATCTTTTACAAATGAGATGCAAGAGGAAGAACAGATACAGAGGAATTAGATGGGGGAGGGGGCCTAATAGTTCTGGAAACCTACTCTCACTGGGAATGGGTTCAAGAGGAGAAAATACATATACATTTAGAAGAGTATAAAAGTCTTCTAAATTTAGAAGGAAATAAAATATTAAGGGATAGGGAGGGTGGGAGAGGATAAAGGAGGAATCTTTAGAGGAGAGAGTGTGGAAATAGGTTAAAAGGGAGATATAGAAGGGGGTTTAGATTTAGAGGAATGGGAGGATAAGGGAGGGGTTGCTGGAGTGGGGGTAGGTTAAGTAATAGGAGGGTAAGGTAGCAGGTAGAAATAAAGTAGAGGAGTTAAGAGAGACAAGAAAGTAAAGAAATATGCACAAACATAAAAACAAAGATTAGGAGTAGAATCTCCTAGGGAAAGTATATGTGTATATATATATATATATATATATATATATACACACGTATATGTATATATATGTATGTATACGCATATGTATATATATGTATATATGTATATATATGCATATATATGTATATATATGTGTATATATATATATGTATATATATATATGTATGTGTGAGTATATGTATATATCAGTACCTATATATAAATATAACCAATGCTCAACTGTAGCCTTGGGATGGTGGATAGGAGGGAGAGAGGGGGGAAAAAGATCAAAGTAAAAAGTATAAAGCAGAGAACAAAAGAAAAGCTACAAGGAAGCAAAGAAAAGATGGACAGCTAAAGATCAAGCATACCTACTTTATGACAGGTACTACATTAGGTTTTGGAGATACAAATACAAAAATGAAGTAGTCCCTGCCCTCAAGGAGCTTACATTCAACCAAAGAAGACATCATGTAGTTACTAAGTATGAGTATATACAAAAGTATACATATACAGGTAGGTGTGCTAGTCAGTCAACAAACATCTGTTATGTGCTAGCCACAGCGTTAAGCACTGGGGATACAAAGAAAGATCAGTCTAATAGGGGAGAAAACATGCAAATGACTATCTACAATACACACACACACACACACACACACACACACACACACACATATGCAGCATAAATTGGAAATAATCAACAGAGGGAAGGCACTAGAATTAAGAGGGGTCGGGAGAGGCTTCCTGTAGAAGGTAGGATTTTAGCTGGTACTTGAAGGAAGCTGGGGAAGCCAGGAGGTAGAGGGGAGCAATAGCATTCCAGGCGTGGGAGATAGTGTGTGTATATCTATGTATTTGTTAAACACACCAACAATAAATATACATGCAAAATATATTACAACCACTCCCCTCCTTAACAGATGGTCTTCATGGCTTGTTGGGGCACCAAAATCCATAACCTAGCAGTCAACCTTCCAAGGAAGTTTCCTCCTGGAAACAGACTTTGTCTGTTGTCTGGCTCAAACAACAAACAGTCTATTTCCAGGACCCATACTCAAAACCTTCTTAGCCCTAGCAGAGGTTTCCTTCTGAAGGCCTAGCCTTCAGCAACTGAGGGCCAACTCCACAGCTTTGGAAGAGGATTTAATTGAAGTACAGCCAGGTCCTAAGTACTGTAAATAATAAATTGACTGAATCAGACCAGAATGTATACTATTCAAAGATATAATTGTCTAAAATATGGAAATTGGTTTCAATATAGTAGAAATGTATAGGGTGAATTTGAATAAAGTGAGCCCTTCAGGGGAATTCATTATTTGTACTAATAAGGATCTAGCTGTAATATTTCCAACACAAGTGAGAAAATCAGGGTCTTTTAAAATCAGTCAGTGTTTTGAATGGAAAAGGAAACAGAGTTGCAAAATGATTCTCCTTTATAATTTCATTTCTTTCTTTGAACCTGTGATTTAATTGGTTTAATGAGCTCCCTCTATCAGGGCAGATAGTATCTTCTCTGCTACATATAGCTAGCATTAATAATATTGGCTAGCATTTGAGGGAACTTTAGGATTTGCTTGGCACTTTGAAAATATTATCTTTTTTTTTCTTCACAACAATCCTTGGAGGTAGATGCTTTTATTATCCTCATCTTACAGATGAGGAAACTGAGGCAGGCAGAGGTCTTGTCAAGGGTCACATAACTAGTAAGCTTCTTAGGCTGTATTTGAACTCAGGTCCAGCATTGTCTCTGCCTAGATGCCATATAAGTAATGATAATTTGCCTGTAGTAGCAGCTGCAGAAGCAGTAGCAGTAGCAGTAATAGCTAAAATTTCTATAGTGCTTACTATGTGCCAGGCTTTAGTAAGTGCTTTGCAATTATTATCTCATTTGATGCTCACAACAACCCTGGGGATGGGGTAGGTGCTGTTATTATCCTCATTTTATATATGAGGGAACTGCAGCCAACAGAGAATGAGTGACTTGCACAAGGTGACGTAGCTAGTAAACTTCTTTGACCGGATTTGAACTCAAGTCTTCCCGATTCCAGGTCCAGCATTCTATCCACTGTGCCATCTAGATGCCTAGACAGAGCATTATTAGCCTCAGAGAGATGCCTGGGGTACATTGAGAGATTAGGTAAAATTACGCAGGATCACTCTGCCAGAATGTGTTAGAAGTAGGTCTTAAATCCAGGTCTTCCTGACTTTAAAGCTGCCTCTCTGTCCTCTGCCAAGTAGCCTCTGTAGTCTAATATATTATATTCTGGTAATTAATGAATACACGGAATATAGCAAACTGAGCCCTGGGCATAAATGAATAGATTGCACTGCATGGCTCGTAACACATTTGAGAGGTTCTTCTAGTCTTCCTTGGCAGAGCTCAGGGGCTGAACCTTCAAGGACAGCACCTTGTGGGTATGAGTGGCTGATGTCTGGATTGTGACCTGGGACACAGAAGGCAGGAAGGGTGGGGCATATTGACGAGTACCGTTCTGAAAATACTCCAGTGACCCTGATGGCATTGCTCTGAATCTTGATAGAGAGGATTCTCTTTCTGCTGGTTCTTATCTCTGAGTAATCATTCCCTGCCCTACCTTCTTATATATTAATATATAATATGTTGGTTATAATATGGTTAACCCAATTACTCCAGCTGTGGGTCTGCTGCAGAGAACATGGGCAGCATCAGCAGTAACCACAATGCATCAGTTTGGTGTCCAGGGCAGTCTAGGAGCTCTGTTTATTGGTGTACATTGGGAGGGTCAGTAAGTCAGTTTACTGGGAAGTTTGGTAGGGGGATCAACAAAAAAGGAAGTTCATGGTGGTTGTTGTGGGCTGAGACTTCATTCAGTAAACATTTATTGAGCACCTACTATGTGCTTAATATTCTTAATATTTTATATTTGTTGTGTAATTGTATAATAATATTACATATATTAATATCCAAGTGTTGAGGTAAAGGACATCCCCTTTATCTCTTATTTATATTAATATCCCAGTGATATATTAAAGGATATCTTTTAATATCCCAGTGTTTTAAGCACTGGGATACAAAAATAAAGCACTCTCCAGCCTCATAGAGTTGTTGCAAGGGTCCAGTGAGATAATATTTGTAAAGTGCTTAGCTCAGTACCTGGCACATAGTAGGTGCTTAATAAATGCTTATTTTCTTCCCTTCCCATAGATGGTTAGAATTGTTCAAATGGAAAGGGCTATTTTCAGATGTAGTGGATTTCCCCTTACTGCAGGTCTTCAAGCAAGATTTAGATGATTATTTGTTAGTTAAGTTTTAGAAGGGATGGTTGTTTAGGTATGAGTTGGGGCCTCTTGAGGTCCCTTCCAACTCTCAGATTCTGTGCCTTTGTGGAAGTAGACTTAAAAAAAATGTGGCTACAGTTTGGA
This sequence comes from Phascolarctos cinereus, assembly GCF_003287225.1. Taxonomy (NCBI): domain Eukaryota; kingdom Metazoa; phylum Chordata; class Mammalia; order Diprotodontia; family Phascolarctidae; genus Phascolarctos; species Phascolarctos cinereus. Next base: position 46,805,883 of record NW_027555958.1, on the reverse strand, counting down.
TTTGTATAACGATTCCAAGGTTGAAAACCTGATTGAACAGGAGGATGGTAGTGCCATCAACAGGAATAGGAAAAATTAGGAAGACAGGAGGATTTGGAGGTGAAAGATAATGAGTTCTCTTTTGGACATATTGAGTTTAAAAAGCCTATAGAATAACCAGGTAATTGTTGATGCAGGCAGAAACTCAGGAGAGAGGCTAAGCCTCAGTGTGTTGAAATGGGAGTTATCTTCAGAGAGATGAACTGAACCCAATGGGAGCTGATGAGATCAGTAAGGGGGAGGGTATGAGGAAAGAAGAGAAGAGGGTCCAGACTAGAACCCTGGAGTACACCTACATATAAATGGCAGGACATGAGGAATGATCCTGTAAAAGACACAGGACTGGTCCAAAGGTAGCAAGAGAACCACAACTGAGCCATGCCATAAAAATTCTAGAGAAGAAAGAGTGCTAGAAGGAAATGGTACAGAGAGGTTCAGAAGGAAGAGAAATGAGAAAAGGCCACCAGATTTGATGATGAAGAGATCATTAGTAACCTTGGAGAGAGCAGTGTCAGTGAAAGAATGAGGCTCAAAACCCTATGGGAGGGGGTTGAGGAGTAAAAAGAAGAGAAGAGGAGGTGATTTGTGTGGACAGTTTTTCCTAGTTTTTTCTAGGGCTTTGGCTATGAAGAGTATTAACTTGAGAGGATAGTAGAGTCAAATGAAGGATTGTTTGGGTTTTTGTTTGTTTATTTAGCAAGGCTGGGGTAGATCTGGGAATATTTGCAAAGTAGCAGGAAAGGAGCCAGTAGATAAGAAGAGACTGAAAAACTCTTTGGGGATAGGCACTTCTTTGAGGTTGGTTTTGTTTTGTTTTGTTTGATGCCCAGTACCCAACAAAGCACCTGGCATATAATAGTAGACACTTAATAACTGTTTGTTGAAAGAATGCCTAACAACCCCTGTTAACTGGCTTCCACTTGACACCCTATGCCCAGGGCCAGGAAAAAACTCATAAGACTTTTGCAATTCATTTTGACAGAGTTTCTGGCTAGCACCCTGTGTACCCTTATAACCTGGTGATACAGCACCCATTTGTCTTCACATTTAGAAGAACTTGACATCAGAGAGAGACCCTTCTGAAGCAAGGAGAATGAAAAGCTCTTCTCCCATCCCCTTCCCTCCTTTCCTGATTTTCCCCTTTGTTTCTGTGACTAGAGGAGACTCACTCCCCACCCACGGTCATTTTCGGTAGAGGAGTTATGTGGCGTCTTTTCCAAAGTGTGTGTTTGTGTGTGTGTGTGTGTGTGTGTGTGTGTGTGTAAAATTCAATGATAATAAATATAACTCGATATAAAGAAATTCAATAATAAATATAATTCAAGCAGGTAATTAAAACCTTCGTGATCCCCCAAGAATCCCATGAAAGCATGTTCCTCCACTGGATACATTCCATGCCATGCCCCATCATTTGTATACACAGTGGATACTAGAGCCAAAGGGAGGCGTGTGAGTGATTTTTAATTTACCTTCCCTAACAACAGCCCATCCTGAGGAGATAAAAGCGAGACAGTAGATTGAAAACATTTTCTCTACTATAGCATCTTGGGAAAAATTATTCACACTCAGTTTAAAACAACTTGCAGGAACATTCAATTGTGTGAACTGTGAGCTGTCTATGAGGTCAGTGAAAGGAGGCTGCTCATTAACAATTGGGGAAGTTACTGGGGTTTTTAGTTCTCATCTGTGCTGCTTATTTAGAAGGGAGGCTCAGCATATTCATAAAGTTAGCTGGAGATAGTACAGTGAGAACTGGGACTAGGGCTGTGGAACAAAAAACTTGAGAAGCACTACTATCCCTACCATCCTCATTCTGTCTTGAAGGTGAGTTTCACCTGAGTCACTCAGTTAAGAAGTGTTGCTGAAAAGACCAAAATCGCAAGTATGATTTCTCTCTAGGTCTTTTCACATAGGAAAACCCTATTTTGTGAAAACAATTTGTCCAGTATCACATGGCCAGAATGGGTCAGTCTTCCTCACTCTGAAGCTAGTTCTCTATCCTCTGAAGTCTAATATATATTGTATCTAGAAATACACTGATACGTGGAATATAGCATATTGAGCACAAGACATAAATGAATAGATTGAGCTGTATAGATCAGAAGTATCAAACTCCATGCTGAAGGCAAAATTCCCCGGTATGGGTCAGAACCAGATTAAAAGGTAATTGGGAAATGTTTGACAAAATAAATAAAACTACAACACAACATCGATAATGTGAATTTGTGGTTTCCTAAATCAATATGCAGCCTGCAGGGATATATTTCTATTTGTTTAGACATCCCTGGTTTAGATGACATCACTTTTGAAACTGAATTAAATATTTACGCGGTCATCACTGAAAGTGTGCCTGTTACTACTCTCCTACAATTCTGGAACACACATCTCCCTGTTTGCACAGGGGAGGAATCTTCATAAAACACATTCTCAAGTTCAGGCTTATCCACCCCATTAAAGCCAGACCTGGACTTTCTTGCTTCCAAAGGACCTCCACCATTAATTGGCAGCTGGGTTGCTAGAAACAAGGAGATCCTATAGCTCCTGCAGGAAGAAGCTAGAATTGTATAAGGCAAGTACATTGAAGGAATGATGTCACCCCCAATTTCCCACCTTGTTGCCACCTCCCAACCCCCACTACTTCTTAGCCAGTTACTTTTGTTCAAGCCAAAACACATCAGTTTGGATTAGAATGTGCCCAGGCAGAAGGTTCACTTCCAAATTCTATAAGGGTCCCTTTTGTATTTAGGAGCACCTGCCTGCCTCATGTTCTTGGCTTCTATGCTCCTCACCTCCAGTTTAGTTTTTTTTTTCCAGCCAAAGACAAAGTTTATTAGAACATCTGTCATATTGGGCAGACTCTTAAGGAGTCTGAACATTAGTGAGCTATTGGCTAGATTTTAAGAATCCCAGCCTCACCTCCACTTTCATAAGATACAAATGGATACAGCTCTTGTCCTGTATCAACCTACAAAGTCTCTAGTTTGGGTGCCAAGTGGCCTGATAATAATATCTTGATATAGGACTTCTTGTTCCTCCAAAGTAGAGCTACAAAGTCGCGGGATATATTTGCAGATTGTTAAGCTGATTTTTGTTACCTCCTCTTCCAAAGCAGTGAAATGCCTCATCTCCATGAAGCTTATTCATGAAACCAGACAGACAGGGAAGGTGCAAAACAGGGGAAAGGGACATTGAGTCAGCCTCTTTGTTCTTTTCGGTCTCTGTGTTTCGTAATTTTTATAGCAAGAGATGCACTCATAAGCCAGATACATTAATAGGGGCTTTCACTGAAGAAATGAAAAATAATTAAAATGCACGGTGAGATCAGCAGAAGCAGAATATTAGCCAAGCAGCATCATTTCTGACTTACAAAGCAGTCATCACTCATGACACTTTGTTTAGGCCTAGCCTGGGCTCGGATATAAACAGTGCTGCCTATGGAACAAAACATGCTATTTCTCAAAATAGCCTACATTCCTGAGTTGCCATGGAGAGATCTGACATGGAGCCTTAAGTCAAAAACATTCCACATGCTCAATGCAGAGACTGAACACGTCACAGGAATTAATCACCCCAGGCAGCTCCAGGACACCCACATATAAGGAGATTTCTCAGAGCGGCTTTGCGCAATCTCCTACTGGAGTGGACACCTATTAAACATGCAAGCAGAGTTTCAATTTACAGATCCTCATCCAGCAGCCATGTGTCCTAGACACATGTCAATGACAGCTATTATCAGTTGACACAGAAGAATGCTGAAACTTCATAACCAGCCCTTCCACCCAGTTAAAAGGCATAAGATATTTATCTCCAGCTTCATCAGATCTTGGCAAGACACCTGCTACTGTGTTAGAGGTCCTGGGCTATGTCCTGTGCTTGTCTCCCCTTGCAGGTCCATCCTCCACCCAGATGCCAAAGAGGTAATCTTAAAGTACAGGTCTGACCATGTCATTTCCCTACCCACTTTAAATTTATTTGTGTCCATTTGGTGCATACTTGAATGTGTATATATTGTCTCCTCCAACAGAATGTAAGCTCCTAATGTAAGAGAATGCCCTCCCTTGAGGGTAGGGACTTTTTTTTTCTTCATAGACCTATGTTTGGAATATAGTAGGTGTTTAATAAATGCTTGTTGATTGATTGGTAGTCGGGGAGACAGATAAAAAGATAACTAACAGTATGAGGAAACATATTTTTAGTACCAAAAGAGGGGCACAGACAGTGATCACAGTGGGCTGGGGTGACAGCAAAGAATTCACAGAACAGGTTGGGATTTAAAGAATGAGTAGGATTTTGGTGAGTAACAAAGAAAAGGTGGGGGGCATTCCAGACAAGGAACACAGTTTATGCAAAAATCCAGAGTTATATATAAAGTATCTTCTGGGATAATGAGTAGACTCTGGATCAGAGGGTTTCTGTAGGTGACTAGTTAGAAATAGAACTAAAAAGCTAGGTTAAGGCCAGATTATAAAGTAAGGAGTTTAGTTTTTATCCTAGAGGGGTTTTTTTTTGGTTGTTATTCAGTTGTGTCCAGCTCTTTGTGACCCCATTTGAAATTTTCTTGGCAAAGATACTGGAGGGGTTTGCCACTTCTCTTTCCGGCTCATTTTAAAGATGAGGAAATTGAGGCAAACAGAACCAGTTGAGTGACTTGCCCAAGATCACACAGCTAGTAAGTGTCTGAGGCCAGATTTGAACTCAGGTCTTCCTAACTCCACGCCTGGAGCCCTATCCATTGTGCAACCCAGCTGCCCTAATCACAGAGGTACTGGGGAGCTTATTGAAGACTTTTGAGTAGGGCAGTGTGATTCAGGTAGATTGGCCTGGCAGCGATGTACATACAGGGTGGATTGAAGGGTTGGAGGAGTGAAGTAGGGAGTCCCATTAGGATGAAAAGGAAGGGATAGACAAGAAACTGTGAAAGCAGAATTGACAGGACTTGTTGCTTCCTTGAATGAATGTGGGAGGGAGGAGGAGGTGAAGAAGAGAGGAAACAAAGGTAGAGTCTTGCGCCCAGGTGAATACTTCCAAGTGTACAGACTCACATAATGCTAGAGACAAATGGTGCCTAGGTCAAGGAAAGGCCCAAGTTCAAGTCCCAGCTATCTACTTACTATTTGCAGATATACCTACAGCAGGCCCCCAAAGGCCTTGTCTCCAGGGTGTTGACAGGGTTCCTTTCCATGGTGACCCCTTTCCTGACACTTTGCCTCTTGACTTTTTGCTGGAATAACTATCCTGGGCTTCATTCACTCCTCAAGTCCCATCACCCATCTCTATGACATCCCTCTTGAAGGGATCCTCCTTCACCTTCTCCAGATCCCTCAAAGGTGAGGGTTGGACCACCTCCCCTTGCCTGGCATGACTTCTCGGGTTGTGTGACTTCTCTCCCCTCCTCCCAGCCAGTTTCTGAGCTTCTCCTCATCTGTAAAATGGGGATAATAATACTTATATACTACTGACTTCACAGGGATCAGAGGAAACAAGAACACTTTGGATGCATAAAGCACCCTCTCCCTGCATGTGTCAACACCTTCAGGCAAAGTCCTTCTGGCCCTTTGCTAGTTAAGGTTCTGCAAATAAAAAATGGTGCAATTGGGACTTGAACTCAGGTCATCTACCTCTGTACATGTGAATGGTTACTCTCTTATCCCTTTTCTATCTGTAGATAAGAGACTGGAATGATGAAAAATTAAAAATTAATTAACCAAGATTCATTAATGAAAAACTGAAGATTCCTTTGAAAAGAACATATTCTTTATAGTTGGCTATTAATGACCTAAATTGTGTCAGGTGCAATGGCCTCATCCTCTTTAATTTCTCCAAAGCACATGATGCTATTAACAGCCCATTAATTAGAGCTCTCCTTCCTTGCCTTCTCTGCCTCTATTCTTCCTAGTTCCCTCTTGCCTTCCTGTTTCTCAGTTTCCTCCCCTGGGTACTCTTCCTACTCTGACCTTCACTGTGAATATCCCTTTCCACTCTCCCTATCATGCTCTCCCTATCGTCATCCACTTCCTTCCTCAGGGATCTCCTCCACTCACATGATTCAGGTTATTACTGCTAGGTGGGTCTCTCCCAAAGCTACATCCTAACCCTGTCAGCAGCAAGCAGGCACCTGGAACAAAAAGCAGTATAAGAAACAGAGAGGGGGGAAAAAAAACCTTTGCAAAGGCTAGATGCAGGGGGCTTCACCTGGGGGTGATGATTTCAGATTTGCAAGGTATTTAGCTCAGGCTCCACTATCATAAAACTGCTGGTAATTTAATAACTGGCCCAACCCTATTATCTCGAGGACAAATTAAGAGCTCTATGATCTATGTGCAAGAAATGGAGGAATGATCTTTGCTTCAGCATGTTGACAAAACCACAGTGAGATCAGAGAATCCTACTTTTCTACCACCATGCCAGAGTATCAGTGGGAATTGTCAATAGAATCAATGGCAAAACTAGTTGGTACATCTCATGCATAGCGGTATGCCAGCTTGAACCAGGTGGAGCCCGCTGTTAAATTTGCAGTGTGAGTGTATATGCCATGGCAAGCAACAGATGCTATAAATCTGGGCTTGATTTATTGTTTTATTGATTATCTACACTGCAGAAACTGATGGAGAAAAAAGTTAATACAAATTAAAATTAAAAGTGTGTCACGTGCACTTTTAACCCTCCAAAGAGCCAGTTGTTAAATATTTACCAACACACCACTGCTCATGCTGATATTGCCTTGGGAAAATGGAGTCCAGGCATACTTCTAAGGTCATATCTATCTGGAGCTACAGGGTCAGTTAGAGTAGACACCCCGAGAAATAAAATTACCAGGGCTAAGGTCAGTGAAGAGCTTAACAGCTGCCAGGCTCAGCTTCCAGCTCTCATACCTGACCCATCTGGTCAAGACCGTGCCTCTCTCTGAGGGCTGTGCCAGTGACAAGGGCCTGTGGTCTCTGACACTGGCCTTTTTCAGCTCTCCCATATTTTCTTTTTTTGTTTGTTTGTTTGTTTTTGGTGAGACAATCGGGGTTAAGTGATTTGCCCAGGATCACACAGCTAGTAAGTGTCAAGTGTCTGAGGCTGCATTTGAACTCAGGTCCTCCTGACTCCAAGGCTGGAGCTTTATCCTCTGCACCATCTAGCTGCCCCCCCCCCCCCATTTTCAATTGTATGCTGGACCACTCCACTGTTTTTAAATTACACATATCTCAAAATACAATTTTATACTTCCTCCCCATACACTGTCTTCCCTTCGAATTACCACACTTCTGCTGGTGGTAAGACCCACTATCCATTACCTAGTTTAAATACCTCGAAATCATTTTGACTTCCTTCCCCTTCATGTCCTGAGAACAGTCTGTCTCTGAGTCTATAATTTCTTGTTTTGAAAAGTTTGTCTACTTGTTCAGATCTGACCTCAGATACTTATTAGCTGTGTGACCGTGGGCAAGTTGCTTAACTTTTGTCTGCCTCAGTTTCCTCATCTATAAAATAGGGATACTAATAGTACCTACCTTCACACAGGCTTGTTGGAAAGATAAAATGAGATGTTTGTAAAGATTTTATAAACCTTAAAGTCTCAGGGATTCAGTCTGTAAGATGAAGGTGATAGATAAGGGGACCCTTAAGGTCCCAGTGGCAACTTATTACTTATTAATAGTGGAGACATTAACTGGCTCTGGAGATGGAACAGGGGTTCACATCTGGGGGCTGGTCCATGAACTACCAAGATTTCAGGGGTCCATGAATTTGGATGAAAAAAAAATTAATCTTTCCACTAGACTTTGTTAACTTTGTAATCCTGTATATTTTGTTTTGTACAGTTAGAAACATTATTCTGAGAAGTGGTTCATAGGCTTTACCAGATGCCAAGAGGTTCCATGATACACACAAAGTTAAGAACCCCTAAGACAGAGACTCCAGATTCAAAATGCCACCTCTGACATTTACTGACTGTATTTGAATAAATTACTTAAACTTTCTGGGCCTCAGTTTCCTCTGCTGCAAAATATGGGGCTTGGGCTAGATAGTTCCTTCAGCCTCTAGCTATCTGACCCTATGTTCAAGAGTGGTATTTGATTTAATCCCTGTATATTGGTTCAATTCATTAAACAGTTTTGTTTAAGTACCTTTTATGAGCAAGACACTATACTTAATTTGACTGGTGCAGCTCAGATCTAGTTTAATAACTGCACACATTATACAGCACTTTGTTTTATAAGTAATTTCTTCACAACCCATGGAACTTTGTATCAGAAGACCTAACTCTACTATTTACCATCTACATGACACTGGCAGACCATCGAACCTTTCTAAATAGTTTCCTCATCTGAAACAGAGATGTAACCCAACTGGGACCACTAGGGCTTTATTCCACGGTGCAAGAGGGTAACTGACATCCAGGGGATACACATCTTTGTTGGCACTGCCATAAGTGGTATTCTGCCTGCCCTGTGCCATAATCCTCCACATCCTTATGGAGGCATACAGAAGCTATCAGGTAAGATATTCCCCAGTACAGCTGGTACAACTTCTTCCAAGGGTGAGCTTCGAATATTACAGCATCTCTCTACCTCTCCAAGAGAATTTGCCCTAGGTTCAGAATTGCTAGTTATCTGGGATAATAATACCTTACAAGTTTGTTGCTAGGTTCTAATGAGATGATATGTGAGAAAACTCTTTGTAAACTGTAAAGTACTATACAAATAAGACATATAAATGCTTGTTGACTTGACTATTATTATGTTTAATTATTTTACTTTTACCTTATGTCAACTCTACCTGTCAATCTAGTTTCCCTTCATTGTATACCTGAGATAATCATTAGTATCAGTCATTTTATTATGAATTATCTAAATAATAAATAAGTCCTTTAGTATCTCCCTAACAGTATATCTAACTTTAGTTTTAAATTAGACATCATTTTTAGGTTAAAAAATCTAGCTAATATGATAACAGGAAGAATCATGAGGATCTTAATTTGCTAATTAGGTCACTTGCACATATATACACACACACACAAACACACACACACACACACACACACACACACACACACACACACACATATATATATATATATATATATATATTTGCTATGCTTTATTATCCTCCAAATTTTTAATGATTGTAAAATAAGTCCAATTTACTTCATCAGTTTTACAACATAATAATAGCCAACATGTATGTAGTGCTTTAAGACAATATATAGGTTCAACCCTTAGAAAGGGAAGAGACTGTCTTTTTTGTATTTGTATTCCCAGAGCCTAGAGCAGTGCCTGGAATATAGTAGGGGCTTAATAAATGCTTGACTGACCGACCCTTTCAAATGTTCCCCTTCTGGGAACATTATGCTTTATCTATCTCTAGGTTATCACTATAGAAGCAGTGGTATAGTGCTCTGGCCTTATGGTCTGGTTCAGATTCCTGGACACTAGCTCTCTGACCCTGGAGAAGTCACTTAAAAACTCTGTGAGGTTCAAGGAATTCTCTAAGTGTTATCTCAGTCATAAATCTGTAGGTGGAGGGAGTTCCCTGCTCTGATGAAATCACAAATCCTTATATCAGCCTAATGTTTGGTGACTCCCCTCCTGAGGTAAGGGTTGGCAAGCTTGAGGATTTGCCAACTGTAAAGGCAGAGGCCTTTCTATAACATAAATACTTTGCTCCTACCAACAACATAGAAGACTCATCTTCCTGGGTTCAAAGCCAGCCTCAGGCACTTACTAGCTGTGTGATCCTGGGCAAGTCACTTATCCCTGTTTGCCTCAGTTTCCTCTTATGTAAAATGAGCTGGAGAAAGAAATGGCAAACCACCCCAGTATCTCTGCCAAGAAAACCCCAGATGGGGTCACAGAGAGTCAGACACAATGGTAAAACAACTAAACATCAGCTAATATTTGTATAACCCACCTTACAGGGCACTGTGATAAAAAGGAGGTTTGTAGGTGGTAAAGCACCAGGTAGATGGGAACTGTTACCAGTGAAATGCCCTTTAAAAAATAGGCATGTCTGATTTCCATTGAAAATCCATGCTGTGGCCTCCATCTGTGTCTGGTCCCGGGTGTTATTCTCTTATCACACCCACCCACCCACCCACCAGGGCTAAGGTGAGGTCTGCATACACCCTTCCATCCCTTCTGTCAATCAGGGTGTATCAGGGCACACTCCCTACTTCACAGATCAACAGCTGCCTTTCTGAAGAATCTTGTTCAACACGTCCTGACTTGAAACTCCTACAAGAGGGGGGCTGGCAAATGTAATCACAGGAGACTGTGCGACTACTTAATTTTATGTTAGGTATTTCGTAGGACTTCAGAGTCGGGAAAAAGCATCCCCCTTACAACATACCTTATACTGACAGCCTTGGATTGAATTGTTCCGATTTGACCAGGACCATGATGTGTATAGTTAAATAAGGTATTGTAACTGGAAGGAAAGAAAAGAGGGAGGAAACAAGTATTTAATTAGCATTTACTGTTTACCAGGGATAAGTGAAAGACCAGGGATACAAAATCAAGCAAAAAGAAACAGTCCCTGCCCTCAAGGAGCTTACATTCTAATTTGGGAAGACAACACCTAAAAGGGAAAGGGGTAGGTATTGAAGTGAAGGTCACCTCTCCCCGGGGGGCTTGTTTTGAAAGTTGGAAATCAGCGGGTGGAATCAAAAGGAGAATGAAGGCTGGAAAGTCAGGAAGGGAACAGTCTGGCCAAGCTAGGCCCTCTACAAAATGGAGGCCAGAGGAGGAATTCCCCTGTGGGGGAGGGGGGTGGACCTTACCTCTGCAAGGACAGACTTGAGGAGGCTCAGATTGGAGGGAAGTTCCAGGAGACAGCAGCAGAGGTTTGGAAGTCGCGGCAGGGCCGGTATCTTAAGACCTGAGAGCTCTCCAACCTTACCCCCAAAACGAAACTACTAGCTGTTTGTTTGCTGTTTCTGTAGCTGAATATGATGATACCCTGGTTTGAATATTTGCATACCAGATTGAGGGTCTAAGGAAACAGATGGTGCAATTTATTGCAATTGCGTTCAAACCCCACTTTGGAATCTTAGAACTCTATCTTGGTGCATAAAATTTAGAACAGCAGAGTTATAAAAGTGTCTTCTTTGTTGGGAAGCAAGGCATTCACACTGGGTGCTACGTGGGGCACTCAACACCTTCTTCTCAGGGATAGCTAGTGTAACTGGGGACCTGCTTACCAGGGGATTTCTCCTTTAGTTTAGTTCAAAACTTCCCAAACTGATTTGGCCTACCATCAACTTTTCAAAAAAAGAAAAAAATTACTCAACGTCCCCCCCCACCCCGAAATCTACTTTCTTTAACCTTCTAATATTTGTTTTTTGAAATTTGTATCATTTCAAAAAAATGTAAAATATATATATTTTTTAAAAGTGACACATCTTAAATTAAAAAATTTATTGTAAATTTGTGGGGTTTTCTCCAGTATTGAAATTCTGATGATGTGATATAGTATGGTATCATATTGTAAATAAATCATTACACGAACATATTTTTACAGATACATGCTGGACTTCCAGACAAATGCACGACACGCTACCCTGCCAACGCTTGTTAAGACCTGCTTACTTGACTGTTGATCGGTTATAACTTGCATTTTATGTGCTTATTTGGAAAATAATGTGATTATGACGATTTTAACTCTGTTACACAATAGAGGAAACATATAAGAATGATTTTTCAAAATTTTCTTCTCTTCTTTCCTCATGCTTCCATGCCCCCTTACCTTTATTCAACGCCCCCCAATTACACCCAAAGCTACTATGCCCCCCCTGGATTGTTCCAGAGCCCCCCAAGGGGCAGTATCCCCAACCTGTGGTTGGAAAGAACAGTGAACTGAAGACTAGGCCTCACGACCTTGTTCTGCCCCTTTACTAGCTGGGTGACTTTAGACAAGGCACTTAATTCCTGGGATCATCCTCCATAAAATAGGGATCATAATAGTTACCCTCCCTCTCTCATTGAGTTGTGAAGAAAATGACCTATAAAACAAAGTGCTGTATAGTGTGTGCAGTTATTAAACTAGATCTGAGCTGAACCAGTCAAACTAAATACGGTGCCTTGCTCATAAGAGATACTTAAAACTGTTTAATAAATTGAACCAACATACGGGGGTTAAACCAAATACTGCTCTTGAACATAGGGTCAGCCAGCTAGAGGCTGAAGGAACTATCTAGCCCAAGCCCCATATTTTGCAGCAGAGGAAACTGAGGCCCAGAAAATTTAAGTGATTTACTCAGTCAGTAAATGTCAGAGGCGGCATTTTGAATCTGGAGTCTCTGCCTCAAGGGTTCTTAACTTTGTGTGTATCATGGGCCCTCTTGGCATCTGGGAAAGCCTATGAACCACTTCTCAGAATAATGTTTCTAAATGTAGAAGATAAAATACACAGGATTACAAAGATAACAAAGTCTAGTGGGAAGATTAATTTTTTTCATCCAAATTAATGGAACCCCAGAAATCTTGGTAGTTCATGAACCAGCCCCCAGATGTGAACCCCTGTTCTATCTCCAGACCCAGTTAATATCTCCACTGTTAATAAATTGAACTGGGACCTTAAGGGTCCTCTTATCTATCACTTTTACCTTCCAGACTAGATCCTGGAGAAGTGGCAGCTAGGTGGTGCAGTGGAGTCAGGGAGACCTGAGTTCAAATCCTGCCTCCAACACTTAACTAGCTATGGGACCCTGGGCAAATCACTTAACCTTGTTTGCCTCAGTTTCCTCATCTTTAAAATGAGCTGGAGAAGGAAATGGCAAACCACTCAGGAATCCTTGCCAAGAAAACCCTAAATGGGGTCACAAAGAGTCAGATATGACTGTAAAACAATCGAACAAAAATGGGGATCATAATAGCACCTACCTCACAGGGTTGTTGTGAAGAGCTAGTGAGATAATATCTGTGAAGTGTCCAGTACAACGCCTGGCACATAGTAGGGGCTTAATATTTGTTTATTATTTTCAATTAATAAATGTTTGTTCCCTTCCCCCTATACAGGGCCAAATTCAAACCCCAGTTCTCTACTTGCCCTAGGCCTCTGGTAAAGGGTCCCTTTATGCTTCTTAAAACTCACTCTGGGAGCAGTTAGGTGGCACAGTGGATAGAGCAGCCGTCCTGAAGTCAGGAGGACCTGAGTTCAAATCCGGCCTCATACCAAACACTTGACACTAGCTGTGTGACCCTGGGCAAGTCACTTAATCCCAATTGCCTAAACATAAAAAAATAAAAAAACTCACTCTGCTCAGCCCTGATTCATCTTTCTTGGCTGCTCCATTTGTGAAAAATCCAGCCCTAGGCCTTTTTCCTTGCTGCCCCTCCTAGGAACTGGACCAGAGGACCACATCTTTGTCTCCAAGGCTTTCACATTTCTTTACTTTTTTTTTTTTTTTAAACCTTTCTCCCATCTCTGAACCCTCAACTCCAGCGATTGTCTTCTGACTTCCCTTACTGCATGAGTCTGTTTAGCTTCCTTGAGTTTCTAGATCACAGAAAGCAGGGCATGTAGTACAAACAGAAAAAAAAAAGTTTGGCTTTACAATCAGAAGACCTGGTTTCTGGTCCTACCCCTGCTATTTTCTATTTGTATCATCTTGGACAAGTCACTTCTATTTTCTCATGTATAAAATGAGGTTGGATTGGTGATCTTTTTTTTTCCTCTTCCCTTTCTAAATCTATAATCTGCCACACCTAACTCCAAATTACCATTTCCCCCTTCTACCACAGCCTTGGTCTAGTATTCAACTCCCTCTCACCTTTCTTACCCCTCTCTGCCACAGACTATTAACTATATTTTCCGTGGCTTTTTTTGGGGGGGAGGGGGAAGAGAATAAAAACATTCAGGAAAAAAAATCCCAGGATAAAGGTAATCAGAAATGCATTTAAAACTATCCAGACTGAATGGTGCCTAAGCTAATCTTTAACTAAAATTCCCCAGGCCTAGCTCTGACTTAATGGCCTTCTCTAGATAATGAGTATCTGGCTCTCTTATGGCCCCCAAAGAGAATCTGTCTTCCCCTCCACACGTCCTCTTCTGTTAAAATAGGATTTGTCCACCTGAGTGCACCAAATTGAGTTCGTTGGACCGTTCTGGGTTTTGTGACGATCACATAAAATACCCTGTACTCTTTAAGGCTATATAAATGCTATTATTATCATTGTTATTAATGCCCTTCCAGATCCATTCTCACTCAATCAGAACGCATTCCTGATTGCATGGGTGTGTTCTGGGGTGTTCTGCCTCCTTGTCAGGCACTTGCACTTGCAAGGATATTTTGTCCCTCGGGGTTACGTTATTCTCTATTTCCCGTGCTCCCGGAGATGCCCTCGCCTTCCCTTTTTCCTGGACAGTTTGAACTAAGTTACAGCCGGTGAGGTGAGAGGAGATTCCTCCGTCCTCTGAAGAGATCTCGCATCCATAGCGCACGTTTCATGATGTGCCCACTGTCTGAAATGATGCCCGGGCACGGGCTGAGTAGGGAGGGAGAGGAGGAGAGGTGGTGGATGGCGCTGCCAGCTCGCACCGGGGTACGTGGCACTTGCTGTCCCCGCGGCTGGGGGGGAGGAGGAGGAGGAAGAAGAGAAGGAGGGAGTTTGCTCTCTCCTCCCCTTGTCCCTGCGCAGGAGTAGCAACCACCAGACTGACAGCTCCGAGAGACTCAGCCTGCAGGTTTGAGGACCTTTCTTGCAGAGGCCCGAGCTAGCAAGGCACATCGCCCTCGCCGTCGCCGTGCCCGCTGCCGAAGCCCACCCCGCAGAGCGGGGGACGCCCGGAGACTCTTTGCCCTAGCCTGATCAGAGTCCCGGCCCCGGCCCCTCGGACTACAACTCCCAGAAGCGCTTTGCGGTTCCCGCATGCGCAGGGGCCTCTGGCGCCATCTTGAAATCTGATCCTCAATCTCTGAGCTAGAACGTTAGTAGCGGCGGCTGCATCAGCGGCCCTGAGCGGGGCCGGCGGCGGCAGCGGCGGGAAGAGGAAGAGAGGCCAGAACACCGTGCTCGTGGCTGGATGGCCAAAGCCAGGATGGTCGGTTCAGAAGGAGGCCGGAGCCGCGGTCGCTTGGCATCCCCTTGAGGCTCCCGCCGGCTGACGGCGGGTCGGCGAGGGGCGGGGACGCGCGCTCCCTGCGAGTGGTACCCAGAGCGGGGCGCGCGCACGCGCGGGCGGGCCCAGGTAGAGGCACAGGTGTGCGCCAGCCGGAAAGCGGGTGAACGGGGGCATGGCGCGCAGGCGAGCGAGCCCCGGAGCCACGCCGCGGAGCCCCCACTGTGATTGACCTCCTCCCAGCCCATCCCATCTCATCTTCACCCCACCTTATCCCCTTCCCATCCCTCCCCAGCTCATCCCAGCCCATCCCTGGTAATCCAGGCACAGCCAGGACGGAAAATGAAGGAAATCTGCAGGATTTGTGCCCGAGAGCTGTGCGGCAACCAGCGGCGCTGGATTTTCCACACCACCACCAAGCTCAACCTCCAGGTGCTCCTGTCCCACGTCCTGGGCAAGGATGTCTCCCGAGATGGCAAGGGCGAGTTTGCCTGCAGCAAGTGCGCTTTCATGCTGGACCGGGTCTATCGCTTTGACACGGTCATCGCCAGAATCGAAGCCCTCTCCATCGAGCGCCTACAAAAGCTGCTGCTTGAGAAGGACCGCCTCAAATTCTGCATCGCCAGCATGTACAGGAAGAATAATGATGACCCCAGCACCGAGGCCAAAGCAGGGATTGGGACTGTGGATATTTCCAGTTTACCCGATGTCAGATACACTGCACTGCTCCAGGAAGACTTTGCGTACTCTGGGTTTGAGTGCTGGGCAGAAAATGAGGACCAGACTCAGGAAGCTCACAGCTGCCATGCTTCAGAGGGCCCTGCCAACAGGCCCAGGAGGTGTAGAGGCTGTGCTGCTTTAAGGGTTGCCGATTCTGACTATGAAGCCATTTGTAAGGTACCCCGAAAGGTAGCCAGAAGCATCTCCTATGGGCCTTCTTCTACCAGGTGGTCTACCAGTATATGTACTGAAGAGCCAGCCTTGTCAGAGCTTGGGCCTCCAGACTTATCAAGCACAAAGGTACCAGCGGATGGGGAAAGCATGGAAGAAGGAACTCCTGGTTCCTCTGTGGAATCTTTGGATGCTACTGTACAGGCCAGCCTTGCACAACAGAAGGATGAGGAACCCGAGAGAGGCAGCAAAGAACTCCCAAAGTGTGATTGCTGCTCAGATGATCAGGCGATCCAGTACACGTGTGGCCACAAGCTGGAGCTAGCTCTTAGCATGATTAAAGGTTTTGACTATAAGCCCATCCAGAGCCCCCGGGGGAGCAAGCTTCCTATACCAGTGAAATCCAGTCCACCCGGAGCCAAGCCTGGCCATCTCATGACAGATGGAACCAGTCCCAGTTTCCTCAACAGGCCTGTGAAACCCCATTCCAAGACACCTGTGGGCTATTCCCTGGAGATTTCTGAACTGCAAGAGTTGTGGGATGATCTCTGTGAGGACTATTTGCCCCTCCGGTTCCAGGTAGATGATATGTAATACTATGGCACTTCGGTTTTATCAGATTACACAGCTAGGCTCCAGACCTTCAGCATGGCTTCTAATTAGTCAATATTCGAAGTTAACCAGCATTTCTAAGGTTTTTTAAAGTATTCTAACTCCATCCTCCCTTGTCTTTCATGCTCCCATATTTCCTTTTTGCTACTTTTTGGTGTGTAGATCAGTTCACTTGCTGCTTTGATTCCGCATACAACATCAGATGACCAAAAAAAAAATTATTTTAAAGCAAAAAGATTCAGCCAACACTAAATTCTTAGTAAATTTTGCCTTTAAAAAAGGCAGGCCGTCTATGCTCCGATACCACCCCTCTCTTGTTTACCTCTTCCTCTTTGCGCTTCACAACTTTATTGATCCTCTTCATTGTCAGTCAGAGGGCTGGTTTTTTTTTTCTTTCTCACAAACTAGCCTGGAACAGCAATCTTTTTGTGTTCAGGTGCTCCCAAAGTGATTGCAGCAGATGGTAAGGTTTGAGGAAAATCCATTAATTAGCAAAGTGCTACACCAGAAAAATGGTTTTGTTCAGCTGCTGTGTTTATTGTAATTAATGGGATCATTTGGGGGCTCTTGTTGAAGATGGCTTGTTTTATCCCTTGAGTCTTTTTTTTTTAATTTTAAAGGTCTTGGGGATTAAAATGAGATATTACTTAAAGCATTTAGATGAAAGCCACTCACAGCTATCAATCCCAGGTGCATCTGTTCTGGGTATATTTTTCACCAAGCTTAGGTTTACATACTTGTCTAGTGAGAAGAAGATTACACCAGTTAGTGTTTTGATTTCACTTAATGACTTGAGAGAGGCTATTGGTCTTAATTCCTCTGAACTCAGACACTAGAGAGGTGCCATTTTGTTTCTATGGTAACCATAAACACTAGATGCCTGTAGTTTTCTTCAGTACTTTAGAAACAAATCAAACGTTGTTACCTAGAGTGAATGCTTAGAAATTTGAGTGCTATGAACTAACATAAGCAAGGACATGAGTTTTATTACTTGAAAACTTAAAAAGGGGGTTCAGGGATGCTAAATTAAATTTTTTTTTTAGGCAATTGGGGTTAAGTGACTTGCCTAGGGTCACACAGCTAGTAAGTGTGTCAAGTGTTTGGTCTGAGGCTGGATTTGAACTCAGGTACTCCTGACTTCAGGGCCATGCTCTATCCACTGGGCCACCTAACTGCTCCCTCGAATTAAAATTTTCGCTGCTATCAAAATAGCATCCAGGGTAGTATCTTCTAATAAGAAAAAAGTAAGAAAAATATATTCAGTACACTTAAATATTATGCACAATATGTAAGGAGTATTTGTGAAAACTCTGAAAAAAATAATAAATACAAGGTAGACTACTATTTTTTTATTTTTCTGCATCTTAAAAAAGTCAGCTATTATGCTCAGGACCAATATCTTTTCCTTTTATGCTTGTTCCTTTTATGTGCTTTCAGATGGAAATTATAATAATGATAACATATGGTGCATGTTTATGTAGTACTTCACAAAGCTATGAGGTAGGCTGTTCAATAATGATTTCCCCCATTTTACACTACGGAGCTAAGGCTAAGAGAGATTTAAGAAGCCATTTATTTTGCTAGACATCACAAATAATGCTCAGTGCTTTCGTATCAATTCTGCACAAGTAATATTTGCCTAGGCAAGGCGGAAGGGGGAAATATTTCACTTCACAGATCACTAATAGCTAGGGCAGAAGAACAATGACTGGAAAAGCATAGGTCCAACAGGAAGAGTTTTGTCTTCATTTTCAGCCACTCTGCTCACGTTTTTGAGCTGCAAGGTAGCACCATCCTCCAGTCTAATCCTCTTATTTTACAAACGAAGATACTGCGTCTCCTAGAAAATTAACCTCAGGGTCATCACTGAAAAGTAGATCCCCTAATTCTTAGCATTATGCTTTTGCTTCTCTGCTACTCTGGCTGAAGTCCCTTCACTATAACCAGAGTTACAGAAGGTGTTTTGGGGGATTGTGTAAAATAAAATGTGATCCTACTAGACATGCTTTAATATGTGCCTCCGTTTTATCACCTCCAGGTGCATATTTCATAAAGGTTCAGGATATGAAAAGCAGTGTTTGAACCACATGGCCATTGTATGTGACCTCCCTGTTAGCTAGCATCTCCTTACTTGAATCAGAATATGTAAGAATTAGAAAAGGACATTAGAGGTGACCTAGACCAAAATCTTCATTTTATAAATGAGAAGATCAGTTCCAGATTTTCCCCAAGTCGCACAGATAAATTCCCCCAAGGTGGAACTTGGAGCTCAGGTTTTCTATTTCCCACCTCTGCTTGGACCACCGTATCACAATGCCTCCCCTTATCCCATTGTTTGTGAGAGAACATCATGACCAAATGAAAGAGAAGAATTTTAGAGCCTGACTTATTATTCCAAAATCTGCAATAGTGGGAAATAAATTCTAGAAAGATGACTGACATTTGCCGTATTATTTCTAAATGAAATCACTTGTCAGTGATCTGTTTTGGAAATTGGTCCTATTATTGGTTTCACTAGCACTCCTTAGAAGGAATGCTTTGTCCAGAGCCAGAGCTTAGTGGAATAGAGAGAGAAACAGGGAGAAAGAGTGGGGCATTTCTCTTTGTCTTGTCAGACCCCTTAAACCCTTAAATGGGTAGAGACCTCTAAATTTGGTTTTGGTAACACCTGCTTTAGAATTTGGGAGAAAAAGACTAAGCAAACAGATTTCTTCGAGTCCTTTGTTTAATCCCACCCTTTCCCCAGGGACTACCACTCTGTGTTAATAAATGCTGCTCTCAGGGACTTTTCTCCTGATAGCTGATTTTCTCTATGAAAAATATCATCCTTATTTTCTACTTATTGATTCCTTTATGTGAATCGATTCTATTCTTTCCCATGTTTTTGCCTAAGAATTTGTGGCTGTTAGCATTTTTTTTTTAGGTTGGTATGAAGCTGTATTTTATTTGGGGACCTCTTCATTGTCTGGTTTTGAACTAGAAAGGCCCTGGGGATATGCTTTCTTTCCTAAACAGCCTTTCAGGTTTCTGGTACGTTTGGCATTTTTCCCTTTTCAGATAGATACAGACAGCACAAGATGTTTTGATCTTTGCAGCAAACCTTGTAGTGACTGAAATGAATCTCTCCTTTGTTGGAGCACTTGGCTTGTTCCTGTCGTAGTTCCTGGCCACCCTTTGGAAGCTGACAAGAGTCCAAAGGGCAGTCCGTCCAGGACAAGAGCTTTAATCTTCCACTACCATTTTGTTGTTCATCTTCCATTTATTAGCAGCCTGAATTGAAAATTGGAGCAGCGTGTGGTCTGGACCTTGTTATTTTGAGGGCTGAAGCAGTGCCAGGCAAAGTGCTTTTTGACTAGAAGAATCTGAGTAACAATAATAATGTCACAGCTTTAGCCTTGAATCGAGTTGGCATTTTGCTAGACGCAAGGCCCAGAAGTGGTTTTGCTTTCTAAAGCATGGGAGTATTTATAGGTTCTGTCTCTGGGTGAAGTGATTTCATTTTCAAATTGCATTATCATTCCAATGTCATTATAGTAGCTACCCAGATCTAGCAATTTGGGTTAATGTTGAACCAAAGTATTGCAGATTGCAGATTTGATCAAACTTTCATATCTCATTCTCGTAATAAGTATTTGATGCTTAACATATTGAAATACAGTCATCAACATAATAAATAATGCAAGTTCACAGGCCTCAGGTTAAGAACATTTTTTCTAAAACAGGGAACATTTTTTCTGATACATAGGGATTTAGCTGGAAGGAACCTTAAGAGTAAGATGTTTTTTTTTAACCAGGCCTATGATTCATTGCAGTAGAATATCATTGCAACAGGAAATCTCACTGCTGATGTAGACTGTCACCCGTTCTGCAGCTTAGACCTTGGGAGCTGCTAGAGGCACTGAGGAGAAGTTAAAGTGACTTTTACCAGGGTCTGACAGAGATGGGGCTCAAACCCAGTCAGATCTCCCTGATTCTGAGGCTATTACATGTCCCAACCTAATTTAGGATTAAAAATAAAGGCAAAACATCCAGTTTCTGGATCTTTAGAAACGAGGAATTATTTCAGCATAATTGTCCATTCTCATGGACAGATAAGCTGGGTTTAATATGTAGATTTCAATAGAAATTCCTTGACTTTTGAAATTAGTCCATTTCTATCCTGAGGATAATATGAATTGTAAGCCACAAGCTTGTCTTTTGGAGAGAACTGCGTGGCAGAGCAGCTTGCAAAATCAGCTTTAATAGTTAAATTCAGTAGACGAGTGATTCCTTAATGTATATTGTTACAATCTATTCTTGTTAGTTTATAATTACTGTAAATAATCAAACAAGTGCATTTGGTCCTTCTTCCACAGCCCAAAGTTCTCAAAGGGTGGGCTTGTGGTTGAAATTCTTATTTACACACCCACCAGTGCTCTTCACATCTTTTTTTTCTGGCCACATAGAAGAAAAGTTTTGAAGCAGATTAAGGGAAGACTAGTATGTTTACTCTCATTTGTCTACATAGAGGTTTTTTTGAATTGTTCCTGGATAAAACTGGAAATTTGGCGGTAGGGTTTATATTCCCAAGTTTACCATGAACTTATCAGGTTACTTGTCACCATCTCTTTTGTCTCTCTCTTCCTCATTTGCAAATGAAAGTGATATTCCTTGGTCTTTGCTTGATTTCCAGAGTTAGGAGATTTTGAGCCACCTAGAGATGACAATTGAACGTGGATTTCTTATTAGGCACTTCAGAACCCTAGTTCTGATTTTCTCTCCCAGTGTGTTTTTGTGTTGCCTTTAAGGTCAGAATACGGACTTAGTATATCGAAGGATGAATGCTGATAGTCCATGAGATACTTTGGAAGATGCCTATCAGCTAATATTTATTGGGTCTCCATTAGCCAAATTAGCACTGTAAAGATGCATAGGTCTCAATCAAGAATTTAAGTAGTTGCTCATTAATTCCTTTTAGGAAAGGATTTAGATCACTCTGGTACTTTTAACTTATTGTTGGATTTGCATATCACTTGATTTTTTTTTGATAATATATTACCCATTAAACCCCCAGACTTCCATGTCTAATTCCTGTGGTTTTCTGATTTCTATGCCCATTAAATCATCTGTCATATGAATAACAGTATGAATGACTTGCCCTTCTCTAGGTTTTCCAGAATTTTGAGAACTTTAATCAATCTTTATATTGATTATATATTATACATAATATAATTATATTGATTATAAACATATAAGATTTATATCTTAACCCCTTTGAACATAAATAAGATAATTAGTATTTTGGCATTCCTGTATTTTCCCTATCTTTGACCTTCACAATACATGACATTTCAGACTTCCTGTAGTCTTTGATTATCTTTTTAGGCCATATAATATAAATTTATCTCTCAAGTTGCACATTTTAAGTAATATACTTGGTAGAAGGTAATAGTAATACCTTGTTCTAGCTCCAGACAGTGTTCTGAGCGAGAATTGTTCATAAATGACTTTCGAATTCATCAGCTATAAGGAAACAGGCTAGTTTTTAGCCATCACCATAAAATCTTTTCTTTTAAAAAAATGCCATTTTTCCAAACCCCAGACCAGGCTATTTTATTTAATATAATATCAAATTAGTGTCACTGAAGAGAGGGAACCGTTTTTATTCAAGCAAGGGATCCTCGTATCTTGTGAAAAATGAAAGTCAACAGTAACAGCCACATTGTGTGATGACTAATATTGATAGCCTTAACCCTTCTCAGCAATACAAGGATCTAAGACATCTCCAAAGGCCTTATGTTGGAAAATGCTGTCTACATCCAAAGAAAGAACTATGGAGTTTGAATGCAGATCGAAACATACTATTTGCTGTTTTTTTTCTTCTGTTGTGTTTTGTTTCCTCTTTCTGGTGGTTCTTCCTGTTGGTTCTAATTCTTACTTACAACATCACTAATGTGAAAATATGTTTAATAGGAATGTATGTATATAGCCTATATCAGATTGTGCGCTGTCTGGGGGAGGGAGGTGGGAAAGCAGGGGGAGAAAAATTTAAAACTCAAAAGCTTATGGAAGTGATTGTTGAAAAATCAAAATAAATTAATTTAAAAAAATGAAAGTCAAGATCACTTGTTAAGCATTTGATTGACTGCTCTTGTTTCATTTCTTTTAGAATATTGCTGAAGAGCCACTCCAACCACCGGAGCTGAATTCAGATGAGGCCACCATGACCCAGCCGTGTGTGCCTGATTCTCACTTGGCAGAACTTCAAGACAAAGTTGAGCAAACAGAAGCTGCCAACAAGGTATGGCTTCCTCTGTGGCAAGCTCGGGTTGTCAGTCACAGAAGGCCAATAAAAGTTTGCTACCTGTGAAGCCCAAGTATGCTTGTCAGGGTCTACCAAGCATTCCCACAAAATCTCCCCCAATAGTGTTCAGCTTTTCTTCTAGGGAATGCTTCCCTTGACCTAATTATTTTGTTTTCATCTGTATTTCTCATGAGAATTATAGTTCGTCCACAATTAAGGTGTATGCTTAGGACTAACATTGAACCTGAAACTTGGGGGGTTCTTCACCACCTTTTAGAGAAGGGAGGTACCCTCCCATTTCTCTCGTTTGCTTCTGCTGATTCACTTAAGGGTTTAATGAGTGCTATCCATAGAGAAGTAACAGGGGGCTAGGCCCTGGTTTGTGTTTCCTAGAGTCTCAGTGGCAGCCAGGGATTTGGGAGGAGGGATTTTGTGGCAGATGGCATGGAAAGACTTGTCCTGATCATCAAACCTGTCTTCTTTGCCAAGTATAGATTCTACAAGAGAAACTGAATGAAATGAGCTGTGAACTAAAATCTGCCCAGGAAGCATCACAGAGGCAGGATTGTACAATTCAGAACCTCAGTCAGTCCTTGAAGAACAGGGAGAGTGAGGTAAGATGTTCCCTGAGGAATGGTCAGCACTTCCTTCGGCATCGATCTGGTTGTGTTTTTTCAGGGGCTCATTACAGAATACAGCTCAGGCTGCTGTTCCAGAATCGCCATTCTGCAGTGTGGGACTAGCCTCCCTAACCAGCCTTTTCTCATTCTGTCACCCACCAAGTACTCTGCTTTTTACTCACACCGTCCTCTCCTTACTCCCCCTTTGCCTCTGGAATTCCTTCCTGTCATTGAAAACTCAACTGAATGCCACATTCACCAGGTCTTCCTTGAGCCACCCTAATTAATAACAACTCCCTCCCGTTCTTACTCCCAGACCTCACATCATGCATCTCTGATAGGCTCATCTGATATTCTGTACTGTTGATATCTGTGTATGGCTCGGTTTGGCTTCTGAAGGCCTTCATAACCTGGCTCCTTCCTACCTTTCCAGTCTTCTTACGTATTACTTCCCAACACGTACTTTTTGATCCACCGACACTGGGCTCCTGGCTGTTTCTTACATAAGAAGCTCCATTTCCAGACTTGAGCTATTTTCTCCATACCTGGAATAACATCCCTCTTCATCTTTTCCTCTGGGCTTCCCTGGCTTTCTTCAAATCCCAGCCAAAACCCCATCTTTTACAGGGAAGATGTAGAAGTCTGTCTCAATCCTCCTTAATTTAGGTCTTTTCCCTCTGTTGATTATTTCCAATTTATCCTGTCCATAGCTTGTTTGTACATCGTCTTTCGCATTTGTCTCCCCATAGTGGCCTGTGGGCTCCCTGAGAGCAGGCTTGGGCATTTAGCCCTTAGTGAAGTGTTTGGCATACAGTAGGTACTTAATAAATGCCAGTTGACTGAGTAACTGACTGTTTATTTGCCATTTCCTTTACTAGGCTATAAGCTCTATGAGGACAGGCTTTCTGTCTTACCAAAGCTTTTATCCTTCAACATTTACCATAGTTCTGTGTGACATAGGTATTTACTATTCATCAGTTCCATCGAAGTAGGAAAATATTTTCCTTCTATGATGGTAGAAACTGATTTTTTTTTGATAGCATGACATAGATTTGTTCACTGTTCACCTGTGGTCAGGGAGGCAGTGAGCTTCGTGTTTAGCCTGCTCCTCTATAATCTTTCAGACTGAAGAGCTATACCAAGTGATCGAAGGTCAGAACGACACAATGACCAAGCTGCGGGACATGCTGCACCGAAGCCAGCTCGGACAACTGCAGGTAAGTGGGCGCTGTCCAGGGCTTAGCAGCCCCACTTTCGTTTTCTTGGTTTTATACTCAGCTGTGGGCTCAGCCCCCATTGTTGGACACTTTCCTTCCTCTTCTCAGCCCCCAGAAGGCGGGTCCCCAGCCCAGCAGCAGCTGGCCCTGCTTGAGCTCCAGAATGCCTTATTCTGCAGCCAGCTGGAGGTACAGAAGTTTCAGAGGGCAACCCGACGGAAGGAACGGCTCCTGGAGGATGCCAAGCGGAACCTTCAATTCATGGAGGCTGCAGCTCAGGGGCTGGAACAGCAGACGGAAGCGGCACAGACCCACAATCAGGTAAATCATTAATCCATCTGGGGCAGCAGGAATTGACTTTACCCTCAACCTCCACTTCTTAGCATCAGGGTTTGCTTTACTTATGCTTTAGAAGCACCTTTGACCCATTGGCCTTATCTCAGTAATTCAGCAAAGCCCTTATTTGACATTCCGTAACTAGAACCAACCAGATGACGGACTTCTTGCTTGGAAAGGGTCTTTGGCATGCTGCTCCTCTAAGAATCTGCTGCCCATTTTAATTTGAAATCAAAATGCACCTTCTAGCCTGCAGCTGTTTCCTTGAGGATCTTAATCCAAATTAAGTTTTGAAGGTGGAACATTTTGAAGATTTCTGTTGTGCTTTAAGTCTGGAAAATACTTATTTGAGCCCTGAAGG
This sequence comes from Phascolarctos cinereus, assembly GCF_003287225.1. Lineage (NCBI taxonomy): Eukaryota > Metazoa > Chordata > Mammalia > Diprotodontia > Phascolarctidae > Phascolarctos > Phascolarctos cinereus. The sequence goes on along the minus strand of NW_027555958.1, from coordinate 46,780,479 downwards.
AGGTCACCAGACATTGAGAAATGTCAACTCTGAAGAGTCTGTTAAAGCCAGAGTTTGGAGTTGGGGAGACTTCTTACTTTTTCCTTAGTTCCTTAAAGAAATTGTTTTCTTGACCAGGTTTCATCAGGTGTCTTACTCTGTCTTACCAAAGCTTTTATCCTTCAACAGTCTATGTGAGAATATTGTTTAAAGTTTTAGATGGTCTGACCTAAGGAAAAATGAGTTACAGTCTTTAGCAGCTCTCTAGGAGAGTAGGCAGTGAAAGTAGCCAAATATCCCCAGGCTTCTGAGCATGAAAACCAGGTGCTTTGACTGGTGACAGAGACGTTTTGTTGCTAAACATAAGTTTTTGAGCTTGCTGGCATGGTTCGCTTCTTCCCTCCTCCTTGCCTGAGGAGCGAATCTTAATGAAGAGATAGATCCCTGTTACCTCAGACATCATTAGCACCATCATATCATCATTTCTGCTGGCGTTGTTTCAAGATGGGTGCTTCCTGCTCTCTGCTTAGCTGCTTCCATCCAGTGGGGTTTATGCCAGGAAAGCCATCTTCTTCCTATAGGCTACACTTGAGCCAAGTTAAATGGCCTGTGCTTCCCCACCTCTGTGCCTTCCTCATACTGTCCTCTGTGCCTAGAGTGCTGGGTTTTTTTGTTTGTTTGTTTGTTTGTTTTTGTGAGGCAGTTGGGGTTAAGTGACTTGCCCAAAGTCACACAGCTGTTGAGTGTTACATGTCTGGTCTGAGGCCAGATCTAGAATGCTGTTTTGCCCGATATTTGTCTATTGACAGCCTGTCCATCCTTTGGGGACGAGCTCAAAGGCCACTTCCCCCTGGAAGCAGTCTCTTCCTTTCCCTCCCTTTTTTCCAGCTTCCTCTTCTCAACTCCCATGATATTCTGTATCTTTATTATGCAGCTGTCATTTTGCATTATAGTACTGCTTTGATTTAAAGTCATTTGTGTACATCTTGTGTCATCTAATTGATTGTAAGCTCTTTGGGGGTAGGTGATGCAGTGGATAGAGGGTTAGGCTTGGGGTCGGGAAGACCAGAGTCCAAATCTAGCCTCAGACACTTATAGCTGTGGGACCATGAGTCCATCACTTGACCTCTGTCTACCTCAATTTCCTCATCTGTAAAATGGGAATAATAATAGCCCCTCCCTCCAGGGTTGTTAGGATTAAATGCACGTAGTAGGTGCTAAATAAATACTAATGCTATTATTACCTTTGCATCTCCTTTGGTGCTTAGTATACTGCCCTGCACATACAAGACATTTAATAGGTGTTTATTCATTTGAAAGCTTACACTTTTATTCATGATGGAAAATGCTATCCACATCCAGAGAAAGAACTATGAAGTCTGAATGCAGATCGAAGCATACTATTTTTACTTTTTTTGTTTTTTTCTTTCTTGTGGTTTTCCCCTTTTATTCTGATTCTTCTTTCACAACATGACTAATTGGAAATATGTTTAACATGATTGTGAATGTATAACCTTTATCAAATTGCTTGCTGTCTTAGGGAAGAGAGAGAGGAGGGAGGGGAGGGAGGACGGGAGAAAAATTTGGAACTCAAAATCTTATAAAAATGAATGTAAAAATGGGGCGATAAATATTTCAAAAAGAACAAAAAAGAATGCTTACCCTTTTAAGCAGCCAACCTGCACTAGGGAAGTGAAGGCAGAAGATTTTGCTGATAAAGGTTGTGTGTTTTATTTCAGGAATTGCGAAGTACCCTGCAGCAACTCCAGGAAGATTTGCGCAGTAAGAACCAGCAGCTTCAGATGCTGGAGGGCACGAGGTGCCGTGAGACTCAAGCCCAAGAGCAGAGCATTCAGCGTCTGAACTACAGCCTGCGTCAGAAAGACCAGCTTCTGCAGGTGGGCTGGTGCAATGGGCGTTCCCTTGGGTGGGAGACTTGCAAATTCCTTTTACTGATCGAGGTGACTTCAGATTACAGATAATTGTCAACCAGATCAGAGTTCTTGTTGTATCCAGAACTCTGAATTGGGCCCTGGGGGGATAATATCTGTGAAACAGAAGGTGTGGGTCCCACCCTTGAGATTCCCAGGTGTCTGCAGAAACCCAAGAATACAGGCCTGGAGAATTCTTAGGAAGACTTACACAGCCCTCAGTATTGGTCACCAGATCTATGATTACCTTGACAATGAACTGTAGGGAGCTCTCCCGGGACAGAGAGGGAGTAGCTTGACCCAGACACTCACCGTAGGCAGTTGCCTCAGTCATTGGGAGTCTCTGTAACTTGCCCAGGATCACGTGACCAGGATGCATCAGAGCCAGGACTAGAACCCAGGTCTACCTGAGGGAGAGGCCGGCCCTGTAGCCACTATGCCCCAGTGCATCTCCCAAATACATATAATAATTATAGGAATTGAACAGTTAAAGGAAAATTCCGTAACACATCTGTATCCTTAGGTTGAAGCAGTGAAATTACCTAGGCTTTATAAAAAAAAAAATTCAGTTTCCATATTGGGGAGTCCCAGGTAAATATGGGTAGAGTGGAAATCACCCTTGAGAATAGAATCCCCCAAGCCATGCAACACGAGGAACTTTATACTTCAGGTTCATGGGAAGCAGAGGCCCCAGGAGCTCTTCTGGACTACAGGGAGCTCAGCAGGACCTGCTCAAACAAACTGGTGGTTCAGGAGTATGAGAAATGGACCTGGGTGTGCTCCTTTTGGCTTCCGTAGAGGAGGTTCTGACCATGCAGGGCCATCCCACTTTCGTCATGCCTGCTTATTATCTTTCTGTTCCACTCTTGGGTTTACCCCCTCCGGCCTTGTGGGGCCCAAGTTAGGTGTAAGAGGGCTTAACAGCTCCGGCCTTTGTGATCCCATCCTTCTGTCAGCAGGTCGGCTTCCTTAGGCTTCTGGGCCTCAGAGAGATTTGGTGGCTTTATTGCTAAGGAATAGGGAGAAGGAAAGACAAGCCACTTTGAAATGCACCTCCTTGCAAAGGCTGAAGATTTGCTGTGTAACCTCAATCACTGTGCTATCTTTGACATTGTATAACTATGGGAAATTCTTTCTGGGTCTCACTAGGAATACCGAGAACTCATGCAATATCAGAACAACTCAGAGAAAAGCCTTGAGGCAAATGAAATGATGCTTGAGAAACTTCGACATCGCATCCAAGACAGAGATGTTGCTTTAGAGGTAAATCAAATATAATTCTGCTCCACTTACGAGAAAGGCCATGATAATGAACTTCCTATCTATTGTGTATAAGGGCTTTACATTGGGAGATGTAGAATTAAGAATGTTCTCTGTTGAAAGAACTGATATTATTTTCACTTTTTTTTCTTATTTTTTCCCTTTTGTTCTGTTTCTTCTTTTACAACATGACTAATGTGGAAATGTGTTTTACATGAAGAAAAAAGAAAAAGAATGTTCTCTGTTCCTCACTTTAAATTGTCCTGGAACATGTGGCCATTTGGGCACCTATTCTTATGGAGGCCCAGGATTTTTTCCTAAAACCTCCCACTTTTACATCATTATTAAATTAAATAAAATTTGTAAAACACTTAACACAGTACTTGGCACATAATAGGACTTAACAAATGCTAATACTCTTCCCTACCATTTCCTGGCAGCGGGCCATTGATGAGAAGTTTTGTGCCTTAGAAGAAAAGGAAAAAGAACTACATCAACTTCATCTTGCTGTGAGAGAGCGAGATCATGATTTAGAGAGACTCCGCTGTGTCCTGTCTTCCAATGAAGCCACCATTCAGGTGGGTACCACGCCCAGTCGCTTCCTAATGTGTTTCCCTCCTGCTAGAATGAAGTCCTGTTCCTTGCCTCCACTTTTCAGAATCAAAGCACTAGCCTTATCAGTTTCCCATACAGATGAAGAACAAGGCAGTAGTCCCTTGTTTTCTTCTGGGAGGAGCAGACACCATGCTCTTCTGATGGCATGTTGTGATATGTGAGGTGTTCGTAATCTGCCGGTCTTTAGTGGGCTCTTTCTCCCAGACTGACCTAAATTGGTATTTGAGGCTTTTAATCTTTCAACTGCTTCTTAAAAGACTCGCCATCCTTTCAAGTTCCAGTCCACTTTCCTTCTAAAACCCTGGCCCCACAATACCTACAATTTATGTTTTCAGAATCTTAGTCATCAGGGTTGAGAATTTCTTTTTTGTTTGTTTGTTTGTTTGTTTGTTTTTGGTGAGGCAATCGGGGTTAAATGACTTGCCCAGGGTCACACAGCTAGTAAGTATCAAGTGCTCGAGGCCAGATTTAAACTCAGATCCTCCTGCCTGCAAGGCTGAAGCTTGGTGCACTGTGCCACCTCGCTGCCCCAGGGTTGAGAATTTCTAACAACATGAGGTCATGTGGCATTGCTGGGTTAGATGCTGAATTTTCCCCTTGAGAAGTGGTATGAAAAGTTGAACCCACCCTCCACAGGACAAGTTGAGCTTTGCTTACAGTACATAAAGAAGAAACCTAAGCTACATTTTTGTTTGTGTTGTTGAGAATGGCTCCTTAACCCCCCAGCTTTCATTCCTCTCTTTGTGGGCGCAGAGCATGGAAAGTCTCCTGCAGGCTAAAAGCTTGGAGCTGGAGCAGCTTTCGGTCACCTGCCGGAACCTCCAGTGGTTGGAAGAAGAAGTGAAGCAGAAATTCGGCCGCTGGCAGCAGGAGCACGAGGGCATCGTCCAGCAGCTGCAGACGTCTCTGCATGACAGGAACAAGGAAGTGGAGGCAAGGCTTGGTTCCTGCCAGGGGCTGTTAGGACATCCTGTGAGGTCTGGCAGTGTGTGCACCGTTTTTTGGTTTCTCCCTGTGTTGCTGAATGACTGAACATGTTATTGTGCCCGCCTTCCTTCCTTCTCTCTGGAATGGGGGGGGGGGAATAGTTACCTACTTTACAGGAGCAACATGAGAACTGATGAGATCTCTATTTTGCATGTTGCTGCTAGAGAAAAGAAACATACACACACGTATCAGGTTATTGGTTGGGCATACTGTACCATACCCTTTTTTCTTTCTTTAAAACAACTTTTGCTCTCTCTTGGAGGCTCTGGAGCAAAAAAATTATTATTTTCTACTAACTCCAAGTAAGTCATTGTTAGCCCTTAGCAAGCAATCACTATTTCCCAGACTGATCTGTGAATTGTCATTCTAAACATTCTTGTTGTATAATTCAATGTATAATCTTCCTAATTCAAGCGGCCAGTGATTTCTGAATCTCTCCCACAGGCCAGAGATTGACAGACCTTTGTAGTCAACAGCCGTAGGGTGGCATAGATGAAGGAAGACACCGCCACTCCCTCTCCTTTTCAAAATATCTTCTCTGTCTTTCCCTTCAGGATCTTAGTGCAACATTGCTTTGCAAGCTAGGACCAGGGCAGAGTGAAGTTGCCGAAGAGTTGTGTCTACGCCTGCAGCGGAAAGAAAGGCTGCTGCAGGAACTTCTGAGTGACCGAAATAAGCAGGCTCTGGAGCACGAGATGGAGATTCAGGACCTGCTCCAGTCTGTGAGCGCCAGGAAGAGGGAGAGCCAGGTGAGGACTGGTCCAGGTTCAAAAGACATTCCCTCAGTCGTGGAGAACTCCATTATCTTCAAATAGGAAATAGCTCAACGTGGTTATAGGACATTTGTATACCTACCTACTCATTTATTTTACCCTGACAAACGGTGTTTTCTTCCCTAGAGAGGCGTTAATAATTTCTATGTGATCATAAAATAAAAGAATTGAGATTCTTCATTTTGAGATGATGAAAGCAAAGGAAGCAATTGAAAGTTTCTCTAGAGATCGTATTGAGACACAGGAAGGTTATAATCGTATGCCAACAGTGATTATCCAGATCCCCAAATAACCCAAACATCAGCCTCCAGTGTTAGGGTGACATGCCTCCTCCCCTCTCTTAGAGTCCCTCAGATGATCTCAGGTTCCTATCAGAACAAGAAAAGAAAAGAAGAGTCCCACAGAGACTGCCTGCTATAACCTAGGACTGAAACATTGAGTGCAGCCTGTTGACTTTCTGTTAGCTTACAAATTGAGTAATTCTAGTTATAGTTTAAAAAGTTATTTCTTATTTATTTTGACGTTTCCCTCTTTGCCAGATATATTCCTTTCCCTGACCCCTCCATTGTGAACCGTTAATTTTTTTAAAAAAGGAAAAAACCCCCCAACAAAACTAACCAATAGATCAGCCAAGTGTGAGAGCGTATGTGCTGTTCCACACCCCTTGTCCTCCACCTTTGCAAGGAAGAGAGAGAGGCCTTTTTCTCATTTCTTCTCCAGGGTGTTGATCATTATAATTTAATTTCTTCTTGATGCTGCTAGAAAGTAAAAACCACGTCTGGGGTTCACTCAGACCAGAAGCGGAGCTCAGGCTTTCGCCTTTGCACCATTAGCAGCCATGGTGACCTGAAGCAGTGAGAACGCCCCTGGCCTCGGTCGTCTTGTGCTTGTTGGGTTCTCCTGATCGTTTGGTCTGATGGTTGATTTCATCTGGACAGCCCTAGAACAAGGAAACCTGTGTCAGCTTAACTGTAAGGAGAGTGACAATCATCTCAACAGGAAACAAATAGTTCTAACAGGAAGGAGGCGTCTCTGTACTCTTTTCTCCAACGCTTGTATTTTCAGCTTGCCCAGGTTCCAATGGCAAGGAAGGGCCCCCCTTAGCTTCCCTTTTTAAACTGAGATAAGCATTCCCAGCCTGTTGGACAAGTTCATCCTTCCAAGCAGGGGTCCCTCAAGGCCTCGTCAGCTTGCCATAGAACCAGTGAGACACGATTCCAATCTCCATGTCTGGATTCTCTTTCTAATCGTCCCTTGTTGTTTATTTCCTTTGTCAGCTTGCTTTGGGGAAGATGGCACAAGCCTTGATGGAAAGGAGCGCCGAGGTGCAGACCTTGCGCCAGCACATCAGAGGGAAGAACCTGGTAATGTTCCCTCCACACAGGGTTGTTTATTGCGGGATCAAATGGGATGATGTATGTAGAGCGCTTTGCCAGCCCAAAGCATGATGGGACCCTGAGGTCTATCATGTTGTTATGTCACAGGGGTTCAGCACAGACCAGCCAGCTGAAGCTGCCACATTCATTGGCTGCCATCATGAGGAGCGACCTATCCAGGTAAGACTCGTGATGCTGCATGCCATGAGGATGACATTTCAGTTTTTCATTGGGTCCCGTTTATTCCTGAATCGTGCTCTCAAGGATAATGGTACTCTGATCTTAGATTATGACAAGTGCTTATGGCTTTTCAAGGTTTAGACCTTAGATTTTTCCTGCTAATACCCTTTCATATGGAGGATTTCATAGATACTAAATGTTCCCCAAATTCCCTTTCCTTAATTTAGGAATCAATGCAAGGAAATGTCAAAGATGAACTTACTTTAGTGACTGCTAAAGGCAATGCCAGCGCATCCAGGCCTCAGTCAGGCAAGTATCACACCTATCATAACATCTTTCCTAGAACTATGTTAGCACGTCTGGCAAGGCCGTTCACTTCTTCAGTCACCCAAATGGTAAGAATGATGCTGGATGGGAGAGGGGAACAACCTCAAGTGGGGTGTTCTGTGCAGAACCAGCCTCAGGGGCAATAATCCCAGGAGGGCTACTGCCTTTGGAACAGCCTTCCTGCCCGGGGAGATCCAGGCTGTGATTCAGGGAAGCAGCTCACAGCGGGGAAAGAGGCCAGACTGCTTCTCACGCCTCCTGAGTCTTCTGTTTTGTGACTTACTTTCAAGACAGTATTTGATAATCATTTTAACTTTATTTCTCCTGTATTTAAATTTATGAGGAAGAGAGAGCTGGAGAGCAAGTCACTTGTTTCAGGCTGTACCCCCAAGGTATCAAGCCTCTAAGTCTCAAAGCCTGCTGGGGACAGCTTTGATCCTGTGCAAAGAGAGAGCAGAGATTTTTATTGGATGTTCAGTATATCCTATAGGCCGGGCACTTTTTTTATAGAGAGAAAAGTTGTAAATACGAAGCCACTTTTCAAGGATGAAGCCCAGTAAGTTCCAGAACCAGAAAATTGCCCTGTCGTGTGATATAGTATAGTGACAAGGCAGGTTACGGGTTTGGCATAACAGGGCATGGTTTCACATTATTGAGGAGGCCAAAATTTTGTTTTTTGACAGTTTATAGTATCTTGCTGATATGTAATGTTTTATGATTGTTATACAAGTCATCAATCATAAAATGAATTATAAACCATACTGGGTTTTGTTACCTGTCTACCTCTAGAGTCCTAGAAAAAAAATTGTAAACTGCTGTCTCTGTATTACTTATTTGCAAGATGGGTGCGTGGACTATTAGAGATTGGTGGTTATTATAGGCTGCTAAACCCAGGAGTAAGCAGCAAGGGTCAGTTGTACTATGACAGGTTTCAGTAACGATTAAACCTCTGTGAGCATTCTGTGTTTATTTATAGGAAACACGGAGGCCTCTGTAGAGCTGGAAAAGGAACTGATTCATGCCAAAGAGGAACTTGAACTCCTAACAAGAAAAGAAAGAGAAGGGCGGGTGAGTCCTCGGCACAGGCTTCATTCCCAAGGTGTTTAGACCTGTTCTGGAACATCGGCCCCTTCAGTCGCAGTGTTCGGAGTTAGAGAAAAGGTCCTTTTTAGGGAAGAAAGGCCAACTGTGTTACCAACGCCATCAGGAGCCATTTCTTTTTACACAGTTGGAATCATTAAAATTGCTCATGCTAATTGTTTCAAATATAAATCATTGTAAAGTAAAAAAAATCACTTGCAGAAATGAGGGACTTTGCAGTTGTTCATCAGTTATGATGTTAATGCAGTAGAATTTAAAAATTGGAAATGTGGAGCATTAGAAATTAAATTATTTTGGATCTGTTTTCTTGGGACAGACACTTCTCCTTACTACTTCACACTTCCATTTCAGCAACTCAGCAGACACTAAGTTCTACAAGGGGAAACACACTCTGCCAGTGCCAGGGATACAAAGACAAAACCCCAGACCACTGAATGCCCTTATGCTGCTGCTTTTACGGGGAGACATCACACATAAAGAAAGAAGGAAATGGCAAATAATTTGAGGGGAGGGAGAGAGCGCTAACAGTCAGGGGTCAAGAAAAGCAGCTGCCAGCAGCAACCTGAGCTAAGCCTCGAAGGAAGCTCAGGATTTGAAAAGCAGGGGGAGGAGTGGGTATATTCTGGGTATGGGAGGCAGCCTGTACCAAGGGACAGAAACTAGAGGTGGCATGTTGAGATGTAGAGAATGAGGAGTAAGCAAGTTCGGCTGCAACCCACACTTTAGGAAGGGGAATGAGGCAAAGGTGGACTGGGGCCATATTGTGAAAGAATCTGGATGCCAGTTGGAGGAGTTTGCACGTTAGGTAGGTGGGCAGTGGGAAGCTGCTGAACATTTCTGAGCAGCATTGACTTGGTTGAACCTCTGTCTTAAAGAATATTATTTTGGCAGCTGGGGAGAGGTTGGGTTGGAGAGGAGAGAGCTTTTAGGCAGGGAGACCAATGAAGAGACTTGAGATGGCCCAGGCAAGACTCTGCTGAGACTCTGAACTGGGCTGTGAGTGGAGTGAAGAGGACAAATGCAGGAGGTTTGGAGTCAGCGTGACTCGGCAGCTGGGTGAGGATGAAGAAGAAGAGAGCGTCAGAGATAGTTGCCAGGTTACCACGTTAGTATCTGCCTCAACAGAATAGGGAGGTTTTGACAGATACTGGCATAGGGGGAAAGATCACGGTTCTATGTGGATTGTGTCATTTGAGACACTCTTAGAACATTCAGACAGAGGTGGCTGAAGTTTAGCAGAAAAATGAGAGGGTGATGTGTGAGGACCAGCACGTAAGCCAGCTCTTCCAGATAAGAGGATGCAGGGAGGGGAGTCGTGAAAAAGACCAAAAGGATAGTTGGGGTCCAGGGTGTGATGAGCTATAAACTGAAGAGTTTGTGTTTGATCCAAAGAGGCGCTGGAATGCGGAGGAGACCCGGGCAGACCTGTGCTTTAGGAGCTCTCTTTGGGGGCCGAGCTGAGCTGAGGATAGATCGGAATGGGGAGGAAGGTCAGGGTCTTACAGAGGTTACAGTCTGTCCATGTCTCCCACATCTGCTCCACAGAGTATCCAACAGGCCGGAGGCAAGTTAGAGTTCTGCTACTGTTTCAGTGCAACAGTCTGTCATTTGCATTTCTCTCTTCTGCTGTGTTACCTCGACCTGCCTCCTTTTCTGATCCCCAGTCTCTGATGTACTTTGTCACATCTTGTACATGTGCTATCGTTAGTCATTTGTGGCACCCTCTTTCACCCACCACATATAGCTTTCTATTGCCCATTGAGTCACCAATAATTCTGATTCTCTTGAGGTTATAGTTTTTATGATTAGCAATAATTTAATATCATTAGAAGAATATTTTATCAACGATGTGTTTCTGTGGCTGGGAAGATCTGGGGATCATTTAAAGCCCTACATAATTTTAAAATGCTATCCAGCTCACATTTTCTCTTCTGTTCTGGGCCCAACTTAGCTACATCATCTACCTACATCTGTGTGAACTATACACAAACTGTACACAGTGTTAGTCTAAGTCAATGAGCTACACATGTAAATTATGTGATAATCTGGGCAGTATGCATTTTTCATCCACTTGATTTTTCCTGGGTGAATTGCTGGGCTAAACTGTGTGTGTGTGTGTGTGTGTGTGTGTGTGTGTGTGTGTGTGTGTGTGTTTGTGTGAGTGAGAGAGTGATTGTCTGCGGTGAATACTGAGGGCACCCTCAGTTCCACAGCTTGATGTGGGTGATGTTGTGCTGACTGCAAACAGGAGCAAAGCAGCACCATTTCTGGGGAGTCACTGCTATGTCTGGTCTTTGCTGAGGACATTCTTTGTGATGTTGGCAAATATCTTTAGTGAACCCGTGTCTCTTGGCTTGGCTGTGGCAATAGTCAAACAAAATTATCCCCATGCCTGGATCTACCAGAGAATCTCGAATAACCTTAACGTATGTTTGAGACACGTGGTTAAGGAGAGTCTTGGAGATTTTTTTTGCCCCACCAAATCAAATGCACTAACACGGCAGAATCTGATGATTTAACACATGCTTTCCTATAGAAAATCACTTGCAGAGGCCTTCCTCTTTCTTGTGTTTTCATCAGAGATAAACATTATTATCTGGATAGACTGCTCTTATAGATTTTGTGGAGGTGAGAAAGTCATTAAGTTTCTTCTTCCTCACGTGGCACATTAGGTGCTGAAATCATAGAGTCTAGAGATGGGGCTTCTGCTGTTCTTAGGAGCTACATCTTTTCTCCTTCCCGAGCCTCAGTTTCCTCATCTGTAAAGTGAGGCATTTGGCCCTAGAATTACACCAAGGTCCCTTCCACCTCCAGCTGCTTCGTTGAGGCAACAGGAAACTGCTAGGGTCTGTTGTTCATTTTGTTCTACCAATTCCACAAACCATAAATTACTATATAAAATAAATAGTGCATGATGCAACAGAAGCTATGTAAGGCAAATTTTGGTTGTTTATTACTTGGTATATTTTTTAATTTCTTAAGAGCTTGTTTCCCTAGTAAAGAACCTGACTTTATGGAATGTTTTAGCTTTTCGTCGAAGTTGAACTAGTGCCCAGTTAGCTTTTAAGCCTTCAGCCTATACCTGTTCTTCTCATTTTTATCCCCTTTTTGGAGTTTGATAAAAGTATTTGCCAACAAATAATGTGGCCTCATGTCTGTGTGGATGTGAAGTATTTAGAGAATGTTGATGTCATTCATCATTACATTGTTGTAATCAAAGATGTTTTAACATCTGGCTGCTGTATTTGCTGAGTGTGGTTGAAGACCAGCAAACGAAATCATTTGAGGGTGACGCTACAGAGGACAGCTGATGTGGTGTGCCCCAAATGTCCAGAGTGCGTCATTAACTGATGATGTGACAGGAGATGAAAGGGAAGTGGTCTGGGGGAAGACGCTGACCTTAGTCTTCTGTTGTGATATTGTGTGGCCTCCCCACAGACTCTGGCCACTACGCCCGTAACACCAGCATGTTCTCTCTTACCAGATGGAACTCTCTGCTCTCCAATCCATGGTCGCTGTGCAGGCAGAAGAGCTGCAGGTTCAAGCTGCTGACATGGAGTCCCTGACCAGGAACATGCAAATCAAGGAAGACCTAATAAAGGTCTCTGCAGGCTCTTGAGTTGGGCCCAGGGCAATGAGAGTCCTGAATGTCCTTAGGGCAACCCCAGTCCATGCCATTGGTGGTACTTCTGTCATGTTGACACCAACCCTAATCTAGAGCTCTACTAATGATGTACTTACCAGGGATTGCGTCTGTTGAGTTTTCCTTTTAAATAGGGGGTTCCTGTTCTTTGGAGCCTCGCATCTCCATGTGGACAGGGAGGGGACTGTTTCAAGGGTGACATACTCTGTCATTCCCCCAGTTGACACAGTTTTTTGGTCACCAGGATCTTCAGATGCAGCTTGTGGACCCTGAAGACATCCCAGCTGTCCAGCGCCTGACCCAAGAAGTCTTGCTCCTTCGGGAAAAAGTAGCCTCAGCAGAATCCCAGGGTCAGGAAACAACCGAAAACCGCAGGCGTCAGGTAATGATTTCTCTTCTGATGTCACTTTAGGAAAAGATGTGATCTCGATGAATTGGGAAATAATCAGCTTGTGATGTTTTCATTTGGTAGCAGTGAAGAGATTTTGATCTATTTTCTACCTTGATTTATAGAAATTATGGTATCTTATTCTGAGATTAGGGAGCCCTGAATTTATTGGCCAAGAGAGAATAACAGTATGTTTTATTACTAGACTTCCTCATTTTTACCTGTAGACTACTAAGTGTTGCTGCTAAGTAGGTAGGGAGATATAATTATCTTTGCCAACTTGTATTTTCTACAAGAATTTTTTAAAAAAAATTTCTACTTTCTCTTTTATGGGTTTTTTCTTTCTAAGGTTTGGAGTATTTGGGAAAACATTACCTTTCCTACTCAACATGTAGGTTATATGTGTCTAGGATGTAGGGAGGTAAAGGGACCAGAAAACATCATGTAGGATTCCCTGATGGAATGAAAGATTTTGAAAGTCTGGAGAAGAGAAGACACGGAGAACATGCTAGCTGTGTTTAAGTATTTAGAGTGCTAACGTGCAGAAGAAGCATTGGCCTTAGCTCTGCTTGGCCCGGAGGTCAGAACCAGGAGCGGTGGAAATCAATGATAAAGAGGCGAACCATAGCTCAATATAAGGTAGCCCTTCCTGAGACTGAGAGCTGTCCAAAGGCTGAGAACTAAGGAGTTCTGTGTGACTGAATGTTTTCTCACGGATGCTGCTGCATAACCACTTTTCCCATTGAGGAAAAGACATTCCTGCCCAGTCAGTAAGGGGAATAGATGACCTTTGAGGTCCCTTCTGACTGAAATTCTGACTCTCCCCCGAGAAGAGAGACCTTCACTTCTATCCTTGCTTTTCTCTCAGCTGCTGCAGGTGATGGAGGGGCTGGTGGAGGAGCGAGGCCGGCTCAACGAAGCCCTCCAAGCAGAGAGACGGCTCTACAGCAGCCTGGTGGAGTTCCACACGCATCCGGGCGGGTAAGAAGACTTGAGACTGTTCTCTTGGGAATGTGCACAGAGGGCAAGTTCCATCTCTGTGTGCCTGGACGTGGACAAAGAAGGAAGGAGTGCCAGGGTTCCTTACTGTGGTCTCCTGGTCTGCCCCACGGAGACCCTGTTTATTGCAGTGAGACAGTAAAGTGCCATGTGGCTGAGCCCACGTTGAGCTTGTTGCTGAGGGGGCTTGCTCCTGGGCCTCCACAGGGTTCCTTCTTTATGTTTTGTCAATCTGCTTTAGTTTGCCCCCCTATTTTCTGTGCATTACACCACTTTTCCAGTTTTTATCTTCTCATTTTTCAGGAACTCCTAGTTAATTTCCTTTTAGTTTTTTTCTTCCTTTTCTACTTTCTTTGGCTAGAAGTAAAGATTCTGATAGGGATATTTAAGAGAAGAAAGACTGTACAATGAAAGTGGACCAAAAATGATGTGAAAACGTCTTTCTCTTAGTAGTACGTTACCCTTTGTTATCAGTGTTTGGAAGAAAATCTTTGAATCTTTAGTTTCTTTCTGTCAGTAACCTTCTCAGAACTTGGCTTAGTTACCTCAAAATTTCAAAACTCATGTAGGAAAAAGAAGTCATTAAAGAAAGACCCTCTCTGGTCATGGTTTTCTTTCAGATTGCAACTTGTTTTAGTAATCCACATAAGAAGATTCCTCCTTAGTATAATGGCTTGTTATGGAAGGAGAACATACAGTGGAAAATTGGAATTCTCTCAAGGCAATATGAGCTATGGTGAATTATGAGCAGAGAATTCTAGGAAACTCCTTTTCTGTGAATTTGGGCTAAAACTTGTGATCGGAGGAGTAGGTGCTGAAATAGGCCTAACAAAAGCCCAACAGTACACGCTGATGCCTGCAGCAGCAGCAGGGCTTTCCTGATGTCCTGGACAGCACTTAATGACTCCAGCTTCATTTGGAGTTATTTGGTCTCCTTCAAACCACTTTCTAATTCTTCTTCCTTTCTGTGTGGCATGTCCAACCAGCTCTGAGCAAGATCAGGCCCTGCAGGTGGAGTTGGAAGGAGCCCAGATGCTACGCGGCCGGCTGGAGGAAGCTCTTGGAAGAAGCCTGGAGCGCCTAAGCAGGCTGGAGACCCCAGCTGCCTTTGGAGGTGGGGAACGGGAGAGTGTGAGAGCTCACCACAAGCATGCCTTCTGAGCACTGGCGGGTCAGGCTGCAGCCCAGGATGGAAAACGGTGTTTGCACTAACAGAGAGAGAGGAGAGAGCCTTGTCTGACTTGGACAGAGATAACTGGTGATTTACTAACGTTAGAACTGTTGCAATGTAGAATCAACTCAGAAGCAAAACTCAATTCAATGCACCCGTGTTCTCTTTTGTATGTACCTTGCTCTAATCTTGTGGTGGAGGTAACCAAATGTATTGCACATTAATCCATTCCATTTTAGTTTATTCCCACCCATTTTCATTCCCTCTCTTTTAGTCCCTCCCCTTACTCCTCCATCCCCTCTGTGGGCCAAATAAAGTTTTTTTTTCACCCTTCACCCCAAACTATTTTAAATGTTCTACATCATGTCACAAATGCATGCGTGTGTATTATTATTATTTTTTTCCATCCAGAAGACTCTTGCTTTTGAAATGAGGACTGCTTTATGATCAGAACATAATTGCAAAAGAAACAGGTTGAGGGCCTATGAAGATGACTTTTTTGAAACAGCAGTAGCATCTTTTGCCGGGAAGAAATTTAAAATGGGGAGGGTGGCAGTGCAGGACTTGCCTTAGGGAATGGGAAAGGCACCATTTGTGAGGTGGGCTAAGGGCTATTGAGATATTAGTTCATTTTTGCTTTGCTACTCCTCCTTCAGGGCCGCCATGTAAACGTAGGTTAAGACTAGCTCAAAATCAAGCTTTGAATTCCTATTCACTGGTCCTCCTGGATCAAGGGCAAGCTGCTCTTTTCTCGTGGGATCTACCTAAGGAAGCCCTGGGATCCTTCCAGCCCAGAATGTTTAACATTATGTATTAATTTATTAATAACATTAATAATAAGTTCATTTCATAACCAAGTTTCCTCTTTTAAAACTTTCAAATGGTAGTGGTAGTGATGGGGACAGGAGGTAGACACTAGCAAGAGAGCAACATTAGAGTCAGAACAGGCTTGTGTAGACCCTTGTGTTTGGCAGTGAGAAAAGAAGGTCTGGAATAGACAGGCTTCCTGGGTGCTTCCCAGATGAGTGCGAATGCATCTCTCCAAGTGAACAGGAACAGATC
The DNA here is from genome assembly GCF_003287225.1 of Phascolarctos cinereus. Classification (NCBI taxonomy): domain Eukaryota; kingdom Metazoa; phylum Chordata; class Mammalia; order Diprotodontia; family Phascolarctidae; genus Phascolarctos; species Phascolarctos cinereus. The sequence goes on along the minus strand of NW_027555958.1, from coordinate 46,764,687 downwards.
CCTATCCTTGGAGAGCTTTGAACAGTTAGAATTCACAGAACCAATCTATCACTTCCTTTGATGGGAGTTGGTCTTCCACAGGCATAGAAGCCATGAGTGTCTCATGGTGGCAGGACATGTGTAAGGAAAGCTGCCCAGCATGTTGTACCAAATAGTTACATTTTCAATGTCTTAAGTGCCAAGAATGGAGAAATTTTAGCGGATACTTGGAGGCATGGGGGTACATCATTATGGGTTAGTATTTCTTTTGCCTTCGTGGTTCCCAAGATATGGGCTTGGGAGTAAATGAAGACACTGAGATTTGAGGTAGTTTAGAACTCCAAACTCCTGGAGTTTTTTGCTCAGTTAAGATGATTGAACATTGTTTCTGACTTGGGCAGGGCCCAAAGATCTCTGTTTCTGACCATTTTACGTGAATCTTTTTTTCCACATTCATGTTTTGAGTGGCTGGAACTTCATTCTGAATTCCATCTGAGTTTCTGTAACCTTAGCTGGGCACGTAACAGATACAGCATCACTCAAACTGGAGTGGGCAGAGAAGAAAATGTTCCAATAGGAGAAATTTTCCGGTCACATTTAGACTGATAAAAAGAGTCAGATCTGCATCACATTAATAATTTTCCTTCCATGGGATATGGAAACTTACCACTCTGGGCCTTCTTTTGGGAGAAGAAATGCTTCTTGAAGTAAGGGAGATGACAAGGTAATCAGAAACTCAGTAGATGAAACCTAAGGTTGCCTCTTTCTTAAGAGCTATGAAAATGGCAGACTGCCGCCAGCCAATCTGAACAGCAAAGGGAAGGAGGAACGCTCTTCCGGAGTCCAAGGGAACATAACCTTGTGATAGATCCAAAGCCATAACTGAGATACAAGAAGGCCTCATTATATTTTGGGGTATGTGTTCTATCCCGATCATTTTCAGCTATCAAAATTAAAGATGTTATTTTTTCTTTTTCAAAGCTAATATAAAATGCCTACCGACACCCTATTGAAGTGGACTAAAAAAATAAAGTAGTTTATGATGCTGATACTAATACTAAAAATCCAAACCATGTCTTACTGACTTTTTTTCTGCTTTGCCAACTAGGCTTTGCAAGGCATTTTGACAGCATTTTTGTTTACAAACTGACAAGGTGGATCCAGAGTGTGAGGGTATTTCGAAAGGGCTAGTTCAGAGTGTGAACTTGGTAGCCCAGATGTAACCAAATGCTAGTATTAAAAAAGGTTTAGCTGACCTGGGACCTAAAGCCAGAGCCTGAAGGTCTGCTGGTTTGGAGATTTTATAATAGTTTGGCATCCATTCAGAGAACAGGGATCTGTTAAACTTGGTTCATTAGCCCACAGAGAAGTGCTTTGATTGGACAGCACTCCTGTTACCCTCTTTTCAATGTAATCTGAGGCCACCATGACTTCAAGGGCACAGACCTGGCCTGGGACTGGATTTTTCCACCTTTTGTTAGGTTTTTCAGCAAAAATGTAATTTAGTATAAATTGTAGGCTTAAGAAAACACCTTTTTATTCAAGAAGAAAAATATTCTTTGCCATAGGATTGCTAGTGTAAGATATTTTGTTGGAAACAGAGCTTAAATTAGGAAAAAATCTGTAAAATGTACTGTACGATGTACGTGCCTGTTCCTCCCTTCCCCATACATTTCATCCCATTTGCTCTTATTTAATTTGGAAAGTGGGCATTCTGCTATGTTCGAAGTGTCACAGCTTTGAGAATTTGGGCTACCTCAGTGGGCTTCGTGAACCATGGAATGTTTGAACTTAACGTGGCCTTCAAGAAGTTTACTGCCCGAAAGGGAAAACTATCCTTATGGAGGGTTTTTAAAAAATTACATTTAGCTTTTTCCTTTTTATTCACTTTGAGAAAAATATTCCCTTTATATTATTTTCTTTTGCAGTTTTAAAAATCCATGCTATTTAAACATGGTTGTCAGTGGAATTAAACATTTCTCTGATCAGCCCCTCCTTTCATACAACGTCTCCAGCCCACTATCTATCTTGTGTTAAAAGTGGGTGATGGTTGAGCCATGGGCCGTTAAAGCATCCAGCCACCAGTCAAATTCCCAGGCATAACCTTTACAAGGTATCATTCCACCACTCACTCTCTCTCTCTCTCTCTCTCTCTCTCTCTCTCTCTCTCTCTCTCTCTCTCTCTCTCTCTCTCTCTTTCTTTCCTTCCCTGACCAAATCTTCATTCAATTATGGTATGCAAACCTATTAATACATTGCATTTTCACAGAACTTCTTTCACTAGTCACACATCTGTAAAATGATGACACAAATGAATTGTTCATTCAAGATCCCAAAGGTATCAACTTTCGAAACAAAACAAAGACCTCTTTTTGAACTTAATTTTAGGAATTTAAAAAAAAATAAATACACAAGGATGCAGTGTTTTTAGGCCAAATCTAACATTAACTTATTTCCCTCTTCATAGTCTCTAGTGGCTGATCGTTTTCAAAATAATATTGTAATGTTTCTGCCAGACTCCCGAACAAGTTTGTACATAGGTGAGCATCCATCTAGGAAAGCACAAAATTACCTAGTATTTTATGCTAATATGCCCTATGCCTGCATGTCAAATGATCTGGGAGCAGGTTATCTGAGGGTCTCTCCACTTCCAAGCCAGGTCAGAGTTTTCTGTTAACACCAAAAGGATCACATCACACAGGTCTTTTTGCTCTGAACAGTCAATTCTGCTTGTTAGTCAATGCATTGGCATTTTTCGATCACTCTTCTTTGTTTTAGAGAGATTTAGGTATTGGACTTTCCGGAGCTCATGTGAGAGAACCCTGGCCCCTTGTGGCAAGATGATGAACATTTTTTCCAGGCTTCATAGATTTTTGCAGGGAAAAATCTTGCATGTGTCACAGAATGGAAAAAAAAAACCCTAAGTACTTAAAAAAAAATCAGCCCCCATCCTGTTCTGTGAAGGTAGTGCCAGAATGAATGAAAACAGCAGTCTTCTAAGTCAACCCTCTGTTAAATAATTTTCATAGAGTCAGCAAATGACCCTTTTCCAGGGCTGAGTTAAATGAAAGTTCTTTCATATGATCTAGAGCAGAGGTGTCAAAAACATGGCCCACAATGCTCCTGAATGAGGCCTAAACCAGATTAAAATGTAATTGGCAAATATTTAACAAAATAAGTTAAAATGCAATGAAGTATAGATAATGCTAGTATGTGGTTTTCTAAGCCGACATGGATCATTATGCACTGCTTGGTAGCTCCTTTTTCTATTTGAGTTTGACACCACTGACCTAGAGAAAGGCCTCAAGGGAGCATTGCTCCCTTTGTGGGATAATGAGTAACATGCAGCTCCTTGGGTTTCTGTCCCTATGACTGGGAGAAAGAATCCCTGAGGGTATGGAGCCAGTTTAGACGACCTGTAGTCTGAAAGATGCTGTCAATTGAGGGATGATTTTGAGGTAATGCTCTGTGTCTTCAGCTCATCTCTGAAATAAGTTTTCAACTTCCCATGCCCCAGACACCCACAGGGATTCAGAGCATTTCGTCATGGGCAGGGGACAGGTATGTCCCTCCATGGGAAATGGTCTGAACATAACTGAAGGTAAGTCCTTAACTCCCATTTAATCACGTCAGCATTAAGCTACCAGAGTGACTTTTCCATATGACAAAGTGGCCTTTATTTCTACTTTTCCTTCAGGAAATAATGAAAAGTGAAGAAAAAAATCGATAGGGTGGAAGTAAAAATGTCGGTCTCGTATCATATTTCAGTTGCTGGACAAGATTGCAGTGGGGGGGTGGGGCATAAAAACAGAAAATGCCCATGGCTATATAGAACGTCCAAAGGAATCAACTCAGGAGTAGGCTTTGTTCTATTCTTATTCTTGTACCTGCAAAATAGGATTCCAGAAATGAAAAATCTGTACATTCCACTGTTTTCTTTCTGTTGTGTCTGAAATGCAAAGAGAGGTAACATCAGACATGAGGTGAATATCTGCAAATGTTTGATTTCAAGGACTAATGCCCAAAGCAGGGATTTTCACTGTATAACCTCTTTAACTGCATGTGCAGAATCCGCTTCATGTTCCCTTTGGCAGAAGGGAATTGCTCCGGCAAACGAATGTGAACGGCCGCTGGTTGCCTTTAGTGTTTGCCTAACTGTGCAGCACGTGCTTTTCTAATCATTGATGTTTTTTGGTCTAACAAAAACTTTCAACCCTTCTCTTGACCTGTAAGCCTCAGAGGTGTGTTTGTATGAATATGCAAAAGTGTGTTTGGTATGAAATTTGACTTTTTCCACCTCAGTTTCCTCACTTGTGCTAGGAGTTTGCTGTTTGACTACTTTTAACTTAAAACACTTTCCTGGGAATGTAGGACTGTTTAGAGCACATGAAAGGATTCCTTGCTTTTTCTGGGCAAGAAGGAAATCACTTTTTATTAAATAATCAAGAAACTTGACCTTTGGGTCTTTCCAGGAATTCCTCATCCCTGTCCATCCTCCCAGTAAGTTGTATAATTATTTCTCTCTCGTTAAATTAATTGTTTTTGTGGCAATAGTGCTTTGTTGTCTGTTACATCTTCCATTTCAGAACACGTTATATTAGTCATTAGATTTTTTCATCAGCTTCAAGTGATGGATAAATGTTCTATTGGCTCAATAAAAGTTGACAAGGATCAATAGTAATGATTTGATTTCATTCTGTTAGGGAAAGCTCAGTTGTTTTTTCTTATAGGAGAATCAGCCTTTTGAGCATCACAATAAAATTCCAAGTCAAAAGCTTTTTAAAATAAGAAACAGGGTGAGTTAATGAGTACCTTTTTATTTAAAGGAGAGGTGGAGAGGAACTGATAGCCTCATCCTGGATGTCTCTAGTTCAAAAGCAGTGATGGAGAAGAAATTATGTCTTCTTCACACAATTTGGAATGGGCATCCTCAGAACCTCTGGCTCCTTCTCCTTAATGAAATAGATAAAAAAAAAAATAGGAAGGATTGAGAGAGTCAACTATTAGGGAAAAGGATCTGCTTGAAAGAGATAGCTTGGTGTAGGGCAAAGAGTGCTGGACTCAAAGTCAGTCATTAAGTGTTTATTAAGCATCAGGCACTGTGCTAAGTTCTGAGGATACAAAGAAAGGCAAAAGACAGCCTCTGCTTTCATGGAGTTCACCATCTAACGGAGGAAACAACATACTAAGAACAAAAAACATGCAGGATAAATTAGAAATAATTGACAGAGAAGGCACTAATGGGGATCAGGAAAGACTTCTTGTGGAAAGTGGGATTTTATCTGAGACCTGAATGAAGCTGGGGAAGCCAGGAGACTGATCAGGAAGGAGAGAATCCCAGGTAAGGGGGACAGACAGTAAAAATACCTAGGGTTGAGGGATGGAGGGTCTTTTTTGGTGAGAAACAACATAGAGTATGTTGGGGATGAGTAAGGTATAAGAAGACTGGAAAGGTAGGAAGGAAGCAGGTTATAAAGGGCTTCAAAAGCCACACAGGATTTTACGGTTGACCCTAGAGGTGAGGTGATAGGGACATAGTCACATTTTGTTTTAGGGAGGTCAGTTGGACAGAGTCGAAAGTCCTAGGTTGGAATCACAGTTCTTACTAACTGTGGAATAATTTCTCCTCTAAAAGCTTTGGATTTCTCTGCGAAGCAGATAATGCTTGTTCTATCGTGTTGTGCAGAACGTGCTATGTAATTGTAAACTAGTCTGCTCTGGTGATTCCAGAGGAAACATGGAAAATACTGCTTGTGGACTGCTTTATGGAGAAAGGTAGCCAATGAGCAGAGCCAGAAATTTGGGAGAAACTAGAGTCTAGCTGACTATGGTTTATTAAATATTAAATTATTTTAATTATGCTTTTGGAAAAGTGATCGTCTTTCTGGAATGTTTCCCAGGATTCCAAGTCTCCCAAAGGCTCCTAAGATTGTGAATGGTAATAAATGAATCAGTACTAGAGAAGAACAGAGGAAGGCTGTCACTGAAGATGTCCTTAAGTAATTCACAAGCTTATAAGGCTCCCAGGTTTCTAGGGGAAGCAATTAAAGAGACCCAGGAAATAACAGAGAAGTCCAAGTGAGTATTTTGAATTGCAGTTTGCACCCAACACTTTCACTTCTCAGGGAAATGCTCTGCCAACAGCATCAGGGTGACCAGATGATGATACCGGCCTCTCAGTAGGGACATAATGGACAGCAGGAAGAAGCCCATTGTGGAAAGGGCAGAGGAGAGCTTCCTGATGTTTTGACAGAGAACGGGAGCAGGTGATAGTGCAGGTGTTTGGAGGAGGGCCACTCTAGCTTAGAGCAATCACTGGTGAAGGATAGGAGAGTATGGGAATGTGAGGTCCTGCTCACCTTTTCGAGAGTAGCCAAAGTGTTGATTAAGAATGGAATTCAAGTGGACCTTTTCCTGAGATGTCCTACAATAAGAGGGTAGTAATTCAGGAAGAGATAAATCTTGGAATCCATACTGAGTGGGCAGGCCAAGAGACTGTGTTGGGCAAACGATTACTTTCTTAGGAAGCGATTACTTTATTATTACTTCATTAGGAGCCTGTGACCTCCTTCAGGCAGCTAGGAGGTACAGTGGATACAGTGCCGGCTTGGAATTAGGAAGACTTATCTTCCTGAGTTCAAATCTGGCCTCAGACACTGACTGGCTGTATGACCCTAGGCAAGTCACTTAACCTTGTTTGCCTCAGTTTCCCCATCTGTCAAATGAGCCGGGGAAGGACATGGCAAAAACTCCAATGTCTTTGCCAAGAAAACCTCAAAATGATACAACATCAAAAAGGTCCTCGGGCCTTCTAGCCTAATCCCCTCATTTTATGGATAAGGAAACTGACTTGCACAAGGTCACATAAGCCTTAAGCATGGGTGGTGGGATTTGAACCTAGGTCTTCTGGCTCCAGAACCCTTTCCCCCAATATCATGTTAGTTCAAAACCTAAGATCCCAACAATGGTCTTCAGCCACCAAGTGGGAAATATCCATTACCTTCTTTTGGCTTCTTCATCAGTGGCCTAAAGTGAAAGAGCCCTAAGGAAAGCATCATATGGGAACCTCAGTGTGGAGCAGAATTTGGTAAAGATGGTCTGGGATCTGACTCAAGGAGGATTTAGTTATGGAAGTGTGACACAGTGCTTTTTATAAGCTGGATAAACCAATAGAGCAGCCCCACAGCCTGGACTTCAGATACGTGTTAGAGGCTGCAGTTCAGTGATGCTCAGTCGGGCATTTGTAAAGTGCCCGCTATGTGCCAGGATACTTTGTGCTCCATACTGTTAATACATTCTACTTATACAGTACCTACTCAAGAGAAATCTGTCTTGTCTTACTGATGCCCCAACAGCCCTCTAGACTCTGTTAAACAACAAGGGGAAAGCATAGCACCTTAGGTACACAGAGGCACTGACAGGTAAAGGGACTTCAGTAAGATTCATCAAGTATAGAAGGTTCCTCCTTCCTCTCTGCTGCTGGTTGTGGGTTTCAGTTGTGCCCAGTTCTTCATGACCCCATTTGGGCTTCTCTTGGCAGAGATACTGAGGTAATTTGCTATTCCCTTCTCCAGCTTATTTGACAGAGGAGGAAACTAAGACAAGCAGAGTGAAGTGACTTGCCTAGGGTCACACAGCTTGGTCAGTTTTGAACTCAGGAAGAGGAGTCTTCCTGACTCCAGGCCTGGCACTCTATGCGCCATGACACTACCTAGCTGCCCCCTCTCTGGCACCTAGGGGCAAACAAAGACACAGTATATATTTATTTGCATCTAATGGTAGCCATCTTTAGGGCAGGACAGGGAGAGGGAAGAAAAAAAAGGAAAAAAAGAAATTTACATAATAACTTTATTATATATTTAAAAGGAATAGCAAGTTGTATGTAATAGATTTGCAGTTTCATATGCAATCATCTTTATTATACTGTGTTATGGGAATGCTTTTATTCTATAAATTAAAAATTAAATAAATTTAAAACAAAAAAAAGCTCTGAAGGGATTTAAACAGGATTAATCAAGGTCATCAAGCGTAGAAGGCTTCTCCTTCTCTGGAGGAAGTTTGGGCCCCAGTTTACCAGGGAACTTTCTAGTAGGTGCATCACCAATTATGAAGCCCTATTAAGAAAGCAGCACCAAAAGCAATTGTGGATCTTTTGTCTAAGTCATTGTGATATGATCCTTTCCTCTTATATCACACTTGAGACTTTTAAAAACATTTTCACATCCTCATATTTATATAACCAAAGATATTTGTGTATGTGTGTGTGTATGTACGCGTGTGTGCTTTGTATGTGTATTCAAGTTGGCAATGGAATGATATGCTTTGAAGAGCCATAATTTCCTGAATTCTGATCTTCCCTCTACCAATGCAGATAGTAACTCTTCCACACCTTAGTTAGATGATCTTTATGATTTGCTTTGGCAAAATAAAATTAATCATCTAGTGGTCAACCTTCTTGAGATGAGTGAGCTTCTCCAAACTAGACCAGTCGATGTTGACAAGACATGCAGTCCATAATTGAAGCCTTTCCAGTCTGAAGTTGGACTGGCCAGCCAACACTTCCATGACAAGAAAATAGAAGAGAGTCAGATTTTGCTAGAACAGAAAACTGCCCTAGAGTGACAATGGAAAAATGCTATGGCCTGCATTTGATGTAGCTGCAGACTATTGAGAGTCAATGCTACACATAGGTTATCTCATGAGATCCTTATCAAAACCCCATGAGGTAGATGCTATTTATCAGCCTTACTTTTTTTTTTTTATTTTGTGAGGCGATTGGGGTTAAGTGACTTGCCCAGGGTCACACAGCTAGTAAGTATCAAGTATCTGGTCTGAGACTGGATTTGAACTTAGATCTTCCTGACTCTAGGGCTGGTGCTCTATACTCATTTTTAAATAAGAAAACTGGGTCTGAGAGAGGTCAATTGACTTGCCTAGGGTCATAGTAGATGTCTGGGGCAGGATTTGAACTTAAGTCTTCCTGAATCCAAGTCCAGTCCTTACCACTTAGCTGGATCAAGGCTCAATAGTAATCCTAGAACAGCACATAAAGAACCAGTGCCCTAGACCATAATCTTACTTTCTTAGGAAAAAAAAATCACCAAAGTGTAATGAGTAAAATCTGGTCACAGGCCGATTCTTCAGGTTTTAGTCTATTTTAGAACTACTTAGGTATTAATAGCTCGTTTTATTCCTAGGCAATTTCTGCTAATGTTTCAATTTTTAACCAGTGTGTTTAGTTGTATTCGGTGTAACCAGTTTATTTTAGGTATTTTTAAGTTAGTACAAATTAATTTTTGTAAGAGACAGTAGGCAGTTTTGCTGCCTAAGAGAAGCTTAATGATGGAAATTCTCAGAGAGTCATGCTCTTAAGGACATATGTATGATGAAAGATGAATAAAGCTGTCATTCAGTCATTTCAGCTGTGTCTGATGCTTCATGACCCCATTTGGGGTTTTCTTGGCAGAGATACTGGAGCGGTTTGCCATTTCCTTCTCCAGCTCATTTTACAGATGAGGAAACTGAGGCAAACAGGGGTTGAGTGACTGGCCCAGGGTCTCACAGCATAGAGAGTCCACCTGACAGGCACGGGACGAAGCTTTTGGCTTTGAAGCTAAGCCATGACTCTTAGCTCTCTCTCTTTACCCCTGCCACCGTATGAACCCTATAGTGACCCTATTTCAGCCATCCCTCTGCAAATGGAATAGATCAATTCTCTTTATGGGAATTATAAAAAGTAAAGTTCCGATTTGTTCTGTCTTATGAAGAAAGATGGAACAAAAAGTATTTCCCGAGTATTCAGGCATTCACTAGCAAAATCCACTTTAATTAGATTATAAGGGCCCTGAGGCAGAAAAAGTTGATTCCTCCCCAAGGACCATTCCAGTGAAAGAGCTCTAGGCTTGATTTGCCTGAAAGAGCATTAGTGATCTATCTGGCTGCCTCATAATGCAAATGTGATCTTATTTTTTAAATGAAATTTTTTTTTCAATTAACACTCAATTTTCTTCTATCCCTCACTGTTGAAGGGGAAAAGAAAATGAGAAAAAGAAAGCTTTTGTAACTAATCTGTATAATCAAGCAAAAACAGCTTCTTCTGTTGGCCGTGTCAAAGCAGCGTGGTCTACTAAGACAGCGTAACTTGGATGGCAAAGCACCAGCATGGGGGAGCCTTTGCTTAAGGTTCCGCTCACAGTAGCTGTCAATCCACCTGGTGCAGGTACTGGGAGACTCAGCATGAGAGTGAAGAATCCCTAGAAAAAGGCAAATTTGCCACTGTTCATTCAGTTCTTTGAAGTCACAAAGACCGGGACTTTGCAAATACCTATGGCATCAGGTGATGAGCAACTAGAGAAATACTATATGTCCTTGTGAACCTCCTTAGCTGAGAGTCAACATTTCTCTTGTTAGTCACACTGAAGCTTTCCTCCAAGGATGTCCGGGTTCAAGGGCCATGTTCCCATTTCCCAGGTGGGGAAGACAAGAGCAGGGTATTTAAGAGACGAGATGCCAGAGGAAATGATGATTTCAGTTAAGCAGGTACAGATAGGGGCCGCTGTCACAGTCCAGGGAGAGGCATGGGACATTTGTACCTATACGTAAAGCCACCACGTACTGAATTTGTTCATCAGAGGACCTGGTTATCATATCTTGGTCTTGACGATCACTCTGTGAGTTTTGGTTTCCCCATCAGTAAAATAAAAGGAATTGGACGAGATGTCAAAGGTCCTTCCAGGTCTACATTCCTTTGTCACTGGAGTTCTGGTCACCTTCTGCAGAGCCGATAGGCATTTGTCATCCTCACTGCTCACAGGCTGGTCTAGTCCAGAATGGCTGTAAACCCTAATATGAAGTTGGGAAATCAGTGTGACAGAAGGGTGATGGGAGAAGCGTCCTTCACAAAAGACATATCAGAAAAGCAGTCTCCTGGAGCAGGCTGGGGGTTCCCCTGCTGATGAGATAACAGACCAGGCTTGAGAAGGCTAAGGGTTTTCCAGTTTGGATTGACTCCCCCTTGGGGAAAGGAAAACATGAAGAAGTAGGGACTTGTAAGAAGGAGGCCCTCTAGACGAGAGAACTTCAAGGAAATTTCCATTTTCCCATGGCAGGTAGGTGGTGCGGAGGATAAAGCACTGGGCTTAGAATCAGGAAGATTTACTTTAATGAGTTTAAATCTGGCCTCAGACACTTGTTAGCTTGGTGACCCTGAGCAAGTCATTTAAGTCTATTTGCCTTAGTTCCCCATCTGTCAAATGAGCTGGAGAAGGAAATGGCAAACCACTCCAGCATCTTTGCCAAGAAAACCCCCAAAAGGGGCCACAAAAGTCAGACCTGACTGAAACAACTGAACCGTTTTCCCAGGAGAGATGAAAATACTAGAAACTTTAAATCCAGTGAAGGTTATGGTGGGGGAGGATCTAAGAAAGCAAGAGAGATAGCATATATATGTCATCCAGTACAAATGCTTGAATGACCTTGACTTGTCCCAGTCCCCGCCTTTGGGTCTGAGCTCTACTTGGGATTTTGGGTAGTGCGAGAACCTTGGAGGAGGAGTCCAGAAGAGCAGCTTTCACTAGCTGTCTTTGGACTGTCATTCTTTCAATGGCAGCATTCCCAAGCAAATGGAAAAGATAGGAGTTGAGAAGGCAGGTTCGTATTGGAGAACTTTTACATTAGCAGGCATTATACTAACCAAGCCTAAGCAAAGAGTCTTCTTAGGGCCCAGTGGTTGTAAGTAGATAGGTAGGGTTTGGTCCCATTTTATTGATGGGGAAAGTAGTTATACAGGGAAACTGAGCTGGGAAGAAAACCTATGCTTTTTGGTTCATAGCATCTGTGTTCACTTGCCTGCTGTAAGGGTGAGTGTTCAATCCTTCGAGCATCTCTTCGGACAAGTCTAGTTTCAAGGACAGGTCAGGGTTTTTTTGCAGCTTGGTAGCTCCCCACCTGATATCTTACAAGGCTCATAAAGCCCAAAGCTCTAGTAGAAAGGTGTGGCTTTTCATTTCTTCTTCCCTCAAGGATAGGGGTGAGGGTGGGTGGTGGATGGGGGAGGCAGGAGACCAGAGACTGGTCACAAAAGGGACGGGAGTGTAGTTGCTGTTTGGAGAAAGACCATGTGGGAAGTCACTTTCTTTTGGTCCTTTCTTCCAGGCACAGCTGGGGGTGAGGACACCGAGGATGCCAGCACTGAGTTCACTGACAGTATTGAAGAGGAAGCCTCACACAACAATCCCCACCAGCAAGTAAGTCAGCGCCAGGTCCAGGGGGGGCGATACACTACCCTTTGGGGGTCTGACAGTCTCCTGGGGCCTGTGGCAGCTGAAAAGGCAACATTGAACGTATGGACTGGAACAACCTGCCAGTATTTTCCCTCTCCCTTTGTCCTTTTTAAAAACTTCTTCTCCCCCACTTAACTTCTGCCTTCTCTACCCCTCCTCTCTGCACCAGCGGCTTCAAGAATTCTCTGGCTTCTCACAGGGCAGAGGCCCCTTTGGCCTCTTGTAGCCAGAAGGGCGTCTTCAAGGGGCTCTGGGGATGCAAGCAGAATGTGAGACTACTTCCTGAAGAGGTGCTCTCTGGGTAGCTCTGGGATGCTATGTGCTACCTATTCAGTGGAATCTGACAGACTGATTACTGACCAAGCAGCATCTCCTGGCTAGCAGATAGTAAGGCAAGAACAGGCCTCAACGGCTGTAACTTATTTACAACCATGTGGCAAAGGCACACTCCTCTCTGTCCAGGACTGCCCTATTTGCGAACATGTGCCTTATGTCTATACTTGATGTGTCTGAGAGTAAATGCCACGTGCCAATCAAGGACGTAGGCCAAAGACAGTCTCACCACCGACCAAGGGCACTTTCCTTCTTCCCCCATCCCACATACATTTAACCTCTACTATACCAGTATTTGGCATTATCCAGAGTAATTGCCCCGGGTCTTTAGAGATGGAATAGGTTTTGAAATCTCTTCCTTCCTCTGGACAGTGACTAAATTCCTCCTACTCTGGAAATTCAGGAAAAAAGGTAGTTGTGTTGGGGAGAAGATGGTGGCTTCCTGGGGTTGCTTCGTTTCATGGATGTAACCTTCCCTCTTACTAAGTCTGACTTCTTAAGATGCGAATTTCATACGGGTTGGCTTTGAAGATGGCCTCCCAGGAGATGACATGGAAAGTAGGTGGGCCGTATTTCCCCTAGTGAATCTTCTTCACCTTACACCGTGGTCCTCTTTCTGTTGCTTGGTTATATTCAACCTTGACCCTTCTCTTGGACTAATGCATGAAATCCCTTCCTTCTTACACATGAAATGCTTCTATTGAACCTTCCATATACTAACCCAGGCTTCTGTCTTCAACTCTGCCTATTGAGACTGGTCCTTCTCCTTATTTTTAGTTCATTCTTTCAGTCCTGGACTAGGGGTTCCTACAAGATAAGTGAGAAGGCCAATTATTGGCCCTGGAGAGCACTTGTTCCAAAGAATGTGGCTAGGATCAGTCTTAGAATTTATAGGAAATAAGGTTGGAAGGGGAAAGACACTGATGATGTAAATAAATTACCCCTAGGGGAGCTGGTCCAAGGCCTAGCAGGCCTTAGAATCCTCCTTCTCTATTGTATCATCTTAGGAGAGCTACTATGCAGGTCATTTCTTCTGGTCTTCCTCCCCAGAATATAGAGTACTCTGACCCACTTTGAGAAAGTTAGTCTAACCCCATAGGAAACTCGTGTTCCTCATAGTCTTTTGTTCTTGGGATTTGTGTCTCCTTTCCCTCCAATGTGTCCCCACACACCCACCCAAGAACCTACCATACTGCTGGCTAGATTAGGAAGCATTTATTAAATGATTAATTAGGTCAGAGTCAGATTAATTAGATCAGAAACCAATCCAAGAAAGCATTCTTGAAGGACCAGGTGGGCTTATTAACGAAGAGCCTCTTAAACTGCTGTTATCACATCATGCTGTTGACTTTACGTGAAACTCAGTGTGTATAGCAGGAACCCAGGGATTATGCATCTTTGTAAACTCCCTCTGAAACTCCCTGCGGTCTGCAGGGTGTGATTTCCCCTGCTGACAATGCAATAAAGCTTGTTTTGACTTAACCACATGGTGTCACGATGCTCCAAGATGTGTTCATTTGCCTCTAGGGAAATAACCATTTGAGGCTGGGCCTACAATACCCTTTTTTTTGTTAGGTTGCAGCAGCCCTGGATGATGGGCTGGATACATGCTCCCAAGACCTCTTAACTACCCCCTTAACATTCCATTAACACGCTTGACTTTTTGCTACCCTATCAAGCTATCCGGTACCCAACAGCTTCCAGGATGTCACATCTCCTGAGGTTCATTTCTTCCCATTTTGTCAGAGTGCTTCCTCTTCACCAATGGATTCAAGACCTATTAGGTAATTTAATAGCTTTACACAGGTATCTGCTCGATGAGTAAGTACCTCAGTAGATCACATCATCAAATAGAATGTGGGGGTGCAACAATTTCTTTGGACTAAGCTAGGATAATTAACTAGGGCAGTTGTCCACCCTAATGGGGAAGAAATGATCCAGGATATTGTATTCAAGATCCGAAGAGAAAGGAAGTCAAAAGTTAGTAAGATAAAGAAAAGACAATTGAGGAAAGCAAAAAAAAAAATTTTTAATACACATAGATCATTCATTAAGAAAGATCCATTGAAAAGAACTGAGGTTCCAAAAAAAAGAGGCCTGAATATTCATATGAAAATACAACATATTTTACCAGGCAGTGTGACAAGAAATCAGAACTCCACAGAAACCAAAAAGCTGTTGGGAAAGTTACAAAAAGTGAGGTCAAGGAGAAAAAAAAATTAGTATTAAGAAATTGCCTGGTCCTAGGACAACAAGATTAGAATGGCTAAAATTAGAAAGGAGGTATAAATAGCAAGACACAAAAAAAAGTTTCCCAAATACATACACACATTTTATTTATTATTAGTATTTTTTTTGAAGAGGCAGTTGGGGTTAAGTGATTTGCCCAGGTCACACACCAGTAAGTATCAAGTTGTTTGAGGCTGGATTTGAACTCAGGTCCTCCTTACTCCAAGGCCAGTGCTATATCCACTGAGCCCCCTAGCTGCCCCTCATATATACATTCTTGAAAGATATTCCTCCCTCCCACCTCCCCCAGATGATAGTCACAATTTTTTAGCATATTCACTTTGGTTATTTTTTTAAAAAAATCCTGAGTGGGGATATTGACTAGTAAAATCACAGAATCTGAGAACTAGAGAGAAGTTAGGGGTCATCTGGTCCAATATTTATCTGGAATATGAATTCTCTCTAAAATATTCTCCCAAAGTGGTCATTTAGCCTCCATGGGAGGATCCTCCAGTGATAGGAAATCAGTACCTCCTAAGGCTGGCCATTTCTGCCATTTTGCCCTAATTGTTATGAATTTGTTCCTTATGTTGAGCCCAAATATACCTTTCTGTAACTTCTACCCATTGATTCTAGCTCTCCCATATGGGGCCAAGAAGGTCTAATCTTTCTGTCAAACTACAGCTCTTCAAATATTTGAAGACAGCTAGCATGTTCTTCTGCCTCCAAGTTTTTCTTTTCCAGACTGAACATACCCAACTCACTTAACCATTCTTCATCATGTTGCTCCACAGACAGATTGCCCTCACTATCTTCATCTTCCTCCTCTGCACTTATTCTATCTTGTCCATTTTCCTTCTCAAACGTAACCCCTAGAACTGAGCACCATATTCCAAATGTATTCATTTGACTAGAACAAATACCCATAAGACTATATTGCCTCACCCATTCTGGATATTGTGTTGGTTTTATTTTTTTAACAAAACCAAAGATCCTACTGGTTTTCTTTGTAACCACATTACACAGCTGATTTATATCGAATTTTCAGTCATCCTTTCCATGTAAACTGCTATCTAACCACATCTCCTGATTTCATATATTATATGGTTAATGTCTTTTTAAAAATGTGTAAGATGTTACATATACCCCTATTCATTTTTTCCTCTGATTTAGTTTAAAATGAGTCTCAGTTGCAATGACAGGATGAAAAACCAAGCTAGGATAGAACTAAAGTGTATATAAAAATAACTATTACTTAAATCAGTAATGGAATGTACTTCCGAGTAGTGTTTAGGGAATGGCACTTACTAACCATTATTTCTAGGAAATCAAACAGAAGAGACAAAATTCCTAAAGATAAAAAAAGAGTAAAGGAGTATTCAAAAGAGGAAAGAAAGAGATGACACTTGTAATTCATTGCAACAACAATATTAAGTGCCTTTTATGTGCAAAGCATTGTTATTAGATCCTGCAAATGCAGAAATAAAAAGTGATCCCTTCTCTCAATGAACTTACATTCCACCAAGTGATATAACATATTTAAAACAAATGTAGGATAATTTTGGAAGAGAAAGGACTCTACCAATTGGTAATGTTGCCAGGCACTGTATTGGGGTACAAAAAAGAGACAAAAGTCCCTTCCCTCAAGGAGCTAACAATCCAATATGGGGACAGCATATGTACAAAGCGAGAAGCTACACACAGGAAAAATAGGAAATGATTAAGAGGGAAGGCACTAGGATGAAGAGGGGTTGAAAAAGGCTTTCTGCAGAAGGTGGGGTTTTAGTTGGGACTTAAAGAAAACCAGAGAAGGCAGGAGGCAGAGATGAGGAGGAAGAACATTCCAGGCATGGGGAACAGCTAAAGAAAATGCTCAGAACTGAGAGATGGAGTGTCTTACCTTAATAACTAAGGGCATGAGAAAAGGCTCAAGTAGAAAGTGGTCACTGAATTGAGCCTTGGAGAAAGCTCCAGATTCTCTGGAGCAGAATGAGAAGACCTGGACATAGCAGATGGAGTGCTGAGTTAAGGTAACAGCAAATGGTCCAGTTTGGCAGGAATGCATGGTGCATAAAGGGGGGAATAATTAGAAATAAATCTGGAGAGGTATTGTGAGAACCAGGAGATCTTTTAATACTAAGCTGGTAAGTTTGTGTTTAATCCTAGAAACAATAAAGATATACTGGAAATTCTTGATCTAAAGTAATATGGAAAGATCTTTATGCTTAATAATCTCAGATTATTTTGGCAACTGGGTCAGAGAATGGATTGGAAAGGAGGTGAGACTTCAAGCAGGGAGATTCATTGGGACCCTTTTGCAAGTCCAGGCAAAGGTGATGAGAATTTGAACCAGAGCAGTACCATGTTATTGGTCAGAATAAGACAAATGCATGAAGCTACTAATGGAGGAAAAGTGGAGCAAAATATCAAGAGTGTCTCCTAGATGGCAGTGATGGTGCCCTCAACAGAAATATAAGCATGTTTTGAGGATGGGCTGAAAGATAATGGGTTCTGTTTTTGGACATGTTGAATATCAGATGCCTTTGGAACATCCCGGCAGCCATGATGTCCAGCAGGCGATTGGACATGAGATAGTGGAACACAGGACAGAGGTGAAGACAGGATATACACAAGTAGGTTCATCCATACAGAGACGAAAATTGAATTCTCAGGACAGCTGATCGCTGACAGAAGGTGTAGAGAAGAGAGAGCCAGTTCAGAGCACTGGTGCTCAAACCCAAACTTAGTGGACAGAAGACGGATGATGATCACACAGAGGAAATGAGGAGGAGTCATTAGACAGGAGTAACAAGATAGCAGTGTCTGGGTTACACTGGCAAAGCATGAGGGAGGGTACACCATTCATCGGTGTCAAATCCTGACCAGCATTTTTAAAGGATGAATACTTTTTAAAATAAAACAAAACGACCTAACAGATAGCTGGTAACATTGAAGAGATTGTTTGCATTCAAATGGTAGGGTCAGGAGCCAATTAACAAGAGGTTTTAAAATGAGTGGAATAAAGTGGGAACAATGAGTACAGAATACTTCTTAAAGGAATTTGGCTGTGGGCAGGAGAAGAGTTAGAGACTGATATCTTGGGAGATTGGCAGGATCAAGCCCATTTTGCTTGGTAGACCCTAAAACATTCTATAATATATACTTAGATATGATCGATTCAAAAAGCATATACAGTATGCGAGTTAAGGGAAGGCAGAGGACCTGGGTTCAAATTTTGCCTCTGCAGTTTACTATCTTTGACAAGTCACATAAACGCTCTGGGCCCCAGTTTCCTCATTTGTAGAATGGGATGGTTTCTGGAGGGAATGATTCTGACGTCCTTTCCACTCAAGTATTTTCTCTCTTTTATGTATAAAGAAACAGGCTCAGACTGTTAAATGATTTGCCTAGGATGCCACAGGGCAGCCAAGTGGCGCCATAGAGCATAGAGACACTGGAGTCAGGAAGACTCTTCCTGAGTTCAAATCTGGCCTCAGACACGTACTAGCTATGTGATGCTGGGCAAGTCACTGAACCCTCTTTGCCTCAGTTTCCTCATCTGTCAAATAATCTGAAGAAGAAAATGGCAAACCACTTCAGTATCTTTGGGAAGAAAACACCAAATGGGGTTACGAAGAGTTAGACATGACTGAAAAATGACTGAACAACACCAAGGCCAAGTAGGCATAGGCAGCTGGAACTTGGTCTCTTCCTCCTGATTTCATGCCCAACACTTTCTGTGACATCACTGATGCCATCTCTGGGATGAGTAAGAAGGGTGGGCAGTCTGCCAGAGGTGCCCTAGAGCCAGCTCGGACCCAAACTGATTGTTAAGTTTTCCGCATGAGCATTTATACTTCAGAAATTAGCAAACACTGCACACCAGGGCTTGATATGTTGTTTACGATTGTCTCGGTCATTAAGAGTAATTAAACTGTTGAGAAAAAAGGTCCTATGAAGAAAAGACAAGGGGACTGAGTTTTTCAGATTGGGAAGTTGGAAGTTAAGGTGTGACTTGATTCCTCATCTAAAGAATGTGAAGGTTTTTAAAGAGGAAGTTCACAGATCTAGAAATACAAGGGACCTTAAAGATCAACCCATCATTTTATGGACAAGGAAATGAAGCAGTGCTAGGTGGTGCCACAGTGCACAGAGCACTGGACCCAGAGTCAAGAAGACTCCTCTTCCTGAGTTCAGATCTGGCCTCAGACACTTAGTAGATGTGTGACCCTGGGCAAGTCACCTAATCCTGTTTGCCTCAGTTCCTCATCTGTAAAATGAGCTTATTAGCTGTGTGACCTTGAGCAAGTCATTTAACCCTGTTTGCCTCAGTCTCCTCATCTGAAAAATGAGTTAGAGAAGGAAATGGCAAATCACTCCAGTATCATTGCCAAGAAAACCCTGAATGGGATCATGAAGAGTCAGGCACGACTGAAAATGATTGAACAACGAGAACATAAAGTTGAAATCAATCAGTTAATCAATAAGGCTCTATTCTATATGCCCCACATTGTAATACGCACAGAAGATACTAAGAGGAGAGCTTCCTCAAAAGACTTACATTTTATCTCAAGGAATGTCTGTGTGTGTGTGTAGATAAGATGTGTATATATACATATATGTATATGTGTGTATGTGTGTATATATATATATATGTGTGTATGTATATGTGTATATGTAGATAGCCATATATATAGATGTCCACATATATAGATATCAATATACACACACATTATATATACATATATGTATGTGTGTGTCACACACACACACACAAAATACCTACAAGATGTTTCTAAGGGGGAAGGCCCTAGCAGCTAGGGAAATAAGGAAAGACTTCCTGCAGTAATGGCCCTTGGGCTCAACTTTGAATGACATTGGAGACTTTAAGAGGTGGAGGTGAGTAAAGTGAATTCTAGACCTGGGCCACAGCAGCATGTCTGTCCCAGATTTTTTAGGAAGAGGCCACCTACTCATCTGCCCTGGGTGGCTCATGCCTTGACTCTGTTCACAGCTAAGGGGTTTGCTGTGGTTTTGTTCAGTTAAACATTCTGATCCTGTGGTTCTGTGACCTCAGTTCATTGTTCTGTCCAGGTGCTCCCTCCCTCTTTTATTCTGTCACCAAGGATCTTGGGGTTATTTTTGCTTGGACAGACCGTTGTTTACTTTGTATACCAATGGTGTACTAGCAGTACTGATCCTCTTTCGTCTCTCTTGTTTGGAAGCTACTATAGGTGGACTTTCAAACAGTGGGAACAAGAGAATCGTGGTATCCTTGATACCTTGACCTAGTTTGAGACCCAGTGTCTCTCTCTTCCTGTAAAACAAACAAAAAAAAATTGCCTTAGTCTTTATTGACTCTTTCTACTGGCTCTAGCTCCCAGAATAGGATAGCAGCCGTCCTAAAGTGACCTGTCCAGCGGCAGCCTCTCTCCGTTCTTGTCTGGTATGTCTGTCCCCTACCCCACAAGGTCCCTTCAGTGCCCTTATGTGCTGCCCTCTCTGTGGGCCAGCAAAGTGCTTGAAAAGAAAGAAAAGGTCATGGGGTCTGACTACTACTTTCTTCTTGATGGTTTTCACCATCAGCTCTTTGGTTTGTGGATACTCTCACCTGGGTGACTTAACCATTTTATTTTTTTTACTTTTTGGTAAAGCAATCCGGGTTAAGTGACTTGCCCAGGGTCACACAGCTAGTAAATGTCAAGTTGACCTAACTGTTTTAAACCTTGGTTTCTTTTCAGTATGTCAAAGAGGCTTCAGAGAAAATCCTGTGGACCGAGGAAACCCAACATTCTAACAGAATTCCTCCTTCCCCAACCCGAGGAGGAGGAGACAAAAACAGTGGCCTTGAGGAGGAAGTACTGTGCCTGAAGGCAGAGATCCATCAGCACCTGGAACAGAAGAGAAAAGCTGAAGGGGAGCTGAAGGATCTGAAAGCCCAGATCGAGGAAGCAGGATTCTCCTCTGTTTCCCACATCAGGTCAGACACAGGCACCCGGAAAAAAGGGATTCTTGGGGGCAGCTAGGTGGCGCAGTAGACAGAACACCAGCCCTGGGGATTCAGGAGGACCTGAGTTCAAATATGGCCTCAGCCACATAACACTTACTGGCTGTGTGACTCTGGGCAAGTCACTTAACACCATCGCCTGGCAAGAAAGAAAGAAAGAAAGAAAGGAAGGAAGGAAGGAAGGAAGGAAGGAAGGAAGGAAGGAAGGAAGGAAGGAAGGAAGGAAGGAAGGAAGGAAGGAAGGAAGGAAGGAAGGAAGGAAGGAAGGAAGAAAGAAAGAAAGAAAGAAAGAAAGAAAGAAAGAAAGAAAGAAAGAAAGAAAGAAAGAAAGAAAGAAAGAAAGAAAGAAAGAAAGAAAAGAGGGATTCTTCCAGGCTGGAGCTATGATACCCAAGAGGCTTGCTCTGTCCCAGCTGGGAGAGGCATTGGGGCACAGGCAGGAAGAGCATTGGCCTTGGCGGTAGGAGGGAGGGAACAAACATTTTATAAGCAGCTACTGTGTGCCAGGTGCTATCCTAAGCGCTTAACACATATTATCTTATTTGCTCCTCACAGCCATGATGGGGGTATTAGGCTATTTTATAGTTGAGGAAACAGGCAGACAGAGGTTAATATTATTATCTACAGTTGGGATAGAAACCTAGCTATGGAATAGAGATTGGGATGTCAGAGTGAGTGGAGTGCTGGATTTGGAGTCTGAGGCTCAGAAGCTTGAAGGGACCTTGGGGGTTTTCCACTCCACCCCTTTCATTTTACAGATGAGGAAACTGAGGCACAGGAAAGCTAAGCGACTTGCCCATGGTCACAAAGGCAGCAAGTGCCTGAGAATGGCTTGGAGCCCTGGTCTTCCTGATTCCAAGTCCAATACCCTAACCATTAAGCCATCAGTTTACCTGTATAATTTGGTACTGATATATATACCATGGTGCGTAATGGATAGAGAATTGGCTAGACCTGGATTCAAGTCCCAACTCTTACGTGTCCTGGTTGTGTGACCCAGGGCAAGTCACTTGGCTTCTAAGTGGTCCAGACCACTCTCTAAGACTATAAGTTGCAGATGAGTTGGTGATTAGAATTAAGAGAGGTTGTTTTCACATTGATGTTGGTCATAGGGCTGGACAAAATGTATGTTTGATAGAGAGCTCTCCTTGAAGCCAAGAAGACCTGGGTTTAAGCAGCAACTCTGGCATATATTGGCTGTGTGACCCTAGGCAACCTCAGGACTCTTAGACAACTGTCTAAAACTATAGATCTAGAAGAGGTGACAACCTATATTAGTGGAGGAAATTTCCTCACCAGGGAGTTCCTTGTACCAATGAAACCAGGGGTCCACTCTCTGTTTTCTCTCTGTCTCTGTCTTTCTGGCTGCCTCTCTCTGTTTCTGTCTCTCTGTCTGTCTCTGTCTGTCCCTCTATCTCTCTGTCTCTCAATGAGGAAGCCCCTTCCAGAATGAAACTTCTGGTTCTTCAATAGACAGTTATCACATAATTATGTTTGTTAAGGAGAACATGGGAAACGTTGTCGAGGTCCTGACCTGGTGCTGTGGGTCTGTGTGTGCATCCGCAGGAACACCTTGCTGAGTCTGTGCTTGGAGAACGCTGAGCTAAAGGAGCAGATGGGAGAAGCAATGTCTGAAGCCTGGGAAATGGAGGAAGACAGGGAGAAGGAAGAAGGGCTGGGGGAGGATGCCAGACGGGCTTTGAAAGAAGACAGCCTATGTGCTGAGGTCAGAAAGCTGCACGGGAAGCTGCGGAACGCCAATACCATAATCAACCTCCTCAAGGAGCAGCTGGCACTGAACAGCAAAGAAGGCGACGGTGAGCTGACTCCGCAGCTTATTGTCCGCTTGGCCGAGGAGATCGACCGTCTGAAGACGGAAGTTGTGTGGGCTCCTGGGAAGCCCTCGGCTCTAGGAGACCAGATCCAAGAAGACAAGGTGTCAAACAGGCCATATTCCAGACCCCAGCCCCTTGACCTTGTGTCTGTCCTTGACTTAAAGCTCAAGGATGGCTACCAGGTAAGTACAGGCTTCCGGGAGAGAAACTTGAACATGGAAGTCATTATGTCTGTCCCTAACTGGTGGATAAGTCACTGAAAGTGGGATGTAGGAGGTAGGAGCCTCCAAAGCCTGAAGGAGTACTTACTCATCATTACATTCTCTTCTGGGAACCACCCTTCCACTCCCCACTAATTGTCCTGGGAAACAATAGGGATGCTTCCCTCTGCCTCACCCCAAGTCTGACTTCCAAATCAAGATAGGGATGTCTCAGGGGTTAGAAGAGACCTTAGAGGTCATTTAACTCAAATCTTTATCTAATTCATGATACATATTTAGTTTTAATGATTTAGTCTTACATGTTACATATTTGGGGCAGCAAGTAGATAGAGCATTGGCCCTGGACTCAGAAAGACTCATCTTCCTGAGTTCAAATCCAGCCACAGACACTAATTAGTCGTGTGACCTTGATCAAGCCACTTTACCCTGTTTGCCTGAGTTTCCTCATCTGTAAAATGAGCTGGAGAAGGAAATGGCAAACCCCTCCAGTATCTTTGCTGAGAAAACCCCAAATGGGGTCACAAAGGGTCAGACAAGACTGAAATGATTGAACAACAAAAACCTATTTAGTCTGACAATTGTCTACTTAACCATTTTTAGTGATCAGGAACTCAGTCACCTTCTAAGGCATACATAATGTCTCATTTTAGTATTAAGAAGTTGGTGAGTAGGCCAGCTAGGTGGTGCAGTGGATAGAGCACCGGCCCTGGATTCAGGAGGACCTGAGTTCAAATCCGGCCTCAGACACATAACACTTACTAGCTGTGTGACCATGGGCAAGTCACTTAACCCCACTGCCTAGCCAAAAAAAAAAAAAAGTTGGCAAGTGGACCTGTGGCAGGCTGACTGGACCAGGTATAATACCCAATTGGTATGAGTCTAGGTAATACCTCTGATTATATATTAACACTCAGCCCACTGCCCTCATTGCTGGCCTTCTGACTCTGCTCTTTGCTCCAACTATGGAGCTCTTAGAGTTTACTGTTTTCACTGATATTTTTCTAATTTTGTTGTAAAGATAAATGTTGGCTACATTTTTTGTATAAGTATTTTTACAATCTCTCCCTACTTTAGGATTTAACTCTGGGAATGAGCAGGAATGATGGATTAGTACTTCCTAGGCTCATTTTAAGATGATGATAATGATAATAATAGCCAGTATTTATATAGCACCTACTATGTGCTGAGCACTGTTCAGTCACTGAGTCATGTCTGACTCTTCATGACCCCATGGACCATCCTACCCCAGGCCCTTCTATCCTCCACTATAAAGTCTGTCCAAATTCCCATTCATTGTTTCCATGACATTATCCATCTCATTCTCTGGAGTCCCCTTTTCCTTTTGCCTTCAGTCTTTTCCAACATCAGGGTCTTTTCCAATGAGTCCTATCTTCTCATGATGTGGCCAAAGTAGTTAAGCTTCAGTATTTGGCCTTCCAGTGAATAGCCTGAATTAATTTCTTTAATTATTGACTAATTTGATCTCCTTGCCGTCCAAGGGATTCTCAAAAGTCTTCTCCAGCACCACAATTCAAAAGCATCAATTCTGTAGATCTCCGCTTTTCTTAATAGTCCAACTCTCACAGCCGTGCAGTGCTGCTGGAAAAACCATAGCTCTGACTCTGTGGATCTTTGTCAGAAAGCTGATGTCTCTGCTTGTTAAGCATGCTGCCCAGATTTGCTAAGAGCTTTGTAATTATTACCTCATTTGATGCTCACAACCACTCTGGGAGGTAGGTGCTATTATTATCCTCATTTTACAGATAAGGAAACTGAAGCCAACAGAAGTTAAATGATTTGTCCTGAGTCATATAGATAAGAAATGTCTAAGGCTGCATTTGAACTCGGGTCTTTTTGACTTCAGGACCAGTGCTCTAACCACTGCACTACTGAACTGCGATAATGAATAGCTATGCAATCTGTGCTTGAAAAACTAGCTTTGGGGAGCTCACTACCACCCAAGGCAGCCTGTTCCATTTTTGTACAGATTTAATTATTTAGAAGCTTTTTTCTTTTACCTTAAGCCTAAATCTGGCGGTGTTATCGCTCTTCCACGTTACTACCATTCCAACCCTTGAAGGTAGTAATTAGGCCCCTGCCCAGTATCTTGTACTTTCCAAGCCAAATGCCCCTTCTTCTCCTGAGTGTCTTCATTGGCAAATGCTCTCTTTCTGCCTCTCTCAGGTGGACAGCCAAGGCCGGCTCAGTAGCCATGGGTCACCAGCAGAATCTAGTCCGCATGGGCCAACTCACCAGCTCCGCACCCAACTGGAACAGTGTAGACAACGCTACCAAGATCTCCAGGAGAAACTGCTGGTGTCCGAAGCTACAGTCCAAGTCCAGGCCAGCCAGCTGGAGCAATACCGAGTCTTATTTCGTAAGTTCTGGGTTAATAAAGTCATCAAACTGATGAATTGTGCATTACCTTAGATGTTAGTAGTAGGTAGATATCTTAGATTTCTCTGAAGAGCTCAAAATACTTTATAGGCTTTTAAAAAAAATTTTTATATTAAATCTGTCCTTCCCATGTTTCTGGAAAGGGGGAAGAAGGGTAATTTTTTTTTACTCCATTTTGCAGATGGGAAAACTGAGGCTCAGTGATCTGAAGCAATTTGATCCAGTTTATATTCTAAGCAGGACTAGAGCTAAATTCAGACTTTTGGATTTTTGATAAAGGCTACTCTTCCTCTCTAAGGGCAGGCTAATGGACTCCTCTTCATCCATACATACCAGTCTACTGTCCTTCACAAACTGATGGCATGGCCGCTGGTCCAGATAGTTTAAGATTTTCAGTTTGTTCCTCAGTTAAATTCTCTTCACCCATCTTTAGAGCTGAAACCTAAAATAAGTGCCTGAATAATATATTGATCTGAGCAAAAGTAAGCATTAACGCAGGGCTCATTAATGTTACACCTTACATAGTTACAAAATTTTTTTAATGTATTTGCCAACTTGTTTAAGTTTGACAGCAACTCCATGTGGTAGATGGTGTAAGTAGGGGAAAAAATACCCATTTTTCGGATGAGGAAAACAGAGACTCAGAGCTTTTTTCTTTAGAAGCTTCCCTGCTGTTATATAGCTAGCAAATGGCACAGCCCTCCCTCAGGTCTTCTAACTTCAAGCCTGGCACTCTTTTCACTTGTCCCGTGAAGGAGGCCTCTCCCCCATCAGTGATGGATGGAGCAGGAAGCAACTTCTTCTGTAAAAGTTCAAACAAATCATGTGTCAAGCTCCAGAAGTGATATGCCCACTCAGTCTGGGATGATTATGGTGATGATGCCACCAGACTAATGGAGTAGAGGCTATGACAGACACAACCATTCTCTCTTCTTGGCCAGGTGAGCCCGGGGTGAAACAGGACAGCAAGCAGGTCCAGGTGGATCTCCAGGACTTGGGATACGAGACGTGCGGCCGGAGCGAGAATGAGGCTGAGCGAGAAGAAACCACCAGCCCTGGTAAATAAAAAATGGAGAGAGAGAGAGGAGAGAAAGGAGAGAGAGAGGAAGGAGAGATGGAGAGAGACAGAAAGAGAGTGAGGAGAGAGAGAGAGAGAGAGGAGAGAGAGAGAGAGAGAGAGAGAGAGAGAGAGAGAGAGAGAGGAAGGAGAGAGAGGAGAGAGAGAGAAAGAGGAGAGAAAGAGAGAGAGGAGAGAGAGAGAGAGGAGAGAGAGAAGAGAGAGAGAGAGAGAGAGAGGAAGGAGAGAGAGGAGAGAGAGAGAGAAAGAGAAGAGAGAGAAGAGAGAGAGAGAGGAGAGAGAGGAGGAGAGAGAGGAGAGAGAGAGAGAAAGAGGAGA
The DNA here is from genome assembly GCF_003287225.1 of Phascolarctos cinereus. Taxonomy (NCBI): domain Eukaryota; kingdom Metazoa; phylum Chordata; class Mammalia; order Diprotodontia; family Phascolarctidae; genus Phascolarctos; species Phascolarctos cinereus. The sequence continues at coordinate 46,738,009 of NW_027555958.1, read as the reverse complement.
GAAAGAGAGAGAGAGAGAGAGAGAGAGAGAGAGAGGAAGGAGAGAGAGGAGAGAGAGAGAGAGAGGAAGGAGAGAGAGGAGAGAGAGAGAGAAAGAGGAGAGAAAGAGGAGAGAGGAAGGAGAGATGGAGAGAGACAGAAAGAGAGTGAGGAGAGAGAGAGAGAGAGAGAGAGAGAGAGAGAGGAAGGAGAGAGAGGAGAGAGAGAGAGAGGAAGGAGAGAGAGGAGAGAGAGAGAGAAAGAGGAGAGAAAGAGAGAGAGAGGAAGGAGAGATGGAGAGAGACAGAAAGAGAGTGAGGAGAGAGAGAGAGAGAGAGAGAGAGAGAGAGAGAGAGAGAGAGAGAGAGAGAGAGGAAGGAGAGAGAGAGAGAGAGAGAGAGAAAGAGGAGAGAAAGAGAGAGAGAGGAAGGAGAGATGGAGAGAGACAGAAAGAGAGTGAGGAGAGAGAGAGAGAGAGAGAGAGAGAGAGAGAGAGAGAGAGAGAGAGAGAGAGGAAGGAGAGAGAGGAGAGAGAGAGAGAAAGAGGAGAGAAAGAGAGAGAGAGAGAGAGAGAGAGAGAGAGAGAGAGAGAGAGAGAGAGAGAGAGAGAGGAGGTGGGGATGAGTGTGCGTATCTCCTTTCCTTCTTCCATGAAAGCCAGCTTTGCCACTCGGACCTTGAGCAAAGTTGCCTTCTTCCTTCACCAATCAGCTCAATAATGTGAAATGATTATGGACAGAGGGTATTTTTATGGAGACCAGCTTAAGGAGAGAAAAAGGGTGTGCACCCCCTACTCTTTGCAGTTGTGGAGGACTGTGGATATGAAATACTACACACACATATACATACATATCTATATGTACGTATATATATACTTAAACACATACATATATATAATTAGATTTTTTGAAATATATTGGTTAGTTTTGCTGAAATTTTTTTTTTCCCTCTTAATTTTTTTTGTTGTAAGTGATGGCCATCAGAGAGTGGGAAAAGGGGGAAAGGAGATACATTGGGAAATGTAGGTGACATAAAAACAGAAGTGACATCATTTATCTCAAAAAAGAGTGTATGCGAGCTTCGTATAGTCTTAACATCATGTTTTTGATGCTGCTAATGAGAAAGACATAAAATAACCAATCAACTGATTTCTCTAGAATCAGAATAAAATAGAAAAAATGTTTGTCAGTGACTGATAATGGAAGAACTTTTGAGTCTTTGAAATATTGTAGGACTGTGGAGGTTTTGATCCCTGAGTAACCATTTATCCTGCTGTTCTTGGGAAAGTCTTCAAAATAAAAATATGAGGCTTGTCTAGTGTCTTACCAGCTTTTTCCCTGTCCCACCTTGAAGGTCCTGCCTCCTTAAAGGTTCATACTTGAATGGCCTTGGAATCCAGTGGACACTTACTAGCTTGGAGACCATGGTCAAGGCACTTCCCTTCTGAACCTAAATTTGCTGAGATGTAAAACAGGGATAATAATACTTTTAACTGCATCTTTCCAGAGCCATAGCTAAGAAGGGGTCACTGGACCTTGGCCCCAGAGGACCAACATCCTCGGAGCTGGGGAGAATGCTTCCTCCCCAGAGTGGTTCTACCAAGCAAGAGAAAGAGTAAGGACTGCTGCAGGGAAGGAAAACCCCTCAGATATTGGCAGCCTGAGGAGAGGGGCAAGGAAAGGGGGAATAAGCATTTATATAGCACCTACTGTGTGTCAGGCACTATGCTAAGCCCTTTTACAAATATCATCTCCTTTAATCCTCACAACAGCTCTGTGAGGGAGGTGCTATTATTGTCCCTATTTTAAAATGGAGGAAATGGAGACAAACAGATTAAGTGACTTGCCCAGGGTCACACAGCTTGTGAGTGTCTGAGGCCAGGTTTGAATTCAGGTCTTCATGCCTCCAGGTCCAGTGCTCTATCCACTGAGCTACCAGCTGTCTTTTTTTAATTTCCCCTGAGGAGAGGATTATTGGGTCGTGGACTTAGAGCTGGGTGTTCCCTTAAATACCTTGTCTTCTCATGCCCTTGGTTTATTCCACATTAGCTACACAGGGATGAACAAATCCTCGATCATGCCATCATCCGCAAATGTTCTACTTGCCTGTTTGAGAACGCTGAATTTCCCTCATATGATCGTAATCGTTTATCTTTGCATTTTCTCCTCCTAAAACTCTTCAGTCCCTCTGTGCTCTCCCAAGCCAACACTCCTGTTCCGGATACGTTCTCCTTTCTCAATCTACCGCGTCTGCAAGATATTCTATAGCTCTGTTCCCTTCTGAGTTAAAATCCTTCAAAAATTCACCTACGCTTCCTGCTTCTTCCCCCCTCCTCTCACTCTCTTCTAAACTCTCTGCAATCTGACTTCTAAATGCATCCAACTGAAATGGCTCTCTTTAAAGTTACTCATACTCTCTTATTGACATTGGGCAGCTAGGTAGTACAGTGGATAGAGTGCTGGGCCTGGAGTCTGGAAGACTCTTCTTCCTGAAGTCAAATCCAGCCTCAGACACTTACTAGCTGTGTGACCCTGGGCAAGTCACTTTAACATGGTTTGCCTGAGTTTCCTTATCTGTAAAATGAGCTGGAGAAGGAAATGGCAAACCTCTCTAGTATGTTTGCCAAGAAAATCCCTTTCATTCATCTGACTCCTTCTTGGCCTCTCTGTATCATTTGATACCACTGACGAGCTTTTGTTGTTGCATACTCAGCTGGGTTTTCATCAGGACTCTCTCTTGGTTTTCCTCCTACCTGTTTCTGTTTTCCTTCTCAGTCTGCTTGATTGGGTCTACATTTTTATCACACTCACTCACTTGTGGGGCTACCTCTCCAGGCTTGTACCTTTCTCTCTCTGACTACTTTCTGTCTTCTCTGAATCTATCTTGTATGTACTGATTTATGTATATGTCTTCTCACTCACTGGAATGGAAGCTCCTTGAGGGCAAGGACTGTTTTGGCTTTTTCTTAGTACTTCCAGAATTTTAGCACAGTACCTGCACATTTTAAGTACTTATTAAGTGTTTGTTGACTGACTGACTGACTGACTGATTGATTGATTGATAATCTAACACTCCTTGTATAGATAAGGAAACTGAAACTTTAGGAGATCAGGTGACTTGACTGAGGTGATGTAGGTAGTTAAGTAACTGAGGCAATTTGAACTTAGTTCATCTGAAGCCAGCACTCTTTTCACTGAGGCCCAAAGTCAAAGCACTTCAGGATTCCCTTGCCATTGCTCCTGTCTCTTGGGTTCCAGTGGCAGCAGGTAGCAGCCTTGACTTGTCCCAAGGTCTCTGGCTTGTCCCAGCCAACCAAATGACTTTGCCCAAGAACTGGAATTCTCCATTATATTGTCACATAAGGCTGTTGTGGGTTAATTTTATTTTTATTTATTATATATTTTATTTGTTTTTATAGACTATGAAATGCTACCTAAGTGTAAATTATTACTGTTGTCACCAGATGCTCATTGAGATGAGTCTCTTTTTTCTTTCACAGAGTGTGAAGAACACGACGTCTTCAGTGACGCCAGGCTAACTGAGGGCTTACACTCTCAGTACAATTTTCTGGGGTCAGCACTGACCAGTTCCCCTCTAAAGAAGCCTTTGGGGAAACAGACGGATTTCTTGGACTATGGAAAATCAGAGGACATTGCTGTCCTCCAGCAGCACATCAGAGACCTGAAAGCGAGGCTGCAAAACTCAGACAAGGTCATCCAGAATCTGAAATGCCGAGTGCGCTCTTTCTCTGTCACCAGCGACTATGCCTCTAGCCTGGAAAGGCCCAGAAAAATGAAGCTGAAGGGTGGTGATCTCACGTCCTCCCCATCCCACAGCCTCACGGATGAGGATGAGGGGTGGCAATCTGATGGCATGGGGGTCTTCTGCCCTCCTAAGATGCAGGCCAGAAAAGATCTGGAGAAACTCATCCAGAGAGTGTCCCTGTTGGAGGCCCAACTTCCAAAATCCCAGGTGGAAGGGAAGCTGGTGGAGGAGCTGAAATCAGCCACCTGGCCAGGGTGAGGGGGAAACCAATTTCAGATGGGCAGAACCAGGGGGAGGCTGAGTTTGAGTTGGGAACATAATTACCAATTTAAAGTTGGAAGGGACCTCAAAGGTCTTATCCACTCCACTGCCCTCATTTTACTGGGCAACAGTAGGTCCCTGGCCAAGTCCTTCTTGGTCATTGTTTGGGCCTTGATTGGCTCAGAATGACTGTAAATAGCAATTGTCTCTGTTCTGGCCAGAAGCCCTGAGGATCTTTCCCTCCCAGCTCTGTTTTTTCCCTTTTATTTTCATTTATTTATTTATTCATTAAGTCATCTGTCTTTATGTATTTATTTATTTACTTATTCATTCATTTATTTGTTTGTTTATTTATTTTACTAGGTAAGAAGCCATTCTCTGCCTCATTTCATATTAAGCTTTAATCACTGAATGAGTTTTACTTCAAGTCACCTGAGACCTATTGGAGACCTTAGCTTGAAAAGGCCAAGGTCTCCCACTGCCTCCTGGGCCATCTGCAGTCGTCCTGATCTACATCTGTCCACTGGACCCAGATGGCTCTGGAGGAGAAAGTGAGGCTGGTGACTTTGCACAGCCCTGCCTCACTTAAACCCCATTCACTTGCATGTCATGGGCATCACCTCCCTGATGCCATGGCCCTCTTCTAGTTTGAAGGATGAACAACAACAGGGGGCCTAGAGAGGGGAAGGGACCTGCTTAGATCACACGGGTAGTTAGTGACTGAGCCAGTAGTTGATCCCAGGTGTCTGATTCCAAACATAGTGTTCTTTCCACTGCAATACTCTCTGAGATTGGGTTGGGTGGGTTAGTACCCAAAGAGGTTTTGATGAAGAGGGAGATTACTACTACTTACCTTCTTGCTGGCCCATAGAGTTATTTTTTTAACTTTTTAAAAATATATTTTTTAATTTATTTCATTAAATATTTCCAAATTACATGTAAAAAAATCACATTTAAAAATTTCGAGTTCTAAATTCTCTTCCTCCTGCCCATTGAGAATGCAAGCAATATAGAGTCAGGTAAAATATATTTCAATATTAACTATGGGCTTGTGTTAATTTCATTCTATGACAATTCTGGCTTCTCCTTTCAGTAGAATATAAGCTTTAGAGCCTTGCAAATAGTGGGAACTTAATACTGTTTGCTAAATTGACCCTTTGCCTCATTCACCTTCTTACCGGTGACTCCTCAAGACCTTAAGATCCAAGAATCCCAGGGGCTATGGCATCATCCCTTTCCCATACAACACTATTATTGTTCTTTAAATATATATATATATATATATATATATATAGTTTTGCATTCACCCACTCTATAAACCCAGTGAGTACTTATGGGGTGTGATGGAATGTATATATAGCCAGGAGAGAGAAAGCAATTAAAAACCATTTGAGCTATTTTTATAAGACTAGATTTTCCTTGTGGGAACAAAGAGACAGTAAAAGAGGAGTTTTTGCAAGTAGGATCCTAGATTGAGAACTAGAAGGAGCCTTAGAGGCATTTAAGTCCCACCCCCTCATTTTACAGATATGGAAACTGAGGCACAGAGGTTGAGTGACTTGCCTAGGGTCACACAGCAAAGAAGGATTTGAATCCAGATCTTTCAACTGCAGGTCCAGCATTCTATCTCTTTTTACAATATGCTGCCTCTTGACATCCTGACAAGGGAAGTTCTTTGTGGGGCAACAGAATATAATGTGTATGTTATACTGGTTTAATAAAGTATAGTGGATAGAGCATTGGGCTTGGATTGGGCTTGGGATGGGTTTCAATCCCACCCCAAACATTTAGCAGCTTAGTATGACTAAAGGCAAGTCACTTTCCCTCTTAAAATCTCAGTTTCCTTATCTATAAAATAGGGATGGTAAAGCACTATTTTATCATACAGGATTGTTGTGCTACATATGTGTAAGTTAGTATTAAAGTGTAAAGGGGGGAGGGTCGATGTGTCTCCTCTTCTCCCTCACTCTGCTAAGCATGGGTGTACCGGGTATTTGTCGGCACCTGAGAGGCACCTTCTCTTTGAGGGTGGGCCTTCTTAGTTACAGTGGAAAAGCACTACTCAGATGCCTCCAACAGCCTAAGCTCTAGAATCAGTTGGATTGGGTACTTTCCTTGTTCTTTATTAGATGCTTCCAAAGGCTCAAACTCTAGAATCAGTTGGATTGGGTCCTCTCCTTTCCTTATTGGGTGCTTCCAAAGGCCCAAGCTCTAGAATCAATTGGATTGGGCACCTTCCTTGTTCTTTATTAGATGCTTCCAAAGGCCCAACTCTAGAATCAGTTGGATTGGGCACTTTCATTCTTTCTTTATTAGAGGCCTCCAAAGGCCCAAGCTCTAGAATCAGTTGGATTGGGTCTGTTTTTTTCATCGTTATCCTTTGGTTTCTCCTCATGGCACAGATGATTCTCAGTGTCTGTGACAAAATTCCGCCTGCGACAAGAAGGGGATCTCCATGGGGGCTGGCAAACTGCCTCCCAGAATCCCCAGAAATAACATAAACCTCCTTTTTCACCTTTGTTCTTCATTCTCCCCTCCCTCGTGCTTCAGGAAATATGACTCCTTGATCCAGGCTCAGGCCCGAGAGCTGTCCCATCTGCGCCAGAAGATACGGGAAGGGAGAGGTGTGTGCCATAGCCTCACCCAGCACCTGAGGGACACTGTTAAGTCTTTTGAGGACCTCCTCCGAGGCACGGACATTGACTACTACTTGGGACAGAGCTTCCGGGAGCAGCTTGCTCAGGGGAGCCAGTTAGCAGAAAGACTCGCCAATAAACTCAACACCAGTAAGTTGTCCCACGGGCATCTGCTAGAGGCATTTAGTCCATTTCATCCCCACCCCACCCCTGATGTGTGTGTGCTTCCATGATAAGCCTTTTTTGTACCTGGTTCTACTATGTTCCTACACATTTGACCAGAGGAGCCAACTGGAAGAAAGTGGTCAGCCAGCAGGAGCAAGCCAATGAGCATTTATTAAGCAGTTACCCTATGCTAGACACTGTACTAAGAGTGTATTGTCAATCAATCACAGCCTCTAACCTGTGGATAGCTGGAGCTGAACAGAGCAGGCCAGAGACAGGAGAGGCAGGAATCAAACAGAAGTCTCATTTCAAAGTGAGGGAAATGGCTTCTAAGCAAAGACACGTGCCGGAGCCCTGCCCCTAATCAGGAAAACACGAGGCAGTGTGGGGAGATCTCAGTACTCATATAGTGGCTACACAGTGAGCTGTATCCCCGACAATGAGAAGTAACAGCAACAATGAGGCGAGTCTGTTTCATAGCAGGGCTTCATGATTGGAACAGGGGTCCTACAGGTGCTTGTCAGAGCTCAGAGAACCCCTGGTGCTGGCCAAAGCAATGCAATAATTATGTGATTTTGCCAGAGGGTAAGTGCAAAGGATTGGTGTTATGTCAAGCTCAGGGCACAGCTTGTTTGCTGGGCATTAGCTCTAGAGTCTCTCCTAAGATCTTGGCAGTTTTATACAAATACAAGCAGAAAGACACTCCTTACCCTTGAGAAGTTTACATTCTAATAGGGGAAGACGACGCTTTATAAGATAGGGAAAAGAGAGGAGTGGGTGTTCAGGGACCCAGTAGGTGGGAGACAGAAGGGGGAATGCTAGAAAAAATCCTGTGTGTAGAATTAGGAGTGAAGCCTAGAGGGGAATGCTGACATGGTTGGCTGGGGCTTCCTTAAGATGGAGTTTCCAGGAGGAACCAGCCGATCAGAAGGGAAAGGTCCTCAAGAACAGGGAAGTCCTTCCAACGTAAGCAGTCCAGGGGTCTAGAGCGGGCTTCCAAGGTGAATGAATTGGTTTTTATAGCATGTGGAAAGTCAGGAGTATAGCATGGAGTGTGATGATGCTTGGTTCTCCAGGAGTGGCCAGGTGATGGTGGAGAGAGCAAGGAGAGATACGCAATACTGCTGGGCATTTGGGGAGAGGGCTTATAATGCCATTGCAGCTTAATTTCTCAATTCAATTCAATAATTATCTCAAGTTGCCTACTACATGCAGGGCACTGTGTGTTGAGTGCTTGGGGAACAGAGATTTTTAAAATGACCTAATAATACCTACCTTCAAGGAGTTTACGTTTTTACTAAGGGTGGGGGGAGATATCACCTCATTCTTACAAATAGTAAAGTATAATGTGGATATAAGGTGGCATATGATTATTATTAATGGGAGTTGACTTTTTTATGAAATTAATTTCAATAGTGAGCAGCAAAGAAAAAACAAGAAGATGGGTTTGTGAAGATTTAGGGGGGGTGTAGAGTTATGGATTTGTCTAAGAGACAAGGATAAAATTGGTATGGGTGGATCTGTCCCACCAGTTTCAACAACCACAGTTATGATTGTAATACTCTTCAGAGACCGAAAGGGAAGCCATGTGTCTGAGACCAGGCCAATGGCAGGACTGTGAAGCTGTGGAATTCCTTAGGAGGATCTTTTTTTTGTCCTTGTCTCCAGTCTGTTATAACTGCTCTGGGATATAAGGGGGGGCTTTGCAGAAGAATTAAACCAGACAGTGATGCAAAGCCAACAGGCTTTTATTTGGCATGCTTTAATCCACACCAGAAAGTTTACATGGTTTATCTTTGGAGATACCTCAAGGTGAAAAGACAGGACACCAAAGGAAGGTTACTGGGTCAACACTCTTACCCTGCCCCCCCCCCCAAAGAGGGCAGCACCTGGCAGACACCTACAAAGTGACGAAAAGATAAGGGGAGAAGGGATGCAAGAGCGGATGTGAACAGAGCCTGAGGCACAATGATCCTTAGGCTATGGCAGGATGGGGGAGGAGGGAGGCTAAACCGATCCTTGGAGAGACCATGCCTTGGATTTGGTGCACCATTATACTAAGCCAGGGGTGGGGAACCTCAGCCTCGAGGCCACATGTGGCCCTTCTAGGTCCTCAAGTGCGGCCTTTGACTGAATCCAAACAAATTCCCTCTAGGTCGTCAATCCCTTTTATTAAAGGGATTTGTTCTGTGAAGTTTGGATTCAGTCAAAGGCAGCACTTGAGGACCTAGAAGGGCCACATGTGGCCTTGAGGCTGAGGTTCCCCACCCCCAATAGGTGTTTTATTGGGAAGGGCAGTCTCATCATATTGACTAGGAAGCTGAAAGTTTTCTAGGTATTCCAGAAAAGGGAGGGGGGGAACAAGTAAGAGAAGGGGGACTATAGAGAAACAGTATCTACCTCTCCAGGCCCTGAAAACCAGCAAGGATTTCTGTACTACCATAGTCCTTAAGAGTTGGGAAGGAAGCAAGAGTAACCTTTCACCCTGTTGAAACTCTTGCCTATTGGCATGACCTTATGAAGTATACCTGGCCTGCTTCCCTGAAGACCATCAAACAATGAAAGGAGAATGAAAGTGTGTTGGGAGGTGACCTACCCTGAGCACCCCAGCCCCCCATCCAAGCGAAGGGGATCATTTCTCTTCTTTCAAGAAGCCCCCGTTGTTTACCTGCATGTACAGGATGAATTTTTTTCATTTCTAATTAGACCTATCTGGATTTTTTTTCCAGAGGATCGAGGGAAGGTGGATGACCATTCAAGCCACGAGCTACTGGCCCTCAGGTAAATTTAAACTAGGACTGAGTGATGGGGTGTCAATGGGGAATCTCTTTTCCTGAAGTAAACAGATGGGAGATTAGAGTGGTTAAAGGCAGTTGTGCTTCCTACAACAGTTAAAAATGGCTAAAAAATAGGGACTGCTCTTTATACATACAGACATTTTCATTTGTGTAGAAAGTTTGCTTTTTTTTCCTTTATTTTGACATCTTCTCTGTTTTCATTTGTCTGTTCATTTTTCAAGCTTAGTAACCTAACCTAAGTTGGATTTAAAAGGTCAACTAACCAGGCCCCAGGAGACGCTATACTTGACTGGGCACAGAAAAAAAGATTTTTTTCGACCAGCTTATTGCAAGGCTTTGGGTCTGCTAGTTGACACACATCTATCTCTCCTGTGTCTTGCTTGGCACTATCACCTCCCTGCTCTTGGGCAGGTGTTCTGAATCACTGATCTTCATCCTCCTCCCCTCCCCCCAACCAATCTAAGAGGTTCAATGAGGTTTTCTTTGCCTCTCCTAAAGGAATCCTCCCTTCTGCCTCTGGGGTCTCACTCTCAAGCTTTCCAGAAGGGTGGGCTGTGGCCGTGGTCACTGGCAGACGACTACGCCTTCATCTTCTGTCCTCTCCTTACCACCAGGCTCAGCAAGGAGCTACAAGAAAAGGAGAAAGTGATTGAGGCCCTGCAGTCCAAACTCAGCACTCGATCCCTGACTCCCTCCAGCAGCCATGCCCACTCCGACTCCCATCGTTCTCGGAGCAGCACCTCCTTCCTATCTGATGAGATGGAAGCCAGCTCAGACATGGATGTGGCCAGCGAATATACCCAGTATGAAGAAGACTGTGCAGACAAAGCTCCGACCAACATCCTGGGTAAGCCTCAGAGCTCTAGGGACTTACTCCTACTGTGTTTTAGACGGGGATTTGCAGATCACTCCGAGCTGCTTAAAGAATGGTGCTGTTGGGTTTGAGGCTCATGTTCCATTGAGCCAGTTAGCTTTGCCATGTTCTATGCTTACAGAGTTCATCTCAAAGTCCTACTGCCTTTTCTCAAATGCATCCTATGGGTCACTAGGATAGTTGTAAGGGAGAGAGGGTAATCGATGAGGAGACAGTGTCTGCATTGTTGTAAATTCTCTATCGCTACTGACAGCACAACAGAATATCTTACCATGCTCATTTGGAGGGTCTTGGCCTCATTCTCATATCAAAGGCTAACTCATGCATCAGTCCCTCCTTAGTAAATTTCCATCTCACCTGTGCCAGCCTTGATATTGATTAGTTCCCAAACAATCTGCTCTCTAGGTATCTTTTATCACCCAAAGCTTCCATCAGCCTACCTCACTGCTTTTTGGAACATCCATCATTGAGGGCTCTAGGCCCCATCTTATACGAGTTGGCTTCTTCACTGAGGTATCTCCATTCCAAATATAGATCTTCTTTCCAAGGAAATACAGATATGAATAAGGTGATCTCTAGAGATGGTTTGCGGTGTTTAATATGGGTGACACTCTGGGCCCCTAGTATTTCCTGGGAAAACAGTCAGAATTGCACTGCTCTGTATAACACAAAACCTTCTCTTTCACTCATGGGTTTTGTAGACTCCATCCATCATTCAAGTAACAATGCAGCTCCTTCATCTAATCTATCCTCTGCCACTACATCTCATGGGACTAAGAAGGAATCCAGCAGCATCCCTGCAACCATGCCATCTTCTCAGAAACCCCCCAAGGAGGCCAGCCAGGCACATGCAGGTATGCACTAGCCCATACAGGTATGGGACAGCAGCTTCCTGAAGAGGACATCAAAAATCCATCCTTGTCCCAGAACTCCACCCAGTTCTACCTGTTCAAAGTTGCCTTCCTCCTTCTGGCTTCAATGAACAGTTGGATGGTTAAGGGTTCACATGGGTTAATTTTTTTTTATGGAAAACTTCATGGGACAGCCACAACTCTATGGCTGTATTGGAATATTGTATTAATTTTACAGAATATGAGTGACATCCATTGGTTTAGATTGAAAGTCTTATTTTTATGCAAAGACTTCTCTGTGATGGTAGTTTTTATAACATATTCTGACGTCTATTTACCTATTTCTTTCTGCGATTATGGCAGTGATATGTGCCTCATTGTTAAACTGATTTCTTTAAATAAGTATTTTCATTTCCATTTGTTACGGGGACCCTGAGGACAGAGGGTTGAAAATAGCTACTTTACTAAGAGACCACTGAAACTTGAATTTGAATCATTGGTCTAACTAAACTTTTAGAAAGCCCTATGTCCAACCAGAGACCTCATAACCCTTGTCATTAGTGTCATAGTTTCTCTTCATCCTGGGAAGCAGCTGTGGAGTCTGAAAAGTGGAGTCCTGGGAGTCAGATCTGAGTTCAAGTCCGTGTTCTAACACTGGCTATGTGATCTTGGTCAGATTACCCAACCTTTAGATATCTTAATTTTCCCACATGTAAAATGAAGATGATAGATTTGGGGCAGAAAGTACTTTGGAAATGTTAAATTACTATGTAAATTTGAGCTATTTTTCTTATCTTCATTTCCACAATGGGATTTGACTCCTGCAGCTCCCCCAGAATTTGGTCTGAGCTTATTTTCTGCCCACCCTAATCTTTCTCAGGAATAGTCTGGCTTTCATTTGAAGGAAAAGGAAGTCCCATGTGTCCCTCTTAAGCAAGCAGTCTTCATTGACTGTGTCTGTAAGAGATCATTAGGAGGAAGCCCAGCACTGGGGCTTCAATACCTTTAAGCAAGCAGGTTACTGGACATCTAGGTGACTTCTCTGAGGTCAGATAATTTAAATCAAATATTTATCGAATCCCCTACTGTGTTCAAGGCACTGTTTTGTTCTATAGGATAAAACAGAAGAAAACTTAGAACGCCAAAGTCTTCAATTTTAGACTTTGAATGTCTCCTCGGTCAGAATAACATTGGCATTTTGGATGACATGAAAATGACAAATCTCAGGGCTAGCGGCATCTTAGGGACTCAGGACATTTAGGATAATAGCATTTAAAAATGGAAAGGTCTTAGATCATCTAACTTGTTCACACGGCCTCATTGTATAGGTAAGGAAACTGAAAACCAGATGCAAAAGACCTGCTTGGGATGACATTGGCAGTAAATAGCAGCTCTGGGGTGCATATACACCCCCTTCCTCTGACTCCAAATCCACTCCTTTTTTTCTCTCGCTGCCTCTACAACTTGGAATTTAGCAAAAATCTTTCTATGATCAAACTCTGGAGGGCTAGCCTGCTGCCTCAGAGAGAGGGTAGGGAAATGTCATCTGGCATTTAACAAGCCAGATCCCTGATTTCATGGTAACCCAGACTACATTTTAAAAGGCTGCCTCTGTGGGGATAAGGAGAGGGAAGCCTCGCAGAAGGTAAGAAGTCAATTTTTGCCTTTTCAGTAAACACCAAGCCTCACTCTAAAGCTGTCTGGAATTAGTCTCAGTCTCTCTCTCTCTCTCTCTCTCTCCTCTCTCTCTCTTCTCTCTCTCTCTCTCTCTCTCTCTCTGTTTCTCCCTCTTCTCCTCTCTATCTGCCTCTGTCTCTTCATTCTCACACTCTCTCCCTTTAATGATTTTTTCCCCCTTTCTCCCCATCTTTTTTGTTTTTGTTTCTTTGTTTCTAGGCCTTTATTTTAACTCCATCCCCAAGCCAGTTGGCATTTGCCAGCCTCCACTTTCCTCGACCCCCTCCATCTTTCTGCCTTTTGGCCCCCCTTCCCCCGCCATTCCTCCCCTCATTGGCTGCTGTGGGACATCAGTGCTCTCCTTGGCAGAGGCTCAACAGGAGTTGCAGATGCTACAGAAGCAGCTGGGAGAAAGTGAGAGACTCCCAGTGGATTTATTCCCTCTCTGTGGCATGTGGCTCTGCATGGCTTTCAGTAAATCGTGTGGCTTAAAATTAAAAAAAAAAAGATGTATTTGCAAACTTTGAAGCAATTGCAGATTGGGGGCAACGCGGCCCTGCTTGCTTGGTACATACAGACATTCATTCAACCACAATTGGCTGAGAGGTGTGTGTGTGTGTAGTGTGTGAAAAGCCTTTATTCATGAGATGTTGGATACAGTCCATTTACTGTAGCTGCGTATGAATACAAGAATATCGAAAGCAATAGCCTTTACTGCATTGGAGGATTTCACTTCCCTCCGATGAGGTTGGTGCTGTGGAATCTTTAGATGAGACCCTGGAGAAGACAGGGGAGAAGTGGCCCCTTCCAGTCTATACTATCCCCCTACCTGGAAAATGCTCATTAGCAGTATAGTCTCATCCTGAGAACAGCCTTGAAAAACAGCCAAGAGACAGACCAAGAAGGCAGAAGGCAAACTATTCCTTTTCCCCCATTGCAGAAGCTGCTATGTCTGGTCTGGTCTGGTCTGGTCTGCCACTGACCAGGTGAGTGACAGACCCAGAGACCAGAACAGGATGTGGGATTTGTGGGTGAATGCTATGTACTGCACATTGTAGGATGGTCCCATACACACCCTCCCCATATCTTGGGCTACTCACCTTTCAGGAGTCCTCAATTCCTGTATTGGCTCTACCCTTCTTTGAAAGGTCAATTTCATGGGACCAGCTATAGCCAAAATAATAATAATAATAATAATAATAATAATAATAATAATAATAATTTAAAAAACCAACAAAACTCTTTTCACCCCATGGATTGCTCAATCTGGCAGAGCCATGAATGTTTCTGGCTATGGGAGTATTTTCTGTATAAAGAAACTAAATGGACTTGAAAATACCACCTGTAACAAGCCTGGGGTGGGGGATGCTGGGGCTGGTCATTGAGTGGAGGGACCTGGTCAGTGTCAGAGAAGCCTTTTGCCCAGAATCCACAAATTATTGAGCCTGAAAAGGTGAGTGTGCCAAAGTAAAAGTGTGTAGAATCAGCCACACTTGGACTCATTCCCCTTGATGTTTTTCAAATTTGTTCTCAAGATGAGGCTACATATCTACAATAGTCAGTTTTGGGCTATTGGTAAATGGAGCTCAGTTCAGTGGAACATGAGGGCCTCTAAGTAACCCGAACTAGCCAGCATAGCCTGGTAGTTTGAAACCTAACTGAACAAAGACCTCTTTCCCAGAGGACACAGAGATTATGAAATCTCTTTCCAGAAGAGGAGAAGCATTCATCCGCCTGGTCTGGCTCAGCTTCAAGTACAATTCTGCCCAGAATAGGAAGGCTGAATGAGGCAATTGCTGAAGGTCCCTTCTGGAGATGTTTTGTGATTTCTCCTCTTTCTGAAGGACTAAAGAGAGGTATCAAACACCAGCTAAGAAACAGAGGATTTAGAGGCAAGGGCTGCTAGAAAATCCTCTTTCCCTATGCCCAAATGGCAGAGACTTTCCCAATTGCTGCAGAATCATAGAATCTTAGAGCTGGGAGGGTAGAAGTCATCTGGTCCTTTCCTTTCTTCCTTCTCCAGTTCCTTTTGTTTCTGGTCAGCTTGACCTGATCCAAAGGGAAAGATGGAAAAAAGACAAGGGAGAGAGTCCCTGACACAGCCCTGCGAGGAAGGAAGCCTGCAGAGGATGCCGGCATTCCTACACTGGCCTGAACGGGAAGAGCGTCTGGCATCGGCTCCTTGAGCTGCGCTTTTTCTAGCTGCTTTGGGCTGGAGCATTAGTACCAGATTTCCCCAGAGCCTTGGAGGCAGACACAGGAATTGCATTTTGCCTCTGGAGGCATCGTTCGGTTAGAATGGCTGTTGCTCAGTGTGGCTCTTTCTCTGCTCCAGAAATCCCATGCTTAACATACGCTGTGGTTTGCATGGCAGCTTTGCCAGTCACTGAAACGTTGATATCCAATGTGCACACAGGCTTATCTGTGTGGATGTCCATGCGTCCTTATAGCACACGTGTGTTTGTATGTGCTTTGAGCTTTCTGGCAAGGGGAGTGTGGGATATGTGGGCATCGCAAGTTCGCTTACTAACATATGCAGACATTTCCACGACTGATTGAAAAAATTGTTGACTGCTGTTGGTTTGTACCTTTGCCTTAGGCCCTCTCACCCCCTAGTCCCAGGGACCCTAAAGAACACTGACTGGGTGTTATTCAAATCAGGGAAAAGAAGGGACTGTGTAAGTGGGATGGAATAAGGAAGCACATGAATCCCTCTAAGTACCCTGACTGGGTGAAGGGCAGAAACAAAGACATCTCTCAGATTTCTAAGCAGTCACAAACCCTTTGTCCCTGGTTATGTGCCCAGCACTCAGTAAGTGCTTAATAAATGTTTATTGCCTTTCTTATTGCCTTGATGGCTGCCTGGAAGGAAGCAGAATCAGCTGAATTTTCCCTGAGGTCCAGCCTCCCCAGACGGCTTTTCTGCCAAAGAATACAAGCATCATCAGAGATGCCAGAGGGGACAGTGGAAGGGCCCACATTGCACAGAAGCTTGGTCAGAGGGAAGCTTAGGGGTCAGCTAAGTCCCCAGGCTCATTCTTTGCCCAGGAGCTGGATGACGTCTGCTTTAAATAGTGCCTCCTTATGTTCCCCGTGAAAAGCACTTAACTTGAGCTCCCTGATCACCCTGGCCTCTGGGGAGAAAGGCCATATTTAGAGACTGAGTTCCTCATCAAGACAGGTGACACTTTATGTCCTCTGCCTTCTCCCACTGTTCCAAAGTGAGACTTGGAAAGATTAGCCAGATGGCTGCAGTGCCATGCTCTGCCCTCTCGTTCCATGGTTCATTAACGAATTCTTAAGTCCCAGGGCTCTTGTCCCAAGCATGAACGGTGGGAGTCCTCTTCTTCTTCTCACCTCTTAACCTGCAAAGTTTTGTCCCTGAGGTGAAAGTTACAATTGCCAGCAGCACCCTAGCCAGAGTCATTTTCTAATTCTCTGCCATGGGAAGAGGTGGGATGTGGCAAGGTGGTGAGTGAACCCCCTACCTGCTGATATTTCATATGGATGTCACCTGGTGCAAAGGTCACATAATCCTTCTATGTACCACTTCGGTCTCCATTTATTTCCCATAGTAACACCCAACCATCTTCCTGTTGACCTCCCTCCCTCACTCCAATCCTTCTTCTTTTCTTTGTCTTGTTTCTTTCTTACAAATGTCTTTTTTCTGTCCAGGTATCAGCCCTTCCACTCCCGCCATGCCAGCCCCATTGCCTAGCAACCTTGCTGAAGTTGGTTCTCCCCACTGCCTGCACACCCCACACCGTACTTCCCAGCCCCATCCTCTGGGGATATCTGCAGAACTCTGCAGGTCAGCAGACTCAGGACTCCTTAGCAGCAGTGGCCTTTGGGAAACGATTAGACCTCAGAAGGGAACCACTTTGGGGGACCTGTCCCCAAACTCCGCGATGTGCCAACCTCGATCTAAACTCACAGGTAAACATCATGAGTTTGTAAGTTCAGAATTTGGAGATGGGGATGGTTAATAAAGGGGACCAGCTTTTCTCTCCTTTGTCAAAGGCTCTGTTAACTCACACAGCATTTTCAGGGAGTTGGGTGGGGATTTAGAATTACCACTCTTACTTGAGTGATGGAAACACTGAAATGAAGAAGTGAAGGAACTGAGCTCCCTATCTCCTTCCAATGCCACTGACCTCTTGGTCACTCCCCTCTTCTCCAGTGTACTCTGGGAAAGAATTAGCCACCAAGAGAGAAGGTCAATGCTATTTTCTCTTTCAAGGACGTTGGCACTTTAAGCCTTCTCTTAAATTATTGAATGACAGGTTTTCTTCCTTGTTAGAAGTATGAGTCAGCAGATGTGAGAAGCATGTTGGGGTTTTTTTTTGCTTTATTTTGTTGTGTTTTTTAGCTTTTTTTAATTTCTTTTCATTTTAAAAAATGGTTTTAAAATTTGTTTTAAACTTAAATTCAAAATAAGAAAAAAAATGGCCATGTATACAGCAGAACATAAGAGAGGATTCAGTATAAAGCAATAAATTTCCATTTCAAGAAAACCAATATAATAGATACTACACATTATTTTGAAAGCTGTCCATTTTTTTTTTTGGTTTCCTTGTAGGTTTTCTTTTGTTCTCTGCTTTATTTTATTTTTCTCCCCTCCCCCCCCGAAGGCACAATTGAGTGTGGACATATACACATACACACATATGCACACACATATATACATATACACATTTACATATAAACATACATATATACACACATATACACATACGTATGCATAGATATCTATAATCACACATATGCATATATGTAAGACCATTCTATGCTTATTTCCACTTGTCTTTTGTTTCTCTGAAGGTGGATAGCATCTCCTTTCATGTGTCCAAGTCTTTCCATACTTTTCTAAATCCACTAGCTCATCATTTCTGACATCACAGTGATATTCCAACCTTATATTGTCTGGTTATTTTAAATAGGCTAAAACAATGTTGATTAATGACGATGTAGTTTCCTTGTTTTTCTCCTTTCATTATACCTATTTTAGCTTTAACTTTGTCTGAGATCATGATTACTACCCCTGCTTTTTTTTTTAATAGCCTTTCCTGAAAGCAACATATTGTTGAATTCAAATTTTTAATCTGCTGTTTCTATTTTATGGATGAATTCATCCCATTCACATTCTAGGCTATACTTACTTTTTATTTTCCTCCTTCCTACTTTCCTCACTATTCTTCTTACCGTATCCCTATCCCTCCTCACTCCTCTGCTTTACTTCTGTTTGACCTCCTATTCCTTAACCTATATCCCTTCCACGAATCCCTCTCCTATCCTCTCTCCTCAACCTATCTATTCCCTTGCCTTCTTGCTTCTTGCCTTCTATGCCCTTCCAAATATATCTGTTGTTCCCTCTTTATCCCATTCCCATTCATCTACATACCCTTCTATTCCCCCGCCCCATCCTATTTCTTTACAAATTTAGAAGACTTTTATGCCCACCCAAATGTTTATTGTTCTCTCTTTAACCCAGATCTGATATAAATAGGGTTCCCTCTGAGAATCCCTCCCTTGTCCTCTACTCCCTCCCTATCCCCTTACCCTTTTATTTCTTTCTGAATTTAGAAGATTTTTATACATGGATGTATGTATGTATTGTTTACTCTTTAACTCATTCCCAATGAGAGGAGGGTTCCAGTGCCCCTGCCCCATCTAATTGTGCTGTGTCAATTCTTCCTCTTGCACCTCATTTGTATGAGATAATTACTCTTTTTTTTTTAACCTTTTCTTACACCGCTTTGCTTTTTGGAATCACATCATCCTCCGCTCTACCCCACTCTTTCTTTTGAACTACCCAATTACTAATAACAATCTTAGGACGTACAGTTTGCATTTCCACATATAAAAAGCAAACAATTTGTCCTTATTGAGTCCCTTATAATAAGTCTTTGATGCTTACTTTATATTTGTCTTGGCTCTTGTATGTCAAATTTTCTATTAAGTCCTAGTCTTTTTGCAACAAAATCCTGAAAGTCTGTCAATTCATTGAATGTCTATTTTTTTTTATTCAGGACTATGCTAAACTTTGCAGGGTATGATACACACACACACACACACAAGTGTATACTCCCAGGTATATATAATATATTTACATACAGGTATATACCTGGCCACAACCCCAGGTCTTTTGTGGTTGGATATATAGTGTTCTAAGACCTGCAGCCTTTTAGTGTAGCTGCCATGAGGTCCTGTGTAATTCTAATTGTGGCTCCACCGTATTTGAATTTTTTCTTGTTGCTCATAATATTTTCTCCTTCACCTGGGGATTTCAGAATTTGGACATGATATTCCTATAGATTTTCTTCCTCAGATTTCTTTCAGGTGGTGATCAGGAGATTTTTTTCTATTTCTACTTTTCCCTCTTGTTGTAACTCTTCAGGACAATTTTCTTTAATTATTTCTTGCCTTACTTTATCAAGATTCTTTTTTTGATCGTAGCTTTCAGGTCGTCTGATTATTCTGATGTTTTCTCTTCTTGGTCTGTTCTCCAGATCAGTTGTTTTTCCTATAAGATGTTCACATTCTCTTCTATTTTTTCATTCTTTATGTTGTTTTATTATTTCTTGGCCTCTTACAACTTCGCTGGCTTCCCCTTGCTTAATTCTAATTTTCGAGGAGTCCTTTTCTTCCTTAAGATTCTGGATCTCCTTTTCTAGTTGGTTGACTTTCTTTTCACAATCTTGTTTTTCTTGGATTGTTCTTTTTTTTATTTTTTATTTTTAGTTTTTCCTCAATCTCTCTTATTTGATTTTTGAAGTCTTTTTTGAGTTCTTCTATGAATTCTTTTTGGGCAGGTGACCGTTTGACGTTTCTCTTTGGAGTGGGAGAGGCTTTTTTAGCTTCAGGATCCTCCTCTGAAGACAAACCCCAGTCTTCTCTGTTCCTATAGTGGCTATCTATGGTTGGGTTCTTTCTCCTTTGCCTGCTCATTATTTTTAATTTTTTAGAAGCTTGTTATTATAATCACCTCTAATCATGATGTTGCCTCTGGCCTCGGGTCCTTGTTATTGTTATTTTTTTTTAAGCTTTGTCCCGAGGCCACCCTCTGCACTCCTTCCCCCCTCCAAATCACAGCTAGGGCTCCCTGGCACACTATGTTGGAAATGCTCTTGTTCCCTGAGGACACTCCAGTGGCTATGACCTTTAGTTCTCCCCTCTGGCCTGGAACCAAGACCAAGAACTCAGCTCTCCTCCCACAGCCAACAGCATCCCTGCCCCGCTGCTTCTGCATTCACCTGTCATGTACTGCTTCCTTCTTGCCTAGGACTGTGTCTTGGTACACAGCTAAGCCTGGCATCCCTTGTCAGCAGAAGCTTCCTCTACCTTCCCCTTTCAGATGCTCTACTCCCCACACTTTCTGAGAGGTGAAAGTTCCTGTGGCTGAGTCCAAGTCTACCTCCCAACCCAGCTGTGCCCAGGGCTCACCCCTTGCTATTTCAGTGGAGCTAGCCTGGAGGTGTTTTAGCCTGGAAGTGTTTACACTTCTGGGATATTTCTTCCGATCTTCTTCAGCTGTCCCAGGAGGACAACCACTGTTTTGCTCCAACTCTTGTTCATTTTTGCCACTCTACATTCACCTGGAGGTGCTATTTTGTCTTGTTTGTGGAGGAAATCTGAAGAGCTTGGAATTTTCTGATCTACTCTACCATCTTCCCAGAATCCTCTCTTGTTTTTGTTTGTTTTTTTTAGCAAGTGGGACTCAAATAGGCTTTCCCTAGTGCCTGAAATCCCACTATGTAGGGTAGCCCCTTCTTTTGCCTACAAAAGCCAAGCCTGACTTGTTCAGTAGGTATGTATAATTTCCATTCACCCCACCCCCACCTCAACTGGAGCACCTAGGTGGCACAATGGATGGAGCTCTGGGCTTGGAATCAAGAAGTCTCATCTTCATGAGTTCCAGTCTGGCCTTAGGCACTTACTAGCTGGGTGACCCTGGGCAAGTCATTTAACCCTGTTTGTCTCAGTTCCTCATCTCTAAAATGAATTGGAGAAGGAAATGGCAAACCATTCCAGTATCTCTGCCAAGACAATCCCAAATGGGGGCCACAAAGAGTCAGACAGGCCTGAAATGACTCAACCACAAAAAGTTCCATCCATAGAGTCTTAGAACCTTGTAGTTAAACTTCCCTTCAAAGTACAAATTATCTTTACAAAATTCCAGAAAGTGGTCGTCTAGCCTGTGACCAAAGGCCTCCAGTGAGGGGAGAACTCACTGCTTCCAAAATCAGCCAATTCTACTTCAGGTCAACTTTTAAGAAGTCCGATCCTTATATATTGAGCTCAAATCTGCCTCCTTGTAACTCCTACTATGCAATTCTGCCATTCCGGGTCAAGCAGATTAAGTCTAATCCCTTTTCTGTATGACAATACTTTCCATATTTGAAGACAGTGACCATCCCCTTGTCCTCCTCGCCACCCCCATCTTCTCTCTTCCAGGCTAATCATTCTCAATCCCTTCAGCTGATGCTCCTAGGGCATAGTTTTAAATCCTCTCACCATTCTGGTTGTTTTCCTCTGGACATGATTGCTGAACACAAAACTCCAGATTTGCTCTGATCAGGCTCATAATCAAACCACATTCTCAATACCAAGCAGCCTAAGTCACACACATTGCTTCCTGTTGACCTTGCAATCCACTAAAACCCCCAGTTGTTGTTTTTTCATTCACACTGTTTTCTAGCCAGAATAGCTCCCTCTTCCTTGTGTGTGCTGTTAAGTTTTTGTAACACAAGTGTAGGACTTTCCATGTGTCTTCACTAAGTTGCCGTTTATTGGATTTAGTCCGTTGTTGCAACCTCTGCAGACTTTTGGATTCCAATTCTATTAGCTGGAGTTGTCAATCCTTCCCATCTCTCCTTTAGCAGAAGCCAGCTCTACCAATTATTATATTTTCAATGTGAGCGTTTCATCTTTCAGCCACAGCAAGCATTTATGCCTTGGAAATCGGTAAATGCCATAATTCATCTGGGAAATTTGCACCCATCTGCAAAGTTGGTAATCATGCTGTCTATGCTCTCATTCAAATTACAGAAAAAATTCAACTCATTCAGTGAATATTTATCATAAGTGGTCCCCATCGTTCTCAAAACAAGAAACCTTGCCTAGAGACCAGAACATTGACTAAAGGTTTTCTCTGGGCTTCTGACAGCCTGGAGGGTCCTTTTTGAATTGTTTGCCACAGTCTCGTCCTGTGTCTAATTGCCGCCTCCTTCCATAGATCTAAATCCCTAGAGATAATCCAACTTGGCTGTCTGAGGCTCTGGAGGAGTTGGAGCTGGGTAGATGAAACCATGGCAGGAGGAGGGTGACGGGTATTGGAAATTGCCCGAGCCCTGGGACTTAGCACAGGACTTAATAAATGCATCTTGACTGACTTACTGACTGACTGACAGACTGCCCTTCATTTTCCTGCCAAGACCCCCTCTCATTTTCTGTTTCTGTACCCTTTTGGGACAACCAAAGGGGCTGATCTGTTGGAGGAACATCTTAGTGAGATCCAGAACCTCCGCCAACGCCTCGAGGAATCCATCTGCATTAATGACCGCCTTCGAGAACAGCTGGAGGACAGGCTCTCCTCTGCCACAAGAGCTAATGGTAAGAAAAACCCAGATCAGCACAGGTCCGTTCAAATTCTGGCCTTTCTGACAGCGCAGAGGACAGGGCTTGATCTCTGCACGTGTGGGGAGGAAGGCACAGGGCTTGTCTTGGTGGGACTTATTCCTGATGAAATCGATGCCATGGAATCAATCGTGGAACTGGAAGTGACCAGAGAAATCATCTTTTTCAGACCCCCTTATTTGATAGGTGAAGAAACTTGGTGCTCAAAAAGGTTAGGTGAATTTTTTAAGGTCATATCCCAATAAGTGAAAGATCTAAGACTAAAACCCAAGTCTCCTGACTTGTAATTGATTATCTCATGACCATCACCTTCACAACAACCTCATGAAATGGGCGAGATGGACGTCATTACTCCCATTTTACAAATAAGGGAACTGAGAGAATCAGTGCCAACGTTCAGGCCTTTGGGGACTCCAGGGTGGGTTTTTTTGGTTTGTTTTGTATTATTATTATTAGTCATTCCATTCTCTCCCGTTTACTAAAGTTCTCTTGGCTGGGCAGTATGTACACATGTGTTCTAAGGTGACTTCCCCTCTCCCCCACCCATTCCCTGTCCCTCATCTATAGAATGACTCATCACCTATTTCCTGCCATGATCTTTGTTTATATTACAAGTCTTGTATTGTCCCAATCACTTCTAGGCAGGAATGAGACAGAGACAGCTTGTACGAGCTTGAGAGAGCTGGTTGTTAAATTTACGGTGTGAGCCTTTACAGCATGGAAATCATCAAATCAGAGCTTGAGTACCTGCTGAGGTACACAGCTGATGATCTTGAAAGGATGTAGAGCTTCTCAAGAGTGAACCAAGGGGCAGCCAGGTGGTGCAGTAAATAAAGCACCAGCCCTGGAGTCAGGAGGACCTGAATTCCAATCTTCTCTCTTCCTCACATTCAATCACAGGCCCAATTTATTGTCCATTTACAATGCCTGTCCAAAGTGAGAGGGATGACCTCAGTGGGCTGCCCATCCATGACGTATCATGGTATGGGCAAGATTACATCATCTACTTCAATATGGACAAGACCACGACATCCACTCCATCCATTTTTTTCCCCCTCTATGTGCATTACTAGACTCACCTTTTTTGAATGGTCATAGAATCTCACTGAGGAGCTAAAAATCTCATTAGCTTTTTTAGCTGTCATGTCATGCCACTGAGTCATAGTAACCTTGTAGCTCTCAGGTCACCAGTTCTTTGCTGTATTAACTTGTCTGGTCACAGCTCCTCCATCCTAATGATTTTTTTACAGTCTAAAAGTAAGACTTTCCATTCATCTATATTAAATTTTATTTGGTTAGATTTTGAATTATTATTCTAGTCTTTCAAAATCAGCACCTACTTCCTAGGGTTGTGGTAAAGATCAAACGAGATAATATTTGTAAAACTCTCTTAGTTCAGTGCCTGGCACATAGTAGGTGCTCAAGAAGTGCTTGCTCTCTTCCCTTCCCTTGAATCCTTTCTCTGTCATACAGCATGTTACCTATCCCTCTTACTTTTGAGCCTTCTGCGAATTAGCTAAACCCACCATTTATTACTCCAATGGCAATCCAGGTCATATAGAAAAATAATGAATGCCCCAGAGCCAAGGGCGGATCCCTGAAGCACTCTACTAGAGACTTCCTTCCAGGTTGATGTGTATCTACACTTTGGTCCAGTCATTCAGTCTGTTTGGAATCTGCCTACCTGTACTTTCATCTGCCCCACCCCTCTCCATCCCATCCACAAGGACAATTATGAGAGGCTTCCCTACAAATCTGGGTATATTCTGTTTACAGAATTCTCTAGATCTACCCGACAAATACCCTGTCAAAAAAAAAAGGTGGAGGGGATTTCTGCTCTGGTAGATTGGAGCCACTGGGGATCGGGAATGAGCATGTCGTTAAGTCAATCCAGAGGATGCGTATGTATAACTCACCGAGCTATCCAACGCTTCCTTCCTGTAACAGGCTCCTCTGCTAGCATTTACATGCCAGCTCTGGAGTCCATGCCCCAGCTGTGCAATGAGAACAGAATCCTCCGGGAAGAAAACCAGAACCTGCAGGCTCAGCTGAGCCACCTCTCCAAAGGTAAGGGGGCAGGATCCCAGGCTCTGGCCTCCTCCATCCATGGGGGAGATTCGGAAGCTGCTTCCATTGTTTCGTGCTGCTCAGAATTCTCAGAGTGACTTTGGATCTGGACTGCTTTGTAAGAAGAGGTCCGTGGGCTCTAGGAGGGCAAACCTGTGGTCAAGCTGCCTTGGGTGGGCCATGGGCTAGAGAGAGAGGCAGTGTGGCATGGTAGAAAGAACAATCAGACTTAGCAACAGAAGGCTTGGGTTCAAGTCCTAATTTTGTCATTTCCTACTTGTATGACCACAGACAAATTTGTTTAACTCTCTGAACCTTAGGTTTTTATTTTCATCTGTAAAATTAAGATAATTAATACTTCCTCTACCTACCACTTAGGGTTGTATCAAATATTTAATAATAGCTCACATATATGTAGCACTTCAAGGTTTGCTAAAAAAAAACTTTATTATTTCTCTTTTATCACTTTTTTAAATTAAATTAGAAAAAATATTTTCAGTTCCAAATTTCCTTCCTCTTTCCACTCCTCCCCTTGTTAAGAAGGCAAGAAATACAATACCCATCATAAATAGGAAATTATCATAGCTCTTGGTAATTATGACAAACCTATGATTTATGATTTACAGATGAAATTGAGAATGAAAGCAGTTAAATGAGGTGGGATTTGAATTCAGGTCTTCCTGACTATTAAATCCAGCTCTCTATCCATCAGGCTACTCAGCTGCCTTAAATGTGATGGAGACTAAGCGGTATATATAAATACAAGCTGGTACTATCATTATTAATCTGGCTTCATTTAGGAGCTGCATTGAATGTTGTATCTAGAGCCTATTACATTAGGAAGACCTGAGTTCAAATCTGGCCTCAGAAACTTACCAGCTATGTGACCCTGGGCAAGTCACTTATCCCTATTTGCCTCAGTTTCCTCATCTGTAAAATTAGCTGGCGAAGGAAATGGCAAACCACTCTGGTATCTGGCAAGAAGACCTCAAGTGGGGTCACTAAGAATCAAACACAGCTGAGAGAACTCAACCCTACTAGCCTTTTCAGTGTGTCTTCTCAAGCATATTGTATAGAAGACTTTCCCAGAGAGAAGCAACTATATCTTCCCAGTGCCAGGATGCTAAGCTGACTGCCCAGGTGTTCTTTTGTTTTTAAGTCACACCAAGACTACTAAATAACTGTCTGTTTGTCCTCTGGTGGACGCTGCCCCACTCCCGATGGCCATCTGCAAGCATATGGTCCCTCCCTCCAACTTCCCCTTATCTAAGTTTGCTGAGTCTCTTGTGGTGGGGCTCCCTTCTTCCTGGCTGGGGTTTGGGGGGGTCCCAAGGGGTCTGGGCACCTCCGTGTCTCAGAAACCCAAATCCTTCTTCCCTGCCCCATCAGAGCATTCTAGGGAGTTGGAGCGTCTGAGGGAGGCTCTGCTGGCCTCCCGTGCCCGACTTCAAGAGCTAGAGATGGAACTGGAGAAGCAGAAGGCAGATCGGCGGCAGACCGCGGAGGACCTGAAGGAGAAGCAGCAGGAGGTCCTGCAGTTCCGCGAGGAGCAGCTCTCCCTGCAGCAGAAGAACGACAGGTGAGCGGGGCCAGCGTAGGGGCAGAGAGGCTCTCTGCTTCCTACCTTCTGCAAGACTGGCGAGTCAGAGCTTCTTTCTCTGCCTCTGTTCCTGCCGCCTTGTGTAACCACTCCTTAATCAGGTGTGTGATGGAAGCCATGGGGACAGCTCAGGAAGCCACCTGATCAATTTTCAGCGTGAGCACTTACACCTCAGCCATCAGTAAATGCTACAAATCAAGGCTGGTTTTAGGGTTTTGTGCATTGTCCAGACCAGTGCTGCTTCAACTGTGAGTGGCAGATTTGCCAACAGTAAAGGGTTTCTGAACGTGTAAAGACCAAAAATTACTTAAAAATCAAACACTTAATGAATGCGAGGTGTTTCTGGAAGCGCTTGCCGTGGGATGCGTGGAGAAACAAAGCATGTCCGCGTGCCCTCGAGCCACAAAATACCAATCATGCTGCTGAAACTAGAGGAGGGGTCATGAGTGGGAAAAGTTGAAGAAGTCCTGGTCTAGACTTAAGAAAGTGATGGAGAAAATGTTAGTAATGCATATTAAACTGAAAAGTCTGTCATGTGCTTTTTTTTTAGTCGGTTAAACATTTACTAGCAGACTCCTGCCATAAGAGTGGGAGAGACCCTGCTGAGAAACTCCCTTTTCTTTCAGTCTATGACTAGCGAGAGGCAGCTAGTGGCACAGTGGATAGAGCACTGGCCCTGGAGTCAGGAGGACCTGAGTTCAAATCCAGCCTCAGACGTTTACTAGCTATGTGGCCCTGGCGAGTCAGTTAACCCCAAATTGCTTCCAAACAAAACAAAGTATGACTAGTGATACAGTGAGGCCCCATTACTCCATGGATGATAATAATAGCATTTATATAAATAGTTTACAAAGTACTTTACGTGGATTATTTTATATTTAATCCTCACAACAACTTTACGTAAGTTATCTTTACATAGTTCAAATCCAGCCTCAGACATTTACTAGTTGTGTGACCCTGGGCAAGTCACTTAAACCTCAGTTTCCTCATCTGTAAAATGAGCTGGAGAGGGAAATGGCAAACTACTCCAGTATCTTTGCCAAGAACACCCCAAACAGGGTCATACAAGAATTGGACATGACTGAATAACAAATTGGGGAGCAGCGTAGCACAGTAGATAAGGAGGCTTAGAGTGACTTGGAATCAGAAAGACCGGAAGTTCAAATCTTGCCTTAGACACTTACTAGCTGTGTGACCCTGGCCCAGTCATTTAACTTCCCTAAATCTCGGTTTCATTTGTAGCCTATTTCCCAGAGTGGTTGTGAGGATTAAATGAGATGATGATGATGATAGCTAACATTTATAAAGCACCTACTATGTATGCCTAGAAATTACAATTATTATCTCATTTGATCCTCTCAACAACTCTGGGAGGTAGGTGCTATTATTATCCCCATTTTACAGGTGAGGAAACTGAGGGAAACAGAGTTTATGTGACCTGCCCAGGGTCACACAGTTATGAAGTATCTGAGGCAGGATTTGAACTCAGGTCTTTTGGATTCCAGGTCCAGTGCTCTATCCACTGTACCACCTACCTGCACCAATAGATACAATTCTATGGAGAGCCTGTTAATCTCCTGGTGATATTCAGTGCTGTAGCACAGTGCCCTTACACCAGCCCTATACCAAGCTAAGGCACCTGTCTTTAGAGAGCATCGCTAGGTCACAGTGATGCTATCCTGATGGGTCTATTGTCTGTGGAATCCCAGGTGTTCCTAACCCCTGCTCTTTTTTTCTGGTAGGCTACAGCATAAAATGATTCTCCTGCAGCAGCAGTGTGAGGAGAACCAGAGGCTCTTTAAGTCCCTCCAGTCGCAGCTGCAGGTCTACGAAACGCTCTATGGGAGCTCCAAGCAGGTGCTGAAGGGTAAGGGACCTCTTTGCCAGCTGCCTCCTGCCCTGGGAACTCCATCTTCCACAGATATATAGCATTCCTTCGCAGAGAGATGCCATGAAAGATGGGCTGGGGCTTGGGAGAAGAGAGAAGGACAAAAGGAAGGACCTTTGCAGATATAAATCCTAGGAAGGAGCTAACTACAGTGTGATTGGGGTCGTGTCTAAGCAGCCTTGACAATAAGACAATAGCACAGTTAAACCTTCTAGCTCAGGTTACTTAAGACAGAGGTCAGTGTGAACTATTGAAATGTCCAAGTTATAGAGGTCAGTGTGAATTATTGAAATGCCTAAGTTATAGACTGGATTTTTGAAGAAATCCAGTTGCATTGCCTTCAAGACAAGAATACCTCTGGATTCCTGGTTTCACAGTTTTAGCAGGTTTCAAATACTCATGATACACAGATTCAACCCAATAGCCCAGACTCTGTAGTTCATCTCTCTTGTTAACATCTACCTGGTAGTTTGGTCCAGAGCCCAGAAAAGCTGAGGGAATCTTCTTTATCCACAACACAGGCAATATAATATTTCCACATTATAGTAGAATGTGTTTTCTGGGGAGAGAGTGGGCTTTCTAAATATAGAATGACAGACACTAGACAAATAAAATGTCTATGACTTTCAACAAGGCAAAATTCAATGGGGAATCTGATTGCTTACTGTCTCAGGGAAGGGGAGGGGTGGAGGAATAGACTTTGGAACTTAAAACTTTAAAAAATGCTTTAAAATTGTTTTAACATGCAACTGGGGAAAAATAAAATGTATTTAAGACTTAAGTTTACCAACAAGATGCTCAAAAGAGGCAGTATGCCATAGCAGAGAGAGGGGCTGGATTAAAAAAAATAATAGGGATAAATTAAAGCCCCATTTAGGTTCAAAAAATTTAATTGTTTAAGTATAAGGTGAGGGAAGATCTGCCTTGAGGGCATTTCACATGAAAAGGGCGTAAGGAGTTTAATTGAAACAACATTAATATGAGACAACATTGTGTGTAGCCTTATTACTCTTCCTCACACATCCTGCTCCATCTCCCAGCTCTGTGCCTTTGCAATGGCTGTACCCTATGCCTAGTGTGTATTCCCTGCCCACCTCTGCCTTTTAGAATCCCAAACTGCCTTCAAGGCTCAGTTTGTGCCCATGAAGCCTTCTAGATCCACCTGAGCTGCTGTTTTAATCTTCTCTCCCAAATAATCTTACCGATTTTGTGATGTAGTAGAGTCAGGAAGATCTGAGTTCAAATCCTCTTAACATTTATAAGCTATGTGACCATGAGCACTTGTCTAAAATGCCAAGTTACAGATTTGCATTGGTGGTGGTATTTTCCACATTGGGAGTTCCCTGTAATGAAATCACAAGTCTGAATTAAAAAAAAATGACGATGCATTAGAGAAGGGAGATAGTGAAAGAAGTTTGTTTACAGATCACTTAGTTTCACTCCCTTGTTTTACAGATGACAAAACAAGAATAGGAAGGTAGAGAAGGTGTGTTGCAAAGACGAGACGAGCTAGGTCTTAACGGACAGGATAAGATTTGGAAGAGAATTGATAGGGTAGGACAACAGGCAACAGAGATGAAAATGAGTATGGTGTGTGTTGAGGACATTTAGCCTAGAGAAGACCGGGGTTGGGAGGCAGGGTGCATTGGGGCTGTCTTTATCTACAAAACTCTCATTTGAAAGAGAGTGTGGACTTTGTCTTCTTGACATCAAAGGGTGGGATTGGTCACAATGGAGAGAAGCTGAAGGAGACAGGTAATGTGGGAAGGGATGATGAGCTCCTGGACAAAAGCAGCAATCGGTTGGTTGGGTGGATGGTTAGTTGGTTGGTTGGTTAGTTGGTTGGTTAGTTGGTTGGTTGGGTGGTTAGTTGGGTGGTTGGTTAGTTGGTTGGTTGGTTGGTTAGTTGTTTGGGTGGGTGGTTAGTTGGGTGGATGGTTGGTTGGTTGCTTGGTTGTTTAGTTAGTTGGTTGGTTGTTTGGGTGGGTGGGTGGGTGGGTGGTTAGTTGGTTGGTTGGTTAGTTGGTTGGGTGATTAGTTGGGTGGTTGGTTAATTGGTTGGTTGGTTGGACGGTTGGTTGGTTAGTTGGATGGTTGGGTGGTTAGTTAGTTGGTTGATTGGTTAGTTGGTTAGTTAGTCGGTTGTTGTTGTCTGTTCTTGAAGAGGACCAAAATGACATCGCTATATTGGAGTCAAGGTACAATGCATCCAACTATGGCTGATCAGACTGATTCGAGCTCAGAATGCTTGTTGTTCAGAAGAAGGGATAGAAGTGAGACATCTCAAAGAGAAAATGAATAGTACTTAACAATAGCTCGCATATAGGAAGGGAAGGAGAGGAATGACAGATGTAAAGGTGATGCCAGCATTTCAAGCCTTTGGAGACTGGTACCACCACTGGCAGAGATGGTGAAGTAGGTAAAAAGGGAGTCAGCCTGGAAGGGGGGGGAGTTCTGGCAGGAGGGAGTGACTCCGCAGGAAGTTCCCAGAGCAATGGCACCAAAATTGTCCTTCAATCTTTCAGCTTACAGCTGGGACATCTATCAACAAGGGCCTCTGAGCAGTGACTTGAGCACCCTTGTGGCAGAGGTTCGGGCTCTCCGAAGTCGGCTGGAATACAGCATCCAGGTGAACAATTCCCTGCGGCAACAGCTGGAGCAGCAGCTGGATGGCAGTCCTGGGAAAGCCACCCTCGGCTCCTCCTGCGTGACTCAGGCTTTCCCAGCCACTAGCCCTGGGGACAAGTGGCAGTTCTTCCAAGGTAGGAAAATAACCTCACATAGACGTGGGGGTGAAGAGTTGGGGATAGGGTGGGGGTGGGGTTGTCTTCAAAGAGTCTGTGGGGGAGACCCCTACACTGAGCTCTTATGGGCTACAGATGACATCATCATCATCCACCATTCATTATCATCCATGTGGAAGGTGTCCATCCTCAGTTTTCTCAACTATAAAATGGGGATAATGGGGAAAACAATAGCCCGTCTTTCCCAGGGTTGGTTGTTGTGAAGCTCAAATGAGATAATAATTGTAAAGTGTTTAGCATAGTGCCTGGCACATAGTAAGCACTGTACAATATTATTATTATTATACAATAATTTGATACTCCAGACACTATAGTTCTTATTGTTGTATAGTAGGTAGACCAGTATTATTTCAGATATTTTACAGATGAGGAAACTAAGGTTAGAACAGTAGTGAGTTTTCCCAGATCAGTCTCCAGCTAGTAAATGGTAGAGACAAGATTAACTAGCTGTGGTGACCTTGGGCAAGTCACTTAACCCTGTTTGCCTCAGTTTCCTCATCTGTAAAATGAGCTGGAGAAGGAAATGGCAAACTACTCCAGTATCTTTGCAAAAAAAAAAACCCCAAATGGGGTCATGGAGAGTTAGACATGACTGAAAATGACTGAAAAGCAACAGCACAGACTCCAAATTCATAGTCTTCCCACTGCAGCAGTGTCAGGCTCTGCTTTAAATCTAGGTGGAAGGAGTTTTGATCTAAGTTGAGTCCTAAGTGGTTTTCTTTTGCCAGGGAGGTCACTTTTGTTGTTTTTTTTTAAATGTTTCCCACAATTACACATAAAAACAATTGTAACATTCATTTTTAAAATTTTTAAGTTCCAAATTTTCTCCCTTCCTCCCTCTCTTCTTCCTCTTGCTCCTTCCTGAGATGATATGCGATTTGATGTAGGTTATACATGTGCTATCATGCAAAACATTTCCTTATTAGGAATGTTGTGAAAGAAAACACAAACCAAATTAAAAAACCCAGAAAAAAATACAGTGAAAAATAGTGTGTTTTGATCTGCATTCAGACTCCATCAGTTCTTTCTCTGGAGGTGATAGCATTTTTCATCATAAGTCCTTCTGAATTGTCTTTGATCTTTGTTTTGCTGAGACTAGCAAAGTCATTCACAGTTGATCATCGTACAATATTGCTGTTACAGTAGTGTTCTCCTGGTTCTGTTTACTTCACTTTACATCGGTTCATGTAAGTCCAGATTTTTCTGAAGTCTGCCTGCTCATCATTTCTTACAGCACAGTAGTATCCCATTACATTGCTATACCACAACCTGTTCAGCCATTCCCCAATTGATAGGCATCCCCTCAATTTCTAATTCTTTGCCACCACAAAAAGAGCTGCTATAAATATTTTTGTACATGTGGGTCCTTTTCAGGGAGGTCATTTTAAACAAGAAAGAGAGGGAGTTGTATTTGTCCAGAATCATTAAATGATCTGGGATACAGAAAAATGTGGAGATTCTTTGGACATCAGTGTACAGCCTTATGTGAGGTCTGCATGGCCAAAGAAACAGTGTGGCTGCTCAATCTCTTACCTCCTCCTTATAAGTATTTTCATTTTCCAATAACAAACATACCAGTTGGTTTTCTGGGTGGATTGGAATATAAGGAGCCTCTCAACTCTGGCCTCATGCACGTTCCAGGATCAGTCCTGGGGGAAGTCCAGCCTCTAAAGAGAGGGATCAGGTTCTTGTTGCCTTTGGCCCTCTGTGTCCCCTATCCCAGAGCTCTTGAGTAAATCACTTTAAAGCTTAGATTTGACTTGTGTCAAGGGTCTAGCCAAAAGAAAGAGGAAAGGTGTTCAGGGTAGGGAAGATACAGGGCAGAGATTTATTTCCACTTCTACGAAAGAAATGCTTAAAACACAAAAGATTCATAAGCATACATTGACAAAAGTTAAGACATGACTCCATAACCTATAAATCCCGAGAGGTTATACTTCAAACACTTTTAAAAAAATAGCAATATAGTCTTTATTTGTGTTCATTTACATATTAATAAGACACTTCTATTCTCTAATGTAAACTCATTGAGGGCAGGGATTTAGTAAAAATTCATTAAGTTTGTGTCTCCTACAAGACCTAAAACTCTACTTTCTTTCATGAAATGTTTTCTGGTTGCCAGACAGAAGTGAGTCCTCCCTCCTTTGAAATCTGATATTGCATTGTGGTTCTTTTATATACTCTGTATTCTATTCATTTGACTTTTATGTCTTATCCTTGCTTCCCAACTAGATTATAAATTCCATGAAGAAATGTACAATGGCTTTTATCTCTTTAGATACCCCTCAAGTCCTGACACTGTGCATTCATTCCACATAATTCATGCTCAGGAAAAGCTACTTGAATTTAATTATTTAATTGACCTCCAGATATTTAGATTTCATAGCTTGCTTTGGACTTTAAGGGGCCACCAAACAAAAGCCATTTGGGAATCGTGATCTTTTAGGTTGCATGGTGGAGTGAGAATTCTCAGCGTGGGGACCTTTGGTTCATCTGAGCTTCCTCCAGGAGGGATCCTTACTCTCTCCCACTTGAACCATCCTGAAACATCTGTACCTAGTGAACCCAGTGCTGTTCTTCATTAGAGCAGCCCAGGGGCAGGGTGCTTAAAACACTAAAATACAGACTGTTGAGTAGCCATTTTATCTTCACCTTGGCTCTGCACTCTCCAAACGACTCCTTCAAGGTCCATATCTTTTGGCCAGCTAGGACATAGCTTGGGCTCTTTTCTCCTGGCAGTGGGCATCTTTGCTGAGAAGAGTGTAAATATAGAAATTCCTTTTGCTACTAGTTAGCTCCAACTGAGGGATCCATGAAATCCTAGACTCTAACTCATGATCTAAAAATGATCATCTCAGGATCTCTGTTCCGTCACCCAGGCTCAAGGAAAGAAACAAAGCAGAAGCGTCAGCCAGGGAATGGGGGTCGAGGCTCAGGTTTGCCATGTTTGAGCAGCTATCATAGCCACTATTCCCCCACAAGAAGTCCAAGAGAGAGGATGCTTCCATAGAGTTCCCACAAGTTCAACAAATGGGGAGAAAGTACCAGAGGGTGAAGTCACTGCTTTTAAGGTCTACTCTTCCAGGCTCAATGGCTCATCTTCTCTGATTCAGCCCCTCTCCTCCTGATGCCTTCAGGAGGACCAGCTTCAAAACCCTTCAGCACTGAGCAATGTGTCCCTGAAAGTGGCAGGGGAGCCCAGCTCAGCTCCACATATGCTTCAGTGGACTGTGTTCCAGCTAGAACAGATCAGGGTGGGGTCCTGACCACCCTTATCAACTCATGTCTCCTGCCTACATAGGGACATGCTGGCCAATAAACCCCAGAGCTGCAGCTGGCATGGAGGCCATGAGCTCAGCCTTATTCTTGTAAGGGAAAAGTTCCTCTCAGACTTCTCTAATGCTGACTTTCTAATATTTCATTTCAACTTTTCCTAGGTCACATTCTTCATTTGCTACTATTTTCCATGCTTGCCCCCCATCTTTCCAGGACTATGAGGATCTCAGTTCTCAGAAGATCTGTTCCCTGATTTCCCCTTGATATTGTGTTTTTTCTCTTGGGAACACATGAGAGTTGTCACGTTTGATTCTGCACTCTTATCTCCTGTGTACTCATTTCCCCTTATCTTGTTAGGAAGTAGCAAGGCCTCATGCCCACTCTCTTGCTTATTTCTGCTTCGGCTCACATATCACAGAGAGCCTTTGTAGGAAATTGGGCTCCACTCTGTTTCAATGCCAGCAAATTGCTCTCTGTTCCCTTTGTTATATATCTCTGAAGATTCTTCTTCCATGTTCTCTCTCCAACAGGCCTCCATCAGTCTCCCATTTCTATCCATCAAGGACACTCTTTTCCCCGTTCTTCTTTTTTATCCATTCATATGTAATACATACACATACATATATGGATGTGTGTGTGTATGTGTGTGTGTATACATTAATATCCTTCCCATGCTAGGAAGTTTTCATGCCAGATTTGGTGAATAGAATGGGCTTTCATTCCCCATAGCTTGGCCTGGCAGTTGTTTTTTTATGGAATCCTTTTCAACTATCAGAAAGTTTTCTTTTTAAAGAGAAGAACAATTAGATTCCAGTCTGTTCCAGTAGTTTGGGGTCTCCTCTAAAAGAGCTTTTCACAAGAGTCTGATATGTTTATAATTCATAAAGTAATAGACCTTAATTACAATGAAGCAGTAGTCCTTTAAAAATATACATACACATATGCACACACACATACATAGACCCGTGGTTCTATGTATGTATATCTCTAGATCAATTGAGAGAGAGAGAAAGAAAGGGAATGTTGATCCAAAAAATCTTTTCTGGTTTTTAGGGCCAACCCAACACACATAAGGCTCATTTGCAATAGGATGGATCGGCTCTGGATGTCCCTCTGTCTCCATGTCTATATGTATCTCCCTATTTCTGTCTCTCTTCTCTTTGTCTCTGTCTGTCTATCTCTGCCTTGTGATTACTGAGTTACACTGGTTTAGGAGGGAAAGACTAGGTTTGCAAATGTTTTTTGGTGAAGCACTTTTTGGAAAGGCTGATGTCTATGGTTGTCTTTTTGGTGCAGATTCAATTTCTTCTCCTCCAGTTCGAGACGTTGGTATGAATGTTCCAACTTCAGTCTTCTCCACAGCCACATCCAGTGCTCTTGACCCAGAGACCTCCTCCTTCCATAGAGCAAAAGGTACAAATATGATGACTGAAGAGAATTGTGATAGCTCGTAAGAATAATACGGAAGTAGTCACAGCCTGACTATGTGCGTGCAGGTTGCCTCCACTGTGGTTTACTCTTATGCTCTAAGCCCTGCCTGTTATTGTTTTCTCCTGATACTCTGCCTGGTAAGGACTTCCCACCTTTATGGCTTTGTTTCCTTTAATATGCCTCCTCTTCGTTATTGCCAGAAGCCCTCTGCTCCTTGCACGTTTTCCTATTTTTTCCCCCAGTCTGAACCACCATTGATGTAGAAACTTCCATCATCAATGCAGATCAGTAATTTGTCTGTAATTCTTAGAGTGTTATTTGAGGTTACTTGTCTAAGGTCATGTAGCTATTTTGTGCCAGAAGCAAGTTTTTACCAGATCTTTTGGATTCTCCTACTAGCCTTCTAATTACTATTCCACCTGCCCCTCCATTTGTAGGAGAACATAAAGTAATCAAGATTCTTCTGTTTTTGTTTTTCTGTCCCCAAATTGTGTATTACACCTATTTTTCTTTCATTGCTTTTATTCAACGATTATAATTATATCTGACTACCCGATAATATTACTATAAGGAACTGAAAAAGAAGATGTCAACAAGATTAGAATAAATTGGGGCAGGTAGGTGGCGCAGTGGATAAAACACTGGCCCTGGAGTCAGGAGGACCTGAGTTCAAATCTGACCTCAGACACATAACACTCACTAGCTGTGTGACTCTGGACAAGTCACTTGATCCCTATTACATCACCAAAAAAAAAAGATTAGAATAAATTGCCTCAACTTACTGCCCCCAGTTCTGGATATTTCCCAGAGGTTATCTTTCCAAATGCCAGCCTCTTTCCCTAGTTGGTCTTTTGGTCCTTAAACTAAAGCACTGAGTGATTACAGAGTAATTACCATGAGTAACAGGGCTAAGCTTTGACTTGCACTTTATTGTGCTTTTCAGGATCGGGTTTGGATGTGTCCCCTGGAAAGAAGAGCCCTCCCACGCTGGAGGGGGATGCTCCCGATGGTTCATTTGCCAACAAGCGTGGTCGCCACATGATTGGCCACATCGATGACTATAGCGCCCTGAAGCAGCAGATCCTGGAAGGAAAAGTTCTGGTGCATAAGATGGTCTCTCTCATTCAGGTCACTCTCAACTCACCTGCCCTGGAAGCCCGAGGCACTGAGGTAATCAGATCATTGACTCTTTTTTCATCCTTTTCTTCCTACCTCGGGGTTCTTCCCCTCTCTCATTCCCCAATATTTCTTCTTTTCCTCCAGGCTTTCTGATATCTGCTGGTGCTTCTGTTTTCTCTTAGTCATTCTTTGATTCAGCTGCTTTAAAATCAGACCATTTCCTTTCCAGCTCCTGTTTGGAGCACATGAGCTGTATTGTTTCAACTGTACAAGTCCTCAAGTTTTTTTTTTTTCACCTAGCTCCTTTCACTGCCTTAAGCTCACAAAGAAGCAAGCATCCTACCTAGAAAGCAGGGTTTAGGTGCTTGGGGCTGTGTAAAAGACACGAATGGCAGAGCAAAAACATTAAGGTGATAAGCAAGCACTGGCAACCTTACAGGTTATGGGGAAGTTTGTTCTCAGCATACAGAGAATCAGAGAGAACAATCATGAGATCTTCGCATTTACATGGAGCAGTGGAAGTTCACAGAGAAGACAGGCTTTAAAAAAATCGTTTGAGGGATGAGAGAGATTTTTGATGGGCTGATGCTTAAAGGTGGTTTGAGTGATCATGCTGTTTTGAACAGGTCTTATACTGAGATTCTTAACGTGGAACATCTGATATCCAACATGATGGGAAAATTGGGAACAGAGAAGAGTCACAGAGAGGTGACTTTTTTTTTTTTACAGTAGGGATGTCCAGTCCGAGATATCTTGTATACAGAACACTTTAGAGCACTAAATGGAGAGAATCACCTGAGAATGAATGAGTAAATTTTTGCATTATCCATTTATGTTCAGGCCCTATTCAGTTGTTTTCAGTCATATCTGACTCTTTGTGACTCCATTTGGGGTTTTCTTGGCAAAGACATTGGAGTGATTTGCCATTTCCTTCTCCAGCTCATTTTACAGATGAGGAAACTGAGGCAAACTGGGTTAAGTGACTTGCCCAGGGTCACACAGCTAGTAAGTGTCTGAGTCTGGATTTGAACTCAGGAAGATGAGTCTTCCTGACTCCAGGCCTTGCATTCTATCCACTGTGCAACATAGCTGCCCCAATATAACTTGTGAATACTGATGCAAAAAAAAAAAAATTAAACAAAAGTCTAGCAAAAAGATTATAGTAAAATATTCAAAAAAGTTATTTACTATGAACAAGTTCTGTCTCTACTAGAAATGTAAGGGTGATTTAACATTAGGAAGCCAATTAACATAACAGTATATACCATAAATAACTGCAGATACATATAATCCATATTTTACTTTGTCTCTGGTTCTTGGAAAAACTTGATAAATGTCTAATAGCAATAATGATGAAACACATCAGAGTACGTATAAGTTTTTGGATTCTGTAAAATTGTATTAATACTAATTAAGCCTTTTTTAAAATTTTATTAATTTATTTTGATTTATCAACAATCACTTCCATATGCTTTTGAGTTGAAAAATTTTCTCCCGTTTCCTCCCCCCGACCCTCCCCAAGACAGTGCACAATCTGATATAATAGGCTTTACATTTACATTCCTATTAAACATATTTTCATATTAGTGAAGTTGTAAGTAAAAATTAAAACCAATAGGAGGAACCATCAGAAAGATGAAACAAAACTGAACAAAAGGTAAAAATAAGTGATAGTGATTTGACTTCCATAGTTCTTTCTTTGGATGTGGACAGCATTTTCCATCCCGAGGCCTCTGGAGATGTCTTCAATCTTTGTAATGCTGAGAAGGGTTCAGTTTAACAATATTAGTCATCACATAATGTGACTGTTATTGTGTACAAAGTCCTCTTGGTTCTGCTCACTTCACTCAGCATCAGATCATATAAGTCTTTCCAGGTTTTTCTGAAGTCAGCCTGTTCATCATTTCTTATAGCACAACAGTATTCCATTACATTCATATACCACAACTTGCTCAGCCATTCCCCAATTGATGGGCATCCTCTCAATTTCCAATTCTTTTCCACCACAAAAAGAGCTGCTATGAATATTTTTGTACATGTGGGTCCTTTTCCCATTTGTTTGATCTCTTTCGGATATAGCCCTAGAAGTGCTATTGCCGGATCAAAGGGTATGCACATTTTTGTAGCCCTTTGGGCATAGTTCCAAATTGTTCTCCAAAATGGTTGGATCATTTCACAACTCCACCAACAATGTATTAGTGTTCCATAGGCCTTTTTTTTAAACAAAAGCAAGAATGTATGATATAAAGCCCCATCTTTGGTTACATGATTCACAAGATGGCAAAGTAGTTGTTTTTATCATAATTCCCTAGACCTTACCACTTGAAATCAAGAAAAAAATGCACCATATATAGTAATTTAATCTTCCACAAACTAGGAAGACAGAAAAACCACATGAAGTAAAAAGTCTTCTGAAATGGCATTGGAGAACTGAGATATTTAAATCTTCCAGTCAGCCTACACACCTCCAGTCCATCCTATGTGCTGAGCTCAGTTAGTACAAGCCACCTCATAGACTTTGGCCTTGAGTTTCAAGTTCTGGCTATGATGACAACCCCCTCCCCTCAGAGTAGTGACCCCAGTGGAACCCTCTCAGGCCCATAAGAGGTAGGATACTTGATGGAAAGCAAGTGAACAGGAGATGTGGAAGATGGAGCACGATGGAGCCACTGAGAGGGGAAGGGGTTCTGTGCCTGTGGGAAAGAGGACTAGAAGACCCCTATCCTCTCACTGCAGAATTTCCATCGACTTAGCTGTCCCTCATAGCCACCAATTCAAGATTACAGATGTTCAGCCTTGGGAATTTGTGTTGGAGAAAATGGGGGTGTCATGCAGTGGAAGAGGGAGGGGTCAAACAGCAAGGAAGGAAGCCTGAAATAAGCAACTACAAATAATAGAAAAAACCCAAAAGGCAAAAAGTCTGCTCAAGAACAAGTATAATCTGAGCTCCCAAGCATAAAAACCTCATAATAGGACTCATCAAGATAGAAGGAATAATGGGTGAGAATTTTTTAAAAGGCC
Source organism: Phascolarctos cinereus (assembly GCF_003287225.1). Lineage (NCBI taxonomy): Eukaryota > Metazoa > Chordata > Mammalia > Diprotodontia > Phascolarctidae > Phascolarctos > Phascolarctos cinereus. The sequence continues at coordinate 46,698,162 of NW_027555958.1, read as the reverse complement.
TTAACCATGATCAAGTAGGGGCAGCGAGGTGGTGCAGTGGAGAGAGCACTGGCCCTGAAGTCTGGACAACATGAGTTCAAATCTGGCTTCAGATCAAACACTTGACACTTACTAGCTGTGTGACCTTGGGCAAGTCACTTAACCCCAATTGCCTAAAATAAATAAAATTTTAAAAGATCTATAACAATGATCAAGTATTATGCTTGAAACAAAAAAAAATGACAAAGAAAACAAGATAAAAATTTATGGAACTAAACAACAGAAGAAACCTTTTACTAAGACACAGACATTCCTATTACCAAAACCAGGATAGGGTTAAGCATCGAGAGAGAAGATGGACCAATAGAACTAGTGAATAGTGATGCAAATTTTTTTTAATGTAGAAAAAAGAGTACAGCAAAATATTTTAAAAAGTTATTTGATATGAACAAGTTGTGCTTCTATTAGGAATGCAAGGATGGTTTAACATTGGGAAACTAACATAATCACATTAAAAACAGAACGCACATGATTATATCAATAGATACAGAAAAGGCCTTTGAAAAAAATAAAGCAACTGCTTATGCTAAAAATCTTAAAAAGCATAGTAAAGGTCCTTTCAAGATATGGTCAAAGTATATATCTAATAACAAAAGCTGACATTGTTACAATGGAGAAACATTAGCTTCCCTAATAAATGCAGGGATAAAGCACAGGCTTTATTAGTTGACACAGTTTTATAAGTTTTAGTGATTCGCAATGAGACACTAGAAATAAAAGCACAAATATGAGCAAAGAAGAGAAGAAAGTATTTGTATGATAGTTAACTTAAAGACTTGAGTAAATCAGCAAATTAACTGAGGAGATTAGCTGCTTCATAAGGTAGCAGAATACAAAATAAATTCACTCCTCTCCAGCATTTCTATGTAGCAATCATAAAAACCAGAAGGAATTGATAGAGAAATTTTACTCAAAATACTCACAAAATGAATAAAATATTTTGGAGCGAATCTACCAAGACACATACACATTTATATATGTTTATCTATAAATCTATATCTATACACACAATTACAAACCACTCTATAAAAATAAAGAATAATTTAAACAATTGGAAAGATATTCATTGCTCCATAGTTAAGCTCCATCAACCTAATAAAAAAGTATTGTACTATTTAAATTAAATTACAGACTTAAATGCCGTGTCAATCAATCTACCAAGGTGTTATTTAACAGAACTAGAGAAAATAAGATTTACATTCATGAACAAAAGGTTTAGAATCTCAAGAGAAATAGTTGGAAAAATTAGGTACATAAGGGGAGCAGTACTTCCAGAGTTTCTGGAATAACCATCAAAATTATTTAGTACTAGTTAAAAAATGGAAAAGTAGGCCGGTAGAATTGATTAGATTAGCAAGAATCTGAAACAAACTTAATAGCTCAATGTTCAATAACCCCAGGAATACAAATTTTTGAGGCAAAGATCCATATTTGACAAGAACTACCATGAACACTGGAAAGCAGTTTGGCAAAAATTAGGTTTTAGACGAGCATCCCATATAGCACAGTAAGTTACAAATTGATACATAACCTAAATATAAAAGATCATATCATTAAAAAAATTAAAGGAAAATGGAAATAGCCTTTATAACTACGTCTAGGGGGAGAATTCTTAATCAAACAACAGAGAGAAGTGATCAGAAAAGAGAAAATAGGCCATTTTGATTATGTAAAATTAAAAAGCTTTTGCACAAATAAAGTCAATACAGTTAGTATAAGCAAAAACTTGTTAAATTCTGTGTGTGGGGGGAATCTCTGTATCAAATAGCTGATAAAAATCTGACACCTAAGACATATAAGGAAATAACAGACATTTATGACCAAGGGGTTATTCTTCAGTAAGTAAGTGGTGAATGGATATGATCAGTTTTCAAAGGAAGAACTTAAAACTATTAATAACCATCAAATGACTAATAATAATAATACAAATTAAAACAAGTCTGGGTTTTTACCTCACATCTATCGAATTATAAATGATGACAAAAAGTGGAAAAGTGTTGGAAGGGCGGCAGAAAGATAGATACACTGATACATTATTCATAGTGCTATGGATTGATCCAACCATTCTGGAAATCAATTTGGAATTATGTGAGAAAAGTGACTAAATTGCTTTATCCCCAAATTCCCACTTTTGGACATGTAACCCCAAGGAGATTAAAGCCCCCAAATATACTATTCTTCTATTTGTCATGGCACTTTTTATCTTAGCAAAGACCTGGAATGGGTGTCCATTAATTGGAAGTTTACTGTGACATGAATATAATGGAATATTTTTAACCATAAAAATGATGACCAATAAGACATTCAGAGAAACATGGGAAGACCTGTTTGAACTGATGCAGAGAGAATTAAACAGAACCAGGAAAGCAACACAAAAACTACAGTAATGTGAACTTTAAAATGAAAATAAAACTCCAAACACTGTAGTTACAATCAACAATATTGTCTCTTGGAAAAATTAAGGGAAAATTAAGTTGAAGAAGTGGGGGGTTGTGGTTGTGGAATGTTGCATATGCTTTCAGGCACAGTTGTAGTGTTGGTGTTTCTGTTTAGTTGTTTTTCTCAGTCACGTACAAGGCTGGGGATTCATAAGGGTGCTGGTGAATATGGGGGAATCCAGAAATCATGTTGTAAAAGACGGAGGTCATTAATAAAAATAAAAGAGAGAAAGAGAGGGAAAGAGGCAGAGAAGATCTTCCTGTTAAACGGTCAACACTGATTGGAAGTAGTTGATGGGGAAGGGTGCCAAGAAATAATCCAGGGCTGAGAATGGCTACAATGGCAAGTAAAATCTAGGGTATGAGTCCATGTGGTTAATGAGGACTGCCTTGAAGTGAATTGGCCATAGAGGCCAGATGCAGATGTTTTTGCAGAGGATTAACATAATTCACAAAATGTCAATGAAGATGCATAAAAGAAAGAAGGAAAGGAGGAAGGGGGGATGGAGGAAGGAAAGAAGGGAAGGATAGAGGGAAGAAAGGAAGGAAACATGTTTGTCATTGTAAATTTTATGCAGCACTCATTGACTGTGGTATGATGGCTTGAGGTGGGAAATACTTGCCTGATCTCTATTTTATAGACCTAGGATGGCAAAGAGATTCAACTTTATAACTAAATCCAGACTGCCAATCAAGTAGGTTACAAGCCAAGAATAAAACCCGGGATCCCTAAATTTATGGTCACTATAAACCTTGAGATGAACATAACTCACCTTCACCGACCACTTAAGAGGAGGGGGCGGTGATTAAGTCCTGAGGCAGCTGAGCCCCAATAGCCAGAGAAGGTAGGGAAGTAGGAGGGGACAGGTGATATAGGGACAGATGAAGGAGATATAACTGGAGAAGAATTGAAGGGAATAAGCATTTATATAGTGCCTAAGATGTGCCAGGCACTGTGTTAAGCATTTTTAAATTTCATTTTTTTTTTTACAAACATCTCCTTTGATCTTTACAACAACACTGGGAGGTAGGTGCTAGATTACCCTTAATTTTACAGATGAGGCAAATAGAGGTTAAGTGACTAGCCCAGGGTTGCATGGTTAGTATGCGTGTGAGGCAGCATTTGAATTGAAATCTTCCTCTACTCACTGCTCTACCAGCTGCTCTACCAGCTGCCTCTTAGAATAGAGGGAAATCTCCATCAGAGGCAGAGAGCTAGAAGCGGATCAGTCCTCTCTAACAACAGAAGTCATTACTCAAGGTTGCATATTCTGGGTTATCCAATCAGAAAAGTATTTCAGGAGTCCAAGATATTCTCTTCCGGGCAGAGCCCTGCCGTGAGGAACATGTTCAAACCTTAGAAGCATGTTTGCTTTCTCTCCTTTACTAGGTTCTCGCCTCTGAAAGCATCCATCAGCTCCGGGGCAGCACCAGTACCCTGCATCAGATCTTGGAGGAGTCTGCCTCTCTCCTCACCATGTTCTGGAGAGCAGCCCTGCCCAGTACCCACAGCCCTGCACAGCAGAGGAAAGTGGTAAGAGGTGGGAGGGATATGGTGCATGTTTCAGGAGAGATTGAAGTGCTCCCCCAGGAGAAGCCAGGAGTGAGCGACAGAGAAAGGGAACTTCCAGGAGCTAGCCTTAGGAGAGAGGGAGCTTCTTATCCCCTACACTACCTGGCTTCCACTAAACTCTTCCACTACAGCCATCAGTACTACATGAGGTGGGAAATACTTGCCTGATCTCTATTTTATAGACCTAGGGTGGCAAAGAGATTCAACTTTATGACTAAATCCAGACTGCCAATCAAGTAGGTTACAAGCCAAGAATAAAATCCGGGATCCCTAAATTTATGGTCACTATAAACCTTGAGATGCACATAACTCACCTTCACCGCCCAATTAAGAGGTGAACTAACATAATCACAAACTGGTAGTAGTATTAAGTCATAGGGCTTCCCAGGCACCAACACTGAAGGCCTGGGATGGCTTTAGAATCTTAGGATTCTGGGGGAGGAGGTGGGGAAGGTCTGAGAAATTGGCAGTCATTCCAAGGACTCTTCTCTGAGCTCAAGCCAGGCTTTCGGGGTAGAACAGAGTTGGTGGACATATTTCAAGAGATCTATGAGTTTGGATGGGAAAAAAATACATCTTTATTTCCACTAACTTCTTTCTGAAATGTAGCATGCCCTTCCATTATGAATGTAAATGAGATACATTCTGAGAAAGGGGTTCAGCAGCTTCACCAGATTGCCAGAGGGGTCTGTGCCACAAAAAAAGATTAAGGGCTTCTGAGCTAGAAAATCTCTAGATTGAATCCAGTACCCCTTTCCCCCAGTATAGATTAGATACTGGATTAATGTCCTAGATCCAGTTACAGATAGTTGTATCAGTCTAAAAGACTGTTTATTGTTTTCAAGGGATTTGACAAATCTTGATCAGCCTAAACATGCAAATTTTCCCCAGTCCATTCATTCTCCCAGTTGCTTGATAAATTAACAAATATTTAATGAATGCCCACCCTTCATACAATGACACAGTACCAGTGCAAATGATGTCAAAGGACCCTGGTAATTGCAAAGAAGAAAAAGATTATAGGTGGTTTTTTTTTAATTAAAATTCTAACACGTCCTATTTAATTCAGGCTCTCAGTTTATCTGTATGCCTGTTTTAGATGCATTAAATCCCCATCCCTGCAAAGTCCTATCTCCAGAACCAGGCTTTCTTTGGGAAGCAGAAGGGTGTTGGTGATTGTCACAGAGAAAAGTCATCCCCGAATTACAGCTGAGAAGGGTGTGGATTCCTGTGTTGGGCTTTCAGGGTTGTACAGCTTATAGTACTTGTTAGGTATTCTAACAAAGAACCCCATCTTTTATTTAGGAGGAGTCAATGAAAGGAGAAATTCTAGAGCTGAAAACCAAATTGTCTAAGCAAGAGACTCTCCTTCAGAGTACAAATGAACGCCTGAAGACCAGCAACCGGCTGAAGGAGAGCATGGAGCAGTTCATTATCAACCAATGTAGGTGTTCCCAGCCAGCACTGCTCAAGATTGGAGGGTTAGGGAAGCAAGATGGAAAAGGAGAAACTGTTTCTACACATCCCTGCCCTTCTGCTAGATGTCCAGTAACCATGGAGACCAAAGAGAGTCCATCACATGATGTGTCTATGGATGGAGCTCTCCTGATGTCCCCATGCTTCCTGTGCATTATGTCGCATCAATCAACAAGCATTTATTATGTGTCAGGCAATCTGCTAGACACTGGTGATTCAAAGCTAGCAATAAATGTCCCTGTCCTCAGGGAGCTTACATTCTATCACAGAAAAAATAATGTGGCCATATAATGGATACATAATATATACAAAGTAAATAGAAGATAATCTGGTACGAGGAGGGGTACTAGTAGCTGAGGGGAGGAGAGGTGGAGAAGGATCAGGATAAGTGCTTAAGATGGGGTTTGAATAAGAGGTGGATTCTAAGAGATGCAGGTGAAGAGGAGTCCAAGCATAGGGGAAACTGTACAAGGGCACAAAAAAAGGACAAAATGTATGGCACCAGCAGCAATGTCTAGGTGAATCATAACAGTGTGTGAAGAGGAATATTGTGTAACAGGACCTGGAAGTATAAATTTGGGCCAGGTTGAGAAGAGCTTTAAGTGCTAGAAGAATTTGTATTCTATCCTATAAGCAATAGGGAGTGATAGGAGCTTCTTGAGCCGGGGAGGGACACAGTCAGACATGTGCTTTAGGAATATCACTTTGGGAGCTGTGTTAAGATAGACTGGAAAAGGGAGAAACTGGAGGTAGGAAGAACCAAATAAGAAGCTATTATAATTGTCCAGGCAAGAGGTAATGAAGTTTGAAACTAAGAGGGTAGTCACATAAATAAAGAGAAGAGGTAGACTTAACAAAATGGGTTACCTGCTTGGTGATGGGGAATGAAGAGTCGAGGATGGCACTGGGATTGTGAACCTAGATGACTGGAAAGTTGCTCTAGTATCCTCAACAGAAAGAGGGAAGTTAGGCAGAGAAGGGTGGGCTGTTGTGGAAACATAATCAGTTCTGTTTTGGACATGTTGAGTTTGAGATACCTACAGGACATCCAATTTAAAATGTCTAGTGATGGAGCTCAGAAGCTATACATATTGGGGTTGTATAGAGAGAGATGGATATTGAACCTATGGGAGCTAGTGAGTTCACCTAGAGAGTAAAGAGAGGGGAGAGAAGAGGATCCAGGGCTGATCTTTTAAGCTTATCCATGATCAGGGAATGGAACATAGATGAAGATCCATCAAAGGAGATTAAGAACAAGTTAAGAGAAATGAGAGAACAGTATCGTGCAAAAACAAAACAAAGAAGACAGAGAGCCAGGAAAATACAAATGTCAAATGTTACAGGAAGGTCAAGATAGATGAGGATTGAGAAAAGATCATTGGATGTAGCAGTTAAGAGAACATTGGTAACTTCAGAGAGTTTGTTCTCAGCTGAGTGATAAGGTCAGAATCTAGGCTGCAAAGGATGAGGAGTGAGAGAAGAAGAAGCAGAGGCAAAGTGTAAAGAGAATGGAGGTTTTCCCCCTAGAAGTTGGCTGTGAAAAGAAGGAGGGAACATAGGGTGATAGATTGGAAGGGGATGTTAGGTGAGAGGTTTTTTTTTTATTTTTTAATAGGATTAAGTGAGAGGGGTGTATGTGTGTGTGTGTGTGTGTGTGTGTGTGTGTGTGTGTGTGTGTGTGTGTGTTTTAAAACGAGAGATTTGGTTGGGTTTGTAGGCAATAGAGAAGAATAGGGATAGATTGTAGATTAGAAAGATGGGAAGTGGATGGGATGAAGGGTACAGGTAGAAGAGTTGTTCTTTATGAGAAGGATCATGTCTCGTCAAAGACTTGAATAAAGGAGGAAATAAGGGAAATAAGTCAGGGGGATTTTGATGTGTAGAGTAGAGGTGAATGGTCTCTTTTATTTGTAAAGTTGAGGCCATGTCCTCTACTGAAGTGGTGAGAGGGAAGAGTTCTGCGGGAGGCTGAGGAAGAGAAGTTTCAAGGAGTCTCTATTATAGAGTCCTTGGAATGGAGAGCTGATCAGGGAAGAATAAAAAGATTGCTTTGCAGCAGCAAGGGCCCATTTGTATCAGACAGCATAAATGTGGAACAGAATCAGCATGGTTTCATGGCTTCCTGAAGTCACGAATGAAGTATCATTCAGCAGTGGAACTGGACGAGGTGGCCAATGTGAATAATCTGGGGTTGGGGGATAGTTGGCAAGAACAGTAATAGGATAAGAGGGCAAGGGATTCTGATGGACAGAAATCATGAATGAGAGAAACGGGACTGACCAAGCAAGGTAAGCCAGAGAGCAAATTTATGCTCAACCAAGGGAGTCATTAGCAGACTCTTCTGATTTTTGTCTTTTTTTGTTGTTGCAGTAACTAGGACACATGATGTTTTGAAGAAGGCAAGGACAAATCTTGAGGTAAGAGAATTGGCAGTGGCCAGTTCTATCAGCTAATCATGGGACCCACTGCTACCTCATCCATCAGCCTTTGCACCTATAACCAGGTGACCACCAAAGCTGCAGTTTAGCTTTGAAGGAAACCATGCTCTTTCCACAACTTGTAATCATCATAGTGGGGCTGCTGTTCTGCTTCTCATTTCTTTGTCACCTCTGTGACCTCTCTTATATTGTTAACCTCACTCACGCTCTTCTCTGTTCATTTCCATCACCCCCTTTTTACTTTAAGCTTGATATCCGAAGAAATGCAATTCAGTTCCAACCTGGAGGAACAGGGAATGTAAGCAATCGTGGCTGTGTGACAACCACAGGGAGAAGAGAGGGAGGGAACTAAAGAAAGAAACATCGGGACCATCACGACTCTTCTTTGGGAAGAGTGGCTGATGCTTGTCAGGCTTGGTGGGTAGGAATTGGGGGATGGGATGGGTAGAGATTAGGCTGGCTAGCCCTAGTGAATAAAACTCAAGAAAAGGGAGATGGAGAAGGGCTGGGATCTGACAGGTCTGTCCTGCATCGGCAAACTAGCTTTCGCATCAGGATTTTTCCATTTCTTCTACTTTATTTCTGAATAGCAAAGGGTTGAGACAACTACAACAGAGAAAAGCAGCAGGCACAATATAACATTACTTTTAACCTTTTCCTTTAAGGAGGAACAGAGAGTTTTTCTATAAATTTCTTTATGAAAAATTTCAAATAGGAAGGCTGTCTTAGATCTTATTCCGAAGAGACTAGGATAGTACGTGAAACCTAAAATAGGGAATGGCTTAAAGAAAAGACTTCTAAACACACATACTGTTGAAGCAAAAGCATGAAGGTATGAGGATTAACTGGGAGAAAACCCTTCTCCCATGAGCTATTTGAAGCCTTTAAAATAAGCAGAGGGAATAACTTTAAAACAATGGCCAAAGTATTGCCAATCCAACTCCTGAGAACATTACTCCAAGAACCTGCAAGTGGTAACCTGGTGTGAAGACCACCTTCAGAGGAGTGGGATAGGGAACGACTCTGTTCTTCTCCATGCTAACATCCCTTCTTTCTTTCTCGGACAATCCCTTTCTCTTCTGAGCCCCTTCAGAAGAACACTTCCAAGATTAATTACATAAAGCTTCATCCCTCTCCCAACAAAGGTAACAGCAGCCTCTCACATCTGTTTGGTTTTTCCCAGCTTGCTTCCGCCATGTCTCCGCCATGATCAAAGGCTTCTGTGGTGTAGTGGAAAGAATATTTGACTGGCAGTTGGGAGACCTGGATTCTAATTCCAACTAGTACAACTAGGGCACGAACCATTCAGCCTTTCTAGGCCCATTCTTCATCTATAAAATAATGGGGTTCTATTTGGTGTTCTGTGAGGTCCCTGTGACACTTTTCTATGGCGCTTGCAAAGAGGGAGGAGAAGTTGCTCTTACCAGAGCCAGAGGCATGGCTCCATCTTTTCTCCCCAGCAGGATGCTTCCTTTTTAATTTGGGCTTTAGATGCTAATTGCTTTTCTCCTCGAACAGCATGAAATACTATCCTTTTGCTCCAAATAGAGGTTACTAATCAGAGATCTCACTGAGGAGGAAAGGGAGTAATGGCAGAAAGGAGACTGTTTGTTTATAGATCTAGCACTAATTAGCTACGTGACCCCAGGCAAACCACACACCCTTCCCCAGCTTCTCCTTCCTCATCTGCAAAACATCAGGGTTGGGTAATGGTGGAGCTCTGTGGCGTCCTGCTTTCCAGCTTTGATTAGTGATTCTGTGGACTCTGACTCTGCAGCAGCTTTAGGCAAGGAGGGCACCAATACCTATAGGTGGGGACCCATAGACTGGTCTACCTAGAAGCTTTCTGTCTAGCTGCTTGGCCCTGATCTCCTCTCCCCATACTTGAGACTGTCCCACCCTGCTGATTCCTTTAATATGAATATAATCTCTCTCCCAGTGGCTATCCTGGGCTTCTGCTAACCTGTTAATTCAGTTGTGCCTCCAATTTCAGCACTCATAGTAACACCAGACTTACTCTGCTGTCTTGTATTCCACCCGCAGGTTAACTCCCAAAGAGTTCTGCCATACACCCAGGTCATGTGACCCCTATCTTCCAGGAGCCAGGCAGAAAGCGAAGCCATCAGGGGGCCCTGAAGCAAGAGGAGGGACATGCCTGTCCGCGATTTCTCCAGTTACCTAACCATTGAGGAGCAGCCAGGTCCCTTTGAAAGCCGCACTGTGGGGCTCAGAGGACCCAGAAGCAGAAGACAGAGCATTACCTTGCTGGAGGTGCATGGAAATGGAAGGAACCCAACAATCCAGTATTATCACCATCCTGGCAGGGACCCACACCTGGCTCTGGGCAAAAATGTAGAAACTTATTTATGGGTGTAGAACCTAAAATGCTGCTTCTACCTTAGCCTTGGGTCGTTTGGATCCCGTCCCAAGGGAGCAGAAAGCCTAGATGTCTGCAGCACAAGCTTCTTTCTTCAGTACTTGTCCTTTAAATGTGTAAACTCAGGGGAAACATAGCCATCCTCCCCTTGAATGGGTAGCGGCATGGCCCACAGACACTGGACATTATAATCCCTTAGGAAAGTGCATAGATCAGTGCGACTCTAGAAGCATATTTTCCAGTTATGCATGAGCAGTTGCAAAGGGCAGTTGAAATACTGACCTATTCCCCTTGGTGGTCACTATTCACAACTCTCCTCTTCCTGGAGCAGCCTCATATAGACTGTTCATGAGAGATGGAAACATGGAAAAAATAACATACAGAAAGTAACATCCAGAACTGAAATTTCATCCCTGGAAGGATCACCATGGTGGCTTGCCTACTTTTGCCCTGGTGTGGAGAGAAATGAGACATGGAGGTCTTAAGCCAGATTGTCCTCCTCACCTCGGAGCAGTGGCCTAATAAATGGCTGGATTCCTGGACTGTTTCCCACCTTCTATATCTAATCATTTAATTCTTTTTTTCTCCATTTTGCGATACACAATTTTCACTTGATTTGGTTTAGCTGTGGGATGGTATTTACTTGCTGTACCCTTTCTTTATCCTAGTTTCTCCCTCTTAGGGAATCAGGAATAGCTGACCAGACACTGTCCAGCATCGAGCCTCCATTCTCAGTCCTCAGTTAGGCAAAGTGAAGCCCATTCTTAGGTGAAATGCAAGAAGACTTCCGCTGTGGTGAAACCTTCTTTGTGGCACCTCAGTACTTGTAGGATACATGTGTGTATATATGCTGCCACAGTGGTGTGAGCCACAGGACAGATGGTTGGGGACAGGAGGGAGGCAGGAGAGAGATATTCCAGTCTCCTTATTAGGCTGTCTTATGCCTAAGGGGAGGGCAGATTGTGTATAAGAAATAAAAGCTTTTTTCTTCACTTGAACTTTTTGTTTCCCACTCAATTAAGACACCAGTTAAATATGGAATGTACCTCCTTTCTTGAATTTGCTCATTTCATGGTGTTGGAGACCCTCAGCCCTAAACTTGGGGGCCATACCTTAACTACAGGTCTGTAATGGTGGACTAGGTTTAAGGAATGCTCTATTTGTTTGAGATTTCCATATCCCCATTAAGTAAGCCTTATGCACATACCTCATCTCCTTTGGAAAATGCAAAACAAGACAGTGACCATTTCCCTTACTTTTCCCTAGAGCTGTAGGTTCACATTAGGTGCAGCAGCATACACTTCTGAATGATAGAAGTCACTACTTTTCCCAATGTGGCCCACCCCTAGAAACTCAGGCAGCAAGCTGACACATGAACTAGCCTTCACTGCTAGATGTGGGGGAGAGAGGACAGTCTGAAGAGGGTGGGCAGCTCCTGGGGAGACATGCCTTCTATTAATAGAGATCCTATTGACTTCTGCTCTGACCTGGGACACAGAGAGTTTAAGTGACTTGTAAGGGTCCCACAGCCAGAATGTGAAGGTCACACCTGAACTTAGCTCTCCCTACCTTGCCATATTGTATTAGTCTGTTCAAATGTGTTCATTACCTAAGTATAGTTTCCCATTTCACCGTGGAAAAATGCTGAGCACACACTACTGCCTTCAGCTGCATGTCCATGTTTGGAGTCAATGAGCAGGTTAAGTCCACGTGTTTATTAGGCAAGAATGAATGACCAGATCAGGGAAATGTGAAGTCATGGAATCTGCCTTTGTGCTGATACCTCCTATACCTATCCTATGACACTTGTTACCCACTGTTCTGGGAACAATCCCAACTGTCTGGCTGCCAGAGGTCGGTGTGCCTTGACAACACAGTAATGGAAGGAGACCCACAAGACTTGTGTTGTACGATAATTTTTATTTTAAGAGTTACATTCACGGGAAAATGAACCTGTCCACGTGACATCACAGAGGCTCTGCGTACTACAGGTATCACACACCTCATCCAGGGGTAAGTCACAGGTCATCAGTAGGAAAACAAAGAGCTTCCAATATATGGAGGTACAAGGATGGGGAGGTGTCCTCCTGTTCTCTGAAAATTTGATCAGCCTTTTTCAAGGGCCCATGCAAAGATTTAAGACCATTGAACAAATAGACATTCCTGCTTTGGGTGCCCTGAAACACCATCCTGGTCAGGGGAAGTGTTTGCAGAAAGGAAGAGAGATCACCAGGACTTAAAAATACTTAATGTAGGTACCTCCATTAGTTAATCTTTTTGAGATAAAATTGACTGGATTCAGCACTTGTCTCAAATTTCACTTCTAGGAATACTTTTATGTTAGTCAGGGTTCTTTTGGGCACAGTGATACCAATAGCACCTTATGTCAGAGAAATTAAAATGGAACTTGTACTCAGCCTTCAGACTAAGGAAAAGTTCTTCTCTAAGTGAAACAGAACCTTGTCAGAAAATAACACCTCCTCCCCCTTAGGTGGCACACTAGGACAGCGACTCAACTAACTCAATCCAATTTATGAAGGATTTATAAGGGCCTTCTCAGGACCAAAAGGCCCAAATCAAAGTCCCAGAAGGTCTCTTTCAATGCTAACTTAGGCCCCTGTGCTCCAAAAAGCCTTTTCTCTTACAGAGGAGCTGTACCTTGCTACCTTAAATTGTGTAACTGTCTGCTTTGAAGCAAATGCTCTGACCCATCACATACTATTTTGATACTGTGAATAAACTAGTTAGCAGCAGTGAATAAACAAGGGCAGGCATTTGGCTCTCAAGACATAAGATAAACGAAGGGCCAACAACCTACACAGACTCATACCGTTGTTGGTCTGTGCCAGCCAGCCCTCTGAGGATGGGACTTGGAGAATGCACTAGAATACTGAATACTTCATAAATACCTGTGGCCAGCTCCTTCCTGAGAGAGGCTTCCTAAACCAATGCATTCATTTCATTTCCCCAATCTGACTCTTTCTAAATATCAATCTCACCACTTCATGGAAAAGAGATTATAACTTAAGAGTCTGCCAAGGCGGGAGAAATCTGGGAATGATGAGAGTAGGGAATAGACTACAGAACTCCCTAAGAAACAAGCCTCCTTCCTAAATTTCCATCTGGAAATGTCTAAATTACTTGCAGTGGGGATGGAGAGCTAATTCCTGGCTAGCTCTGGGTTAATGAAGGCAAGGCCTGTGGTGCCTCTTGTGGCCCTGGCTAGCCATGGCCATATAGGCCACGTAACATTTCACCAAACTCTGAGGATTCATCTAATTGTTTTTATTGCTTCCATTATGACTTAAAGTGAAAAGTCTGTTTTAAGTGACATCTGAATTGAGAGACCATGTCCTTAGGAAATGAATATTTATAGGGAACTCAAAATATTTATAGGGAGGTCAATGTGCACACAATGGAAGAGAATGCCTCCTCCTGGGCATCCCTAAGATCCTGGGCTTGGTTTGGCAAACCCAGGGCTAAGGCCAGGTTTCTAAGACTGGCCTAAGTTCTACTTGCCCTCGGGCCTCTATTGTGCCCATAGGCTGTCCATCAGAGAAGCCCCAAATTCTCTGCTCTCCCTTTCCCCTACTGTTCCTATACCATGTTTTGGTTCTTTCACAGTCCTTCCTCCTTGAAGGATAACCCATTCTGTTAATGTGCCAGTTTGCCCTCAGATATTCTGTGGAAATGACCGACAAAAAGCTTAAAAGTAGGTTTCGCTACCTTTGCCCCTCATTTCCAGACCTTTATCAGAATGTCTAAGGTGGAAGATAAAGGCATCATTTAAACAAACACCTGTAAAAGCTTTTCAAAACCAGAGCAGGTCATGCTCCGGACCACTTCCTCCCAGGCGGCCACAACAACTTTTTGTGGAGACTTGCTGGATTCTGGTAGAGTGCTCTACTCATGTGGAGAAGGGAGTAATTACCATGCCCCTTCCTAACAATTCCCTTCTAACTAACTGGCTGGCTTCCATCTTACTTGTGGCTTAGGGTAGATTTATTTCCCCAAAGCTTGGCAAAGTGGCACCCCACACATCATTCAGGACACAGAAGTCTGAATGGAGGACACCAGGGCCACAACCCACTGCTACTGAGCCACAGGTCTTGGGCCCAAGAGAGAACTTCAGTGTCCCCTTTCCCGTCTCACTCCAGCACTACATAGACCTGTGTGGAATGAAAAATTTAATACGTGAATACAGAGGTCATTAGATATGACAACTACAACTTTGTTCAATCCCGTCACAACAGATAACCTGGCAAAAGACATCACAGGAAAAAAAAATCTGAGTTTTGTTTTTCTGACCTGTGAAACACTCAAATTTATGTCATATTTCATCAAACAATTTCAAAGTGTCATATGATTTAACAAAAACAACCACAACACTACTCCAGGAAAAGGGCATCTGGGCCCAAAGTAGGGTGTCCATACAAGATTTTTGGTGCAAAGGTGGAAAAGTTCTCAAGTGTCCAAGGCAGCATAAATTAAGCTCAATAATTAGCCAAGCCAGTTTCATTCACTCCCCCATTACTAGGGCATCCCTGCTCTCCCCACCACCCTAAGACTGAGACTGGCCAAGATGCTGAGAACCCATAAGGCTACACTCCCAAGACGAGAAGTCTTTTCCAAGCTCAGCTCAGGATAGGCAGGAGGTAGCCAAAGTGACCTGCTGGTGCCCTGTTATTGTGGCAGGGTCCATCCTAGGCAGTGTGGGAGACCCTCAGCCAGCAACAGCTTTAGCCTCCTTGAGTGTGGACAGATGACCTGCATTCCTCTGTAAAAAGGGAAGGACCACAGACACTTGGAAAAATTTCAAGCCTCAACAATATAACAGTGAATTTGACTGCACAATTTCTGCTAAGCCAAAGTCAAGTTACTTTTAAAATGAGGAGCAAAAAAAAAAAATCTTATAAAGAGTTTAATGCACTATTCTAAAGGGTACCATCTTGTGTCTCAGCTTGAGGGTAAGAGACTTGGGGATGAAGGAATTCCCTTCTCTACCCAAGGAAGCTAGAGTGAACTTACATCTAGAGCAGCATGACAGAGTGGTCAGAGGACTGGACTTAAGGGTTAGGAAGAGCTGGGTTCAATGCCCATCTTTGACACTTACTAGCTTTGTAACCATGGGTAGGTCACTTAACTTACTCTCAGACTCAGTTTTCCTCACCTGTAAAATGAGGAAAATAATATATGTAATATATACTTCATTGGGTTATTAGAGTCAAATGAGATTAGGTATACAAAATGCTCTGTAAACTTTAAAGCACTATAGAAATGTCAGTTATTATATAATGACATTACATGTACTACATACACATACAAGACACACACACACACAATGGCATTACATTATAATGGTAGGCCCAGGGAAGGCTGTCCAAATGTAAATATTCAGGAAGCTAGGCTCAAGAACAAGATCTTTTGAGACCTTTCTCTTATCTGCCGGAGGGAGCTGAGAGCAAGCCTACATGAGGCATGACATGCCTTATGAACCCTGACATTTTCAGGACCTTCTAAATGTGTTTCTTCACTAGGAACTAAAGCAAGCCAGCATATGGCTTAAAGAGAAAGGGTGTCTCTGGACAATCCTACCCCTAAGGCAGGAAATGAGGTCTCTACCCCACTACCCTTCACAGGGACCCTCACCTGTGACCCTAAATTTTGTCCTGAAGGGAAAAGAGTGAGGAATAGGAGCTGGTGAAGGGATCAGGAAGAATGAAGCGTTGTATGCAGGGAAAAAATCACAGCTTTGGGGAACTTGAAAAAAAGATAAGTCTTCCACTTAATTGAGGATAGCTTTCCACAGAGAGATGCAAGATCTCCTATGGGAGTGCCTGGCCAGCAGTGTGACCCACTTTTATCACCAGGTTCTATGCCGGACAAGGTTCCTTCACATTTATTATTCCATGCAGCTTTAAGTAGTGTTCTCACTTCTATTCCCCTAAGCCTCTGGAAAGCACTCAATAGGCATCCTACGGAAAGAGATTTGATAGCGGCGAGGTTTCCAAGAACATTAAGATACTGTATGTATGATATATATATATATATATATATATATATATATATATACACACACACACACACACACACACACACACACATATGCATGAGCCCACCCTTTTCTCTTAAAAAAACAAAAACAACAAACTACATGTGCTCGCGAGGGAGTGCACGTACACGTACACACACACACACAAACACACACACACATGCTCCTGCAGTCCAATGGAGGAGCAGAACAACCCATTCAGAGGAGGCTCAGAAGCACATAAACTGGCCTCAAAGTTTGTCAGTTGTCAGTTCTCAGTTCTAAGCTAAGCCTGGGATTCAGCACAGAAATACAAAGAGGACATTTCTTCCACATCCAGGGTAGCGAATAGGGCCCCATTCAGATGGGCTTGTACAGCAGAGTGGTGACGTACTTCTTTTTGTAGCGATGAGTGGCACTGAGAACCATCACACTGTCCTGGAAGAGAGAGAAAAAGGGGCAACTAATTCCCCATTCCGAGGCTCAGCTCACTCACGCCCTAAGTACCACCAATTAGCCCCCAACTCTGAACATGCATTGATATCAAGTACTGGGATTAACTAGAGGCAAAACCAGAGGATGTTCTGGAGGAAATACCTCTGCAGTACTGTCTAAAGGGAAAGCCTAAAGCAAGAAAAACACAAAGACATTTTAGTGAATTTCTATCTCTTGCCAAAGCATATGCAGCTCTTATCTGCATGGAAGAGTCTACTTTCATTTGAGGAAAAATAGGCTACCTAAGGAAGTTCAAAATGGGCCCAGACCCCCAAATCTTCCCTAGAAAGAATGACCCAGTAGCTGAGCTCCAAAGACTTTAATTGGTTTTCCAAGTACCCTCCGGTCTGGGGATGACTCAAAGCCAGGCTAAACCCCTGTAAGAAGGAATGTCCTTGGACTAGGGGCTAGAACTCAGAAGGAAGCGCCATCTTCTGGTACCTTTGCTCCATACTATCAAATACTGTTTAAGCCACAGGGGGAGATGGCAGGTCTACCATTATCATGAAAGCCAAAAAACAGGCAGATGTAAATGACAAAAGGGAGTCTCTGAAATGTGATCAAAGGACAAAAGGATCCAAAAAGGCCAGATTGAGAAACTAAGGCTCTCTAAGAAGCTCCCAAATACAATATTACTCCACAGGCATTCTAGGCTTAATCACTGCTTACACAAGACAAAGGGAGAGGGCCAAAGAGTAGCAGAAAAAGAACCGGGAAGCAAGGCGGTGGAGGTAAGGGAGGTAGCTCCTTAGGAAGGCCTGGGCAACAGAGGGAAAGATGCTGTGATAATTAAGAGACATTTGCGTCCTTCTTTGTAACCTCAGCGGCTGGAAAACGCCTGGCACACAATATGTGCTTCATGAATGCACTTATCAGGTTCCTAAAACACAAGGTGAACCAGCAGGGATGTGCGTGTTTGGAGGTGATGGAGAATCTCTGGCTCTTTTTCAGTTAGCTCTAGTTCCTGAAAACTGAGGGGGCTAGAACAAAAGCATACGGCTTTACGGATAGCCTGAGAGTATGCTACAGGAAAAGAGAACCAGCTCAGACCACACCATTAAGAACATTGAGAGCTCCCTACAAGCTAGGTTCTTCTCCAGGTCTGAGGCTACCACAGAAGCTCCCAGTTGGAAGGGACCTCAGGGGACATGCCTCTAGTCTGACTCAGACCTGAACAAGTAGAATATGCCTGACAAGTGGTCACCAGGCCCTTCCTTGAAGACTTGTAGTGAGAGGGAATACAGAACTTCCATGGAAGGCCCGTTCTGCTTCTGGAAGGTTCTAGCTGTCAACTCCCAACATGGGAGCTGAAACTTGCAGCCCATGCTCCTAGGCTACCCTCTGGCACTGAGCAAAATAATTTTGTTCCACATTCCAGTTTCTTATTCTTTATGAATGGGGCCCTCTGGCTATGGACCCTACAACCTTACTAAAATATGGTGCCATTTAATGACTAATATGGAAGCAACAAATTGCTAATAGATAGGTTCATTCAAAGGCAGAGTAGTCCAATTACAGAAAACCAGTTGAGTCTGATGACAAAAAGCTTACCCCTAAGCAAGTGCCTTCTTGTCAACTGGTCACCACCAGTGCGTGTAGGGAGGAGAGGTCAGCAAGGTCAACAAGGTCAGCCTAACGCCTCTTTTACCATATACCCCTTCCAGGAATCCTTGTGAGTAGCCAGACCATCACTCACCTTAATGGACAATGCATACAGGTGGTTGAGCATGACATGGTTTGGTTCAGGAAGAAGTGCTGGGTCACACTGAAGGAGAGAAAGAAAACACCAGAGCTCAACACAAAGTAAAGAAATACCCGGAGCTCCCCTTCCTCAAAGGCCTTTTCCACTGGTCGGAAATTCATACCTAGAACACTAAAATGTAAAAACCCTAAGACATGAAATCTGCTTAATCCTTTTGAACAGATGTGAAATTCAAATCATACACCCTAGGCTCACACTGGAGATCTGAAGGCCAAAGATGGTAATGAAAATGAGTTATGTTGGTTACAGTTTTGGGTTAATAGTTCTTTGAGGGTGGAGAATAAGTCTTATGCTTCTTTTCTATGCCCCAAAGCACAAAGACGATATTAAATGCTCGATAAACACTTGCTGAATTGTGGTTCCATAAGTTGGTCTCAGCAAGCCAATATTCTGGGCCTAACAATATTAAAACCAACAGATGACTCCACGTTGGTACTGGTATTTCATGAAGCCACAACTCTACACTGGGGGAGGGGAACTTGGTGTTGTACTGCAGCATTAGATAACTGATACTATGTGTCTGCTCCTGAATCTGCATCTTCTGGAACTACTGACCTTTGGTTCACGATATTGTCATATAGGTGCAAATGATTTTTATGGAGGTCTTTCCATCTCCACTAGTTCTGAGAAGCCCTAAACCTTAAAAGGGCAGAGTGACAAGATACTCACAGAAATATTAGTGTCCTTGTTAAGAATAACCTGGAGAAGGTGAGGAGGAAGGATGGGTGGGGATTTGAAGCGCTCCTCAGATCGAAAGACATACATTTCCTGACCATAAAGCCCTGGTGGAGAACTGGATAGGTCTGAAAGAAATTTTCCCAAGTATTAGAGGAAAATGTGAATAGAAATCAAAAGACTTTTGAACCAGTGAAAGATGACCTTGTTGAAAGCTAATGCTATCACAATGATAGTCACTTACTCTTAGATATGGAAGGGACTGCTAATGCCAAGGAAAAGGGTCCAACTCACACCTGACCAAGAATCCCCTTTAGCGCATATCCAACAAGTGGCTATCTGGTCTTTGCTTGAAGACTGCCATTGAGGGGGAATCTGTTTCTCCAACTTCACATCATCAAATAAAAATGCTATTTGGCAAATTCATTTTTAAAATTAAAGTTAAATAAAATTAATTTTCCTTTGAAAATCTGTCAAGGACTCCTCAACACCTGCGAAAAAACTGAAGACATTTTCTGCTGAAATTCAACCAGGGTTAGGAATCACTGACTTAGTCTAAGATCCAAAAACAAAATATACTTTCATTTAACAAGACAGATTAGAGGACCAAAACCCCTGGCCTTAAAATGGGAGACACATACTAGAGTCAATATAAATACGACCAAAAGGGTGACTTCAGTCATTTCGGATCACTTGGCCATCAACTAATTCCTTCTTCAGAGCCATAAGCACTACAATGTCTTGTTATCTCTGCTGTGTGGAAATGGGGGAAAAGGTACCAAAAGAAATACTTAAGAATGAAATCTTGCATCTTTATTTGACTATTGCACTTTTAAATTGTCTCACTTTTACCACCTCCCTTGATAAATAAAAAGAGGTCAGAAATCATACAGCTGGTCAGTGCTTGAGCTAGGAATGGAGCACATCTTATATCATTCCCAAGAGGATGTTCTTTCCACTGTTACCATTAATTAATAAGGGGAAAGAAGCTAATAGAATAAGAAACTGGATAAGGGGAAAAAGATGCAAAGATGAAAGATAAACCACAGTGAGTAGGTATACTGGAAGGCAGTATAATTTGGTTCTATGTGCAGCCAGAATGGTCCTTGTAAACTACAATTTAATTGCCAAGACATATAGGATCCTGGAATAAGATAAGGACAGTAAGCAGATTTTTAGGCCACAGCTCTCACTGTCTTTTTTTTTTTGTGAGGCAATTGGGGTTAAGTGACTTGCCCAAGGTCACACAGCTAGTAAGTGTCAAATGTCTGAGGCCAGATTCGAACTCAGGTCCTCCTGACTCCAAGGCCAGAGCTTTATCCACTGCACCACCTAGCTGCCCCAAGAAGCTGAGGAAGGGCTAGAGAGGATTAGTTAAAACTATGTCCAAACACAGTCCATTCTTTTTTTTTTTTAAAGGCAATTGGGGTTAAGTGACTTGCCCAGGGTCACATAGCTAGTGTCAAGTGTTTGGTCTGAGGCCGGATTTGAACTCAGGTACTCCTGACTTCAGAGCCAGTGCTCTATCCACTGTGCCACTTAGCTGCCCCTCATTTTGTTTTTAAAATGCAAACAAGCAACTTTACAAAAGAGATTCTCTAATTATTTATATCTCTCCAAAATCTCTGCTTCCACATTCAGGGACTCTGAAATGTCCTCCTCTGAGCACACTCTGCTTTCATTCTACCTCTCTCTCTGCTACCCAATCTCAAACCTTGTTTACTATTCTTCATTCCAAGCTCCAAACCTACCCCTCAGTTATTTCCTAGGTCCACAAGTGATCTCATCCCCTTCTCTAGCAGACTGCCCCCCTAAGGGCTGCCTCTCTCCTGCCAACAAAGAAATGTTTCCCTATCTCTGCGGCCATTAACTAAAGCCAGACTGTCTCTGCTCATCTTCAATGACAATAACCAGCCTGGATCTCTCCTCTTCATGGCTAACCTTCCTGAGCAGGTCCCACACAAGAGGTGCCTCTACAGCCTTCCCCCTTACTCTCTTCTTAACTCTCTGCCCTCCCCAAAGTTACCAAGCATGTCTTAACTGCCAAATCTAATAGTCTTTTTTCAATCATCACCTTTCTTACCTCTAAACATTGTTAATGATCTTCTTTTCCTTGATATGCCTTCCTTCAAAGTTTTCCTGATCCTCCCTCCTTCACCCAAGGCTCTGTCCTCCTCTCCCTCTATATTCTTTCTCTTAATAATCCCATCAATTCCCATGAATCCAATTATGGCCTCTCTGCCCCTGATTCTCAGATCTATTTCTCTAGCCCTGGCCTCTGTCCCCATCTCCAGTCTCATACCTCCAACTGCCTCTTAGGTGTCATCGCACCTCACCTCCAGATCAGTGCAGCAGCCTGTTGGTTTGTCTGCCGTACATCTCCCTCCACGCTAGTCCACCCTCCACTCAAATGTCAAAATGATCTTCCCAAAGGGCAGGTCTGACCACGTTCGGGCCCCTCTTCAGCAATAATGGCTCCCCATCACCTTCAAGATCAAATGTAAACCTCTGTGCTCCAGGGATGCTGGCGTCCTGGCTGATCCTCTCACAACAGGCTCCATAATCCAATTTGGGGAGTTTCTCTGGCTGTTGCCCATGCCTGGAATGTTCTCTCCACCTCACTCTCCCTCCTTAAGTCCCAGCTAAAATCCCTTTTCTCCAGGAAGCCTTTCTTGAGCCCTTAATTCCAGTGCCTTCCCTCTAAGATTATCCCGTCAGTCCTGTAGTATCTTGTTTGTACACAGCTGTTGGCATGCTGGCTTCCCTTTAGACAGTCAGCTCCCTGAGGGCAGTGCCTGTCTTTGCCTTTCCTTGTGTCTGTCCTTAGTGCTTAGCACTGGGCCTGGCACATAAGAGAAGCTCACAAACTTCCTGCTGACTCACTCTTTTTTGTTAATGTCCATACACATTTATTCATTACAGTCAATGTGTAGGGATGATCTCATGTTCTGGTTTTCAATTAGGTACTTCCACATACAGGGTTCACGTGTTTGCCATTGCTATGGCGATTCAACAGTGACAGATCTAGGGTGCAGAATGAGACACATATTTTCATTATTGTTGTTTGTCCTTAATTTTCAAAGAGGACCAGTGACATTATGGGGTGATGTCTTGACCTGTATTTTTGTGCACCATCAATACTGTTTTCACTGTGCTTATTTATCACAATTCCATCACACTGTTTATCCATGACTCTACTTTTGGGACATCTGGTTATATTCAACTCTCTATTGTATTCTACCTCCCCCGCCAAAAAAAAAAAACCCAACCAAGTAGATAAATTAAGAGGAAAAAATGAGTTCTTTTCTTCTGAGGGCACTTTCTGATTTTCAAAATTTAATCGAAAATTTTTAGGAAATAAAAGCATACAAGTTTTCTTCCTCTAATTTTTCTTTTTCACCTACCAGTCCTTATCAACCATAGTAAGCTGAACCAATTCCCAATGGAGCAGGATAACCAGTATGATCTGGAACCTGAGGACCACCGGGCCCTTGGTATGGCTACCAATAAGAAGGCACAAGGGCAGTAGTTGTCTAAGTGAGTTATACTTGGATAGAAATAGCAAAAAGCAAAGAGAGGAAACGATCCAAAAGCTTACGATTAGGTGATCAAGAAGGTATCAAAATAAGAAATTTCTGCTTTACAAAGAAAGAAGGCGAGAGAGTTCTTAGGAAGGCAGGTATATTTTAAGGTGGGTTTTGTAATAAGATCAAAATACAAGTTACCTCGACATGAAGTCTCTGAACTCTCCATGGAATCTAACTTCAGAGCATCAAACACCTCAAAATCAGACTTTTTGACATGTATCAGGTTGTTAATAGTACCAAGCTGGCTGGTAACAACAGGCTGAAAAAGAAAAATGAAAAGTGCAATGAAGTCCCTTTCCAGAATTACCTCCTTTTTGCTGAAAACACTCACGCCTGATCTTTGTCTTTCACCAAGAAATGGACACTCAACAAGAGTTGGGCCAGATCAACAATCCGCAACTGCACAACCTCCTAACAAGAATACCACAGCACAAACTCCAGCATGCCTCACTTAGAGCTGTTTCTTTCCTTCAGTTCTGACAACAACATATGTAAGATATGACAGGAGTGAATTTCACTTACCACTTATTAAGCACCTACTCCAATGAGTGAAGGCACACCTAGTGTGTCTAAGTGTTGGGCAGCAAAAGGAATTAAAGGTAAATAAGTCGTATTCCTTGCCCCCTAAGAACTCATGGTCTATTAGGGGAAATGGTATATTCACAAACAGCTATAAAAACAATAATGCATTCAATCTGATTCAGTGCATCATGTCCACTACACACAAGGCACATAGCTTGTGTTGAGAGAAAATTTCTTTTAAATTTTTCACAAAGTTCTTTTCTTATGACTCTATATCATTATCCTAAGAGGAAAGTGAGACTTACGGAAATTAGATGTCTTGCCTATAATCACAGAGCTAATAAATATCAGCATCAGGGAACAAAAACAAGTCTTCTGACTCAGTTCTACTGGAGTCTCCTCACTGTGCTAAAAAGGGATAATGTGATTAGTATAAAATGGATGGACATTGTCCTGAATACACAGGTCAGAGATGTGAGAAAGCACTTCCTGCAAGGGGAATCAAGGAAAGTTTCATCGAAAAAACAGCATTTGAGCTAAACTTTGAAGGAGGCAAGGGATTTTAACAGCTGGAAATGTGGGAAAAGGAGAAAGAGCCTTCCAAGAACAGGACACCTTTTGAGCCAAGTTAGAAAAGGCAGGGCATGTTTGGAACTATTGGTAAATAGTACAGTTTGGTTATAGTATAAACTATACAAGGAAGAGAAGCATGACAAGAGGCTGCAAAAACAGATCAAAGAGGGCCTTGAACACCAGGATAGATTTGGACTTTATTCAATACCAAGGCAATTAATAAGCATGTTTGGTTTTGTTTTTGTTTTCCTTTTTTAATGGAAGATAACTGAATAGGAGATGTGATTAGTCTTCCTAGTAGATAACACATCTTATTTGGCAGTGCTGTGTAGGATGGATTGGAAGGCTGGTACACCAAAGATGATGACATCAGTTAGTAAACTATTCTAACAGTTTTAAGTGAAAGGTGATGAGGGCCTGGCCAGGATGAGAGTAACACAATTCCAACAGTTCACTTACCTCTGATGGATCATGGACCCACTGGCCATCCACGAAAAACTTGTACTGGTGCTCACCCTCGGGGAGGTCCAAAATGGCAACAAAATCATTGTGGCTACAAGGAAATGGAGAATAAGAAGAAACTGAGACTCTATTATTGGGTTCCCACGGTTCAGTTGCCATAATTAAATCTGGAGCCGAGTTCTGTCCCTCCTCAAATCTTCCTTAAATGCTCTGTCCTTCTGCCCTTGCATTTTGCTTCAATAATTTAAGGATCTGTGATTTATTTTAGCATAGATACTCCCTTCACTGACACAGAATGAAGACCTTCTGTGACTCAAGAGAGGTTCTTCAAGAGTCCAGCAGGGGCTGAACAATCCATGACTATGCAGCCCATCATCGGGTAACAAAGATCCCTCCATACCTTCTAGCTTTAACGCACGGTCTTCTTGGGGCAGGTGCTGTCATTTTTCATCTCTGCATCCCCAATTGTCTTACAGAGTTGCCATTTAATAACTTATTGGAATGGCATGTTATATTGACATAAGGGCTATTTACATATATTTACATATAGCTGTACTTAACACAGGAAAAAATCCCTTATAGTGTGGAGTAGAGGAAACAGCACTGGACTGGTGCTAAGAGCACCAACGACATGAGGTCCCTTCTCCTCCACTCTATTATAACCATGCAATATTTACATGAATAATTGTCACCTATTTCTAATAAATTCTACGCCAAACCTAATATATATAGAGAGAGGGTCAAAAAGGCTTTGTTCCATGAAGCAATTTATTTTTAGTTAGCCATGCCAAGTCAGTCCACACAAAGTGATCCTCCAGTCTGAGACTGGGAAGAAATTAGGTGGTTTTAAGAATATAAGCCCTGGGTAGAAATAACTGAGAGCCGCCTTTTAATATTTTTTCAGTTTCTTCCCTAGAGTACTGTCTGACCTCCAAGGACCGTGTGGATAAAAAGCTCATGATGAAAGAACTTCCACTTTTGGAGGAAGAAATGATGTCTAAAAATGCTGCCTAGGATCAAAGAATCATCCATTTTAGACCCAGAAAGACCTTAGAGACTGTCTACATTACAGAGCTCAAGCAGAGTGACTTGCTCAAGGGCACTCACTGAATCTGAGTAACCACTTAAAATGTCTGCTTGGATGATGCCAACTCCTCAGTAATAGATGAAACCCCCAGGGAGAAAATGAAATCTACTCTACGATGCCATTTCTAGAAGTGCACGGTGGCAAAAAACTGGGACTCCTTCTACTTGGCTTTGAAAGTCCAGCCCTGCCATTTACTCTCTGTATGAGCTTCTCTAGGTCTCGGTTTCTATGGCTGTAAAATAAGGGGGTTGGATTAAATGACCCCTAAGGTCCTTTTCTAGCACTAACTCTACATATGAGCTTATGAAAATATGTTCTCCCCAACACATTTATCCTCTTCATAACATATTTACTAGTGCTTTACAGTTTAAAAAGAACCTTTGCCAACAATATCTTATTTCATATTTACAAATACCTGGTGGGGTAGGTGAGGTAGGTATCATCATCTCCATTTTACAGATGAGGACACTTAAGCTTAAGAGGAGACATATGTCTTAGCCCAAGCTCTACCCTCTAGTGAGAAGTGCTGTCAGAACTCAAACTAATGCTCCATCTAGTACTCTTTCTACTATAACATATTCTCTCTCTCTCTCAACCCTCCCTACCCCCCTAAAAAACCCCCACTACTATACTGACACCTTATAAGACTTGGGGTAGTATATCATTCTGAATGACATGAAGCCACCATCACAGAAGCAAAGAATTTCAGAGCTGGGGGGAACCTCAGTGTCCCCAAAAGAAAGACCACTCCAACATATGGGACAAGAGGGCATCCAGCCTCTGCCTGAAGACCTTCCATGGGGGATGATCCCCCACTTCCCCAGGTAGGCCATGTCACTTTGGGCAACTCTCATGGCTAAAAGGCATTTCCTGACATCAAGTCTTAATTTATTCTTTTTCCACCCATTCTTGTTTGCTGCCTTTTGGGGCCATCCACAACAAGTCTCATCTCTCTTCCACATGACAGCCTGCCAAGGACTTTAGGACAACGCTCATATCCCCTTGAGGTTTTCAGCCTAACTGTCTCTTCCTAGACTCCATCAAAAGGGGTTTAGTTACCAAAAGTATACGATGGGACTTCATCTGTGGTCTCAAAGTCTAAGATTCTTTGGTGCATCAATGTTATAAATAACAGTCCAGGTACCGTATGGCAGGAAAAGACTGGCCACAGGGCTAGACGCTTTATGGATGATCCTTAGGAGGTATAGCTGTAATTCTGTTATTCCTCTTGGGAAGAGGGGATATTCCCAGTTTGAGAACCTAGGGATCCACTACAAATACCTATCTTTACCTCTTAATGAGTGGGATTTTGGCACTCCAGTTGTTGAAGGATCCAGAGATGAAGACTTCCTTGCCTCCCTCAGACCATCGGATGACTGTGGGACGGGCCTGCTGCATGGGTTTGACAGAGTCCTCCAAATCTTGCTGCCAGGACACAAACTCTTTGTCCCCAGGGAACTGCAAGAAAAAATACCCAGGTCATCCCTGGAATCAAGTAGAGCACAAGTGCTCAGAAAGGAGGCCGACTGCTGCCCACACTGAGGGGCTGGGCTTGCCTTAGACATGATCATCTCTATAACATGCTTTGAATAATCAACTACTACTGAATTTTGGATGTACCACAAAAAGATACACCAGAAAAAGTGGGTTGGAGTAGCTAAAGTTCAAGGGTTACCAAACCTCAGCCTAATAAACAGACCACCACTAGTAGAAATTTCCTTAGTCAAGTACAGACTAGCTTAGAATATAGCATATGAACACTGGGTTTTCCTTCTGATACTATCGACGACTGCAGGCAAGTCATTCTACCTTTTCGGAGCGGCTGCCTCTCCATAAAATGAGCTCCATAAATCAGGATGAAGGATGCTGTAAGTACTGTGAGTTTCTCTGCTTTACTTATGAGGCTCTGTTGCTATCTTTAACATTTACCAAGTGACACTATACAACTAGAAGATGGTGGGATTTTTTTTTAAAACCACTATTAAGTCAGTCATGCATTTGATAGGGAAATAGATAACTTCCAGTTTTTAATTGTAATAGGTCAACAAATAATTCACGAATCACACTTGATTAGTAGTTTTCAATAACAGAAAGGGAATCAGGCATATTATGAAGAATTATCAAAGTCAATGATCAATTTTTCACAAATTTGGAGGGAGGTATATAAAACCTCACTTACCCTGCTCAATCTGCTCTAAGTTAATTAATTTAAAAATGTATGGGTGGAAGGCTCTAGAGACTTAGAGAAGAGGAGCAGTGATGATGCCAGAACAGCTCCCTTTAAGTAAGGCAGTGCCAAACTCCCCTGATGTTTACAGAATACCAGAAGAGTTACTCACTTGGCTTCTTCCACTACTGTCCTCTACCCAGCCTCAGATAACCAGAGTGAGAAGACAAATAGAATCTTCAAAGCTTTGTTAAGTTAAAAAGAAAACGAAAATCTGGTGGTAACAACTACAACCCCCCCCAAAATAACCACTATAATTTCTTTTCATCTAGCATTTTCTTTCCAACAGCTGAAGTGATTCTCTGAATTTCTCAAAGCTTCTCCAGAAGACAATTTATGTAAAGAGATAAAGCACAAAGAAAGCAAAGTTAGAATATTATACATACCTATAATGACTATATTCTAAAAATGACACCAATGCCTCATAGGCACACAACATTAAAAAGAGAAAATAAGATGTTATCAGAACTTCAAGTTTAAATAGTGTTTCTTATTATCAAAATGTAAATAGTTCAGCATTTATCCTATTATTTAGAATTTTATTTCTCATTCTACTTGCTCGTTTTTGTTGAGACTATAACTAAATTTGTAATAAAATACCGTATAAGGCACATGGATAGCAAACACTGGAAAAGAGTCAATATCATTTCCCCAATTTATACATTGAGTCAGCTGGAAAACAAAAACCAAAAACCCTAATCTTTCAGACTCCAGCAGTTCCCTCTCAGATGGGGTCACACAGCACTCAATGCCACACAGATATCAACACCAGCTGCTTCTGGGAGATGTCCTTCTACCAGTACAGATTCCAACCCTGGAGTATTAAGTTCCATGGAGTTGTCCAGAGCGGAGAGGGATACAGTTAGCTAGTATCTGGGGTTGGATTTGAATCCAGATCTCCCTGGCACCGTGCTCAGCACTCTATCAACTACAATATGTTGCCTCTTAAAAAAAAAAAAGATATCTCAGGCAAACAACCCAAAACAACCATCAAGACAAAATGAATTTTTAAAAATCCTGCTTTATTCTCTACCTGTAAGAGGGCTAAGAGTTAAGGCCAGTTCAGACCCAAAGAGCCTCCAGAGACCTGAAGCCCAGGGCTCCTCTTAACTCTGTGTGTGTGTGTGTGTGTGTCTGTGTGTGTGTGTGTGTGTGTGTGTGTGTGTGATCCCTTTAGTAATCTGGTGAAGTCTATGGATCCTTTATCAGAATAATGTTGTTACATAAATAAAATACACAGAATCATAAAGGAAACCAATTATATTGAAAGATGTTGTTTAGTCTTTCAGTCTTGTCTATGACCCCATTTTCTTGGCAAAGATACTGGAGTGGTTTCCATTTCCTTCTCCAGCTCATTTTACAGATGAGAAAACTGAGGCAAACAGGGTTAAGTGACTTGCCCAGGATCACACAGCTAGTAAGTGTCTGAGACTGGATTTGCATTCAGGGCCTTCTGATTCTGGGGCTGGCATTCCATTCACATAGGTACCAAACATTTTTTAAAAACCAAGTTCACAGAATCTAAGCTAAGAATCCTTGCTCTGAAATGCTAAATTGCAAAGCACGTGGTGACCTGCATGGGTGGGAGAAGCTCTGCCATCCGAGAGCTCACCTTGTCAATGAGATCCCAGGTCCAGGCTCTACCCGTATTCCTACAAGCACCAAAAAGGTAACAGAGGAAAAAGACACGATCCAAGAGGCTCAAATTCAGGGGCAGTGACCCCGGTCTTTGTTCAGGATGTCGGGCACCACACTGACAATCTGGCGAATGGGGAAAGGCTACTTTTTTCCATACCTTGAAATCAGGGTCTGTTTTTGTCTAACCTAAATGGCATACAACTGTTAGAAACTGGGGGAATGCCTTGGCCTGGACAGTGACCATCTCTGGAGAGCCTGTTCTTCCTAGTATGGTAAATAAGAGGAAGGGGATTAAACTCTGAGCCATCATTCTAGGAAATGGGAATCTAGGGAAAGGATCATAGAGGCTTCTCCATGATTTAATCAAGAAAGCAGCTTAGCTGATATGAGGAAGAGGGAAAAGATAAAATACCAGGATATGTTTCTACTATCATTTATCTCCACCTCCCAAACTGAAATCCTTTTTTCAACCATGTACTGATAAAGTAAACAAACTGCAGAAATAAGACATGCTGTGTCATCAGCGGATTAAATTACAAACTTGGCTAGGCAGGAAGAGAAGTATTAGGCACACCCCTGCCTCCTCAGAAAAGACCCAAATACTATCTCTCATTTTATTTTTAATTCATCAAGTTAGGATACATGAGTAATTCCAGAACTCATTATTGGCTTAATCTAGTTCCCACATAAAATTTCTCAATATTATCAAAGCTCCATTCCCTTCTAAATCTAAAGTTAAGGTCATTCTAAATTTCCCTAGGTGGCTTCCTTTAGGAATTCTGGAAACACCCCCAAATGCCTAGGAATCCTTGGATCTGAGACATTTTGAGATACTACTGAAATGAGGGGGAAAAATCTATTTAGTTCAAGAATGTGCTGCATAAGCCTCACACTATCTTTAAAACTGGGGAGGAAGCCCCAAACACAGGTAGTGTCTCCCTCCCCTCCTGTTCTTACACCCAAAGTAACCAGTTTGGGAGCAACTCACCTCTTCAATCACTATACTTTTAAAACATAAACAAGACTAGGTAAATCAACCATCTCTTGTTCTCATAAACTGCTCTGCAGTTAAATCTAGACAAATAAAAGAGTGAGGACACCAGTGAAAAAAGAACTAGAATAAAATAGAGACAAATTTGTAAAACCAAACAAGGCAGTGGATATCCAAAACCCAGGTGCAGTCAGAGAAGCCACAGTAGGAAAGTGTCAGGCAGTGGTAGCTGATAAGATTAGAACTTTAGGGCCAGAAGGGGCCTCAGAGGGCATGGAGTCCACACGACCCAGGCACAGAGACTTGCCCAAGGTCACACAGCTTGTGTCTGAGACAGAATTTGAGCCCATTCCCTGACTCCAAGCCGAGGCTACCTCTAGCCATTGTCAACTCAGCACACTTCCCCCTTTTTTCCTCAACACAAGCCGCACTTAGGGGGTTTGAGATCCATTAGGACAGCCTGAGTCACAAGCCCAATCCAAGCCATTTTAGCAATGTCTCCCACAGACTAAAACCCTGGAAATGACCAGGACCCAACAGCAGAGACCCTTCTTTTGGGTGCTTCTGCTCCCAAATAGGGAGAGCCCACAGAGCAGGCAGGAGGAGCCCCACCTAGAAAAACAACAAAACCAATATATCACATTTAATTTAATCATTCAAAAAGCCTTAAATTAAATATCTACTAGAAGTGAAAGGGGCATCTAGCCCAAGCCCGGGTAGAGAAGCCCCTAAACAACAAACATCCCAGACCTTCATTCCTCTCCAGACCATCCTCCTGACCCTCCCAGATTTCCTCCTCAGTTAGCACATAGCACAATTAACACTTGTTGACTTGACCAGACAAGTGGCCAAATACACTGTGGCTGAGGACCTAGTAAAGGAAAATCCACTACCTCGAAAAGCCAGGGAACCCATTTTTGGATAGCTCTCCCGGTTAAATGATTTGTAATCTCCTTCCCTGTAACTGCCACCCACGATTCTCAGCTTGTTGTCCTGGGGCCAAGCAGCACAGATCTAATCCTTTTTTCCATATGACTGCCTGTGGGAATACCTGAAAGCAGCTATCATATCTCCACTAAAGTTTTCTCTTCAGACTAAAACATCCTCCCCTTCCTCAACTAATTCTCATACTGTATGATCTTCAGGGCCTGCCTAAAGTCCTTCTGGACATTCTCCAGTTTCCTAAGATCATATATTTAGAGCTGGGAGGGATCTTAAAGGTTATCAAGTCCAACCCCCTGGTTTTAAAGATGAGGAAACTGACGCACAGAGGAATCAAGTGAATTATTTGCCCGGGGTCACACACCCAGGTTTACCTGGCTCCAAGTCCAGAACCCTTTCCACTACACCACACTGTCTTATCAATGGCTTTCCTCTCAGA
Organism: Phascolarctos cinereus; assembly: GCF_003287225.1. Lineage (NCBI taxonomy): Eukaryota > Metazoa > Chordata > Mammalia > Diprotodontia > Phascolarctidae > Phascolarctos > Phascolarctos cinereus. The sequence continues at coordinate 46,666,390 of NW_027555958.1, read as the reverse complement.
ACTGAATACAACATTCCAATAATCCTACACAATCAATCAATCAATCTGTCTCTCTCCACACTATGACTGCATTATATTCTTAGGTTGTGTAGCACTGTTCTCATATTAAGCTTGTGGTCCAACAAAATCCTCTGATCTTTTGAGATAAAAAAAGTCAATGCTCTCCCCAAATCTCCTACTTGTGAAGTCAAGTAACCCTTATATCTGATCTTCCTAATCTGAGACCCTAGCCCCCCTCTCCCCACCCCCGTGGATTTCAGAGGATCTGTAAACTTGTATGGGGCGGGGAGGAGGGGAAGAAATGACATTTTTATTTTCACTAACCTCTAACTGAAATTTGGCATTTCCTTCAGTCATTTAAAAACATTATTTTCATGCATGAGGTCCATAGACTAAGTTGCTTAGCAAAGGGGTACATGACACACACAAAGTGAAGAACCCCTGATTTAGACAGACAGTTCTAAATGATGCACAGTTTTTCCTTGTAATCCTCCCAGTCACCCACTCTCAAATCATCCCTAGCTCGTCATTTCCACTCACCCCACACATCCATCCAATCTATAGCCAAACCTCCTTGTTTCTACCTTAGCAACACCTCTGCTATACATGCCCTTCTCTCTTTCAACAGTCATCAACTCATGCTTGGACTATTTCAACAACCTGCTGTCTGCTCTACTACTTCTCCCCTATCTACAGCCAAAGGCCACCTTCCTATAGTCCTCCCCTACTCAATAAAATACTCTGCTTCTCACCATAAGGAAAGAATCCAACAAGGAGAACAATTAAAAAAAAAACCTGAATGCTCTCTATTACTTCCAGGAGATAGATATAGATATAGATATATATAAATATATAGATATATAAATATATAGATAGATATAGACAGATATATAAATATATATATACACATACACACATACATATCTATATGTATATACATATATACACGTATGTGTATATGTCTATACATAAACACACACACATATGTGATACGTATGTAGTAGGTATATACTTCTGTCTGGCTTTTAGACCCCTTCATAGCCTAGCCCTCCCCACCCCTCCAGTCTTCTCACTCTTTACTCCCTTCCACCCATTCTATGATCTAGTGACACTAGCCTCCTTGCTCTTCCTCGAACATGACACTCCCATCTTCCGACTCTGCTGTCCCTACAGGTGTTTCACCACCTGGCTTTCTTCAAGATTCAGGTCAAATCCTACCTTTTGCAAAGTCTTTCCCTTCCCCCCGCCCCGCCCCTCCTCTGACAAGACCTCCCATCCATTCACTTTACATCTCAGGTCAGTACGCAGTGAGGGTGTGCATGTTCTTTTCCATTACAATAGACGTTCCCCGAGGGCAAGGCCTGCTCCTGCCTTCCCGGGTGGCCCTTCCCTGCGCTTGGCTTCAGACCGCGGGCTGAGCTGACCTCATCTGCCCCCTGCACCGGCCACCCATTCACGCCGGCCAGGTCTTGCTCAAAACCATTTTCCACCCGTGACAGCTCTGCGGACCCTTGAAGACGGCTCCCACGGAAGCCTGGGCGGATCCCGAGGCCAGGCACACGCCGGGAGAGCAGCGCGCCCAGGCGCACTCCTGCAATGACCAGCCTGGACACTGACCGACCCCCGAGGCCAGCTCGGAGCCGGGCCGGACCGCGGAGGGGAGGGGGCGCGGGGAGCCTGCCCCCCGCCGCGCGCTGCGCACCTTGGAATCGGGCACGCTGAAGACGCTCGGGTCGTCCGTGCTGCCCACCATGATCTTGTGAGGGTGCTCTTTGCCGTGCGCCTGCCCGCCGGCGCCATCGCCGCGGTGGGACTTGGAGCCGTGGCGCTCCCCGGGCACCCGATCGCTCGTGGTGTTACCCATGGCGGCTCGGGGGGTCCTCAGCGGGGGGGTTGCGTTTGTCCTCCCGCCGCCGCCCCTCTCCGGGCCTCCTCAGGGCACCACCCCCTCCTTCTCCGGGGAAGACGGCGAGCGGGAGCCCGGGATCCCCTGCCTTCCTCCGACTGCTCTCCGGGAATGCCCCGGGACGGCCACCCCCCACCGAAGAAGCCGCCCCATTCGCCTCAGTAGCGGAGCGCCCTCCTCCGGGGAGAGGGAGGGGCGGGGAGGCGGCCGCGCATGCGCAGAGCTGGTTGCTCTGGCGCCTGGGGGGGGCTCAATAAAGTTATTGAAACGGAAGGGCCGGTGGTTCGCGTTTCCTCCTAAAATGGCGAAGAAGCCGCCGGGGGCCTTCCCCGCCCTCCCCGCCCCTCTAGGCGCGAGGGCGTCTTCTCGTTGGTACTGGAGGCGGCTCGGTGGGCGTGGTCCGGGCGGAGCCCCGCGGAAGCCAGGGGCGGCCTCTCTGCTCCGGAGCCTCGCAGTCTGAGTGTGGAGCCAGGCGAGATGGTAGCGTCCCGTTCTATCCACTGAGAACTGAGAACTGTGTCTCGGACACATAACATTTACTAGCTGTGTGACCCTGGGCAAGTCATTAACCCCATTGCCTAACAAAAAAAGAAAAAAGAAAAAAAAGAGAAGTTAAATAAATCAAATGTAAATTAATTCCCACACAGAGAATGAAAGAATCCAGAAAATGCCTTAGTCAACAATACTTGCTTTATTTGCCAGAGACAGAGAAATGTCTGTCAAAGACAATACCAGGCTAGAATATGAACTGTGTGGAAATGCTATAAAGAAGAATTATAGATAACTATTAGGAATATAATCCTATAAAGCAATGAAAAGCAAGAGAGGGTCAAAGCGGTTAAAATAAAGCTTGGCAAGATATCTAACTACACAAAGTCATCCCGGTGATATTCAAGGATGTAGAAGAACACAAATAGAAAAATGGGAACTATTTACAAAAAAAATCATTTCCACACACTTCTCTAAGCCTCCTAGAATCACCATATTTCAACCCTACAATCGTAGTCCCTGACATAGAAATGGCACTAAAGAAATAGCAGTGGGATTTGACCAAGGAAATAAAGAAATCTGTTCTGGAGATTATACAATTCTGAAGACATTAAGGGACTAACATACAAAATATCTGCAGGAGGAAAAGATACGAAAGGTGTGGAAAAAATTGTTGACGGAGAGAACATCAGTGACCACTAACCCCTGTAGCTTCTCTCCTATCTATATTAAATTTTTATAAAATCATCTGCATTAATTGAAGGTATCCTTGATGGTGATATTAACAGGGAATAAGCAGGCTTTCTAAAGCAATATTCAACAATTTACATAATTGACACCGATGTCAAAATTGACTGAAAGATGTAGGATGTAAAATCCCATTGTTTGAGGCAATTAGGTGGCTCAGCAGATAGAGCTCTGGATCTGGAGTCAGGAAAACCTGAATTCAAATCCACCCTCAGATACCAACATCTGTCTGCTTCAGCTTCCTTATCTGTAAAATGGGGATAATAATAGCACCTACATCCCAAGATTGTTAGGATTGGATGAGATACTATTTGTAAACCACTTTGCAAACCTTAAAACACTATATAAATGCTAACTATAGTTATTATTGCGGATTATGAAAAGCATTTGGTTTAATCAAGCAATGGGCCCTTTTTACGAGGTGTTTCCCATCTGTCTGTTAAGATCTTTCAGGATTTGTTGGAAGAGGTAACAACAGAAATTACCCTGGTGGGTGACCCTTTGATAATAAGCGTCAGGTGAGGCATCAAGCAGAGATGTTTGCTCTCCAAAAGTATTTGCTGTTGTAATGGAGAGCTAGCAAGGGTCCACGCTAAGGAGAGTGAAGACCTCCAGATGCTCCTATTTGTAGATGATATCATCAAATCCCAAAACATTGCAAAGCCTCCTGAGAGATTTTTAATCACTCAAAGAAATTTAACTTGTCTGTCCACACAGGGAAGACCAAATGGATGAAAATGTTTATTGTGTAGTTTCAACATGCATCTGAATGAACAGCCTATAGATCTTTCCAACAGTATACACACACACACCCCAAATGGTACAAATGGGACACTAATTTAGGCCAGAGTTGAAAAGGAGAGCAGGCTGGATTGCTTTCCAGAAACTATGAAACTCTTACTGACCCCAAGCTTTCTATGAGAGCTTTCCCCTCCTCCCCGCAACATGGGAGACTGGCCAACAAAATCCCAGTTCTTTGAACATGTGCAACATGATGTGCCTGATGTCAATCTACGTAAATAGTTGGTGAGCCTGTTTCTAGAAATGTATGAGGATAGTGCCTTTTCCCAGACCATGTGCAGGTATTTTTTTTTAAACACAAATGAACAGAGCTTTATCTTCCTGGCAGCATTCACTGAAAAGGAGGAAGTATTGTGAGCCTCTAAGGAAAAGTTGCACAGAGACAGGTACTGCTGCAGCTGGCCTGTCTCCCCACCCAGCCCCCATGGGAGCACAAATTCATTGCGCAGTGGGTTTTTATTTGTTTGTTTTTTGTCTTTTTTGTGTCTATTTCCTTATTTTAGATGAATAAGTATCAGAGATGGAATAGAACAGGTTGTGACCGAGGGAGCTTTAAGTGTTTGGAAGAACACCAGAGATCTAACATCTGGTTTCCATGTCTAGTAGAAGATACAGCCCCTCAGGGTTATTGATAGAATCCTGAAGGGAGAAGCAGTCATTGCTTTCTAGGGACCCAGCCTGCCTATTAGAGGGGAGTTAGGAGAGATAATCCAGACGGGGATGCTTCCCATATTTAATCCACACTTGTTATTTTATTGGTATAGAAAACTTCCGGTGAAGAAACTCTACAACTACAACAAAAACTTTAAATCTGAAGAGAAAATGGCCTACCCATTAGTAAATTTTTGTGCAAATTGTCTGTTGGTTTTTTTTTTTTTGGCTAGACAACGGGGTTAAGGGTCACACAGCTAGTAAGTGTTATGTGTCTGAGGCCGGATTTGAGCTCAGGTCCTCCTGACTGCAGGGCCAGTGCTCTATTCACTGTGCCACCTAGCTGCCCCCAGATTAGCTTTGATAAAGGACATTAAAGCCTGTAATCCAGAGTTGTAATTGCTGCAAGCCCAAGTGTTCCTTATACATGTACCTTCCTGCTATGTTTCAGTAAGCTTGTGTCCACTCCCCTTGCTCCATGGATACTTGTACACTGAATATAGAATGTACCCTCAGTTTACAGGAGGAGTATTATGTTATTCTAGCTTTGCCTTATGTTTAATAAGTGTTTCTGAGATAATTGAGCTCATTTTGGCTGATTTGTTAAATGGGAAGTGTACCAGTGGGGGCTCAGGAGCCCCAGTTATGAGTAGTGTAAGTCTAGCTCCTGCACCCTTCAGAGAGTGTTATTGCAGCATGCACACTCACTCTGGAATCCTTGGCCTGCCAGCATGAGGGCAGGTCGGATGATTGAACCAGCCCAGAGAGAAAAAAGAAGGGAACAGGAAAGGGGAGTGGGGAGGGGTCAGACACCACATATCCACTGCACTGCAAAAGGCGTGGAAAAACATCCGGAAGATAGAATTAATTATCCAGAGCAGAGCTATTGAAAAAAAAAGTCTGAGTTGCTGCGAAGAAAACACCTGTCATGTGACCCATATCCAGGTGAAGCTAGCATCAGGCTTTTGCCCAAACAATATACTTAAAGTTAGGCTGTCAGATGAAAGCAAGAGAGACCTGGTTACAGCAGGAAGAAGTGATAGCCTGAGGGAAGAAACAAACCACAAAAACACGGAACTAGAGAACCATGGCCACCTGGGGCAGTGGTCTCCAAAGTGGAGTGTGCACACCCTTCGGGGTACGAAAGAGGAGCCACCGATGGGCTGGAACAAAACAGAACTGCTGTCTCTGTTTTGTGTTATCTAAAGAAAGAAATTAAGCTTTACGACTATGAATGTATAGATTGAAACCAATGCCCTCATTAATCCCATATCACGGACAGTCATGTGCTGTATGTCATCGGTCAGCCGGATCAAAGACAGCTCCACAACACAGAAAGATTAGCACTGTAACAACCCTCTCTCGTTGTTTGCTTTCAGAGGACAGTTATGCATAGAAGTTTATGTGCCCGGTTAAGTGGATTTATGGAATATATTATCTAGCTTTAACTTTAACGAAGTCGGACGACTTGAAAAGATTCCTACTGAGAAATACTAAATGAAAGATAATGCTAATAAAGTGAGCCCCGAGCAAAAAGTGAATGGCGGGGTTTCTACTCCTAACTTGAGCCCATTAGCTATATAGGAAGCAAAAACAAAACAAAATAAAACAAAAACACAACAAAACAACCCCAATGATGGTGATATAATTAGACTTTTCTTTCCCCCCCTTTTTTTTGAGTCAATCAGGATAAGTGACTTGCCTAGGATCACACAGCTAGTAAGTGTCTGAGAATAGATTTGCACTCAGGTCTTCCCTTGTTGCTTAAAACAAAACTGTGTCATATATTAAAACTCTCATATAGGTACACTTACAAAACTAGGAAACAGAATTTTCTAACATGTTAAAAATCTTCCAACTAAAACATTTCACTGGATTTTAAACTGTTGTTTATTGTAAAAAATATATAATAATACACCACCTTCTGATTAGTTTACAAGAACAACTGATTGATATCAGAAGGAGGAATTTTTTTTTAGTAAGATTTGAACAAAAGCTTTTGCATCAATGGTTATTAGGATTGAGAAACACATATCGTTAGTAAACACAGCCAATGATGTACTTCTATTTGGATCTATGTCTTTTCATTGGACACCTTTTTTTCAGCAAGCATTGCAATAAATAAAACTTAGAAGCAAACCTTTGAGTTACTATGTCACAAAGTGTTAAAAAAAACTTTCAAAAATAATAAAACATATCCAATTATATTGTTTTCATTTATAAAATGACATTTTATGGTAAAAGTAAAAATAGTTTTTGTATTGGTAATAGATAAAATAAAAATAATTTTATAATAGTGTCTTTAACATCTTTATCTCATATTTTAAAAATTCTATTTTGATGTATGTTCTATAATTTGTACATAATATATTATCTCAGTAGTGTAGGCATAGAATTTATTTATTTTTATTTTTTTCCTTAATAGTATTTTTTCCAATTACACGTAAAGATAGTTTTCAACATTCATTTCTGTAAAATTTTGAGTTCCAAATTTTTCTCCCTCCTCCTCCCCAAGACAGCAAGGAATTTGATATAGATTATACATGTACAATCATATTTAAACATATTTCCACATTAGACATGTTTTGAAAGAAGAATCAGAACAAAAGGGAAAAACCATAAGAAAGAAAAAACAACACAAAAAGTGAAAATAGGTGTGCTTTGATCAGCATTCAGACTCCATAGTTCTTTCTCTGGATGTGGTTAGCATTTTCTACAATGAGTCTTTTGGAATTGTCTTAGATCATTGTATTGCTGAGCAGTCCTAAGTGTATCATAGTTAATCGTTGTACAATGTTGCTGTTGCTGTGTACAATGTTCTCCTAGTTCTGCTCACTTCACTCAGTGTCAGTTCATATAAGTCTTTCCAGGTTTTTCTGAAATCCACCTGCTTATCATTTCTTCTAGAACAATAATATTCCATTACATTCATATACCATTCATTCCCCAATTGATGGGTATCCCCTCAATTTCTAATTCTTTGCCACCACAAAAAGAGCTGCTATAATTATTTTTGTACATATGCTCCCTTTCCCTTTTTTGTGGTTTCTTTGGGACACAGGCCTAGAAGTGATACTGCTGTATCTAAAGGGTATACACAGTTTTATAGCCCTTTGGGCATAGTTCCAAATTGGTCTCCAGAATGATTGGATCAGTTCACAACTCCACCAATAATGCATTAGTATTCCAGTTTTCCCACATCTTCTCCAACAGTTATCATTTCTCCTTATCTGTCATATTAGCCAATCTGATAAGTGTGAGGTAGTACCTCAGAGTTGTTTTAGCAGGCATAGAATTTAAAAATAAATATACCTATATTGTGACTCTGTGCTGAACTTTGTTTTAGCAATGGAATGTGTGCTATTAGAAAAGTTTGGAGACACTGTCCTTGATACATTCAGATAAGGGCAACCAGTCCCTAAACACCTGAAGAAGCCTGGAGGGCATCATTGAATTCTAACACTAAGCTAACTAAAGATCCTAATGATGGTTCCAAGTCATTAAGAAAAGTGTAAATAATATTCAAAAATCAGGAAATGAGTTTGTACTTTCATAAACTATTTATTTAATATCTATTTGTGTACAGATCCTATGTGGGAAGTGGTAAAGAATTCAGAAAAGCCTTGATTCCTGCCTTCATAGAATTTATAATCTGTAAAGATTTTCTTTAGGAAGGCTTAAAATAATTCTTTTTTAAAGAATTGATACATTGTAAGATTATAGATCTGCAGCTGAAAGTACAGCGTCCAGCACATTGTAGGTATTTAAAACATTCTTGATGATTGATGACTGGAGGAGACCTCAGAAGTCATTTAGTCCAAACCGCCTTGCCCCATCCCCATTTTCAGGTAAGGAAACTGAGGCCCAGAAGGGAAAGTTTAAGGACTTGCTTAAGATAGTAAAGTATTAGAGTCAGGATTTGCCACCCTAAGTCCGTCTGTGTAACAAGGACATGAACCTATCACCAACCAGTGTGTCAGAGGTTCTCCTCTAGACTGACTCTCCTGGCTCCTCAGTTGAAAACCAGCAATTCACAACATTATAGAAGGAAATTTTATTGACAAAAAGGTGGTTGGGGGGGAGATAAACAAAGCTGAAAACTATGAATGCATAATGATTAGTTCCAAAGATTTAATTCACTCTTTATGGTTTTGAGAAGCTTTATGAATTTCCTGAGTCAATTAGAGTTGTAGATAGGATGGTGCCTCTCAAGTTGTGGTACCCAGGGGCTGGGTAGGGGCTCATAGCTCTCTGCTGCCTTCCAACTGTTCTAACATAGCTCTAGTCATGTGGTTCTCACTTTTACCATTAGCTACCCACAGGGTTCTCCAGGTAGCCCTTTTTCTCCTTTAGTTGTTCTTTTGCTCAAAAAGGTAAAAAAAACCCTCCTCTATGGAGTAGTCTTTCTTCCCTTAGGCATAGTCTTAGCTACTAAGGGGGTAAAAAAAAAAGAGTTTTGACAGGAAATATAAGTGCATCCATTGCTCTCGGCAGCCTCTGTTATATACCAGTATCCCCAGAAAGCAGGACTTAATTCATTATCCAGCTTTGAGAGAGTCAGTTATCAATTCTGTGTTCTGATATGATAACTACAAATCTTGATGCCTTTTCCCGCCTGACATTTGGGAGGAGCATCTCCCACCCAAGGAAACATTCCTGGATTATTTAGGAGCCAGCAAGGCAGCTCATTTTCTCCCTTGTCATCTCTCTTAAGGACCTGGGTGGGATTATTCTGATCATGCATAGCTATCAAAAGTCTTGGCCCATTCACCAGTCCTGCCTAGGGTGAGGTCTGTGTTTCTAGCAGTCCTCAGGCAGGCAAATCATCTGGTTCTCACCTTTGGTTTTCCCAAGCAATTCAATGGGAAAGAGGGAAGGGGAGGAGAGCTCAGCACCTGCAACATTTGCTATCCTAGGTAACAAATTGATAATCTCCGCAAATTATACCAGATATTGTTCCTACAGAGAGGCAGCTGTGGTGTCAAACTCAAATAAAGCTGAGGGACCACTTATCCATAAAGATCCCTGAGAGTCACATATAGAGTTGGTTTTAAAATGTAACATTACTACATTTTATTGGATTTTCGTGTATTTTGTTAAATCTTTCTCAATTACATTTTAATCTGGTTCAGACTGCACTTAGAGGTGCTGTAAGCCTGCTGAGGTCTCTGTGCTCTGCTCTGAGCAACCTTCCATGATCAGAAGGTACCATTCTGTATTGGTGGAAGGAGTTTTCTCATCTGAGAGTTCACCTTTCTTCTCATCTAAGCTTAGCACAGTGCCTGACACATAGTAGGACTTAAATGCTTATTTCCTGCCGAAACTCTATCCATACTAAATTCATACCAATGAAATCACAGGTGCACTCCCTATCCATGTCCTACTATTAATCATAAAAATAATAATGGCTAGAATTTGCATAGCACTTGAAGGTTTACAAGGGACTTTTACAAATGTCATCTCATTTTATCGTGTTCATACAAAAAACATTTGTCTACATATAAACATTATATAGTCTATGATATATGTATATATGATATAAAGAATATATGAAACAGAAATATTGTTTTAAATGTGACTTTGAGTGAATAAGTCATTTTGACTATTATACATATCCAAATTTACTATAAAGGACATATGAAGAAAGACGTTATCTGCATCCAGAGAAAGAACTGATAAGAACTATATATAGAATAATTTTACATATTTACATACATATATACACACACCTGTGTGTGTGTGTGTGTGTGTGTGTGTGTGTGTGTGTATACACACACATACCCATTTGGTGGGGGTGGGAAGAAAAAAAGAAAAAAGAAATTAACATGATAGCTTCATCATATATTTAAAAGGAATAGTAAGTTGTACATAATGGATTTTCAGTTTTATGTGAAATCATCTTTTTATTATAATATGCTATAAAAATGCTTGCCTTATTAAATTAAATTAATTAAATTAAAATTAAATTATAATAAATTAAAAATAAATAAATGTGAGGGGAGAGAGTATATGATGTTCATGCCTAGTACAGTCACATCTAGTAGATTTTGTACACACTCTCTTAGTTACCTACCATTCTCCACAGGCTGCAGTCTGCTCCAGGGCCAGGCATCACCTACTTGCTGCATCTGTGACATCTTCATTCATTCTCAGAGCACCATAGGCTGCCCATAGAATCCAAGCATAACTTGCTGCTGCTATGCCCTGTTTTTTAATTTATGGGGGAGAAGAGTTTTGACCACAGTCAGTCAGTCAATAAGCATTTATTAAGCCCTACTGTGTGCTAGGCTCTGTACTAAGCCAGGGATACAAAGAAAGGTAAAGGACCATCCCTGTCCTTGAGGAGCTCACATTCTAATGGGGCAGACAACATGCCAGCACAACCACAGATAAGCAAGCTCTATGCAGGCTAAATGTGAAACAATCGACTAGAATTAAGAGGGGGTGGGTGGGAAAGGCTTCCTGTAGAAGGTAGGATTTTAGCTGGAACTTGAAGGAAGACAGGAAGCCTGGAGGCAGAGATTAATAAGAGAGCATTCTGGAAATGGAGGACAGCCAATAACAATTCGTAGAGCTGAGAGATGAATTGTCTTGTTTGGGGAATGCAGTGACCAGTACACAAGCTGTGGAACCCAGAAGGCTATCAAGGTCTGTCTTTGGTAGAGAATCACATATTCACCATATTTATGTCACCAGGCAGGTAACATTCCTCCATCTGCCCGTTACTACTAAGTAGTTGTGGTGGTGATGAGGTAATAGCCCAGGAGGGGAGAGGAATGAGCATTTATTAAGTGCCTACTGTGTGCCAGGCACGGCACTAAATGCTTTACGATTATTATTTCATTTTATCCTTAAAACAGTTTTAACCCTGCAAGGTATTTGTCATTATTCCCAATTTATAGTTGAGGAAATAAAGGCAAACAGAAGTTAAATGACTTGCTCTGATGTAAGTGTCTGAGGCTGGATTTGAATTCAGGTCTTCCTAACTCTAGGTCCAATGCTCTATCCACTACCTTAGGGGAAGTATATGTGTGTGTGAATATACATATATCCACATACATACACATATACACATACGTACATGTATACACACATATGTGTGTGTGTAATATATATATATATATATATATATATATATATATATATATATATATATATATATATAATTTGAGGCTTGACAGGGGCTGCTCTTGGTTTAGTATCTTTCCTCAATTCAATTTAAAGAACATTTATTAAATTCATACCATGTACAAGTCTTGGGAACGCAGAGACAACAATGAGAAAATACTGAGGGGTTACAATACATACACAAGGAAATAAAACACATGCAAAGCAACATAAAGTTGTTGAAAGAGGGCCCAAAAGTCGCTCACTGGGAGGATCAGGAAAGGCCACCTCTGGGAAGGGTCACCTGAATGCTAAGAATTCTGTGAGGTTGAGAGGGGGAGCACATTCTAGATCTGGATAGGTAGGGAAGGAGGAATCCACTTGTGCTAAGGCCTGGCAGTGAGATGTCACGTGCAGAGAACAGGTAGCAGGTCAGTTTGTAACAGAGAGTATGTGAAGCGGAATAACATGAAATCAAACTGAAAAGGTAGTGGGGGCCAGACGGACAGGTTCATATGTGAGGCTGAGTATTCTGCATTTTATCCTTGAGGGAAAAGGCAACCAGAGTTTTTGAGTATGGCCAGATGGATGGAGACATTGTTAGATCTGCATCTGAAGACTAACGATTTGGAAGCCATGTGGAGAATACATTAGATAAGGCATAGGCTGGGGGCAAGGGGCAGGGAGGCTAATTGCAGGTTCTTGCCAGGATCCAGGTGAGAGATGATGAGGGCCTGAAACAGGGTGGAGGTTATGGTAGTGGAGAGGAGAAAAGAGAAAGGAGAAAGGTTGGTTAGGTGGAGATGAAGAGACTTAGCAACTGGGAGCTGAGGATGAGGGAAGAATCAGGAATAAAGACAGGGGCTGTTTCGTTTTTGTCTCTGTATTGCCAGCACCCAACATGGCACCTGGCACAGAGTAGGGATAGCAGATGGGGACTGGACCTGTGATTTCACTGATACAGGAAACTCTCTCTACCAATACAGGCTGGCACCTTCTCTGCAATCTATGGTCTTAGACACTTGCCCAGAGCATAGAGAGGTTTAAGTAACTTGCTTAAAGCCAATAGGAAGGAGTCAGAGGAAGGATTTGAACTCAGGTTCTTCAGGCTCCAAGGCTGGCTCTTTAACCGCCATGGACACTGAATAAATGCTTTATGAATTGTCAGTTCCAAGGTTGGGACTCTTTGTGATTGGAGAGAGGGTGGTGCTAGCAACAGAAATAGGGAATTTGGAGAGGGAAATGACTGACTTCCTGACAACAGCAGGAGCAACAGCATGTATTTTAAAAATACCTACTATGTGTAGGACACTGTGCTAAGTGATGGGTGGTGGGCGGGGGATATCAAGTTTAAAGAATATGTAGTCACCCATCCTCTCAGGGACCCATCAGAGTGCTGCTTCTCATCAGTCTGCTAGTTTGTGTTTTCTAGTGACAGTAAGATGATGTAGCAGGAGCATCACTCAGCTGGAATTCCTGACAATGAACCTGACAATGAATTCCATGACAAGGCAGGTGAGTCCTCTCAGGTATTCTGTGCTAAAGCTATGGCTGCCCTTGTGGGTGTTATTCAGCCCAGTCACAAATCCATGGGTAAGATCATTGAGAAGTTTTGCAATGTTGATAGAATTTTTCCAAAAATTTCGGACAGTAACCACTTAAACCCTCGACATGCCTTTATCTCATAATGGTTCTCTGGGTGTGACCAGTGCTTCTTCCTTGGCCTTCCCCCCCCCCCACTTCCACCATGGTCAGTACTTAACTCATTATTGAGATACTATGAGATACCACATATTTGAAGATGTTGGGCAAAACTGAAACTTCTCAGTGGATGGATAGCTTTAGACTAGTAGCCTCTGGTCTGCCTAATGCATTCAGAAGTCCCTCCTCCTGCTCTAACAATTTTTTTTCATCCAGGTAGACCAGCCCCTCTAAGAAGCTCATATTGCCAATCCCTTCTTTCCATGAGCTGTTGAAAAGTAGTCAGTGTCTGAGAAAACTTTTACTTGAACTCTTTGCTTAAATCAGAGGTTCTTAACCTGGGGTCCAAGGATCCCTAAGGGGTCTGTGGATAGATTTCAGGAGATCTATGAATCTGGATGGGAAAATAATTACAGCCTTATTTTCACCCACCTCTAACTGGAAATTTGCATTTCCTTCGATGGTGAATATAAGCAACAAAACATTATTCTGAGTATGGGTTCATAGGCTTTAATATGCTGTCAAAGGGGTGCATGATGTAAAAAAGGCTGACTTAAATAGGTAGAACTCTACTAGGTCAACATAGTCTTCTTGTCTTCCTCTGTCATGTGGTTCTGAAGGCTTTATCTCTAGAAGTTTAATATGGAAAATCACTGTATACTCAGCAAGCAAGCCAAGGCAAACAGGACTCCTGGCATAGTAACTGGTCCATCTCAGTACAAAGTATTATTCATTAACTCTATCATGACTCATTCATACTAAGGTCATGAACCTTTTCATCAACAGTATAATTTATTTTCCAGTCTTTCCTTACAACTGGAAAACTTTTCACTCACTTCTTGGACTATAGTTTAGAATTCAACACAGAGGTCTTTTCTTTAGCAAAGTCCACATCCCCCAAGAGGCAATTCAGGATTCTCAAGCAATCGTGTGCCATACCAGAATGAATGGCCTTCCATTTTGGGTATGAAACACATCAAATCCAGGCTGTCTGGAAATCCCTAGTTGGCTTAGCCTTTCTGCTTTTGGCACCTATGATTTACATAGTTATTGGCAATTCATATCTCTCCATTCCTTCTAGGAAATAGTATCTCCTAAATATAATGATCATTTCCTGGGGGGAATCCATTCAGGGTACAATTATAATATCTGCCTCTAGGCCCAAGGGCCTTTCTGTGCCATATGGAGATGCACAGTAAGCCATGCCTCACCCCTCTCTTTCAAAAATATTACAAAAGCATTTTTCACTGGGTCCTAGACCAAAGCCTCTGGGTCATTCAGAATGAGAAACATTATCAATTCTTTAACTTATCAATTCCTAAAAATAACCCAGAAACAAAAACCAAAAAAAAAACCACCAAACCTTTTTCCCCCTAGTCAGTCTTAATCACTTCCTTTGAGAAAATTGAATAAAAAGATCAGGAATTCTGTTCTCCAGGATGGTAGAACCAGGCCGATCATAAGCTTTCCAGTCTCCTTATGCCCTTCTCCCTCTCCATATACTCTGCAATCCAGTGACACTGTGGCCATACCCCACTCCTGGACTTCTTTCCCTCCTCATCTCTGCCTCCTGGCTTCAATCATTTTCTCTCATCATTAGGAAGCTATTCTTAACATTAAGCTTAAATGTGCTTCTTTATAATTTCCCTCCCCGTTATTCCTGGTTCTGCTTTCTGTGGCTTAACAGTCTCATCGATCTTCTGCACAAAATTCTTTTCAATACTTGAAGACAGTTACCATGTTCCTTTTGGGTCTTCTCTTCCACAGGCTAAATAGTCTCAATTCCTTTAACAGACTTTTATTTTACTTTATTTTACTTATTATTCAAGATCCTTCCCCACCCTGCTTATCATCCTCCACATAGTCTAGCTTGTCAGTATCCTTCAACTGCAGTGCTCAAACCGAATGCAGTGCTCTAGGGGTGGGTCCGACAAGGGCAAAGGCCAGAAGGACTGTCACTGCCTTGTTCTTGGACGCTTTTTTGCCCTCCCTATCAAATTACTGACTCATACTGAACCTGCAATCTATTGAACCTCCAAGATCATTTTCTGAAAAATTCTTGTTCAACCTTGCCTCCTGTACTTGTAAAATTTTGTTTTTGAGCTCAGGTATAAGACTTTACATTTATCCCTATCGAATCTTTACCTTGTTGCTCAGTCGTGTCTGACCTTTTGTGATCTTGTGGGCATACCAATGCTGTCAGTGGGGTTTTCTTGGCAAAGATACTGGAGTGGTTTGCCCTTTCCTTCTCCGGTGGATTAACAGTGGTTAAGTGACTTGCCCAGCGTCGCACAGTTAATAAGCGTCTGAGGCTAGGTTTGAACTCAGGTCTTTTTGACTCCAGGCCTAGTGCTCTAATTAACTGAACCACCTAGCTGCACCTTTGTCTTATTAGATCCAATTTATCAAGATTTCTGTGGATGCTGCCTCTGTCATCCATGTTAAGTATCCCTCCCAGCTTTGTATCATCTGTACCTCTGATGAACATTCATTTCATCTGTACCTTCATCCAAATCATTGATAAAAATAGTCAACAGGATGAATTCCTGGGGCACTCCACTGGAAACCTCCTGCCACAGTAAGAATAAACCAATGACAACTCTTGGAGTCTGGCAAATCAATCAGCTTTGAATTTTATTATTGTATTATTGGCTAGTTCATGTTGATAGTATTGACTCTTATATCCCTACTCAGGAAACCTAGGAAAATCTACGTGCGTGACTCTCCAGTATACTGAAACCAACTCCCCATTTGCAGTATTCAAGTCACAGCTTTGGGCAGCTAGGTAGCGCAGTGGATAGAGCATCAGGTTTGGAGTCAGTAAGACTCATCTTCCTGAATCCAAATCTGACCTCAGACACTTCTAAGCAATATATCTCTGGGCAAGTGACTTACCCTGGTGTGCCTCAGTTTCCTCATCTGTAAAATGAGCTGGAGAAGGAAATGGCAAACCATTTAAGTATCTCTGCCAAGAAAACCCCAAATGGGGTCAGGAAGAGTTGGACATAATTGAAAAACAACTGGACAACAGAGTTCCTAAAGTTACAGGTGAAAGTTTTATTGAAAAGAAAAAAGGGATGAGAAGGAAACCTGTGAATGAGCAACTATTGATTCCAAATGGCTATGTTAATCCTCACTCACTTATTATCCTGTATATGAAGGGTCTTCTACTAGATGGTTTTTGGTGTGACTCTCTGCTGCCCTCTCCTGTCCGTCTAGTGCTCCTTCTCATTTTTCTAATTGATAGGGTTCCTTTTGCAGCTAAGCTTTGCTCCCAGCCGGTATGGCTCTTGCTCAGTGGTGCAGTTGTCTATTGACCTACGAAGGCCAAAAAATGCTTTCTGAGGAGGTCAGAGGAAAGAATTCTCCTTGTCACTGGGGTTAGAAACTCCCAAGTTCTTTTTGTCCATCTGGAAATATTCCTTGCAGCTCTAACTATGCAGGGCCAGACCAGGGCCTTTCCCTCACTGGATCTGTTTTCGCTCCCACCTTCTTGCCCAGGGCCAGGGTTTGCCCTTGTCCTCCAGCTTCTGGAGAATTTCCGTCCCATCACAAATTTTAGGTTCAGATGGGGGCGGAGGTGTGCCGATCAATGTTTAATAACTGGCTTTCCCCCACCCCCAATGTACTTTATACACTTTTAAGTTCAATCAGCATTTCAAACATTTCCTCCATCACTTTCTTAGGTCTAGACAACCAAGGAAACAATAAACCAATTTGTAGCAACTTGGGATTTCTGAAGTGCAAATGCTCTCGCTGACAATTTAACAATCAACTTCTGCTCAAAGCCTGGCTCCACCCGTAGATGGGTGACTAAGTGTCTTTTTATTTTGTGACATCTAGTGTTGGTATCCCAGGATCATGGGACATTAGAAGTTGTGGGGAAACTGAGGCCTAGAGAAGGGATAAGACTTTCTTTTTTAAAAAGAAATAATTTTTATTAATTTATTTTTAGTTTTTAACATTCACTTCCATAAGCTTTTGAGTTTTAAATTTTCTCCCCCTCCTTTCCCACTTCCCTCCCCAAGATGGTGTGCAATCTGATGTAGGCTCTATATACACATTCCTATTAAACCTATTTTCACATTAGTCATGTTTTAAAGAAGAATTAGAACCAATAGGAGGAATCACAAGAAAGAAGAAAGAAAACAAAACAGAAGAAAAAAATAGCCAATAGTATGCTTCGATCTGCATTCAAACTCCATAGTTCTTTCTCTGGATGTGGATAGCATTTTCTATCATGAGACCTTTGGAGATGTCTTAGATCCTCGTATTGCTGAGAAGGGCTAAGTCTATCAAAGTTAGTCATCGCACAATGTGGCTGTTACTGTGTACAATGTTCTCCTGGTTTTGCTGACTTCACTCAGCATCAGTCCATACACATCTTTCCAGGTTTTTCTGAAGTCCACTTGCTCATCATTTCTTATAGCACAATAGTATTCTATTACCTTCATATACCACAACTTATTCAGCCATTCCCCGATTGTTGGGCATCCCCTCAATTTCCAATTCTTTGCCACCACAGAAAGTGCTGCTATAAATATTTTTGTACATGCAGGTCCTTTTCCCATTTGTATGATCTCTTTGGAATATAGCCCTAGAAGTGCTATTGCTGGGTCAAAGGGTATGCACAATTTTATAGACCTTTGGGCATAGTTCCAAATTGCTCTCCAAAATGGTTGGATCATTTTACAACTCCACCAACAACATATTAATGTTCCAATTTTCCCACATCTTCTCCAACATTTATCATTTTCTTGTTTTGTCATGTTGGCCAATCTGATAGGTGTGATGTGGTACCTCAGGGTTGTTTTGCTTTGCATTTCTCTAATCAGTAGTGATTTAGCACATTTTTTCATATGACTATAGATGGCTTTAGTTTCTTCATCTGAAAACTGCCAGTTCATATCCTTTGAGCATGCATCAATTGGGGAATGACTTGTATTCTTATAAATTTGACTTAGTTCTCTATATATTTTAGAAATGAGGTCCTTATCGGAGACACGTTGTAAAAATTCTTTCCCAGTTTTCTGCTGAAGGGAAGAGACTTTCCCAAGGTTATATAGGCAGTAAGTAGCGGAGCTTAGATTTGAACTCAAGTTCCTAAAAAACCATCACTCAGCCTCTTACCATACTAGTCCTGGCCTGTGTGTCTCTCTGATTTTGTGTCTTCTTGACAGCAGAACAGAAGATGTGGCTATAACTCCTAGCAAGGTTCAGGCACAGAGGTACACATACTCACAACCCAATGAACTTGCTTCATTTTCTGTATTCTCACTTAGGGGTTAACAAGCCTACTGGTTTCCACTGAGTCTCCTGGACCTCTGTCACCCTCTTGCTCCTGCTAGGAAGGACCTATTTGCTCAGACATCTTCCCCAGAAGACCTCCAGGCTTTTGCACAATGCCTCCAATCTTATACCAACCTCCATTCCTAGACTCCCTGTCAATGACAGCACCATCCTCCTGGGCTTCCTCCACTTCCCATCCTCTCAGCTGAGAATCTTGCTTTATATTTCACTGAAAAACTGAAACCACTTGCTGAGTTCCCTCTTCTCCTTCCCTCTTCATCTCACATAATTCAGATGCCTTCTACCAACTATCTCTTTCTTCACCCCTGTCTTACATGAGAAGGTGGCCCTTCTTGCCAGGCACACAAGCGATCCTATCTCATCCTATCTCATGTTGTCTAGTACATTGTTGCTCTTTCTATCATGCTCCCTCTTACTTATTTTCAGGTCTCCTTGTCTAATGGCTGCTTCCCTACTGCCTACAACCATGCTTATGTCTTCTCCATCCTCAGGAATTCCTCCCTTGATCTGTTCATCCCCTCTAGCTATTGTTCCATATCTCTCCCTTTTCATGGCTAAATTTCTTGAGAAGACTGTCTGCAATAGATGCCTCCACCTTCTTTCTTTTCAATCTTTTCATAACTCTCTGCAGTCATCATTCAACTGAAACCACGCTTTCCAGAGTTATTAAATCTAATATTGTTGCTGTTCAGTCGTTTTCAGTTGTGTCCGCCTCTTCATGATCTCTTTTTGGGGTTGGTAAAGATACTGGAGTGGTTTTCCATTTCCTTCTCCAACTCCTTTTACAGATGAGGAAACTGAGGCAAACAGGGTGAAGTGACTTGCCCAAGGTCACACAGCTAGGAAGTGTCTGAGGCCAGATTTGAACTCGTGAAGATGAGTCTTGCTGATTCTAAGCCCAGTGCTCTATCCACTGTACCAAGGGAGATATTAATTGTGTTCATGCCACAGAAGAGGACTTTGACTTGTTCTATTTTGGTCCCAGAGGTCAGAAGGACAAGGAGCTGTAGGTAGAGGTTGATAAAACAAAACAAAAACAAACAAAACCAGATTTTTGACTGGACCTAAGGAAGCACGCCCTAATAAAGAAAGTGTCCAAAGGAGGAGCAGGCTCCCTTGGGGACAAGGGGCTGCTTATCACTGAGGTCTTCAAGACAGGGGACATTGGACCAGTACTTGCAGGGGATATTGTAGTGTCGTGTGTTCAGGCAGGGGCCTAGGCTCTGAGGTATGGGCCATCTTTGAAGCCCTTTCCAACTCTGAGATTCAACGATAGTGTTTTTCTCATCATAGCGTTACCCTTTGTTATCTGTATATGTGGCATAGACCCCTTCTAGACTCTGAGGTCCATGATGGCAGTGATGGTATCTTAATTTAAATTGTGGACTTCCCTTCAGCTCCTGGCACCATGCTCTGTACCCAGTAGGTGCTTAACAAACATTTACTGAATAGGATTTCATAGATGAGAAGGGAAAGAGAAGAGAATAAGCACTTACATAGTGCCCTCCATGTGCCAGGCACTGTGCTAATGCTTTACAATTATTATGTCATTTGATAGTCACAATAACCTTGGGTGGGAGGTATTGTTATTATCCCCATTTACAGCTGAGGGAAGTGTGGCAAATAGGTTAAGTGACTTCCCCAGAGTCAGAAACTTGTAAGTGTGGGAGGACAAATCTGAACTCAGGTCTTCTTGATTCCAGGACCAGCACTCCATCCACTTGCGCTTCCTGTCTGCCTCCGTTCCTCAGTTCCACCCAGCTGTTAGAAGAGGTTTGTGATCGAGAGTTATTCACCATAGGGAACAAAAATACCAAACAAATTTCACTATGATTTATTTATACAGTTTGGATTAAAGGGGGAAAAAGACACAGATCAAATATCTAATGTATCTCATTCACAGAGGAAATTGTGCTGGTGTTATGACTCTAAGCCAATTCCAGAACAAAAACCCGGCACTTGCTTTTCAGCTTTAATCAAACATAATTGGGTAAACAACAAAGCCTCTACATGACTAAAGTAAGCCATATTGATCTGATGAACAGATAATATTAATATCCATTAGTCCTGCCATTACAAAACTATAAAAGTTCTATGATGAAAATACCTTGGTTGCCACCAAAGTTTTTTTAATTTATTTTTATTTATAGCTTGAAATGGGCAAGTTCTAAGAAGACTGTGGTCCCTTCCTCTCAGAAGAGAATGAGTTAATGGTTCCAGAAGAAACTTCTTTCCTTCAGAGCAGTGTTTCTCAAATTTTTTGGTCTCAGGACCCCACTTACCCTCTTAAAAATTATGGTCAGCCCTTCCCACTCCCCAAGAATTTTTATGTGGGAGATACATATGTGTATATATGTATATAGATACATACATATATTACATATTTCTAATTTCTAATGTAATAAATTTATAATATGGTAAATAGTAAGATATACACACATATATACATCTACATAAACATATTTGAGATCACATATAATATACATAAGTATATGTGTGTTTGTTTTGTTTTTCCATTGTTTCAATTGTGTCCAACTCTTCATGACACCATTTGGGGTTTTCTTGGCAAAGATACTGGAAAGGCTTGCCATTTTCTTCTCCAGCTCATTTTACAGATAAGGAAACTGAGGCAAACAGGGCAAAGTTGCCCAGGTTCATACAACTAGTAAGTATCATCTAAAGTCAGATCTGAAGTCTCTCTATTTCTCTCTGTGTCTCTGTCTCTCTCCATACACACATATACATGTAAATGCACACACATGCATATATGCACACACATGTATATGTACACATATGAATAAAATCTCAGTATTTACCATATTAGAAATTAAAACGTCTTGGTTTTATTAGGAAAATAATTTTGATCTCACAGACCCCCTGAAAGGATGTAGGGGCCTTCAAAGTTCCCCAAATCACACTTTCATACTTTGAGAACTGCTGCTTTGGAGAAAATCCTTAGAGGAGGAGCTCTGAATAGTGTTCCAAGCAGGAATAGTATTCTCTCCCTTAAGTGAAGATACCCACACTTTAGCACATGCTAATCAGGCTAATTTACTCACTAAAAGATAGCTCCAAAAATGTAGAACAAAGGTAAACAGAGCTAAGATACAATTTGTTTCCTAATTATATAAATCAGCCTAGAAAATTACACTAGGTAGGGGCAGCTAGGTAGTGCTGTGGATAGGGCACTGGCCCTGAAGTCAGGAGGACCTGAGTTCAAATCTGACCTCAGACCAAACACTTGACACTACTTACTAGCTGTGTGACCCTGGGTAAGTCACTTAACCCCAATTGCCTAAAAAAAAAACAAACCAAAGAAACAAATGAAAATTACACAAGGTAATTGAGAAAGGCTATCCCCAGATTATGAAGGACAGAAGAAAAGGCAAATCTTTAAAGGGCAGGCCAGCTCTGATTCCAAGAAGTTGTAACTCTGCCTTCCAGTAATCTCCAGAACAGCCACCTCTTCAGCATTTGCAAATAGTGTTGTTTGTTTCACCAGTCCAGGTTAAACTGATCCCAGGTATTACATGTTATTGCACAAGAGTTGTTGCAAAGAAAAAAATCAGCTCATGATGGGATGTGGAAGGAAATCCTTTCTTAAAGAAGGCTCATTGATCTGTGAAAGATCAGTTACCTCCTGAGGGAGGCAGAGAGAGCCCGGCTCAGTGATGAAAATTCTGCCTAATGATGGTGAATAAAAAGGAGTTAGGACCAGGACTCAAATCTGGGTCCCTCATTCATACCTCCCTTCTTTATTCTTGAGAATACATGGAACGTCTGGGTCGATGTCCTATGTGGTCTTCTCAAATGGGAGGGAAGTAAACAGAGATGTTGCATTCTCCTCTGCACTGGCTAATTCTAATGTCTTTCATGTTCATCCTGGTTAAATGAGACAATGCTATTAGCCTGAGCTGGCTCAAGCAACAGTTTGTCTCAATCATCTTTGTTAAGCCTGTCAGAAAGGGGCAAAAGGTCTGACTGTGATAGGTGGAAAATTTATCACAAAACCTCAGGGGCGTCAGCGTTGCTAGATGAATCTCTTATTTGGGTTTCAGCAAATTCCAGGACACAGATTGGCCCCTGTCAATTTTGTGGTCGCAGTTGATACCTGGGACAATTTGTTGTTGTTCAGTCATTTCCGATTCTTCATGACCCCCATCTGGGGTTTTCCTGGCAAAGATACTGGAGAGGTTTGCCATTTCTTTCTCCAGCTCATTTGACAAATGAGGAAACTGAGACAACCAGGGTGAAATGACTTGCCCAGGGTCACACAGCTGGTAAGTGTGTGACAGATTTGACCTCATGAAAATGAGTCTTCCTGACTCTAGGCCTGGTGTTCCATCCACCGTGCCACCTCACTGTCCTCTTGGACAGTTACTGACTGTATTATGGACAAATCACTTCAGCTGAGCTCCACTAATGATGTGACAATGTTGTCTCAGCCAAAGTGGGCATAGGGGCTCTGCCTCAGGGCTTTGGGTCAAACTCAGAATAGAGTGAGCAAAAAGAGAAAGGGAAATGAACCAACGAAAACGGGAAAGAGGAACAATAGCCAAAGGTTATGGAAGTGAGTGGAAGGAAAAGCCCTGAGCTGAAGAGGAGAGAGTAGTTGCACAAATTTCCCTTTTCGCATTCTGAAGGCACTTTTTGATCAAGCTACAGCGATGAGCTCCAGAGCTAAAAATAAGCTACGATAATGGAAATGAAGACTACAACCAGCATCCATTTGCCAACCACCATCATCATCGAGGAGCTGTGGCTATTTTCCCCCACCACCCTTGTTTTCATCGGCTTCTTGACACGGTCAATCACTGTGAGGATGGCCTCTCGGGCTCCATCCCACTTCCCCCGGCCCTGCAGACGATACTGGATCGGGGTACACGGTCCAAAGAACAAATGAAATGCCAGTTTGGGATCAGTGAAGATCAAGGGCAGCAGGTTGGGCTTCACTCCCACCAACTCAGCAAGGTCCTCCATATAATCCATGTAGTCCATCTGGATGGTGTGGCGGGGGCTCTCCACGTACCTGTGGGAAGGAAGACAGTCCAACCAGTCAATCAGCAGGTACCTACTGTGGGCTCAGCCCTGTACCTAGACTTGTGGGAGATACAGTAGGGATCCCACCCTCTAGGAGCTTACATCCTTGCTGGGGAGATCAAACAGACACACAGAAAACAGACAACAGGAGACGGCTGATAACTGAACACCACATGGTGCTATAGAGATTTAGAGAAAGGAGGGATGATGGGCTAAGGGCTTGCTTAAAAGTTGTTGGGAAAGGCTTCAGCTCTGTCCCAGGATTTCCCGCTGTAGCTTAAGCCCAGCATACCTACCCTCTATTCTCACTTTTCTCTGCCTGATTCCGAGATGTCTTTCAAGGCTCAGCTCAAATTCTGTCTGTCCTAGGAAGCATTGTCCCAGAGAGAAGCGGTTTCTCTGCTCTGAACTAACGATGCGTTTGTCCGTGTCTTGTTATTCATTTGTTCATTGTCTATCTCATATTAGTTATTGCTGTTTGATTATTCACATCAATCAGTCAGTAAGCATTGAGGCAGCTAGGGGGCTTGGAGTCAGGAAGACCTGAGTCCAGATTTGGCCTCAGACACTCACTAGCTGTGGGACCCTGGAGAAACTGCTTAATTGCTGTTTGCCTCAGTTTCCTCATCTGTGAAATGGGAATAATAACAGTACCTACCTCCCAGGGTTGTTGTGAGGATCACATGAGGTGATATTTGTAAAGCACTTAGTATAGTACCTGGCACATAGTAAACACTACATTGTTGGTGGTGGTATTTATTAAGCACCTACTATGTGCCAGGCATTGTGCTAAGTGTGAGGGATGCAAAGGCAAAACATAGTCCCTGTCCTCAGGGAGCTCAAAATCTAATGGGTGAGACAACATGCAAACAATAATGTACAAACAAACTATAGCTAGGGAAAATTGGAAATAATTGACAGAGGGAAGGCCACTAGAATTAAGAGGGGTTGAGGAAGGCTTCTTGTAGAAGGGTGGGTTTTAGCTGGGACTTGAAGAAAGTCAGAGAAGCCAGGAAGTAGAGATGAGTTGAGAGAGAGCATTCCAGGTATGAGGACAGCCAGGGAAGATGCCTGAAGCTGAGATGGAGTGCCTTACTTGAGCAACAGCCAGGAGGCCAGTGTCACTGGGCCAAAGAGTATGTGGGGGTGCATAAGGTGTAAGAAGACTAGAAAACGGGGGAGGGGAGAGCACCAGGTTATGAAGAGCTTGGAACACACGGGCTCCTATATTTGATCCTGCAGACCATAAGGAGCAGACCGTATTGAAGAGGGAAGTGATTAGTGCTTCAGAAAAATCACTGTAGTGACTGAAAGGAGAATGGTTTGGAGTAGGGAGAGACTTGAGGCAGCCACTCCCAGGCTACTGCAATAGTCCAGGGATGAGATGAGGAGGGCCTGCTCTGGAGGGGTGGCTGTGACAGAGGGGAGGAAGGAACATAGAAGAGAGATGGTATAAAGGTAAAATTGACAGGAGTTGGGGCGGCAGGATGGTGAGACATAGTGAGGAACTGAGGATGACGCCTGGGTTGTGAGCCTGGGGACCTGGGAGAATGGTGGTGTTAAAAGTAATAGAGAAGTTTGAAGTAGAGACAGTGTGCAGAGAAAGTAATGAGTTCAGTTTGGGACATGTTGAGTTTAAGATATCTAGAGGACATCTAATCTGAGATATCCAATAGGCAGCTACAGACAGAGTCAAGAGGACTGCCACCAATTCCCCTTTGGGCTAGATGAAAATACCTGTAAGTTACAGGTGGGAGTCCCTGCTGAATTAGACCTTCCAGCCTGCCCGCACTTTATGCCTGGCTTACCCTCATAAGCAGCTTGCCCACGTGAACGAGCAGCACTAGAGCTACTGAGGAAGGGGTTTGGAGATCTGTCTTTCTAGTCTCCGTTTTATCCCCTTCTAGTACCATACTCCTTACTGCCTCGGGCATTTCTACCTCAACAGAGCAATATTGTTGCAGGCAAAACATAACCACAATTACTTGCTTCATTTCTTCCTCTCACCCTTGTTCATGGATTTCAGGTACAGGATTTGAGAAACTTCTCAGACCTGTCTTCCTTTATTCCTCCTGAGTTTGTTGGTAATTACACCAGACCTTTCTTTGTACTGCAAACTATTATTTTGTCTATATTTTAAAAAACAACTAGGTTGATAGAGACAACATTCTGGACCATAAGGTCATCAGGAGCCAATTTAATATTGCTCCTGTCAGATCTAAATTACATAGGTAATAAAATGAATACATATCCCATAGACTCATAAAATGTTAGCACTGGAAGGGTCCTTAGAGATCATTTTGTCCAATCTCCTAATTTTAAAGATGTGGAAAGTGAGACCCAGAAAAGTTGTGACTTGCCCAAGGTCTGATAGGCGGGAAGTGAAAATTTTTTTTGAAATTTCTTACCTGTTAGCCATTTCTTCTTTAGTTTTAGTGATTTCTTCCATCATTTCACTTTTCGAAGGCAAGGTCTTTAGTCCTAAATCATAAACAACCCCAAAAGGTCAGATTCTCATTCCAGATATATCACTCAACAGATATTTACTCCACAGCACACTGCACTACCCTCAGTAAAAGAATATAGTAGCCACGGTTCCCAACTTCAAGGAGTTTATCCTGTTATAGTTCACATTTGAACCTAAGTAACTCCGTCTTGATTTTCACAGGGCTTCTCTGCAAGCTAAAACTATAACTATAATAGTTATAATATATACAATATATAATATGATACAGTAACCATAACTATAATAGCATTTAACTGGAAACAATTACTTATATCTTGTATCTTGTTTGAACAGGTATTTCTTTCTATAGTTAATTGCCTATAGCATATATCATTTATATCTTCTTTTAATTGTACCACATAACACATTTTTTTTAAAAGTAGATTTTTGTTTTAAACTGTGAGTTTATTTTTCTGTAACTCCCAGGTAGTCCTGTACCTAGGAATACAGGTGGCACTGTGCATGGAATATTGGAAGTGAGGAAGACTGTTAGTTGTGTGACTCCCCCGCCCCTACCCAGTTTCCTCATCTATAAAATTAAGATAACAATAGCACCTACCTCCAAGGGTTGTCGCCAGGTTTAAATGAGATGATATTTGCAAACTGCTTTGCAAGTCTTAAAGCACTCCATCAATGCTAATTATTAGTATTCCTAGTTAGTGAAGCCAGAGTACAGTGAGTATTTCCTTTGATTTTTTTTTCTATATGATAGAAGTCAGGCAAGGAAATTGAGTAGAGTTTGTACTCAGAGGCATCTCATATTTGTTCCCCAGTGACTGTGTCTCAAGAGTTTTTCTTTCAGGTACCACAATAATACGGGTTGATCCCCAGAAGAACCCTGAGAGGTTACCTGGTCCTTTGGTAACGAGGGGGCACAGTGAATAGAGTGCTGGGCCTGGAGTCAGGGAGACCTGAGTTCAAATCCAGCCTCAGACACTTACTAGTTGTGTGACCCTGTACAAGTCACTTAATCCTCATTGTCTCCCTCCTGCCCCCCAATAAAATAAAGTAAAATACTCTATAAATGTGAACTACCATATTTGGCTTCAAGAAAAAAAACCAGCTCCCTTATAGGAGTCCACCTAATAACAATGGGGCTTTACATCAGCGAGGAAAAGAGCACAGTTATGTAAAACCACAGTCTAAGCCTAAATCCTCAGGAGACCCAGAAGCCTCACCTTCTAAAAGATCTTTCAGGTGAAAGGCCAAAGGACCCCTCACATACACACACTTTAGAGATGGAAGTCCCAGAGACCAAGGAGGCAAGGTCAGAAAAAGGTCAAGAGGATTCTAAAGGAAATGGCTTTAAGCATTGCAGCTTTGAACCCACATTTCTAGGTAATCTACCGCATAGATTTTACCCCTTAGGAGTTTACTGCATGAGAACACTTATGACACACAATGCTCCACTCTGCGTGGTTATGAATTTCTCACAGTATGTGAGGAGAAGTGCTAGTTTTATGACTCTTATAAACCACAAGCCTTTGTTAATTGCCTGCTGTGTGCCAGGCCTCCAGCTAGCCTCTGGGGACACAAGGAATGAAACAATTCCTATTCCCAAGGAGCTTTCATGCTGACTCAGGAAAGCAACACAGAAGTCTGAGGATGCTCCATTTAGGGTTTATTTAGTAGCAACGGAACCTAAAAGCCTCCCTCCCCCAATCCTAACCCCAAACACACCCCATCTGAACTCCCCTTTTATTGTCAATGGTGCCTAAAATATATATATATATATATATATATATATATAAAATATATATATATAAAATATATATAAACTATAGATACATATATAAATATAAATTATGTATATATGTATATATGCATATACGCATATACACATATACACACATAGATATATACATATATGTATACATTCATATATATATATATATATATGAATTTGACAGGTATATCCATTATATATATATATATATTTTAAAAACTCACTTTTACTATTAGCTTAAAGTTGATGGTTTTCTGCTTTCCTGACAAGTTTGCAAATAGCTTGATTTTTTTTTTTAGGCAATTGGGGTTAAGTGACTTGCCCAGGGTCACACAGCTAGTAAGTGTCAAATGATTGGTCTAAGACTGGATTTGAACTCAGGTCCTTCTGACTTCAGTATCCATTATATTTTTAATTAAATATTCTAAGCAAGTAGATTCAAAACAACAAATCATAAGTACTGTGGTATTTGCACATTTGTTAAACAGGGATGGCCCTGGGCCCTTGGTCAAGTAGGAATACTAGGCTACCTTTACAGTGTTTTGCAGTTTCCTAAATGCTTTCCTGTTGAAGAGGCAGTAAAATCATGTTCCTGTTTTGTAAATGAGGAAACTGAGGCCAAAGAATTCATGGCCCACCCAAGGTCACACAGTCAGGGAATGTCAGGGGCAGAGTGCTTGTGGATTGCTGGCAACAAGCCAGGAGCACAGCCAGAATTCAGTCATGGCAGAACTTCCAGTCTGATCCTTGGACTGAGCCAAGCCCCAGGGAGTGAGGCCTTATCTCTCTAAACTGCCCTTTCACTTTTATTTTTATTTTCCAAATTGCCCCTTGGTGTGGCCACTAATCAGCTTCCCCACCCTCCCAAGGTGGCTGCATTCCCTTCTGTATGGCTGACCACTGAGTAAGGCTAAAACTCTGTGAGAAGCACTCCCATAAAAATTTCTTTTCAGAGTGTAGAGAGTATCATAGTTTTACTTGTTCATAGATTCACTGGTATTTTCAGGACATATTCCTTTGGCCTATTCTCTACCAGCTTAGCCCCAAGTGTGGACCCCTTCCTGTACGTTTAGACAGTTTCCCTAATCCTATCAACAATTTGATTTATCTCAGAGGAAAGGTTCTAGACAATCAAGCTAACAATCTATTTGAAATCCAGATTGTTCTAACCCAACTGTTCTTAGCTTGTTTTTGCCTTTCACAGTCTGGTAAAGCCAGACCTCTTTTCATAATAATGTTTTTAAATAATTGAAGGAAATGTTAAATTTTAGTTAGAGGTTAGTGAAAATAACAGTATGATTTTCCCCCCATCCAAGTTCACAGACCCCCTTGAAATCTAACTACAGTCCATGAAGCCCAGGTTAAGGACCCCTCTTCCAACACAATGCTCTCCTCTTATATCAACTCATTTGAAAAAGTAGACTGTCTGACAGGAAGTTGGGCTTTCAGGTCCATGCCATTGGTGGGGAAATGATCCATCATATGATTCTACTGCTGGCAGATGTAGGGGAATAATTGGAATCTTGGAAATGTCCCAATCCTTTCCAATCATCTGCTACTGCTTTTTGTGTGCTACCATGAACAACTTTATTGGGGATGGGAGGAGGAAGAGAAGAAGGCTTTTCTTAAATATTCCTGCCAATACCTGTTCCAACTCCAATGAGGGATCACTATGGTGGAAGAATTTAACACCTTGTAGGAAATCTGTAGGTGATGAGGTTTTGTGAAGTTAGCTAGGTTGATTCTTGGAAAACCGTATAGTCTCTAGGCCCATACAAAAACGATTTCTAGCACCATAGACCCTACCCCAGCTTAGGCGCTCTCTAGCAAAGCCTTTGCGAACCCTGGTCTACTTTCATGCCATGATGAGAGGTGGTCTTCATGCTAATAACATTTTGTTCTCACTTATTTTTAACAAAGGATGCAAAATCACTTTCTCAGTAAATGACTTAGGGAAACATGGCTGATACAATGATAATGATCATTGTGATGATACCACCAATGACAAACATGCAGCTAGGTAGGACAGTGAATAGAGTGCTGCACCTGGAGTCAGTATGACACATCTTCGTGAGTTCAAATCTAGCCTCAGACACTTATTAGCTTTGTGACCCTGGGCAAGTCACTTCACTCTGTTTGCCTCAGTTTCCTCATTTGCAAAATGAGCTAGAGAAGGAAATGGCAAACCACTCATATCTTTGCCAAGAAAACCCCAAATGGGGTCATGGAAAGTTGGACATGCCTAAAATGACTGAACAATAGCAACAAAATAATAACAAAAGAGCAGTGAGAGAATGAAGAAAAATTGCAGACTGGAGATCTAAATTCTTTGGAGTTTTGTTCCTGGCTCAACTAGGTTTCATGCTGTATTTGTAGAAAGCCTCTACTTTGCTTTTGTATACTTTAACATTGGTTAAATAATACATAATTTGTGAGATATAACCACCTAAGTCAGGTCATTATTACCCTGGAGTTGAACTTAAGAAAAAAATCTTGATAAGAGTATTTCATTATAATCACCTTCCTTTGTAACCCCACGTGTTTTTTTTTAATATGCATTTAAAAACATTATTCTGAGAAGGCAAGGGGTCCACGACACAAAAAAAGGGTAAGAACTACTGAGCTAAGCAGTAAATAATTATGTAGCTTCTAGCTGCTTGTAAGGAGAGTCTGAAATAGAATTAAATTCAAACAATTTCTTGCCATTTCTCCAAGCTATTGTACTTGAAATCAGTATAATAAGATTCCTTCCATAAGCCTATTATCACTTACCCTTAAATACCTGTGTGGCCCAGCGGCCTTGGAGTTCTGAAATGGGCATGATGGCTCCGAGTGGCTGGATGAGGCCAATAATAGCAAGTGTTGGTTTCTCCAGGTTAGGAGGAAATACCCTCTTATACAGGGAAACCTTATTCTTGACCACTTTGACAGAGTCTTCAAGGAAGGGGAAGTCAAAGCTATAGCCCGTAGCAAAGATAACGACATCAATGTTATCCTCTCTTGTGCCATCTTCAAAGATGGCGGCTGTCTCTGTGAATTCCTTGACATTTCCCTTGATTTTCACTTGGCCAGAAATAATTTTGTTGGGAAGGTCATCACTGACTGTTGGGTGCTGGCTCAGAGCTCTGTGTGGAGGTAACAAGAAGAGGGAAGGAAGAGAAAGGAAAGAGAAAAAAAAAGAGACAGAACACGAGAGACAAAGATTATTTACTACCAGGTAGACGAGATTTTGCTTGAGTTGAGGGAGTTTCAGTAATATTCTAGTACTTCTCAAGGGACATGAAAACAGTGGGTGCTATTCGGTCATCTGTCCAGTAAGAATATACCAGTATGGGCTCAGATTCTTATAATCTAGCCAAATACTCAGATTCTTATAATCTAGCCAAATACTCAGATTCTTAAAATCTAGCCAATAGCGGGGCAGCGCGCAGTGAATAGAGCTCTGGTCTTGGAGTCAGGAGGACCTGAGTTCAAATCCAGCCTCAGACACTTAACACTTACTAGCTGTGTGTGACCTTGGGCAAGTCACTTAACCCTGATTGCCTCACCACCATCACCCCCAAAAAAAAGCAAAAAAAAAAATCTAGCCAATAGCTCAGTAATATTCAGATTTCTTGAGTCTGGCCAATGTGGTGGATGTTCTAATAAACTTTGTCTTTGGCTGAAAGAAGGCTTGGGTCGAATACACTCAGGAAGGACCCGTGTGTCATGATTTTGGGGTCCCAGCACCCCTGAACTCCTAAACTTCAATATTTTGGTGGCCCATATGAGGAAGCTGCCTAACCCCAAGTTCTTTTCCAGCCAAGACTAGAAGGTATGTAAGCCTCCCCCGCTTTTTTCTTGCCCTTCAGTTGGGGTCACTCTCCAAGCACCTAGGAAAGCTTGGAGGTGCTTTTCAGGCAGACAGTTACAAGGCTGTCTCACACTCAGCCTGACACTCTCAGCTCTCGATCCACTGTTCAGTTTGAGGCTATGGACCTGGGTACACCTTCCACAGCATAAAGGACAAGGACAGACACCCTATCCTAAAGCTTATGGCCAATTCTGTCAATTCTCTCAGGTGCTAGAGAATTGGGAAAACTGCAGGTGCTTTTTGGTTCCCTGTAGCTTACTTACTCCCTTCCCTCTAAACTCCTGGATCCTCCTTCATGGAAGTTACAGGGAAAAGTCAGAACAGCTAAAAACATCTTAGCAGATCCTGGAGGCTTTGTGATTGATCATAGGAGAAGAGATTTTCTCCCTTTCCCCTCACCTTTAATTTTGCCCTCCCCCACCTGGGAAAGGAAGGAGGAGGAGGGGTAGAAGCCACAGCATGGACCCCACTGGCAATGGTCTTGGGCCCTAGGGCAACCTTTGCCTGGAAGGATCACCCAGGTTCAGCACATCCTGCTCAAGGTAAAGAAGATGGCCTCTGAACTTGGGTAAGCACTCTCTTTTAAAGTTGTAGTTTAACTGTTAATGATGAGATGTTGATTCTCTGTGTAAACTAATTTGGAAATGCATTTAACAAAACTGAAGTCACCTGATTGGTAATGGGTTTTTTTCAAGTTTCAAACTGGTGAACTTTTTTTTTATCAGTTATATCAATCAACTTTTCGTAATTTGTTTACCGCTAAAATAATTTGGCTATTGTTGGTTACTGTTTTAATGTGTAAACTTGCCAAAAAGCTTGTTTGGGTTTTGTCTTGCTGAGAATTTGAAAGTATAGAAATAATCTCTAACGATGGGTTTTTTACACCAGGACAAATTTAAATTTGACATGTAAATCCTGGAAAAGTTTTTCCTAAGCTGTGATTAGTAAAACTTGCTGTTTGAGGTAAAAGCTCCTAGGATTTTATTTTGAGTTGTCTGATGTTGATAATCAATAATCTACCATCTGAGAGAAATGACACAAGCTACTCAGTGAATGAGATACTGGTGGGAAGTCAGCATTGGGAAAAGCTGAGAGGACAATTTTAGGCTCAGTCTAAGATGGGATCCTCCTGGCTCAGTTTCCCTATTATATTCCTTTGAAAAGGAATGTTATCTCCAGGCTATTCCTAAGTCTGGCTATGAGGTGGATTTGATACTACCCAGTTGGAAAACTGAATTATCTGAATCCAAACAGAGCTAAGGATGTTTTATCCTGTCATATCTGGGCCCTGCAGTCTTTTCTGTCAGATATGTGTCTTCCAGACTACAGGCCATTCACCTACAGTTAGTTGGTAGCAAACAGCGGGTACTAGCCAATGTCTTCCCCCCCCCCCCCAATTGTTCCCTGGATGCAGCCTGTGCTCAGTTCCAGTCAACCTCCTCTTTGGGACCCCCTTGAAGCAGGGATAGCTCTATGCCTCTTGCCAGCAGGAAGCAGTTTCAGAAGCCTTTGCCCCTTACCCCAAAAGAATTTGGGTTCCATTTGTTTGGGGGGGGGGAATGATGAGGATGGGATTTGGACCCCCAAAAGGAAAAACCCTGGATTTTGCCACATGCCAAATCTCTGGCATTTGCCTGAGGCTATAATCCCATCAACTGGCCTTTCATTGTGGTTACAGCAAATCTACCCTTAACCTAGCCTAGCCCTCTCCACTGTCTTACCTTCCAAATGGCCCTCTGCCACTTCTCACCCTTAATCCTAGCTAGGCTCCATTCTCCCTTTGCCACGTGGTCCAGGTCCCAGGCCTTCTGTTCACCCTAGCTTACTGCCCACTGCCATCCAGATCTTCTTTAAACCCCTCCTCCAGTTACCCCAAACTTCTTGGCCACTCCTAGATCCCTCCCACAGTCTTTCTGTATATAAGGTCCATCTTGTCTCCATTAAGGTGCTCAGATTCTTATAATCTAGCCAAAAGCTCAGTAATGTTCAGATTCCTTATGAGTCTGGCCAATATGGCAGATGTTCTAATAAGCCTTGTCTTTGGTTGAAAAAAAAAAAGAATATACCAGTATGGCATAAATTAGGACTTCATGATAGAAAAGATGAAGTTACTGGAGTCCTTAGGTAGCCTAGAACCTGAAGACAAAAAGGGGAAATTAAGAGGAAGACTGGAAAAGAAACAGTCTTTCTTAAGAGATGCAATAGATAGAGTGCAGGACCAACCTGGGTTTGAATATCACCTCAGACACTTACCAGCAGTGTGATTAGGGTACATCACTTAATCTTTTAAATGGGGATAATACTTGCATTACCTTTCTAACAGGGTCAATGTGAGGAAAGTGATTTGAAAATTTTAAAACATTATGTAAGAGTGAGTAGTTATTGGAGATTGTTTATGGGATCTACCTGGAGGGCAGGCTGATAAAAATCAGCTGTAAAATGTGCAGTGCTGGGAAGATGTGATTAGAAAGCAGTTTACTGTGGAAAAATCCTGAGGGTTCTCATGGACTATAGTAATGTGAGTCAACTGAGCTAACAAAATACACACCCACACCCACACCCACATCCACCCCCCCACCCCACCCCCCACCCCCCACCCCCACCACACACACACATACATCTAATGTGATTGAACTGGGGCTGCATGAACTGAAATAGAGTGTCCAGAAATAAGGAGACGATAGGCCCACACTGGACTCTCTACCACGACTTCTGGGGTACTATATTATACCTCCGTGGAAGAAGCCATTGAGAAACTGGTTCTTGTTTACTTATTACCTTCCTGGTCCACTGTTTACTTATTAACTAGGCAGCACAGATAGTCTGGGAATGCCTTTTTATTTCACTCACTCAGTTTTTATTCCATTCACTCAGCTCCTACCTCCTGCTTGACTGGCTAGGAGCATACCTGTGCATAGGCTTCAGGCCATACATTTCATGGTCAAACCTTGCATTCATCTTATTTTCCAAATATGAACTCTTTGCAGATAGGCTTAAGAACTGTGCGATCAAGTTTCTAAATCGGGAATTGAAGATAATATCAAAAGGATATCCATTATCTCCCACACGATTTAGTATCCATGCACCTCTCCTAGTGCTGAGGAAGACCTGGGGAGAAGAGAATGCTAGTTTTATCAAGTCCTTGCTCAAAGGTATTCAGTGACTCTCAACTGCTTACTGGATAAAATCCAGACTCCTTCGTTTGATATTCAAGACACTCCAACAGTCCACCTCCAACCTATCCATTCTAATTTTTAGCTACTTATTTTTCCAAACTTTCCAATTCAGCCACAGTGGTCAACTCACCGTTCTCCCATCACCAACTCTACCCCCTTGATTTTACTCATCCTATCTCCCCTACTTAGAATCTTCTCCTCACTTTTCTCTGCCTGTGCAAACCCTAGTAAGATTCAACTCAACATGGAGGAAAGCCTCTATTATGTCTTTCCAGACCACTGCAGCCCTTAGTGACTTCTCCTTCTGAATAACTCCCAAAGCATTTATTTTCTTTATCATTCATCTGGGAATTGATTATGCATTTCATTGTAACATCTCTTATATTTCTCTTTTGAATGATTATCTTTTTTTTTCTTTTTTAACTTTATTAATTTATTTTTTATTTATCAACAATCAATTCCATAAGCTTTTGAGTTTTAGATTTTTCTCCCCCTCCCTCTCCACCTCCCTCCCCAAGACTGCATGCAATCTGATATAGGCTCTACATACACATCTGTTGAATGATTATCTTTTTGTACAAATGCATTCATATTTTATTTTCCCAACTAGACTGAAGGTCCTCGAGAGCCGACTGTGTCTTAGACTTCTTTATGTTCTCCATAGAGCTTAGTACAGTGCCTTGCACAAAGTAGATGTCAAGAAATACTTGTTGATTGATTGATGCAAAAATCAAATTTCTAGTAGCACCTCAGGAAATTCGTTAGGTGGTGTGTGCCCATTGTCAATCTGCCTCTGTTATCTCTTACTCCATTCTTATTACTACTGCCCTAATTCAGTCCTTGTTACCTTCCACTGGACTCCCTCCCTCTCTTCTCTTTCCAAAACCTCCTTTATTACAGCTGCCAAAATAATCTTCCTAACACTCAGCTCTGGACATTGACTCCCCTGTTAAAAAACATTCAATGGCTCCCTATTGCCTTTCGTATAAAATAAAACCTCCTCAGCCTGGTCCTCTATAACATGGCTCCACTCTGCTCTGATTTCCCTTTCCTCCCATTCCTGTACTGCACATTCCAGCCAAACTAGGTGACTGGCCATTCTCCAAACTCAATATGACTTTGCCTGCTTTTGTGCACTCGTACATGCCCCCATTCCTGGAATGCTCTCCCTCCCCTTCCTTCCTCATCTCTGACTATTAACATTCATTTCCTTCCCAACTCAGCTCAGATGTTGTGTTCTCCATGAAGCCTTCATGATCCCTGCTCCCTCCTTGAATGTTTTCTCTCCCTGCTCAAATTTTTCTAGATCGCTTTGAGTGGATCTGTCCTTTGCTCCCATCACAAGCTATTTTCTGTCTATGCTCTTCTCTCCAGTCCCTTGCCCCTTTAACTTATCACTAATCTTGCTCTGCTAACATCCAGTCTTGGACTATTACAACCCATCCATTTTGCTCTCAGTCACATGCTACTGAAAGAAGCTGGAGAAAACCATGAAACCATGCTGACCAAGCCCACCACAGATCTTCTACATCATCTCAACTAGGTCATGGCGATCCTTTTAGAATTTCCTCATCGACCCACTATTTTACTCACCACAATGGCCCTCCACAAACTTCTCATTGCTTCCCCTTCCCCCACTCAAAACCTTATCTGAGAACCTTGTCTCATATTTTGCTGAAAAACGTCAAAGCTACTCGCCAAAAACTTCCTCTTCTCCCATCCTCCTCATCTCCCATCACTCAGATGCCTTCCACTCCTGTGTTCTCTTTCACTCCTGTCTCACATGAAGAGGTGGGCTTTCTCCTTGTCAAGAAAGACCTCTCTATGTGCACAAGTGATCCCATGTTCTTCAGCAGTTTGGTTCCTCTATCATTTCATCTCTCTCCCCTCTCTTCAAAGTCTATTTCTCTACTAGCTGCTCACCTGCTGCTCACAAACATGCCTATGTCTCCCCCACCCTCAAAAAACCCTCCCCCCTTTTGTGGCTAAACTCCTCAAGAAGGTCATCTCTCATATATCTCCACCTCCTTTCTTCTCACTCTCTTAACTGTCAGCAGTCTGTCTTCTGACCTCACTATTCAACTGAAACCACTTCTTTCCAAAGTTACCAAGGATCTCTTAATTGCCAGATCTAATGGCCTTCTCTTAATCCTCATCCTTGTTGACTGAATCTCTGTAGCCTTTAACCACCAGTGACCTGCCTCTCCTTGCTACCCTCTGTGGTCAAGGACACTGGCCTCCTTGTTGTTCCTCATGTAAAACGCTTCATCTCCTGACTCCATATATTTTCACTGGTTGTCTCCCATGCCTAGAATCTTCTTCCTCCTCACATCTCCATCTCCTGGCTTCCTTCAAGTCCTTAAATATAAAATTCCATCTTCTACAGGAACTCTTTTCTGGCCCCTTTTTAGTGCTGGTGCTTTATGTCTGATAGTCACCCCCAATCTATCCCAGATAAGTCTTGTTTGTATATAGTTTACAAGTCATTTCCCTCCCTGGAATGTTGGCTTCTTGATAGCAGGGACTGTCTCTTGTCTTTTTTTTTTTTTATTCCTCCCACCTCTGGGCTTAGCATAGTGCATGACACATGGCAGGCACTTAATAAATGACTGACTTAACTTTTCACTTCAGTCTGCCATTTGTAAAAAACTACATTAGTAAACTTTACTTCAATCCAACCCAATACATGAAAATCTGGGTGTAGAAAACATAGAAATTAGGAGATGATTATTACTTTTTTAAAAAATTATTCTTTTTTATATATAAAAGCATTATGCCACAGGATAAAAAAAACACCAAGTTTTTCCTGTGCATAATTTAAAGTATAATTTTATGATAGAAAGTCAATACCTAGAATGAATATTTATTTTTCATAGACATTATTTACCTACAACATTCACATTGCTACATGCCCTCATTATGAGGTCTGAAGAACTATGAAGCTCATAGTTTCTATAATAATATTTTTTCCCTGCTTTTGAAGTATTCTGACAATATGGTTAAGTATTCTTTAGTCACAGACTCATCCTGGTATTTAAAAGCATCGATTTGCATCTTTTTTCAGGATTTCCTCTGCTATAAAATGTAAGGTATTATCACTGACTTGATGTCATCTGGATCGCAGATGCTGTCTCCATTCACAGGTGACTAAGCTGATTTAGACTGCTTGATGACACAGATATTGCCCTTTTTTTGTGTGATGATGGGTTGGGGTCAAACAAAGTAAATGATTAACCGACTCAAACCTGTTTGGCTGTTTGGCTGCTCTCCACTGCAAGATCTCCTCCAGAATTCCCAATGCCAATCACGATGACTCGCTTTCCAGTAAATTCCTGTGGGTTTTTATAGTCCCGGCTGTGGAAGTATTGACCTTTGAATTTCTCTATCCCTGAGAACAAAAAGCAGAATGATTTCATGGAGGAGGGCAAAGACCGTCTACGGCTTGTTTGATATTAGTTCTTTTATGTGGAGAACACTGGCCATCCTCCTCATCTCCCATTACTCAGATGCCTTCCACTCCTATGTTCCCTTTCACATGAAGAGGTGGCCTTTCTCCTTGTCAAGAAAGACCTCTCACCTGTTCTCCAGCGGTTTGCTTCCTCTATCATTTCATCTCTCTCCCCTCTCTTCAAAGTCTCTTTGTCTACTAACTGCTTCCCTGCTGCTCACAAACATGTCACCCCTACCCTCAAAAAAACCCTCCCCCCTTTTGTGGCTAAACTCCTCAAGAAGGTTATCTCTCATATATCTTTGTCTGTTTTCTTCCCATCTACACCACAGCTACCTTATAGAACTTTTGCACCTTCCTTCTAGTTCTGCTTTCCATTAGCCTCAGTCCAGAGCTCTGTGGCTCCTACATCACAAATAGGTTACTATCACTTGTCTTCTGTGGGAAACTTTTCTTCCCTCATCTCTTTCACTTTACCCCTTACATTCCTTTTGCTGTTTTGAATTCCTTTCCTGTAGATCTTCTGAACCATCTTGCCTGAGGCCAAAGAGAGATCAATCAATAGTTTCCTCTGGCATAGAAATTTTTTTTTTCATAGCTGACAAATTCTAAATTTCCCCTACATTCCTACAAACATACATTTGTGTCCACATATGTTCATAAATATTTGTTATAGTTGAGCTGGGTTTTGAGTCAGAAGACCTGGGTTCAAATCCCTTGCTCTGCCACCTACCTATTTAACCTTGGGCATCTTATTGGATCCAATAGTATGATTCTTTCTAGTTCTAAATCTATGGTCCTTTAATATCTCGAAGCCCCAATATCTCAGTTGGAAAGGCAACTCTGACATCTTCTCACTACTTTTTGTCCCCCAAGAATATTAAGGTAATAGTGACATAATATAGGTCAACTTCTGATCTTCCTTGTGGTTGACTTGATGGCTAAATCCTTGACAAAGGCAAGGGTAAGGTAAAATACAGAAAATCAGGGTAAATTGCAGCTTCTTTGCCTTAATCCTATTTCTACAGGAAATACTGCTTGGTGGAATCTGGCCCCAATCCTCCCAGGTCCATACCTGAAAGGCTCAGGTAACATACATGGAAAGCTCAAGGTCCTTTCTTCTTGGCTGACTTACCAGGGAAGCACTCCAGGGGCATGTGAGCATCGGTATGATGGCCAGTGCAAACCATGACTCCATCAAAGACATTCACTTCCTGCTTCCCATTAGATTCAGTGACTATGTCCCACTGGCCTGAAGTGGGAAAATCAGGTCGCTTCTTCACACTGCATACAGTAGTCTGGAAAGAAATGGGATAGATGCTGTAAACTGGTGGTTAGACTTCCACCCTGAGAAGGGATGAATACCCAATAACAATGTTAAATTTCTTATTTCACAGAGCAAAGGCATCCCTAGTGCAATGGGGAGCCTTGAATGGAGAGAATGAGTTTTGAAGGACTCTGCCAAATGAGAACTGCCTCCCAGAGAGGACTGTATCATAGGGCAAGAACTAGAGTCTCATGCCTTACTCTAATAATTTTTTTTTCTCTAAGGTCAAAATGAGACAATTTCCACAAGGGAAGTTGTGTAAGTTGTGTAAATTCTGATAGTACTAATCCACTAGACTGAGTTTCTAGAAGAGTAGACTAGGTTGCCCCTCATTCTTTCCTTTGTTTTAAACTAAAATTATTTTTATTTTGAAATGATTTATTAATTACTTTTCCAGATATACCCAACCTGCTCCTATCTAGTGAATTTTTCCTTGTTAAAAACAGAAAACTAAGAAAATCAAAAGATCATGTCTGGTAGCATTCATGATTCCAAGTCAGTTTTATCTACAATGATTAGTTTAGCCATTCCTCAACTGACGGGGATCCACTTTGTTTCTAGTTTTATGTTATCATAAAACTGTTGTCATGAAGATTTTGGCATATGTAGGACTTTTCTTTCTTTGACTTCCTTGTAGAATATGTTTGGCAGTAGAATATCTAGATGAAAAAGTATGGACAATTTCATCACCTTTTCCATATAATTCCAAGTTGTTTTCCAGAATGGTTGGGCCAATTCAAAGCTCCAACAACAATGCATCAGTGTGCCTGACTTCCTTCAGTCTTTCTAAATTAACTATTTCTATGTTGTTTGTTATTTTTGCCAAATTTCCAGCTGTGGGGGGAAAACCTAAGAGTTACTTGTACTAGGACTTTGGAGTGCATTTCTATAAAGTTGTTGAAAGTTAGCAATTCTTCTTTTGAAAATTGTATATATTGTTTGACAGTTTATCTATTGGGGAATAGCTCTTGGTCTTATATATTTGTATTAATTCCTTATATGTTTTGGAAATTAGAACTTTATCAAAGATAACTAATGTAAGGATTCTCCTCCAAATCACAGTTTTCTTTTCTATCTCAGCTATGTTGATGTTGTTTATATAAATGCTTTTAAAATTTTATGTATTAGAAATCATCTATTTTCTCTTTTAGGATCACCCCTTTCTCTTTTTTGCTTAAGAATTTTCTATTTTGTACAGGAAAATAGGGGGGATTTAAGGGATAAGAGAGCAGAAGGATGATAGAGGGAAGGGGTTAATCAGAAGCAAACACTTCTAAGGAGGAACAGGGTCAAAAGAGAGAATAGAATGAATGGGGGGTGGGATAGGATGAAGGGAAATATACTTAATTTTTCACAACATGACTACTATGGAAGTGTTTTGCATGACCACACATGTATAACCTGTATCAAGTTGCTTGCCTTCCCAATAAGGGTGGGTGGAGAGGGAGGGAGGGAGAAAACTTGGAACCCAAAGTTTTAAAAATAAATGTTAAAAATTGTTTTCACATGCAACTGGGAAATAAGATATACAGGTAATGGGGTATGTAAATCTATCCTTCCCTATAGGAAAATAGAAGGGGAAGGAGATAAGAGAAGTGGAGGGAGATAGAAGGGAGGGCAGATTAGGAGAAGGGGTATTCAGAATGCATGCCATCTTGGGGTGGGAGGAGGGACAAGATGGGGAGAAAATTTGGAACTCAAAATCTCGTGGAAGTGAATGTTGAAAACTAAAAATAAATTAATTAATTTTAAAAATAATAATAAAGAATTTTCTATTTTGTCATAGCTGGAAGGATATGTCCTATTCTCCTCTATTTTAAATGACATATTCTTTTATATTTAGGTCTTGTCCCCATTTAGAACTGATTGTGGTGTATAGTATAGGATGCTGATCTGAACTTTTTTTTTTCTTTAACAAACTACTTTCCAGTTTTCCTAGTAAAAAAATAGGCCTTATTAAAGTATAGGTCCATCTCCAAATAATTTATGTTATTGAATTTATTGAACCCTGGACTACTGAATTAATTTGTTTTGTATTATTTCTACTTAGTCTATTCTACTGATCTACTTTTCTATTTTTTAAACTTGAATTAAGTAATGTTGATGATTACTACTTTATAACATTGTTTGAGTTCTAGAAGTCCCTGTTTATTCCTATTTTTTCATTTATTCTGTTGAGACTTTAGACCTTTTGCTCTTCTAAATCATTGCCATAGCACTAAATCCATAAATTAGTTTAGGTAGTTTCAGCACTTTTATTATATTGGCATAGTCCCTATCATGAACAATGAAGATTCCTATAATTATTTGTCTTTCTTTCTGTAAAGAAATGTAATGTTATG
Source organism: Phascolarctos cinereus (assembly GCF_003287225.1). Lineage (NCBI taxonomy): Eukaryota > Metazoa > Chordata > Mammalia > Diprotodontia > Phascolarctidae > Phascolarctos > Phascolarctos cinereus. The sequence goes on along the minus strand of NW_027555958.1, from coordinate 46,624,260 downwards.
TAATTAACTTATATAAATTTGAGCATACCTTCATATTTGGACTCTTGAGTATTTTATGCTTTTTATAGTTATTTTGAATTGGATTTTTACTTTTATCATTTTTTTCCTGGATTTTATTATTATAATATAGAAATGCTGATGACCTTTGTGAATTTATTTTGTATTCTGCTACTTTTTGGAAACTATTTACTGTTTAAATTACTTTATTTGCAGATTCTCTGGAGTTTATATGGTACCATCTACAGATAAGTATAATTTTATTTTCCTTTTTTGATGTTGATGTCTTTAATTTCATTATCTTATTGCTATCATTAGCATTTCTAGAGCTATATCAAATAGTAGTGGCAAAAGGGGGGCATCCTTGCTTTATCCCTATACTTATTAGGAACACTTCTAGTATTTCTCCATGAAAAAATGCTAGCTCATGGCTTTAGATAAACTTTTTATGATATTAAAAAATAGCCCCTTCATTCCTATGTTTCTTAGGGTTTTTAGAATTTAGAAATGAATGTTCTACTTTGTCAAAAGTTTTTTCAACATCTATGGATATAATCACATCATTATTTCTTTAAAATCATGCTAATAATTTTCCTAATGTTGAATCATCTTTAGATTCTGGTGGAAATCAAACTTGACCATGATAACTAATTTTTGACCCCCCCCCCTCCAACTTTCCTAAAAACACTGATTCCTCTTTCCATACATGCTCCACCCCTACAATATGCGTGGACCATTGAAAATATAGTTGAGTGTTCTGAGGGTCTAGTTAACCTTTTTGTGAACCTTTTTATCTTATTGGTCACAGGTTAATGAAAATAAGTCTGTGTCCTCTTATTTTATGACACTCTACTTGTCATTCTCTCTTACATACTCAGAGGTCCTTCTGATATCCTCCTCAACACTATAAATTCATAGATCCTGGGATATATCACTAGTATATAGGGGTTTCCTTCCAAAATGTAGAGAGAAATTCAGAAAATAATACATTTTATTTGTTTAAGGCCTTCACTGTCTCTTAGAAGTTCTTAGATTCATGGGCAACTATGAGAAAGAGAATACTCCATTTCATCCACATTTTAAGATTGCTATTATATACCTCCAGCTCTTCAGGTCAAGTTGAGATTTCATTAGGAGAAAGGGCTGTAACACCCCACCCCAGGAAACATCTAAGAGCCTAACCAGATGTACTTTTAGTATTCTGGTAGGGCACTCATGGCTATGACACACAAGTGTTCTCATGGAGATGTCAGCCCAAAATGGAACAGTAGAAGACAAGAGGGAAGAATCAATGGGAATATAAATGACTTAACCTGGAAATTTAATGGTAGCTATAAAGTTATATTGTATTACTGCTTAATAATACGAAGCAGCATGGTACAGAAGAAAGAACATTAGGCCAGGAGTCAAAAGAACAGGGTTTTATTTATAATCACACCATCTGTGTGATCTTGGGCAAGTTATTTAACCTTCCTGTGTCTGAGAATCTATTTTATAAATGAAGAAATTAACTCCTAATCTATCTACCTCACAGCACCATTGTGAGGATCAAATGGAATAACAAGAGGCGAAAGTGCTTAAAAATACTGCATTCTATAAATATAAGGCGCTCTTATTTTGGCATTTGCTGAGTGCCCTTAGAACCACATTCCTATATAACAAACTACTCTCGCACTGCTGAGATAAAGACCTTTGCCCTCCCTTTATAGTCTTTCTGACAAGCATCAAGTATGAATATAGCAAGAACATTCCAATAAGAGGATTAGAAGAATGTCCTTGGCAGTCATATCTATCCCACACAAATACCTGCAAATATGATATTACTTCTAATCACAAGTACCTCTTACCTTGAAACGAATATACTTTAAGAGATCAAACTCTTTGGCATACATCCTGTAGTATTCCATGATTTGAGAGTTATGCATGAAGTTAGGAAAGTGATCGGGGATGGGGTAGTCACTGAAACACATCATTTCCTTGGAGGTGTTGATGATCACCGATTTGTAAATACTGGCCCTTCCTTCTTCTGGATTCTCCTGTAGTAAAGATGAAATACACATCAAGTCCTTAGAATTTATTGCATGGAGGAAACTTTCCTTTACGGCTAGTGGGGACGTCATCTTTCCTAGACAGCCAATGACATTGGGGAAGAAGTAGTGATCAGAAAGATCGAACATTGGGTAGCTAAGTATCCTGTTTGTTCCTCAGTCTCATCTGATATTCTATTGAAACGTGGGCCAAGAGGAGGAAGGGGCAGTTAGAAGAAAGGAATGATTCTCTCCATTACATAAAAAGTTTTATAAAAGTGAGATGATGCCTACAAACAAAATTGAACTTCTTGAGAAAGAGATGCTACATCAGCATCAGAATGATTGATGATTGATGTCCTGCTCATTTTCTGGTTGGTAATAGTAAGAAGAATAGGGAAAATTGGTCAACTGGTAATGTTGCCATTACCAGGTATGGCCTAATGTGGTTTGACAGGATGAAAGTACTGTGCATGGGTAGCCTTGTGAAAAAACGAAGTAAGGTTTTTCTCTGGCCTTCAGGATCTTCTTTATACTCCCCCCCCACAAACAGTGACTTCCTCCTCTCAATCAATAAGCATTTATTAAGCACCTACTATGTGCCATGTACTCTGCTTTGTACTGGGGATACAATGACAAAAATGGAATAGGCACATGGAGATAGCATGTGCATCTACAAGCATATATACAATAGACATGGTAGTTTGGGAAGGAAGGATATAGGCTCTCCACAATCTGAAATCTCCCAACTTTTCTAGCCCCAACTTACATTGCCCTCTGTGAACAACACACTTCAGTCAAACTTAGCTACTCTATACCCTGAAGATGTCCTATGCTTTCCTGACTCGTGCCTTGGCTCACACCATTCCCAAGGTATAGAATGTCTTCTCTTCCTCTCTGTAACTGCTGAATTCCTTCCCATCTTTTAAAAGCCAGTGTAAATATCACATTGACTATGATGCTTAACAATTAAGATATGTCAGTAAAAAGTATCCTCCCCACAAAAATCTCACATAATAATTTGTTAGACAATTCCCTAGTTTTCTATCTTCTGATGACTTGTTCTGGCATAGGAGGCAACTTTGGGTTTCTTAAAGTCTATGGCAGCTGAACATGAGCTCTGCCAGGTCTTACCAAGCTAGAAAAGCTGTCTAAATGTGTGTCTGGAAATAGATTGTCTGCCTGTCTGTCCGTTGTCAGAGGGCTGGCTTAGCTTGGTTCAAAGAGGCTCATTGTCAATTTGTCGATAATACAGTATTTTGATCACACGAACTCACAAAGACCAGTTCCAGTCTGCGTCGCAGAATCTCAAGAGAATTTCAGAAGTAGATGAAAATTCAGAGTTGATCTAGTTTAATTCAGACCTGAATGAAGCCCAGAGACCTGAGCAGGCATGCCCACTGGCAGAGGCAGATAAGGGCAAGAGTCTGAGACACAGACTCTTGGAAGACGGAGCCATTAGAAGCCTTCCAGTTGAAATACAAATCTAGGGGCTTGAGTTGTCTGTGGAGTATCCCCACTCCCCCAAGTGATAGAAGATGTTATCACTTTTCTATGGAGATAAAATTTCTCTTTGCTATTTTGTGACTTGATGGTGTATGATTCTTGATCTGATCATAAAAGATATATTGGATAGAGGCTTGGGTGATATTTTCATAACTAGTATTACCCCAAATACCCCATAACAGAACTTGAAGGTTCTAGAGTCATGTGGGGCCCGTGCTACATATTTATATAGGAGTCTCTTCTAAAAATGAACAGTTGATAGGGCACTATCCCTGGAGTCAGGAGGACCTGAGTCCAAATCCGGTCTCATACACTTTCTAGCTGTGTAACCATGGGCAACTAACTTAACCCTGATTGTCTCCAACATACATGTGTGTGTGTGTGTGTGTGTGTGTGTGTGTGTATAATATATATATGTATATATACATATACATATATATATATACACACATACATATATACATGTATACATAACATACATACATCTTAATGACAATCATCCAACTTTTAGTTGAAGGTCTCTAATGAAGGAGGACTTCTTTTGTCCCAAAGTAGTATATTCCACTTTTAGAAAGCTGTAACCATTAGGAAGTTTTTCCTTAAATTGAGTCTAAATCTGTGTGTCTGTGATTTCTACACGTTGCTCCCAGTTCTGCTTTTGGGGCCAAGTAATACAAATCAAATCCCTCTTCCACAGAATAGTATGCTTAGACTTTAGTGTCAGGGTCCTGGCTATGTGATATAAAGAAATGCAAATGGTGTGGAGTAAGACAAAGGTGGGAAAAGTAACTGGACGATAGTGATATACCCAGAGAAGGTCTGTGCTAGCAGTAATTTTGAGTGCACTGAAGGATCATTTCTCAAGATATATGAAAGAGGGGATGGTAGCAAAGATAAGAAAAAAATTCTCATTCTTCATTATTTAAAAAAAGGTGACAGAGAATATCAGTTACTACTGACTCACATTCCTACTTTATCATTTATATAACATTTTTATGAGAATAATCAATACATAAATCTAGGACATCATCCAAACAAACACATGTAAGAATCATCCAAGTTTTCTTGAAAGATGAAACAACTCTGCTTCTGTTCAATGAACCTCTGATTGTTACTATCAAGCAATGCATAAAGTAGGAACATGTAGTCACTAAAGGTGTTTGTCCCTGACAAGGAGAAAATCCAACAGAGAGTACAAGATGAAGAGGAACTGATTCCTTATAGAAGGGGAGGTCCTCCAGTCCTACCCTTTGTGGATGACACAACCAAGTCCTGAACACCCTCACAAGATCCACTATCAATCAACTAGGTAACTAGGTGGCACAGTGGCTATGGTGTGGAGTTGTAATGTGGAAGACATGAGTTCAAATCCGGCACCGGACACTTAGAATAAATCACTTCACCTCAATCTGCCTCAGTTTCCTCATTTGTAATGTAAAAGTAATAATAGCATCGAACTCCCAGAGTTGTCATGAGGATAAAATGAGATAAGATTTGTAAAGTGCTTTGAAAACTTTAAAGTGCTATATAAATACTAGTTATTTATTATAATTATTATTATTATTGTTACTATTAATAATGATCAAAAGAATTTGACTTAATCCTCTGCACAGGAGAAGCCAAGTGGATGAAGAGTGAATGTTGTCCACCCTGTGATATGCAGTTGGATGGATAGCTCATAGAACCAGTCACTCAGTATACACATACACATATTTTATATAGGTACTGCAAAAGCATAATGGGCTGGGCTCAGAATGGGAACAGGCAGAGAGAAGTAGGATGGACTGCCTTTGGGAAATTGCATAATTTAAAAAAAATGACTTCAGGTTGCTCCCTTTAAACACCCATATTTTGTCTGACTGAGAGTCATAGAAAACTAGAGATACCACAGATCTGAGGTTGAGGGCCGTCCAGACGCATTGGAGATTTGCACAGTGGAGATGAACAGGTAGTAACACATCACAGAAAAATAATTATGATGTAAAGTTTGTCATCAGAGAAATGTATGATTGGAAAACAAATGGGCCAAGTCATTGTTGTAATGAGAGCGAGGGATAACATACAGAGAGCCCATGTTTCCACTGGTAAACATGCAGTGCCAAGACAATGAGGAAGGCCTCTGGTATTTTGGTGAATTTATGGGAGGACTTGGATGAGATTGGTATGAGATGCGCAGACATGGATGCACTGTAATCTGTGTTAGAGAGAATGCCCACATGGATGAGTTCAGAGAGCCACTGGAGTGACTGACATCCATATCATTCCCTAAGGTTTGAAGGTACCTTCTCCACAATTCTGCAAGGTAGGTAGTAAAATTATTATCCCCATTTTTTACAGATGAGGAAACTGGGAGCTTCTGAGAGGCTATGATTTATCTCTGGGCATACAGGTGGAAAGTGTCTAAGAAAAGAATGAAAACTAGGTTTTCAGACTTCTAAGTTTATCACTCTTGCTTATTTCTTGTCTTATTATCCTATCTATTTATTGGCTTATTCAATTCACTCATTTATTTTACTGTGTATTCTCTACTAACAGATGATAAGTCAAAATCAAATCACTGTAGAATTGAACTGGTCCAACCAGGACAGATACTATCATCTCCCTTATTTTGAGTACTATGTCTCTCAGTGGCGGCCTAAAACAATTCATTTTTTTAGCTGTCAACTCACACTGGTGACTCTGATTGATCTTAAGTTCCATTAAACCTTCCCTCTCCCCCAATCTTTTTTTTTTACACAAACTTCTGTCTAGTTGCAGCTCCCTGCCTTTACTTCGAAAGCTGATTTTTTTGAACCCCACGGTAGGACTGTACATTTATTTCCTGTAAATATCATCTTAAATGACTCACCCCAATAACCTAGCCTTTTTGTCGCCTGACTTTTTCATCTAAAATGTTAGTTTTATTTTTCTGCTTTAAAGTGGCTGCAATTTGGTAAGCATGACATCTAAGCTATCTCTGCCTCTAATAACAATTTTCAACTGCACAGGGTCAAGGGCACCTTCCTGTGACTCTAGAAACTTCACTCCAAGAGATCAACCCACTAATGACTAAGCTTTTGGTCCAGTCATTCAGAGGATTCTCAATCTACCCAATCGTACTATCATTTAACTCACATCTTTCCATTGTGCCCATGAAGACAGCACGAAAGACTCTGCAATCGTAAGCTCTGAGCTTCTACAGAAATGTGCAGCCATGCCCTAATAAAACACTAAGCACAGGTCCTAAAGTACTGCTATTACCAATAAAAGTTTTGAAAAGCTTTTGCCTTTCCCCAGTCCCAGATAAGAGCGCCATGCTGGGATTGCCTGCTCATTCTGTTTCCTCCCCTAGTCCCCCTTTTTCTTTATCTGTGATACCTGTGACCCCTACCTTCTCTCCCCTACCAACCCCCCCAAGCTCGTTTCTATTAATTGTTAATAGAAATAACTCTCTGATTCCCTGCTAGGAAACTTTGAGGTCTGTAGGGAGGTGTAGCTAACTAGAAAAGGGAGGCATGGGACAGCAGCGTGCTCTTGCTAACTCTCTCCAAGAAATCTCTGCAAGTGAAGAAGGGGAAACCAAAAGGGGAAACCTGTGCGCACACACACACACACACACACACACGCACACACGTATGCATGTATATATATATGTATATACACATGCACACACATACATATATGTATATGTACACGTATATATACATACGTGTGTGTGTGTGTGTGTGTGTGTGTGTGTGCGGTGACCAGGGGGAGGAAGCTAGATGTTCACCAGATTGGGGCAACACTTTTTGCCTGAGGTTGTTTTCCAGCTGAAAAAGTTATAGCATGGAGGAAACTAGATGGCACTGTGTATAGAGTGCAGGACCTGGAGTCCGGAAGACCTGGGCTCAAATCGTGCTTCAGACACTAGTGCTGTGACCCTACACAAGTCCCTTAGCCTTTCCCAGCCTCAGTTTCCTTGGCTGTAAAGGAGATAATCACAGCACCAACCTCACAGGATTGCTGTGAAGATCAAATTGGTTAACACATGTAAAGTTCTTTGCAAACCATAGTTAGATTTCTTCTTTCTCCTCCTTTTTCCTCCTCTTTCTCTTTCTTCCTCTCTTCCTGCTTCTAGTTGATTGGTTTGTTATTGTCCTTCGGTTCTCAAAGAGGACCAAAATGACATCATTATATTGGAGTCAAGGTACAGTGTGTCTGACTGCGGCTGATCAGACCGACACAAGCTCAGAAGGCTCTGCCACAGGTCAGGCACAGATAATACTTCTACTACAGCTTGGTGCTACAGAGGAACTATAGGGCTGGAGAGCTGAGTTTAGACGATGCTGGAGGACCTGGCTGCTGAAACTGTGTCTGTCAAGCAGATGAATCTGGTATGTTCCAGAAAAAGCTGGAAGAGCATCAGTAAATGGTCTTCTGTCATTTCTGACCTGGCTGCTTTCCTGGACTTCATGATCTCCAGAAACTCATCATTTTGAAAGATGAAATAACTCTGAAACTCACATGTCCTCAGCTCCCCTTTCCCTTGGGGACCCTCCCTCCTTCTGATTGGAGAGGGTGGAGAGTAGACAGGAGAGAACTTCTCACTGACACTCTACCATTTCCTTTAGGGCCACTATCAGACCCAAGAGGACTAGTCATGATCCAATATAGATGAAACAGCTACACTCTTAAAAACTGGTACAAAATATCACTTGTGATCTACTAAGAGCCCAAGTCATTTCTTTTTTTTTTTTTTGGGTTGGGCAATTAGGGTTAAGTGACTTGCCCAGGGTCACACACCTAGTAAGTGTTATGTGTCTGAGGCTGGATTTGAACTCAGATCCTCCTGAATCTAGGGCTAGTGCTCTATCCAGTGAGCCACCTAGCTGCCCCAAGCCCAAGTCATTTCAAATATCTTGTTGTCTCTTAAATGGTGTTTAACAACTGTGCTGATGACCAAGTACTTTACATAAGTGTTTGGGGTGAGATGTCATGGAGTCAGAGGGCTGAGGCAGAAGAGGGGTTATTGCTACTGGGTTTAGCAATCCCTTATATCTCTGTTGTTGTTGTTTAATCAGGTCTGACTCTATGTGATCCCAGGACTTTATCCATGTGGTTTTCTTGCCAAAGATACTGCAGTGGTTTGTTGTTTCCTTCTCTAGTGTGTCCCCATTTTATAAATGAAGAACTGGGATAAATAGGGGTCAAGTGACTTGCCCAGGGTCACATAGCTAGTAAATGTCTGGAGGCTGGATTTGAACTCATATCTTCCTAACTCCAAGCATGGTGCTCTATCCACTACACCATCTAGTTGCCTTTACTGGTGAACCTTCAGTCAGACCCATAATATCGTTTTATACCTAGGCATGGGGACCTTATTTGTGCACAGGAAGCTGCGAGAGAAGAGAGAAAAGGGAGGCAGGGTAAGTAAAGTCAGTATACGAAAGTGGAAGGGAATTGCTAAGAGGATGAAGGTCCTAATGAGGATAGAATGGAAAAGAAAAATGGAATTCCAGCCAGAGGCCTCAATGTGGATGAATACATGTGTGGTCTGTTTCTCCTTCAGGCAGATCATCAGGAGGTATGAATAATCACCACTGATGTTCTTTTCTCCTGGGGCAGGACATTAAGCTTGCCACAATTCTATTATGCTTTTATAATAATATATCATCTCAGAACACTTTTCAACCTGAAACCTCAAGCTTTACAAATGTGCTATTAATTATTTCACCTGGGAAAACTGAGGTAGGAGCCCTAGAGACATGGGATAGCTCCTCTGGCAGCCTGATCACTACCTCTATCTTCTATGCACTGGGTGGGAGTGAGGAGCTTGCTGTGGTCAACTGAGCCTGAGGGATTCCTGCACCTGTCAAAGGGAGTCAAAATGTTTCGGAAGAACCTCTCTGAAGGGATCTTCCCTGCCAATCCATCTGAGTTAATGGCTGGGAATGAGGCAATTAGCTTTGGGTAGAGGATTCTTTCAGGGAATTATCCCAGGTAGCAGGAGTAGCACCCACCACTACATTACCACAGTCACCGTGCCCAGATAAAGAGAACTCTTCAAAGATTAAGAAAATGGGCAGTTTACCTGAAATCTCCAAAGCCCTCCGATGTCATCAGTCCTTTCAAAGCAGACTGGCTTTAGACCTTCTTCCAGGCAACATTTGATAGAGATGAGCCCGCTCACACCTGCCCCAATCACGGCAATTCTCTTCTTGGTCATTTTCTCTGCAGAGATCCTCTGGGGAAATGGAATTCCACCTGTCAGAGAAAATGGGAGAGGAGGAATCATTGGTCCCATCAGAGAACCAGAGAATCTTGGACTCACTTGGCAGATCAACAACATGTTAAAGTGAGAAGAGGTCTGTCCAGAACACTCCCTACTTACCCCGTGTACAAATTCCTTCCACAATAGCTCTCACAGCCTGCTCAGCAGATGGTCAGAGTTGACTCAGGAAGACCAGATGCTGGGCTTTCCCTTTTTACCCACTATCAGATACTGAGGACGGCCGAAGATTGGAGAGGCCTTCTTCAGTCTATAGCAGTGAGAGGAGCTGGACTGTAGGGACATGGGGCCAGAAAGCCCCTGAACTCACCTCCTTTCTAGATCTGTCATTTTCTGGTCTGTAGGCTGTGCTGTCCTCCTCTGGCACTCACTGGTGGTGACAAGGAAGGACACAGCCCTGCTGCCAACGCCAGAAAAAAGCTGGGGAGGAGCTGCTCTGTCCCACCTCCTAATTGATGCCTCCTACTTCTTCAGTTCAGGCTAGGGAGAAAATGATTGCTGCCAGACGGGGAAAAAAAAAATCTCAAACAGTGAAAACCAATTTTTTGGTTTGGTTTTAGACTGGATCTATAATTGCCTTGGTATAAGGAATATCTGATGAAGAAACTGTCTCCGTATCTGCTCTGAAATGTACAGTCTAGAGCAGGGGAACCTGTGGCCTTAAGGCCACATGTGGCCTTCTAAATCCTTAAGTGTGGCCTGGACTGAAACCAAATTTTACAGGACAAATCCTAAGTCCACATGCCACACTGCCAAGTTGGTGAGGGGTAGAAAGTGGGAGGGATTTTCAAGCATAAGGCACAGCATGAACAAAGGCAAAGAACGAAGGAAAGTGCTGCATATCAGGGGACAGGCTGGATCATGGTGTACATGAGATGGAGTGCAAGGAAAGGCTTGGAAGGTTTTAGAGAGCCTTGAGTGTCTGGACAGCCTTGAATTCATTCAGTAAGCAGGCATCAGAGGGCATTGAGCTGACCAGATCTGCTTGGAAGGGAAATGAGCTTGGTGTGAAGGACGGATGTGGGGCTAGACCAGGAAGCCTAGTTAGGAGGCTGCTATAGTAATTCAGGACAGTGATGATGAGGACTGATACTAGGGTGGTAGCAGTGAGTGCCAAAGGGGGGAAAGTTCTAGATACATTGCAGATGTTGAATCTTGGGAGAATCCTACCCCAACCTAGCACCTCTAAATTTTTCAGTGAACACTCAAAAGGGCCCTCTCCCAGGGTGGTCTTAAGCAAAAGTCTGAAGAATGGAAAAGCCATTAAAGTATAAATATAGAATTGGAAGGGACCTTAGAGACCATCTAGATGGACCCCCTTATTTTACAAACAAAGTTCACAGAGAGTAAGGGTAAGGGAATTGTCTAATGTCACCTAGACAGTAAGCAGCAGAACTGTAATTTGAACCCAGGACCTCTGCCTCCAAATTCTGCACAACTTTGACTAGACCATATTTCTTCCTTAGCTTTGCCTTTCTGTATCCTTTGCTCTCTCTGCCTCCTGCCCTCTCCTTTGCCTTTTAGGCACCCAATATCCTTGTAGTATCCCCTCCTTCCTCTCTTATGTATCTTCCCTCAAGAAAAAAATTAAAATTATTTTTCACACCTTACTGTGGCAAGTTTGATAGCTGCTCTAGAAGGATATGCATTTTACCCTTTTTTTTCTAATTATGGGAAGAAAAGCTTAGTCTATTTAAGGGGATTTCAGGTATTAGCTGGTAAGCAGGGAAGTGGCAAGGGAGCCTTCTTGGGGCCTTTGAAATTATACTACTTAGGCAATAGATAGTTAAGGAAATCACTTAAGCCTCTCAGCTGTTTCCTCATCTGTAAAATGAAAGGGTTGGATTAGATCAGGGTTTCTCAAACTGTAAGAGTGGGGATGGTGGATGAATACCAAAATCAGCTTTGTTGTTTCGGTTGGTAGTGCCTAATGTAGGTGTTCTCCAATCAATACCTAGAAGAGATATCGATAGAAATGATAGATTTCCATGCTATGATACATAAGATTGAAAAGTTAGCTGCTTTGTTGTCTAGAATCCACAAATGAATTTGTCCAAAAACGTATGTAAACTAGATTTACAGCCAAGCGTAGGGCATTTTGTATAACGTTATCCCCGTGGAAATCTGGGGTTCCTTTATGACACACAATTACGGAATTACAGAATTTAGCTGCTGGAAGAAATTACATCAGTCAGTCATCTAGCCCAACCCATACCCAAGAAAAGATCCCCTATGCCATACTCAGCAAGAGATCATCCAATATTGGTTTAGAGATCTCTCCCAAGGCAACCCATCCCAGTTATAAATAACCTCCCTTAGCTACACACACACACACACACACACACACACACACACACACACACACACACACACACACACACACGTCTAAATTTGCCTCCTTGAGACTTGTAGCCATTGCTCCCGCCTCTACTTCCTGAGCCTCCTCTTTTTAAGATAAACATCTAGAGTTCTCTCAATTGATCCTTAACCGGTTCGGCCAATCAGTTGACTGTCAGTCTCGCTCGGCAGGCTGCCTGTTAAATAATTTGGGTCCTTGTGTAACAATGTTAGATTCAAAAGAGTGTGTGTATGTGTGTTTGTATAGAAAGCTTTGAAGGACTACAAAACTTTTCTTTTTTTGGTGAGGCAATTGGGGTTAAGTGACTTGCCCAGAGTCACACAGCTAGTGAGTGTTATGTGTCTGAGGCCAGATTTGAACCCAGGTCCTCCTGACTCCAAGGCCAGAGCTCTATCCACTGCACCACCTAGCTGTCTTGCAAAACTTTTAAAATACAGCATCTCATTTGATTTTTACAACAATGTCGTGACATAAATACTGTGGTTATTCATAGCTGCGAGCACTCAGGCTCAGATTTTTGCCAAGATCATACTGATCTAGGGAGGATCAGAAGTGTCACTCAAAATCAGAACCTCCTAATTGTAGGCCTAGTACTCTATCTGCTAGGCCATGTTGCCTCTCATATTGAAAGATTATCCAAAGAGAGGCTAAATTCTATCGTTTCTGCCTCTCACAATGTGTCTCCACTCACATAACCACCATCTGAGGTCAGGCCTTCATCACCTCTCCTCACTTAGATTATTGTCATCATTTTTTTTTAATTGGGCTCCCTGCCTCAAGCCTCTCCCCATTCCAGTAACCACCAAAGTGATTTTCCCAAAGAACAGGTTTGACCACATCACCTTCAACTCAACAAATGCCAGGGGCTCTTCATTGCCTCTAGGTTCGATATGGACTCCTCTGTTTGGCCTTTAAAGTGGTCTACACCTGGCCCCTTCCAGTCTTTACTGTTACCCTTATATATGTCCATGCCCTCTGTGGTCTGGCCACATAGACCTTACTGTTCCTTATATACAATCCTCCATCTGTTGTCTCTGTTTCTTAGCCCTGGCCGCCCCCCATGTCTGGAATGCTCTCCTGACTCCTGTCTCCTAGAATCTCTGGCTTCCTCCAAGACTCAGCTGAGAAGACACTTTTCACAGGAGGCCTTTGCTAGTCCACCCAGGTGCTAATGCCCTCCCCTCTAAATTTACCCTGGAGCTACTTCATATGGATCTTGGATGTACTTATATGTGGATATGTTGTTGTCCCCATTAGAATAGCAAATTCCTTCACAGTAGGGTAGGCAGACCTATTTTCCATTTTTCTTTGTAGTCCCAGTACTTAGAACATTATTATTGTTGTTGTCCAGTAGTGCCTGACTCTATGTGACCCACAGACAAAGTCCATGGGGTTTTCTTGGCAAAGATACTGGAGTGGTTTGCCATGTCCTTCTCCAATGTACTCCCATTTTACAGATAAGGAACTGAGGCAAACAGGAGTTAAGGGACTTGCCCAGGGTCACACAGCTAGTAAGCATCTGGAGACTGGATTTGAACTCAGATCTTCCCGACTCCAGGTCTGGTGCTCTATCCACTGTACTATCTAGCTGCCCCAATAGTAAGTCCTTAATAGGTGCTTTCTGATAAATCAATTGAGCACCAGCCTTGGAGCTAGGAAGGTCTGAGACCAAGTCCTCTCAGGGACAAATCACTCAGTGAGCCCAATACTTAAAATTACAGATGGATCTGTGGAGGAGTTTCCAATCAAGAGTTTCTCACAAATTAAAAGGCAAATCATAACTCATCTCTCCCCTCAACCCACAAAAGAACCCCAAACTTTCTTCAGTGACCTAAGACTTCACTGATAGAGGGACTTCACTGTGACTGATGGTCTTTGAGAGTTATTGTCACCCCAAAATTCAGCATGTCTCATTTGTTCTGGCTGTTGATAATCAACCGGTTCTGGGATGACATAGTCAGTCACAGGGCCCTGCTAGAAGCTTTTCCATCTTGGAGGAACATAAGCTCAGCCAGGATAACATTTGGAAGCCAGAGTCATCTCTATTGTAACACTAGGGATTTAGATATACATTCTTTTGTACCTCTGCCCATTATGGATAATTATAATAGTTGGGAGATGAAAGAGACATGTCCACATGTTCTAGTACTAAATATCCAATATGGCAGAATCACATTTGTGGCCATTGCTTTCCTCATTTCTTCTAATGGTTGGGAAGTACATTTTGGGTATGTTACCAAATTTAAAAAAAAAAAAACAAACTAGTTCCATATTCTGACAAAATTGCAAAGACATTTACAAATAAAACTCTTGATTTTTAAAAAATTTAGTGTGTTAAACTGAAGTCTGTCAAAATTCTGGCTTACACCATTTCCTCTTCATTGTCCAAGCCAAAACGTTCCACCTCACAAGGTGAGCTATTGCATCTGCTTGTTCCCAACAACCAAAATCCTTATTGATCAGAAACAATGACGTTTTTCTCATCAAGTAAAACTATTGTTAGATTAGGTATGAATTTAATTTGTCTGAGATATTGTCCAAAAATTTGAAAAATTAAGCTTATTATTATTTGGTAAGATGTGCTTTAAGTAACTATTTTTAAAGATCTGACTGTAGCTGTTTGTTTCCAAAGTGTTGCTGGTGAAGCAAAGTGAAGGGTCCAGCCCCTGCCTTAAGTATGGAAATACCTGGGCTAAAGGATTCCCCAGTGCCCTTTCAATTTTAACATTTTGGGATTGATCAGGTTTGATCTCAGTATCCAAGGCTGCATATCTGAAATCTGACTGCCTTTCCTCGTCCTCATCTCTCTCACTTCCTTTTCTTCTGTGTCTTGCCCTCTTTTCCTCCTCCCCTTTTCTTTCCTTTGCTTATTATGCCTTTGGCCTGCCAATGGTACCCACAGGGCATTGCTGAACCCCTCTTCAGGTCCTGTGGGTTAAAGCTTACACTTACCCCTCCTCTGCAGTCTCTTGGTACCTTTCTAAATTCAGTTTACCAGCTAAGTTTCAGCTGAATTCAGTAAACTGGATTCAGTTTACCAACCACCACAGCCCTGAATGCCCTTTGGCTCCAAATAACCTTTACTCAGCATCACCTGATTATCTCCCTGGAGAAATAGCATGCACTCAAAGGTTATGTTATTCAGTAACCTATGAAAAAGGTGTTTGCTCTGCAAATACCTCCAATTTACATAAATCAAATTTAATCCAACGATCATTTATGAAGAACTTACAATATGCAAGGCGCCATGCTAGGGATACCAAGGGGAAAAAAAACCCAGCCTCTGTCTTGTGAGAACTTATATTCTGTATTGTATCTGACGGATACAACATGTGAACAAATCACTATGTGTGTGGTTATTTGAGGAGCTCTAACAACTAGGGGCATCAGGAGGGGCTTCATAAAAGAGCCACACAAGCAGACGAAGAAAGCCACAGATTCTGTGCAGTGGAGGTAAACAGTAGGAAGTGCCCCTTTCCATGCCCAGGGGAGCATTTGAGCAAAGGGCCCAGAGGAAGCGAATGGAAGGTCAGGTTTGGGGAACAGAAAGCTGGAATAGATGTGGTGTCAAAGGCAGTACTGTGAAACAGGGCTACGAAGGGAAGCTGAAGGGCTGTAAATGCCAAAAGGAAGAACACAGGAAGGTAGGAGTGCCTGGGATTCGTCCAGCCAAGGGATCTGGGACCATTAGTGAATGCTGGCATTGTCAAGGGACCTAGTAAGGATCATCTGATTGTTTGATCAGAAGCAGCAAGGCACCCAGGGAGGAAGGCGGACCAAACCACCACCATTTCCCATCAGGCCCCAATAGAGAATCCTGCTTATCAAAGATTTGGGCCTCGCAGTGTCCATCAGGCTACTGGCCCTGACTCTAGTCTGCTCTTACTGCTATAGTTCAGGGTAGCAACCTCTGAGGAGACACAGTTCAAGCTAGTAGTCTCTCTGTCAGTGCTGGAAAAGAAAATTCTCACCCACAAAGTCCTTCATCTTCATTGCCAAAGAAGTCAACATGTGTTTTTATCAATTTATGTCACACCTCAATCAATCAATTAATCAAAAAGCATTTATTAAGCATTTACTATGTCTCAGACATGCATTTATTAAGCACTTACTATGTATCAGACTATGCATTTATTAAGCACTTACTGTGTATCAGACCATGCTATGCTAAGTGCTGGGAATACAAAGACAAAGCTTGAAAGGGTCCCTGCCCTGAGGAAGCTGGCATTTTAGTGGGTGAGGCACCTTACATATGCCAGCTGTCCTAAAAGTCTTTTAACTTTAGTATGCTTAAAGTTACTCTGAGACTTTTGGAATGCTCTGTCTAGACACATTTACTAAAGAAGACATCTTTCTTTTCCTTCTAGTCAAACAGGATTACTTGCTCTCTGGACTGCTGGCCTTTATCTCTGTCCAGCTGCTACACCTTGATAACTACTGGGCCTTTTCATCTACCTTGAGATGAGACCCTCCTCTATATTGACTCACCCAAGAATAATGTGAGCTCCTTAAGAACAGTGATTGTTTTAGTGTGTGTGATGATGATGATGATGATGGCTAACATTTATATAGCATTTACTATGTGTCAGGTTGTAAGGAGGGTGAATTTTGTTATTCTTTTCTAGATAATAGTTCCTACTAGTTCCCAGGATCCATGACCAAAACAGTCTATTAGTTCCCAGGATTTCACATTGTAAACAATTTCTACTGGGACTGCACAGTGAGATATAACAATGAGAAAATGTAAACATTTGAGCTTAGTTGTAAATACCTACTTCACCTGAGCTGTGCTAAGTTGTCACGATATTGCTAAAGTTAATGTAAACCTGTGAGGCTATTGCTGGCAACTTGCCTCCTTTGAGGCAATATATCAAGTGAGCACTGATCAGTAAGTGGGGAATACATAAGGGAATGTGACAGAGTAATGCTGTGCTTGCCTCAACTGGCCCCCATTGAGACTTAGGGGATGTGGGAGGAGTTGGTGCTCCCATTATCAGCAACCCCATTGAGAAGAATAGAATAAATTATTTAACCCTCATCATGTCTCCATTCTTGTACTTCTGGCTGCCCAGATCAAGAGTGAACCTGCTAGAAGTGCCCCCCCCCCCATAACTGGCATGGGCTGTGGCTCCTGCTTTACATAGGTACTATGCTAAACACTTTACACCAGGCAGGAAGGTGCTATTATTATGCTCATTTTACAGATGAGGAAACTGAGGTAAATAGAGGTTAAATGACTTGTCCAGGGTCACACAGCTAGTACTGGAGGCTGGATCTGAACTCATATCTTCCTGATTCCAGGCCCAGGAATCTATTCACTATAGTGTTTTGAATGTAGCAAGTATTTAATATTTTTTTTTAAATCTCTTTCATTCATTTATACAATTTAGGGCTATGAGGGACCTTGAGAAATAAATTAGTCCAACTATCTCCCTTGTCAATGATGAAAATGAAGCCTGAGAGTGACTAGTAGCAGAGCTGGGATTGGAACCCAGGTGGTGTGATGCCAAACCAGGACTTCTTATACTCTGCCATGTTGTTCCCCACACAAGGTTGAGATCAGGTGTTTATCTCATGCTCCCATCCTTCACCTGCTCTTCCACCCCATACTCTTTCACCTTTTTTATCCCTCTGCCTCTTCTAGCTTCTCTCCTTCCTTAATTCACTTCTGTTCTTAGTGTCAGCAATTTACTGACAACCTTGTCCCAGAAAATGGGGCTAATTAAGCACAAAAGGCCACCAGGTGATCTCTTTATGAGGGACCCATAAGCACTTAGAGTGAACTAAAAAGGGAAAAGAGTAAAGATCAAGCCCAGAGTAACCTTTTACCAGGTTCACCGAGTCAAGCAGATCCGAGGAAGAGCCCAGCTCCTGATGAGATGAGCAGGAAGAAGATGAGGCTAAAGGATGGCCAGGTGTTAGAAGTTATGGGAGATGTTGTTAAAGAGGCTCCATAGAGTAAAGAGAGTGGAGGGCATCAGGAAGAGGCCAGGTCTGATGGGGCCCAAGCTATGTCAGGATCCAAGCTTTATTGGCTAAACTCCCCTGGACCAGAGACTCCAAGAGAGTAGCCCTGAATCTCCTTTCACTCCTGGAGTTCCTTCATGGGAACTTAAAAGCTTTTTTCTCTCACTAGGAGGGTAAAGTTTGTTTTGCTTTCTTTCTTTTTTTAAATGTTTGCTTTATCTATGGTGGGTTTTTCCGTCGTTAAATCATTTTTCCATTGTGTCCAACTCTTTGTGACCCTATTTGGGGCTTTCTTGGCAAAGATACTGGATGGTTTGCCATTTCCTTCTCCAGCTCATTTTACAAATGAGGAAACTGAGGCAAACAAGTTTAAGTGACTTGCCCAGGGTCACATGGCTAGTGTCTGAGACTGGATTTGAACTCATGAAAATGAGTCTTTCTGGTTCCAAGCCCAGTGCTCTATCCACTGCACTACCTAGCTGTATCTACAGTGGTAACTATTGGCAATTGCTATGCTAGTCTGGGTTCATTTCTCAGCTCTACCACTAGTGGGTTCTGGTTCAGTCCCTTACTAGTCATTTACTAGCTACTGGGCAAAGATGTGCCTGTAGTCAAGCTAGAATTATGAAGGACAAACCGAGAAGCTACTAGAATGAATGGAAAACACACCCTGTGTCACCTGGGATAAACACTAGACTTTTTGTTTGCTTTGGGTGTCAGTTTTCCCATCTGCTGTGTAGGGATAATATTACTCATGCTACCTATGTCATAGAGTTCCGAGTTGTGAGGATCAAATAAATCTCCAACACACAATCTTAATTCTAGTCAGACAGATTTCCTCCACGTTTCTTGCCCTTCTTCCTGATTCCACACTTTTGCTCATGTGGACAAGCCTTTATGAGGATTAACTCAACCCAAATAGATATGGAAAGTCACTTCATTAATACTCTGAAAACAGTATACAAATGAGTTTTCAATTAATAGTCTATCCCTTTAATGACCAGGCAATTCCATCATTATTAATTAGCTCTCCACAAAGAATCCTAACTATCCAAATAGATATGAGAAACACTTCATTAATATTTTGAAAACAGGGCAACCCCTGAAGGTGATGAATTAATTACTTTTGATTTGCTGAAAGCCTATAAAATAGGGGCTAGCTATCCCGCTTTTTCTTACTTTGTATCCCTAATTTCGCCATTCCCAATTTGCCTGGTAATCAGGCTGTCAGTGACTATTTTAGCCACAGTACTAATAACCAAGGCCCCCAGCAATGTTCAGCTGGGCTTTCTCTTCATGACACACAAATCTCATTAAGTAGATGATTAAAGTTAGAACACTAAGCCACATTCTCGAGACCTTTTCCTACATGGGAAAAGCTTCACACAGTGTGAGACTTGGTTTTACTCAAGCCTCTTCCTTTCCAAGACAGAAAACACAAAACCAAGGAATGGAATGGAATGGGTTTTTTTTTTCCTATTAAGACAAAACCAATGAAACTCAGAAATGGATCACTTGGCCCTTTCTCTTCTTATCTCCTCCCAGTTCAAAATGCTTACACCTCTTAATGGCAAGCATCTTAGACCTGCGGTTGGGTTCCACACATTCAAGCCTTAGTGCAATCTTTTTTTGTGATCTTTGCCTTTTTCGAGGAAATTGGTTTTGTTTGACCACCATAGCTACTTTGCTTCCTATTGTATGGCCTTTTCCCCTGCATGTAGAGGGAATCCTTGCCTTTCTTGTACTGCATCACTTTGTGAGGCTTGTGTTTGCTACACTTTTTGCAGAAAGTTCTGCAGGGATGTTCAACAAAGGGCAGTGCTCCTTCTAACTGGGGTTCTCTGATGTCCAGGTCACTGGGATCCCTTGGCTAAGCGCTCATAGGCAAGTGCTAAAGAAGACCACCAGCTTTGAAGGATGGCAGTGGAAGGTGTCCTTTTCCTTTTTAAAAAAAGAGATATCAACAATTTTTTCTCTCTCTTCCCTGCGTCTCCATTCCACCCTTCCTCCCCAGTGGGTGAAAAGAAAAACAAGGCTCCTACAAAGATATCCACAGTCAAGAAAAACAAATTTCCACATTGTCTTTGCCTGAAAATGTGTAACATATGTCATATTCTCTATTGTGAGTCCTCTCTGTGAAGAGGTGGGTAGCATGCTTCATCGTCAATCCTAGATACAAATTCTAAAGAGATTCAATTTTTAGACCTTTTCATTTCTCTTCTTTTCAGTCACCATAGGTAAAAAAAATCTCTCCAGAACTGTACTTATAAACTGCTAATTCTCTGACTCTTTATAGAGTTCTTTTTATTTTTATAAAATAACAATTGAGACAATTCACATATATAAACTTTCTGTCTTCCCCACTGATTCCACACAGATCAAGTTAATATACTCCTACTCTCCCTGACTTCACAGGGAGAAGCACCCTTTAGAAAGACAGTTGCAATTGTAGCTACAAATTACCCTCTGCACAACATTCCATTTGGCTCTCAGTAACTATAGTCTTTGTGTGAGAGACTAAAAGAACATTTCC
Source organism: Phascolarctos cinereus (assembly GCF_003287225.1). Classification (NCBI taxonomy): domain Eukaryota; kingdom Metazoa; phylum Chordata; class Mammalia; order Diprotodontia; family Phascolarctidae; genus Phascolarctos; species Phascolarctos cinereus. The sequence goes on along the minus strand of NW_027555958.1, from coordinate 46,603,621 downwards.
TCTCAGCCAAAAATTTTCAGTCCCTAAGAATCATTTGAGGGCATATCAAATTCATATTAATTATAAAATACAAATCATGTAACTTAGATACATTGTTACTTCTAATAAATGTTATATACATCACTTCCCTTCCTATAGTCTACGTTTCAACCAAACTAGCCTTCCTTTACCTCATAACTGATACTTTATCTTCTATCTCCATGCCTTTGCATTGGTTTCCAGGCCTGGAAAGTATTTCTTCCACACCTCTGCTTTGTAGAATCCTTTGCTTCCTTCAACATTCATTTTAAATGTCACTCTTTACATGGAAACTTTCTTCTAAGTCCCCTGACCCAAATCCCCTTATCTTGTATATATTTACACATACACAAATCTCCTCTGCTAGAATATAAGATTCTGGAGCAGAAGGGCTGTTTCATTTCTGTTTTTGTATCCAGAGAACTTATCACAGTACCTGGCACATAGCAGATTTTAATAAATGCTTACTAATTGATCGAAAGGTCTCTCATTTCAGGCAATGGTCATCTCACTGTGAAGAATCCCACAGGTTAGTGTCTCCTCTTTATATCTGAGTTTGACATCACTGCTTAAATGAGCTTTGGGCTAGCTGAATATATTTAATTCCACTGGAACAGAGATCCTTGTGAAAAAATGCTGATCCCTGTGATCTCATGACCCAGACCTTAGTGAAGGCTGAGATGGGGGTTGGGTGCACAGGGATTAGCCAGAAGGGCTTTTGGTCTTTGGAAGGGAATGAGTCTAGGAATTAGATGGAATATACTCAAAGTCTGTGTTTTGTAAGAGTAATTAATGTTCCTGCTTTTATCTCTAATCTGTAACCTGAGCTCTCCCTACCCTTAGAATTGTTACCATGGAAACTTGAGGCACCGGAAATGTTTGGCCACTCGTGGGCAGACATTTCCCTGAATTTCCTAAATGCCCTTGAATTTGACCTTGGCAGGCTGGTAGAGCGGACCCAAGGGTGGCTGAGAAATCCAAATGGTCAGGTTGAGAGACAAAGAAAGAGGGAAAAAATATTGCTTGGCATCCCTGTATGCCAGTATGGAGCAGGATGTGTGGGGCATAGAGGAATGGAGGTGTTCATGACTGTAAATTGATGACCAGGAATGAGCCAAAGCTGAGCTAGATGAGCAGAAATGATCTGGGAGAAGTAGAGGCAGCAGCCAGTAGATCCTGAGCCTCTGTGAGAAGCACCAGCCCAGTTTGTAAAAGCCTACCCTTTAATTCTCCTTTCAGTCCCTACTGTGAGAAAGCTGCTTTGTCCATTTGCCAATTAGTCACTTCCTTGTTATCCAGGGAGAAGCACAGGAAAGAGAAATACTTGTTTTGTCCCTTTGCATTTTCCTCCCATTGAAACCATCTTACTCTCATTTCTTTGCCATTTAACCTGTTATGAAAGAAGCCAGATGATTATCATGAGTCTCTTGGTCTAAAATGTAAAGAATGGCATGGAGGAAGGAGAGGCTAGAACCCAACACGGAGGTGGGGAAAGGAGACTGGTTTATTTATTGTTTCTCAAACAAGTTGACTGGATAGGGTCTGCATCCAATTAGAGACAGTTATGTAATTTATTAGTGTTGTACCAAACGTTAATCACATCCCATATTTGTTTCCTTTTCTTTTTTTTAATAAACCTTTAAGAAAAAGATAAGCCCAAAAGCTACTAGTTGGTGGGAAGCAACTCTTTTAGCCTGAGGGTAAGCATGTTGGGGCTGCTGGTCCCATCTCACTAAGACCTAGGGGAGGTGGGGTGATTATGGCTGCGAATTCTGTTGAAATTGTAGTAGGTTAGTTGTCCTTATTTTGGCACTAGAGGACTCCTGCCCTCACTCATACACATAGCTAGTCTGATAAAATGCTTTATAAAATAATACCCTTAGGGAAGGTGAATAAATGAGACACAAAACTAAGAGTTAATGAATGGATTGGGGCAATGAACTGGGTGATCTGATTGAAAAAGCGAATGATAGAAAAGAGACATAGACCTGGGAATTACTCATGAAGGAGTAGAGCTAAGGAGTGATTGGCATCCAGTACCTAAGATCCTGACAGAGAGAAACAGGAAATCTGATTGATATCCAGAGCAAGTCCTAGTATCGAATGGGCCATATTTCAAATGCCACATATGTCAAAGGCTGATGTAAGACTGGTGGGGAAAACTTGGAAAGCGTGGAGGAGCTAGCATTTAAAGTGAGTGTTATGACAAATAAAAATTCAACTAGCAAAAGGGACAGAGAGGTCATTCCAAGCTTGGGGGACAGCAGTAGTAAAGGCACAGAATTGGAAATGTCACCGTGTTTTCGGGTGGCAAAGAATAGCCAATTTTCACTGAATCACTGAGTTTAAGGAGATAGATTTCTGAATGGATGAATGGCATGGTAAAATTGCTGCATAAGGAAGATTAGCCTGGAAACATTCTGTTGATGGAGGGATTCAAGGGGGGGGTGGGAAAGGAGGAAGAATTGCAATAGTCCACACAGATAATAATGATAGCATGTGTGAGAGTGGTGAGACGTGAAAGGAGAACATGTATGGTCAGGTAGGATGTTGCAGATGTTGGAATAACAGGATTTGGTAATTCATTGCATATTCAAGGTGAGAGAAAGGGAAGAGTTGTAAAAGGTTTTGAAGAAGGGATATTAGGTAATAATGACACCACTGACAGAAACAGTGGAGTCAAAAGGAAGAATGAGTCTAGTACAGGAGTGAATAAGGTCAGTTAGGAATAGGATGTATTTAGATGTCAATTGGACATCTAGGCAGAGATGTCTTATGGGTGACTGGAGATGAATATTTGGAGTCCAGAAGAGCTTAGGACTGTAGATATAGCTTCAGAGAGTCACCTGCCTAGAGACTGAGGCTTCAGGAGCAAATCAGATGGTCAAGGTTAGTTTGTCAGTCAGCAAGAATTTATTAAGTACTTATTGTGTCTAAGCACTGTGCTGAGTGCTGGGGCTACAAAGAAAGGCAAAAAACCCAGCCCCCGCTCTAGAGAAACTCACATTCCAGTGGAGGAGCCACCATACAAATATTTATGTGCATACAAGATAGAGACACAGAGGGATTCCAAAAGACTGAGTACAGTTTTAAGCTCTTAAATAGTTTTAAACTATTAAAGTTTGAGACTGCACTAAGACTTTTGAGAAACCCTGAATATAAAACATCTATGAAGTGTATTTACTGTGTGCCAAGCAGAGTGCTAAGTGCTAGGAATACAAATAGAAGCCTAAAAAATTACAATTCCTATCTTCAAGGACTTTATATTCTACTGGGGGAACACAAACATATAAAAAAGGGAGTTAGGAAGCGTGAGGAGGGGGAAATTAAAAAATTCTGGTGGCATACGTGTGGGGATTAAAATTGTCCAACCTACAATAAAAGAGACTGAGGCGGAGCTCTGAGCCAATGGAACTTTATTAAAGGGTCTGTGGTCCCTTCCAATGAAATGGATCCCAGATCTTCCCCATGATATGTGATCCCTCCTTCTTTCACTACCTTGTTTTTATAAGTTTGATAGCAAAATACACAATCTCATTAGTTGATCTTGCTCTTGAGGGCCAAAAATGGCATATTAGCAGGGGTGTCACAGGTTGGGTGAGTCATGGGGTATCTCCATTGACTAAGTGGTCATAAGATGGTCATAAGATGATCACCAGTTTGTATTGGACAAGAGAGAATGGTCTGGAGGCACAAAAATAATTTGGGGGACTTTCCAATGTCCACCCATGCTGGGTTTTGACATGGAATTTGAGTAAAACAGGATGGAGATATCTTTGACAGCATTCTAGTGGTTGTGCAAGTGAGCCTCATAACTTGGTAAACAAGTAGTGAATATTACATTAAAGTTTGAGGCCCACTATAAGAACTTATCTATCCCTATATGATTTATGCAGAATATCAAACTGATAAATACTGATTGGAATAGAACAGTGGTCCTGTTGTGGTCTAGGGTGCTGGAAACCCCAAAATGCAAGGTTACAGGGCACAGAAAGGCCTGGAAAGAATTTGACCACTCAAGCCTTCCAGTCAAAGTAACGAGTTTATTTTGTGATACCAATACAAGCGGGCCAGGCTTCCAGTGAGTCTGTGCAATTGCGGGGGGTGGGAGTGGGGGGAGAAGATTGATACTTTTATAGGGAAAAAAACTATGGGAAGATTTGGATGGGATCTAGGAGCGACAAGTAGCTTGAGGTAATCCAGAGGTAACAGAGAGGGGGTCTGGATTGGCTTAAGGAGTCGGAAGTAGCCTGGGGTGGCCTGCAGGTAAAGGAGAATAGAGGGTTGGGGGCCACAATGAAAGGACAGTTGAAAGGATTATTGACTGGGATGGGCCAGATGTCTAGGATGAATCTGTGGGGAAGTTCAGGGGCTTTTCCTTTTTGGGGTCCAGCGTGAATCCCATCCCCATCATTCCAAATGAATTATTTCTCACATTCGAGAAAAGAAGTAAGCATAGGTGGCATGGGTGCTTCCTTAAGTGGTAGTTCTGGGCAGGAATTGGAGGAGGAGGGTCTCAAGAATAGAGGAGGCATCTTAATTGTGAAAAGGAAAAGTCCAGGGAAGCATAAGCAGAAATATGGGAGAAGTGAGCACAGATAACCTGGATAATTCCCTTAAATAGTGGTTTTGTTATATACAGTGTAAGTAGAAAGCAATTTCAGAGGGAAGGCATGAACAGGGGGTACGAGCTAGGAGCTAGGAGCTAGGAAAGGTCTTCTTCACAAGGAGGAATTTGAGGTGCGGGGACAGTCAGTGTGAAGACAGAGAGATAGGGGACAGTGTCATGTTCCATAAACTGCCAATAGGCCAACATAGCTAGATCATAGATTACATGATGTGTGAGAAGACTGCAGAGGTAGGAAAGGGCCAGGTTATGACAAGCTTTACATGCCAGAGGGATTTCTGTTAAGTCTTGCAGATAAGAAGGATCCACTGAAGCCCTTGAGAAGAGGTTGCTTGTCAGATCGATGCTTTAGAAAAGTCACCATGTACTACATCACACCTCTCATATTGGCCAACATGACAAAATAGGAAAATGATAAGTGTTGGAGAAGATGTAGGAAAACTGGAACACTAATGCATTGCTGGTGGAGTTGTGAACTGATCCAACCATTTTGGAGAGCAATTTGGAACTATGCCCAAAGGGCTACAAAAATGTGCCCTTTGATCCAGCAATAGCACTTCTAGGGCTGTATCCCCAAAATGGAAAAGGACCCCCATGTACAAAAACATTTATAACAGCCCTTTCTGTGGTGGCAAAGAATTAGAAATTGAGGGGATGCCCATCAATTGGGGAATAACTGAACAAGCTGTGGTATATGAATGTAATGGAACACTATTGTGCTATAAGAAATGACGAGCAAGCAGACTTCAGAAAAACCTGGAAAGACTTGTATGGACTGATGCTGAGTGAAGTGAGCAGAACCAGGAGCACTTTCTACACAGTAACGGCCACATTGTGCAATAATTAACTTTGATAGATTTAGCCCTTGTCAGCAATGCAAGGATCTAAGACAAATCTTAAAAGTCTCATGATGGAAAATGCTATCCACATTTAGAGAAAGAACTATGGAGTCTGAATGCAGATCGAAGCATATTATTTGCTCTTTTTTTCCTTCTGTTTTGTTTTGTTTCTTCTTTCTTGTGGTTCCTCCTACTGTTTATAATTCTTCTTTACAACATGACTAATATATAAATACGTTTAATAGGAATGTATATGTAGAGCCTATATCAGATTGCACGTCATCTTGTGGAGGGAGGGGGAGAAAATTTAAAACTCAAAAGTTTATGGAAGTGATTGTTGAAAACTAAAAGTGAATTAATTAATAAGAAAAAAAGTCACCATGGCAGCTGGGTGAAGGATGGATTGGAATGGGGAGAGATTAAGCAGAGGTGTGCTGCCAGCAAATACAAAGGCCTTATCAAGGTAACTAGAAAGGAGATGTGGATGGACCTGCCAGTTACAGGCCAGATTGACAGACAGCCAAATGCTTGTGAGGCTGTGGAGAAAACTTAAACCTATACAATAATTCTGGCTGCCCTTGCCATGGGCAAAGCATAGAGCTGACGCCTAGCACTCTGGGTGGGTGCCACCCCTCCCCAGGGACTAGGGGTGGAGCCAAAGTCACCCCAAGGACTTGCAGTGGAGGGCAGCCAGAAACTTCATGTGTTATTAACTTCACTTGTGCCCTGTAAACAGAGAGTTGTAACACTGGTTGATGCTGGTGCTGAGTGCACCCTGATCTGTGGGAACCTCAGCCCATTCCAGGGTCCCAACAACTATCTCAAGGGGGAGGAGGACCACTGAAGTAAAACAAGTGGGGCTGATTATGCAAATAGGGAGGCTCCTTCCCAGCCAGTATTTGTTTTTTATCTCCCCAATGCCAGAATACATCTTGAGGATTTCCATATATAGGGTTTGACACTACAGAGGCTGATAGGTGAATTCAGGCTTCAGGGTAGAGTGGTAAAAACAGTTTTCCAAGGCGAAGCCAAATGGGAACTGGTTTCTCCATTGGCTCCAAGGTGGATAGTCACAACCTGGTAATCTCACCTCCCTGATGAACACGAGGAGATAGGAGAGCAAAAGCAGGAATAGTATAGAATGAGTAAACTGCAGCCTGTAGTGCCTTTAACAGCCATGCATGGCCGGTCCACAAGCCAGGTGGGTCATGAGGATGACCGTAGATTACAGTTTAACAAAGTAATAGCCTCTGTTTGTGTTGCTCTACCAAACATTACAGACATCTTGAAGTACCTAGCAAACCACTTAGGTACATATCATGTAGTTCTTGACTTGACTAATGCCCTTTTTCAGCACACCCTAGGCCCAGAAGCCCAGGACCAATTTGCCTTCACATGAGAGGGTCAGAAGTCCTGCCTTGGGGCTATATACATAGCCCAACCATCTGCCATGGTATAGGAGGCTGGGAGCTCAGCTTATTCCACTCCATGAAGACATCCAAAGGACCCATTCCATTAATGACATGATATTAACTCATGAGATGATTTCTCTCTTGCAGGACTTACTGCATGCCTTGACAGAACATCTTCAAGAAGGGAGATGGGTGGTGAATCTGGCCCAAATCCAAGGACCTGGCACATCTGTAAAGTTCTTCAGGGTAGTATGGTTGGGTAACACAAGAGTGGTGCCAGCAGCTGTCATAAATAAAATGCAAGTCTACCCCTTATTTACCACAGTTAAAGGAAGTCCAGGCATTTTGAGGACTTTTAGGGTCTTGGAGAATATTTATACCTCACTTGGCTCAATGATTGCCACTTCTGTTCAGGCTAAGCAAGAAAGGTGCCAGGTGGAAATGGGGAAAGGTATAACAACAAGCTTTGGAAAAGGCTGAGATGTTGGTGCAATAAATGAAAACTTTGGGGGTTATACACAAAGAAGCCTCTTCAATCTAGATGTCACAGTCACTCCTGAAGGAATGGGATGGAGCTTGTGGCAAACAAAAGGGTGGGCCATGTGCCTTTGGGATTTATGGAAAGGCTTAGAAACCAGATACACTCCTATTAAAAAAATAATTATTGGCAGTATACCTTCTTCTGCAGCAGCTGGAGCCCCTTAAAGGTGGTGCACAAATCACTATGTGTACCATTTATCCTATCAATGGGTGGACAGAGTGGTATTCATGAACTCACAATTAGCTGTAGCACAGCTTAACTAAAAGACGCCATCTATCAGATAGCCCCCTGTCCTCTGAGCTACAAGCTATTTTAGGCCTTGTTACATACACTAAGTGCCAGAAATGACAACTATTGACCCAGTCCCTACCCTCCCACAAGGTAAAGAAGGTATGGGTACTATACCCCTTGGGGCATGGTTTACAGATGACTCAGTTAAGGGCAACCCTTCTCTACCTGGTCAGTGGTGGTGATTCAACCCACCACTGACATCATCTGGCTAGAGACAGTTACGGGGCACAGCAGCCAATATGCAGATTTATGGGCAGTTTGGATGGTGGTGATGTACGAACCATGACTTTTGGGGTATGCACAGATAGTCGGGCTTAACTATGTGGATGAGTCAACAGAATAAAGATGAATGATCTGTATTGGGCAAACTTTTGGAGGACAGTGACATGTGGCAAGATGTGTGGGTACGATTAAGTGATCCCAAACCTAACAGTGTTTCATGTCCTGGCACACTGCCTAGATACACAACCCGGGAACACAGAGGTAGATGCCTTAACTAGGGTGTGTGCAGTGGTGCCTAAACCACTCACTGATATAGTCAACTGGGTCCATCATAAAAGTGGCCAGAGAGGAGCCAGAATAGGCTGGAGAATAGCAAAAAATACTGGGTTGCCTCTCACAGAAAGGGACATGAAAGAAACAGTTGCCCAAGATCTGGTGCATGCCTGCTAAAAGCCGTAACAAATACCTTATACCCCTGGACATCCAATGAGGCATTGAAGCAGCACTGAACCAGTAAAGACACGGCAGGTCGATCATATTGGAACCCTGCCCATGAAGGAGAGTTCCAGGTATGCCCTGGTATGTGTAGATAGTTACAGGCATCATGCAGGCATTTTCCAGTAAGTGAACCACTCAGTAAACAACTATACAAGGATCAGAAAAACTGATTACTATGTATGTGTACCCAATCCGAATGGACAGTGACAGAGAATTTCATTTTATGGGTCATGACGTACAAGAGTGGGCTGGTGAGCATAATGTAAAACGATGGTACCACCTCCCTTATAACCTCCAGGCAGCTGGATTGGTAAAAACATAAAAATGGGGGTTTGAAGGCACAAGTAAAGGCAGTAACAAACAGGTCATGACATGATGGGGGCCTGGGCAAAGTGCTGCTTCATGACTTTAAGATCTTCAGTGAAGCCCCTGTTGGGCCTAGAGCTCTATATGACCTTTCAGGCTCACAACCTGACATGCTCATGACTGCTACGGTGACACCCTTAACCTCCACTGCCATTGTACCTTGTTTGACTGAATCTAAGACAACACTAATACTGAAGACACTCAGGAATGGGTACGTTGCAATGGGACCTGAAATGATTAGATCCCTCTGGGAGAACAGGCTGGTGCATTCCATTAGGCACGGAGGACCTTTCAGGTCTTATTCTTTCTAACTCTTAAAAAGAGGACCTGACATACTATTTGTGGCAAGAAGCCAGGACCATTAAAAGAGAAGAAATAGGTGTTGTAGAGAAGTCCATACCCTGCCACCTCAACCCATTACACAGACATGACTTTCACCTACCCCCTCCAGGCAACACGTGTGGTTCGCTTCACTTGGCAAAATGCCAATACCAGTCAATACACTCTCCACATCAAATGTGGCTACCTGTATTATAATGAAAGACAGCAACAATCCTCCCCTTATTGTGCCTACTAAACAATTACACTTCAGTCCCTAGCTTTTGACCGTTCCTTCTTTGGCTAATCTCCAGCGGGACCTGCAGTGTGTTCCTACAATGGGCCCCTTCTATGGCTGACCAGCAAAACCGAATGAACTGCTGGGTATGTGGCCAGCTCCCTGTGTCTAGTACATCTGGACTTCCCTAGCAGGTATCCCCTTTACACAGAAAGGACTGGAATGCCTTGAAGACAAGGACATCTAGAATCACTAGCCAAGCAACAGAACGGCCGATGGTCAACACCACCAGCCCGGGGTGCAGCTGTTCCTTTTCTCCAAATATAAGCGTGGAATTGTGGAAAAGGGATGTGAGGGCATGAAACCACATCTGATGTGTTTCTGGCCTTTATGAGTCTAGAATGCAATCATGTGGGTCACTTTAGGGTCGGGTCACCTAGCATAGACGGAACCCTTGTACTGGGAGCAAAAACATGCCCACATATTCTCCCTTTGTTATAACACTTCTCTATCCTGACACCAAAATGGTGTCCTACGAGTCAGGTGCCCTACGAGCCCCTTACAGATTGGGTGGACATCTCCCCTTCTACGTAACCATGCTTCAGCAGTAAATGAGGGAATATGGCTGGGATCCAAGAGCCTGTCCTGACAAAAAACAGTGTGGCCACCTCCAAATGGCCACCTCCGGTGGCTATGTGGCCCATACTTATGGCCATGGCTGCCACAAGGTTGGGTGGGACACAGCACATTAGGGTATGTATTTGCCCCAGGGACTATTGAAGAGACCCTACCTACTAAACCTATAGCTAATCTGCCCCTTTTCAAAGACCTGCTGGACAAGAAATGTTTTCCATTGGTAAAATCATCTTTTGTATATCATTACATCCAATATTGCACTAGAGGTTGTAAAGACCCAAGTAGACACCCTCACACATTTTATACAGAGTGCCCTTACTGATAGTATGGAGGCATAGGGGTTGCTAACATCAGAAATAATGCAAATGCATAAAGTAGTATTACAAAATAAAATGGCACTAGATATGTTGACCGCTGCCCCAGGCAGAATCTGTGCTGTAATACCAACTTCTCGTGCACCTTTATCCCTGATGGGTCACCAAATTGCCAAAACATATGCAGACCCAAGTTTCTACCCTAGAACACCCACCAGATGCAATGGATTCCTTCTTTGCCTCCCTAGGGATGGCATGGAAGAAAACTGTAACAATTGTGGTCATTTTCCTATAAATTATATTGTTTTCTTGCCTATGCTTGTATTGCTGTTGTGGATTGTGCCCCCAGTGTAGTTCATTGTTGGGCTCCTAAGCTTCCTCCATGCTAACAAAATTACTTGTGCACTTGCAGAAGATTCTATCGGAAGGAATGTATGAGCAGGTCATGAGGAGCGGAGTATGGTGAGAGCAAGAGCCTAAGCATGTGACCTATGGTATCATGGTTATTGTAAACAGTAAAACAGCTCTTGTGGGGAAATTTACTCGTACCCACCCATGTGACCATAGGCCATCTCTTGGCTGAAATCTGGAGAAACTGAAGAAAGTTTCCCATCCTGCCTACCAACTTAAATCCTCTCCTACTCTCTATTTTCTGCCCTGAATAGATGACAGATGTAGAATAATCTTACTTTTTGTTTAACCTTTTTTATATAAAAATATATTACACACAAAACACAAACTTGATAAGATTAACAAATGTAGAAGAATTTAAATTCAGTAGGGTATTCTGCTACATCAGTATCAACCCTTCAATTTACACCCTCCAATGCGTATTTCAAAGGAGTGGTGTGTTTATTTAAAACAACAACAAACACCTGTGGTATTCACTTCATACCCTGTTTGAATTTTGTGCATTGGTATTTCCATATGTACAAATGACTTACAAAAACCTTTGCATTCGTAGCAGATGACATGCCATCATTAGGAAGAAGGTCCTGGATCTCAGCAAGTTTTCAGCAAGGTCAGATAAGAGGGACTCTTATTTGCCAATTAGTGAGTAAGTAGACATTTCCTGGTACAGAAGGCAAAAAGTGTTGCAAGCAGTCTCTGTTGGCCATGTCATTGTGACAAGGCCCTTCCTTGGTTCCTTGTGAGATGAAAGTCTTCCAGTAGAGAAACTTCCAGTTGTGACAAGTTGGGTGCCAGAAACAGAATCGGTAGTGGTACAGGTGACCTATTCATCTAAAGCAGAGGTTCCCAAACTTATTTGGCCTACCACCCCCTTTTTAAAAAAAATTACTCAGTGCTCTACTGGAAATCTACTTTCTTTAACCCTTTAATGGTTCTTTTTCTAAATTTTGCATTTTTTCAAAAAAATATAAAACTTTTTTTAAAAAAATGACACATCTTAAATTTAATAATTTACTGCAAATTTGAAATTGAAATTTTAAGGACACAATATTGCATCATGTAACCATATAGTATATTGTAAACAAGTCATTATGCTTACATCTTCCTGCAGATGCATGCTGGACTTCCTGACAATGAGCACCATGCTCACCTGCCAACACTTGCTTAAGACCTGTCAGCAGACTTGACCACTGATGGGTTATAACTTGCATTTTGTGTGTTTATTTGGAAAATAACATAATAACCATGACTTTAACTCTGCTACATAACAGATGAAACATATACTATCGGTTTTTCAAAATGTTTGTCTCTTTATGCTTCCACTACCCCCTTATTTTTATTCAACACCCCCATTGCACCTGAGGCTACTACCAACCTTGCCCTGAATTATTCCAATGCCCCCCAAGGGGGTGGTATCGCCCACTTTGGGAACCATGATTCTTTTTTTCTTCTTTTTTTAAAAATTATACATATTTATATATATTTAGGAACCATGATTCTAAAGCATCAATTTGTCTCTTCAAACTGTGTAAAGTGCTTTATGTTTTAGAATAACCTTTTAAACCAGGACTAGTCCACACTTTTTCTGGTACAAGGAAATAAGGTTGAACACATTCTGTTGCATAACCTACTATCCTTGGTTGGATAAAGATCTCGTTTCTATTAGCCAAACACAGGAAAATCCTGCTAGATACAGACTGATACAGGCCTTAGATTTTGGGAAAGCAGATTGAAAGGGCCAAGGGAGAGAGTAGGTTTCTAAAGTAAGATTATACAGAGGAAGTTGGCCCAGGAAGGACAGATAGCTCTTTGGAAATTTGAGATAGAAACAGAAAAAAAATTTCTGATGAGAAGAAAAATGGGGAGCCATCCAAAAAGATTGAAGTAGATGCCAAAGGAGTTCATTAATCAATTTAGATTGTAAAGAGCATATATGCAAGCTGGAAGCAGGGACAGGTGAAGGAAGAAGAATACAAAAGAGTAATATGTGTCCTGTAAGAACAATGTCTGAAATGCTAAAGCTTATAAATGAGCTGAGACTGACAACGGATGCTAAGGACAAAAAAATGAGGGAATGGAGGCCTTTAAAAGTGCTATTGATCAAAAGGGAGAGCACCACAGCTTGAGGCAGATTGGATGATGAGGGAAGGCAGAACTGCTAAATTCTTATTTGCTTTTGGTTTTCCTGTCAAAGAAAACTCTTTGGATTGGAATAGAAAGAGCAAAAATTGGCTAAAAGGAAACTGAAAATTAGAATAAGTAAGGAGATGACAAGAGAGCACCTAGTAACCCCATGACGAGCTCATATCACCAGGCACAGATGAGCTATGTTCAAAGAAACTGAACAGACTGGCAGGTGTGAGTGCTGAGCATGTCAAGAATCTTTAAAAGATCATGGAGAACAGAAGGCATTGAAAAGGACAATTGTCATAGCTTTCAAAAAGTGAAAGGGAGTGGAAAGTATTCACCAAACTTGATTTCAGTTCCTGGCAAAATTCTAGAATATATTATTAAAGGGCAATATAAAAACAAACAAACACACAAACAAAACCCCCATGATTACAAAAGCCAAGCATGGTTTCATCATGAACAAATTATGCCAGACTAACCTAAATTTTCTATTTTGACAAGATTGCCAGACTGGTAGAAAAGGAAAGCACCACAGACAGAAATTTGTCTAGATTTTAGCAAAGTATTTGACAAAGTCTCTCATGTTATTCTTGTGAACAGGATGGAAAGATATGGCTAGAAAGTAGTATAATTAGGTGGTTTGGGAACTGGATGAACAACCAAACCCCAAGAGTAGTCAGCCACTAATGGGTTGATGTCAGCTTGAAGAAGCTCTAGCATAGTGCCCCCAAAATCTGTCTTGAGCTTTGTGCCATTGAAAGTTTTTGTTAATGACAGGTATGAAGGTATGGATGGAGTGCTTATCAAATCTGCAGGCGAAACAAAGCTGGGAAAGAGTTAAGAAGGTTAATTGTGTCAAGATCTCTCTTGGCAGGCTAGACTACTAGGCAGAATCAATGTGAGAATAAAGGTGAAGTTCTAAATTTGGATTCAATAATCAACCTTATGGTACAAGATTGGTGGTGTGTGACTAAACAGATGTTTATGTGAAAAGGATCTGAAGATTTTAGTGGACCACAATCAATGAATGAATGAAAAAAAAAAGCATTCACTATCTGCTTTCTACATACCAGGTACTATGTTAAGTGGTAGGGATATAAATGGAAGTAAGCAAGACAGTCCTTGCTGTCAAATAGTTTCAATTCATTCTAACAGGGGAAGCCAATAAACGGAGGGAAGTGGTGGCCAGGGAAGTCAGAGGGAATGGTAATTGGAGTCAAAAGGCAATTGACTGACCTATCCTTTTCCAGAAGTGATAATATTTATTTGATTGTTTTCAAAGGTAGCTGAAACAGTCTTATATGGCAGAAAGGTCTACCTTAAAATGAATAAGGAATGCTAATTTGATATGATGGTAAATGATAAGCAAAAGATAGTAAGAAAAAAAAATTAAACAGAAAAGACGAGCTGTCCCATGTGCTATTATTCTAAAACATCAGCTAAAGTTAGAGCAGTTAAAAATGCTTACCTTTTCTCAATGATCAATTAATCCTTCAGAAGGTGAAAGAAAAAGTGAGGGGGATTTCTAATCAGGTGCTGGAAGAAAAGTGAAATTTGAGCAGCTGTATTTAACATCCTCAAGCTCCCAATAAATAAGGAAGGAAATATTTGACACAGAACACGTACTTCTGTTTTGGAAAGATCAGATTTCAGAGTACAGAGAATGAATAGATGGGTACAGATTTACAGTGTGAGACTTCAAAAAAGTAGTCCAAAAAGGATGGGAGTGTCTCAAAAGTGAAACTGACTAAACTGTTGCAATTGAGTATGATGGGTAATGCGAAATAGGGAAGGAATGGAAAGAAGTTGACATAGTGATAGAGGGAACTAACTTACCCATGAACTTAGATTACTTTTAATTTTTATTTTTTTCTTAATTACATGTAAACACAAATGTTTAATATTTGCTTTAAAAAATTTTTGAGTTCCACATTCTCTTTCCTCTCTCCCTTCTTTCCTTCTTCCTTGAGAAGATGGATCATTTGAAATAGATTACACATGTTCAGTCAGGCAAAACATTTCCAAATTAGCCCTGTTGCAAAAGAAAATGCAATCCAAACCACACCCCCCAAAACAAGATTAATAAAGTTTTTTAAAAGTATGATTCAATCTGCATTCAGACTCCATCATGGACTCAGATTTTGCCAGAGATAGAAATGAAGATAAAAATCACAGAATCATAGGTCTGGAGTTAGAAGAGACCTCAGAGGTCAATTAGTCCAGCCTATGCATTTTACAGGTGAGGAAATTGAGGTCCAGGGATGTTATTTGATTTGCTCAAGGTCACACAAGAGACAGAGGTAGTATTCTTAACTTGGGATTTCCACAGCCACTGCTCTTCCTACTACACAAGGTCCCTGAAGAAAAATGCCAGAAAGGCTATTGCCCAGCATGTGCTTGGGCTCTTGACAGATACCAATGACAGCAGCTCTCCTTTCTCCCTCACACTCCAGATCTGGTCATTGCCAAGTCTTGTCAATTCTCCACCACAACATCTCAGATGTCCCTTCTCTCTATTCTTACAACTAATCCCTTAATTTAGCCTTTCTTCACCTCTCACCTCCACTTGCCTCCCTCTTCGTTCCATTTTCTACTGTAGGTAGATAAGTTAATACCTGGTAGCTGTGGGCACATACCACCCACAAAATTTCCAAGTGCAGCCTGAACCAGATTAAAATGCAACTGGGAAATGTTTAACAAATTAAATAAAAATACAATACAACAAAGATAGTATTCATTTTTAGTTTTCTAGTTTCAATTTTAACTTGGCCTCACTGTCCTACACCACTGTTAAGCTGATATTCCTAAAACACAGGTCTGACCATTGCCTCTAGAATAAAATATAAACTCTTCTGTTTGGCATTTAAAGCCCTCCTGGGAAAGGGTACAGAAAATAGTATACTTTGTTGTTCAGTCATTTCAGTCGTGTGCAACTATTCATGACGCCATTTGGAGTTTTTCTTGGCAAAGATAGTGGAGTAGTTTGTCATTTCTTTCTGTAGCTCATTTTTTTTTTTTACCAATGAGGAAACTGAGGCAAACAGAGTTAAGTGATTTGCCCAGGGTCACACAACTAGTAAGTATCTGAGTCCAAATTAGAACTCAGGTCTTTCTGATTTCAGACCTAACACTCTATGCACTGTGCTATCTGGCTGCCCTAACCTTTACCTAACATGGGAGCAACACTGTTGACCAGATAGGGTAATGACTTAATTAGGGATTAGAACTGCTTATTATAGCTGTTAAGGTTTAGAGTTGGGAGAGCTGGTTCAGGTGTGAAAGAATTCACTTAGATCTTCTCTGTAACCATTGGGAGCTTTATTGACGCAAAAGCAGCGGGCTAGCTCTGGAAAGAGGACAAGCAACTTACAGAGGGGTAGGGGTCTGTTTTATCTTACAAAATAAGGGGAGGGGTTGTCATGATACAGGATGAGGAAGATGGATGGCAGGATAGGGGACGCAGGATAAGGAAGATGGGAAATTTTATGACTCAGGAGGAGGGATACAAGAAAGTTTTATGGTCCAGGACAGGGGGAAGTTTTATGGTATCTCAAGATAAGGGAAAGAGACTCTAGGATGCCCTCAAGTTCAGGAGGGGTCTCACAAGGTGCTGGAAAAACAACCCTTAATTAAAATTTGGTTCCTTAAAAAGCTTTTAGCTTTTAGGGCACTGTATGTCTTCTGCTTCACAGTGATTTACCAGGTGGCATTACGCAAGTCACTTAAACCTCAATTCACTTATGCCTCAACCTCCCATCTGTAAACTTGAGCATCATAGGTTCTCCACTGATTTGGCAGTAAGGATGATAATTGGCTCATGGTAATTGTAACACAGAACCATGTTCTTTAATGGGTCAACAAATAAGCGGCGCCTAGAACTGAGTTCAATATTACTAATATGGTCTAACTAGGTCAGGACGAAGTAGAATTAGCAACTCTCCTTTCCAGATCTCTCTTCCTTTTCAGATGCAGCCCAACTTTCTAACTTTTCTGTCTCACTATTAACACACATTAAGCTTTCACTAAAATGCTCAAGTATTTTTCTGTATTAATTGGTGCCTAGCCACCCCTTCTACCTTGCTCCTGGGAGAGTAGATGATTTTTTAAAAAAACTCATATAAAGGACTTCACATTTCCAATGTGCCAAGATTCCAATGAATCTGGTTTCTTAAGATATGTTATATTTGTAGGTTTAAAGGTTTATTTTATATTGTTTATATTAGATGGATACCTTCAAGTATTATCTAAGGAGGTCCATAAATTTGATCAATAACATGTCTTCAAATCACCCCTTCTGCATGCTGCAATCCATTCAAACCGGATTTCTCTGTTTTCATACACAACACTCCATCTCCCACTGCTGTATCTGCACAGGCTGTCTCTTATGTCTGGGATGAACTCTTTCCTCATCTCTTAGACAGTCCCTTTCTTTCTTCAAGACACACTTAATTCATGAAGCCTTTCCTGCTGCCAGTGCCTTCCCTCCCAAATTATGTTGTATTTTACTACATTATATTTATTTGTATGTATTCCAGCTCTAAATCTGTGATTCTATTCACTTTATATCTATTCTATGTACATATATAGATGAATTATGTACATATAATATGTATTTAGCATCTTCTCCATTAGAGTGTAAGCTTTTCATGAGTAGGGATCATTTCAGTCTTTGCATTTGTAACTCAAGTGCCTGGCACAGTGCTTGGCACATAATGGGTATTTAATAAATGCTCACTGATTCATTACAGAATAGGCTTTGGGGAAGATTTCCTATAGGCAAGTAATGGTTGTTATTTGTCCTTTGCAGGGAGGTGATGTCACGACATGCAAGTGAATTGAATTAAGGGAGGGCTGTGAAATGTCACCAGCCTCACTTTCTCCTCTGGGTCCAGAGGCCAGATATAGATCAGGACAACTGGAGATGGCCCAGAATGCAGTGGGGGACCTTGGCCTTTTCAAGCTAAGGTCTTTAAGAGGTCTCAGTTTGACTGAGGCAATACCTATTCAATGATTAAGGCTTAATAAGAAATGAGGCAGAGGACGGCCTCTTTACCTAGTAAAAAAAAATGATCTGAAGGGAAAGACCCTCAGGGTTTCTGGGCAAAACAGAAACAAGTGCTATTTATATTCATTCTGAGCCAACCAGGACCCAAATGATGACCAAGTAGGGCTTGGGCTGGGACCTATCGTCGGCCAAACACTAAGAGCCAGAGTGATTTGGGGTTAAGGCGCTGGTCTTTAAGAAAGAAAAAAGAAGTCCTGGGTCGTCTTCAGTTGTTCTGATGTTTATGTGGCCCCTGGACTCTGATGGCTCCAGAGAAGAAAGTGAGGCTAGTGACTTTGCACGGCCCTGTCTCACTGAAATCCAATTCACTTGCATGTCTTGGCATCACCTCCCTGATATCACTGTCCTGTTTGAGAACGAAGGATAAAGCACAACCTCTGTGAGTAGAAAAGGAGCTACCTCACTGAGGACCAAACTTTAACTGGCCAGTTACGCAACATGGGTTTTTTTCCCTTCCTTCCCTCTGTCCACATACAGTATCACACTCTTACCTGCGGGGTGCTCTACCCAAAGGGAATGTAAATCCCAGTTCTGTTGTTGTTTTACTATTTTTTGGGGGGGGGCTAAGGCAATGTTATGTTAGATGTCTGAGGCCACATTTGAACTCAGGTCCTCCTGACTACAGGGCCTGTGCTCTATCCACTACACCACCTAGCTGCTCCCTTTTTTCTCTGTTAAAGACCAGCCTTAACCTCAAATCCCTCTGGCTCTCATTGATCATAGGCAAGTAATCCTATCCCCTGTTTAAGTCCTACTTCCTCCAGAAGATTTGCAATTATTTGAGTACACATCTTATCCACCTTCCCTTCACCTCATTGGATTGTAAGCTCCTTGAGGGCAGGAACTATTTAATTTCAGTCTTTGCATGCCCTACACTTTGGTCCTCCCCTGATATACCACATGATAGTGTGGAGTTGACCCTCAGGTCCCTAAGGAAGGCTATCCCAACAAAGCACAAGCTTGGCAGACATTATGTAGCTGGAAAGGCTTTGGAGTATTGGCTCAGGCAGAATTTGTGAAGCATCAAAGCATCTCTGCTAACCTACACAGTGCCTTGCATAGAGTTGGTTGAGATGAATGAAGAGTCTGAGAGACACAGTTTCTGGGTAATTAATAATTAATTTATTAATTATGGTTAGCAAATAATAAATTGAGGTGGTTTTTTTTTGGGGGGGGTGTCTGCTGAATGCTTAAATACTATTGGGAAAGGGATTGTCCCTGATAGATGGAAATCAACTCAACAATGAGAGAATGAATATTACAATGAAAGGTGGACTTAAGAGGACCCAGGTTTGGGGCTGAGGCTTCATAGATAATAAGCACCTTGCTGCTCCAAGTGATATTCCACAAGGACATATAGTATCCCAGTCAAAAGTGGAGCAGCTTCCTCTGATCCTGGAATCACTAGCACTAGTCATGCAACTGTGCATCTTTGTGCATTCAGAAAAGACACAGCCCTACATTGTCACCAACACAAACCTTAGTACAGGATGTGGGACGAGGGTGGGGGGAGGGCAGATTTGGTTTAGTCCCAGGGCTGGATAGAAGGGAAATCGGGAACCCCAACACTAAGAAAGTAAAGAGCTCCAAAGAGTAATTATCTCACTGTCCCTTAAAAAAAGCTCACTGAGCTAGCCCAGTTCAGACCACTTCCTCCAGGAAGCCTCTTCTTACAGCCTTGGCCCATCTCTATATCCATTAAGCCTTGACTGACCTCCCTTGCATCCACTAAGCAATCAATCAGTCACGGTGCTCAGCTCTGGGGATACAAAAAGAGGCAAAAGACAGCCCTTGCCCTCAAGGGCCTTGCAATCTAATGGGGGAGGCAACAGACAAACAGACAAAGAAAACTACACACAGGATAAGTAGGAAATAATTAACAGAGGGAAGGCACTAAAATAAAAGATCAGGGCAGGCTTCCTGGAGAAGGTAGAAGACCAATGTCATGCACATGTGATGACTTGCACATGAATTGGATTTAAGTGAGGTAGAGCTGTACGAAGTCTTCAGCCTCACTCTTTCTCCCAGAGACACTGAAGGATTTGGAACACCAAAGAGAGGATTTTATATTTGACCCCGGAGGTAACAGGGAACCAATGGTGTCTATGTAATGAGAGAAGTAAGGGGAAGGGCATGGTTAGACCTGAGGTTGGGGCAGATCAATCTGACAGCTGAACAGAGGTGATATTCAGACTAGAGTGTGGAGAGACTTTGGGCAGGGGAATCATTCGGCAGGCTACTGAAATAGCCTAGGTGTAGGGGAATGAGAGCCTTCATCAGGCTAGTGGCAGATATCAGTGGTCAGAATTGGGCATATGGAAGAGATATTATGACGTAAAATCAAAAGGCCTTGGCAACAGATTGGATGTGGGGGGTAAGAGGAGAGTGAGGTGTCGAAGATGACATCTAGGTTGTGAGCTGGGGTGACTAAGAGGACGGGGGTACCCTATTATCAACAGGAAAGTTAAGAAGAGGAGAAGATTTGGGAGTAAAGTAATGACAATCACATCTATTACCTAGTGACATCATTGCATTCCGAATACAAGGCATAAGTATAATTATAGATAAAACACTACACAGTTAAATCCAGATAATGGCTGGGCGAAAAAGGGAAAAGTTTCCATGTAAATCCACTCACATTTCATAGTGATGACATCTCTGCCAACTGTGGACTCTACAGAAATATTCAGAGATTTGCCCAGATCATGGGGCTAGCATCAGTATCTTTCCCTGAAGAATGTTAATAGTGGAATGCATGGGACACCGTCAAAGACTCACTCACCCAGCTTCTACCTGGTGGAACCTTGTCCTGTGTGCTCTCTCTCATCCCCCAAGCAAAAGACCTTGGTTCTTAGATAGAGGGCCCTAGATATAGGAAGATTCTCCCTGGAGACACAAAGACTGACCACATGGAAGACAGAGAATTAGTAAAGGTGATAATATAGATCATATTTTGACAAAAATGTGAAATGATTCTCTCTAAATAAATAAATAAATAAATTTGGAGGAAAAAAAAGGTAGACTTATTCTAATGAGGGGATGGGACACACACACACACACACACACACACACACACACACATACACAAGACTTTGATTGTTGCTCTGGGACAAAGAGACTCATCTCCACACCCAGATCACTCCACAAATCTATACAAAAGGATCTATCCTGGGGCAGCTAGGTAATTCAGTGGATAGAGCACCACCCCACTGGAGTCAGGAGGACCTGAGTTCAAATCCGACTTCAGACATATAACACTTACTAGCTGTGTGACCCTGGGCAAGTCACTTAACCCCAATTGACTCCAAAAAAGATCAACCAAAAAAAAATGAAGGAAAAAAAAAGGATCTATCCCTCCACCCAGTCATACCTGAATTGAACAATTGGCCAGAATTCACCTAGATCAGACCCTTTAATCAGAACTAAGCCATCCTACCCAAGATTGAGGAAAATGTCTCATTGTCAGCCCTGTCCTTCATAAGGACGTAAAAAGAAATCTTTTTGGTTATAAAATTGGTTATTAATATAAAAAAATAATCATTTTTCTTATGGTTGAACTGAATCAAAAGCTATGGACTATGAATTCTTGCTAATTTTAACTCTTGTCTCTTTCCTGTGTCATGAACTTGCTGGTCACTTTCTTCATTCATCTCTTCTCCTGATCTACCATTTTGTTACTCAGAATTTCTCTGTACTGTGCATAGAAACTAAACAAATTAATCTCTTCTTCTGCATTTCTATTATCAATACCCCAGCATTTTCTCATGCCTTCTAATTCACTTAGCCTTTTCCCCTGGCAAGCTATTACAGAATCAGTCTTGAAATGACCACGGAGGCCATATAGTTCATCATTCTATTTAGAAAAATTTTCACTATGACATCCCTGACAAGTGTTATACAGCCTTTACTCAAATGGGGAAGGGTAACTAACTCACTGCTTCTCAAGATAGCTCATTTCATTTTTGGTTAATTGTATTTCAGGGACTCTTATGACCTTTTTTTGTGTCACAGATCTTTTCGGCAGTCTAATGAAACCTACGGACCCCTTTTCTGAGTAATGTTTAAATGCATAAAATAAAATATATAAAATTACAAAGGCAACAAATTATGTTGAAATATAGAGCTGGAGAAAGAAATGGCATACCACTCCAGTATCTTTGCAAAAAAACCCAAATAGGGTCATGGAGAGTTTGACACAACTGAAAGGAATGAACAACACAGCTATCAAAATGTTTTTTTTAAACATCAGCCTTGATGACGTGAAGTAAATATTTGTTTGAAAGTTTTCATTTAATTCAAACCGAAATCTGATTGATCAACTACACACACACACACACACACACACACACACACACACACACACACACACACACACACACACACATACAGCATTTGGTTTGATCATTATCTCAAATCTAATCTCAATCAAAGGAAAAAGCCTAATCCTTCTTGAGAAGGACAATTTGTCAAACACTTGAATACTGTTTTCATGCTCCTTCCCCCAAGTCTTCCAAATGTTTTTTGGCTTGATAGTGTCTTTTAGAAAATGGGGCCCCAAAACTAGACATAAAACCTTGGATGTAATCTGACCAAGGCGAAGCATGGCAGGACGGCCACCTCTCTGGACACTCAGGTAAGGCTGCCTAGGGCTACATTAATAATCTTTGATTTACCTATTGGAAATACTGGTGTCAAATACCTTCTTCATGTTATCCCTTGGTCTAAAGCTGTTGTGGGTTGGGGTGCTGGGAACCCTGAAATGTAAGGGTACAGGGGTGTCTGTCTTGAAACAATTCAACCACTCAAGCCTTTTTTTTTCAGTCCAAGTAGCCAACCAACAGAAGCGGCTAGATTCTCAGTGAATCTGCAGCATTGTAAAGCCAATAGGAGCCAACAAAGTTGCTAGTGAAACTTTGGATTTGATGAGGATGGAAGTGATACATATACACAAAAAAATACTACAAGTAGATTTGGATGCGACTAAGGAGTGGTAAATAGTCTGGGGGTGGGGTGGGGCCCAGGTGCAACAGTGAAAGGATCTAGATGGGATTAAGGAGTATCAGGTAAAATAATTAAGTAATCAAAGTGGGTTGGGATGGGCAAGAAGCCAGTGATCTGGGCAGCTGAAGATGTATGGGAAAATTCAGGGTCCAGGTCCTATCACCCCATCAAAACCACTTTAACTACTTGCCAGAAAATGCCCACAATCCTCAGTCTGGCACTCAGAGTCCTCCACGAGTTGGCTCCATTCTCCTTATTGATTTTTGCTTCCTACTATTTCCAAACAGAAATAATCCACTCCAGCCAAGCTGACCTCCCTGTACCTGGAGCACGTTGTACCCATTGCATTTTCTCCACTTGAGCACATGTGCATCTAGTAGTGCACCTTTGTCCCCTTGATGGCCATCCAAAATCTCCTTCTCCTTCAAGACCCAGATCAAAGGATCAGCCTCGCTCACCATCATCTCGCCTTTCTTTGAACTCTCACGGCACTTGCTATTTACATTGCTCATTTGCGTGTTTGATCATATGTTGTCTGTGTGACCTTGGGTAAGTCACTTAACCTCTGTTTGCCTCAGCTTCTTCATCTTTAAAATGGGGTTCTAGGGTTATTATGAGGATCGAATAATATTTGTAAAGTGCTTAACAAAATGTTTGGCACGTGATAGGTATATAGAAATGTTGGCTATTCGTATTATTATTTTAATTCTTTCACACATACGTCTTCTCTCTTGGTCTCAACTATAAAATTATCAAAGGAAGAGACCATATTTACATTTTTTTGGACTACCTTCAGTGTCCAGCATAGTGTTAGGAGCATAAAAGGCACTAAAAAATACTTCTTTGAATAAATTACCATTATTCATAGTTAATAATAAAAAGATACACACACCAGGCCATGTAAACACATATGTATGCATCACATACATGTGTAATTACATTACACACAGGTATACATATATATATGCCTGTGTATGTACGTATTTATACACACACAGGGCGTCCCAAAAGTCTTAGTGTAGTTCTAATCAATGAAAGCTTTAAACCAAGACTTTTGGGATACTCTTTGTATGCCCATGCATGTGTGTGTTTGTGTGTGTGTATAGAGAGACAGACAGACCGACCTCTGGTATCCATGAAATGTCAGGAGAACTAAATGACAGTGTCACCCAGCACACTGGGTAGATTCCCTAAGATGATATGGATGGGAGTCACACAGGGCATGGATTGATTGCCATCTGCATCAATGGCGGGAGTACATCCACATCAATGAAGTCAAAAATCCATCAATGTGTCAAACCTAAAAGCATTTATTGTAATTAAAATTATATATTGCAGTCCTTTATGGGAAGATACAAATGAAAGTCCCATAGGACGGGCAGTCACAGACAGGTTACAACTGTAGGAGGTAGCACCTACATTGATGAAATCTCAGATTTAGAAAAGTAACAAAATAATTTATAGACAATCTTGCACAACTGATAATTAGGATTCTAGGTATTCAACGCAAAGAAAACAAATCCATCAGTAGTCTTCAGTCCTGCCAAGTCTCCCTAGGAAATCTAGAAGGTTAGCAGTCACTCAAAGGCTTGAAGGTCAAAGAATTTGTATCTCCTGGGAACAATCTATTCTTTGTCCATATGAATGAATGAATAAAGCATTTATTAAGTGCTTACTGTATACCAAGTACTATGCCAATTCCTGGGCATACAAATAGAAAAGGAAGATAATCTCTCCTCTCAAGCATCTCACCTTCTAATGGGGGAGATAAGATATATCAAAAGATTCAGCTACAAGTCAGATGGAAAAGTCCCATGGTCCTTAGGGTGGGATGTCAAAGCAGATGGTGATGCCCTTTTTTCATGTCATTTCCACTGAGGAAATCACACCAGTTTCTGATGTGGACTTTGGTGGCAACAATTCCTTCCCCTCAACTAAGGCAATGATGCCAGCAGGAGCAGTCACCAGGCTGCATCTCCCCAGGGGTTTTTTGCCAGTATGATGTCTGATGACACTGGGCTGGAAATGTTCCCAAGGCTCTTGGGCTCAGGATCCTGGGCTGGCCCCATCAGGTTGGGAGCAGGCGATGGTGGTCAAAGTAGTGGAGTGGTTTGTTCCCGGCACATACAGCCTCCTGCCTCTCCCTTTGGGCACCTTGCTGGTTTTCCTGCCCTGTGAATGGTAGCTGGTTGGCAGCTGGTAGGGATGGCTGACCCCTTCTCCCCAGGTGATGGTTGTGAGGGAGGGCTGAGCTAGAAGCAGAAATGGTGGTCTAGAGGGTGGGGGCTACCACTGCCTCAATCCCTGTTGTTGGCAGTCGGTCAGCAGTTGTTGCTGGTGGCAATAAGGAAGGTGGGCCCCCTCTCCACAATGATTTCTCCCCTCAATGATGGCTACAGGAATTGGGCTGCAAGTAGATAGGACGGTTTGTGGGACACTGCCATTCCCAAGACTCTTGGGCTCAAGGGTCCTGGGCTGCCCCCTTCAGGGTCTGAGGAGAAATGCTGTCAAAGTGATGAAGGTGGCTTATCTTGCCTGGCATATGCAATCTTCTTGTCTTTCCTTTAGGGTGGCGCGCGCGCACGTGTGTGTGTGTGTGTGTGTGTGTTGTGTGTGTGTGTGTGTGTGTGTGTGTGTGTGTGTGTGTGTGTGTGTGTGTGTGCGCGCGCGCACGCGCACACACACTTCAGATAGGCTGGCTTTCCTGACTTGTATGGAGCATGCTCTCTCTCTCTCACTCTCTCTCTCTCTCTCTCTCTCTCTCTCTCTCTCTCTCTCTCTCTCTCTCTCTCTCTCTTTCTCTCTCTCTCACCTCTATAAGCCAACCAGCCAAATTAAAATATCTGTTAATGGGGTGGCTTGGGGATAGAAAGAGCTAGAAAGGACCTTAGCAATCATTTGGTTTAGTTCCCTCTTTCGACAGATAAAAAGAATGAGAATCTCAAGAGAGGTGAAGTGATATGCCCAGGATGAATAGAATTAAGTAGCAGAGCTGAATCTGAACCCAGGGCCTCTGATCCCAGCTCTGTCACTTGTTCCACTGTGCCTGGGTTGTCTCAAAGATAACAGATGCATTGGTGGAGCTTTGAATTAGTACAACCGTTCTGGAAAGCAATTTGAAATTAAGCAAAGAAAGTGCCTAATGTGCCCATAACTTTGACCTAGAGATTTTATTAGGCTTCTACTCCAAAGAGGTCAATGATTTAAAAACAAACAAACAAACAAGCAAAAAAACAAACAAGGCTCATATGTTCTAAACATTGAAAGCAGCACTTTTTGTAGTAGCAAGAAATTGGAAACAAAGCACTGGTCCTTCGATTAGGAATGGCTAAAACAAGCTGTGTTATATGAATACAGTGAAATATTTGTTATAAGAAACAACAAATATGATGAACACGGAAAAGCATGAGATTATTTACATGAAAGTTGCCAAGTGACCACAATAATGCAATTGGGAAGAGCAATAATGACCAATTGAAACGATTGTTATTGCCCAGTCAGGCAACATTTGGAATGCAGTGTTCTGTTTGCCGCATTTTAGAAAGGACATTGGTGAATTGAAGCACGTTCAGGGAAAAGCGAATGATATGATGAGGGGATTCAGAACAATACATATGGAAACAAATATTGGGTTAAGAAACTGAATGATCATTTATGGGCTATGTTGTAGCAAGGACCCTTGTTCAGGCACAGGTTAGAATAGAGGGGCTACTGAGGTAAAACAGTGACTTTATGAACTGGAAATGCTTAGCCTGGGGAAGAACGGAAGACTTGGGAGAGATGGGAGGGAAATAATCTTCATCTTTAAATATTTGCAGGCCATCAGGTCTTTTTGTTTCACTCCACTGGGCAGAATGAGGGTGGAGCTATAGGAAGAGAGACTATCCTGCTGAAACTTCCTAACAATTAGAGCTCTCCAAAAGTATAATGGGCTGCCTGCCTCAAGGGCTGGTTGCCTTATCAACCTGGTTACACTGTATCATTTGTACTCCATTATGACTGTCCATGATGCTGTTTTGTTCACTAATTGCTTCACCTGTATATTTGGTTTGTCTATTTGTGTTATAAGCTCTCAGGCAGGGTCTATTTTTAAAAATATTTTTTGCATGTTGTTACACTGTAATAAAATGTACAATACATTATATTGTGTCTAGCATGTGATAGACAATATCCATTGAAATATATGGCCATATATGACATAAATACAAGACAAACACATGACAATGACAAAAATACTATTTTGAAAAAGATTCCTTTTGCTTAAAGCAGGATGGTTTGAACAGTGGTCCTCGAAATGTGGTCTGGGGATCTCTAGGAGTTGCCAAAATGCTTTTAGAGGATTGGGAGGCCAAAACTATTTTCACAATACTACTAAGCCATTTTTATTTCTAATATGATAAAACATAGACAGGTATAACTTATATAAGCAAAAGCTTTTTGAAGGGTCCTCTATTTTCAAGGATGTAAAGGAGTCTTGAGACCAAAAAGTTTGAGAACCGCTGGTGTGGTAGAAAAGGAATTGGAATAGGACAGACCCAGTTGGGTTCTAGTTTTGGCCTGACCACTGTGTTACCTTGGGCAAATCATTTAACCCTTTGCATCTCAGTTTATACATGTATAAAATGGAGATAATACCAGTCCTGCCTCCTTTATGGTTGTCTCCCGAATCAAATGAAATAGTGGATGTGAAATGATTTTGAATATTATACATATACATGCTTCTTCCAGTTTCTTTTATTTACTCTCCAGGCTTTCACATGCTGTGTGTGAGGGAAAGACATAATAGACAGGTTTTTCGATCTACATTGCCTCTAAAAAAATCTGACTGAATTAATCTCCAGTCTGACAGGCTACTGTGTCCCTTGTTTCTTTAGAAGTCCCTCATACCCATCAACTCAGAGAAGTTAGATATATCCCAAGTATGGGTATCTGGGTTGGCTCAGACTGGGTCTCCGGAGGTTCCTCCTCCTTTATAGGGAATGGCATTACTATCCCTATTTTATAAATGTGTAAACCGAGGTGCAGAGGGTAAAATGATTTGCCCCAGGGTTAACATGGTGGTGGGGGCAAAAGTAGTACCCACCTACGCGTCCTAGTTAGATTCTTTTTCTACTACACCAGCAGGTCACAAACTTTTTGGTTTCAGGACACATTTACACCCTTAAAAATAGAGGTCTGGTTTATATGTGTTACATGCGTCTATACAGAGGCTCACGCTGCCAACAATCTCTCTAGCTGACAAACTCCTGGTAAGGATTTCATCAACCAGAATGTCCCGTGACTTTGTTATTTAAGCACTTTCCCAGAGGTTGGGTGGAGGAAAGACGCCACAAAAAAGGAATAATACCTATTTTTGGCCCAAGACTCTCTACAAGTAATCTTTCCTCGGTATCACCCCTGTTTTCTTTCCAAAGTTCTCTAGTCAGAGCGGCGGAACTCCCCTGCTTTCGGTGATCCCCTAAAACTCAGTTCTGATCTATTTCAGTAAAGGTTGAACGACGGGTAATCTTGAGCCCAAACACAAAGGCAACTACTAGCAATCAGCAGGCCCTGTTCGTATGCTCTAAAAGCAAAGACCAGCCCGAAGCCTCTGCTGCAAGCCAGACACAGCTGCCGGCGCACGGCAGCCTGAGCTGCTGACCCCGGAACGCTGAGAGCATTTCCCAACGTGTACCTGTTTCAATATTCGCTCAGGATTCGCATACCTTTCCTGCAGCCGGACAAACACCAATCAGCTGCCGCTAGCCACCAGCCAATCAGAAGCCGCGATATCTTCTTCCCTGGTGGGAGGGGAAAAATGAGGTCACAGAGAGGCGGAGCCAGGGCAGGGCAGAGGGAGGGAGAACTAGTTAGAGACAACCAATGGGGAGCCGCGTTATGGCCCGGGCAGCCAATGACAGCGCGTTCCCCAAAGACCGCCAGTCCGGGGGGCTTGCTTTCGCGCCCTCGCCGCTGCATCTTGACTGGAAAGTTTCTTGGGGAGTTCTCGGACGAAATGTCCGCCTTCTTACAGGCCCTGCAGAATAAACTCCCACCCAAGGCAGCCCGAGTTGAGGAGGAGGATTTGAGGAAATGGGGTTTGACAGGTTAGTGAGGCCCGGGCTCACGTGGTGTCTGAGAGCCGCTAACTTGTAGTCAGTTTTCCTTCCGCAAGGAAGTCTCGCGTTATCTGTAACTGATCAGCTTTCCCTCTCCCTCTCCCTCTCCCTCTCCCTCTCCCTCTCCCTCTCCCTCTCCTCTCCCTCTCCTCTCCCTCTCCCTCTCCCTCTCCCTCTCCTCTCCCTCTCCCCTCTCCCTCTCCCTCTCCCTCTCCCTCTCCCTCCCTCTCCGTCTCTCTCCCTCTCCCTCCCCCCCTCTCTCCCTCCCCCCCCTTCCTCCCTCCCTTTCCCTCTCTCCCTCTCTACCCCTGCTCTCGTCTTCCCAGGCTTCCAGGCTTAGCGCTCTTCTTGAAATTGGCAAGCGAGGTGCAGTCATCTGGGGCAAAGACCCAGACCTTTTGCAATGTGCACGTAGTCATTTTGGGGGGAAGGAAAGAAACCCACCTTTGGAGCAGAATGCTCATACTTAGCCTCCTGTACTTCAGCCCTAATGGCCTGGCAAGTTGGAAGGAGAGTTTAGAAAGTTAAGGCGGGACGTCTGGGCCACTTCCCCAAAACTCGAGAAAGGCTTTTCATGAGAAGGAGACTTTGGTCAGTATTAGGAAAAGTCATCTTAAGAATGAGCCCTTCATTGAGTAGGTGGAAAACCACCCACCTGTCGTGGGCTTGTTCACTGACCCAGGGTCTCTTTAACTAGGACTTCCATTCCTTCTCTTGAATGGAAGCAAGACAGAGTTAATAAAGGTGCGTGCTCTATTTGGAGTGCAGCCACGGTTCTTGACTATCCTTAGGGATTTTCCACAAATGGCCATTTTTTGTGGTCATGACTGTGTGTCTCTGGCCCTTACTTGAAAGAGTCCAAAGCATTAGCCAGAGACAAACCAAGCAGCCCTTGCACATACCAGGGCAGAATACAGGTGGTCAGAAGGGTGAGCTCCGTGGCTCTTTAGCCAAGTGACAAGCTTGTGGACAGAGCCCTAAAGCCCTTCCTTCCTCACTATCTTACATGAAACTACCTTGTATTTATTCTATATATACTTATACATGTGCATTTTGACTTCCTCAACAGAACATAAACTCTTTGAGAGCAGGGTCTTTGTATCCCTAGGATTAGCATAGTGTCTGGCACCTAATAAGTTTTTGATTAAATACTCGATCTAGCAACTATTTATTTATTTGTTTGTTTGTTTGTTTATTTATTTATAGGCAATTGGGATTAAATGACTTGCCCAGGGTCACACAGCTAGTAAGTGTCAAGTGTTTGGTCTGAGGCTGGATTTGAACTCAGGTCCTCCTGACTTCAGGGCCCGTGCTCTATCCACTGCGCCACCTAGCTGCCCCACTAGTAATTTTTTAAAAAGAAGATATTAGCATTTCATCTGCCTCACAAGAATTGATCTTACTTTAATAGATTTTTTTTGACATCTTTTGTTTTTACATCAATGAGACTTCTCCCTGTATCCTACCTTCCCCTCTAACCTGACCTTTCCTAGAGAGCCATTCTTATAAAAGAATTTTTAAAAAAAGAAAACTCAGCAAATCAGCATGCACTTTTATCCCTCTGTCTGTCTATTCGATGTTCCACACAGAGTGTGGGGGGTGGAGAAGGGAGTTGTTTTCTTATAACTCCTCTTTGGGCCCAAGCTTATTCTTAATAACTTTGCTTCATTAATTTCCAGTTGTTTTGTGCTTCTTTTCATTTACTGTTCCTGTGTATCTTGTCTTCCTCGCTCTGTTTACTTCACTTTGCTTCAGTTCATGTAAGTTCATGCTCCTGGATTCATTGTGATCATTGTTTCTTACGTGGTAATATTCCGTTACATTCATGTACCACAATTTGTTTAACCATTCTCAGGATGGAAATCTACTTTGTTTCCATTTCTTTACTCTGACTAAAGAATGCTGCTAAAAATATTTTTGGGTATATGGGGCCTTTCTTTTTGTTACTGACCTCCTTGGGGTATGTACCTATCCTTGAAAGCTCTCTAGGTCAAAGTATGTGGTCATTTTAACCATTTCATTTGTGTAATCTGAAAATGCTTACCAGAATGGTTGTACTAATTCACAGCCCCTCCAGCAATGTTATTGTGCCTGTTTTCAGGCAACCTTTCCAACACAGTCTCTTCCTGTATTTTGTCATCTTTACCAATTTCTTGGGTTTGAAGTGTAAGGACTGCTTTAATTTATATTTCTCTTAATAATTTGGAGTATTCTTTTATATGGTTGTTAGTTGTTTCCAATTCTTTTGAATGGCTTTTGTTTATATATTTCCATCTCCTCTATGTCTTGGATACAAACTCTTATAAGAGATATTTGATTCAAAGATTTTTACCCAATTAAACCACTTCCTTCCTTGTCCTAGATACATTAATTTTATTTATGCAAAAGCCTTTTAATTTCCTGTCGTTAAAATTATCTTAGATAGATGATTGGTATGTGTTGGAGGTACCTAACAAGGTGTGTAGTTCATTGCATTGCGTTTTCCCCAGATATGCTACAACAGATCTGAAATTTGGATCTTTGCCATATAAACAAGGGTAGTAATGCCTGCCTCTCCTACCTCACAGGGTTGCTATTGACACTCAGAAATGACAGTGCTCGTAAAAGTATTTTATTTTATTTTATTTTTTGCTTTTTGGCAAGGCAGTTGGGGTTAAGTGACTTGCCCAGGGTCACTCAGCTAGTAAGTGTCAAGTGTCTGAGGTCATATTTGAACTTGGGTCCTCCTGACTCCAGGGCCAGAGTGTAAAAGCATTTTAAAACAGTAGAGTGTCATGTAAATGTAAGACATAAAAAACCAACAAGCACACTTCTTTTTTTCTTTTAAAAGTAAATCCATCGGGGGGGGGTGAATCAAGAGAATAAATAAGGGGAAATTCAAGTTTAAATCTGTAGGCCTCCACTTGTATGTGTGCGTATCTATAGCTATCTCTTCTTGTTATTGCTATATGAGTGTATAGTGTTGACTTATCTATGTGTGTCTGTGTGTAAGTACCTGTGGCGAGGTGTATTATTTGTAGCCCAGCACAGCGTCTTGAACAGAATAGACACTAAAATATTTGGTGATTTAAAATGTCAGTCAGGGCAGCTAAGTGGCACAGTGGATAGAGCACCAGCACTGGAGTCAGGAGGACCTGAGTTCAAATCCGGCCTCAGACACATAACACTCACTAGCCGTGTGACTCTGGGCAAGTCACTTAACCCCAATTGCTTCACCAGAAAAAAAAATGTCAGTCAGTAAGCATTTATTAAGTGCCTACTGTGTCCCAGGAACACTGGTGATACAGAGGGGAAAGACAGTCTCTCTAGCCTCAAGGAGCTCCCCAGACTAATAGGGGAGACAAAAAACAAATAGGTAAATACAAACAAACTGTATACAGGATAAATAGGAAATAATCCACAGAGGGAAGGCAACAGAATTAGGAGGGATTGGGAAAGGCTTTCTGTAGAAGGCAGGACTTTAGTGTTTCTTGACTGCATCTGTTTTCTACCTAAGTGTTCTCATTTTGGAGTTAGGCAGCCTGTGTTTGAGCCCTGGACTTCCTGGCTGTGTGATTTTGGACAAGGCACAAGAACCTCAGTGTCCTCACTGAGAAAATAGGAATAATGATGCTCCTCTCCACTCCCCCCACCTTTTGTATTTCACAAACTTTCTGGGAAGATTAAATGAAGTAATGGGTGCAAAAATGCTTTGTAAACTACACAAAACCACCCAAATATGCTCTTGCATGAGGATAATTATGTATGACGACGACTATGTATGCTTTAGTGGATGTGTTATCTCATTGATGTGGGCATTCCCTTCATGGGTCATTATCATCACATCTCAGTTTCTGATGCTGTGAGATTCTGTTGTCCGCTGCCTGTGCTAGAGGCCGTCCTCTAGACCTTTAAAAAAGCCAAAGCAGAAAACATTTCCAGGGCGCCTGGGCTGCGTTTGGACTGTTTATCTCTTTTCTTTTGTTCTCAGTGCATCATCATATAAATGATGATCAAGATATTATGATAATCACTTACAGAGTTCCCAGGCGCCCTTTGCACATTGATCAGCGTCCCAGTGGGGATATGTGAAAGGTCATCGAGGCTCAGCGAGATTCCTAAAGATGAAAGCCCCTTGCATCTCCTTGAATATACCCCTGCTGCCTCCTCTTTTGCCTGTTTCACTGCTCCCTAGCATATACTCCAGTTGTGGAGTTGGGAGGGAAATAAAAGAAGAAATTTCAAACCAGCTTGTTTTTTTTTTCAGATTGTGTCAGTAGAAGGTATTTTTGATTTTGTTTTTTTTATCAAAAGGAGATCGATTGTAATAATTGCTTCAAATTAGGTTTGGGGAATGGTGGTAGTGCTGGGGATTTGTGATTCACTTATTTATGTTTTCCTTCTTCCCCATTACCACAGAGAATTGAGTGCAGCCTGTACTGTAATTTCTATTTCATTAAAAGCAAACTTTCTGGGAAGATGTTTCTGCAAGATCTGGCATATTTTTTTTTCAGGTCAGTGGGGCCAGATCTCATTTAGATGGCTGCTTTTAAACAAGAAAGCATCCATGGCCATCATATTTATAAATTTGTGTTTGTATAGCATCTTCCCTCCTAGAAGATTTTATGAAGGCAGAGACTGTATTTTTTCCTCCCTTTAAAAAATCTTACTTTTTAATATCTTCTGTTTTGATATTGCTTCATTTTTGAATGTATCCCTCCCCCATCTCCCACCCAGTGAGTCAACCCTTATAACA
This sequence comes from Phascolarctos cinereus, assembly GCF_003287225.1. Lineage (NCBI taxonomy): Eukaryota > Metazoa > Chordata > Mammalia > Diprotodontia > Phascolarctidae > Phascolarctos > Phascolarctos cinereus. The sequence continues at coordinate 46,569,861 of NW_027555958.1, read as the reverse complement.
AAGATTTTTTAAAAGAAAGAGGAAAAAAAGCAATTCAACAAAACCAACCACCAATTTAAATCTATCTGATGGGGCAAGCAACATTATACCCTCAGAGTTCCCTACTTTTGTAGGTAAGGGGCAGGTACATTTCCTTGGTTCTTCTCTGGAAGAAAGTCTGGTTTATTATGCTACATGGTATTCAGAGTTTTTTGTTTTTATTTTTTCCCCTTTCTGATTTTTTTTTTGGTGAATATCGCTCCAGGGACTATCTTATTATCTTTCTAGATCTTCAATTTATACATAGTTGATGCTTAATAAGTGGAGGAACGAATCCGTATTAGCTTGAGAGACAGCTTGGCTTCCAGCCTGTGAGTGTAGAAATATTGATGTACCCTTACTGGCTTTAAGTGGAAAGATGAATAAAATGCTCTTTTGATAGCCTAGATGATTTAGGGCAGGATGGGACTTTTGAGGTCATCTGGTCCAACCTTTTAATTTTACAGATGAGAAAAAGTGAGGTCCTGGCACTTTGAAAATTAAATGCTTAAACAATAATCATTTCCCACAAATGATAGAGCCACTTGTTCTGTGAATTGGGAAGCTTGGGTTTGGGGCTTTTTTCTGTAGTTCTCTGCTGTCATATGTCATAAAGATTAAATAAAAGCACTTGTTCAACTTGGACTTCTGTTTGTAGGGATTCATTTGCGCTCCTATCAGCTGGCTGGAGTCAACTGGCTGGTGCAGTGTTTTCAGCTTCAGCATGGCTGCATTCTTGGTGATGAAATGGGCCTGGGTAAGACGTGCCAGGTAAGCATCTGTGACTAACCCACGAGCTATCTCTATTTTTATTTTATTTTATTTTTGAGACTCCAAACTTACAAAAGGACAACAAACTTTGTGGGGTTTGTGCCAGCACTAACAGCTAATTGGCATACTAGAGAAATGGCAGTGGGAGCCTGCAGTTTTAGAGTTGTAAGGGGTCTTTTGGAGTAAGAGAACTAAAGGCAGCTAGGTGACTCGGGATAGTGCGCTGGCCCTGGAGTCAGGAAGACCTGAGTTCAAATCCAGCCTCAGACATTTACTAGCAGTATGACCCTGGGCAAGTCACTTAACCTTTGTTTGCCTTAATCTGGAGAAGGAAATGGCAAAACTTCTCCAGTATCTTTGCCAAGAAAACCCTACAGATATTATTGGCATTCTGTGATCCTGAATGAGCAACAGCTACTGTCTCTGTTACTTAGTGACCTTGGGCAAGCTATTTAATCTCGTTAGCCTTATTCCATCATCTGCATACTGAGGGATTTGGAATTGATGTCTCTTAGGCCCCTTCTACTTCTTTTTTTTTTTTGGTTAGGAAATGGGGTTAAGTAATTTGCCCAGGGTCACACAGCTAGTAAGTGTTATGTGTCTGAGGCCGGATTTGAACTCAGGTCCTCCTGAATCTAGGGCCGGTGCTCTATCCACTGCGCCACCTAGCTGCCTCAGGCCCTTTCTATTTCAACATGCTGTGATTCTATATACAGAGATGAGGCCGAGGATACTTCCACAAAAAGAGGTGAGATTTGGGTTGTTTTCCTGGTCACAAAGATGAGTTTCTGTTGAGACATCTCCATTGTCTTATGACCGACAAGTGGCTCATTGTGAGATCATGATCCAGGCTCAGGGTTTTTTATTCCCCAATCCTCTGATCCTGCCTACAGAATATTCCTAATTATCCAACTTCCCTAAACACTATGGTATAACTGGCTAGGCCAGAGTGAAAGCCAATTAAAAACAAATTGAATTAAACAAGATCTTTTCCTGGGGATTTCCTGCTAATAGAAGGGGCAATTTCAGAGCCCATCTCTGCTTTATCATCAGAACCATCTTTACTTATTTCCAAAGGCTTAGCTCCTTCTGTTCTGCTGACTTCTCAGTCTTAGGGTATGGGGACAAAAATCACTCTGAATGAGTAAAAGAAAACTGAGGCAGAGCTCTGAGCCAAAACACTTTATTAAAGGGACCCAATAAAGTTGTTGGGGAGGGGGATCTATACTCCCAAATGTGTCCCTTGTGAGCTTTTATTTTGGCAGTTCTTTCCAAAATACGGGGTGTCCCAAAAATCTCAGTGCGGCATGCAGCGAGAACATTGCAGAAGCCTGGTTTAGAGACCAAGCATCTGCCCTAAGATTTTGGGGACTCCCCATCTGCTTTTTTTCCATGGCCTTTCCTTTGTGCTTGGTCTCTAAACCACATATCAGCAGTGTTTTCACGTTTCTTTGTTATGCTAAGAAGGGACAGAGGAAATGGATGATACCATGCATTTCCCATAATGCCCTTGCCATCTGAGTAGAGGTGGAGGCAGCTACAGCACAGCCTAAAAAACTGGAGCAAGCTGAACTTGTCACTATGGAGTGTCGATGATTACTCCGTGACTAGAAGGTGGTGGCCTGACCAGGATGACTTGTTCTCTGTCATGCATCCTGGGGTGGTCCTCTGGCCTCATCAGACCAGGAGAGTCCACTTGTCCACAGGCGGTACCCAGTATACTTGCTCAGAAAGCTTGAAGTATGGCACAGCTCAGTCCTTCTGTGACAGAATGTAACTGGGCATTGGTCATGGGAGCTTGGTAGTTGTTGTGTGTGGATGGGGCAGGGGAGATAAAGATATTCCCCCCTCCCTTTTCCAGACTATTGCTCTTCTCGTTTACTTGACCGGAGGTTTAAAGAAGAAAGGACCATTCCTGATTCTTTGTCCCTTGTCTGTTCTGAGCAATTGGAAGGAGGAAATGGAGAGGTATGTGCTATCAAAATCCCAGTTTGCTAAAAGTAACGGTAACCTTTTAATCTTTTGAAATATGTTACCTTGAGGCTTTTTCCTTGGTAATAGGCATGTATCAAAAATCTGCAGTAGGCAAAAATTATGTTTTTGGCTTATTATGATTTTATCATAGTATGCTAATGACTAGGATGGCAGTACTGGAATAGAGAAGGAGAAAGGTGGAATGTGTTGGCTTTTGTTGGGGCTGGGAAATGGACGTCATTTTTAATATTTGGCCATTTTGCTGAAACCAGAAACTAGCCTGTCTTGTGGAGGCACTGTGGGGTAACTAGCAAAGGGAGGGAGCTGTCAGCGTCTAGGGCTGGCCTGTGACCCTCCTAGATGTGCAGGTTGGCCCTGAGTTGTTCATGGACTTGCCCTAATGTTAAGTCATCTTCTGAATCTCTGGTTTTCTTCTTTAAGATGCACCATGTCTACCTGTGAAGGATTTTGGAAGGTTTAACAGGTATTTTGCTTGAGAAGCACTCAGTGTCATTTATGATGACATCTGTGTTATCATATAAGAGCTGAGCAATCTGAAGGGTTTCTTATCTTAGGGCTTGGACACCAAGAGGTACCCCTGGCTTGGGATACTTCTGAGAAGGCTGTGTTCTCTCCTCCAGCGCAGCCTGCCCTTGGCACCTAAATACTGATCTCTTCCTTTGCTATGTCCCTTTCTTGGATTTAGATTTGCTCCTGGCCTTTCCTGCAAAGTATACACAGGTGACAAGGAAGAGAGAGCTCACCTGCAGCAAGATCTGAAAAAGGACTCCTCTTTTCACGTGCTCCTGAGCACCTATGAGGTAATCATCTATTCTCTAGCCTGAGCTGCTCTTTCTTCTACCAGTGGACAGGGCTTCAGGGCGGAGGGACAGATTCTTAAGCTAGGTAGTCTAGTCTCCTGGATCAGCAGAGAACCTTCCCGGCAGCCCTCCAAAAGCCAGCTCAGCAAGTTTGGGCTGAGATGTGTAGCATCACTGAGGCGCACAAGCTGGAAGAATACCCTCAGGCCACCCCGTCTCTCCTTTCACCACGTCCCTCTCTCCCTTTTAATTTTATAAGCCTCGGCTCCATCTAAGCATCGTGGCCCGAGTCCAGCGCTAGGTGAGCCAGCCCGGCATTTCTGGGGAGGGATTGTCCCCTAGCTTCCCCATCCCCTTGCATATAATTTGCTGGCCGACCATCCCTGGAATGTGCCTATGTTGACTCTTTTCCCATAACCAGAGCAGGGAGGGTGGTGCTTTACAGTACTATTGTCCCTTAGTCCATATTTAACCCTCAAGTCAACTGTTTTGTGGCTGAAGGAAAGAGAAGGGAACAAGCATTTATTAAGCACCTACTGTGTGCCAGGCCCTCTGCTAAGCGCTTTATAAATCTTATCTCTTTTGATCCTCACAGCAACCCTATGAGGTAAACGCTATTATTACCCCTACTTTACCCTTGAAGAAACTGAGGCAAACAGGTTAAGTGACTTGCCTAGGGTTACACAGCTGGTATCTGAGGCTGGATCTGAATTCAGGTCTTCCTGACTACAGGCCCAGTTGTGTCCTCTAGCTCCACATATTTATGCACCTCTTTTTCTGATTTGCCCTAATTTATTTTTCCATTTTTATAAATTTGTGAACATAAATTTGGATTTTTATGGATTGCTTGGCAAATACACTTCAGATACCTTGAGAATATACTTCCTAAGACATAGGGTTCTCACTGAAGTGAGAAGTGTCTTCTGTGAAAGGAATGACACGAAGGCGAGATGCACAGAGAGAACCCATCTCCTTGCTGTTTTAGTGAAGAAAACAAGCTCTCCCCATAGACTTTGTATTTCCCCAGGCTAATATTTCCCCCATCTACAGCTGGGGTAATGGGCAGGTCACCTCAGCAGTTGCAGGGCAGCTCTAGGAGGGGCCGTGTGAGCCCAGATTTAGAGTTGGAAGGGACCCCACTCATCCTCTAATCCAGCCCCTCTTATTTCATAGCCCAGGCACAGGAGGGCTGAGTGGCTGGGGTGGGATTAGAACCTGGGTTTTCTGACTCCACCTCCCTGCCCCACACTGCCTTGTCATCGGTGGAGAAAAAGAGGGGACAGCTCTTCAGGCTGGCATGAGCATCTGCTGTGCGCAGATGACGGGAATGCCTTCCGGAACACGGGAAGTGTGAGGGCCCATGCTGGGTGACAAGGATGCCCGTCTCCTCATTGGACTGTCACCCCAGCAGGGCCCTTTTCTCATGTCCTCCCAGGGTTGTCTGTTGGATGGTAAAGATCCCGGGCCGGGAATGTGTTGGTTCCGATCCCTGCCTTCCCTTTTTGCTTTGCCCATTAAGACAAGAGGTAGCAGGTCAGCGTGGGGAGAGCTCTGGATGTGGCATCAGGAAGAAAAGACCCGGTTTCAGGTCCAGCTCCTGACACTAAGTGTGTGAGACGTGGATCCATCGTGGGGCCTCCCAGAGCCTCAGGCAACTCCCTAACTCTGTGGACTGCCATTTGTATTGGGGGAAGTGGTGATTCCTGCACCAATGAAGTCATGGTCCTTGGTGACTCATTGGAGCACATGTGTTCTGTCCCTCCCTGTCCTGCCTCTTCCTGCCTGCATGTGAAAGTGCTTATGTGCTCAGGATTCTTCTCTTTAAGTAAAATTAGGGAATTTTTTTGCATTTCTTTATTTCCAAATATATCCTTCCCCCCACCTCAGCCCAGCAAAGAAGAAAAATGAGAGGGGGAAAAATGCAGTTCAGCCAAAGCACAATTCTGACAGTATCTGCAGGGAATGATTGACACCTGTAGTGCCCCCTCTCTGCACAGGAAGGGGGGGAGGGGCTTGTCTCCTTCGGGCTGGTAGTGATCATTGTACTTACCCGGGGTTCAGGCAATGTCCTCTCTATGAGTTCATTTTTATCATTTTATATGACTTTTCCAGGTCTGCTTATGTCACACACCATCTTCTTTACTGTGGAACCTGTAGCACTGCCATAGACAACCCTGAAACTTTTCTGATTACAGAGAGCACTTCCCTCTGGGTCCTCAGCATTTCTTAGCTGGTTAAATAAGCATTTATTAAGCACCTGCTATGTGTGCAGCATGGCATCTGAGAGGTAGAGCATACAAGGTGTAGCTATAAAATCAGACCTCTGGGGGTGGACCTTTCTAGTGCATCTCTCCTCTTCAGACGTAGCACCCCTTCCTGAAATTGGGGTGAAGGCGATTGTGTGGGAGCATAGAAGGAGAAGTATCTCTAGACTTGGCAGGCCTGGGTTCAGACCCTCTGTCATTGGGCAAGTAATTTGACTGCCCTGGGCCTCAGTTTGCTCATCTGTACAGCTGAGGGGTAGGATTTAGATGACCTCTGATGACTCCTTCAGCTCTACATCTATGATCTGACCGCATCAGGGAATTTGCTTTGGAAAAGCATGACTCATGACAGAGAAATGTGACAGGTGTGGAAAAAGCAAATAATCCAATTAACTCTTTTGATTGAATTTGGGGAGTTTTCTTTCATGTATGGGTATGACTACGTGGTTGCTGAGGTCCCTTCCAACTTTCAGGTTCTGTGATGCTACAGTACAGTAAGTGTAATGCCTAGGCAGGATTTCTGTTGGTCCAGTTTGTCATCTTGGTGGTTGGGTTAGTCACTGGTTCTCTCCATGGGATGCTGAAGATTATACTGACCAATTAGTGGAAGTGGACATTGAATCCTGCCCTCATTTGCCAGGTTACTTTGGGCAAGCCTCTGCCCTGATGTCTGCCTCACTTCTATTGCTGGTTTTGACAGTGATCCTCATTAGAACTCCCTGGTTGGAAATCTTTATTACTACACTGGCCAGAACATTTCTGTAACTACTGAGTGAATTAACCGCTACCTTACTCAGTGGTACCAAACTCAAAGAGCATTGACTTTGAAAACCACAAATCAACATTATCTGTGTTATATTGTATTTTTATTTATTCTGCTAAATGCTTTCCAATTATATTTAACTATATTCCCAATTATATTTTAATCCAGTTCCTCCTGGGGTGTTTTGTAGGGCAGGGCTCCAAATTGAACACCTTGTTATTAGGTTATTATTGTTATTAGGAAGATTTTTTTTATTGGTTCCTGAGACCCTAAGGTGAAGACAAGTAACATATAGGGAAAGACCATCACTAATTCGTTCCCAGAGGAGGTATTTCTGTACAGGCTTTGTGTAATATACATTGTTTAATTTTTCAGATTTGCCTGAAAGATGCAACATTTCTAAAAAGGTGAGTAAATGGCATTGCTTCCAAAGTCCACATTAGCTGATGCGTTAGAGACATGTCATTGATTCAAACCTCCCCTCCCCCTCTCCCTTTTTAAAGCATTTCACCCATTATGGGTGTAGTTTGCATCTTTCCATAGATAATAAGTAGCCCTTGGAATGGATGCTTTTCCAGGCCAGGTACTTGAGGAAAAGCAAAGAGAATCTGTTACAAGGCTTCAGGAAGTGAACATTTTGAACCAGTTCATGAGTCATTCTCCTACCAGCAGACAACTTTGTTCTATTTTTAAAAGAAAGGACTAAATTAAAGTAGTTTGCATTCAGGCCCATCAGCCCCTAAAATGCAATGATAAGAGCTCGTGAGAGGCATTGTGGCTTAGTGGAAGTCATTTAGCCCCTCTGAGCTTCAGTTTCCTAATCTGTAAAATGGGGATAATTGCATTATCTATTTGTTAGGGTTATTGTGATTGCAAACCTTAAAACACTGTGTGAAGTGTGAGTTACCAAACCCCAGTCCAGAATTACCCACCAACACTTGCTTTGATTACTCTTATTGACCTACTGCTGGATAGAGCTGGAAAAAAATCAGGAAACCATGCTGCTTGGGTTTGCTACGAATTCATGTTACATCATGCCAATGGGCCCTCACTGAGCAGGGCGAGCCTTTTACACCTCAATCGATTTGTTCTCCCATCCCAGCAGCTATTCCAAACCTTCCTAATCCTCTTCATGCCTCCCTCTATCCTTTTGGCTGAGGATCTTGCTTCCTTCTTCCTTGAAAAAGTTGAGGCCAGATAGCAGGTATGCTCACTTCTCCTTTCTTCCTCATTTCACATCACTCTCCTTTACTTCTGTAGCCAATAAAGAATGGACTCTTTTTTTTTAACCAAGGCCAACCAACCCCTTGACATACTCTGGATCCAGTCCCCTCCTGTCTTCAGCAGATTGCTACTCCTTCTGTCCCCACTCTCTCTAATCTTCAGTCTCTTCGTATCTACTGGCCCCTTTTCTGATGTTTATAAACAAGTCCATGTCTTCTTCATCTTTAAGATAACCCCTCACTTGATTCTTTCATCTCTACATATTCTGTCATCTAATCTCTTATCCCCTTGGCTAAACTTCTTGAGAAAGCCACATCATCATCGTCATCATCACTACTACCACCACCCCCACCACCATTACCACTACCACCACAACTCCTTGAGAAAGCATAATCATCATTATGGTCATTGTCATCATCATAATCACTGTCATCACCATCACCACCACCATCATCACCACCATCACCATCATCATCACCATCACCACCGTCATCATCACCATCATCACCACGATCATTATCACCATTATCACCATCATCATCATCATCATCACCATCATCACCATCATCATCATCACCATCACCACCATCATCACCATCCTCACCATCACCATCATCACCATCATTACCATCCTCACCATCATCACCATCCTCACCATCACCATCATCACCATCATTACCATCACCATCATCACCATCACCACCATCATCACCATCATCACCATCCTCACCATCACCATTATCATCATCACCATCACCACCATCATCACCATCACTGTCATCACCACCATCATTATCATCACCATCCTCACCGTCATCACCATCCTCACCATCACCATTATCATCATCACCATCATCACCATCATCATCATCATCTCTTTGAGAAAGCCACATAATCATAATAATAATTACCTCCTTGAGAACAACATAATAACAGCAACAACAATAGTAGCTAGCATTTAAATAGTGCTTTAAGGTTTGAAAATTATTTACAAATCTATCATTTTATTCTCACAACAACCGTGGGAAGTAAGTGCTGTTATTATCCCCACTTTACAGATGAGAAAACTTGAGGCAGACAGGGTGGCTTGCTCAGAGTCACATAGCTAATAATTATCTGAAGATGGTTTTGAACTCAGGACTTGCTTACTAGACCCAGCCCTCTGTTCACTACATCACCCAGCTGGCTCCACTTTCTCTCCTCTCACATATTTTAAACTTGTTACCGTCTGGCTTCTACCTCTGAAACTGCTCTATCTGCGTTACCAATTGGCAGATCCAATGGCCTTTTCTTAGTCCTCCACCTTCTTGACCCTCTGCAGCCTTGGATACTGTTGGCTGTTGTCCTCCTGAATATTCCCTCTTGATGTTTTTACGACATCGCTCCCTCCTGGTTCTCCTTCCACCTTCTTAATCTCCTTGGCTGGATTTTCATCCGTGTCACACTGGTTTGCCAGGTATGTGCTCCAAGGTTCTGTTCTGGCCTCTTCTTTCTTGGTGGTCTTATCAGCTCCCTTGAGTTCCATTGTCAGCTCTGTGCAGGTGATTTCCAGGTCTGTATATCTTGCCCTAGTCATTTTGAACACTGACTTCATGACCTCTTGTCTAGATGACTGCAGTGGCCTCCTAATTGATCTCCCTGCTTCCAGTCTCTTCCTTCTCTAACCCAGCCTCTTCCCAGCTGCCAAAATAAACTTGCTAAAGCACAGGCCTGAGCCTGGCTCCCTGTTCAGCAGTCTCTGCTGGCTCTCCATGATTTCCAAGATAAAATATAAAATCCTTAGCCCAATATTTAAGTTGCCCTTAATCTGCACCCCCCCAGCTTCCTGTGCAGTTGTATTTCATTCTTCGTTTCACTAAATCTACATTCCAGACACTATGGACTACTACCTGTTCCCCAAAGTTCACTCTGCATCTCTCACCTCTGTATGTACACAGCATTCTCCCTGCCTGGAGTTCACTGCTTCTCATTCCTATCTCCTGAAATTCTTGTCTTCCTTAAGGTTTAACTCATGCACTATATATGTTCTTTGTGAAGCTGTTTCTGATTCTCCTCCCCCCTCCCTGCCAAACACACATACCTAGATATACATATACACGCATATGCACACATACACACACATATACACTTGCAAGTTTCCTCTGTGCCTCAATTTTTCCTGTCACTGCTATACTTCTTTGTACACATTGTGTCCTCCCAGAAAAAGGTGAGCTCCTTGAGGGTAGGGCCCATGTCCCTAATACCCACCTCCTGGTGTTTAAGACCACACCCTGCACGTAATGAGTGCTTGATGTCTGTTGAATTGAGTAGCCATGGTCCCAGGCTTGACTTTCCAGAAGGGGAGGATGGCTCTTCATACGTCTTTTGTATCCCCCTCAGGTCCTCCTGCTTTGCAACAAATGGAAGCGTTAAGAAGGGCTTGTTGAGTAAAGGAATGAATGAATGGATGGATGAATGAATGAAGTAATTGACCTGCATTTGGTCCATTTCTGTTAGAACTGGCCTATTGTTAGTCTTTCAGCTGCTTGATGTGGTTGGGAAATAAGTTAATTAGCAAAAACACACCAGATGGTGATCTGTATTTGGATTAAACAGAGATGTAACATTAATTTTCCTCTCACAGTTTCTCTTGGAGCGTTTTGGTTGTGGATGAAGCCCACAGATTGAAAAACCAGAGCTCGCTGCTGCACAGAACCCTTTCAGAGGTAAACATAGGATGGTCTTTCTTAGTTCTTCCGTTTTAGCTGACAGGTATGTCAGAAAAAGGACTGGATCATTTGGTTCATCTGATTCCTGCAGGACCAGGTTGACAGCCGTCAAGTGACAGGATGGGTATTTGGCTGTGACATTGCTTGTCTTTGCTCCTTAGTAAAGCAAATAAGCTTAGGAAACACCTGGGCGCTCAGTATTTCAAGTGCCTGAGGACCTCAAGCCTACCCCCCACCATTATTACCAAAGGAAACGAGCTGGACTCCCAACTGGAAATAAGATGGAGGATCGGTTTCCCAGGAAAGGCTCCAAAGCCACAGATTTATGTAATGAAGTCATAAGAGTTGGGTCCCAGAGCTAGTACTGCTTGGGACTTTGGCTATATCTTTCTCCCAAAAAGAGTATGTCTTGGCTCCCAGTTCAGAGGTCCTTTGGCCAGAAAAATTTCAGTGATGTGGTTTTGCTGGGTGGGAACTCATTTCTCCTGAATTTGGGGATCTCTGAAGTGCCTGAGTCAGTTTTAGGTCTAGTGTTTCATGATGGGGAGGGAGAATCCCGTCTTCCCTGTGAGCCCCACCTCTTTTCCCTTTGTTCCAGTGCCATAATGACAATGATGGTTGTCCTTTATCATGCCCTTGCTGGTTGCTACCTAGAATTATCCCCAGATACAGTTGGCTTCCTTGGGAAATGGTGGGTTCCATGGGTTCTTCCTTGCTGGAGAGCTTCAAGCAGACACTGAGTGACCATTCATCAGGTGTGTCGTAGAATGGTTACATGTTCAGATATTGGTTTGATTAGCTGGACTCTGAGGCCTCTTCCAATTCTGAGATTCTACAGTTTGGTGACACTTAAAATAATTTTTAATTCTCTATAGCATATCAGCCACTTTGCTCCTGCTCCCCAGATTTACATTCTTATCTCATATGGTCTGTGAATGACTCACACTACCCACATTCCATGAAGGGTGTAGTACTCTCTGGTCTGGGGCAAGTGAATCACTCAGGGCTACAGTATTGCAACCAGGCAGTGCTTTTATTGAGTTTTGACTCCCTGCAGGCCTTCCAAGGCCTTCTCAGAGCTCCACAGATAAAGGAGATCATATAGTCTTCCGATGGCTCTCAGGAGCTTTGTTAGGAGCAGGCAGAGTATCCCCTGAATGCTCCCCTCCACGTGGCTGTCCACATGTGCTCTCATGCCTGCACATCAGAGGGTTGTACCAGCCTACCAGCTCGTGCCAGCCATGCTGTGCATTTCTGTGGCCTTGTTCCAGTCTGCCCCTTCTTCCTTGTTTTTGTTTGTTGAGTTTTGCCAATTTCACAGGTCATGTCAAAGGACAGATTTTTATGCTTTGGAATGTTCCCCACAATTTCTGTTCTGTTTCTCGAGTCTTTACCCTATTCTTTATTCTGTTTCTATCCTTGGACATAGATAGCCACCCTGGACAGAGACAGACCTCCTCCTGCCCCAGACCCATCCTGTCGTAGTCCTGGATGGACCCTCGCCTCCTGGGCATCCTGTGGTGGAGCTGATTAGGGGGCACTGTGTTCAGTCCTGTAACCCGTCACTGTCAGTACTAGATTGTCAGGGTACTTACCGGCCACCTACTTTATGCAACTATAGCGTCTGGTCATTTGTGACCTTTTTTTGCATTGGGGAATCTATGAGGAATACCTGGGGCAAAATCTGAATCAGTGAAAAGTCTGATTGGTGAAAACTACGCAATTAAAGCTTATTTTTTAATAATGTGATCATTTGAACTGCTAACAGTGTTCTTAACTTGAGACCCTCCTGAGCTGACATTAAGGGATAGATAAGACTTTATAATTAACGGCCTGCAGTTTCTTCTAAACAACTTAAATGCTGAAGTCATTCAAGGTAGTATGTTGTTTAGCAGGTTAAACATAACCTCTGTAATTTTGTTCACTCAGTTGCAACATAGCATGACTAAATGACTTTTTGTTCAACCTGGTCTTATGGGCACCTTATTATGATTGTCTCTGCTTCTGAATCTAGTCCCTAGCTCTCTGGTCTAAAAATTAAGTGTGGTTACTTCACCAAGGGGTAATAGATGGTATTAGTAAATTGAGATACATTAAGCAAACAAGCAAGAAACCAGTTTGTGAACTCTAGTGCCAATTTATTGATTTATATATTTGGGGACTGGCCATCTGCCCAAGGAAACTCTATGGCCTTCCCAGTGAGTGGGTCCATGCAGGAAACCAAATTATAGGACAAAAATTTCTTGGGTAAAAGTCGAGTCAGGATAAAATGAGTTAGATGTCCTCCAAGGCTCTTTATTTTCCAAGTGATGTTAGCCTAATGAATTGTCCTTCTTTACTTCAGGGATATTATTGTCTGAATAATTAGGACCAACTGTTCAGAAGTAGGATGTGTTCTCTCCACGATAGGACTCCAGAGGTGCTGGCCAATTCTACTCTCCACTTTTATTTCTAGACTCTGGCATGATCACTTCATTTCTGTTGGAGTGAGAAGACCTGAGTTTGTGTCTGGCCTCAAGGAAAATCACTTGATTTGTGTGTGCTTTAGCCCTTTGTGGGCAAAGGGGTGTCTGGTGGAAAAGAACAGAACTCTGGGTATAGAGTCAGAGAACCTGGGTTCTTGTCCTGGTCCTGCTCCTTAGTACTTCTGTCCCCTTGGATGAGTCACTTTAGGTCTCTAGACCAGACTTTTCTTCTTCCTGATAAATTGTGTATGAGTTACTCTTATTTCTTATTGTTCGGTCGTTTTCAGTTGGCCCCAATTTGGTGTCTTTTTGGCAAAGACACTGGAGTGGTTTGCTGTTTCCTTCTCCAGTTCATTTTACAGATGAGAAAACTGAGGCAAATAGGGTTAAATGACTTGCCCAGGGTCACATAGCTAGTACATGTCTGAGGCCAGATTTGAAGTCAGGCTTGATTCCAGGCCTAGTGCATTATCCACTGTGCCACCTAATTTCAGATGGATGGCTTTTGGGTTACAACAGTGAAGAGCTCCTAAATCTCACCAGTATCATCACCAAGTCATCTTTTGCACAACAAGCTGGCTTGTTTCAGAGAGAGTTTCTAAGACAGAGAGTCCCATCATTCATGGAATGTCATGCACTGATCACAAATGGTGCTTCCCGTCCCACCACATCTCCTAGTTCTTGCCTCAGTCACTACTTATGTCAAGGGGCTTCTACTTTTAAGATCTCCGCTGCATAAGGCCAGCTCATGGCATCTGGCCCAGGCAGCTTGATTTCAAACTTTGTTGGGTAATTTCTTTGTTCTTCCTGCTTAGATCTCTGTAGACTTCAGCCTCCTGTTGACTGGCACCCCCATTCAGAACAGCCTTCAGGAGCTCTACTCCCTCCTGAGCTTTGTGGAACCCAGTCTCTTCCCAAACGATCAGCTGGAAGATTTCATTCAGCGCTACCGGGATATTGAGAAAGAAGCTGATTCAGGTGAGTTACCTTCTTCATCCCCTCCAAAACCACTTCCATGAAGCATGAAGATTGAGCCTAATAGTTTGCCGTAGTAATTTAGACATTCCTTACTCCAGATCACTGCTCGACCTTATTCTACATTAGGGATTCTTATCTGGGGGTCTGTGAACTTGGGGGTGTGGGTGTGTGTATGTGTGTGTGCGCGCGCGCACGTGTGCGCGTGTGTTTATTTTGATAGCTTTATTTCACTATAATTGGTTTCCTTTGTAATCTTACATATTTTTTTATTTTCTGCATATAACAACATGATTCTGAGAAGGTGTCCATAGTCTTCACCAGGTTGCCAAAGGGGTCCATGACTCAAAAAAAGGTTAAGACCCCTGACTTGGAGAGTCTAAAGCAGGGGTGGGGAACCTTCAGCTTTGAAGTTTGGATTACGTCAAAGGGCTGCACTTGAAGACCTAGAAAACCACATGTGGCCTTGAGGCTGCAATTCCCCACCTTTTGAAGCCTGCTATAGCTAGAAGCAAGCCAAGCTGTCCTTGCCACCATCTGAGGGGAATGCAGGTGGTGAGGATGGGGAGCCCTGCTGCTCATTAGCCATGTGACTTCATCTTCCGGAGTCTGATTTTTCTCCCTCACAACCACCTTGTATTTATTGTGTATCTACTTGCATATATTCACATTGTGTTCCCTGATAGCACTCGAGCTCCCTAACAGTGGAGGCCATTTCATGTCTGTCTTTGGGTCCCCAGCGCCTTGCACGGGGCCTGGTGTATGGTCGGCACTAAATAATTGCCGATTGATCGATTGAAGAAGAGAATTGTTAACCAAGGAGAAATGTCTCCAAGGAGAACTGAAGGGCCCAAGGGTCCTAATAACCCTGCCTCATCTATCGCAGTGCTATTTTGAGGGCAAAATAAAAAAATAGTATGCAAACCTGATCTGAAAAAAGGGCCCTCCTGAGATAGGTGTCACTGCAGTGGACAGCCCGTTAGCTCCCCGGAGGACGCCGAGAACTTAGCTGCGGTGGTGGATTGGCTGGTGAGTCGGCTCAAGACTTTCTCGTGATTTCTCAGCTGTGCCTGTTTCGTGATCTCTCAGAAGCGGCAAGTAGAGCACACCAGGGTGCTGCAGTGGGAAGCGCTGGTTCTCTAGCCAGCTAAAGTGGTTGAAGGCACTAGGGGTTTTAGCTGGAGAAGAGAATGCTCAGAGGGGCCCGTGATAGCTGTCTTCAGGTGGTTGAAAGGTTGGAGCTACCGAGCCCTAGCCTGGGTTTGAATCCTGCCTCAGACACTTGGCAGCTAAGTGACCCTGGAGAAGTCATTTCCCCATCTCCCCACCTCACCCAGGGCTCGTAGGATAGCAGGCTCAGAGTCGGAAAAGGGCCTCGGAGATCATCTGTTCTGACCCCTCGTCTTTCAGACGAGGAAGCTGAGACCCAGAGACTCAGTGAAGGAATAGATGTGAAGCGCTTTGTCACTTCTAGGTGGTACATAGTCATGAGCTGTCATGGTTACACTCGCAGGGCAGCTGCCGCGTAGAAGTGAGATCGAACTTAGTCCGTTCGACCCGAGGTGGAAAATCGCAGTCCGTTGGCAGACATTCTGAAGGTACTGTTTTAAGTTCACCATGAGGGAGAACTTTTTAGTAGTTCAGAGAATCTCAGAGTTGGAAGGGACCTTTGGGGACCACCTAGTCCAGCCCCGACCTGCACAAGAGTCACTGCTACTGCAGATGAAGCAAGTGCCTGCATAGTCACTGTGGATGGATGAAGTGTCGATCAAAGATGAAATATGGGGGGGGGGGGTTGAGATTGAAACAGGCCGAGGGTACTTATTCTGGTCTCACAGAGTCTCCTTCTCATCTGGATAGGGCTCCAAAATTCAGAGAACCTGGGGAAACTTACATCAGAGGCGTCAAACACATGGCCCACGGGCCACACTACACGCGGGCATGGCCTGAACCAGACTGAAATGTAATTGGAAATTATTTAACCAAATAGCTAAGAATACAATGAAACACAGATCATCCACATGGTTTCCAACATGCGGCCCACAGGGATCCTTATGTATAGTTTAGCGGCCCCTGTTTCTAACTGAGGTTGACACAGTGCTGGCCAGAGCAGCGGTTAAAATAGTTTACTAGTTCGCCAGATTCCAGTCACGTCGCTGCTCTGCCTTTGAAATGCACACCCTTTAAAACTGGGTTGTCTACATGAGTTAGCACCAGATTCCCCCAGAATCCCCACAGTTTTGCAGCGCTGTCCAAAATCTAACCAGGTTTCCTTGAGAGGTACGGAGTTCCCCCTTAATCGCTGAGCTCCCTTTCCTCATTGCAGCAGATCTAAAAACCTGGGTGGAGTCAAATGCAGGAGTAGAAGAAGCGAGCTTACCCCATGCATTTGACTCCATTCAAGCATTTATTAAGTACTTGCTGTGTGCCTTTCATGATGCCAGATAGCACAGATACAAACAGAACAGTGCCTGCCCTCAAGGAGCTTTCTTTCTACTGGGAAAACCATATATACACAAATAAACTCATTCAAAACACATACAGTGTAGAAAGTCGCTGGTGTGGATGGGTTACCACACCACTCTGCCAAATTCCTGTATTGCTGAGTGTGTTGCAATAGCCATGCAGTGGTCTCCATGGCAACCCTCCTCTGCCCACCCTGCCCACAAACTCCCTAACATAATTGTCTGTCTGCTGGAGACTGCCCTGTTATTAAACACCTTCCGTGTGCCAGACTCTGTGCTGGGTGCTGCAGATCTAAAGACAAAAGGAAAGCAGGTCTTGTCCCTAAGAAGGGTAGTTATTGGAAGAGGCAAGCAGGGGGACAGAGAGAGAGATGGGCAGAGGTAGGGGGAGGGACAGAGAGATGGGCAAAAGGGGGGCAAGGAGACAGAGACATGGGCGGAGGTGGGCAAGAGGACAGGGATGGGCAGAGAGGTGGAAGGAGAGACGGTTAGAGGTGGACAGGGGGGACAGAGAGATGGGCTGAGACAGGCGGGGGGGCAGACAGAGAGATGGGCAGGTGTGTGCAGGGGGACAGACAGAAGGATGGGCAGGGGGGCAGATGTGACTGCTGAACACAAGCAATCGGATGGTGTTAGACCGGGGGTCCTTAATCTTTGTTCTAGGGACCCCTCGGGCAGGCTGGTGATGTCCACAGATCCCCTTCTCTGAATGGCATTTTTAAATGCATAAAATAAAATACTTAGGATTGAAAGGAAACCAGTTATACTGAAATACACTTGTCAGAATATTATTTTTTAGACCACAAGAAGAAGTTCACAGAGCCCAGGCCAACAGCTCCTGTTAGAGGGACATTCTCCAGCTTATTCAGCTCAGATGTAATGTTTACCTTTGATCCTCTTTCTGCTGGTTTCTCCTTTACTGAGCACCAGAGGGCGTGCCTGTCATTCCATACGGAGCCTGGCATTAGCTTGAGCTCCTTAAGGACTGCGTTAGTCCTGCAATAGAGACGGATTGATGTATCCCAGGCACCACCACTCAGGGCTCTGAATCTCAGCCTGTCTCTCACCTTGACTCCGCTGCTGTTTCTCTTTGTGACCCTGGACAGATGACTCCATGTCCCCATTTATTTGCTCAGGATTCTAACAATTAGGCAACCCTCTAGGAAATGCCAGGACATCCTTGGCATAGCAGTTAGGGGTAGAGAAAATGTAAATTAAAGCTAAAATCTCCTTTGGGGATGGGGACGATTGCGATGCAGGCGGACCCAGGACGCTTACTCTGATCTCAGGGAGGTGACTTTATCTGGGTTGGCCCCTAAAATTCAGAGAACCTGGAGGATAACCAAGCTACCATACTGTACTGGGTGGTGGTTTGTAATACAGTGAGATAAATGGTATGAAAGCATTTTTAAAAGTCCAGAATGCCCTACAAATGTAAACGGGTTTTGTTATTTCAGATAATAGGCTTATTTGTCATGCCTTCAAGGGTGCTCAATGGTCAGCTAATCATTTTCCTCTAAAATATGAACTCAGCCTGAGGGTTTGTGGTTTAAGGAATTTCTACTTTAGATTGTTAATTATTCTTTAAGTATTAATCGGCTTTAACAACAAACAAAAGTGACTAGTCCCCATAAAAGTTTTTCTCTGCCTGTGCTTCCCCAAGAAGAAGGTCCAGGAGGGGAAGGTCTGAAGCTGGGCAGCCTGTGTCGTTGTCTGGGATGAATCACCAGGCTGTGCTTAGATAATAACAGGGGGCCGATCCATCACAGTCGTGTTTGCAGGGCACATGAAGGGGAGAGTAGAGGAGCAACAGAGACTATGCTGATCGGGACAGTGGTGAGCAGACTCGAGTACCCAGGGGAGCAGGCCCAGAGCTTGCCAGGTAAATCGCTCTGTGCCCTCTGGCGGCTCATTGAACGTCTCAGCACACTCCTGTCTGACCTTTCCTCCCACAGTGACTGAGCTGCATCAGCTCCTGCAGCCCTTTCTGCTGCGGCGAGTCAAGGCCGACGTGGCTCCGGAGCTCCCCAGGAAGACAGAAGTGGTGCTCTACCATGGCAT
Organism: Phascolarctos cinereus; assembly: GCF_003287225.1. NCBI lineage: Eukaryota > Metazoa > Chordata > Mammalia > Diprotodontia > Phascolarctidae > Phascolarctos > Phascolarctos cinereus. The sequence goes on along the minus strand of NW_027555958.1, from coordinate 46,551,352 downwards.
GTCGGCCCTGCAGAAGAAGTACTACAAGGCCATTTTGATGAAGGATCTAGGTAACCAAGGGATGGCTCTTTGCTTAGAAGCAGAGCTAGGATGTAGGTTTTTGGGAAGAAAATGTACTGTTGATCACCATCATCATCATTTATATAACAATTTACAAATACTTAAGAAATATTTCATGTTGTCCTTACAACAACAGCAACAATAATGATTATAATATATCCATATATTACATGATAATTGCATATATCAGCATTATAATTTCTCATAAATTATAATATTATTTAATTATAAGATATAATTAATAATTAATATAATTACATGTATGTGATTTTTTACTTTAAAAAGACCTCATTTGATCCTCATGACAACCCTGGGAGGTAAGTGCTGTTATCATCCCCATTTTACAGTTGAGGAAACTGAGTCAGGCAGAAATTAAGTGACTTGCCAAAGGTCACCCAGCTACTAAGCATCTGAGGTTGGATTTGAACTCAGGTTATTCTGAGTCCAGGCCCAGTGCTGTATTTACTGTGCCCCTGAGATGCCTCCCTGAAGAATAGGTATGAAATGAAGTGCTTAGAATTCCGATCAGTTTTCATGTAGCATTGTGGGTGTAATTGAGGCTTTCTTCACTCCCTTCATCGTCATCGTCATCGCCCTTCTTCTTAGCAGCTCTTTTCTTTCACCCAACTTTATTACCTATGTCTGGTTCTGTGACAGGAATGCTAGGATAGAAGTCATGACTTTCAGTGGTCTCTCTCTTTTATCTGTGACTTCCCCACATGTCATGGCCTATCAGAAGTCTCACAGACTCCAAAAATCCTTGTGTAACCGAGTTCACTCTTTAATTGACCAACTACGGTGGGTGCTCTTTCTCAACCAGATCATTTGACTCGCATTTGTCTAATTCATCGTTCCACCATCGCCTCATTTGGACTGAGTGTGGAATGCTGTAGGAGGACATCAAGAGACACTTTCAGATCAACTGGAAGTTTAGTCCACCATTTTGAAACTAAATGTTTGATAACAAAACTTGCCAGATAGACATTTTTTCCTGTAGTTCATTTAGCATAAAGATACTCCAAACAGAAGTATAATACAATAAAAAATGAGGACTCCAGTTCACTAGTCTCTTTATATTTCAGATGCATTTGAAAATGAAATGGCCAAGAAGGTAAAGCTTCAGAATATCCTATCACAGCTCAGGAAGTGTGTGGGCCACCCTTATCTGTTTGATGGTAAGAGAATGCCTCTGTTTCTCTTAATAGTTTCTATTGGTCAACAGTTAGCAGGTTTGTGTTCACAGGGGGGCTACAAGCTTACGTGGGCCTCCTCTTAGATTTTTATGAGCCCCAGATCCAGCCTTGGTTCCAGAGTCAAGGTGGGTGATCTCTTATCCAACTATCTGTAAAACTGGGGCTAGAATAAAGATGAGTCATGCTTGCCACCTGGCAGCCAAAAGAACTGATGTGACTTCAGGCATCCTTAGGAGAAGTATAGGGGACAGCTAGGTGGCGCAGTGGGTACAGCATCGGCCCTGGATTCAGGACCAGAGTTCAAATCTGGCCTCAGACACATAACACTTACCATCTGTGTGACCCTAGGCAAGTCACTTAACCCCATTGCCTAGACAAAAAACGAAACAAAACAAAAAAAGAGAAGTATAGCATCTGGAGAGAAAGGGAATCTTTTTCATGCATTCTGCTCCTTCTGGGCACCAAAGTAGGGAGGGCTCTTGGCCATTCATCTAGAGTGGAGTGTGGGCCTGGTGCTTCATCTTCTTAGGTCCTGTTTTCCGAAGAAACATCTGGTAGGAGGGGAAGAGTCAAGGTCGATCCTAAGTGGGACATAATCAACGTTTTATTTGTCACTTTACCTCTCTCTTTCTTCTAAGCACCTAGTGCCCTCACAGTATGCCTTTGGCTGCTCAGTCCCCTCCTCCCCCTCCTCGTGGTGTCCTATCTTGGTCATTACCTTCAGGGATTCTAGCTAATTATATATCTGTATTTATCCATATACATGTACATGTATTAACATATATTTGTCTCTCTGTGTGTGTATATATAATACATTAAAAAGTATCCATATGTGTATATACACACGAACATATATGTGTCTCTGTGTATGTGTATATGTACACACATTAGCGTATATGTCTCTGTGTGCATGCATACATCAACATATGTGTCTCCCTGTGTACATGTACATGCATGTATTATACATGTGTATGCATATACACATGTAAATATATCTACATATATTATGTATATATGTGCGTGTGTATATAATGTATACCCACACACGCGCGCGTACACACACACACACACACACATACATATAAAGTATGGTGCAAGAGAGCCTTTATTGCGCACCAAGAAAAAAATGCAAAACAATATAAAGGAGTCATCGTTGTCCATTAATAACCGAAAACCTTCTTCCCCCTTTGGAGTTCTTCAGCTCCACATTCCCTTCCGGGACCTAAGTAGCTTCCAGACTCTTGTGGCCACCCTGAGGTTTGGACTCTCTCCATCCACTCTATGAGCTTTAATAGAACGTAAGCTCTTTGAGGTCAGGACTCCTTCTTTTTATATTTCCATGCTCTGTGCCTAGCACGGTGCCTTGTACATTGTTGGCCCCAAATAAATGCTTGTTAAATTGCTTCCCTCTCAGCATTCACATGGTCCTTCAGCAAATCTAAACCACCAAGAAGAAAAAAAATTCTGAATTAGTTCACATTAACGTGTGCATGACTGATAAGGCCCCTTTAATCCTCAGAGAGATATTTGCTTATTAAAAGAGGCCACTTGTCAATCCAGATAAATCTCCAAATGATGGGTTTCTAGTCCGTGGGGTGTTTGGGGGTGGTGTTTTTAGACCCAGGGGAGCTTCGCAGAGGTTTGGGTTCCTGTGGAGCCAGGGGTTCTGCACTTTTTGTGTGTCATGGACCCCTCTGGCAGCCTGGCAGTACCTATGGACCCCTTCTCAGAATAATGCTTGTTGTTTACACATATAAGTGGAGAAAATGCTAAATTTCAGTTAGAGATGAATGAAAATAAAAGTTGTTTTTTTTTTTCCCCATCCAACTTCAAAGATTCCCTAAAAATCCACAGATTCATTAGGGGGCCACAGACCCTAGGTTCAGAATGCCTAGGTGTAGGTTATGGTAATGTAGGAAACCTCAGACCATAAAAAGCTTTGCACACTCCGTACCCCACCCAGCCCCCAAAACCAAACAAAATAAAAACAAACTTCCTAGGAAGGTGAACGAGTATTAAGATTCTACAGAATAAGATGGAATGTAGGCTCCTTAAATCTGATCTTCTTGCCAGGAATGGCTTAATGTCCCCCTTCAGAAGTAGCAGGGAGCAGCACCAGGACTCCTCTCTGGCCGGCAGCGGTTTGGGGTTCAGGACAGTCTTTGGTTCCCCCCCACACAGGAAGGACGCAGGACAACATCTACCCACTTCCAGGTCCCGGCCTGCTCATGTCAGTGACTTCTCTGTTGTAGGTGTGGAGCCGGAGCCTTTTGAAATTGGAGACCACCTAATTGAGGCCAGTGGGAAGCTCCATCTGCTGGACAAGCTGCTGTCGTTCTTGTACACCAGGTATCTGTCTCTGCCATGGAACCTTCCCTGGCCTCCCCCATCCTGCTGCAGTGATCTTTCCCTTCCCTAATATACTGTTTGTCCTTGGACCTCCAGGGTCCTTTGATATCTGGTGGAGACATCCTATGGTGCCTGGATGCCCTGAGCCTGAGAAGTCTCTCCCTCGCACCCCAGCCTCTTCAGTTATGGTTTCACTTTTCAACCAGCCATCTTTGTCCTAGCTCAGTGAACACTGTCGTACCCCAACATTTGTGGGGTTCTCAGATCTCTAGCCCTCAGTTTTCCCCTGAAGACAGGAGAAGACGGTGCGGAGGCACAATAGATAGTGTGCCTGAGCTTGGAGTCAAGAAGACCCAAGTTCAAATCCAACCTCAGACACTTATTGACTGTGTGACCTTGGGCAAGTCACTTAACCTCTGTCTGCCTTAGTTTCCTAATTTGTAAAATGGGGATGATAATAGCACCTACCTCCCAGGGGTGTTGTGAGGATCAAATGAGATAATACTTGTGAAGTGCTTAGCACAATCCCTGGCACGTAGTAGGTGCTGTATAAATGTTAGCTCTCATTATTCTTATTATAACCCTGCTCCCCAGTAATAGCAAACTAACCTTTTAGATATATACATTTAGATATATACATTTAGATATATACATTTAGATATATACATTTAGATATATACATTTTCAAAGAGCTTGTTTATTTCTCCCCCTCCCCCAGTCCTTGTTGTTGCATGGGGAATTTGTCCTGTATCATCTTTGCTTTGTTTTCTTTTATTGAGACCTTATGGGTCTTTATGTCATCCCTAATATCCTCCCCCCATCAAATCCTTCCTTATAATAATTGAAATCAGCAAAACCAAACAACAGAGCAGCTTTTTGAAAATATGTACAGTGTTCTGTACTCACCCCCTCCCCAAGTGGAAGGAAGTGTACCTTGTAGTCTGTTCTCCAAGGCCAAGGTTGGTCATTGCCATTAACCAGGGTTCAGTTGCCTCTTAATTTGGTTTTCATTTGAATTATTGTGGTTATTGTATATGATTAGGGGGCAGCTAGGTGGCGCAGTGGATAGGCTGCCAGACCTGGAGTCAGGAAGACTCATCTTCCTGAGTTCAAATGTGCTGTCACATACTTACCAGCTATGTGACCCTGTGCAAGTCACTTAACCCTGCTTGCCTCAGTCTCCTCATCTGTGAAATGAGCTGGAGGAGGAAGTATATTTTTGGCTATCATGAAAAACATTGTTAGGAATATTTTAATATGCATGGGACCTTGCTTTTTATCTTTGCCATTTTATGGTGCTTTTGAAAGGAGATTTACCGCAGTGCTCCTAGGGGGACATCCAATTGGATAGGAAGGTAGAGTTTGTACGGATCAGTAGATCAACACTGACTCTGTGCTGGGCACTGTGCTAGATGTTGAGATCAAAAGACAGAGTCATGGAAAGGGCAACAGTGATGCAAGACACAAAGAGTCTTAGTAGCTGCAGGTTAATCAGTCTGCTATTCCTGGACTCCCTCCTGCCCAGCTTCTGCCCAGGCTTGGCCTTCGTATTAAGTTTTTGTTCCCTTGCTGTAGACTTGGCTGGTCAGGGCTGCTGTTTCTCAGCTCTTCCAAACCCACCCCTACAGCCTTCAGTCACAGGGAATAGGAGCCTGGGGTTCAGTCAAGTACATGGCACCTCTAGGAGAAATTGGCTCCTGGTGTGGAAAAGATGGAGCCTTTGGAATGCTGTGTTGTGTTAGGGGAGGCAGGGACAGTGGGGTGTGCTGTGTACCCCCAGGTCTTTGGGAAGGTGAGCTTGTAAGAGTTCAGAGGAAGGGTAAGCAGATTCTCAGGGGCTGAGACTGGACAAAGGTAAATCAGCTCTGCAGGGGTCAGGCGCTACAAAAAGTAAGACCCTAATGACATAGGGATAAGCGATTCTGATTAGGAAGAGATGGCCAGGATCATCAGAAGTACTGACAGGGCTACCCAGGGAGCACATGGACAAACTCAGGTTTTAAAAAGACAGAAATGGAAGCAAGAGGACAGGTACCTGAAAGTAAATATAAAAGCATGGCGAGGTCCTAGAGTAGGAGAAAAGCACATTCATCTAGAACGAATGGAGTTTTGCCCCCAATGCTAAGGACAGCAGAAAGACTTTGTAAACTGTGGTGAGGATACAAAGAGAAACAGTGGAAGGTAGAGGGCCTCTGCCTGGCTGGGGTGAAATCATGACAGCAGGGCAGGAAAGATGACTCAGTACCCAGTTGGCTACTGACTTCCTGCTAAGGAGAAAGGATAACAATCAGTCCATCGACATATTTATTATGCACCTGCTGTCTCATAGTGTACTTCTAGATACTGAGAACACAAGTACAGAAAAATGAAACAATCCTCACTTTCAGTGAGCGTACGTTTTAAAGGAAGAGACAAGGTGTGTGGGTGTGTATACATATATACATATGTATGTGTCTATATGTATAGATATACACAGCATAAATAGGATGTGAATAAATATAAAAATAGAACGTGACTAAATATAAAATCTATTCAAAGTAATTAAATCCAAGGCAGTTTGGGAGGGAGGGAGGACACTAGCCATTGGGGGATCAGAAAAGGTTAGCATTTATCATAATCTCTCATGACATCCTTGTGGACAGCATGGATGTGTTACAGGTAGGTGGCTTTGGAAGAGGATGAACCTCTAAGAGTGGTGATTAATAAAGTGATGTCATTATGGAGAAAGCTCTGGAAAGTAGAAGGACCTTTGGCCAGTTTTGTCTCTGACTTTGATGAAAGTATAAATAGCGTTCCTATTAAATTTGTGGATTCCATAAACCTCAGAAGAATAACTAATACATTGGATGACAAACCTGAAATTCAAATAGATTTTTGCAGGTTAGAACAGTGGTTTTAGTCACTGGTGAAATTGGATAGGGAGAAATGCAAAGCCCCGTACTCAAGTGAAAACAATGTTACTTGCATCACTAGGAGATGGGGGTGACAAAGGGTTTGTGTGCAGGGAAATCTCTAGCAATTTGAATGGATTGTGGACCCAGTATGAGTCACCCGTATGATATGACGTGCCCTGCCAAAAGACTAATGTTATCTAGGGTGTGTGCACAAAAGCAGTGGCCAGGGCCTGGGAGTGGGGGTGTTCCAGAGGTCGTTTATTCTAGCTAGCCCCCATTTCCACTTTGAAAGACACGGAGGGGTTTCAGGAGGGCAACCTGGATGGTAAGGAGACATGGGGTGAAAAAAATGTCCTGGGAGGATTTTTAAAGTAAGTGGTGATTTTTAAAGCCAGGAAAAGAAGATGGTGGGTGGAAGATAGCAGTTTTCAGTTATTTGAAAGTGTGGAGGTGTGACTATCAGTGTTCCACTTGGCCCTAGAGAGCAGTGTCAGGACCAACAGGATGAAGTTATAGCGAAGCAGATTTTGGCTCAACATATGAAAAAAGCTTGTAGGTTTTAGGACTCCGTTACCATGGAATGTAGGTAGTGTATTGCTGTAGGTAGTGAATTCTGTCTCGCTGGGGAAGGGAATAAGCGTTTGCATAGTGTCTACTACGAGCTGGGCTTTGTGCTAATTGCTTTACAAATATTATCTCTTTTGATCCTCACAACAACCCCGCAAGGTAGGTGCTATTATCATCCCCATTTTACAGTTGAGGAAACTGAGGCAAACAGAGGTTAAGTGACTTGCCCAGCGTCACATAGCTAAGTGTCTGAGGTCACATTTGAACTCGGGTCCTTCTGACTCCAGGCCTAGTGTTCTTTTCATTGTGCCACCAACTATCCCCAGGCAGCGCCCCCTGGAGGTCTTCAAACAAATGTTGGGTTACCACCTATCGGAAATAAAGAAGGTAAAGATTGAATTAAATTACTTCTGAGCCCTCTTCCACCTCTAAAACTCTTTGATTCCATTAACCTTAGCTAGAATGTTGTTTCATTTCTGGCTCACATTTTTAGTCACTTATTTAATAAACATTTTTGACTGTTTTGCTATCTGAAGAGCATCATGTTAGATGCCAGAAGAAATAAGTCACAGGGGTGGGGAGCCTGCAGCCTCAAGGCCGCATTGGGCCTCTGGGTCCGCAAGTGTGGCCCTTTGACCAAATCCACACGTCACAGAACAAATTGGATTCATCAAAGGGCTGCGCTTGAGGACCTTGAGGGCCGCATGTGGCCTTGAGGCCGTAGGTTCCCCAGTCCTGAAATAAAGACGTTTAGATAAGTGGGTGAATAGTCTCAAATCCAGATAATTATAACAGAAAATATTGAATGAGTGCCTCAGAGAGGTGCAGGAAACTCCAGAGTTCAGCAAATCCAGAAACGAAAGCTTCATACAAGTTGGGCTTGAAAGAATGGGTTGGAATTCTGTAGGTGAAGAGAAAGAAGGGCACTCCTGGCAGGAGGAAGAGTGTGAACAAAAGTAGGAAGGTGGGAAAGGGCAGGGCACGTCGGCGGGCAGAAAATCTGGTTTGGCTGGATTGTACGATCCACAGCTAGAAAAACTGAGAGGTGTCAGCTTGTGGGACCTTCAAGGAAACAGTGCTGAGTGGGCTCCTAGGGTCCGGGAGGCCTTCTAAAGCTCGCATTGCTGGATCGTGCCGGAGCACCGCCATGGGCGCTGACAGGGTTGCCTTTTCCCGCTTCTCGCAGAGACCACCGTGTTCTGCTGTTCTCCCAGATGACCCACATGCTGGATATTCTTCAAGACTACATGGATTACAGAGGTGACTTCTCTTGGCCCCCACGCTGGCCAGGCCTCGTTGGACCTCACAGTTTGATTAGGCTCCACATGGGACGGGAGGGAGGATGGGGTGAGGGGGCATTGGGGAGGGGACAGAGGGGAGAAAAGAAGCGCTGATGGACACCAGCCAAAGACAAGAAAGCACTCTGCTTTGCCCCAGGAAACACTTAGCGGGCTATTATTTAATGAATGACTGATTGAATGAAAGAGGTAGCTTAAAACCAAAGGAAGGTAATGATTAAAGACAAAGTGGTGGGAAGGATTTGTGGCCACCCAATGTTGGAAGCGTGGGCAGAAATCAGCGTTTAGAGATGTTGGTGGTGGCTGTCCATGGCACCCTTGTGGCCCTGCTTTTCCCCGTCAGCATCCATGCTCTCTGGTCATTCATGTCTCTTTCAGGTTATCAGCTGCTGCCGCTCCCCCAGTTTACCAGGGTTCCCTGAATTTCAGGACACCTGCCAGGCAAAATCACAAGAGTTTCTTTCACTCTCATCTGCTTTCCTTTTCTCCAGTCATGGCATGCCAGTGTCTTTTATGTTGACATAGAATTGGCCATGCTCCCTGGGAGACCTCCCCAGGAATTCTGCATACAGACTCGTCCCACCTGGACCTCCCCAAGAGGAAGTTAGCAGGATGGAAGGATCCCGTGCATGGAGGAGGAGTGTATACAGTGGCCATTGGGGCAGGAGGACGGTGCTCCCAGGGACCCCAGTAACAAATACGAGGGGGAACCGTTTCATATATTACAAATGATATTCTTATTAATTCCAGTCCTCAAATCCAGAACATTCAACTTATGCACTTGGGCGATACCCCAGCCTAACATTTTTCTGCTCTGATTTAGCTGAAATGTCAGCTCATCTCTGCTTCCCACATAAAGCACTGGACGACGGAGCTCACTCCTCTTTTTCAGCCTTCCTGAGTCGGCTTTTCTAGCCCTCAGTTGTTGCTTGGGCCAGAATTTTCTCCCTATAGCCCTCAGCTCAGTCCTCTTCGGGCGCCTTCCCTCCGACCTTCTGACCTGGGAAAGTACTCTCAGCTTTTTCCTCCTGAATGCACTTAGCACAGTGCCTGGCATGTAGCAGGAGCTTAATAAATGTTGATTGATTGACTGATTGATGATGCATGGCTTCTTTACCCAGAGTAGCTCGCTGTCTCCTTCTCTGCCCAACTCCCAATTCCCTAATCTAATGAACAAATCAGAGAGCCAGTAGTGACTGGATCCCTTTCCCCCTTTACTGTGTCAGGGTGACACTGTGAGGACTGTCCTTTTTTGGTGGATGCAGAAGGCAAGGTTTGTTGCAGTAATGATCATCACCCACCTTACAGCAGCTGGCAGTATTACCAAGGCTCTCTCACCCTCTCAGGGATTGGGCAGGGGCATTTGACCACAGTTCCAGAGCAAATACTTCAGAGTTGATCCCCAGAATCTTAAGTAAAATAAACAGTACCATTTGTGAGCAGGGACATGTTAAGCCTTCTTAGCTAGTGCTTTTCTGTTTGTGGATGAAAAACATGTAGTCACAATCCCTATGCCTGACTATGCCAGGAAGGGGAAGGGAAGAAGGCCTCTTCATTATTAGGGAGAGTGTTGATGAAAGAGGTCAAGGGCTTAGGTGATAGGGAAAGGAATAGCAAGGTAGTCTAGTGTATAGAATGATAGACTTGGAGTCAGGAAGTCCTAGTTCAAATCTTGCCTCAGGTACTTACAAGCTATGTGACCTTGGACAAATCACTTAACCTCTACCTGCCTCAGCCACATCATCTGTAAAATGGGGATAATAATAATACCTACCTCCTAGGGTTGTTGTGAGAATAAAATGAGATAATTATTTGTAAAGTGCTTTGTCAGCTTTAAAGTATCTCATATATATGTGTGTGTGTATATATATATATATATGTATATATATATATACACATATGTGTGTGTGAGTGCATATATATACACACATACATATATATAATATATACACACACACGTGTGTGTGTATATATATATAGTGTGTGTATATATATATACACACACATATATATATAATTGGAGTCATTCATTCAACGTTCAGCAAACTAAGTATTCCCTATAGGGAAGGTACTTTGGGGCCTCAGCCTAGCACATCATGTAAATCATAGTAAAACAAATAATGCAGTACAGATAGGTCACTTGTATGCAGTAGTCGTGGGCCTTAAAAGTTGTGCTTAAATCAAAATCTTATAAATTATTTTTTAAAACTGGGACAGTTCACTATGATCAATTCATCTGTGAATTAAGGTATCCTTTTACAAAGTGAATCATGACCTTTTTTTTTAATCCGGATTTTCGTGTTGGATTTGATTAAAGATGAGATATACGTATGTCAGGGATGGGGAGCCTGCAGCCTCAAGGCCACATGTGGCCCTCTAGGTCCTCAAGTATGGCCCTTAGACTGAATCCAAACTTCACGGAACAGATCCCCTTAATAAAAGGATTTGTTCTGTAAAACCTGGACTCAGTCAAAGGGCCACACCTGAGGATCCAGAGGGCCACATGTGGCCTTGAGGCCGCAGGCTCCCACCCCTGACCTATGTAAATAAGTGGAAGGAGGAAGTTTTGAGACGGATTTACATTTTTTTTGCTATTTCCCCAAAGAGCTCTTGAAAAGGTATTTTTTTCCTTCTGTTTTCTTTCTGGAAAGGCTATAGCTATGAGCGTTTGGATGGGTCAGTGAGAGGAGAAGAAAGACACCTTGCAATTAAGAACTTTGGACAGCAGCCCATATTCATTTTTCTCCTGAGCACCAAGGCAGGTAAAGCACGACGTAATGGAGGTCCAGTTATTGCCACTTAGCCTCCCTGTTCCCTGGCCCCAGACTCCACCCCAACCCCACTTGGCTGTCTCATGGATGTGTGATTGGTCATGAAGGGAGCCATGCAGCTAAGTGAGTAAGTCAGTATTAATCCATCACCACAGCTAGGAAAAAACATGCATCTTCTGCTGATGTTGGGTCAACACTGTCTTCACATTCAATAGAGTATACATTCTTTGAGGGCAGAGACTGTCTCCATTTTGCCTGTGTATCCTTAGCACCTAGAGCAGTGCCTGGTGTATTAGTTAGTGCTTAATAAATGCTTATGGATTGATGAGTTATGACATCATGTTTATAAAGACTGAAATTAGGTCTGGAGAGAAGGTCTTTCTGACTGCATCCATGCAGAGTGCAGGTGAGAACGTGGTCCCAGAGAGGGTTAAGACAGTATCGATTGGGCCGAGAGCTGGAGCAAAGCTATTCCCAATCACTAATTGTACTGTTTGCCATCACTTTTTAACTTTAAGATGGCAGTTTCAGTATTTAAGAGACTTAGATATTTCTCTTGAAATTTGGTTATATTATAGCAGTGATGGTCCAGGTAACCCATGGTAACATTAAAAAGAGAAGAAACTTTATAGAGAAAGCTTTTTAAAGGCATTAAATACCAGGCACATTAATTACAAGGCAGTGTGTCCTGTCCTTTAAAGAAAGCCTCACTTGACTTTACTCTTCCCTCAAGTTACTGTCCTTTGTCTTTTCTCCCTTTCACTATTAGAAAAAGCTATCTGCACGTTGTTTCTACTTTCTCACTTTCATCCTCTTATAATATGGGCTCCATCCCCACCACTCAACTGAAACAGCTTTCTCCAAAATCCCTGGTGATTTCTTTATTGCTAAATCAAATCATCTGTTCTCAGTCCTCATCCTTCTTGACCTCAATGCAGTGTTTGGTCCTGTTGGCCTTCTCTTCCTCCTGGATGCTCTGTCTTCCTTGGATTTTCATGACAAGAAGAGTTGTTCTTTTCCCATCTATGCAGCAGATCCTTCCTAGTCCCCTGTGCAGTGTTCTGGACCCTCTTCCCTTTCTATACTGTCTCTTGTTCCATTGTTTAGATTTATCATTCTGCGTGGATTTACTCATCACCTCTGTGCTGATGGCTCCCAAATCTCCATATCTAGCACTCATCTCTTTCCTGATATCTAGTAGGCATCTCCATCTGCCTACTAACTAGACATCTCTGCCTGGATATCACGTAGTCATCTGTGAACATCAGCATGTCCAAAACAGATCTCATCTTTCCCTCACCTTTTCCTCTCCAGTCCCCCTTCCCCTTTCCCTGTTTTTGATCCCAGGTGCCACCATGTTTCTAGTCAATCAGATTTACAACCTGAGTCAACCTTAATTCTTCGTTCTGTCGCTTTCCCTTCCCACCATTCTTATGAGACAGCTCTGTTCATTCTTTCATAATACATCTCTCACATCTACCCCCTTCTCCATTCATTTGGCTACCACCATAGTTCAAGTCTATTGCAGTAACCTCCTACTTGATCTTCTTGCGTCCAGTTTCTCCCCTTTCTCATCCATCTTCCAGACAACTGCCAGACTGAACATACAGGTCTGACTGTGTCACTCTGGTCAAAAAACCTCAGTGGCGCCCTGTTGACTCTAGAATCAGATACAGACTCCTCTTGAGCATTTAAATGCCTTCACAGTCTGGGTCTAGTCTGTATTTCCAGGCTGATTATATTTTACTCATACACTGATTTCCAGCCAATGTTGCCTATTTGTTGTTTCCTGTACAGTATGTTTCATTTCCCACCTCAGTATCTTTGCACAGGTAGTCTCCCATGCCTAGAATGCCCTCCTTTCTCACCCTCAGCTTCCTTCAAGGTTCAGCTTGAGTCACTCCTTCAAGAGCCCTTTCTTGGTTTCTGTCCCTCCCCCTCTTAAAAAACAAATCCCTGTGTTTATTTTGGATATGCCTTGAATTGACTTCTCTCTGAACACTTATAACCTCAATAGAATGTAAGCTCCTTGAGTGAGGGCAGGCTGTTCCTTGCTTTTGTCTTTGATCCCCAATGCCACACTGGGGTGCCTGACACATAGGAGGCAGGAGAGGCCATTCTGTATCTTAAGGGCTTAAATTCCTCCAATTAGGTTCTTTCTAATCCAGAAAAAAGTAATTTTCTGCTTTCTTTTTGGGTAACACCTCCCTCCCCAGTCTGGGTGAAAACTATTTATTACTTGTATTTAATTTGAAATTTAAATAAAACAATACTTTTCTTAACGACACCCCAGTAGTGCTGCCTTTGTTATGAAATTTCTGGAACTATTTTCTGAAAGAACTGTTCTCCCCCACCATGGACCACTTCCAACAAAACTTAAATGAGTTTTTTTTTTAATGTATATTTCAAGTGGTTTCATGATGTCAGCCTAGGACATATTGGATATTCCTGCCCCTTCCCTCCTTCCCCCCTTCCCCTTCGTCTTGTCATAAGGGAGACAGTAGGAGCTCAGTCAGCATTTTGGAATCCCCGTGTCCTAGGACGGCAGTGTCAGTGTGAAAAATGGACCGGCTGCTCAGGCCTGGTTTTCACTTTATTAATCTGCCTTCCTCTCTGTCACTGATCCCACTCTCTCTCTCTTCCTCTTTTCAGGTGGAGTGGGCATGAATTTGACCGCCGCCGATACAGTTATTTTTGTTGACAGTGACTTTAACCCTCAAAATGACTTGCAAGCGATCGCCAGGGCTCACAGAATCGGTCAGAAGAAGTGAGGAATCTGAGCGGCGGTGGCGTCCTCAAATCCTTTTCCCTTCCCCTTAGTTTTGGGTTCTCTGGCCAACAGCTCGTCTGTTGTTCTGTTTGGGAGGTGGGGACATGAGGAGTGAGCTCAACATGGGGAGAAGTAGTCCTAGAATTAAAGCCCTGACTTTCATGTTGACTCCACAAGTTATTTCATTAACCTGTGAAAAGAAGGAATAAAATGATAGACTTATATCTTTAGGAACCTCCAGAAATAATCATTCCCAGGTAAACTCCACTTAATAAATGAGGTTCTGTGATTGTGTAGGCTGTTAAAAATAGCTCTCACCATTTGGGGAACTCCCATAGTTAAAGGTTTTCCTGAGTGATGGATGAGGGGAAATTCCAAAGCAGAAGAACCTCTGTGGCTTCCCCTGGTCCACGCGAAAGAAGTGCTTGAGTAAAATAAATTCAAGATGGAAAGCATACAGGCCAGAAGTGTACAGAAAATCTGAGACCATTTTCCAACAAGAGTTGAAGCCTTACAAAACCTTCCCCAGCAGTAACTGTGCTCCAAATAGACCTTATTTCCTTTAAGGAATATTAGACTTAAATGCTTCTTGCTTTTGCTGATAGTCTTTTCACAGGGAACATTTCTCATGTGTGCCTTACACAGGTCCGTGAAGATTATTCGGCTTATTGGCCGAGATACAGTGGAAGAAGTCATCTACAGGAGAGCGGCGTCCAAGCTGCGGCTCACCAACGCCATCATAGAGGGTGGTCACTTGACTCTGGGAGTGCAGAAGTCTCCAGCAGCCTCTGACCTGCAGGTAGGACATGTTTGGCCATCCTTCAGATTAGAAGGCGATGTTAAGTGACGGCCATTCCTCTTTGAGTGAGGGTGCAGATGAAGAGGCCAGTACAGAATCAACCCTCCCTCTTAAACTACAAACACAGAAAGACTCTCCTTTTAACACGGGAATTCTTAACCTAGAATCTGTGTTTCAATATACTTTGGTTTTCTTTGGAATCCCATGTATTTTATTTATTCTGGAAAGGGGTCCATAACTTCATCAGACTGTCAGGGAGCTCCATGACACAAAAAAGGTTAAGAACCTCTGTTTCAGCATATGTAGCCAACAATTTATTTCATCCTATTTAACTGGATAAAACATTGTGATGGAGAATGAGAAGTGTTCAAGATACCATTCAAGACATAAGGAGTCCAAAACAAATTAAAAACTCTTGGGACTGAGAAACTGATAGAGAGTTTTAGGATGGCGTTTTCCAGAAAGATGGGGAAGAGGACCAAAATCATGGTTTAGTATTTAGACAAGCAGGTGGAGAATGGGCAGAGCAATGGCACGTCTGCCTTCTCAGGTCAGGCCACCCTTCTGCATCCTAGTGCTGAGCGTGCTCATGAGGGGCATGAATATTAACATCACATTTTATGGATGAAGAAACTGAAGCCCTGTACGAGGTCTTATGGTGATTCAAGGGCAGAGCGACCTGGCAAGTTGAACACAGTCATGAGATTTGGGATAGAACCAGTGACTGAGCCTAGACCCGCGAAACTAGAACCAGTATGTGCCTACTGCCAGGACCGCCTACCAATGTTGACTGGGTTTCCAGGTGTTGGTCTAAGTACTAGAATATGGGTTCTCTGTTAAATTGCACTGCCATATTGTTGGGCTTTGGGCAGTGCCCTGGTTTCTCTCTATGTAAAAAGGCAATTGATTCAGCAAAAATTTATGGTGAACACAAGTTGTATTCACATAATGCCTGAGCATTGTATAGGACATAGAGATGTGTGAGGTATGGTCTTTACGTTCAGAGAGTTTTCAATCTTAAGGGAGATTAGACAGTATTATTTCTACTACACCACACATTGCTCCTTCACCAGTTTTCTTCATTACCTCTTTATAAGCAACTTTAATATTCTGGGGCTGTTTTCCCCTTTTTAAAATGAGACCATTGGAGTACTTGGACCTAGTGTTTTCTTGATACCACTCTGTAGACAGGTGTACAGGCCCAAGGCCAATCTGACTTCCCATTTTCACCTTTCTCTCCTTAGGTCCTTGGTCCCCAGGTTCTAAGCTAATGAGAACCACCCTACTAAGGCCATAGAGCATGAAGTAGTCCAGAATAGGAAATTTAGATGATTGAGCAGTTTGGAAACAATGGTCTGGATCAGTGTGTCAAACTCAAATAGAAACAGGGGCCACTGAACTGTATGTAAGGATCCCACTGGGCCACAGATTGACTTAGAAAACCACCTATTAATATTTTTTATTGTTGTTCACTTGTTTCAGTCATGTCCAGCTCTTTATGACCCCATACAGGTTGGGCTTTTTTTTTTGGCAGAGGTACTAGAATAGCTTGCCATTTCCTTCTCCACCTCATTGGACAGATGAGGAAACTGAGGCAAATAGGATTAAATGACACTCCCAGGGTCACGCAGCTAAAGTGTCTGAGGATAGATTTGAACTCAGGAAGATGAGTCTTCGTGACTGCAGGCACAGTGCTCTATGTCCTATGACACCACCTAACTGTCCCAATATTAATATTATCTGTGTTTTATTGTATTTTTATTTATTTGGTTAGATATTCCCCAATTTTATTTTAACCTGATTAGGGCCACACTGGGGAGTGTGAGCTGCACATTTGACATGCTGAGACTAAGTGATCTACATAAGGTCTCTTTAATTCTTCCATTCCATAGTTCTATTATCTTGAACAGCCATGGCCAAAAGTAGGAATGGCAAAATGTGATTGCTGTTTTGTAGATGAAGAAATCGAATGTCAGTGGAGCTTTGACATGCCCCAGGTTTCTGTCTAGTAAGTGACAGAGCCCAGGCTGTCCCCCAGGTGTCAGGGCTTAGGACAGGGCCGTTTCCACCATGCCTTGCTTGAGCACAGGCTTTGGGGGGTGGGGTGGAGGTATCAGGTATGGCTCCCTGCAAACCATCATCACCTTCCGGTGTACCCGAGTGCAGAGTCTACCACTTGGTCTTTTCGTTTGTTTTCTCCATGAAAGTTGAGTGAGATCCTCAAGTTTGGCTTGGATAAACTGCTCTCTTCTGAGGGAAGCAGCATGGAAGAGATTGACCTGGAGTACATCCTGGGTGAAAGCAAGGATGGCAAGTGGACCACAGACACCTTCCCTGCTTCGGAAGGGGAAAGCCAAGAAGAAGAGGCCGAGAGTAAGTCCTAAAGTGTGGCGGGAACGAATTGTCAGCCTCCCAATCCTGGAGCCCGAGCCTGGGGGCTACACATGCAAAGTAGACACGACCCCAGGGAATGGGGGTGGGGGGGAGGGGAGGAGGTCATTGCTTGGGGGTAGCTCTGAAACATTTACTGTTTCTGAAGTGCCTGCCGGTGCCTTTGTTTGAAAGGCCTTCTGTCTCCTCTCCACCAAATCCTCTTCCTGCAGAACCGGTGCAAAGCACCGTCAAGTCCAAACTCACCACGAACTCTTCAGCATCCCCAACGAGAGGGCTTCCACACTTCCCGTGAAGACCCGAGTAAGGGGGAAGCCTTTGCTTCTGGAGGCAGCCTGCTCACTGTTGAACAGCTCTGGCTGTTAGGAAATGTGTGCTGTCCCAAAGTGGAACAGACTGCCTTGAAGCAGAGCGTCAGTCGTCACTGAGAGTCTTCGGGGGAGGCTGAAGGGCTTGGCTAGGATTTTATATGGGGGTGCCTGCCTGGGTCTGGGAGGGAGTAGACAGCCTTGGAGGCACCTTCCGAAGTCTCTGAAGTTCTGAGTCCATGAGTGGTGCTGAGTACATTCCAGAAAGAAACCCCTTCCTGGGCTGCATTTGTAGAAAGGTGTGGTCCAGAGGAAGTGGTGGCTGCCGATCCCAAAGCATCCTGCTTTGACCAGAACACATCTAGTGTATTGGGTCCAGTCCTAGAAGGCATGTTTTAGGAGGGTCAGTGGCATTGTGGGGCATTTCCCAAATGAGGCTATTCAGAATCACATCATGGAAGGGGTGGTTAAATAAATTACTAGTGATTACACTGTAAAGCAGGGAGCTGTGAAGTCTGTCTTCAGAAATTTAAAGAGCTGTCGTGTGGCATAGGGGTTAGAATTGTTCTTGGTAGCTCCAGAGGACGTAATGTGTGTAAGTTACTGTTGTCATTGTTCGGTGGTTGTTCAGTTGTGTATGACTCTTCACGATCCCATGGGGGGTTTTCTCGGCAAAGATGCTGGAGCGGTTTGCCATTCCCTTCTCCAACTCATTTTACGGATGAGGGAACTGAGACAAACAGCACTAAGTGAGTTGCCCAGGGTCACACAGCTTGTAAGTATCCAAGGCTAGATTTAAAGTCAGTTCTTCCTGACTCCAGACCCAGCACTCTATTCATTATGTGACCCAGCTGCCCTTAAGTTACAGACAGGCAGATTTTGACTCAACATAAGGAAGAATTTCCTAACAATGTCTGAAAATAACAATATGGGCTTTCTTCAGAGGTAGTAAGTTCACCGTAACTTGAAAGTGCTCAAGCCAAGGCAGCACGGCCATTGGTTGTAATATTTTCTTAGGGAATCATGCGTTTGGCAAGATATTGGAATGGATATCCTTTTAGGTGTTCCCTCCCTGTGAAATTTGAGCACAACAGTAAATAGCGTTTTTTATTTTCATTGACTTATATTCCTCCATTGGTTTGTTCAGGTATGCGTCACTGAATATTATACCAGCCGAAGGGCTGTTGAATATTTGTATAATTTTACAAACTACAACAAACATATATATGTCTTCTATAAGTTTGTTTGCAAATTGGATCTTTGAAAATTGAAAAGCCAAAGGTGGTTAGCTTCTGAAGTTGACTCATATGTTTGTTAACAGGTCAGAAATTTTATTTTGTTGACATAGGTCCTTCCTGTGTCCAAGGAACTTCTTGTATTGTTCCACTTCTGTAACTTAGTAGGAAAGTTGTAGGGAGTAGCCTGAGCATCTTTGGCAGCTGGCACAGGTCACTGGTCAACTAGTATCAAAGACGAGGATCTGAACCCACATCAAGTCTTTCTGACCCCAGGCTCAAAATTCTGTGCTTATACCACATTGCCTCTTGGCTGACTCCTCACACAGCCACACTGCTTGCTGTACATTGGCAGCAAAAAAAAAAAGGGTGAGAACAATACAGTTGTACCAAGTGTGGTGTTACATGCCTGTGACCACTGCTACTGGGGAGACTGAGGCTGGTAGAACACTTGAGCTTGGGAGTTTGGAGCTGTGATTGGCCTACGCTAATTGGGTGTCCACGCCAAGTCCCAGGGAATGGGGGACCAACAGGAGAGGTAAGCTGTCTCAAGGCAGAGAAGCAGAAGGTTAGAGCTTCCATGCCTATCTGTGATGGGGTTGGTCTGGTGAGCTGCCTCAGTGCGTCTCAAAAAAAAAATATCCAGTTGCAATGTAAGTAATTTACATGAAACGGAAAAACAATTAGATTTCATAAGCTCTGTTTTTCTATTTGTCTCGCTTTAGGAGAAGCAAATTTGCAAGTTAGGAACTGTCTGCATCATGTGAACTATGTGTTCATCATGTTTGGCACTTCCCTGCCCTTCATATTTTCACTTGTTGATGGGGAGCTTTATGGATGGTTCTTGTGCTGATTTAATTAGAAGCTGCCAATTAGAATTACAGCTAGTTGGGCTTGGTTACAAGTGTGAAGCAGTTCCTCTCTTGGGAATGAAAATGTTTTGCTTTCTTAGTCCCTGGAGAAAACATACTTATAGCTGATTTTAGTGTGGCTATGGGTTAAATGTAGCATTCACTTGGTAAATTGTACCACTAAGCATTGTCTGCTCTAGAATCATTATCTCTCAGCCTTGGTTCTCACCTTCTTCTCCCACTGAGACTGTCGAGTGTGGACTGACATGTAAGCTGTCAGCCACGGTTGGGTTGGATTGTTTTGCTTACCTGTATTTTGGGGTTACAAGAGAGAGTTCTACTGTGCGGGGCAATTGCTGGCAGGCTATACAGTGTTTAAAGAAAAAAGCATTATTGAAGACTTAAAAAAAAAATAAGGTGCATAGAACTAGGAGTCAGAAGATTCAGGTGCTAATCTCACCTGTTTCACAAACTTAATGTGTGACCTTGGGCAAGTCAGCTGACTTCCCTGGGCCTCAGTTTCCTCTTGCCTAAAATGGATATGTGTTCTTCTGTGGAACCTCATAGGGTTATTGTGAGAATCAAATACAGCTAGGTGGTGCAGTGGGTAGAGCCCTGGGCCTAGAGTAAGAAGATCTGAGTTCAAACTTGGCCTCAAATACTCAGCTAGCTGTATGGGCAGGTCATTTCATCTCTCTCTGCATCAGTTTCCTCTTCTGTGAAATGGGGATAATAATAGCTCCTACCTCCCAGAGTTGTTGGGAGGCCCAAATGAGGTAATATTTGAAAAGTGTTTTGGAAGGCTTAAATTGCCATGTTTTGTTGTTCACTTGTTTTTCCAGTCATGTCCAACTCTTCATGACCCCATTTGGGGGTTTTCTTGGCAGAGATACTGGAATGGTTTGCCACTTCCTTCTCCAGCTCATTTGACAGATGAGGAAATTGAGGCAAATGGGGTTAGGTGACTTGCCCAGGATCACACAGCTAATTAAGTGTCTGAGGCCAGATCTGAACTCAGAAAGATGAGTCTTCCCAATTCTCAGCCCAGCACTCTAGCCACTGTGACTCCTAGCTGCCCAAGATTGCTATATAGATTCAGTTATTATTATTATCTAGAAATTTGCAAAGTGCTCTACAAGTATAAAGCATTATCATTATTATTATTTATTGGTCTCTCTGCATTCTGTCTTGGGGATCTCCCATTTTTTCTTAAAACGTATCACTTACTCCTCCAATTTTATGGGACGAAAGACACCCCGTTTAGACAGTTATATTCTAGTTCATATAAAAGCTATAAAAGGGCATCCTTTGGCTGTCTAGTGAACTTTACAACACAGCATGTTTTATCTCGTGTATCTTAATATCCCTGAGATTTGACCTGTTATTTGCTGAATGGATGGTTCTTGGAGTCTCTGAGGAGCCCAATAATCCATCCAAAGTCACTCTGAGAGTCCAGCCAGTGGACCAGAGAGTAAAATTCAGACCTTGTGAATCCTAATCTAGCCCTCTGGGCTGTCAGCCATGCTGTTTACATTCGAAAGTGCCATCAAGAGGCAATTATCATAAAACATAAGCTCTAGTAAGTGAGAGTGTGGTCCAAGGTTGAAATACCCTGCTCATATTACACAGCAGGCTCCATTAGGGAACCAGATTCTTTGCTTATCTACATAGGTGCAGCTGGGTTCTCATGTTTCCCTCTGTCTTATCTCTTATGGAAATTTAGTTGTTTTTCCTTTGTTTCTAGTTTTTCTCCATTTATGGTTTTTGTTTGTTTTTTACAAGGTCATATGTATTTATATGAAGGTAAAGATTATTCTAAGGAGCCGAGTAAAGAAGACAGGAAATCATTTGAGCAACTTGTGGATCTTCAGAAAACCCTTTTGGATGAGATCAGTCAAGAGGGGAGAGCACTCCGAAATAAAGGAAGTGTGAGTTCCTCTGCTTTGGCAAAGGCTGAAGTCTTCTAAGCTACAGTTTAGAAGGAGGAAAACAGGATTCTGAAAATTGAAAATGAAGTGGGTGACAGGTTTTAGCTGTCATATTTGGGGGAAATTGGTTATCTTTATTTAAATGACTTTATTCAAATGACATACCACATTTTCCTGGGAGGTCAGAGTTCCACTGATCTCAACACTCTAGAAAATAGTGAAAAAATAAAAATGTGCAAAAAATCCTCTGAACACTAAAGTTGCTGTCATAAAAACCCTTGCCCCTTAAATCCATGAACTTTACTCTGTAAGCTAGGCCCTCACCCGTCACGCAGAGACTATCTTCTTTTACTTTACATACAATTTTAAGCAGCATTGACTATTAAATTTCCCAACCCACAACAGGTTAGAAGCAGCATATTAGAAAGGAATGATGGTTGAAGTCAAATACTAATAGCTTCAAAAAGCAGCAGCTGATAGCAGGATAGAAGATATTAAAAAAAATTAAAAGCACCATTTTCTGATGCCCTACAGCACAGATATAAACAGCCCACTGAACCCCAGTAGTTTCTGAGGAAAGATAATCCTTTATTATAACTGATGAGCAGAGTGATACTATTGATTCATCAATAAACGGTTAAATTATATTTGGTAACCTTAAAAAGTTAAGGAATGGCATAATATGTTGTAGAAATTTTCCAATAAAAAGAGTTAAAATTAAAAGGTTTCAGGTGTTAAAGGGTAAGCTTCGGTCATCTAGAAAATTACCTTCTATTAAATGCCTCATTACTCAGTGATGTGAGATCAACAAGGTATTGCTATACTATCTTTTGCTTACTATCTTTGCTATATTATCTGGTGTTTTGGTTAAATTTAACATTTTGGATAGAGAGACTCCCCTTGGTCCATCTGTTCTCCATTCCTTCCACACCCCCCCCAAAACCCCACCACAACAACCCAGCAACAGCTAAGCATCCTTTTGGCCATAATTATGGCACCCATCCGTCATATGTATTTATGGTTAACATTGCTAGATCTCTATTTCTCATTTCCTGTCTTAAACTAGTGTAGACCTACAATGCTTTGTGAAGTATTTGCCTTATTGCTTCTGAGTCAAAGCCACTGCATTTCAAAGATAAGAGAAATTCCCGTGGGATTTGGGTCAGTTCCTCAGGCCCCCACCATGGTAAATAACCATTGGTCTGTTTTCATCCTCATATTTAGGCTCTCATCCCAGGACTTTTGGAAGGGCCTACCAAAAGAAAGCGGATCCTGAGCCAGGAAGAACTAGAGAGGAGACGGAAGAGAAGACAAGAGGCAGCAGCTAAGAGAGCAAAGTCGATATAGAAGAGAAGAGAAGAAAAAAAAGCAAGAGGCACAGCACAAGAAAAAGTATGCAGGTGTCCCGCAACAGACTCAGAGTCAAGCCTGCTGTGCTCTGATCTTAGAAGAAGAGAGCTCCATGATGCTGAGAATGATTTGTAGAGGACAAAGCACGTAGATAATTTTAGCCGCTGTCCTATTTGGGAAAGAGAGATTGCATTAAAGACATAAGGAGACTGCATTAAAAGACATAAAGGCAGGAATACCCTATTTAGCTCAGGGCCTTAGATGGTGGAGGAATTTGCCAAGGGATTGGATTCTGTTGTATTCACCCAAGAGTACACGACTGTGCTATTTGTTCCAATTCCAAAGGTGCAGGACACTTCTATGATGCTTTGGGGCCCAATTGGTAGTAGGATAAGTGATTTCTTAAAGGTTGTGCCAAAAATAGCTCTCAAAATCCAGTCTGCTTCAGCAAAATGGCCTGAATACTTTGGGGATGCTAGCGCACGCATGCTGCTGAAACAGATTTAAAGATTGTGTTGGTAATATCCTGACAAAAAGAAGTGAAGAAATTTATATAAACAGCCTTTTCTTCAGGTATATTTTTAAAGACCAGTGAGAAATAGAGATGGTAGGCACCATCTAAAGATGAATCATTTGGCTATTAGACATATCAGTATTATTTCTTCTTTTACTTACTTGCAGGCAGACAATAAGGAATATCCTTTATCTGTACAGGTTTCTAGAACTGTCAGGCTGCATTTGTGTTTGGCATTTATTATTAGTGAAAGAAGTGTGAAACAGGCCCTAAGGGAAAAACATGTCAGGGATTTAATTTGCTCTTTTCTTTCATGGATTTGTTTTAGGATGGCATGGTGGGAGTCAAACAATTACCAGTCATCCTGCTTGCCCTCTGAGGAAAGTGAAACAGAGGAAGTTGAGGAGGGAAATGATGAGAGCGACATTGAATTCAGTTATGAAGATCAAGACCTGATTTCAATCAATTATGTTAGTGGGGATGTCACCCACCCCCAGGCAGGAGCAGAGGATGCAATCATTGTTCACTGCGTAGGTATGAAAAAGCGGGGGGGGGTGTTGGGGGGGGTGGGAGGATCCCCCCCACTTCTTTATCGTACAGAGCACTGGTGAAATGGTGAGATCAAGTGGTTATGGGTAGAACCCTGAAAGGATGCCAACGACTCTACTGCAGC
The DNA here is from genome assembly GCF_003287225.1 of Phascolarctos cinereus. Taxonomy (NCBI): domain Eukaryota; kingdom Metazoa; phylum Chordata; class Mammalia; order Diprotodontia; family Phascolarctidae; genus Phascolarctos; species Phascolarctos cinereus. Next base: position 46,527,401 of record NW_027555958.1, on the reverse strand, counting down.
TATTGTCTCAGTTTGTCATGTGGAGATTGCATCACTCTCCTGTTGTTTAGTCTTTGGCCTCTACCAAAATGGGCAAAAAAACCAATCCCTGTCTGAGTAAAATACTCATTACATTTTTTGGGTGGTTGAAAAATATGGAGCATTTTTTGTGGACTTTGGAAACAGACTGGTTGTCAGGTTGAATTATTACGAGGTCTTTTCCCCCTTCTGCTACTACTTACTTCTAGCACCATGACTGGGAAAGGGGGTGCCTATTTAGATAATGATTAAGTAAGAATATGAGATTAGAGTACCAAGAACCTATCTAAATACTGCTTGCCAATTTGGAATTGACTCAACTTGACCTTCTGGACAGAAACCATTGGTTTGTTCAACAGTCCTAGATTCACTCTCAGCCAATCAGGAAACCTCCTGGTTGAAGGCAAGTATTAGTATTCTAAGCATGCTTTCCTTATTGATTCGTGAGTAACTGCACCCTTTCTTGAGCATGGAAGGCACAAGGAAATAGAAGCCTTTACAAGGTACTGTTATAGTCTTTCCCAAAATCACCTCTTTCCCAGGGGGATTTTGAAGTACAGGTTTCTAGATACATCTGGCAAGAGTCCAAGTCTAAACATTGGGTTGGAAACCAACCCAGCATCCATAGGAGATCATGCCTCTCTCTGGAAGGGAAGGACATTGCTACTGTGAGCCCATTAGAAATGAAGTTATGTTTGTGGTGGATTTGACTTCATTTTCCGTTAATGACCGGTCACTCTCATTCCCCAATCAGATGATTCTGGACGCTGGGGCAGAGGTGGTTTGTTCACAGCCTTACAAGTTCGATCAGCTGAACCAAGGAAAATATATGAACTGGCAGGGAAGATGAAGGGTAAGAAACAAAGAGAAAAGAACCAGGTACACAGTCAGGCAGAAGGGACCCCAGGAAGCAGCTTGGTGTACTAGGGAAAGAACACTGAAATGGTGTTGGGGAATCAAGAACTCTCCCAGGTTCTAGTTCTAGTTCCACTTTTTACTCGCTGTGTGACCTTGGACCTCTTCCTCCCTGTGTCCTCATCTGTAAAATGGGGATGATCATGCTTGGTCTACCTACTTCGTAAGGCTCTCATGACATCTTGAATCAGAGTGGATTTGAAAATGCTTTGAAATGTCGTAGTCTGAGGTCGAGAATTAGACTGGGAAATGTCTTGAATTCTATGTTAGGGAGTTTGGCGTTTAATTGGCAGACAGAAGGGAGCTATTGATATATCTTGGTGAGAAGATTGAGAAGATTTATATGAGCTGACCTGTGCACAAGAAAGATGTACCTGGCAGTGATTTGAAGGGAGGATTGATGTGCAAAGGAAACTGGAATCAGTTGGGATTCTGTTGCAGTAGTTTCAGGCAAATGATTGTATGGGCCTTGGCAACTGAATGAATATGGCAGGGTGAGAGGGAGAGGGAAGAATGAGTCAAAGATAAAGCCAAGGTTTCAGGCATTTGGGAAAGGGTGACTGAATGGTGCTGTCAGTGACAGAAATAGGGTAGTTAAAAGGAGAATCAGGTTTTGGGGGGAAAGAGGATGAGGTGAGTTTTAGACAGGCTGAGTTTGGGGCACTGACAAGAAATCCAGGTAGAAGTGTCCAGCTGGTGTTTGAAACTATGGGTCTGGAGAGTTTAATTCTTAGAGATAGAGATCTGAGAGGTATCTACGTGGAGATGATAAATGCCTCGGGGGAAGCAGGTGAGATTATCAAAAGAGACTTTTGAGCCTGGGAAGGTGTCATGTTAGGGTAGAACCTTTGGGAATGCCTGCATAACAGTGTTGAGAAGAGGAGCCACGACCACCTTTGTGGGGGATACAGAAAAGCATGGGGCATGATCCCCCAGGGAGCTGGGCCAGTTCAGAAGCCAAGACATACAAATATAAAAGCCTAAATTACCCCAAAAAGAAGGTGTTCCATTGAGTACCAGGAGAATGGCTTCCATTATCCCAGAGGAGGAGACATTACTCACTTCAGGCTGCAGTGGTTAGGGAAGACTAGGCCTCTGGGATGGTCAATGAAGGCAGGAGATGCTTTAGGTGGCACAGTGACAAAAGCCAAGGCAGAGAAAGGAGAGAACACAAGCAGAGAAGTCTGGCAGGTGCAAAAGGAAGCCCACTGTGGTCCAGTGGGATGACTGGGGAGAGGTAAGTTGGGTCCAGACTGGGGGCCTTCAGTGCTGATCTGAAGACTATGAACTTTGTCCTGTAGTAATGAGTAGCCACTGTTATACTCAGAACAAAGGACTGACATCGAAAGGGTGCTTTAAAACAATGGTGTCCAACTCAAAAAGGTACCACGGGTTGACTTAGAAAACCACAAATTAACATTATCTATGCAGTGTTGTATTTTTTTTATATTTTGTTGGACATTTACCAATTACATTTCAATCTGGTTCAGGCTATACTGGGATTTCAGGGGTGAGTTTGGTACCTGCTTTAAAACATTTATGCAGCATGGATTGTCCGTGGCAGAGAGGCTAGTGAAAGGGAGATCAACAGAGAGAGTGTGGCATCAATCTTAAGAGTGAGGTAACAGGTGTCTGGACTAGAGTGGGGACAGTGGGACGAGGAAGGTATGGAATATAGGAGACGTTTTGGAAAAAGACTTGACAGAACTTGGGCGTTTACTGGATATGAGGGTGGAAAAATAGAAGGAAGAATCAAATGTTAAAGGCCTTTTGTGCAGAACTGTTCTCCTACTCTGATGGCTAATTCAATGGATTTAATGCTCTGCGGTTTATTCACAGATCTGAGCCTGGGAGGAGTCCTTTTATTCCCTATTGATGATAAGGAGTCTAGAAACAAAGGACAGGACTTGGTAAGTATCCCGTCATCTCTTATTTTTTAATTTTGGAGACTAATATGGAGTTCTGGGAGATTTGGAGAACTTTCATAAAACATGTTGTCAGAGCATGGGTTGGGTTTAAATGATTAAAATTAAAAATGCTATCAAGATGTGATTTTCCAGCCAGAATCATGAATGTCAATGTGATTCTCCTCTTTGTCTCAGGGGCGGCATGGGCAGTTCACATTCCTAGAAACAAAAATGGAAAAAACTTATCCATTATTTAACGCTACCACACACCAAGAGTCTAACCTTTGAGCCTTAAATGAGCATTTCCTTCTCATCCATCATTTGTAGTTCTTTTATTTTTTTACTTAAAAGTATTTTATTTTTTTCCAATTACATATAAAGATAATCTTCAACATTCAATTTTGTAAGATTTTGAGTTCCAAAAAAACACCAAAAAAAAAGTGAAAATAGTATGCTTCAATCTGCATTCAGACCCCATAATTGTTTCTCTGGATATGGTTAGCATTTTCCATCACGAAGCTTTTGAATTGTCTTTTATCGCTGTATTGCTGAGAAGAAGTAAGTCACAACGTTGCTGTTATTGTGTACAATGTTCTCCTGGTTCTGCTTTCTTCACTCAGCATTCAGTCCGTACAAGTCTTTCCAGGTTTTTCTGAAGACCGCCTGCTCATCATTTCCTATAGCCCAACAGTATTCCATTACATTCATATTCCCATTGGTAGTTCTTTTGATGTATTTTTAATCATCTGTTTTATCTCCAGGACCTTTGGGCACAGTCTCACTCACTTAAAGAAACTTTAAACTAGTTTTTATTTACTCAGAAAATCATTCGGTCTGCAAGCATTTATTAAGTGCTTACTGTGTGTCAAATACTATTCTAAGCATAGGAATACAAAGAAAGGCAAAAATATGTCCCCTACCTTCCAGGCACCTACATTCTAATGGGGGAGGTAACAAGTAGATAACAAGGTACATACAGAGAGAGAGTAGATAGGTGGTTATCTCAGTGGGTTAGGGGAGGAAGGGAAGAGCAGACATATGGGGAAGGGCCCCCCTGCAGAAGGTGGGGTTTGAGCCAAGTCCCAAAGGAAGCCATGCAAATGAGGAAGCAGAGGTGAGGAGGGAGGGAATCCCAGGTGTCGGGGAGCTAACTGCAAAGGAACAAAGATAGGCAATGGAGCGTCATATGGGAGAGATGGTATCTAGAACAGTATTGCTGGATCATAGAGTGCATAGAGGGGAGTGAGGTATGAGGAGACTGGAAAGGCAGGAATGGGCCAGGTCATAAAGAGCTTTAAATGCCAAAGAGAGGAATCACTGCTTTATCTTGTAAGAAGCCGTCCTTCGAGATCACCGGGAGAAGAGAGAGATGATCAGATCATTGCCTTAGTAGCCGAGTGGAGGACCGATGAGAGTGGGGAGGGGTGTGAGGCAGGCTAGGCTAGGGTGTGGTGTCTGTGTAAGGGGAGAGAAGTGGATGTGTAGGGGACATACTGTGAAGGGAGGATTGACAAGACCTGGCAGAGGATTGGATGTGTGGGGGTGAGTGAGGAGTCGAGAAAGCTGAGGTGGCAGGCCTGGTGCCTAGGAAGATGGGGGTGCCCTAGCACTGTTAGGGACGTTCAGAAGAGGGAGCATTTGGGGGAGAAAGAGAATGAGTTCTGTTCTGGATAGGTTGAGCTCGAGATGCCTCTGGGACAGCCAGTCTGAGGTTTCCAAAAGCCAATTGGTGATGTGGTGGGAGAGACTAGCGCTAGGTGTTTAGCAATGGGAGTTATCTGCACAGAGATGATAGTTGAAGCCACTGGAGCTGATGTGATCACCAAGCAAAGCAGTATCGAGTGAAAAGAGAAGAGGGTCTAGGACAGAGCCTTGGGGCATGACCTGGAGGAGGCTCCAGCTAAGGAGGCTGAGAAGGAGAGGTCAGACAGGTGGGAGGAGAGCCAGGAAGGAGCAGCGTCACGGAGACCTGGAGAGGAGAGAGTTTGCAGGAGGAGAGGATGATCGGCGGTGACAAGTGCTGTCACTTGTGACCCCAGCTCAATGAGAGCCTGGCTTTCCTGATTTTGGTGGCCGGGGGGGCTGCCATCATCACCCTAATGAAGCTGCTCCTAGGAAACAGAGCAGTAACTGCCCCAGGAACGAGAGGGTGGTTTCTCCGGGGCAGCCGCTGGCCCGTTCTGTGGCTGTATCCCTCTGCGAGCATCATGGGCAGGCTGAGAAGAGAGTGACGCTGCCTGCCATATGGGCCATGTCTCCACCAGATGGCCCAGAGTACTCAGAACTGTTCCTGTCTTTCTGTTTCTGCTTTTCATGATTATCCTGAAAGGGGGGAGGGGAGATCCCGTGATTGATCTCAAAGCAGGATAAGTAAGGAGAGATGGGGGCGGGGGTGATGCAGTTGCAGATGAGGCAGGGAATTTGGAACATCTGGAAGAGAGCAAACCAAAAAGGACGGGCAGCCGCTCCCCTGGAGTCAGGTGCTGTGTCTACACTCCCCTTAGCTGTGCTGTCTGTGGGCTTTTCTATGTAGTTGGCGTTGATTGTGGCCCAGCACCGGGATCGCTCCGATGGTTTGTCTGGTATCAAGATGGCGGCACTGGAGGAGGGTTTGAAAAAGATATCTTTAGCTGCAAGGAAAAAGAAGGGTGAGTGTGTTTATACTGATGTTTTAATAATATTGATATTTCTGTTCTCTGAGTAAAGCAGACCTAATGGACATGTGTACAATAAGGCCCACTCCTCATTCATGGTAGAGTTGAACCCTGGGACCAGGGAACAAGCAGGGAACATACCTGATATCACGCCAAGGTGCGTTCATGTTTATTGTCTCACGTAAGCCTCAAAGCAACCCTTCAAGGGGCACGGAGATAACGTGCCTAGGGTCACACACCAGGTTAGCGGCAAAGCCAGAATTAGAATCTCAGGCTCCTGATTTCAGCCTGTTATTTTTTCCCCCTCCATTGCAGACCCCTGCCTCTTAAAGCAGTTTTTCCACTTTCAAAAACTGTTGAACCTTTAAGCCACTCTGCCCCCATTTCATGAAATGAGGGGAGTGGGACAAATCTTCTGTAACTCATCTGCAGGTACTGGGAGCGTTAGATTCACCTTAGTGTTATTTTGACCACAAAAAAAAAATGCGTGGTAGAAGGACAGTAATGTAGATATTAAGCCTGATGGCAGATCTTTGAAGCAGACTCTTGAACTGATTAAATCTGGCTGCTGTGGATGTCTCTCCCACACTTGGCTGAGTTGATCTTAGTTAACATCTCCAGCTTTATTTCTGGTAGCACATTGAGTTTCCAGTGCCACATAGACTTATTTCTGGTTTAGAGAGTCCACCTTGGAATCGGTAAAACGGCACAATTTCCCACATTAAATTCCCTTCCAAAATGTCAGAGGAGTTACCTGTATCAGCAGGGTCAGTTCCTCATAGGCATGTATGAAGCATGCTGTGATCATGTAAATGTCTGTCCACAGGACACCAGACAGTGACTCTTATGGTGTGGTTTTTGTATCACTTCTGATATAGACTGCACATCTATTAGTCACCTTCAGATGAATTGACTTATTCAGATTTATTTGTTCTTTTATAGCAAGCGTCCATCTTCCACGCATCGGACATGCTACCAAAGGGTTTAACTGGTATGGTACGGAGCGCCTCATACGGAAACATTTGGCTGCAAAAGGTGTCTCGACTTATGTGTATCCTTTCACTCGGTCATTATGAGTACTTGTTCTTTAGGGACGAAAACAGTGCCATCCAATTGACAAACATAATGAAAATTATTTCTATTGAGGGAGATGATATAGTATGCATATTTGTTAAAAAGTCAGTTAGTGAAAATTATATGTTGTGTCAGTATCTAAACAATGCCTTACAAATTAAAACGGAATTCTCAGTGCTTTGCAGAATGAGCCCTTTGTGGTCCATCTGTAGGCCTCATTCCTGCTGAGTCTTTCTGTGATTTCTAGCAGCTGAGCTGGTCATTCAGAAATTGCAGCATTATCAGGGTAGAAAATTCTGCATTTGAAGGTGGTGTGGTTATATCAGAATTATCTTCTTATTCTTCAGGGAGAGAAACCAGAAAGCGTCTTCTGACTTGGAAATGTGTAGGTGGTGTAAATACCATCCAGCACCCCTGAGGCATAAACAGCTAAACCAAAGATGGGGTTGGGGTGGGGAGAGATGTGGGGGTCAGTGGACGGGGACTTAAACCAACCTTCGTCATCTTGGACGTCAGTGCTTTGGACACGTATTGAACATTATGTTTACCAAATGTAGAGATGGCAGAGCGAGTTTTATATTTACTGTATTTAAAAGTGAAAGGAATTAAGACAGTTGATATTCATGTCTCCTAAGTGATGTTGAGTCATTCATGTCTGACTCTTTGTGACCCCATTTGGGGTTTTCTCGGCAGAGATACTGGAGTGGTTTACTATTTCCCTCTCTAGCTTATTTGACAGATGAGGAAACTGAGGCAAGCAGGGTTAAGTGACTTGCCCAGGGTCATACATTTTGGTTTGTGGGCCGTATTCAGTTTCCTCAATCCAGTATTAAGAAGGAGCAGAGAGTTCTATCCAACTACTACATAGAGTCAGAGTACACATCCTTTTACTCAAGATAGTTAAACCATTAGAAAACTCAGCAAAGAGATTCATGAGCTTTTCAGTTCACTATAAAAAATTTCAGTGCACAAGAGATACTTTAGAGGCCTGAGTACTTTCTTAATGAGAGATTGCAACTCCTCCATAACTTAGGAAATAATGTTTCAGAGTTGTCACTGCCAAAAAATTTGTCACCTGAGAGCCAGCCTTGTGATGAGCCTTTCTGAACTTAGGTTTGTCCTCAGGTAACAGACATACGGCCTGTCACTGGACCCGTCCTCCACTCCTGTCCAGCTCAGTAACATTGCCAGAACTTGTGGTGGCTTAGCAAAGGGCATTAAAACCCACAGTTACCAGCATCAGAATGCAATTTAATACATAAGGGTAGTAATAAGTACTGATAATAGATGCCAGTAATAATTATGATAAGTTAAATTAAAAGGAGAGTGAAGACGAGTCATCATTTTGGAGAGGGTTCCAGAATCTCCTACCTAAAACACAGGTTGGTTTTGTTATATTCTTATATTACATTTTGCATCATTTCTTCCTTGACAGCCTTTATCAGATACTACTTTCCTAGGAACAAAGCCCTTTCTACTTATTCACAAGCATCTGCATCGTCCACAAGGCCTGCGGTGCCATGACACTTGCCTGAGCCCCAAGGTCTCTTTCTGAAAAGAACAGTAAGACAAGCCATGACCTGTCAGGAGCTGCTGAAGAATATTTCCGGAAGACATCAAAATTAGCTGGACTGCTGAAATATTTTATTTTACAAATTCTAAATTGTTTCTATCCTGACTTTGTTTTTGTAATGTAGAAGTGCACAACCTATTAGGGGAAACTATGTTGGCAATTCGCTAGGGGCCCATATTCAGCACTTCATTTCCGTAAGCATTTGCATGCTTTACATACATTTTGCTTCTTTAAAGTTCCCCTCGTTTGTTTGGTTTTTTTATCCTCCCTTTCTAGCCGTTTTCCCGTCCATTGCTGGAGTTTCCTCAGAGAGACAAAGGTAGAGACAGGAGTTGTAGGAGAGGGGAGAGACATTTAGGACACCATTTTCATGGCTTCCTCTGCTTCTGTCCGGGGCATTGTGCTTAGGCCCCACTGACACAGATCTCTCCCATTGCCCACCTTTACTTTTGCAGCTATTTCTGCCTGCGGAGACCTCCCTTGAGTGATCAAGTATCTGATAACCCCGTGTGGTCCACATTCACTGTATGATTTTGTAAATGATGAGACAGCCACAGAGGCTAATGTGAGCCTGAGTTCCACTAACAGAAGCAGACAGCCCAAGGAAGGTGACGCTCCTGCTGAGCTCTGCCTGCTCAGACCATATTTGGAGGTTCATGTTCTGTTCTGGCCCCGCACTCTAGGAAAGACCTTAACAAGCCAGAAGAAGAGCAAAACCAGGATGGTGAGGCCACTGGAGACTATCCTGTGAGTGGATCATTTGAAAGAAGTGGGAATGTCTGCTCTAGGGAAGAGGCTTCAAACTTGACTTGCTTGGCCCTAGAGGGCAAAACTAGGGGCAGTAGTCAGAAATCACAGAAAAGCAGATGAGGCTTGATGTAAAAACAGACCTTCCAGAAGTGAATGGGCTGCCTCAGGAGGTCTTGGGATTCCCCATCACTGGAGGTCTTTAAGCAGAGGCTCCTTGACCGCTTCTAAAAAATGTTGTAGGGGGATTCCTGTTTAGGTAGGGGTTGGACTAAATGGTCTCCGGGGGTTTTTTCCAAATCTGAGATTCTGTAAAAAAAACTACAAAGTTCTGAGAAAAGAGGTTTTGCTGGGGGTTCAGCAACATAAGCAAAGGGGCAAGAATCCAAGATGAGGTTGGCCTCTTTGAGGCTTGCCAAAGGTTCAGAGAATTTTGCATGGCCTTAGTAGCCGGAGGGATGATAGCAGTAGAAAAGTATATATGTATTCCATCCTAAATATTGAGGGATTTCCGAGGGGAATTTCAACAGCGGAGATGGTGGTGCTGGTGGAGTGGGATAAAGGTATGGTGGTGAGTGTTGATGAATAAAAGATCTGACCTAAGAAGTCTTTTTTCTGTGCTGGCCTGGCACAGTTGGGGGCCTGACCAAGAAAGGAACTGGAAATATGTTGATTAGCCCTAGGCACGTTGTTAGAAGGTGCCTTGGAGCAGCTCTGTAGAGAAACAGGAGGCAGAGAGGGGTGAGAGCGAGGCAAGAAGATGGAGCCAGGCAGGATGCAGCCTTTGGAGTAAGAGTTGTTCAGGGAGTGCTCCTTCTCCAACGTGGGAGGGAGATTGTATCTCCGTGTATGGAGAGGAGGGTGGCATTTCCCCCATCTCAAACGAGGTGGTATTTGTAAAAGGCTTGGCACAGTGCCGGGCACACACTTAATAAATACTTATTCTGATTCCTCCTGGTCTGTCGGTAGAGAAAATGTTAGATGAGGCGCTTAAGGTCTATTTGCATAACTCTGCAGGAGCACATAACACCTCACATTGAAGCTGGGATAGGCTGGTATCCAGAACGTAGAGCCTGAGCCACGCTGTAGGCTGAAGTCTTTGTCACTTAAGTGGAAGTAGATGCCCCAACCCATCTAGGGGTCTGAGGGCTCCTTTCCTTCTCCCCATTCCTGCACTTCCCTGGAAGCTATTGCAATTCTGTCCTGAGTGAATGCCCTCCATTATCACTGAACCAGGACCAGAGGCAGAGCCTAAGCTAGTGGGAATGACCTGTAAGGGATTGGCTTTCATGTGTCCTCCCTCCCTATGTGCCCCCATTTCCACCGACCTTCTGCCCTCAAGTCCACTGCTGCTATCCCCTGAGTCATGACAGCAATTCTCCAGTCCTCCTGTTATGACTGAGCCTGAACCTGTACTTTACCAAGCTGTATAAGACATGGAGCAATGACTCCTCCCTCCATAACTAGAGCACCCAACCCCCCGGCCCCACCCCAGACCTTCCACCATCAGGACTAGCATCTCGGACACCAGGTCTTTCCTTTTCTGGAATCTGCCCTGAATGCAGCGCCTCCAACACCAGACTTCCTGCCATTAAGGCTACCAAGCAGCACAGAGGCCACAGCTGAGGGGACAATGCAACAATTCCTAATTGGGGGAAATCAGCAGGACTTTGTGATTTTTCAGAAGAATCAGGTGGTGGGGGTTATCTTGGGTTAAGGATGATCAGTCCTGATAATAAGGGCCTGATAATGAGTTGGGCCTCTGACATGTGGCCCCACCAGGAACAAAGCACTTGGTCTATATCCAGGTATATATTCTATATAATCTTAGTCTGTGAGCTCTCACTCTCTCGAGATGAGTTCTGTTGAGAGCATAGGGAGAATTGTCGGAACATCCTTGGGAACTGATGAAAATGGGAGCTCATGACATCAATGAGAACGGTCCCAGAGAGAGAAGAAGACCTAGGTCAGAACATAGGGACTATTCCTTTTGTTCCCCTCACTCCCAGCTCAGGAGGGGTGAGCATTGTCCTTGCCCCCCACTGATGCTTACAGACCACTCTGTTACTGCTCCTCAATAAATATTCACTTTTGAATCCTCTTCCCATCCTTGCTGCTGTGGCCTACAGACCTCTGGTCTGCTCTTCAGTCATGTCCTTCCTTTGTGCCACATTCTTAAACATCAACCTTGGGGTCTTCAATTTCGTGTAGATTATCTCACATTGTAGGCACACAGTGTCTCAAAGCCAATGACCTTTCCTATCCCCTTTCAGACATACATCTCTGTGGTCATAAAATGGACCAACACTGTGGCATAAAACTGCCCGAGCTCCAGGATCCTTTGAAGTTCCATAGTGGCTGCCATCTCTGATCCTTCCATCCTCTTTTCTTTCATGCAAAACAATCTGCTTTTTGCTCTCGTGACTTCTGGGACCTATTGTTCCAGTACATCTGTCCTGTTCTGGCTTCATTTGCTTGCATTGTCTACTACTTCAGGGCTTCACAAGCCACTCTCTAAGAAGCCTTCATTATCAGGACTGATCATCCTTAACCCAAGATAACCCCCACCACCTGATTCTTCTGAAAAATCACAAAGTCCTGCTGATTTCCCCCAATTAGGAATTGTTGCATTGTCCCCTCAGCTGTGGCCTCTGCGCTGCTTGGTAGTCCTTTATTCTTACTGATGCCCGAGCTGGTTTTCCATAATGACCGTCCCAAACCTTTTCCTCTCTTCTCGAGCCTCCTTCTGGTATAATTACATTCTTTCTTTTTTTCAAGGAACTCAAATAACATCACGCACATTCAACCATCCTTGGTGAGGTTGGGATTTTTAATCTGTTTTACAGTTTGTGAAACAAAGTGACCTGTAGGGTCAGAGCGAGGGTGGGTGACTAGAGCCTAGTACCGCTGAACTTGGAGGGTGCTAAATTCAGAGGGCCAAAAGCCACGCCTCCCCGTGGCAGGCATGAGGGGAGTGGCTTTAAGTCCATGTGGACAGAGGGTGAAGGTAGGAGGGATACTCCCAGCTCCTCTGACAAGTTCATTCGGGTGCTTGCCATTGAGTCACTACTTCTGGGGGGCCCCATTGCGCCTTCACCAGGATCTGGGGGAAACTGAAGATAAACATCTCTTCCCATTTGCTTTCTGCTGGCCCACCCCCATGGCTGCCTTCTAAAGAGGAGGATGGGAGAGGATGTGGGATAGTGGTAGTAGGTGATCCCCAAACCTTTAAACTTCCACGTGGGATGTATTAGGTATGGAGATGGAAGGCAGTAAAGGAAAGGAAGGAGATAGTAGGGCAGGAAGTATGGAGTTTACCTCTACCAAGAGGTAGATTCAAGAATGGCATTGCAGCCATCTTTCATGGTGCCCTGCCCCCCTATAACCCCATTCTCCCACTTATCTTTAATCTCTTTGTCTATTGGCCGCTTCCCTACTGCCTCCCCCAGCCTTAAAGCAGCAACAACAACAACAAAACCACTAGATCCATCCATCCCACTAGCCATCATCCAGTGCCTCTGCTGCCTGTTGGGGCTCATCTCCTAGAGAAAGCTTTCTACAACTGATGCCTCCATTTTCTTTCCTCTCATTTTTCTTAACCCTGCCTTCCAACCTTACCACTCAACTGAAACTGCCCTCTCCAGAGTTACCAATGATTTCTTAATCACCGTTCTAATGACCTTTTCTCAATCCTCATCATTCTTGACCTCTATGTAATGTATGACATTGTCAATCACCCTGTTCTCCTTGATACTTTCTTCTCTCTAGGTTTTTGTTCCACTGCTCTTCTGGTTCTCCTACCTGTCTGACTGTTCTTTCTCAGTTTCTTTTGCTGGATCTTCATCAAGACCACGCCCATTAACCGTGGGTGTTCCTCAAGGCTCTTCCCTGGGCCCTTTCCTTTTCTCCCTCTATGTATTTCACTTGATTATCATTTCAGCTCTCATGGTTTCAACTGTTTTCTCTATGGAGATGGTTCTCAGATTTATTTGTCCAGCCCTACTCCCTCTTGACCTTCAGTCATGAATCTGCAGCTGCCTGTTGGATATCTTGTTCTAAACTCAACCAGAAGTAAAGTCATTATTTCTCCCCGTCAACTTCATTAATACTGTGGAGGGTACCACCATCTTTCCAGTCACGGGGGCTCACAACTCAATGTCATCGCTGACTCCTCACTCTGTCTCACCATCCTCCCCACCCCCTATATCCAATCTGTTGCAAGTCCTGTTGACTGTACCCTTATAGCATCTCTCATATGCCCCCTCCTCTCCTCTGATACTACCATCGCCATGGCGCAGGTCTTTATTACTTCATACCTAGACTATTTATTGAAAGAGCCTGTTCCCTACTTCTAGACTACCCATCCTTTATCCAGCTGCCAAAGTGATTTTCCTAAAGAGAAAGTTAGATCACGTGTCTTCCCCTCCCCCCACATTCCTAACCCTCCGATTTTGTTGTATCCCACTGGCTCCCCATTGCCTCCAGCATCAAATATAAAGTTCTCTGTTTGTCTTTTAAAGCCCATAACATGCCCCCCTCCCTACCTTTCCAAGATCCTTACACTTCTCTGCAATCCAAGGACTCTGGCCTCCTTGCTATTTCTATAATGAGATATACTATCTTGGAGACCACCACGACTGGAATGCTCTCCCTCCTCATCCCTGGCTCCTGATTCCCTGGCTTCCTTCAAGTTTTGGCTAAAATCCTGCCTTCTGCAAGAAGTCTTTCCTGGTCGCCCCCCCCCCGGCCTCTGCCCCCAATGTTAGTGCCTTTCCTCGGTGGATTATCTCCAATATGTCTTGTGTACAACGTGTTTGTACATGATTTTTCACATTTTCTCCCCCATTAGACTGTAAGCTCCTCAACGGTAGGGCCTATCTTTTACTTTGCTTTGTATCCCCAGAACTTAACACAGTGCCTGGGACATAGCAAGTGTTTCATAAATACTTGACTGATTGCCTGTGGATTAGTTCCTGAAAGAAATGGAACTAATGGGAGGCCTAGGATGATTCCTCTTCCTCATGCCTTTCCATTCTCTATCCTGCTCAGGGTTGTCTCTGTGCTAGGCACCCCCTCCTGAAGCATGCATGTTTTAAAGCACAATGCTGCAAGAGCCCCAAAGGCTGCCAAACACGTGTGAATTTTAATGGCCTATTTTCATTAGCCTTGGGTGAAATCACCTGCCTCCATGTTGTTACCCAATTTAATTGTCAGTTATGGTGATTAAGTGTAGCTTTCACCATGATCACTGGTAATCATTAGTATTATCTCTGTAGCTGAATGTAGGAAAAATAAATTCAGAACAGGAAAAAAAAACGATGCCAAGTCAAATATTATGACAGCAATGAACAATGTGACGTTGTCCTTATGTAAAGCAGACCAAACACAAATATTTGCTAGATCTGCCAATCTGGCTCTGGGGTGGGCTGTTACAATGGGGAGGAATGAGATGGTAAGACTTGGGAGACCCAGGTTCTAGTCACAACTTCACCACCTATTAGTCACACAATGTTGAACCTTGAAGTATTGTGGTGTAAAGCACCCTGATTGACACTGGGGTGAGAGGTCTAGGATTCAAATCCCATCTCTGATGCTTATTTCCCAGGCCTCAGTTTCCTCATCTGTAAAATGTAAAATGAGAAAATTGGACTAGACTAGATACTTCTGAGGTCCCTTCAAACTCTAAATGTATGACTCTGGGACGAGGTAATCTCTCTGAACTTGAGTTTTCTCATCTGTAAAGTGGAGGTAATAATAATTGAGTCTGACATATGCAAAAACCCTTTGTAAACTTATGTGTTAGACATATATCATTGTTTGTGTTATACACATACTACTTTTTTTTTTCTCTTTTTGGACCTTGGTTTCCCATCATTAGAGAAGAGGTGATGATCCTTGCCTCAGACTCACAATGGAATGGGCAGATGGGAACAAGATTTTCCAATGGCCATGAAGGCGCCTGAAGCAGGTGTTGTGGAGCGCTTAGACCACGGTCAGACATCGAAGATGCCAAGGTCATCTACTGCACCCGGGGCCATCGCCAGTCATCTTGGCTTTTGTCTTGCCACTGGACTTCAATGACTCTGGAAGAGAAAGTGAGGCTGATGACGTTGTACAGCCCTGCCTCACCTCAATCCAATTCATGCACAAGGCCAGACATCATCTCATGATGGTCCTCTTTGCAAGAATGTTTATAAGAATGAACAACCTCTAGAGATGTTGTGCTCTATAGTCAATTACAAGCAACCATCATCAGTGAGTGTAATTGGGACAATTAAATCTCCAAAGAGGGCTTGGAGCAGCTGTGAGGAGAGGCGCTATTTAGGTGTTCTAGTGGGAACCCCAGTAGTTTTTTCAGTAAGTCTAGAAAACATCATGACCTGACAACTGATGATTTTTCTTCATTTATATTAACATTTTAAAATGTTAAGCACTGTCTTTATTCCCACTTGTCAGGGAAATTCCTGGATCAATTTGATAAGAGCCTTTGTTTGGAACCTTTGACTACCCATACTGCTTCAAAGTCCTAAAAGCAGGCAGTCATGCGCTAGTTAGCTGCATATGCATTGTTGCCATCTTTTCCATCAGTAAGTACTTACACTTTGAAAGAGCTACTTTCACTCAAGTCATCTCAAGCCTTCCTCTGTCTCTTTTCATACACTCTTATGTGAGGGGATGCTTTTCTCTAATTCTCTCTAATTAAAAAGTCTTTTATAATTGTCTGTATTTTCTCCTTGAGCTACTCTTCTCTGTTTTTTTCACATACATGTTCTTTTGTTGGTCTTTTCAGTAAATAAAATATCCACATAGAAAGGGACAATACCTTACAAATAAATGAATGAAAATAATTTATTAATAACAGTATAAATGAGACAGTCCCTATCCTCAAGATTATATTGCCTCAAGGTTCTTCCACTCCCATTCATCTTTTGTCCAATGGACAAAATGATTTTCCTAAAGCATCGATTTAATCATGTTATTCCCTCTCCTTTAATCAATAAACTCTAATGGTTCTCTCTTACCTCTAAGATCAAATATATATATACATATGTACATACACATATGTATTTATTTATTCATTCATTCATTCATTTATGGCTAGGCAATGGGGTTAAGTGACTTGCCCAGAGTCACACAGCGTAAGTGTTATGTGTCTGAGGCCAGATTTGAACTCAGGTCCTCCTGAATCCAGGGCCAGTACTCTATCTACTGGGCC
Organism: Phascolarctos cinereus; assembly: GCF_003287225.1. Lineage (NCBI taxonomy): Eukaryota > Metazoa > Chordata > Mammalia > Diprotodontia > Phascolarctidae > Phascolarctos > Phascolarctos cinereus. The sequence continues at coordinate 46,511,297 of NW_027555958.1, read as the reverse complement.
ACCTAGCTGCCCTTCTAAGATAAACTATAAACAACAAATATATACCTTTTTATGTATGTTATTTCTCCCATTACAACGTAAGCTCCTTGAGGGAGTCTTTGTTTTGTTTTGTTTTTATCTCCTATACCAGCTACACAGTAAGCACTTAATAAGTTCTTGTCAGTTAATTGAATGATTGAATATGGAATGTAATTGCTTTAAAGTATGCATGGGATGAAATGAGTGCTGTGCTGTACCTCATCTATTCATGGTATCCTTGAGCAGCATCTGGGTATCCTCTCCCCTACATCTGTGGAGACCTAGTCATTAGCTGTATTTGAGTTATATTCTGAAATTCCCAAAGGTAATTCTGAGTAGGGGAAATATAAACTAAAGAGTTATGATTTTTAGAATGAATCCCCAAATTGAACTCAATCAGTGTAAGCCTAGAACGTGGGAGTACTGGACTCTGGTCCAGAGGTAATGCTTACATTCAAAAATAAGGCCATAGCAAGTAAAGGGCAGAGGTAAAGTCAAAATGCCCAACTCCTGAGTTGTCAGTCAGACAGACAATTCTGTCTCTCATCCAAGAAAAATAAAATAATGGCAGCTGGGTGGTGTATGGGTAGAGCTCGGGTCCTGGAATCAGGAAGACCTGACTCAAGTCTGGGTCAGACACTAGCAGTGTGACCCTGGGCAACTCCGTTTGCCTCAGTTTCCTTATCTGTAAAAGGAGCTGGAGAAGGAAATGGCAAACCACTCCAGTATCTTTGCTAAAGAAGCCCCAAAAGGGGTCATGAAGAGTGGGGCACGACTGAAATGACTAAACAACAGCAACAATACTTAGAAGTAAAGAAGAAAATTATTGGTCTGAATGAACAGATATCATACCAGATAGGACTCAGCTAGCTAGTGTAGCAGATAGAATGCTGGACCTGAAGTCAGGAAAGTCTGGGTTCAAATCTAGCCTCAGGCACTTATTAGCTGTGTGGTCTTGGGCAAGTAATTTAATCTCTTGTCTGCTTCAGTTTCCTCATCTGTACAATGGGGATAATAATAGCACTTACCTCCCACGGTTGCTATGAAGCTTAGATGAGGTCATATTTGTAAAGTGCTCTGAAAAACCTTTAAAAGTACGCTTTAAATGCTAGCTATTGTTATTAGTAAACTTAACCGACTTTATTTCTGTAGTCCCCAAAGTGCTTTCCTCACAAGACCCTATGATTTTGGCAGGATAACTGGCATCCCTCTGCAGTGCCTAGCATAGTGCCTGGCATACCATAGTTGATTAATAAATACTGCTTGATTGATTGAAAGTTACACAGTTAATCAATAACAGAGCTGAGATTCCAACTCAGCTCTCCTGACTCCAAGGCCAACGTGCTTATATCTAACCGCAGGCATGCAGCATAATGTACATGGTGAGGATGATTCACTGCTAAGATGGGCAATTCTGAAAGGAATCAATTGAGTTATCCTGGGTATGTTTTTTTTTTTTAAGCGTGGCCATTCCCATGCACACATACATATTCATCATTTTTGTGAGGGGAAAATCAACTCCCAATAGGCAGCTGCTTTTTAAATGAATGGCAAGCCTTTGCAAAGGAATCCCACAGACTGTTCTTCTCACTTGAGTGAATGTGCTCTGACATCAGTGCATACCAGGCATTTGCTTTTTTCTTTTCATGATTTGGTTTTATTATTAATCTATTCATTATGTTTATTGACTCTGTCCATTATTTGGGAACCTCAGTGCATATCTATAAGGGCGATAAAAAGAGACAGCCTCTTTCATAATGGCTCTAGTGAACACCCAAGAAAGAAGGGCAGCCATTCTCTTCCTGTTACTTTCTTTGGCTGGGTTTACCTATCCATTTTGACTAAATCAACAAGCTAATTTGACCAGGAAATTTAACTAAGCAACCAGTTGGACAGAGTTCCAGATAGCCCCCCTCCCCAGCTTCATTCTTCCCTAATACACACACACAAACAATTCAGCAGAGTGGTATAGTAGAAAGAGCCTTGAGTTTTATTCCTTTCTCTCCACCACTCAATCAATCAACAAGCATTAATTAAGTGCCTACTATGGCCAAGGAATTGTGTTAGGTGCTGGAGATATAAGTACATAGAATGAAACAATCCCTACTCACAAGAGGTTTACATAGGGTAGACAACAACTACATATATAAAAGTATACAGTATAGATACAAGTCTATGCAGTAGGTAGTTGTAGGGATTGTTGCCCATGCAAGTTGTGTGTATCCAGACTGGATATATAAATGTAGAGATCATGGCTTGTGGGGAGACAGAGAGATGTAAGGAAACTATGATTCCTGCCTTGAGAGAAGCAAAAAAAAAAAGGGGGGGGACACTATGAGGCTGGCAACTCTGTTCTCCTCTGAGAGGGGGGAATACCAGGTTATATCTCTTTTCATTCACTAAATATTGCTTATCCAGGGGCACAATTTTAGTATTAAGCTGCTTCTGTGACAACTATCTCCTAACAGGGAAGGGAAACCAAATACCTGCCGACGTGACTCCTTCCCAGCAAATGCTAGTTATACAAAAGACCATGACAAATAGTGACTAGTGAGCAAATCCATTTATTCGAGCAGAGAAACAGACATCAGAGAAATTCTGTAGATTAGAATACACCAGAAAATATACAAGAGTAAATGAGCTCTTGACCTGGGAGTAGGACCTCACCAAGAAAGTAGGATCACAACCAAGAAAGAGACTCCCATTGCACCCAAGGGAGAACTCCCTGAAGTATCTAGGGATACAATCTAGAAATCGGACATTTTGAGTAGGTGACTTTCCCTACACATTTCCTGCTTCCAAAATATTTTTTTTCCTCCCTCCTCCCTGGAATCAGTGGTCGGTCCCAAAGGAAGTCAAAACCACCTGTAACCTCTCTTGGGCAGGAATGAAGAATGTCTCTACTTTGCAAAGCTCTCATGCCAACTCTTTCCCACAATATCATTCTCTGTACCAATTAGCAGAGTCGTATGAAAAATATTCTAGGCTTAACTTGGGTTACATAGATAAAAGACTTTCCGGGACATGTAACCTATGAAATGGAAGAGACATTTTCTCCAGTTCCCACTCACTTGCCAAAGAAACCCCAAGATGTAACTTTGCCCTAGAGGCACAACAATTTCGAGGAATCCACAGGAGAAAGAAATCGAATTGCCCAGTAAACCTTATTGTAGAGGGCCACCCTGAAAATCAAAGGATGCAGGCCAGGCCAGGTATTACCTGGAGCCTGTCCTAAATCCAGTGGCTACGTAATTCAGGGATATATGGCTCACCACCCTCCTTGTACTGGCTCTTGAGAACAGGATGCTCTTGGAGATTACTAGGAGGCAAGGAAACCCCCTGTTCTGTCTCCTGCAGAACAGTACGCCCTTGGAGATTACAAGGAAACGAGAAAATGGGACAGGATGACTCCCTGATTAATGTTCCCAGGAGATAAGGAAACAGCCAGGATAATGTTGCAAGGAGAAACGTGCTTGTTGTTACTTTGACTGGTATTCGCGGGAGAAAAATTCTGGGTGCTGCCTGTTGGTAAAGAGATGTAAACTTCGTTGCTTTGTTTGCTGTTACATTGGGTTATATTCCCTCGAGTCAAAGGCATAAAAACCCTAACCCTCAGATGAATAGAGGCAGCTTGTTCTTGGCTCGACTCCCACCTGGCCTGCGTGTGTATCTCTCTCTCTCCATACTCGACCGGCAGTTAATCACGGCCGTGGACCCAGGTGTCCGCGGCACCTTATGAATGAACAATGTGAGAACACTCATCTTTAACGCACTTATTCAGCACTCCTCCAACAGCCTCTATACTCTGGTAGGGCACACAGCTAACCCAAAGTATTGTTTTGGGATCTACTCAGGGATTTCTTTCCTTCTGTATAGACTCTGCCGGCACACCTCACCCCTGCCCTCCTCCCACCATCCTATTGCAACAAGCAACAGATATTAATTGTGTATAGGCATGTGAGGAGAGGGGTAGCCAGGTGGCTGGAGTCAGGAAGACTCATCTCTCTGAGTTCAAATCTGGCCTCAGACACTAGCTGGGTGACCCTGGGCAAGTCATTTAAGCCTGTTTGTCTCAGTTTCCTCTTTTGTAAAATGAGCTGGAGAAGGAAATGGCAAAATATTCCGGTATCTTTGCCAAGAAAATTCCAGATGGTGTCAGATACGACTGAAACAACTGAACAGCAACAACAATTGTGAAGAGAAGAAGAAGGAAGGTAGGGGAGAATGTGGCTTCCTTATGTCTAGGTTGGCACCTAGGTTAGGGAAACTCAAGGCTACAGAGACTCTATATATACCCACTTTATCTTCATCAAACCTTGCAAAAAGTGGCAGTCAACAATTCAGTTCAGCCAGAGGACTAAACAATGGAGGGGTTTGGGGAAGGAGACCCAGTGTGCATGGCTACATCATCCTAAAGGAAAGGAGGTTTGAATCTACCTAGGGTCCATACTGTCCCACCAAAAGCAATTTGGGGCCAGGACCAATGTACGTGAAAAGTAAATTCCCCAATATGTGGGGAGGCTGAGACAGCCTTGTGATACAACCCAAGTGTATGATCACCATCAATGGGGGAGGAATCAGAAATTGAGTGACAGAGACTGTAAGGAAAAAAATGACTAACAATTTCAAAAAGAAGAAAATGTACTTTAAAAACTAGAGCACAAACAATAAACCAACAGAGACGATACTGAAATCAGAAGGAAGGATGAGTACTAACAATTTTGAAAGATCATAAACTTCTTTAAATAAATATTGTAAGAAAAAAAGCAAATTGCACCAGTACCTGATGAAACTAAGGAGAGCATAGAAATGGAACAGGAGGAGCCAGAATTCTTCCAATGATCTTTTTTTTTAAATAGTATTTTTGTTCAATTACACATAAAGACAATCTTTAACATTCATTTTTTAAAAATTTTGAGTGCCAAATTTTTCTCCCTCCATCCCTCCCCTCCCCACTTCCTAAAATGGTAAGCAATTTGATATAGGTTATATATGTGCAATCATGTAAAACATATTTCTATATTAATCATGTAGTGAAAGAAGAAACAGAACAAAAGGGAAAACACACACACATACAAATAAAGTGAAAATAATATGCTTTAATCTGCATTCAGACTCTACCAGTTCTTTTTCTGGTTATGGATAGCATTTTCCATCATGAGTCTTTTGGAATTGTCTTGGATCACTGTATTGCTGACAAGAGCTGTCAGTCATAGTTTGTTGCACAGTGATCATGGTACAATGTTGCTGTTATTGTGTACAATGCTCTCCTGGTTCTGCTCATTTCATTTTGCATCCGTTCATGTAAGTCTTTTCAGGTTTTTCTGAAATCTGCCTGCTTGTAATTTCTTACAGCACAATAGTATTCCATTACATTTATATACCATAACCTCTTCAGCCATTCTCCAACTGATGGGCATCCTCTCATTGAGAAATGATCATCTTAAGAGAAGATGTTTGAAGTAAACAAAATGTGAAACTTTATGACCTACATAACACAGATAATTAGAAGAATAGAAAAAAAACTTGGATTCTGTGAGTCTCTCTAAAGGAGTGAAAAGAAAGAATAACAGGTTGGGAATATGAATATACTGAAGTGAAAGACTATCTGGGAGAAGAGAAACAAAAGGCTGCAAGAAGAGAACAAATGATCTCTAGATAAGCAAAAGCCATTGATATCAAAGACAGAATGCATAGAGATAAGTCAAGAACCATAGGACTAACACAAAAATATGACCAAATGAAAATATGAACATGACTGTGCAGAAAATAATGCAAGAAAATTGCCCAGAATTTCTAAATATAGATAAAAAAGCACCAAATAATCCACAGATTGCCTCCAGAAAACAAACAACTATGCTTCAAATTCCAATAATCAATCCAATGATGCGATTCTAATGACAAATGGCAAATTCTGGAAGCAGTCAGTAGAAAGACTTTCAACTATAAAGGAATAACAGAAGACTATTTTGTAGCCACTAAAAACTACAGAAGGGAATGATATATTATACTTTAAAAACAAACAGAAGAGCTCAAGATATGATGATGCAAAATGACATGTCCTACAAACCTGAACCTAATCATCAATGAAAAAAGATGGACATTCAATAAAATAGAGGTGTTCGAATCATTCCTGAAAAACAAAACATCAAACCAAAAAACAGATGTGAGCAGATAGACAAAATGTTTATTAAGCACATATTATGAGCTAGGCGTTGTGCTAAGTGCCAGGAGATACAAATTCAAGCAATTAGGGTGATCTCTTCCCTCGAGAGTTTCCATTTGAATGGAGGGAAATAACACATAAATGGGAGCTAGAAAGTTAGAAGGTACACATGAAGCAGTGTGGCATGAAGATGGCTATGAAGAGTCATGGAGATCGAGTTCTAAACCAAATAAGGTGAAAGCTGACCTGTCAGAGCCAGGGAACACAGGGGGGAGGAATACAAGGCTCCAGTTGGGCAGAGAGAGAAAAGATGAGGATGATGGCTAGAATGCACATAGCACAGTAAGGAGATATCTGAGTAAACACATGGTAGTTTGGAAGAGGGGGTACTAGCAGTTTGGGGGATCACTCACTAGCTATGTGATCTTGGGTATGTAATTTCAACACTTTGGGATTCTACTCCTTCATCAGTAAAATGAGGGGCTGTGTGATTTCTAAGGTATTTTGTAGCTTCAACATGATTTGATTTTTCTATTTTTCAAAAATAAAAACTTTATTGACCAAACTGATTGCTTTGTCACCTGTGGCCCAAGAGTACCTCTTCCCACAAAGGGTTCCAGTGTAGAAAGACTAAGTTCAATCCTGGGGGAAACAAACCCTAAAGACCGGGATTTCCCCCAACACACACACTCTCTCTGGCTTATTAATCCTCAACCTGGAAGAGGACTCTGGGGAAAATCTCTTAATCAAAGCTTGTGTATGGCTCATGTCTAGCATCTACCCTGGATTAACAGAATCCCTTCTAGAAAGGTACTCACTATACAAATGTCAGGAAGGGTACAGCTATTTAGTTCTTCCAGTACAAAAGAAATGCCCTTTCACAAAAGACTCATGAGCACACATTGAAAAACACTTAAAACGTGAAGTAGAACCTATTTATACTCTCCAAAGAGGGAAAGGCAATTTTGTAAGAATGCTCAATATATATTTTACATTCACTTTACATATATTTTACATGCACTGCCTCCACAATTCATAAATGTGGATCTTCTGGTAAGCCAAGTCATGACGTGGGCCATCTTAGTCCTTCTAAGCAGCAGCATCCTCTGGTGGGGCACATTTTCTCCTAGAAGCCATTGAGGGTGTTCCACAAAACAACCACAGAATAACCACTGAAAATATTGAAAAATTATAAAGAAGACGCTTGTCTAGAAAGAAAAGCTATGAGAAGATACTCCCAGCCCATCCCTTTGCAGAGGTAGGAGTTCCACAAGCATTGCACATATTTTCAGACGTTTTTAATGTGTTGATTGGTTGGTGATTTTTCCTCTTCTTTCTCTCTTTTTTTTTCTTTAAAAATGCTGTTGGTTATGTAGAATGTTTCTCTGTAGGAGTAGGAATCCTGGGGAAAATTATGATGCAAAAAAACAAAAGATCAATAAAAAGGTGTCAGGTTTTTTTTAAAAGATGCTATTTTGGAAACCCTAACTCCTACTAATCATCTAGTTCTAGACCCTTCAAATTCATGAGATTATTGAGAAAGTTGAAAACATCCATTTCTTAGGGTTATTATTTGATGACCTAGACTCAGAGAAAGAAACACAGAACAGAAATGTCAATCACGGACTTGAGGTCAGGCTTGTGTAGGCAAGCACAGGTTCTTATCTCCATGTGCATGTAGTTGCCATTGCTGTCAGGAGGTGAGTATTGGGGAAGGGAGAGAAATCTCCTCCCTTTTCTCAGGAAGGAAGATATGGTGATGCCTGTTTCTAACAAAGAGGCCTTGTCAAAAGATACTGGAAGCTGTCTCTGCTTCGATTCTTATAGCTTATTCATTGGATGGCTCTTTCTGGTTTAGTTAACTCTTTGACACAGCCCATGCCATGGGACCTAATAAGGATTTGCAGTGTCAGCCCAAAGTAAGGGAACAAAGTAAGGGTCCCATCCTTTAGCAAGAGGTCACTACCAGAAGATTCTGGGAAGATGGCAGAGTAGCTCAGAAAACTTTCAGCTCTCCAAATTTCCTCCACAAAAAAAGATGGGACATGGCCTCAGAGTAGCAGAAATCAACATGGAGTAAAGCAGTTGACTTCCTAAGACAATTTGAGAAGGACCTTCAGGGGCTGAGGTAAGTGCAAACTCCTGTAGCCCAATTCTGAAGAATCAACAAACAGCAAGCCCTGGGAGCAGCTGGGTTGAGAGGCAGCCTCAGCCCTAGAAACTTTCATTGTGTAGACAGTGTCTGGGACTTATGGCTCAGTAGGAGAAGACTTTCCACTGTTGAGGGACACCAAGCACAGCTGTGATGACCAGATGCATCCCAGGCTGTGGCTGCAGGGAGAAGGAGTGAGCACATACCTGATGAGTGCAGTAGCAAGGACCTGTCGGCTGTGGGCACTTGCAAAAGAGCAAAGTCCTTGGTTTCAGTTCCAAGGCAGAGAGGACAGCTGTAGTTTATAGTCACCAGAGGGACCACAGAGAACAAGATCATTTGTGGGACAGTGTGGCTGGGGGGCCCTAGCCATGGCTTAGTGGAGAGAAGAACCCAAGATTGGGCCCCCCCAAGACAGACCTCGGAAAATGAGTAAGAAGGACCTGAGACTTGGGGCATCATTCCCCATACTTTGGAGACTACAACTTGATTACACTAATAGCTACTAAAAACAAAATAAAACAAAAAAAAATGAGTAAGCAAAGGAGAAAGAACTCAACCACGGATGGTTACGACGCTGATAGAGAAGATCTGGGATCATATTCAGAGGAAGATAATGGAGCTATAAAAGCCACTCCTTTTTCAGTGAGAAATGTCAAATGGTCTTTAGCACAAAAAGAGTTCTGGGAAGAACTTTAAAAGGACTTTAAAAATCAAGAGAGACCAAGGAAAAATTAGGAAAAAAAATAAGAGCAATCCAAGAAAATTAAGAAAATTATGAAAAGAAAGTAAACCAACTGGAAATAGAGACTCAAAAACTTAAGGAAGAAAATAATTCCTTGAAAACTAGAATTGGGCAAGGGGAAGCTAATGATGTTCTAAGACACCAAGAAATCATAAAACAAAATAAAAAAATAAAAAAATAGAAGAGAAAGTGAAACATCTCATCAGAAAAACAAAAGCTCAGGGAGAAATGATATGAGTAGTTGGACTACCTGAAAATTATGATAAAAAAAGAATTTTGATACAATGTTACAAGAAACTATGAAGGGAAATTGCCCTGAAGTTCTAGAACAAGAAGGCAAAGCAGAAACAGAAAAAATCTACTGATCACCACCTGAAAGAGATTCCAGGAGGAAAACTTACAGGAACATCTTAGCCAAGTTTCAAAGATCCCAAGTTAAGGAGAAAATATTGGAAGCAACAAGGAAAAAAAACCAATTTAAATGTCATGGAACTACAATAAGGATTATACAAGACCTAGCAGCTACTGTGTTGAAAGGACCATAGGTCTTGGAAAACTATATTCTGTAGAGCAAAAGGGCTGGGGTTATGACCAAGGGTAACTTACCCAGTAAAGTCAACTATAATTCTGAATGGAAAAAAAAAAGGGAAAATTCGACATATAACATCCAGGAGAAATATAAGGTAAACATTAAAGATCAATTATAAGGGTCTCAATAAAGTCAAATTATTTACTTCTTATATGTGAAAATATTATCAATACTCTTATGATTGTCAGTAATATGAGTAGGTGAAAAGAAAGGCTTGGGCTAAGTTGAGTATGATGGGGTGATTCTGAAAACTAAAACTGTGTAGGGAGAGATACAATGGAGTAATTATCTCATACAAATGAGGCATAAAAGGAAAAATTGATACAGAAGAAGCTAGTGGGGGGAGGGCCATTAGTGCCGGAATCTTACTGTCATCAGGAATGAGTTAAAGAGAGAAATATATGTATGTATGCATGTATAAAAGTCTTCTAAATTCAGAAGGAAATAAGAAGGCAAAAGGATGTGGTGGGGGGAGCATATAAGGGAGGGACTTTTAGAGGGGTAGGTAGGTTAAAGAATAGAAAGGCAAGGTAGTGGGTAGATGTAAAGCAGAGGAGTGAGGAGGGAGAGATAAGGTGAGAAGGATAGTGAGGAAAAATAGGAAGGAGGAAAATACACAACAAAAAATTGCAGCTTAGAATATGAATGGGACATATGTACCCATAAAATGAAAGTGGATAACAGATCAAAAATCTGAATTCAACAATATGTTGCTTTCAAGAAACCTTATAAAAATGACATACACCCAAAGATAATATAAAGGGCAGGAGTAGAATTTATTATGTAAAAAATGCCAGGATAATAGTCATAATCTCAGACAAAGTTAAAGTTAAAACAGATTTAATCAAAAGTGAAAAATAGAGAAACAATATTATGGATCAGCAATATTATTCAGTATTCTTTTAGGCCATTTAAAATAACTAAACAGTATAAAATACCTAAGTATATGCCTGCCAAAACAGACACAGGACCTATATGAACATAAACATAAAATACTTTTTATACAAATAAACTCAGACCTAAATAATTGAAATAATATTTGTTGTTCATGGGTAGGTGAAGCCAATATAATTTTTAAATGACAATTTTACTTAACTAATCTATTCAATGTCATCGCAATTAAATTACTAAAAATTATTTTACTGAGTTAGGAAAAATAATCACAAAATTCATTTGGAAGAGCAAAAGGTCAGGAACTTCAAAGAAAGCAGGGAAAGAAAAGATGTAAAGAAAATAGATTCAGCAGTATCAGATCTTAAACTACATTATAAGGGAGAGCATTGTTGAGGTGTAAAAAGGATAATTTCAATTACTTTAAATTAAAATTTTCTTGTATAAATAAAATCTATGTAGCCAAGAAGAGAAGGAATACAGAAAATTGGGGAAAAAAACTCTCATAGGTAATCTCTCAGACAGCATGTGATTGGGTTGGAATATTGCTATGGTATGGGAAATGATGATCTGATTGATTTAAAAAACATGGAAAGACTTGGATTTATGGAGGAAGATGCATTCCAACTTCAGAGGAACAGATGACAGGTGGAAATAAGCATAGTATGGTCTTACATATATGTGTATGAGTGTATATGTGTATGTGTGTATGTCTATAGATATCTATGTATATGTGTATGTGTGTGTGTATGTATATGTGTGTATATATATACATACATACATATATATGTATATATATATGTATATGTGTGTATATATATACATACATACATATATATATATATATATATATATATATATATACACATAATTGTAGCCTTCTTTAGCTTGAGGGGGAGGGGGAAAATAAAATAAAAAGTGCACAGCAGAGAACAAAAGAAAACCAACAAGGAAGCAAAGAAAAGCTGGGCAGCTTCGAAAATAATGTGTAGCATTTATTACATAGGTTTTCTTGAAATGGAAATTTATTGTTTTATATTGAATCTTCTCTTATGGTCTGCTGCATACATAACAATGTTTTCTTTTCTTTTCTCATTTTGTATTTAAATTTAAAATAAAAAAGATATTTTTTCCAGTAAAAAGATAGGATTTTATTTTTTAAAATTTTTTTACTTACTTTATTTTCATTTTTCTTTTGCAGCACAGCTAATATGCAAATATATTTTACATGACTTTACATGTACAATTGATATCATATTGCCTACCTTCTCAACGAGTTGGAGAGGAGCTTCAGGGACAGAAAGAATTGAAAACTTAATTTTTTTAAATGAATGTTAAAGGATAATTATTTTTAATGTAGCATATTGTTTTCACTTCTCTTTTTTAAATGTTTTTTTTATTTTTAACATACGTTTTTAAAACTTTGGGTTACAAATTTTCTCCCTTCCTCCCTCCCCATCCACCCTCATTGCAAAACACTTCCATAGTAGTCCTGTTGTGAAAAACTAAGTATATTTCCCTTCATCCTATTCTACCTCCCATTTATTCTATTCTCTCTTTTGACCCTGTCCCGCCTCATAAGTGTTTGCTTTTGTTTATCCCCTCCCCGAGTCTGCCCTTCCCTCTATCAACCCCCTGCTCTCTTGTCCCCTTCCCCCCATATTTTCCTGTAGGGTAAGATAGATTTCTACACCTCATTGTGTATGTTATTCCCTCCATAAGCCAAATCCTATGAGAATAAGATTTACTCATTCCCTCTCACCATCCCCCATTTCCACTCCACCATAAAAGCCTTTTCTTGTCTGTTTCATGTGACATAATTTATCCCAGTCTACTTCTCCCTTTCTCCTTCTCCCAGTATAATCCTCTCTTACTCCTTAATTTTATTTTCCAAATATCACCCCTTCATCTTCAACTCACCCTGTGCCCTCTATCTATGTATACATACATATATTTTTTTTTCCTTCCTACTACCCTAATACTGACAAAGGATTCATGAGTTACAAATATCATCTTTCCATGCAGGAATGTAAACAGTTCAATCTTAATAAGTCTTTTATGATTTCTCTTTCCTGTTTACCTCTTCCATGTTTCACTTGAGTCTTGTATTTGAAAGTCAAATTTTCTATTCAGCTCTGGTCTTTTCCTCAAGAATGCTTGGAAGTCCCCTATTTCACTGAATGACCATTTTTTACCCTGAAGGATTATACTCAGTTTTGCTGGGTAGGTGATTCTTGGTTGTAATCCTATCTCCTTTGCCCTCTGGAATATTATATTCCATGCCCTGTGGTCCCTTAATGTAGAAGCTGCTAAATCTTGTGTTATCCTGATTGTGTTTCCACAATACTTGAATTGTTTCTTTCTGGCAGCTTGTAATATTTTCTCCTTGACCTGGGAACTCTGGAATTTGGCTACAATATTCCTAGGAGTTTTCCTTTGGGGATCTCTTTCAGGAGGTGATCAGTGGATTCTTTCAATTTCTATTTTGCCCTCTGGTTCTAAAATATCAGGGCAGTTTTCCTTGATAATTTCTTGAAAGATGATGTCTAGGCTCTTTTTTTGATCATGGCTTTCAGATAGTCCAATAATTTTTAAGTTCTCTCTCTTGGATCTATTTTCCAGGTCAGTTGTTTTTCCAATGAGATATTTCACATTCTCTTCTATTTTTTCATTCTTTGGATTAGTGTTACAGTGCCTTTATTTCTCAAATTGTCACTAGCTTCCAATTTCTCCATTCTAATTTTTAAGGAAGTATTTTCTTCAGTAAGCTTTTGGACTTCCTTTTCCATTTGGCCAATTTTGCTTTTTAGGGCATTCTTTTCCTCATTGGCTTTTTGGATCTGTTTTGCCATTTGGGTTAGGCTATTTTTTAAGGTGTTATTTTCTTCAGTATTTTTTGGGTCTCCTTTAGCATCACTCTCAGTTTTTCCTCTACTTCTCTTACTTGCTTCTCAAAATCCTTTTTGAGCTCTTCCATGGCCTGAGACCAATTCACATTTTTCTTGGAGGCTTTGGATGTAGGAGCTTTGGCTTTGTTGTCTTCTTCTGGTTGTACGTTTTGATCTTCTTTGTCACCAGAGTGAGATAATATAGTCTGACTCTTTTTGCGCTGCTTGCTCATGATTCCAGACAATTACTTGAGTTATAAACTCTTTGTTAAGGTAGGAGTCTGTTTCCAGTGTGGAGAATGTACTGTCCCAATCTTCAGGGGTTTTGTGCAGCTGTTTTCAGAGCTACTTCTAGGGACCTGTAAATTTTCAGTTCTTCCAAGGTGGTATGATAAGGGGTGAGGTGTTTACTCCTTTCCTGGCCTGTGCTCTGGTCTATGAGTGACCACAAGCACCCTTTTCTGTCTTGGAACTGTGAGGGTTTTTTCTCCACAGCCACTATAAGCTCTACCACGCCAGCGCTCCTCCTCTTTCCAGGACTGCCACCCAGAACTGTGACCTAGATCCAAGCACGGGCAAAACAAGAGAATCCTGCACCAGCAGAGAAATCCCTGCAATCCCCCTCTGATCAGCTACTTGATTCCCCCTCAGTCTGTGGGCCAGAAGCTCAGGAGACAGCCACTGCCCCAAGGCCACGCTCCCTGGGGGAACTGGAGCTGAGACCCCATGCTCCCCACTCACCATCACAGAAACAGACTTTTCACACTGACCTTCTAGGTTGTTTTTGGTGTTCATGGGTTGAGAAGTCTGGAAACTGCCCCAGCTGCCTGTTATTCAGTCCTCTGAGGCCTGCTCCAGGTCCTCTGGGGCCTGTGAGCCCACGCAGAATTACGCTGCTCTCCTAGCCCAGAGCGATATACCTTTCTAATCAACCATCCAGATTGTCTTGGTCTGGAAATTTGTTTCACTCTGTCTTTTTGTGGATTCTGCTGCCTTAGAATTTGTTTAGAGCCATTTTTATAGGTATTTGGAGAGGTTTGGGGGAGAGCTCAAGCAAGTCACTGCTTTTATTCTGCCATCTTGGCTCCACCCCCATAAAATAAAAAAAAAATAAAAAAATTAAGAGGCCACTACCTATGCACATCTCCACAGGCCCAGAATACATTTTCCATTGCTCCCTTTGGTCTCTCTGTTTCTATGTCTCTCTGTGTATGTCTCCAAACCCAATAGAATATAAGCTCCTAGAGGGAGATGACTGTTGATGGTTTTGTCCTTGTATTCCCAGTGCCTTGCACATTTGCTGCTGTTCAGTTGTTTTTCAATCATGTCTGCCTCTTTGTGACACCATTTGGGGTTTTCTTGGCAGAGATACTAGAGTGGTTTACCAGTTCCTTCTCCAGTTCATTTTACAGATGAGGAAACTGAGGTAAACAAGGTTAAGTGACTTGGCCAGAGTCATATAGCTAGTAAAGGTCTGAGGCCAGATTTGAACTTGGGAAGATGAGTCTTTCTGACTCCAGGCCCAGCACTCTATCTACTTTGCCACCTAGCTATTTGCCTTGCTTGTAGCAAATACTTAATAGATGCTTATTGGGTTGAACTGCATTCTTTTTTGGATTTTGTCTGTCATTGTCTCTTTTTTCTCTACCTCTCCTCTTTGTCTCTGTCTCTTTCTCACTCTCTTCCTGTCTCTGACTCTGTCTCTGTCTCCTTCTGTCTGTTTTTCTTTCTTTCTCCCTCCCTCCCTCCAGTCCCTCTCCCTTCCTTCCTCTGTCTCTTCTCTGTCTGTCTCTCTCTCCCTTCCCCCCCATCTCTGTCTCTGTCTCTTTCTTATGCATGCATGCACTCCCTTCTCCCCCATCACATACTCTCTCTCTCTCTCTTTCACACACACACACACACACACACACATACACACACACACACACACACACACACACACACACAAGCACCAGGAAAAATGTAACGCATGATTTCCCCTGTAAGCAGCAGAAGCCTTAATGCTAATATCATTTCTTAAAGTGAGAATGGTCTTAGCAGCAATTTCAGCAGTCAGGTCTCGCACCCAAGAAAGCAAATCAAGATAAACTCTGCACATCTTCTTCCTGGGGTGCCTCATTCTGCACCTTCTGGAAGGCAGAGCTTACACTATCTAGCGCCAACACAGTTGAATGCAACAGGTTGAAGTTGGGAAGCATTTAAGTTTAAGTAGCCAATTAGAATGCAGATCATCAAGAGCTTGCTTCTTGAATCAGCTAGAATATAATGTGGAAATGGAATTCATTTATTCTTTCATTTCATAAGTATTTATCAAACATCTATTATGTCTAAAATATTATGCTAGGTATATTGCAAACCATTGAAATGTGAGCTGCTGCTCCTTCAATCTCCCTAACCTTTAAAAAACAAAAACCAAACAAAAAACCCTTCTTCAGATTCTCCTGCTCCAACTACTTGCTGTCCAAAGGCTTTCCTTTTGTGCCTAAACTCTGTGTTCATGTGGTCTAATCACAAATGCTTCTGCCTGTCTACCCACCCTTTTTTTAAACCTTTGTGATCTGCCTTCTGCCCTCATGCCTCTGCTAAAAATTTCCTCTTAGAGGTTATCAAGGACCTCCCATCTTTTTTTGCCCTCTCTGAAGAATTTGACCTTGAGGCTTTACATCCCCTGGGCTTCCTTGGTTCTCCTCCTAGCTCTTTGACCAGTTCTTTTTTGACTCCTTACCTAACTCCTCTTTATATTCCTAGGTTCTGGTTTTGGATCTTTTATCTCTCTCTGTCTCTGTGTGTGTCTCTCTCTGACTCTCCTTTCTGTCTCTGTCTCTCTCTGTGTCTCTGTCTCCCTTTCTGTCTCTTTGTCTGATTCTGCCTCTCTTCATTTCTCTCTTTGTGTCTCTTTGTCTTTCTCTGTCTCTGCTTTTTGTCTCTCTCTGTCTCTTGGCATCTCTTATTTGTCTCTGTCTCTCTGTTTCTATCTGTCCATCTTTCTTCCTCCTCCTCCTCCTCCTCCTCCTCTTCTTCTTCTTCTCCTTCTTCTCCTCCTTCTCCTTCTCCTTCTCCTTCTCCTTCTCCTTCTCCTTCTCCTTCTCCTTCTCCTTCTCCTTCTCCTTCTTCTTCTTCTTCTTCTTCTTCTTTTCTTCTTCTTCTTCTTCTTCTTCTTCTTCTTCTTCTTCTTCTTCTTCTTCTTCTTCTTCTCCCCTCTTCTCTATCTTTCCCTTGGCTTCAATTATTACTTCTACTTCTACTTAATCAACTCCCAAATCTTACATGGAATCCAAGGTCAACTTAAAAGTCATCTCTCAGTCTGCTACTTGGCTCATAAAATTTATCCTATCCCAAACTTAAGGGTAATTCAGGGTATGTTTATATGTTTCCTTTTCAATTAATACAATTTCAACATCTCTCTCAATTAATTGAGGAAGGGAGGTAGTACAGCCAATAGAGCACTGGATATGAAGTTAGGAAGACCAGAATTCAAATCTGTGTAATCCATGGTAAATCACTTAACCTTTGTCTGTCTCAGTTTCCTCATCTATGAAATGGGGATAATAATGGCATTTATCTCCTACAATTGTTGTGAGGATCAAATGAGATATCTGTAAAGTGCTTTGCAAACCTTAAAGCACTATATAAATGCTAGCTATCATCATCATTATTGGTGGTGTTATTGCTAACTAAAATATTTTATTTACTTAGTAAACTAGAGAAATTTCCTTTCCCAATAGTAATTACTCATACTCAAATGTATCTATCATCTCCTTGATTCAGGAGTTTTGACTGATGCTGCTGAACAAAATTCCTCCACGCCTGCCCATCCTGCACACTTCTTGACCATGTTTTCTCAAAAGTCTGCTGTAAAGAAGGTGCCTGAATATATCAAAAGCCTCCCTTGCTTTCTTTCAACATCATAAGTGCATCGTACAGTGCAGTCCTCTAGCCATGCATCTCTCATCTATTGCTTTTCCCGAATGACCAGACTATCTTTTCTTTTGGTGACACAACTCCTGAATGGTATCCTTTATTCCTTTTCTGCAGAACACCTCATTGGTTGTATGTTACAATCTAGTCACACTCACTCAATTCCTCTCTATTGCCCTTGGTCTGATTTTTGTCTTTAGTTCCTTGGAGCTAGCGGTATTCTAAATATTAGTTCTGTAATGGCATGCTTATAAGGGTTCAGGATAATGGATGACTCTCTCACGCTTCCCAGTGACCACTGGAGTGAAGCAGGGCTGTGTTCTCGCTCCCATCCTTTTTAGCATGACGTTTTCAGTTATGTTGTCAGGGTGAAAATGGCATCAAGTTCAGCTACCACAGTGATGGTAAATTATTTAACTTGAAAAGGCTACAAGCCAAGACTAAAGCAGAGGGACAGTTGGTGCGTAATTTTTTGTTGTTCACAGATGATTGTGCACTCAATGTAGCCTCTGAGACTAAGATGCAACAGAGTATGGATCAATTCTCTGCTGCTTGTGCTAATTTTGGCTTAACAATTAACACCAAGAAAACAGAGGTTCTCCACCAGCCAGCACCACAACATCCGCATGTGAAACCATTGGTTACAGCAAATGGAGAAATTTTGAATGCTGTGGATAAGTTTACTTACCTTGGCAATATACTTTCCAGTGATGTACACATAGATGGTAAGGTTGACACACACACATTGCCAGAGCCAGCTCAGTGTTTGGGAGGGTCTGAAGGGAAGTGTAGGAAAGAAGAGATATCAAGCTGCTTGCCAACCTGAAGGTCTGCAGAGCTGTTGTGCTAAACTCATTGCTGTATTCTGTGAAACCTGGACAGTATATCAGCACCATGCCAGGAAACTGAATCGCTTCCATTTGAATTGTCTTAGGAGGCTTCTGAAGATCACCTGGCAAGATAAGTTACCAGACACGGAGGTCCTTTCTTAAGCTGAACTGACAAGCATTCAAAATATACCGCAGAGAGCTTAACTCTGATGGTGTGGCCACATTGTTTGAATGCCAAATGTACGTTTGCCTAAAAGACATTTACAGAGAACTCACACAAGGCGGGCACTCACATGGAGGTCAGAAGAAGCGATACAGGGACACTCTAAAAGTCTTTCTGAAGAACTTTGGAATGGATTGTATGACATGGGAGGCACTGGCACAGGACTGCCCAGGATGGCATGCCCACATCAAAGAAAGTGCTGTCCTCTATGAGTGAAGCAGAATTGTAGTAGCTAAAGAAAAAAGACATGAGATAGGCAAATTTAGAAACATCTGCACTCCAAATGTTCACATGAAGTATTTGTGCCCAACCTATGGTATAGCCTTCCAAGCTCCTGTTAGTCTGATCAGCCACAGTCAGACACATCATACCTAGACCCTGACATAGTGATGTCATTTTGGTCCTCTTCAAGCATGAAGGATAATAACCAAGTTCCAAATACTGCAGACACATGGTAGTACCTGTAAAATGTATTGACAAGATGGGCCTTCACTTTTCATGGGAAATGTAAGGGAAGGAATAGAACTTTGCATTTTCCTGAAATAATCCAGTCTACTCTCCTTTTCCTTTTTAACACTTGGCCCAGCTCACTGTCCATCTGTTCTATGTCTTTCTGATATACACATATATACATATATATAGATATACACACATACATGTGTGTATATCTATATATATATATATGTATATGTGGGTGTATGTGTATGTATGTATGTATATACACACATATAATCCAAATATAGGTACTCGGACAAGGTCTAAACTCAAATGCATGTTGAAATCTGAGCATTAGAGATTATTCATCCACTTGATCTTTCTTATGTGGATGGTCAGGTCAAACTCCTTTGAATAATTTTAAATTTCTTCCTGGTGGCTCTAAAATGTCTTGGGTTTGTTGTAACCAGTATAATGTCAGCTGTAAAGAGGAGTCTCTGGAAGACCTCATCCTGCACAGGGAATCCCTTATTGATCTAGACTCTGTGATAGAATTCCTGGATCCCAGTGGTGAATGTCTTTGGTGAGCATTCATTCCCCTGTTCTGTGCCTTGCTTGATATTAATTTAGTTTTCTTTTTTGGGGGGTGGGGCTAGGCAATGGGGTTAAGTGACTTGCCCAGGATCACACAGCTGGTAAGTGTTATATGTCTGAGGCTGGATTTGAACTCAGGTCCTCCTGAATCTAGGGCCAGTGCTCTATCCACTGTGCCACCTAGCTGCCCCTTTGATATTTATTTTCAAAGGGTTATTGAGTAGAGTTATTTCTATTGTTATAACTTCCGAGGAATCATTCATTATCTTGATGTATATATGAAAGACATTTTGCTGTAAAAGACCCTGTAAGGCCATGTTTTATTTTACTAAATCAAATGTTTTTCTTTTAAAAGCAACCAATGACCACAATGGGTTATTGGATTTTCTATGTATTTCCATTAATTGTGAGGTATTAATGATTTGTTCCATTGTTGAATATTGATCGAAAAAGTCTGCTTCTTCCCTACTAATGACCTCAATGAGAGTTTTCTCAAGTTATGTATAGGTGACTCTCCTAATGGTTTTATATAGATAAGAGAGTAGTCATGTAGGTCAATACTTACTCATATTCTTTTAGTCACTTTTTCCCAATATTATTATGGTCTGAGAATTTTTCCATGTCTCTGATATCATCTCTGATTGTAGAGATTTGGCATGCAGGTGTCTTAATCCCTCACAATTTTGTTATCTCCAGCATAGACCTTCTTTGAATAAATTTGGTCCAATTTGACTCGTATCTCCATCTTTGTTTTTCATAGCACCTTTTCTACCTCTTCCATAAATGCCTCAAGGACTATTATATTAGGGTACAAGTGTGGTGGTTCTACTCTCCTTGATGGAGAAAACACTTCATGAAATTGTTTTTGCAAGACTTTCCCATCTGTCTTCCATTTGTAGGCCTCCTTCCATTTTTATCTTTGGGATGACTTTTCTTAGTTGGTTATCTTGACAAGTTTTCTCTGGTTATCCCACTGCTTCTCCCTGTTCTACAATATCACTCATTAATTCATTTGAATTCATTTGTAAAATCTTACAAAGAAAGCTGATCATCTATTATAGATTATATAAGTTGTATGAGCTGTTGTAATATTATCTATTATAGATCATCTATCAGCTTTCTTCACAAGATTTTATAAATGAATTCATATTCTAACCCAGTGTTGCCTTTGGCAGCCGTTTCCCTCCATTTGACAAATAAATCAGATACTTTTAAACCATGGAGTCTTCTGGCTCTTTTGGCTTCCTTGCTGTGGCAATTCATTTACATTGGTTTAACTTTCAAATATAATTACTGATGTTATTTCTATTGTCCGTTTTTCATTTTTTATTTTCAATAATCTGCTAAAGATGTCAGGGATAAATCTTTTTAACTGCATGCCATTTCTTTGACTATTAATAGTCTTCCTTCTTTGGTTTTTTATGTATTCTATTCTTTGCTCTGACGAGTCAGTGATCTGACACCATGCAGCCAGATGACTCAGGAAGGAGTTTTAGATCAATAAGTCTTTTCCTATCTGTTAAAATGTAGTCAGTTTCATTCTTAATGGTGTTATTTGGTGCTCACCATATCCAGCATGGATTCTTCTTTTTTTTTAAGAAAGTATTTATGATTTAAAAGCATGACACTTCTGTATATGCTACAAGTCTTTGGACTCTGATTCCTTTTTCATGAATCATACTTTATTCATATATACCTACATATTACATCCCCTAATCTCCTTGTATTAAGTACATATTTATGATTTACTTGCCATGAAATCAATAAAAAATAAAGACATAGGTAATTATTTATAATATTTTACTATAAGGAAGATAACAGCCAGAATCACCTCAAGCCCTCACTGAACTACAGAAGACCTCTCTTTGCTTCTGAGAACATAGAGTCACACCATTTTGTTCACTCTGAATAATAAGTAAAGTCTCTTTGCAAGAATCCTTTTCATCCTTTTTGCAAGACAAAGGTTATAATAGTTTCATAAAGAAAGAAGATGAGTCCATCCTTTTTTTTTTTCTGTGTCTTCCAGTTTATCTCAACTTTGATAGGAAAATAATCTCTTTAGCTTCATAGAAGCCCTTAAGAGTCTCTCTCCAGATTCAGTCTTCCTAAAATTCTCTATATAATGTTTCTTTATAAAAGATCAAATAAAACAGTTTTAACAAGAAAGAAGTTTCTTCTTACCTTCTTTCTTCCTCTTCTACTTTGTTTTACAGATCTTGTAGATTAAAGTTAAACTTACATACAGTTTCCTTGCCTCCTTAGGAAGAAGCCCATCATAAAATAACAGTTACAGCTGCAATTTTCTTAACTTTTCTCCTTCTTAAAGAGACAATAATCGTTTCTTTGTAGAAGAGGCTTTTGGAACATGAGTCACATCGACATGATCAATTCTAGCCTTTTACCTGTGTTCATTACCCATACTCCTTGCTGCTTGAAATTTGTCTTTACTCAGGTAACCCACAGATGCCTAAATATTGTTTAGAGTCAGCAGATTCCTCCAATAAAAATGCTTCCAGAATGTGGCCAAGCTGATTTGCTCAGGGAAAATACATGTACAGACATAACAACATGTACTATGTATATAAAGCTGTGTGGAGCAAATTGTGAGAGAACTCCATTAGTTAGTCAGCCAACAAGCATTTATTAAGCACTTACTATGTTCCAGGCATTGTACCAATGGCTGGCAATAAAAAGACAAAAACATGGTTTTTGCCCTCAAGTAGATCAAATTGTAGTGGGGGAGATGACATGCAGATAATGATATATAAATATTTCATCAACCTCAACAGCCATTGGTAATAGTGGCTGAAGGGGCAGATGAACTTTTTGACTTGGGGAAGTTAATGTTAGAGTGGGTTAGAAATGGCGCCCAAAGGTCCATGCCCAAACTCCAGGGAATTCTGAATATAAACCACTGTGGAGGATTGTTCTCTGTCTACTTGAAGCTACTGATTACTTATCATGGTGGGTAATGGAGTTCGAGTTCCATCACCTATTGCTGAACAAGACATTTATACTTTCCTTTACCATCTGGCCTGACTTGAGCTTTGCCAGCCCAATGAGCCAATAATTACACTTTGAGAACAGAAAATACTGTCGGTCTCTGTCTTCTCAGTATTGTTTTCTATATAAGGTTACAGGCTGAACAAGAGTATTTAAAGAGAGGAAAAAAAGAAGGTATTGTTTCACTCTGTCAGTTGTGAATAATAATAAGTCCTTTATAACACTTGTGTTCTTTAAAACATCTTGTCAATACTTGTCCCTTGTGTGATCAATAGGAATAACCCTCTCTTGGGAGTAACTTCTGCTGACTCTGGTTTGTCAGAAAAACATAGGAGGGTTTTAGTGGACTTCTAACTTATTATGAGTTAACTGTGTGATATAGGAGCCAAAAAAAGCTAATGTAACCTTAATTTGCATTAATAACAATAGTAACGGCTAGTATTTATGTGGTGCTTTAAGGTTTGCAAAACACTTTATTTCATTTAATCCTCACAACAATCATAGGAGGTAAGTACTATTATAATCCCCATTTTACAAATGAAAAGACTGAGGCAGGCAGAGGCTCAATGGCTTGTCCAGGGTCACACAGCTAGTGTCTGATCAAGATTTGAACTCGCTTCTTCCTGACTCTAGGCCCAGGGCTCTATCCACTGTACCACCTGGTTGTAGTGTTTAAGATTAGGGAGGTGATATTATATGTTGTCCTGCTCCCATCACATCTGGAGTATATCGATGGTGTTGAATTCTAGGAACTACATCTTATGAAGGATATTGATAAACTGGAGAGTTTTCAAAGGATTATGGAATACACGATAGGCTGTCTGTAAATACTTGAGAGTGGATTAATGGGCATCATCCATTACCAAATTCTTTTTTCTGTTTATCTGGGAGACACAGTTATAGCCAACATCCCAAATCTGGAAGGTAGCCATTAAAAAAGTACTATATGCTGGTAACTACATTCTGGAAGGTACAGCAGTTATTGGGCATGGCACTAGGAAGAAGAAGAATAGTGAATATGATGCACAGTAATCCCAAGGAGGAAACCAGGGAGGATGTCAGGAGTAGTATTTATGGCCTCAGATGTTTAAATACCCAGTGAGTGGGTGTGGGCATTAAGCAAAATGAACTTGAGATTTTAAAAAAAGAAGGTGATTATGAGCTCCTCGATACCATGGAGACTTAGCAGGATGTTGTTTGTGACTGGAATATGGCAAGAGATTGATAAACTTTGGTAAAAAAGGGAAAAGAACCTATAGATGTGGGCAGCACAGTAACCCTGCCTATCAAGAAGATATGTATCTGCATAGCTATCCATACAAAGAAGGAGGTGTGATCAAGTGTATTTGGATAAGGATAAAAGCAGAGATAAATGTAGTATCTTTTCGGAAATTATTATGGATCATCTAGTCATATGGAGAATATGTATAATGCTTTCCTGAACATAGTTGCCAGATGGGTATTTGCTGTTCAGTTGTGTCTGACCCTTTGTGACCCCATTTGGGGTTTTCTTGGCAAAGATACTGGAGTGGTTGGCCAGCTTCTCCAGTTCATTTGACAGTTGAGGAAACTAAGGCAAACAGCATGAAGTGACTTGCCCAGGGTCACATACTAAATGTCTAAGGCCAGATTTGAACTGACAAAGAGAGTCTTCCTGACTTCAGCACTCTACCATTGCACCATCTACTTGCCCCTAACAGGTGTTTAATAAATGAATATTGACTGACTGACTGACTGATTACTATCTTGGTCCCTGGAGAAAGTGGACTCATTGTGGTTTCTATGAAACATTTCTTCTACCAGGTTCACTTCTGGGTGTGGCACAGTCATAGGGCAGGTCACTCCCTCGTTTGCAGGACTTAGTGTCTTGGCTTCAGGTGCACGCCTGGACTGGATTAAGCAGGCCACTCTGCAGGGCTGCCTTGTCACTGGACCTGGCTACTGCCGATGTTGGCTTCACTTACTGAAGGGGACTCTTGAGGCTTTTTCCAATCTTTGGAAGCTCATAAGGTCATCACTTGGTCCATTCTGTCTCCAATACTCAGGACAGAATGAAACACAAGAAGGAGAAGAAAGAGAGATGACATACATCCACAGCCTCATGATGTCCAGGTGGGAAGAAAAGGCGTTACAACCACTGTGGTTACCTCTTCCCTGACCTAAAGGCCCTATTTATTTCTTCATCTTCCTCCTTTGAAAGTCACCAGGGAAGAAAGAGAAGGGGTGGGGAAAGAGAGAGAAAGAGAGAGAGAGAGAGAGAGAGAGAGAGAGAGAGAGAGAGAGAGAGAGAGAGAAGAGAGAGAGAGAGATTGTTTGCTTGAGCACACAAGAGTGAAGTAAAAGACTTTTTGTCACTATGCAATAGGCAGATTGAAAACAGAGGATACCTGTGTGTGCTCTCCAGCACGGAGGGAAAGGACCCCTCCATCATACATTTCCAGAAGCAGTCACAGGTTCATCAAACATGCTCTAAGGACTAGGCCCATATTGGCAATTTCTCCCTCTCTCCACCCTCCATTACAGGTGATATTACCTAAATCAAGTAGGCCTAGGGGTTGAACTAATGTTCTTGTTAAGCAACACCTGCTGCCTTCCCCAGCATCCTCGGTTCTCAGGACCTTTATCTCTAGTCTACCTCAAACAAACCCGAGCAGTGACCAAACCTTAGACATTCTTCCCACCCCAAATCCTTTGTCCCAGGTGTCAGAATTCATGCATTTTCACTGGCTTCCCCTATGTTTGGAATGCTCCCCTTCCTCACTTTTGCCTCCTGGCTTCCCTGGCTTCCTTCAAGTCCCAGCTAAAACCCCACCTTTTGCAAGAAGCCTTTCCCCGCCCTGCCATAACACTAGTGCCTTCCCTCTAGATCATCTCCCATTTATCCTGCCCATATCTGGTTTGTGCATAGTCATCTGCATGTTTTCTCTCCCGTTAGACTGAGTTTCTTGAGAGCAGGGGCTGTGCTTTTGCCTTTCTGTATATCCGAAGGTTCTGCACAGTGTCTGTCATACAGTAGGAGGTTAATAAATGCTTGTTGCTTGTTAGCTTGACAGCAGCACATAACAAAGCCTTGGAAAATGGCCAGACTACTACCACTAAGATAATATTCCTGATTACACAGCTTGACATGTACAGAGATCAAATGCTGGCTGAATAACTGAGGAAGTGATAGAATACAATCATAGGCAAAGACTAGGAAAACACAGTATCTGGCTATGAGTATAGGGAACATCTCTAGGGAAAAAAAAACAATTGTTCTTTTTGAATAAAGGCTTCCTGTGGACCATGGACAGAGCTGGAGATGGTTACAGGCTTGCCAAGCTGTGACCACGCGTTCCATGGTATATCCTACAGCCCCCATGTTTTTGCATCAGGAAATCCAGGCCCCTTCAGGTTTAGAATTGCTACTTTTTTTGTTGTTGTTGAGTCTTTTCAGTTGTGTCTGACTCTTCATGACCTCATTTGGAGTTTTCTTGGCAAAGATACTGGAGTGGTTTGCCATTTCCCTCTGCAGCTCAATTTACAGAAGAGGAAACTGAGACAAACAAGGTTAAGTGACTTGCCCAGGGTCACATAGTTATTAAGTGTCTGAGGCTGGATTTGAACTCAGATCTTACTGACTCTAGGCCTGGTGCTCTATCCACTAAGATATCCATCCTAAAACTTGCCACCACCTGCCTTTAGTGTTATAGGATCGTAGATTCAGAGCTGAAAGGGATCTTTAGAAGTCTTCTAGGCCAACTCTTCCATTTAATAGATGAGATAACTGAGGCCTGTAGATGTTGAATGATCTGCCCAAGGTTTCAGGTAGGATTTGAGCCCAGGTCTTCTTGACTTCAAGTCCAGCGCCCTGCCCACTAAAACATGCCACCTTGGTAGAATTCCTAGGTTCCTCATTATAAGCTGGCCATGGGAAGGGACATGACTGCTTTCCTCAGGTCTTAGCTCTCCCCCATCCCCCCAAATCATCCTTCTTGGTCTGTCAGAAGATTTACCACTACGCACTGATTGGGGGGGGTTGTGATCAAGAGGACATAAACGAAAGGAAACTTTAAAGGGTCGACCTAACAGGCCCAGGATCATAGAATCAGGGCTGAGAAACCTTCAACATTCCTTGGGCCTCAGTTTCTTCATCTATGAAGCAGGAGGGTCAGCTTTGGTGATTGCCAAGGTCCCGTGTAGCTCTAAAAACTGTGATTTTTCTGACTCAGCCCTTCCCAAAGCGTGCAACTCTGCTTATCTTGAGCTCATAGAATTCCCCTTTTCCTTCCCTTGCAGCTGGAAATAATTTGGAGCCCCTCCCCCCTTTTTCTTCTCACCTTTCCTCTTTCCCCCCCCACCCTCAGTCTCAAACCGCTAGCATTCCAGCTCCCAGGATGGAGTAAGTGAGGTAAAAATGAGACCCACCGAGGTCCAGGCAGAACAAATTTAAATCTCAGAGAATTTTTTCCCCAAAGGGCAGTCATTCTATATATTAAACACTGCCCAAATGGAGAGGGGGTGGGGGTCTTATTGGGCATTTCCCCATCCCCAGCAGCCTCTCAAAGAACAGTTTTGCCATGTGCTTAGTCTGCAGAGGACATGTGGGCTACACATCGGGCTGCTCAGCCCCACGGGAACCCAGAGAGCCTGATCCTCAGCATTAAAGGCACAATCTTTGAAAGTGATGGAACATGTGGCTTACCAAATCTGACAGTAACTACACAGTGGTTACCCGGGATCCATCTGAGGCTGTGCAACAGTAAGAACCACGTGGTCTGACCCTGGAAAGCAGCTATTCTGAAGCCGGGAGAACCTCGGCCACTAACTCCAGTTGTCATGAGCTATTTTGCTGATGCTTCCACCTCTGAGAGGCCTCAAGTGTCTATTTGAATGACCATAAAGACTTGAAGATGATGTTAAAAGCAAGACTCTTTTTTATTGCCAGGAGGGGAGAGAGACACACACACAGACAGAGACAGAGAGACGCAGAGACAGAGAGTGAGTGTGTGTGTGTGTGTGTGTATTTTCCAGGTGTCATTTCTTGAGAGTAGAGGCAAGGAGAGCCTTAGCCACCCTCTGAGACAAGGACCTAATTAGCAGAGGTTGGGAGCAACTTTGGCAGCAGCTGCCATCCATCCCTAGCAGTCTTCCATCTCATACCAGTTTTCTGGTACATGCTCACTATGACTAAACAGGCATAGATGAGCTGGGTCCCTAACTAGGGGGTTATACTCTCCCTGGAACATAAGATAGGACGTATCTCCCTTACGTCAATCCTAAATGGGTGTAAATAAGAAAATCTTCATGGACTCTACCATAATAATAATGATTATGATATTAACTGTTCATATATATATACACACACACGCACACATACAGACATAGATAGGTAGACGGACAAACAGATATCCAGAGAGAGAGAGAGAGAGAGAGAGAGAGAGAGAGAGAGAGAGAGAACTTTATATGTAGAGTACTACCACTGTGACTGTATAGCCAAAGGGTTCAGCAAAATATAAAGGACAGGCACTGTTTCATTTTTGCTTTTGGGTCCCTGATTGGTTCCTTGAACACTGTAGTTGCTTTCTAAATGTTTGTTGAACTGAATTATAATTTAGATTTAGCTCACTATTATTTTGCTTATTATGTATGCTGTCACCCAGGATTCACTCTTGGTAATATCTCAGTATAATGTATATCTTGTTTTCACAAACATAGGTGGCAGAGTCCTCTAGATTCTATGCAAGCACTAAAGGACAACTGTATTTCATTTGGCCAAAAATACAGAAGATGAGAAGGACTAACAGGAAACCATAAAGAAATGTAAAAAACATATAAAAGGCTCATAAAAATCCACTATCAGTCAATGTAATTATTGTCCCTCCCTGGTGGGTCCCACCTTTCCACAGGTTCCTACACAGTTCTCTCTCTTAGCCAATTTATAATCATCCTGTGGTTTAGAGTCCAACTGTAGAAGGGAAACTCCCTTTGGGGACGTTGGCTATGAGTCTAGGGAACAGCTCTAGGAAAAAAAAAACCAATTGCTCTTTTTGAATAAAGGCTTCCTGTGGACCAGGGACAGAGCTGGAGACAGTTACAGACTTGCCAAGCTGTGAACACATGAGCCATGGTATATCCCACAACCCCAACGTTTTTGGGTTCCCAAGAGAATCCTCTCCCAAGAGAATTCCCATTCTCTTCATAGAATGTTGGATGCCCAAACTCAAACTTGAGAAGGGAAGGGAAGGGGAAGGGAAGCAATTCCTTTCCTATCAACCCTATTTCTCTTTCTTAAAAAAATATTTTTATATGTATTTATTATCTCTCCCCCAAAGTCCTCTCCCCAATTTGAACAATAAAAATAATTAAACCCTCATGACAAACATGCATAAGACAAAAAAAAATTTCCACTTTGGCTATGTTTAAAAATGTATATCTGATTGTTAAGCATTTTAAGCACATTACCTCTCTGGCAGGAAGCGGGCTACTCATTTTCAGTCTGGACTCACAGGTTGCTCTTTTCTAATAACTTACAGAAATAGCTAGCTGAGAGCAAAGTCAAGTCAAGTCAATGAGCATTTATTAAGCACCTACTATACATGTGCCAGCCAGCTAGGTGGTGCAGTGGATGGAGCCTCGGGCCTGGCATCAGAAAGACCTGAGTTGGGGCAGCTAGATGGCACAGTGGATAGAGCTCCAGCCTTGGAGTCAGTAGGACCTCAGTTCAAATCTGGCCTCAGACACTTGATACTTACTAGCTGTGTGACCCTGGGCAAGTCACTTAAACTCAATTGCCTTGGGGGGGGAACCAAAAAGACCTGAGTTCAAATTTGGCCTCAGACACTAGCTTACTGGCTATGTAATCCTTGGCAAGTCACTTAACCCTTTTGCCTCAGTTTCTCCATCCATAAAATGACCTGGAGAAGGAAATGGCCAACCACTCCAGTATCTTTACCAAGAAAACCACAAAAAGGGGTCATGAAGAATTGGACACAACTAAAATGACTGTACTAAGCACTAAGGATATAGAGAAGGGCAAAAACAGCCCTTGAGGAGCTCACAGTCTTATGGAAGAGACAACATACAAGGTGTGTGTGTGTAGATATGTATATACACATACATACATACATGTGTATATGAATATGTATGTATATGTGTGTGCATGTATATATACATATACACACATATATTATGTGATATCTATTGATGTACATACACACACACATATATACATATGTATGAGATTATTTGTAGATAACCTCAGAGGGAGGGCACTAAGATTAAGGTGGACTGGAAAACGTTTTTGGGACTTTAGCTAAAACTTGAAGGAAGCCAGAAAAGCCATGAGGTGGGGATGAGGAGGGAGTTCTAGGCATTTGGAACAGCCAGTGAAAATGGGAGATGGAATGTCATGTGTAAGGAAGAGCAAAAAACAGCAAGAAAGCCAGTGTAAGAAGACAGAAAGGTTAGGAAGGGGCAAGTTTATGAAGAGCTCTGAAAGCCAAAGAGAGGATATTGTATTTGATTCTGGAGGTAAAAGGGAACAACTAGAATTTGTTGCCTAGGTCAGATTTGCACTTCAGGAAGATTAATTTGACAGCTGAATGGGGGATGAACGTGAGGTAGGGAAAACAATTATTGCAATGAGGAGCAGACAATGACATCCAGATTCCAAGTCTGGGTGACTGGAGGGTGGTGGTAACCCGCACAGTAATAGGGAAATTAGGCAGATGGGAGATTTGGGGGAGAAAGGCAATGAATTCAGTTTTGGGCACATTGAGTTTAAGATGTCTATGGGACATTCAGTTAGAGTTGCAGGTTAGGGCTGGACAAATAGATCTGAGAATCACCAGTATAGAGATGATAATTGAATCCATGAGAGCTAAGGAATTCATCAAACAAAATGAGAGAAGAAAACCTTTCTTGGCTAGAGCCTTGGGCGACATCCACAGTTAAGGGGCATGGCCTGGGTGAAGATCCAGATCTTTTGTCTCTTAAGTGTAGCTTTAGTCCTTCCAGTTTTAGGGGCCATGTGGGGGGATCTCTTCTCTCTTCAAGAGCCACCCTGCTCGGGAATTCCCATTCTCTTGATAGAATGTTGGATGCCCAAACTCAAACTTGAGATTGTTTGTAAGGCAATCCCGAAGACTAGAACTGTTCAAGAAATCTCTTTTCTCTGGCTATAAGGCTAGATCTTGGAGTCACACTGCCTAGGAAATCCCTCTCCTTTGGACAGAAAACTAGATTTCAGGACTCAAGCTTGGGGCTACCCTTGGAAGAACCTACAAAGCCAGCCTTTTCTAGGAGCTCTCCTTTAGAGACACAAAATCAAGCACTCGTAGCTTACTTGTCACGTGCTGCTGCCAAAAGGCATTCATTAGCGGCTTCTGGTCAGGGAGGTCAGTAGACAGCCCCTCCTCACTCCCCTCCAAACACTCGGTCCCCTGCTGACTCTCAGAAGCTCTCTGGAAGAAAGGCACAATGGAAAAGGTGAAAAAGAAACCCAAGTCCTCTGTGCAGATTCTTTTTTATAGGCCAGTGCTCATAGGTGACTCCTCTGATACAAATCTGTCTCCCCAAAGGGTTCAGTCGACTAATTTGTCCTGGGGGCAGCCCTAGTCACTGAGACTTAATCAAGATGTCTTTTTTTCTTTCCGCATGGTGCGAATGGGTAGGTCAACTTTCTAAAGGAAGTTGCAACAAAACTCGTACTAAACAAAGACTTGCCACCCTTGTAAATTCGAGTTGTTTGGGAGAGTCCACCCACTACATGAAGTAATTTATTTGCATTATCTAATTTGATTGGTCATGAAAATATTACCTCCACTTCACAGAAGAGGAAAGGAGCGTGTAAAGAGTTTAAGTGATGTATCCAGAGATTACTGATTCGAAGTCCAGGGTCCTTTGTGCTGTACCACAATGTAGTGTGATTGGTGTCCCAGGGCAAGTATGATACATGACCTACATATGTCTCCATTTAATGTGTAGCCAAGAAAGGCATAGTATAGTAGAAAAAGTGTTGGATTTGGCATTAATGGACCAGGGTTAAAATCTTGGCTCTGCTACTTAACTACCTGCCGACCTTGGGCAAGTTACCTCTTTGACTATTGGTTTCCTTATTTGCAAAATGAGAGGATTGAATTAGTTTTAAATCTAAGATTCTATTACATTAAATTTTTTTTCTTTGAAATGTTCTTTTATCTTTTTGTCTTAGTCCTGAACCAGGCTCAGACTAGAGGGTGAGGCCTATTTAATTATCCTAAAATCATTTTTCTAGGGCTCCCAGGCCACTTATCTCTGCATTTCCATTTAGTTGCATTCCTTTTGATTGGACGCCATCATACCCCAAGAACCTCATCTTCAAGAAACTCCCTTGAGCTCATTCCTATATCTGAACTATAATAGACCTAACAAGCAGCTATCCAGTCTCTGCTTAAAACCTAGGAAGAGGGAAACTTGTCACTTCTCAAGGCATTTTGGGACAGCATTAATTTTTAGGAAATCTTTTCTGACACTAAGCTTCCCAAAGTATCCCAGCCCTGAGATTCCATCAGCCCATTCATTGTAATCCTTGCTGATCGACTGGCCACCCAGGAAGAGTATCTTGTTTCTCATATCCTAAACTTTTCACTCTCTCTCATCTCACATATCCAATCAGTGCTCAGATCCTGCCATTTCCACCTTCATGACATCTCTTGTATACCTCTCCTCTGATATTGCTACCATCTGGGTACAAGCTTCTATCACCTCACACCTGGGCTACTACAATAGCCTACTGGTTGGTCTCCCCACCACAAGATTCTCCCCACTCTAGTCCATCCTTCACTCATCGATCAAGGTGATCTTCCTAAACTGAAGGTCTGACCATGTTACCCTCCCTACTCAAGAACCTCCAGTGGCTTCCTGCCACCTTTAGGATCAAATAGAAAATCCTCTGTTTGGTGTTCAAAGCCCTTTATAACCTTGTCCCTTCCTCCCTTCCAGTCTTCTTATACCTTACTCTGTCACATACTCTTTGAGTCAGTGACACAGGCTTCCTTGGTGTTTCTCAAACAGAACAATCCATCTCTGGATTCTCAGCATTTTGATTGGCTGTCCCTCATGCCTGGAATTTTCTCTCTCCTCATCTCTTCCTCCTGGCTTCCTTGGCTTCCTTCAAATCTCCAGTAAAATCCCACCTTTTGCAAGAAGCCTCTTTTGGTCCCCCTTAAAACTACCTCCATGTGGGTACTACCCCCAGTGATGTAGATGATGTCTTGGTGTAGTTTCATGAATTGCTATGGTAAAAAAAAATCATTACCTGGTGAATAATTTCTCTAAATTTAATCATCACCTTCCACTAAAAATAAAATAAAAATAAAAATCTAATAATAGCTTCCTATTACCTCTAAGATAAAATAAAAACTCCCTAATCTAGAATTTAAAGCCCTCCAGAACCTGCCTTTCACCTAGTAGTCTTTTCATTTCATTTCTTTTTTTTCACTTCCTTTTCCTTTTTGTAGGAATTTCATTTCCCTTTGTGTATACTCTGTTCCAGCCAAACTGACCCCCTAAGTGTTTCCCACATATGACTTTCCACTTCCTGCCTCACTCCAGGTCTAGAATGTACTTTCTATTTACTTCCATTTCATAGAATTCCTAGTTTTCCCCAAAGCACAACTCTGGTGCTATCATAGTCAAAAGACCTTTCCTGATCTCTCTCTCTCTCTCTCTCTCTGTCTCTCTGTCTCTCTCTCTCTCTCTCTCTCTCTCTCTCTCTCTCTCTCTCTCTCTCTCTCTCTCTATTACTTGGCATACATTTTATATTTACTTGTGTACCCCTGGTATTTCCTTAGTAGAATGTAAGCTCCCTGAGGGCAGATTTTGCTTGTTTCTACTTTTGCATTTCCATTTTTGTTGTTGTTTCGGTGGTGTCTGACTTATTCTGACCCCATTTGGGGTTTTCATGGCAGAGATACTGGAGTGGTTTTCCATTTCCTTCTCCAGCTCATTTTATAGATGAGGAAACTGAGGCAAACAGGGTTAAATGACTTGCTTAGGGTCACACATCTATTAAGTGTCTGAGGTCAGATTTGAACTCCTGAAGATGATTCTCCCTGAATTCAGGCTCAGCACTCTATCCACTGTACCACATAGCTGTTCCATCCTAAAACAATTCCTTGTACATAGTAGGTGCTTAACAAACATGTTTTGAATTGAATTAAATTCTCTAGGCTGGCCTCTGAATGTCAAATACTACTAGGTCTCCATGACCATACTCATAAGCTTTCTAGCTTAGTATGAACTTGCAGAACTTGTGCTCCTCTTGATAAGCCCCAGAGTCACCTTCACCATGAGTAGGCATTGAAATAGAACTTCAACAAAGGAACATTAACCTAATGTCTACAAAGCCACTCTGGATCCCCAGGCAAAAGGATTAAATTGTACCAAGCATCATTATGTTGGTTTTTACCATAAAGTTGTTATTGAAGAGACTGAAATAACAAGATGCTTTATGAGAGTTCTGGGCTTCCTGGGCTCTCCTGTGGCCAATAACTAGAACATAATCACAAAATTATTCCAGGGATTTTTTTTTTTTGCACCCAATAAAAAAAAAATGACACATTCTCTGAGAGTCAGAACTGGCAAACAACTTTTCTTCTCCCTACTGTCATTTACCTGCATATGGTACAAGAGCTTATTTTTGGTCCTTAATGAAGACTCAGAGCTTCTAATTATGTAGGGATGTGATTAAATGAGTTTCTCAGTGACTTACTGTCACTGGAGAAATCTTTTAATTTGCACACTGCTGCTGGGGAGGCATCTTGCAAATAGTGATTCCTTAACAATCCCCATTGCCACTCATTTGCCACGGTGACTCCTACTCATTGACTTTGAAAGTTTTGATAGTGCCCCATGAAACTTTTAATTGCCATTGATTAGTATTTGGCATCCAGAGGCAAGCCACTAGGGGACTGGGCTGCATTCTGCAAAGAACCACATGAATCTCAAATGGAGATCAAATGAAAAACAGAATTTTTCTGCCTTTTGTAATCTCTCCTAACTCTCTGCCCTGCCCTACCCTACACCTGGGCAGGGTGTCCTCTTAAATCTTTAAGTTCTGATAGTGGGGCCATCTCTGCTCGTCCTGATGTATATCTTGCCACTGGACCCAGATGGCTCTGGAGGAGAAAGTGAGGCTGGTGACTTTGCACAGCCCTCCCTCCCTTAAATCCAATTCACTTGCAAGTCATGGCATCGCTTCTCTGACATCATGGTCCTCTTCAAGAATGAAGGACAAACAACAACAACAAATTCTGATACATTGTGTTTTTTTTTTAGATAAGCCCTATTTATAGCTTGATTTGTTTGGTTTTTTCTTCTTTCAGATGCCTTGTGGAAGACAGTAAACCAAATTAGGAAAGCAAAGAACATTAATATTTTTAACAGAAGGATAATTCAATGCTGGAGGTTAAAAAAATACTCGGCTTCCTTTTGCCTGAACCTTGTTAGTCCTACTGTCTTATCTGGCATCTATCCCAGAGTTTCTATTGATCTGGAAATCTCAGCTGGGTTGGTAAGAACTGGCAAAATGTGTATATTATTGAGTTATGTTTTGAGTTTATGGTTTATAACTCAGCTTATAATCAGTGGAATTATGGGGAATGTAAATGAGGCACAAAAGAATAGAAACAGTAAAACCTAGGTGTCCTCAACGGATCACACGAGGTCTGAGCTGGGAAGGAACATCAGAGGTAATTTAATCTGACCCAGACCTGAATAAGAATTCCCTCTTCACCAAGAGGTCATCCAACCTTTGCTTAAAGATTTACAGTGAAAGGGAGCCTCCTGCTAGACTCCCTTCCTCCAGGGGCAACTCATTCCTCTTTGGGGTAATTCCAATTGTTGGAGAATTTTTCCTTACATTAAGTCTCGATTTGTTTCTTTGCAATTTCTACCCACAGTTCCTTGGTACTTCCCTTTGGAGCTAAGCAGAACAAGTCCAGGCTCTGTTCTACTTGATGTCTCTGCCAATGATGAATGATGAATTCCTAGATTAGAATGAACTGGGGAGAGGAAAGTTCCTTCCACCTGTTGCCAGCACTTTAAGGATATTCGATTTGGTCAGGGTGGGCATTTCCTATCATACATTCATAGATGCTCTACAGGTGAGTTGTCATAACTGAAAAATTCGTCACCCTGAGATCAAACTGGTTCTGAGACTCTCAATTTAGCTAGGTTGAAGCTTGGACAACAGATATACAGAGCATCACCAGACTCATGCCCAGTCTTTCCAGCTTGATGGAATAGGCCACTCTTTTGGTCTAGCCTTTGAAAACCCAGGGACACCTCCTTGTGACAATAAGCCATTAGGGCAGGACTTCAGTGCAAGTCTTTTTGAATTTAAAAGGGAAAATTGAGGAAGAAGCAGGAAATGTAATTATGTGGCTGTAAAAATACAGTAAGACTCATTTGAGGAGGGAAAAAGTAAGTGCCTGACAGGTGAAATAGAGGAGAAAGAAAGAAGATCATAGAAGGTTGGGGCTGATTTAGAAAAGTCTTGACTGATTCTACACCAGAACACCAAATGGAATCTTTTCAGTTGATTAACTTTTACGTGTGTATGTGTATATATACACACACATAAACACATATATGTATATGTATGCATGTATATATGTATACTTATGTGCATATATATATTCATTTTTCCCCAATTACATGTCAAAACAATTTTTAACATTTGAGATTTTTTTTTAAAGTTCCAAATTCTCTCTTTTAAATGCTGTATCCAACTCAAATTTACACAGTTAGTCTAGTGTGTTGTATAGCTGCTATGGTGCTATGGGAAGAGCACACAATAAAATTAAAAAGCTCCTCCTACGCAAATGAAATTAATGCAGCTAGAACTGTTAACGTTTATGTCAAGTTTTCAGATTTGCAAAGCACTTTACAATATCATCTCGTCTGATCCTCATACCAGTCCTATGAAGTGGGTGCCATTGTTTTCTTCATTTTACAGATAAGGAAACAGAAGCTGAGAAAAGTTACAGGACATCACACAGCTAATGTACATGGGATGTGAAGGCGATGTGACATGGGATAGAATTCTGGACTTGGAATGGGGAATGCCAGATTTACACTCAGGTCTTATTCACTGTAGCATTCTATCCACTATGACAGTTGAAGAAAAAAGAGCTAACTGGTTTAAAAAAATTCCTTGCCACTAAATGAGAAAGAGTTGGTTAAAAAAAATCTTTGTGGCAATACTGATATATGCATAAGCCCAAAGCCCTTTAGGTTTTATTGGCGTCATCTCTGCATGTGAAAGGCCAAGATGGTGAATGATAGGGGAAGACAATAACCTTGCCCCTGGTTTTAGATTTATATCTGGGCCTTTTCCTTGACCACACATCTACAAGGGAGATTGGAAGAAGTTTGTAACTAGAGAACCAGGGAACCCTGAACCTCAGAGCTATTTGCTTGGTTATTAGGCAAAGAAACCCTATATGACTTATAATGTGACCTTCAGAGATCAAAATTAGGAGGTATATGGAATGCTTACAATGAGCCAGAGTGAGGTTGCACATGGAGACACATCCCCAGAGACCAAGAAGCTTAATACCCTCTGCCTCCCCCGCAAAAAAAGATCAAAACTAAGGGCATTTATTAGCTGGCATAACTCTGATCTGCGCAAAAAATCTATTGAAGACAAATGCTTTCTGGCCAAGACTCTATGGAAAGGGACAGACAAGGAATTTCATAAAGGAAAAAAAGAAGTCCAAGAGAGTTGCTGTTCTTCTCTCCCCTCCCTTCCCCTAGGAGGTGAGGGTTTACTGGTTCCTGACTGGGGAGTTTCCTTTCCTAAGGGAGAATAGCCAAGAATACTGCCGAGCTTACTCTTTTTTGTTTTTAAATAAACTAGAGCTATGATTTCATCTAGGTAAGGAACTTCCTCCACTGATAGTCTTACAGACTTATACTCTTATAGAACTTAGAGTCTCTCTCTCTTTTGGTTTTTTTTTTTTTGGAGGCAATCAGGGTTAAGTGGCTTGCCCAGGATCACACAGCTAATAAGTGACTGAGGCTGGATTTGAACTCAAGTCCTCCTGGCTCTAGGGCCGGTGCTCTATCTACTGTGCCACATAGCCACCCCATTACAACCTTTATAGTCTTACAGAGAATGACCTGGAATGAGAGAGGTTAAATGAATTGCCTAGGGTCACACAACCAACATATATAGGAAGTAGGGCTTGAGCCCACCTCTTCTATTTACTCATTTATTTATTCATTCATTCATCTATCCATTTATTCATTCATTCATTTATTTATTTATTTATTTATTTGCTTACCTACTCATTTATTTATTCATTCATTCATTCATTCATTCATTTATTACTCCAAGGCTAGTACATAATTAACTATGCCATGGTTGAAAGAGGTCAGAAAGAGGTAGCCAAGAATTTCAGCTGTTCAGAAGCTAGAAAGAAAGAGAAGCTCTTGAGCTCTGGCCTTGGAGTCAGGAGGTCCCGAGTTCAAATTCGGCCTCAGACACTTGACACTTACTATCTGTGTGACACTGGGCACGTCACCTAACCCCAATTGCCTCATCAAAAAATAAAATAAAATAAAAATAGAAAGAGAAGCTCTCCAACCATGTAGAGACTGCGTGTCCAATGGAGTGGGATATAGCCAAGCCCTATAGGGCAGAGATATTATATTTAGTGGAGATCAACAGGAGCAGAGCGCTAGCATCACAGCAAGATATTAGCAACCCTGCAGCAGCAGAAGCAAGAGTCATCTGTCTGCATGTATGCCTTGAACACATGTAGTTCCTGTGTGTGTATGTCCTGGTCCCATGTGCTCCTTGTATGTGGGCTTTTCCATGTGTTCGCTCTGTGTGTCTACTCTCTCCACTGATGATGAATGGATTTGTGGGAGTGTGTGCCCTAGGTTTGAGGGGGAAATGTTTTATTGCTACTTTTCTTATGCTATTTCATTACAGTCTTTTGCTTTGAATTAATTATGTTCTCTGATTGCTATGAAAGATTAACCCATTGTTGGGGGATTATGATTATAGTTTTGAAAGGATGCAAATCCACAGGGTACTTTGGACATGGGTAGCCATACGTGGCAGACTTGTCCTGTGAGTTGGAGGGGTGCCCCTCGTTGATTCATCTCTGATAGAAGTCTGGTATCTGAGATATTCACAGTGTTAAAACAAATATAGAAGAACTACAGCTATTCCCCTAAAGATAAGTGGTCAAAGGATATTAACAAAGAGTTTCCAAAAGAAAAAATATAAACTATCAATTACCATATGAAAGAATATTCCAAATCACTAATAATAAGAGAAAAATTAAATTAAAACAACTTTGAGGTTTCACCTCACGTTTGTCATATTAGCAAATATGACAAGAGATGAAAATTATTAATATTGGAGTGGCTTTGGGAAGACAGGCATTTTGATATGCTATTGGAGCTGCACATTAATCTAACCATTCTGGAAAATAATCTGGATTTATGCTGAAAAAAAAAAGTCATTAAGGTATGAATACTTTTTGACCCAATAATACCACTACCAGGTATGTACTTCAAGAAAGTGAAAGACAAAGGGAAAAGTACCACAAATACAAAAATAGTTATAGCAACACTTTCTGTTGTAGCAAAGATGGAAGGGAAGTGGGAGGGTCCAACAATTAGGAACTTATTTAACAAATTGTGGTATGTTAATTTAATGAAATATTATTTAGTTTTTATTTATTTTGCTTTTTTGTGAGGCAATCAGGGTTAAGTGACTTGTCCAGTGTCACCCACCTAGTAATTAATGAAATATTATGTTGTGAGAAATGATGACTATGAAAAAGTTAGAGAAAATCTAGAAGATTTGTATGAACTAGAGTAGAGAGAAGTAAAAAATACAAGAACAATTTACATGATAACCACAACAAATGTAAAGAGAAACAACTCTGCTTCTTAACATCAGGCAGAAAGATAATGGACTATAAGTGAGAAGAGTCATACATTTTCAGACATGGCCAATGTGTTCACTTGTTTTGCTTATCTGTCCTTATCTGTTGTTAAAGGAAGGTTCTATTCGTGGAGGAAGTAATTGGGAAGTGGTAGTGATGCCAAAAAAAAAAAGAACCTCACTAAAACTTACATATTTTTTAATATAAATTTATTTATTTTTAGTTTTCAATATTCACTTCCACAAGTTTTTGAGTTCCAAATTTCTCACCCCTCCCCTCACCCCAAGATGGCATGCATTCTGAATACCCCTTCCCCTGGTCTGCCTTCTCTTCTATCTCTCCCCCTTCCCTTCTCTTATCCCCTTCCCCTTCTATTTTCCTGTAGAGCAGGATAGACTTCTGTACCCCATTTCCTGTATTTCTTATTTCCCAGTTGCATGTGAAAACATTTTTTTTAAACATGTATTTTTAAAACTTTGAGTTCCAAATTTTCTCCCTTCCTCCCTCCCCACCCACCCTCATTGAAAAGGCAGGCAACTCAATATAGGTTGTACATGTGCAGTTATGCAAAACACTTCCATAGTAGACATGTTGTGAAAAACTAACTCTATTTCCCTTAATCCTATCCTGCCCTCCCATTTATTCTATTCTTTCTTTTGACCCTGTCCCTCCTCAGAAGTATTTGCTTCTGATTACCCTTTCCCAATCTGCCCTCCTCTCTATCACCCCCTGCTCTCTTGTCCCCTTCTCCCCTATTTTCCTGTAGGGTAAGACAGATTTCCATACCCAATTGAATGTGTATGTTATTCCTCCTTAAGCCAAATCCTATGAGAATAAGATTCCCATCATTCTCACCTTCCCCTGTTTCCCCTCCACTGTGAGAGACTTTTCTTTTCTGTTTTTTTTTGTGAGATAATTTACCCCATTCTACCTCTCCCTTTCTTCTCCGAGTATCATCCTCTCTCATCCCTTAATTTTATTCTCCAGATATGACCCCTTAATCTTCAACTCACCCTGTGCCCTCTATCTATCTATATATACATACATACAATTTTTTTCCTTCAACTACCCTAATACTGACAAAGTTCTCATGAGTTACAAATATCATCTTTCCATG
Source organism: Phascolarctos cinereus (assembly GCF_003287225.1). Lineage (NCBI taxonomy): Eukaryota > Metazoa > Chordata > Mammalia > Diprotodontia > Phascolarctidae > Phascolarctos > Phascolarctos cinereus. The sequence continues at coordinate 46,470,797 of NW_027555958.1, read as the reverse complement.
CAGGAATGTAAACAGTTCAATCTTAATAAGTCTCTTATGATTTCTCTTTCCTGTTTACCTCTTCATGTTCCACTGGAGTCCTGTATTTGAAAGTCAAATTTTCTATTTAGCTCTGGTCTTTTCATCAGGAATGCTTGAAAGTCCTCTATTTCACTGAATGACCATTTTTTCCCCTGAAGGATTATACTCAGTTTTGCTGGGTAGGTGATTCTTGGTTGTAATCCTATCTCCTTTGCCCTCTGGAATATTATATTCCATGCCCTGCGGTCCTTTAATGTAGAAGCTGCTAAATCTTGTGTTATCCTGATTGTGTTTCCACAGTACTTGAATTGTTTCCTTCTGGCAGCTTGTAATATTTTCTCCTTGACCTGGGAACTCTGGAATTTGGCTACAATATTCCTAGGAGTTTTCCTTTGGGGATCTCTTTCAGGAGGAGATCTGTGGATTCTTTCAATTTCTATTTTGCCCTCTGGTTCTAATATCAGGGCAGTTTTCCTTGATAATTTCTTGAAAGATGATGTCTAGGCTCTTTTTTTGATCATGGCTTTCAGATAGTCCAATAATTTTTAAATTCTCTCTCCTGGATCTATTTTCCAGGTCAGTTGTTTTTCCAATGAGATATTTCACATTGTTTTCTAATTTTTCATTCTTTTGGATTTGTTTTACAGTGTCTTGATTTCTCATAAAGTCACTGTCTTCCAATTGCTCTATTCTAATTTTTAAGGAAGTATTTTCTTCAGTAATCTTTTGGACTTCCTTTTCCATTTGGCCAATTTTTCTTTTTAGGGCATTTTTCTCCTCATTGGCTTTTTGGACCTCTTTTGCCATTTGGGTTAGGCTATTTTTTAAGGTGTTATTTTCTTCAGTATTTTTTTGGGTCTCCTTTAGCAAGCTGTTGACTTGTTTTTCATGATTTTCTTGCATCACTCTCATTTCTCTTCCCAGTTTTTCCTCTACTTCCCTTACTTGCTTCTCAAAATCCCTTTTGAGCTCTTCCAAGGCCTGGGACTGATTCATATTTTTCTTGGAGGCTTTGGATGTAGGAGCTTTGATTTTGTTGTCTTCTTCTGGTTGTATATTTTGATCTTCTTTTTCACCAAAGTAAGATAATATAGTCTGACTCTTTTTGCACTGCTTGCTCATGATCCCAGCCAATTACTTGAGTTTTAAACTCTTTGTTAAGGTAAGAGTCTGCTTCCAATGTGGAGAGTGTACTGTCCCAAGCTTCAGGGGTTTGTGTAGCTGTTTTCAGAGATACTTGTAGGGACCTGTAAATTTTCAGTTCTTCCAAGGTGGTATGATAAGGGGCGAGGTGTTTACTCCTTTCCTGGCCTGTGACCACAAGTATTCCTTTCTGTCCTGTAACTGTGAGGAGGGGTTCCTCTCCAAAGCCATTACAAGCTCCACCATGCCAGTGCTCCTCCTCACCCCAGCATTGCTGCCCAGAACTGTGACCCAGATCCACACACGGGCAAAGCAAGAGATTCCTGCCTCAGCACTGGCAAAGAGATCCCTGCAATCCCTCTCTGATCAGCCACTGGATTCCCCCTCAGTCTGTGGGCCAGAAGCTCGGGAAGCAGCTGCCCCCCCCAGGGCCACGCTCTTGGGGAATGGAGCTGAAACCCCGCCTTCCTCTCTGACCACCAACAGAAACAGACTTTTCCCACTGACCTTCTAAGTTGTCTTTGGCATTCGTGGATTGAGGAGTCTGGAAACCTCCACAGCTGCCCGCGATTCAGTCCTCTGAGGCCTGCTCCAGGTTTGCTGGGGTCTACACGCCCATGCCACACTGCGTGGAGCTCCCAGCCCGGCGCAATACACCTTTCTGATCAATCATCCAGGTTGTCTTGGGCTAGAAATTTGTTTCACTCTGTCTTTTTGTGGGTTCTGCTGCTTCAGAATTTGTTTAGAGACATTTTTTATGAGTATTTGGAGGGGTTTGGGGGAGAGCTCAAGCAAGTCACTGCTTTCACTCTGCCATCTTGGCTCTGCCCTCTCCAATCTATATTTTTAAAATAAGAAAGAACATGTAAGTTATAATTAGAAGACATGAATTTCAGTCCAAGTGTCTAAAATTTCACAAAACTAGAGCATCTCAAAGATGGAAGGCACTCGAGAAGTCATGTCATTCAACCTATGCTAACTATGGTTGACCTCTACTAATAGAGCTTATAATAATAATTAACATTTACATAGAGCTGCAGGGCTTCAGTTCTTATAACAACCCTCTGAATTAGGTGCTATTATTAACTTATTTTACAGAGTAAGAAACTGAGACTACCAAGTTAAGTGACTTGCACAGGATGATATAGCTAACAAACATTTGAGGCAGGATTTGAACTCAGGTCTTCCTGATTCCAAGTCCCTGATGCCTTTACATCCTTGAGAAGTTGGCTTTCAAGTTATGCTTGAGCACAAGCTACTTAGTTCTGAATTAGTGGGATGTGTTTATGTAGATAAGGAAGAATCTCTCACGCTTCCTAGATCTTAGCATTAGAGCTGCAACTTCTTTTGTCTTATATGGGTAATAAAACATATTTCAGAGGTCTAATCATTCCCTAGCATTGTGCCCTCCTCTTCCATCAAGGATCCTACCCTAAAAAAAGTTAACACACCAGAAAGGCTAGTGCGGTCCTCTTCTCATTTTCTGAAAAATGGGTGCTGGAGGATAGGGGAAGGAGGATATAATCCCTTATCCCGAAGAGCAGTCAATATTATTTTCTCCAGATGATCTTGTTGAACCTCATTCCTACCTGTAAACATGTGGAGTTTCTGAAGCTTCTAAAACTATTCCTCTGGGATCGGCATCATTCTACTAAATTATCCAAGATGGTACCACATCCATGGACATTGTTGGTAGAACTGTTAGGTTGCTCAGCAGGATCTTTCCCTAAAAATCCAAAGGAAATTTCAGCTACTCACATGTCAAACATCTCACAGCTCTCATTAGTGGTTTGAACCCTCCTGATAAGTATTCTGTAGGAGAAATAAAAGCAACTGGCCCACAAATACTCTCTCTGCACACGAGTTCTCAAAGCTAGCACCTTAACACAACGACTACCTACTCTGACACAAAAAAAACACACCCATGGTCAATGTTGCCTCTCCTCCTCTCCCTGTTAAACTTGAAATACCTCAGCTGCCTTTCAGCCATCCTCAGACCTCTGCTGCTTCCATCAGGGGGTTCTAATTATTCATTCCCTTTTGCAATGACTTCCTGTAACAGTAAAAGAAGTAAGATAGGAAATATTCCTGAGCAAGTGGAGATGTCTATCTCAATAACAATTTTACAACAAATTCAACAGCAAGTTAGTCAGCAAGTATTTATTAAGTATACTGGGCACTTTGTGAAGTTCTGGGAATACATACAAGAAAAAAAGAGAGACAGTCCCAGTCCTGATGGAGCTTACGTTCTAAGAGGGGATGAAAACATATGGAGAGAAGCCAATTTTCTTTGGGTTCCCTCTTTGGATCCCTGTCAAGTGTCTATTTGGGCCCATCTCATACATGCAAGTCCCTGAAATACTGAACAAAACCCCTTAGTGAATGTTAATATCTTTGTTGTATTTATAACACATGCTTTAAAGTTTGGGGGCTGGCTTGGGAGAGATAAGAATTAAATTGTGTACTTAGGCCATGGACAGACTTAATGGCACCTCTGTCTTTTTGGCTATCTGCTTACACCTTGCATTCCTGACCTGTAAGAGACCTCCAAACAAGGTTCCATTTCCAAGAGTTATGAGCATATTAATAAATGAATTGCCTTTTCTTTCAAAAAGTATTTTTTTTATCCTTTCTCAACCTTTAACCATCTGGAATGCATAGAGATTCTAAAGCATAAAGACAACACCTTATATACTCACCAATTAAAATGCTCTAAAGTCTATAGTGGTATTTTAAAAGGCAAGGAAATAAATTAGTACTTCAGAAATCAGGTCTGCTATGTTTTAAAAGGTTGCTGTTTGCCCTTTGTTCTCAAAGAGGATCATGGCATCAGGAAGGAGATGTCACGACTTGCAGATGAATTGGATTGAAGTGAGGGAGGTCTATGCAAAGTCACCAGCCCTCACTCTCTCCTCCAGAGCCATCTGGATCCAGCAGTGAGATATAGATCAGGATGACTGGAGATGGCCCTGGAGAACCTGGACCATCAAACTCATTGACTGACCTTGACTGACACCGGAGGTCGCTACTGATGTGCAGATCTAAAGATCTGCCACAAGCCTGGGTGGCTCATTGGAAGCAGTTGTGTGCCAGGACCTTTTCTGCATCATCATTGGTCCCAGCCAGCCATGCTTTAGCTTTCAATAAACCTCTTAGGGACATCGATTTTGTGTCTTAACGCCTTGCTTTTGTCTGACATGACTGCTGACATCACAAAACCATCTACTTGGAAAGCTTTTGCCACCAATTGGTGAGAAAAGGAACAGGAGAGCCTGATCATCTCTCTTTCCTCCAGTGAGCACCTTGATTGTTGCTAATACACAATTATGTGCTAGGTTCTGTGCTAGGTACTGGTGGCACAAAAAGGAAATAAAACAATCCTTATCTTCAGAGTTTACATTCTATTGTAAACAGATAAGTAAATTAACTGTAATTTGACAGGGAAAGAACAGTGATGACTACAGAGATCAAGAGTACCCCAGAGGAGGTGATCCTTGAAGTATAGCACATGCCCTCAGAAGAGGAGTCAGGGGTCCAGAAAATGGGCCTGCTCTGCCTCCCCTCCAGGTTATAAAGAGAGCCCCAAGGGTTTAGGGTTGCATTTCTAATACGATAGAGCATATGAGCCCCTACCAATGTGTTTCCATGTATGTAAGCAGTGTGTAACCATTAGGTAATATGTTTAATCAGGCAGATTCAATTAGCTTTTATTTTTATTTATTTATTTGGCTAGGCAATTGGGGTTAAGTGTGACTTGCCCAAGGTCACACAGCTAGTTAAGTGTTAAGCGTCAAGTGTCTGAGGTCAGATTTGAACTCAGGTCCTCCTGACTCCAGGGCCAGAGTTCTATCCACTGCACCACCTAGCTGTTCCTTTCAATCAGCTTTTAGAAAGGGGAATTTAATAAAATGGTAGAGTAAGAACATTTGGTACAAACAATTCCTCTTAAAGCTTTTTCTAATCCCTTGGCTTAGATGAATTACATCACAGGATATTGAAAGAAATGGCAGATGTGATTCTTGGACTACTGTATGATATTGGAACCACTGTATGAAAAATGGAAGAGGTATCGCAGGACTTGGGAAGGGTAAATGTCCTGATTCAAAAAAAAAAGTAAGAGAATAGATTCTTCCAACTATAGGCCACTGAACTTGATTTCTGTAACTTGGGAAATTATAGAATAGATCATTAAAGAGATGATTAGTGAACCTTTAGGAAAGGAAATAGGAGCTACATATTTTATAAGTTGATTTAAGCTTTCACATGTATGTCAAAATTCATTTTCTGCTTCTTTCTATAAGTGGACTACTCATAGCCTACCTGAAAACATTTTTACACACAGATTTTTAGTAGTTTTTATTTAACCCAAGTTCTTTTTGCATTTCTTCTAGTCATCAAAGTGTTCACCTACAGAAGAAGCAATATCTTACATCCTTTAGCAGTTGATTTGATTATTTTTATTTATGCAAACATTTTTTTTGGTCCCTTTCAGCATTCAAATCGTCCATATGAAAGGGTAGATAAGATACTACCTTACACTTGGATAAAGGCTTTTCCAATTGGCAGATAACCAAAAAGTAGAATGAGATGACCAACATACTGGATGGCAGACCCAAGAGCCAAAGATCTTGACAAGCTAGGGCAGGGGTGGGGAATTTGTGGCTTCAAGGCCACATATGGCCCTCTAGGTCCTCAAGTGCGGTCCTTTGACTGACTCCAAACAAGACAGAACAAATCCTTTTAATAAAAGGATTTGTTCTGTAAAACTTGGACTTAGTTAAAAGGCTGCCCCCAAGGACCTAGAAGGCCACATGTGGCCTCGAGGTGACAGGTTCCCCACCCTTGAGTTAGAGTATCAGTTTGAATTTAATAACATACGATTTGATAGAAATAAATGTAAAGTCTTATATTTTGGCTCAAAAAAAATCAACTTCAAAAGTACAAAATAGAGGAATCATGGTTAGATAGCAGTTTTGGTTTTTTAATGAGGTTTTGGTAGATTGCAAGCTCAATATGTGTCAGCAATGTAATATGGCAGACAAAATACCTGATGCAATCTTTGTCTGAATAAAGAGAGGCATGTTATTGTTCAGTTATTTCAGTCATGTCTGACTCTCCATAACCCAATTTGGGGATTTGTGGGCAAAGGTGCTGGAGTGGTTTTTCATTTCCTTCTCCAGCTCATTTTGTAGATGAGGAAACAGGTAAACAGGGTTAAGTGACTTGCCCAGGTTCACATGGTTAATTAGGGTCTGAGGCCAGATTTGAACTCAGGAAAATGAGTCTTCCTGACTCAGGCCTGGCACTCTATCCACTGCACCATCTAGCTGCCAAGAGAATCATAGCTCCCAGGAATAATGAGGTGATCATGCGCTTATACGTTGTATGTTTGGATGATCACAATCAATTCTGAATGCCACAGTTGGAAGTTGGAAGAGCTATGAGTTAAGAGTTAATAGTTGTTAAGTTGTTAAGAGTTCACAGTTGATGAAGGAAAATGGTAAATTGGAGAACATCCAGGGGTGTTTGACCAGGATAGTGAAGAGCCTCCAGATCAAGTCATATGAGGATATGTTGAAGGAATTTGGCGTATCCAGCCTGGAGAAGAGAAGGTTCAGAAAGAGACCTTCCTTTGGAAGAGGGATTAGACTTGTTTTGTTTTCTCCAGAGGGCAAAACCTAAAGAAATGGAGGGAGGTGGCAAAGAAGCAAATTTAGAATGGACATCAGGTCAAGCTTCCTAACAGAATTATCTAAAAGTGAAATCTGCTGGACCACATAAGGTAGTACCCATCCCCTCTGGATGTCTTCAGGCAGAGGCTAGATGACCATCTGTCTGGTATGGTACAGTAGAGATCCCTTTTGGGGAAGGAGGTGGACTAGATGGCTGCTAGGGTTTCTTCCGATTCTAAAATTCTATGATTTTGGGGATACTGTGACTGGGAGTTGCCCTTAGTAGCCAGCAAATTTTTGAAGAAGCATGGGGTTAGAGGATGGGAAATTATTTAGTCTGTTTTAAACATGGTAAGTTTTAGTTGCCCAGTTCAAATGCCACCCAGTCGATGAAGGTTGTCCTGATTCTTCATTTAATTTCTATTGTACTTGTGCCAGTTACCATATGCTATTTTAAATAATATTTACTGAATATATTTTTTCTCTTATTAGATTACAATCTGCTTGAGGGCAAGATTACCTTTTTTTGTGTCCACCACTGCACCTAGCTCTGTCTCTCCTTCTCCCTCTCACCCTCTTTTCTTATGACTCTCTCTCCTTTTTATTCTTCCTCTCTCTTCTCTCTCTTCTTTCCCTCTCTCCTCCCTCCCTCCCTTCTTCTTCTCCTTCTTCTCCCTCCTGTTCCCTCTCCTTCCCCATCTCTTTCCCCTGCTCTATCTCTGTTTGCCTGTCTCTGTCTCTCTTTCCATATACATATATATATATATATGTATATATATATATATATGTATGTATATATATATATACACACATATATATACATATATATACACACATATATGTATATGTAATATATAAATAGATATGTATATGTGAGAACATCTCTCATCTTTCTGTTTAGTTTTCTTTTCTCCAGACTAAAGATGTCCAGTCCCTTCAGCCCTTACTAATATGAACTTGTTTTTAGACCCTTCACCATTTTGATCACTCTCCTTTGACTTGTGGTCCAAGACAACATCTCTGGGTTTCCATTTTTATTATCTATAAAAATGAGGAGTTTGGAAGGGCTGATGTGTAAGGCTCTTTCCAGCTCTTTGGATTCTATACTCTATTTGCTATTCTAGTTCATCAGTATGCCTCTTACAACGTACTCCAAATGGGACACAATACTCTAGTTATGGTCTTACAACTGCATAATAGAGTGAAACTGTGGCCATGGAGAGTAAAAAGAGGGTAATCAGTCTACCTTAGATGGCTCCCTTCACAGCACCATTGGGTTATAGTGCTATTATGTATAGTCAGTCCCAACAATTTTCAAGTGGCTGTGAAGAGCTCAACAGCGAACAGATGAGGACAGAACTATCTTTCCTTCAATACTTCTTTCATATTCTTGGTTCAATTTGAGAGATTACTCAACTTTGGTGAGAGATCACCAATGCTTTAGAAAGTGCCCTGTCATATAGTCAATCTGGTTTTAAATTGAATCTGGGTGAGCAGCAGAGTCCAAGTATAAAATGTTCATCTGTGTGTACATCTTTCACTATCCTCAGGTTAATCTAGCCATGCAGTAATCTCATGTGGCTGACTGATAGGGAACTCCTGCACTAGAATGCATTTCACACAAGGGGATGTGGGTTAAGACATTCCCTTTTTTTTTTTCTATCTGTTGACTAACCAACAATTAGTAAGCATCCAGGCAGCTAGTTGGTGTAATGAATAGATCATTGGAGTTGGAATCAGGAAGACCTGAGTTAAAATACTGCATCAAATACAGGCTGTGTGACTCTGGGCAAATTATTAACCTCTCCCAGCCTCAGTTTCCTAATCTGTAAAATGAGGATAATAATAGCTCTCATCTAATAGCGTTGTTGTGAGGATCAAATAAGATAACATGGCTTAAGTGCTTTGCAAACCTTCAAGTGCTATCTGAGTTATTATTTGTTAAGTTCCTCCCATATGGACAGGAGCTATGCTGGATAAAAATAGAAACATGAGACTGTCCTCTCCCTAAAAGAGCTTATATTCTACTACATACATAGGGCTCTCTGCACTGCAGAACAGGAGTCAAGCTCACGATTGGATAAATAAGGGTGATATGATATATTGGGATCAGCTTTTCAAAGTGTTTTCTAGTGACTATAGCAACCCCATCATTTTACAGAGAAAGAAAATGAAGACTTGAAAGAAGGTGATGTGATTTGTCCAAGGTCACATAGCCAGTGACTAGAAGAGCTGAGAACAGAAGCTAGAGATCCTAATTCCTTCACCAGCATTCTTTGCATTGACTATGCCATTTGTCTTTTACTACACCAGACTTCTGTTCATCAGTGCTGCCTGTATAGAAAAGGTTCTCTCTGGATTATCATCCTCTCTGGAGGAGGGACACATCAGTTTTCTCACAGCCACACTTAACAGGAAAGGGAAGAAAATTTACTCAGGGTCTGCTAAGTGAAATCACTTGTGGAATGGCTATTCACCAAACACCTACTGGTGTCACACAAATCTCTCACAACTGACTTCCCCTGCATCTCTCTCCCCTCCTGCCCCCAGTTAGTAGAAAATGGAATAAACATTTGTGCAGGCCTTGCCAATGATAGCTCAGTGAGCCAAGGACAGAGCTGAGGTGGTAACAAGAGGTCAAATGCTGACTCTGTGAAAGGAATGAAGTTGTTTCATAGGACTCTATAATTGCTATTAGATCATGATTAATAATAATATGTCCTGTCCATCCCCTTCATTCCAAACTTTGCTCACATCATTTCCTTTGCCTGGACTGTCTTCCTTCTGCCTCTCTGCCAATTTAGTTCCTATCCAGTATTTAAAACCCAACTGAAATGTCACATCCTCCATGAAAACTTCTCTTACCCCTCAGTAGGTAATCACCTTTCTTCCTCGAACTTCACATAACACTTAGTTTTTCACCTTTTCAATTTACTTAATGTGTCATATCTTGTTTTATACTTGGTATAATGAATGCAATCATTTGATTGATGGGTGGGAAAGGAAGGGGCATAGGACAAAGTCAACTCCACTAGCTCTGCTCAGCCCCTTGAAATTTTGCTCCCTAGGCCATTTACATGAAGCACAATTGGTATCATGGTATTAGAAAAGAGCTGATAGCTCTTTTTGTGGTGGCAAAGAATTGGAAATGGAGGGAATGCTCATTAATTGGGGAATGGCTGAACAAGTTGTGGCATGTGATTGTGATGTAGTTCTATTGTACTATGGGAAATGATGAAGAGAATGGTTTCAGAAAAACATGACAAGATCTGTATGAACTGATGCAAAATGAAGTGAGAAGAACCAGGAGACCATCGTGCAATGTTGTTGTAATGATGTCAACTGTGAAAGATTTGGCTACTCTGATCAATGTAATGACCTAAGACAATTCCAAAGGATTCATGATGACAAAATGCTATCTACCTCCAGACAGAGGACCGATGAACTCTGAGTACAAATTAAAGTATAATTTTCTCTATTTTTCTTCCTTTTTTTGGAAATACGGCTAATATGGAAACATGTTTTACATTATTTCACATATTTAATTGATACCCTATTGCTTGCCTTAATGGTAGGTGGGGGAGGGGTGGAAAGGAAGGAGAGAATTTGGAATTCAAAATTTAAAAAGAAAAGAATCTTAAAATAAATATTTTTTTAAAAAAATAAATTGATAGGAATTTAAGAGAAAACTCAGACTGCCATCCTGTGGAGCATTGAGGGTTCAATATTAACCAGATTAAGTTTTTCTTAACTGGTTCAGTCTTAACCAGAGGGATTTTTGCTAGCTTTTACCAGCTGCCTGGATATTTGTAGGTGGCACTAGCCCCTAGAGTTGTCTATATCTACAAGTGTGGAGTCTTGCCTTTGCTAGAAAGAGGTAACATAGAAGGTGTAATTCAGAAGATAACCAGTAGAGCCCCGCAAATGACCCATATAGAACAGGACATCAGTGAACCCCAGGTTATGCATCATCAGAGGACACTGATGGCTTTTCAAGGGAGTTGTCATTTAGTCATTGTTTACTCCTGTCCGACTCTTCATGAACTCTTTTGGGTGTTTTTTGGAAGAGATACTGGAGTGGTTTACCATTTCCTTCTCCAGCTCATTTTACAGATGAGGAAACTGAGGCAAACAGGGTTAAGTGATTTGCCCAGGGTCATGCAGCTAGTAAGTATCTGAGGCTGGATTTGAATTCAGGTCTTTCTGACTCCAGGTCCAGCACTCTATCCTCTGTGCCACCTAGCTGTTCCCTTCAGGGGAGTAAATAATGGCAAAAGCATGAATTTTGCTGGCCAAATGTGTTTCATGTGGGTTGCCTGGGCATATATATTTCCTACCTGTGTGTTCCTTGGGTATATCTTTTTGGTAACCTGTTGAAGAGTATTGGGAAATTCTTTCTTGTTACTCATTTTGCTATATTGTATAATTAAATTTCTTTTGCTTTGATATAATGTATCATCTGGTTGGTTGGTGAAAGAAACACAATAATGGGGGCCCGTGAACTATGGATTTTGAGTATGTGTTGACTAAAACTCACAATTTACTATGATCCTGAGGTATCATTCAAATAGGAGGAGAGAACCCCAGGTGCTATATTTGTATGTATTATATATTCTACTAGACTACAAGAGCATTAGTGCTTTGGGCCTTGCATCTCCTGCTGGATACAGCATGTTTCCTAAGGAAGGCCTGTTAGAAGCCAGCCTGGGTATCTTCCATCTGTACAAAGAATCTATGACTTCTTGTTACCACCTCGCATGTAGTAGGTGCTTCATAAATGTCTGTTGAATTGAATCGAATCTCCTGCTCAGTTCAGTGTCTCCTAAGAAAAGACTGCTAGAGGCTGGGTCGGGGATCTTCCATTTGCCCCTAAGCAATGACTTCCATCTACATGAGAACAAAGCAACTAACAGCTCGTGCTGCCAGCCCAATCTCCCCACTGAGATTTGAAGAACCTCCAGTGCAAAAAAGAACAGCCTTTCCTTTGACTTCAAGCCTCCTATGTTTTGCTGTGTCTCTCCTTGAAGGTAGAGAAGTGCCCTCCACTCAGTAATGAACCTTCTCTTACCTGGTCATACCTTTGACCTCCTCGTGACTCTGTACTCCTATAGAACATCGTCCAAACTCCATTCCATGCCCCCTATTACACAATTCCTCATTCCTATCCTTCTTACCCCAAAATTTCATCCTAACTCCATCCAGCCCTTTTACTGCACCCTGTGGAAAGCCTGTTCCATAGGCAATAAACTCTCCTTCATCTTCAATCTGTTACTCTCCCACTCCTTCCATTGACTAACTCGTAGTGAAATCTTACTGCTCCCTGATGACATAGCCTCCTGGACTACCCTTTCCAGTACCAGCTGCACTCTCACTCATTCCCCTTAGCTCACTGCTTGACACAGGGGAATTAGAATACTCTTTGCTCCCCATTGCCACTTCCAGCTTCTTCCCCTTCTTCCATCACTAAGAAACCCTTCTTCCTTTGAGATTCATGCTACTCAAATCCATCACCCAATCAAAATCCTGGTAACTGTTGTCTATGGACCCCTTGGTCACTTCCCTTCCTTCCTTAATGAACTCCATAATTGGCTCACAATTTTCCTTTCCTCTCCAACTCCTATCCTCATTCTAGGGGACTTCAACATACATATTGATTCTCCCTCAAATACCCTAACTGCTCAGTTCCTCAACCTATTCACCTTCCAAGAACTACTCCACCCAACCTCGGCCACACACAAAGATTGTCATACACTTGATCTTTCTATCACCCACAAATGTACCATCTCTATGTTCAAGAATTTTGGAATCCCCTTAATCTGACTGTAATCTATTGGCTTTTGACCTCTCTCTCTGCCTTCCCTTATAAAACCCTACTCACCATCCATACTATGACCTCCAATCCTTTGCCCTTTCAGTTCTCTCCCAGGCCATCTCCCCTGCACTAGACACTCTCTCCTTCTTCTTACCTTGACTCCAAGTCTACACTATTCTCCTCTCTTGAATTCCTAGACACCTTATGATATTGACAATCACACCCTCCCAAGCCTCAGACTTGAGTCACTCCCACCATTTGTTGAGCATACACATGTGCTGCTGAAGAAGTTAGAGAAAATCACTCAACCAATCTGACTGGATCTACTTCAAATTTATGTTCTACAGCCTCAACTGGGTCCTCACTCCTGCTCAGCAATCCTATTCTACCTCCCTTATCAGCTCACTAACTCTCTCCACCGCAGCTCTTGTAAACTTTTTCATCCATCCTATGGCTCCTCAACTCCCTACTCTCTTAGCTGAGAACCTTGACTCATTGAAGCCATTCACCATGAGCTCTCTCTTCCCCTCTATTCTTCATCTCCCATCACTCAAGTGCCTTCTGACACCCCTTTCTCCTCCTTCACCCCTGTCTCATATGACTAAGTGGCCTTACTCCTTACCAAGGCCCCCCTCTCTACCTGTCGAAGAGATCCTATTCTATCCCATCATCTCCAACAGATTGCCCCCTCTGTCATCCCTCCTCTTTATTTTCAATCTCTCCTTCTCAATTGGCTCATTCCTTACTGCCTACAAACATGTCCATGTCTCCCCTGTTCTGAAAAAAATCCCACTCAATTCTTCCATCCCCAATATTGTCCCATGTCTGTTCTGTGCTTTGTAGCTAAACTCCTTGAAAAGGTCATGTATAACAGGTGCCTCCACTTTTTCCTTTCATTCTTTTCTTAAGCCCTTACAATCTGGCTTCCAACCTAATCATTCTACTGAAACTGTGTTCTCCAAAGTTCCCAGTGATTTCTTAGTTGCCAAATCCAATGGCCTTTTCTTAATCCTCATTCTCCTTGACCTCTCTGCAGCCTTTGGTACTGTGGCTCACTCTGTCCTCCCTGACACTCTTTTCTCTTCAGGTTTTCCCTATAGGGAATAAAGTCTACTTAGACCTCTAGGGCTTAACCAAATTAACAGGAAATAACCTAGTTTATAACCTGGAAGTCTCTAGGCTGGTGTTCCTCATCTCACACAGGTGTAACCCATCAGAAGAGGTGAGAAGTTAGGGCAGGCAGAGAAGAGGTGACTGAAAAGCCTGAGTTGGGGCCACGAGCTGTCCAAGGCTGGCTCCCCTCCTGATCTCATGCTAAGGCAGAAGCTTTCTGCCTTTGCTCATGAAATTAATTTCCTTTCCACTCAAGAAACCAAAGCTCCTCTACTTTGTTTTACAACCTTTTCAATCACTTTCCTTTGGTTTTGTTTTTTAAAGAAAAAAAGTACAAAGAAGGAGGTAAGTGGAATTTGTTTAATCAATATGAAATCCTTAATTTTTTCCCTGAGTTTTCTGAAGTCATTTAATTTTTTACCCTAAGGATTATGTGGACCAAAAAATGCCCTTATCACAGGTGAAACTTAGGAAAGATCAGGGTAAGAGTTTTTTTTTTTTTGTAGCAGAGTCTATGTAAGGTCAAAGCAATTAAATTTTTTAAAAAAATCAGTTAAGCTAATTATTTGGTTGAAGGTTGGCCAAATAGTCAGACAGTGACTGAGCTGAATTTTTCACTTTACATTGGAAATTTCAGCAGCATGAGCATTGATCCTTAAATTGTCATCATGCTTCTTTACTTTAGTAAGATGTTTCCTCCTTGTTGGAGCCACAGAGTCTCCTAATAATCCCATTTCTCTGAATTTATGTTTGAGGTTGTCCTTGGGGAAATGTTTTCTATGCATTGGCATGGAGGTGGAAGAATTTTTCTTTTGTTTCCCTAGGAATAGCATTTTCTTGCCCCGTAGCTGGGGGAGGCATATGCTTCAATTCAACTCAACAAATATTTATAAGCACTATGTGTGTGCAGAGCACCATACATAGAGAATAGGTGAATAGAGAAAGGGAGATAAATGCAAAGCTTAGATAAGACATTAGTCCCTGCATTACCCTGGTGATTATAATCTAGTAGAAGGATAAGACACATTTTTGATAACTTAATATTCAGTAATAAATGAATGCATTGGAGACATACAAAATAAATAGCTATGAGAGGTTCTAGGCAGGAAGGTTAGTACCACCTGGAAGAACAGGAAAGCTTCTTGGAGGAGGTAGCATTTTAGTTGGACTTTAAAGCATAGGAAGAAATGAAACAGAAGGAACAGACAAATTTAGGAATAGGCAAATAGGTAATACTGTGAACAAATCTAAGGAAGCATTTAAGTGCAAGACATATTTGGGTAGTAAAATAGTCCAGTTTGGTGGGAGTATAAGGCACTTAGAAAAGAATAATAGGTGAAAGCTGGAAAAAAAATAGCATGCCACCAGATTGTGGGGCTTTGAATGCCAGGCAAAGGATAGTGAATTTTACTCAGAAGGCAATAGAGAGGCACTAAAGATTTTGAGTTGGAGGGCAATATGACTAGATCTCTATATAAGGAATATTAGTCCCATATGAAAGCTGAATTGGCCAGAGGAGAGAGCAGAGGAAGCAAGCTCTGTTCCGTTGTTGTTGAGTTGTGTCTGATTCTCAGTGACCCCATTTGGGTTTTTTTGGCAAAGATACTGGGAATTGTTTGCCATTTCCTTCTCCAGCTTATTTCACAGATGAGGAAACTGAGGCAAACAGAATTAAATGACTTGCCCAGGGTCACACAGCTAGTAAGTATCTGAGGCCAAATTTGAACTCAGGTCCTCCTGACTCCAGGGAGGGCACTCTGTCCACTGTACCACCTAGCTGCCCCAAGATCTGTTTAGAAGCTTCTGCAATATGAGCACTGCCCATACTGTATACAAATATGACAGTGCAAGAGCCCATTTGAAAGTTGTAACAGTGGGGAAAAAAGAAAGGGACAGATGTGAGATACTTTCAAGCGAAAATTGATGGCAGCTCTTGATTTCTTTTATTTCTCAACAAAGCCTGAAGGGGAAAATGAGGCTGAACAAGTCCTACTCCTGCTTGCAATTCCCTTTAATCTGTCTCTTGGAATCAAAAATCATCCCATGAAACTAGCAGCTCCAGCAAAATGTTTAAATATGGCAAATGCTTATTCCATGTACCTTAATCTACTTCAATCAACAAACTCTCACTGAGAGCTGAGCATGAAACACTCTCAGCCTTGGGCCCACATGAACAAATCCTCAGGGATATGAATGGGGATACCCCACTGCCTCCCTGACCTTTCCAAAAGAAAAGACAGCAATTTGCTGTCCCTAGAAGACAATGTGGTACCCAGAGATGACATTTCAAAAAGAGAACTTGACCTTGAAAAGAGAACATCAAAGAACCAGAGAAACATTAGAACTTGAAGGAGTCTTAGAAATCATCTTAGTTCTAAGGGCAGCTAGGTGGCACAGTGGATGGAGCACTACCTCTGTAATCAGGAGGACCCGAGTTCAACTCTGACCTTAGACACTTACTAGCTGTGTAATGCTGGGTAACTCATTTAACCACAATTATTTCTAAAAAGGAAGAAAGAATCCTAGTTCACTTTCTTCTTCATTTTATAAATAAGGAAATAGGTCTTGCCTTGATTACTAGGTGTGGACTCATGGCCAAGTCATGACTTGCCTGAGCCTCCATGTGCAATGGAGCTAATTTTAGGGAGGAAACATTGTTCAGTGAAAACAGCAATGGGGTTAGAGTTGGAGGCCCTGGGTTCAAATCCCAGCTCTGCTAATTTGCTACCCGTGTGAGCTTAGACAACGTATTAATCCTCTCTAGACTTTGGCTTTCTCATCTCTACTATGAGTTGCCCTAAATGATCCTTAAGGTCCTATTCAGCTCTGAATTCATGATTCTGACCACTCCTTCAAAATGTAGGTGGATGGGTGGATGGGAACACAAACAAATAACTACAGATGGCTAAAAGCCATCTCCGACAAGGCCTTTCCCCTTTGTGAATGTAACAGGTGTATGTTTACATGCTGAAATATTGAAGGAAAAAGGGAGAAAGACAATAAGCTGATTAAAAAAATTATCTTTTCCTTTTACTCTACCATCTACATTTCTAAATGTTTCCCTTCATTCCTCCACCCCCAGAAGGTAATATCTTATAACTAAGAATTAAAAAAAAAGAGGGGAAAAAGACCAGTTTGGAAAAACTAACCAACATACAGAAAAATGTGACATGTCCAACGTCCTATACCAATAGTCTCTAATCTCTGGAAATAAATGGTGGGAGCTGCCTTCTCCTATCTCCTCTTTGTGGCCAAGAATGCCCTTATTTTTGAGCGTGCTGAACTTGAGGTACAGAGCAGCATCTTCCTTAGACGCAGCTGCTGCTATGAATCTTAGGCTCAGAAAGGATGTCAGGCTGCAGATAGAGATTTAGGAATCATCTGTATAGATGCTGTAATTGAAACCATGGAAGAGAATATTATTGCTAAGGTAATGTGTAGAGAGAGAAGAGGGCCAAGGACTAACTCTTAGGAATACCCACATTAAGAAGTCTAGGAGAAGAACTTAGAAGTCTTTAAATGATAAAGGTTGTTTTTCTTCCTTCATTCTTGTAGAGGACCAATGATATCATGAGGAGGGAATGGTTAGAGAAGTGACAGGACCAAGAAAACATGGTGGCATGGAGGAGAGAGTGTCCAGTCAAATAGAGTGATCTGCTGTGGTCAAATATAAATTTCTCTGTTTGGCATTTAAAACTCCTCATAATCTGGCCCTTTCCTCCCTTTCCAGTCTCCTTATTCTTTACTCCCTTCCACACACTCTATGATACTGAATGACTTGCATCTCTTTGAACACATCACATCATTTCCAGTCTCCACACCTTAGAGCTGGCTGATCCCCATGTCTGGAATACTCTGCCCCCTCCTGCTTTCCCTGGCTTCATTTAAGACAGCCTAAATCCCATTGTATATAGGAGGCCTTTCCTGGTCTTCCCCCTTTCCTGTACCCTCTACAGGTACCTAGTTATTTAAATGTTATCTCCTCAGTTAGAATGCATACTCTCTGAAGGCAGGGTTTGCATTTTTTTCCCCTTATTTTTATCCTCTGTGCTTATCACAAGGCCTGGCACATAGTAAGCACTTGACATATGTTTGTTGATTGACTATAAAAAGCAGCAAAGAGGTCCAGGAGGATGAGGCCTGGAAAAAGACCATTGTATTTGTCAATAAGGAGGTCATTGGTGATGTTTTTAAGAATGGTTTCAGTAGAGAAGTGGGGATGGATCCCTGATTGCAAGGATCTGAGGAGGGAGCATATTGTGAAGAAAGGTAGCATTGGGCGGTGCTGTGGGAGTTTCTCTGCCTGGGTTCTATGAGAGCTCAGAGAGATTCTCATCTACCAGGAGGTCTGTAAAACTGAGAGTCAAAACGTGAGTGGCTTGACTGAAATGAAAATAAATTTATTAAAGCACTAAGGAACACTGCTCCCTAACAGAAGCTCCAGTTTCTTAGGGCACAGATTGGGCTTCTATAGCTTTTTAGGGCCCACTTAGATTACAAAGCTAATCAGTGATATTTCAGGCAGAATGGAAATGGGAGAAGTTTGTAAGCCTTGCGGGTCATAGGAGTTAGTAAAGATCAGGTTTATTCCTACAGGAAAATGCATTTCTCTGTGGTTAGTCTTATCAGAATAGCCTGTATTTGCAGTAAATCTCTAAGATGGCAGAGGCCTCTTTCAAGACAGAATCACTCAGGCTTATCTTCTTGATTCCAATAAGGAAGGGAATAAAATACATTCTGAGGGTCTCTATCTACATAACCTCTTGGGGCTGTTTCTTTGGTATCTAAGGCTACTCTGTCTTTGAAGAATATATTTCTCCCAAACTCACAGTACTCAAATCCATCCACCTCCTCCCCAGGACACAACTTTTTCAAGAGGTTGAGCAATGAAAGAAAGACAGAAAAGGAGAGGATGTTATGTGGACAGGCTAGAAGGATCAAGGGAAGGTTTCTTTTTAGGACTGAGAAGACCTGAACATCCTGTATAAGATGGGAAAGAGCCACTGAAAGAAAGAGAAGCCTGAATTCCTTGAAGATTCTTGAGATAGAGGCAGTGCCGACTGTAGCAAGGTTTTAGAAGAGGTGAGAGAGAATGCCATCAAGGGCCCAGGGAAAAGGGCTGACCTTTGTGAGGAATGGTGACACCTCCTCTTCATAGACCAAGCAAAAATGGAAGAAGGAAGGTGATGATACTGAGACGTTAAGGGAGAGGGAGGCTGAGGAAGCTTGGTCTTCTCAGTAAGTTAAGAGGCAAAATCATTTGCTGTCAATGAGAGTGGACTGGGGGTTTATTGGGAAAAGGAAAGAAAAAGTTTGCAGTTGACATTCTCAAGTATTACATGAAGATTCAATAGGGAAAGAGCAGGCAGACAGTCAACAGCAATGAACACTCAGCGGAAAGGTCTGTTTTTTTTTTTTTTAGTGGGTGCGGGGTAAGTATAGAAGGGTGATCTGGACATATGCTTTGTGCTAGGTGGGCAGTTAGGTTACATAGTAGATAGAGTGCTAGACTTAAACACAGGAATCCTGCCTCCATCACTTACACTAGCTGTGTGACCCTGGTCAAATCAACTAACCTCTCTCAGCCTCAGTTTCCTCGTCTATAAAGTGTGAATAGTGCTTGCCTGGTTTTTGTGAGGATCAAATGAAATAGCATATGTAAGCTTTGCAAACCTTAAACCATTATATAAATGCTAGCCATTATTACTATTACTATACTATTGCTATTATTCTCAGTATGGAAATTCCCTTTGCTAATGCAAACTTACCTAGGGTTATGTCATTAGAAAGTATCAGAGGCAGGGCTTGTTAGTATAGTGAGATAGAGCCCAGTGCGCAGACAAGGCTCATGAGTGACTCTAAGGGGGGCAGAATAGATGTCTCCAGCCTCTGCTTCCCCTATCCTTCCCCAGGGAAGACATCCGCTCCTTCCAAAAGAGGAAGTGGGAGGTTGGAACTCTCCTCAGAGAGAAAGCATTCTGAGATAGAAGCATATCTCTCTGTCCCTTTAAATGTGCATCTAGGGAGCATGATTGGGTTCTGTCCAACTTACGATCTCTTTCTAAATTGGGGGGAGGTCCCCAGGATCTATATCTAAAGCTTGATCCCTTTCCAGCCAAATACCAGCTCCACAATGATCCTACACAGAGAATAGCAAAGAAGCTCATTTATCCAAATCATAGCAAGACAGAACATCAGAGAAGTTATACATAGGAGAATATATACTACTAGACAATGCAGAGTGAAGGAGCTCTCTCACTGGGAGGAAGATAACTCAGGATCACATCCAAGGGGAAACTCTCCAGTCTCTAAAGTTGGAAGCTGGGAATAGGGACATGATGGAGAATGCCAGGTCTTTTCATGTCTTCCCAGAGTCTTTTCCTTCTGCAACCTAAAAAAGTGGAACTGGTCTCTTCCATCTTTTCTCTCAAAGCTAGAAGCCAAAAGTGCCCTGAGGGACCCAATTGGAAGCCTGAGGAGTCCCAAAGGGCACTGTTGCTTGAAGAATCCCAAAAGAGGACTGGCTGAGAATGAAAACTCTTTTATCTCTCACCTCTCCTGCAAGGCAGGGCATTCATCTCTGTCAATAAGGAGAGAATCTCACACCAATGGGCTCTAGGACAGGGGTTACATTTACTTTTTCTGTCCTCTCCCCTCCAGCTTCAGTATTTTATTATTGATCCACTTTGAACTATGAATTCTATGGAAACCTAAAGACATGTCTTATACTGTTAGGCAGGCAGCTCCAATAAACTCACAATGGGTAGATACCCTCACCTTCTTTTATCCCACCACTGATCTATCCATGATCCTCACCCCCAACAAGGCGTGATAGTTTCTATTCTGTGCATGCAAAAATAACCATTGGAATATGCACCCAGAGACCCTGCTCTTCCTGAATCTAAGGTCTGCCCTCCATCAAGCATGTGATGCTTCTTTGGGCTTAGGTTGTACAGCAAGAAGTAAAGTTAGTTGGGTTTCATGATTTTTTTTTTCATTGATATTCAGAGGCCCTGGAGCAGGAACAGAGAAATCAAACTGGAGGAGAGGCTGAAAGGAGGGTTACACAGGCATAAAATTCATAGGTTAGGAATAGTCAAAGTCAAGGGAGTATAGGAATGGAAGATAACAAATAGCAGAAACATTAAAATAGGAGACCATGTGATCAAGGCTAGTTATAGCCTTGATCCAGTCAGTCAATGACCGACAAGTATTTATTAAGCATTTACTATGTGACAGCCACTAGCTGGGTACTAGGGACATAAACAAAAGGGGAAAAAAATGACAATCTCTGCTCTCAAGAAACTAACATTCTAATGAAGGAAGAAAATCCATAAAAGGGGAGCTGAAAAGGAAGGGGGCAAGTACCCACTGAGAGATATGGAGTCAAAATCCAACAGGAGAATGAAGGACAGCTGGTCTGGACCCTTCTTCAAAATGATGGTTCAGGGAAGAACTAACTAATGAAAGAAAGGGCCATTACTTATTATTTAATTAATTAACTAAGTACATGTTCTAGAAGCAAGTAAAGTCACAGATAATGCAATGGATTGTAAAATATAAGGTCTTCAGTAGAAGTAAGTTCTCCAACGGTAGGGACTTTTTGTATTCCGGATGCCTACAATAGTGCTATAAGCACTTAGTAGGTACTCAATAAATGTTGAATTGAATAGACTGAGAGAATAGGGCTAGGTCAGGGGATTGGTGGTTACAATAAAGGTGAAGAAAAGGTGTAATATAAGTGGAAGTGGCAGAGGGAGAAAGACGGGAGAAAGTAGTCAGAGAGTAGAATGTCAAAGCCCCAGATGGTAGATGCAATAAAATTGCATGACTTGTATATGTGACCCCAATAGTCTGTGACTGAAGAAAGGTTGTGGAATAGAAGTCAGGTTGATAGAGGAATCATTGATGAGAGTATTGATGCCCCTAGGATGATGGTAGGGGAGAAGGAGACAAAGCCCACAAATTTTAAGTCAAGACAAAATTGGGAGAGTGATCTGGAGACTAGTGGATGGCAGCAACAAGGAAGTGAATAGAGTGATAACAATGATGCGTTATTATTTCATATTATGCTTTAAAGATTACAAAGCACTTTTCTTGTGTTTATCTCATCGGATCCTCATAACAGCTCTGTGTAAGAAGCAGCCTGGCTCCTAGTAGTAGATAAAGGACCTACGTGGATTAAGGATATAAAGGACCTGGATTCAAGTCCTGTCTCTGACACATATGGGCTGTGACCATAGGCAAGTTAATGAACCTCACATTGTTCCACGCAAGTCTTTAAGACTAAGAATTACAAAGAAATTACCCAGTTTCATTGGTGGAAGGAATTTCCATACTGACAATTCTCTAAATGGATGAAGTCACAGATCTGGACCACAAAAACAGGTCAGTGAGCTAGGTGCTATAGGGTTTGTTATCCTCATTTTATTAATGAGAAAATTGATATTCAAAAAAATGAAGCTCCATGCCCATGGTCATACAGATGGTAGGATTCAAACCCAGGTCTCTTGATTCCAGTTCAGCTCTTCTCCTACTACATACCAGCACTTCCCAGACACATGAAACAACATATATGGAAGATGACTGAGAGATGGAGTAAGAAGAATGGACTGGAAGCATTAGAGGCAAGCTGGCTAGGTGACAAGGTGCCACTTAGCTGCCCCTGAACTCCTACAGCAGAAGGTAGATTGTCTGAAAGCTGACTTTTACCAACAGAATACTTGTCTGCTTTATAGTAATATAGGATAATAGTCTTGAGCTGAAAGGGATTTCAGAGGCTGGCTGGTTCAAACCTCTTACTTTATGTATGACAAAATTAAAGCCCAAGGAATTTAAGTAATTTGTCCAAGGTCACAAAGGTCAGAAGGGTCAAAGTAGGATTTGATTAAATCCTGGTCCTCAGCCGAGTCTATGCTCCTTTAATCCTGCTTAATCCAGCTGTTGGGAAAATAGATTTGAATGATATACTTTATGAAATCGTTTAAGTTTTTAAAAACTGAAGTCAGTAATGAATCAAAGAAGTGAATTGAATAGAATTGAAAGGGACCTCCCCCATTCACCTTCTACCCAAAGTCTGAATCCTGTCTATACTATCCCTGCTGAAAGCTAATCTTGCCTCTGCTGGGAGATCTCTAGCGCCAAAGAACTAGCTGTCTCCCGGTACATCCCATTCCACTTTTAAATCATTTTATTTTGTTTCCTGACTGAGCAGCAATCTGCCTTCCTGAAAGTTTCACCCAATGGTAAAATCTATTCTCCAGAGCCAAGCAGAATAAGGCTTTTGCATGACAACCCTTCAAATACTTTATTGGAATAACAGGCATCATGTTTCCTCCTTCATACTAAAGATGTCTGGTTCCTTCACACCTTTCCCATTGGGCATGATTTCATATGCATTTATCAGACTGGTCCTTTCTTTCAACAAGCTTCAGAAGGAACATGGTGTAATGGACTCGACTCAGGATCTGGGTTTGAATCTGGTCTCTGCCACCAATGTGTAACCTCGATCAAATCGTATACAGGTAGCTATGTAGTGCCATGCATAGCATGCTAGTCATGGATTCAGGAAGACTTGAGTTCAAATCTCAACCCAAACAGGATACTTACTAGCTGTGTGACCCTGGGCAAGTCACTTAACCTCTGTTTGACTGTTTCCCCATCTCTAAGATAGGAATGATAATAATAGCACCTACTTCAAAGGGCTATCGTGAGGATAAAATGAGACATTAAAGCACAGTGTAAATGCCGGCTATTATCATTATTAAGTCATTTTGCTGCTTTAGGCTTCATTTTCTCCATCTATAAAATGAGGGGGTTAGACTAGCTGATCTCTAAGGTCTTTTCCAGGTTTAAAATCTATGCTCCTATGATCCTTTCTAAAATTTGATGCCCAGCACTGAACAAAATACATCGGATGTCTCACCAGGGCAGAATAGAGGGAGACTATTACCTCTTTGATAATCAGATGAAGCTGAGCTATAATTACCTAATTAATCAATTAATAAATATCTATTAAGTACCTACTAAGTGTCAGGCACTGTGCTAGGGGATAGACACACACACACACACACACACACACACACACACACACGTGTGTGTGTATAAATAAAATCTATATAAACAGAACAAATATAAAAATAATGAATACACATATATGCAATGTAGTTAAATTCAAGGCAGTTAGGAGTTAGGGGTGATCAGGAGGTCTTCATGAAGAAGGGTACTCTGAGTCCTGAAGGAAGAGAATTCTATGGGGCAGAAGGGGTGGGGGGGAATGCAGGCCCAACTCTAAAATTGAACTCCCACCAGACAAAAATGCTCTACTATGGCATTCCCATGAAGCACTCTGTTGGCCACTGAACATTGGACAGGGCAGACCATGAATTATACCTGGTGTATCAATTCCCATGCTACCACTTTTAATACTTTGAGAACCACCTTTATAATCACAGCACAGCCTCTGTCCAGCCTTGTCAATGAGGCAGGACAATGATGTCCTCCCAAGCATCTTTTCTTGATCTCCTGGGCTCTCATTTCAGATCCAGGTGGGATGAAGGCAAATTTGCTTCTAGCAGCGGATGATCCAATCAGAACAATGGACAAAGGTCAGCCCTCTCTAACAATTCTGATAGATCTGTCTAAAGTTTGGGGTTGTGATAATCAGTTGTGATTAACCATTTTTATTCCATCCTTTCCAGTCCAAAGATCATTCTCCTTGGCAAAAAGCAAGATGAGCTCAATATCTCTGCCTTCTTTCTTTCTGTACTTTCTTAAAATTGTTCTTTCCAGCTGTGATCATTGGATCTATTCTCTAATTCCTCCTTACTTCCCAAATGTATTTTTCTATCAAATTTTCCATGCCAGCTTGAGCACTGTATTCTTGACACTGTTTAAAGAATAGATTTTATTGATATTTTTGCTTTCACATCACTGATATTTTCTCACGTAGCCGTCTCTTTAAGCCCTCCCAGATAGCCACTCCTTATAGTACACAACACCCCTTATAACAGAGAATTCCAAAAAATGAAGAGAAAAATATTCAACCAAACCAATCAATAAAATGAAAAAGTCTGACATTCCATGCATTATTTCATGTCCAGGAATCCCCAGTTCTGCAAAGGACTTGTTTTCTCATATCTATTCTCTGGGGCCAAATTTGGTTATCATAATTTCATAACATTCAGTTTCAGCTGTTTTGTTATGGGATGTAGGGTGTATTTAGGTAAGACCAGTACCTCTGGTGTGAGGGTTGCTGAGCCCTTTCCAGGGTTCCTCATCCACCTTTGGTGTCTGCCTGATTTACCATTTCTCACTAGTGGCTCTAAGAAGTTTTAGCATGCATAATGGCCATGCCCTGATAAACCATTTCAGCAGAGGGACTAAAGCAAGTTGAGGACACCCAACTCGCCTTGACCCTTCAGTGAATTGTGGAGGGGTGTCTAATACAACCATGTGAAGACTTCCCCCTGTGGAATGGGCTGATGAGAACAATTTGTTCCAACAACCATAAAGGCAGCTAAAATAGTTGCTGTAGAGTGCTGAGAGTCTGGCTAGACGCTGAAGACACCAAAGTCATCCACTATTTCCCAAGCCATCACCAGTCATCCTGAATTTTGTCTTGCCACTGGACTCCAATGACTCTGGAAAAGAGAGTGAGGCCAGCAACTTCATGCAACTCTGTCTCCCTTAAATCCAATTTATGTGCAAATCAAAAGATATCACCCGTGCTATTTTACCATTTTTACCTACCTCAAAGTCCTTTGGTGACAGGCAAGTGATGAAGCAGCAGGTGCGGATATACTGGGAGCTGTAGTCACAACCCTGCCCACAGGTGGCCCAGGCCTCAGAGCCCTCTTTTCACCAAAAGCATCCCTGGGGTGTCTGAGTAGACTTTTTTGAAGGACCACAGTGTTCAGCTTATGGTGTGAGGAAGGGGCTAGAAAAGGTGCCCTAAAAATTGTCTGCTTCATTCAATTCTGACTTGCTTACCATATCATGCGGGGATCCCATCTTTCAATTGAAACAAAAAATGTACAAAAACTTTTGCAAAGATGATTTAGTTCTTCATTGGTACATGGAATGTGTGCGTACTTATGGATACCAGGATATCCAGCAGACCTGAAAGAGAACTTGGTAGGTAACTCAGTCAAATAGTAGCCTTGAGTAAAACAAGGCTGGTAAATAAAGGCTAGCTTATCATAGTTGGAGCTGGATCCACATTTTTCTGGAGTGGCCACAGTGAAAGGGAGCACTGTGAAGCTGGTAGGTTTTGCAATCAAAACTAATCTAGTCAGCAAGCTTGTATGCCTAAGAAAAGGAGCAAATGACAGACTTGTGACAATGCAATCGCCACTGGCAGGAAAGAGCCCTGCCACCATCATCCGTGTATATGCCTCCACCAGGATGAACCCTGATGAAGTAAAGGAAAAATTTTATGAAGACCTGGAGACTCTCATCATCAGTGTGCTGAAAGAGGACAAGCTTAGAATTCTGGGTGTCTTTAAGGCAAGAGTAGCCACAGTCTATCAGACATGGCAGGGAATTCTTGGGAAGAGTGGAGTCAGAAACAGCAACAGCAATCCTTACTTATTACTGAAAACTTGTGTGTCTCATGACTCCTTATCACCAACACTGTCTTCCATTTACCTAAAGGCAATGAAACTTTGTGGATTCACCCTCACAACAAACACTAACATTTAATAGACAATGTTATTGTAAGGAAAAAAAAGACAGACAAGATGTGAATGAAAGTAATGTGATGTTAAGAGTGATGGAGGTAATGTGTGGCACAGAGTACTGGACTGATCATAGACTTATCCTCTCCAAGCTAAATATTTGCATTCAACAAAAGCAGTTGACCCTCAGGCAAGATGACTACCAGAAGACTTAATGTCATCAGGTCAGAAGGCTTCTCTGAGTGGGATTGGTTCATTGCTGACTTGGAGGGAAAGCTGAGCCAACGTGGTTGTCAGCAGTGGAGCAGAAGAGGAGTGAGCAGCTTTCAGAGATTTGGTGTACAGCATTGCATTTACTCATCTGGGCCAGAACACTCACAAACATCAAGACTGGTTGGACAAAAATGATGGGGAAATTCAGAAGCTGCTAAACAAAAATCGAGAACTCCACAGGGATAGTTCATCCATCTCTAAGCAAGCAAGGTTTAACTCCACCAAAAGTAAACTGCGAGTGACGCTTAGAGAGGTACAGGATTCTTGGTTCAGTAAGAAGGCAGATGAAATTTAGTTTTATGCTGACAGTAATAATCCAAAAGGCTTTTATGATGCTCTGAAGGCTAGTTATAGGCCAAAGACCAACGGCGCATCTCAACTGCTCAGTGCTGATGGAGCCACATTGATTAGTGATTAAGGACATGGATCCTGGAGAGATGAGCTGAACTCTTCCATAACATTCTCAACAGAGCATCATCAATCAGTGATGCAACCATTGACTGTGTACCTCAGGTTGAAGTCAGTCCCTGTCTAGCTGAATTTCCAACCGAAGAAGAGGTTTTGAATGCTATTAGGCTCCTCTAGAGTGGCAAAACACCTGGTGCTAATTCTATTCCAGCTGAGATTTATTAGGCAGGGAGTCCACTGCTTAGGCAGGGAGTCCACTGCTCGCACAAAAGCTGTCTGAAATTTTCCAGGTTATATGGCAAGAGGAAGTTATCTCCCAGCAGTTCAAGGGTGCCTCCATTGTCCATCTCTGTAAAGGTAAAGGAAATAGATTGTTCTGTGACAATCACAAGGGGATCTCTCTCTTAGTCATTGCTGGCAAGATTCTTGCCAGAGTCCTCTTCAATAGGCTGATTCTTCGCCTGGACGATAGTCATCTACCTGAGTTAGTGTGGCTTCAGAAAGAGCCAAGAAATGGTCAACACAATGTTTGCTGCTCGACAACTCCAGGAGAAATGCCAGGAGCAGAACAGAGCTCTGTATACAACATCTGTCAGTCTGACCAAGGCCTTCGATACTGTCAGTCATGAGGGCTTGTGGGAAATTATGTCAAAATTGGGTTGCCCAAAGAAGTTCATTAGCATTCTACATCGGTTTCATGATGGCATGCTTGCCTGGGCTGTGGTTAATGGACAATGCTCTTGAGCTTTCCCAGCCACCAATGGCGTGAAGCAAAGCTGTGTACTTGCTCCCATTCTTTTTCATGTTGCTTTCAGCAATGTTGCCAGACACCTTCAATGAGGACAAAAATGGCATCAAGATCAGCTACTGAACTGGTGGTAAATTAACCTGAAAAACAAGCCAAGATGAAAGTAGAGGTAGAGTTGGTGAATGACTTTTTTTTTTTAAGTGAGGCAATCAGGGTTAAGTGACTTGCCTGAGGTCACACAGCTAGTGCAGGTCAAGTGTTTGGTCTGAGGCCGGATTTGAACTCAGGTCCTCCTGACTTCAGGGCCGGTGCTCTATCCACTGCGCTACCTAGCTGCCCCAGTGAATGACTTTTTGATCATAGATGATTGTGCACTCAATGCAGCCTCTGAGGCTGAGATGCAACAGAGTATGGATCAATTTTCTGCTTCTTGTGCTAATTTCGGCCTAACGATCAACACCAAGAAAACAGAGGTTCTCCGCCAGTCAGCACCACACCATCCATACATAGAACCATTGGTTATGGCGAATGGAGAAATTTTGAACGTTGTGGATAAGTTCACTTACCTTGGCAGTATTCTTTTTAGTGATGTCCACATAAATGATGATGTTGACAGATGCATTGCCAGAGCTAATTCAGTGTTAGGAGGCTCTGAAGGAAAGAGTGTGAAAGAAGAGCTATTAGGCTGTCTACCAAACTAAAGGTCCACAAAGCCATTGTGCTGACCTCATTGTTGTAGGCTTGTGAAGTGCCGTGCCAGAAAACTGAATCACTTCCATTTGAATTATCTTAGGAAGATTCTGAAGATCACCTGGCAAGATAAGGTACCAGACCCTGATGTCCTTTCCTGACCTAAACTGCCAAACATTGTAAGTGTACTGCAAAGGGCACAACTCTGACGGGCTGGCCATTTGTTCAAATGCTAAACAAAAAGACTATTTTATGGGGAACTCACATAACACAAGCCCTCACGTGGTGGTCAGAATAAGTGCTACAAGGACACTCTCAAGGTCTCTCTTAAGAACTTTAGAATTGATTGTGTGACACGGGAGACACTGGCACAGGACTGCCCAGCATGGCATGCCCATAACAGAGAAGGTTCTGTGTTCTATGAGTGAAGTAGAATTGCAGTAGCTCAAGAGAAATTTGAGATGTGCAAATTTAGAGAAATCTCCCCTGCAAATGTTTGTGTGGACTATTTGTGCTGACTTGTGGTAGAGTCTTCTAAACTCCTATTGGTCTGATCAGCCACAGTTGCCCACACTGTACCAATATAGGAGTGTCATTTTGGTTTTCTTCAAGAATAAAGGGCAACAACCAACCAACTGTGGTTGTTCTTTTCATTTGCTACTATTGTAGGAATTGTGGATATTGTTTTCTTGGCTGTGTTTACTTCACTGGGCCTCGGTTCACGTAAGTCTTTCCATGCTTCTTTGTATTCATCATGTGTACCACACTTTGTTTAGACATTCCTCAATCGATGGGCATCTTTTTATATATTTGTTTTCCTTTGTTTGCCTTTGTATCAATAGTCTATTCCTACTTTTTAAAAATATGAAAAGGTTGAAGAATTGCCTTTGCATCTATCCACATCATTCTCTTTTGATGCCTCCCTCCTTTTCTTTTTCATTGTAGTTGAATGATTTGTGTCTTCAGTATTCTTGGTTAGACAAGGGGACTAGATGCCCTCTGAGGTCCAGTGCAGCAATTAGAGCCTCAGATTCTTCATTGTGTACTTTGTCCTAATGGGGCCTTGGAAAGGAGAAAGTATGAATGCCGTGTTGGGGCCCAAAGGTCAATTCTGCCTGCTGTTACTATGGTGAGGGTGGGGGCAGTTTTCATCTTGGGAGCTCTCCTTATGTTTCATCTCAGTTTCTGTTGTCCAATTAATTGTTGTTTCTCCTACTTTTCAGCCATTAAGGGATTCAAAGACAGGGAAAACCAAACAACTGTCATGGAATTCATCTTCCTGGGATTTTCAAACCACCCTGACCTTCAGGGATTGTTTTTTCTGTTGTTTTTAGTTATTTATTTCATAACAATCCTGGGAAACACTCTTATATTAGCTGCAATCAGAGTCAGTCCTGTCCTTCACACCCCTATGTATTATTTCCTCAGTAATTTGTCTTTCCTAGATATCTGCTACACCTCCACCACAGTTCCCATCATTCTGGTGAACTTCCTCCGAGAGAAGAAGACCATTTCCTACAAAGGCTGCCTTTCCCAGATCTTCTTTCTTGTTACCTTTGCAGGCTGTGAGTGTGTCCTGTTGGCTGTTATGGCTTATGATAGGTTTGCAGCCATTTGCCATCCATTACGTTACCCAGTCCTCATGAGCAAGAGAGTCTGTGCGTGTTTAGCAGTCGGGACCTGGTTGTATAGCTTGGTGAACTCTCTGATGCACACAGTGCTCACAGCAACTCTCACTTTGTGTGGTCCCAACCAGATCAGCCATTTTCTCTGTGATATCCCCCTCCTCCTGAAGCTCTCCTGCTCAGATACTTCAGCCAATGAGGTCGCACTCTATTTATCCAGTGCTACCTTTGGTCTGAGCCCCTGCCTCTTCACTGCTGTGTCCTATATTCTCATTATCTCTGCCATCCTGAAGATCCAGTCTGCTCAAGGGCGGCAAAAAGCCTTTTCCACATGTGCCTCTCACCTCACTGTGGTGGTGATCTACTATGGAACCATAAACTTCAACTATGACCGGCCCAGCTCAGGCTACTCCCTGGATGTGGACATCCTGGCCTCTGTCCTCTTCTGTATTGTCACCCCCATGTTAAATCCTATCATCTACAGCCTGAGAAACAAGGATGTCAAGGACACCCTGAGGAAATTGTTTGAAGGATGTATGTTACCCAGTGGTTCAAGTGTTTAGGTCAATGTGTCCCATCCTATGGTGGGAATAAAAGAGAAGTAATAAAGTGGGTCATTAGAAAGGACAGAAATAATATATATATATAATATCAACACACGTGAGACGTGTGATATAGACATAAATATATGCTCCACTAGATTTTCTGTCAACATTTTAAAATTGTTTTTTATAATCAAGTTACTAAACACTATGCACTGGTGTCTTTATTAACAATTTTTGTGGTCTTCTCAGGTCTTCCATAATCTCTACAACAGTAGTTTGTTTCTTTTAAATATAGATAACCATCTATCCTACAAATACCACATATATGGATAGCAACTTGACTGGGAGTTTACCTCTCTACCTTGATCACTGCACTCCTTTTTCCATGACGTTTCTGGGATAGCTAAGATGCCTGACCATTCCCTTAGGTGCAGGGGATATTTGGGACCTTCCTGGGCAATGCTGAGGATGCCAAGGTAACTTCTGGCTTCCCACTCTCCTCCTCCTTCCATAGTCTCAGAAATCCTATTCCCGCTGTTGTGACTGGCCCAGGAGTGAGGGAAGAGTCTTCTGACCCATTCCTAGAGTCACAAAGTAAGACAGATTCCTGAGCTGAAATTTCAAGTAAGCCTTCCTGCAGAAGCAATAACATACAGAGGTTATTTCATTCAGTGAAATGCCTAATGTTTGCCTGAATTTACTGAATAGAATTGGTTTTCTGGTAACATTACGTAGAAGAACCTCAAGGGAAACCCACCTGATTTAGTTCAATTCAATGCAATACATTTATTGAAAATCTACTTTGTGCAAAGCACAGTGCTAGGCACAAGAAGAGATCATTAAGAGCTCAATGTGAGCCCACAACGTGATGGAGGAAGACATAAAACCAAAAGCAATCTGAGGCTGCAATAACAAAAGCCCAGTTTTCAGAATAATAGAGGTAATGGATTCAAATATTATTTTCAATTTTTTTGTCCCATATTTTAGGAAGGACATCGACAAACTGGAGCAAGTCCAAAGGAAGACAGCCAGCATAGTAAGAGCACTGGAAACCATGGGCTTGGGCCCATGGGTCAAAAGAACAGGGGATAGTTAGTCTGCAGAAGGGGAGGCTTGGTGTCCACAAATAGCTATATTCAAGTATTTCAAGGCTGTGGGGTGGAAGAAAGATTAGGTTTATTCTGTTTGGCCCCAGAAGGCAGAGCCAAAGCTAATGGGTGAAAGTTACAGAGAGTCCACTTTAAGCTCCACGATGTAGAGAAAACCTTAACGATGAGAACTGATGAAAGAATGGGCTGCCTCAGTTGTAATGAATTCCTTGTCATGGGAGAGCTTCAGGGAAAGGCTAGATAGCCACAAGATGTTGTAGAAGGATTCCTAATCAGGTATGGCCTGTATTAACATGGCCTTTGTGGTCCCTTCCAGCACTGAGACTATGTGATGACACAAATCCTGTTGTTTTCATGAAATTTACAGTAGAGTTTGGGGATAGAGAGTAGAGACTGGTAAGACACATGCACTAATAACTATAATAGCCATTAATACATTTTAAGTTCGTGAAAAAGACACAAGAAAAGTGCTACCTGTGTTCCAAGGAGGGAAGGTTATTACAAAGTAGGAGCACACAAATGTCTAAACCACTCTCCTCCACTGTAATATTTACAATTTATGTGATTATGTCTAAAATATCACACATTTCATACTCCGATAGTCCCACGGTTCCAAGCCTTCTAATGAGCACCATTTCTGTACTTTAGTCTCTTAAATTAACGCAGTTGTTAATGGGCTTCCAAGCTTTTGACTCCTTACGTGACACTTTCAGATGATTTTTATCCTAGTTTAGATGCAATAAAATATCACAAAAACATGCCACACATTTGCCTTTTTTCCCACTTTGGCAGATAGGCACTATAATTCTGTAGATCTATGGACTGTCTTCCATACCTTATGGCATTGATCTTTGGTTATCAAGGGGCAGTAAGAGTGGTAGACAGGTCAAAGGAAGAGAATCTAGAAGCAAGAACTGGGTGAGGCTAGAGGAGAAAACAAGTATGTGAAAAAGTACACAGAAGATACATAAAGAGGAAATGGAAGGTGCTACATGACATACTATAAATCTGGGAGGTAAATTCAGACGAGAGTCTAGATTCTCAGACCAAATTAAAAGTCCAGGCGAAACATGAAGCCTAGATAAGCAAACTGGAGTTGGCATCAAGAACTCTGAGCGCTGTAGTCCAAATGCCCACAGGTTAGGAGTCGGCAACCTTGGGTTTGAACTGGACACAGGGGAACTGATGGGGCAGGACCTGGAGAGACAGAGAGCTTAGGAACCAGTCAGCGCATCAAGATCCAATGAGGCCAGGCAGGTCCGCACAATGGCACAACTGGCGTATGACTATTCACGTCAGGGGTGATGTCTGCTTTGTGTAGAGATTGAAGGACACCGGTATGTGGATTAGTAGACCTGGAAGGACCATTGGATCACAGATCTAGAATTGGAAGGTGTCTCAGAGGGCACCTAGCCCAATCCCTTCATTTTACAGATGGTGAAACTAAGGTTAGCTGGTTTACTCAATCTCACAGGGAGTAAAAGCATCAAAGGCAGGACTTGAACACAGGTCTCCTGACTCCAGAGATGCTGTCATTGTACATTGCATGGTCATTCACGGTACCGAAAACTGTCTAGTCCAGTGGTTTTAAAAGTGTGGTCTGGGGACTCCTCCACATCCTAGGATGCCTTCCAGGGAAATATCAATAGATGTAACCCACTTAAGGTTCAGCTAGGTGATGCAGTGGATAGAGTGCTGGGCCTGAAGTTAGGAAGACTCATCTTCCTGAGTTCAAATCTGGGCTCAGACACTTACTAATTGTGTGACCCTGGGCAAGTCACTTCACCCTGTTTGCCTCAGTTCCTTCATACCTAAAGTGAGATGGAGAAAAAAATAGCAAATTATTCCAGTATCTTTGCTGAGAATACCCTAAATAGGTCATGAAGAGTTGGACATGGCTGAAAAAAGATTGAACACCAAGTCACCCACTTAAACAAAAGCTCTTTGAGGGACCCTTGATAATTTTTAATAGTGTAAAAGGATTCTGAGACCAAAAAGTCTGAGAACTGGTCTAGTCCAGCCCCTTCCCTTTGCACATGAGGATACTTAGGATCTAAAAGGTTGTGGCCTACCTAAGGCAGGTAGGCGGCCCAATGTATAGGGTGCTGGACTTGGAGTCAGGGAGATCTGAGTTCAAATACCACCTCAGACACTTACTAGCTATGTGATGCCAGGCAAATCACATTACAAGTCACTTCCTTCTGCTTCCTCAGTTTCCTCAGCTGTAAAATGAGGATAATGGTAGCACCTCCCTTTTGAAGCTGTTGTGAGGATCACATGAGATAAACATTTGTAAAGTGCTTAGCACAGTGCCTGACACATAGTAGGCCTTCATAAATGTGTGTTTCCTTCTTCCTAAGGTCACACTGATTGCAGATTACTGCCAGATCTGAATGGGCTTCAGTCAGCTATTCCTATACTGCATCACACATCCAGCCAGATGACGGCCTGGCAGATGTGCCCTCCTTTCTAGAGTAAGGCAGGCATCTGGTAGCTGGAGCGTAGGTATGGCTGCAAGTCCTCTAAGAGTTAGGGTATTTAGATGCATGGGCATCCTGGTGATAACGGAGGGTGAAATGATGAAGGGAAGAGAGAAAATCGGCGCTAGACTAAGAAAAGAGGTGAACAGAAGTAATAAAGAGAGGAGGGGGAGGAGGAAGTTCTAATGAACAGTCAAATCAACTATTCAAGGGAAGTGTCTGCTTTGACAAGAAACTTGCGGAGTAACCTAATTTAACAACCTCATTTCTCTTAGTGCAGAAGGAGGGGTTTTCAGGGATGCTATGAGCAAAACAGGAATTGTCTCCAACAGTATTTCTTTACTGTTTTTGTTGAACTGCAATGTATAAAAGCTCATCTCACGACTGCTGGCTCCATATGTACTCCATATGTATGGATTGAGATCTTCTGTTGATCTTCCATCTATTCATTTATTCAGACTCAGAATCTCAGAATCAGAATAGACCTTAGAAGCTCCCTAGAGGCTCCCCATTCCTGAACAAGAATTTCCTCCACATTGTATCTGACCACGTGTCATTTAGCTTTTCATTGACTTCCAGTGAGGTGGAACTCTACTTCCCAAGGTTACTCATTCCACTTTGGGATAGTTCTAATTGGTAGGACCTTTTCCCTAACTTGGTTGCCCACTTGCCATATCCATGCCTTGATTTTTCTTTGTTTTTAAACATTTACCAAATAGATTTTTAAATTAAAATTTATTTTTTAATTAACAAAAATCCACCTCCTTTTCCTACTTTTTCCTCCTTCCCTATTGAAAAAGAAAGAAAAACAAAACCCTTGCAACAAACATGAACAAAACAAATTCTTGCATTGGAGTAATCAAATAATCAATTGGAATAATAAAAAAAATGCATTAATCTGAACTCTGTGTCCATCACCTCATTGTCAGGATCTTGGTAGCATGTGTCATTGTGAATCCTCTTGGATTGGTCATTGTACTGATGACAGTTCATAAGTCTTTCAAAGTTGTTTGTCTTTATAATATTATTGTTATTATATACACTGTTCTCTTAATTCTGCTCACTTCACTCTCCATCAGTTCACACAAATCTTCCTATGTTTCTCTGAAACCATCCCCTTCATCATTCTTATAGCACAATAGTATTGCATCACATTCACATGCCACTTGTTCAGCTATTCTCCAATTCATGGGCAGCTCCCCTCCTTCCTAAATTTTAAGCATTTTTGAACATATAGATCCTTTTCTTCTTTCTTTGATTTCTTTGGAGCATAAGCCTAGGAGTAGTATAGATAGTTTAAATGGTATACACAATTTAATAATTTCTAGAACATAATTCCAAATTGCTTTCTAGATTAGCTGGACCATTTCACAGCCCTATCAGTTCATAAATATACCTATTTTCCCATATCCTTTGCTTCTAGTTTTGTGTTTTGCAACCAAACAGAAAAAATCTACATTCTTTTATACATGATAGCTCTTCATCTCCCTGAAATTAGTTATGTGTGCTCACGTCTTCACCTCTCTAGGCTCAATGTCTCTAATTCCTTCAGCCAATCTTCTTGTAGCATAAGCTTGAGGCCCTTCAGATATCCAAGGTGCCCTTTTCTGAATATTACATAGTTTATTTATGGTCTTTCTAAAATGAGCCACCCAGAACCACACACCCTGTTTCAAGTGTGATCTGTCCAAGGCAGAGTGCAGTAATTCTACCATTTCAGTAATAATACTGGCCTTTTAAAATACAGTCTAACATTGCATTGAGTAGCTAGATAGTGTGCTAGTACATAGAATGCTGGGCTTAGAGTCAGGAAGACTCATTTTCCTGAATTCATATCTGGCCCCAGACACTTACTGAATGACCCTGGGCAAGTCACTTAACCCTGTTTGCCTCAGTTTCCACATCTGTCAAATGAGCTGGAAAAGGAAACAGCAAACCACTTAAGTATTTTTATCAAGAAAACCTCAAAAGGGGTCATGAAGATTAGGACACAACTGAAAAATGAATGAACCATATGGCTCATGTAGAGTTAGACTGAAGGACAATGTTTCCTTCTGGGAACAGTTAATATGTTCTCCCCAGGTGACTAATTGCCAGGGTCTGCCTCTTTCTACTAGTAGTCAACCAACATTTATTAAATAATTTCTATGTGCCATGCACTGTGCTAAGAGCCAGGGACACACACACATAAAAGGCAAAAACACGGCCCCTGCCTTCAATGAGCTCCTATTCTAGTGATACCCAGCATCAGGATGTCACCATGGATCTGCCATTCCTGCCTGTAGTAACACTGGAAAGCAGAAAAAAAAATTCTAGCCCTCAGTTAAAAATAGTTTATTACTTTTGTTCTTCAAATAACAAGTATATATTTTAATTAACTTAATTAGATTATTTCCTACTACCCACCTTCCCAACAGAGCAATTAAAAAAAATACCCTGAAAAACAAATCCCTTAAACCATAATTGCAAAGTCTAGCAAAACAAATTCTCACATTAGCCATGTCCAAAAACATGTATCTCTTTCTGAATTTCAAGTTCATCCCCTCTGTGACAAGAAGGGAGTGATATGTTTCATCTTCATTCTTTTGATCTCTTGGTTTACCTTTGAATCAATCAGAGTAATGAAGTGTCTCAAGGTTGTTTTTTCTCAATAATGTTATCATTGCATAAATTGGTTTCCTAAGTTCTGTTCACTTAGCTCTGCATCAATTAACAAAGGTCTTTCTAGTTCCCTCTGAAACGGTCCATTTCATCATTTCTTATGGCATTCATATATCACAATTTGTTGAGCCACTCCCCAAATCAGGTACCTCCTTAGTTTCCAATTTTGGGCTACTATATAAAGAGCCACTATACCTATTTTCATACATAGAGATCCTTTCCCTTTTATTTCTTTGGAAAATAGGCCTAACAGTGGTATAGCTGGGCCAAAGGGTATGCACAGTTTTGTTACTTTCTGGGAACAGTTCCAAATTGCTTTCCAGAATCAATGGATCAATTCACAGTTCCACCAACAGTGCACTAGTGTGCCTGTAACCTGGTGGTCAGGAAGGCAATATCAACTCTACAGAGAGAGAGCCATGTATATGCTGTGGTAAGTATGTCAAGCATTTATTTACCATTCCAATTTAAGAAAATTCTCCCTAAACATTAGATTCATCCACATAGGGTGTCTTAGCAAAAGCTACACTTATTACCACTATTATTGCTTTTTTATGTAAAATTCATCTAAGTCCAGAAATATGCTAGGTAGTACCAGGGGCTTAGAATTTATCTTATTTTCTATCTAGTGCACTATACAATCTTTATTACTCAATTAGATGAGTCTTATACTTGAGATGATGAAGTAGCTTCATTTAGGAAAAGGAGTAGCTAGCTATAAATGGTTTTTAATTGAATTTACACGGGTTGGATTACCTTTTAAGGCCCTTCCAGTTCTGAGATTCCATGAATCTATGACCTCACAGAACCATTAGATTTGTAAACAGCGGTTATATAGGGTATAGTGAAGGACCTAGGGACCATATCATAAGGATCAGTTGAAGGAATTGGGGATGCTTAGTCAGGAAAAGAAAAGGCCTGGAGTGGGGATAGGGGTGAAGAAAGACTTGTTCTCTCAGACACTTGACATTTACTAACTGTGTGACCCTGGGCAAGTCACTTAACACCAAAAAGAAAAATTTAAAAATAGGACTTGTTCTGATAAAACTGAGCAATAGGTAGAAATTCTAGAGAAGATTCTACTTTGATGTAAGGATAATATTCCTAATGATTTCAGCTCACCATAACTGGGATAGATGCCCTCAGAAAGGAGTGGCTTTCCTCTCTCTCTCTTTTTTTTAGGCAATTGGGGTTAAATGACTTGCCCAGGGTCACACAGTTAGTAAGTGTCAAGTGTTTGGTCTGAGGACAGATTTGAACTCAGGTTCTCCTGACTTTAGGGCTGGTGCTTTATCCACTGCAACACCTAGCTGCCCCTGAGTGACTTTCTTCTCAATAGGAAACTTCAAGTCAAGTCACTGTGCACTTATAGGTTGGACTTCCTGGCTTCTGAAATCCCTTCCAAGTCTGAAATTCTGTGATTCTGTGTATGTACTTGAGGCCAGTAGTTCCTTTAGGCAAAGAGAGAGCCAGAGGCACCTGGGTCGATGAGACTAGATTTCTTTTTCAATTCAACACTTATTTCTGTCCTTCAGGGGTCCAGTAGAATGTAAGTTCCCTGAGGGCAACGACTGTTTAATTTTTTAAATTCCAGTGTCTGGCACAGGACCTGTGAATATAGATCTTCTACCACCACCTCATTGTGGTATGTAGGTGATCCTGAGTTTTTGAGGGCTATCCCCAAAAAGGCTCTGTGATAACATTTGTATCTATCAATGAGACAAGAAAAAGAATTCAACATGGATGTCACAAGTTAGACTAAAGTGAGGCAGAGGATTATAGATAAATGCTTATTTAGTTTCAGTGAGCCAAATGGAATGCTGCAGGTACATGTACACACTGCTGAATTATTATGGAAGAAAAATAAAGACCTCTAATCCAAAAAGAAAAGTTTGGCAGTATGAAAGATGTTTGGTTGTGATTGCAAGAACACTCGCTGAATTAGGAATCAGCAGAGTCAGATTCTAACCCTGATTCTGCCATTTTCCAGCTGGGAAAGCACACTCAAATGGGGAGCACATGTGGCCAGGGCACATATCTAGCGAAGATACATGTGTGGAGGGGAAACATAGGCTCCCTCCAGAATTGCTGATGTCTCCTGGTGATGATACTGTGCTTCTCCTTCCCAGTCTCTTTC
Source organism: Phascolarctos cinereus (assembly GCF_003287225.1). Lineage (NCBI taxonomy): Eukaryota > Metazoa > Chordata > Mammalia > Diprotodontia > Phascolarctidae > Phascolarctos > Phascolarctos cinereus. The sequence continues at coordinate 46,431,683 of NW_027555958.1, read as the reverse complement.
TCACTGGTCTCAGCCAACCAACCGTTATTTATTTAGTGCCTACTACGCACCAGGTGCAGGGGATGCAAATGCAAAGAATGAAACAATGCCTACTTAAAGGAGCTTACATTCTAATGGGTATGACAACAAATACAGAGGGATGGTTGCAGGTGCATGCTTCTTCCCTGGACATAGCCCCATTAGATGTGTTCTGGCTCTCAAATGCTGCCCTAATATGCCCATGGCTGTGGAGGTTCTCTCTGCTTCTAGCTTCAACTGGGCCATGGCACTGTCTGTTGCTGGAGTTCTCTGACCACTCCCATCCCTATTCCTGGGCTCCAAGCTATTTTGCCAACATAGTCAAAAGCAGGATGTGCCAGGCATACAGCTGGCTCAATCATCCTGTCAAATCAAGGGCTCACACAAAGATGATAATTGATTTTCAACGACGCAATAAATGCCTTTTCAATCAATTCATTAACAAACATTTATTAAGTACCCACTGTTCATTAAGCTATTATGGCACCCAGGTGGCATGGCGGATATAGTGATGGCCCTGGAATGAGGAAGACCTGGGTTCAAATACTGCCTTAAGTACTAACTGGGTGACTTTGAGTGAATCATTTAATTTCTCAGCCTCAGTTTCTCCATCTGCAAAATAAGGATAATAATAGTCACTCCAGTGGCATGTTGTATAGATCAAATGAGATTATACGGTAAAATGCTTTGCAAACCTTAAAGCACTACATAAATGTTAGCTATTAGTAAGAGTTGCACCTACCTTATAGGGTTAAGAGAAATGATTATTTCTCTTGTATTAATAACCAATTATTGAATTAGGACCAAGGTTTTTCCCTTTTCTACTTCCTCATCTAGAAATCAGCCAGTGTGGGAAAATCTTGTGCAAAGGCTTACCCAACCAAGCTAAGGGAATTGTGAATTCCTGTTCATTGTGTTGGGTCAGACCAGTCTGGGGCAGAAGTGGATTCCCTCTTTGATATGCATATTGATAAGTCTCTTTGACCAAGACTTGGGTGATCCAAGTCACATACTCCCAACACCCTCATTAGAACGAGCCCACATTTTCTCATTGTTAATCAATATGAGTTGATTTTTACTCTCGGGAATACCCAGTCTTCCATGGACATATAAACTGTGAGCCCATCACCAGGAGGGGTCTTTGGCATTTGAGAGTGCCAGTGATCTCTTTTATTAATAAACATGCTAGCCTTATTAATAAAATGATTAGATTACCCAGAAATCATGTCTCTCGAACTTTCTGAATGTCACAGGGTTATCATCAGTATCATATATGTAAGGTGTTTTGTAAACCTTCACGTGTTATATAAATGCTAGTTATTTATTACTTGCCAGGCACAAAAATGAAACAATTCCTAATCTCAAGGAGTTTGCCACTTAACAGTATCCCAAAGGTGACACCTTTGTTCCTCCATTTTCCTCCCCAGGACTGAGGCTTGAAAAACAAAACAGAAAAATACTTTAAACTTCGTTTCACAAAAACATTATATTATAACATTTTAATACGTTATAGCCAGAATCCTTCAGAAAGTTATAGAACCCCATTGTAACATTATTGGGATGGATAATATCAACAACTTTGTTTTGTGGGTCTGATGTCCCGTATAACTTTGTTAGTTCTTAAGTTATGTCTTCGTAGATCCAAAGAACAGTGGCAGACTCAGAATTGTGTATTCAGTAGGTGACATGCCAATTAGGCATAAAGAATTGGTAGGAAGAGTTCTTTTGGGACGATTTACTGAGCCAGACTCAAGCATCTGTTAAGCATGTTGATTCAACTCAACAAGCATCTATGAGGGTCTGCTCTGTATGAGGCATTGTGCTAGGTATTAAGGGAGATGCAAAGGCGGAAGAAGACTCAGTCCTATTCGTGAGGAGCCTGCAGTCTTGCAGAGAAGATGATAGGTAGGGAACCCTTGGTGCCTCATTCTTGCTATATATACTAGATTGATACAAATAACTAGAACATAGTAATGAACTAACGGCTTTTAAGCTGGGGGAATAACACGATTAGAATGATTCAAGAGCTTGCAATGGGCTAGATAGAAAAGGGCAGTCTAATGTGTTGGTGAAGTTTTGGACTGCCTTGCCCTCCTCAGTCTCCTCTGCCCATCTCTTTGTAGTCTGAAATAAAAGAATGGACTGGAGTCATGTCCTGCTGGGTTTATACAAAAATGAATTCCTCAGTGACAGAAGGTCAACTCAGGGCAACAATTTCCAACTCAGGGACCAAATGCAAATTTCATTATCGGATGTCCCTCAGAATTTGACCTGCAGAGCTAATCATTTTTTTTTCTTACAAATTAAGTTTTAAACTTAGTAATCATAAACAATCACAAACATTTCAATGTAGAAAAATAAGAGTATTTAAAAACCGAAATTTTATTACACATAGTTTTTAGGAAATATATATGTCTCATATAAAATTTAACAAAGTAGCAATAAAACTTTGTTTTTGTCTCCTCTTATATTTTTTGTTTTATTCTGTGCATTTTAAAATGTTTTATTAACTATTGTTTCTTGTTTATTTATCACTACTGACAAACATAGTACCATCTGCCAGTAGAAGCCCTTTCTTGTAACTAATATGTATAGTATTAATAATAATGACTAGCGTTTATGTGATGCTTTAAGGTATGCAGAGTGCTTTACAAATACAAGCTTCACAACAACACTGGGAGATAGGTGTTATTGTTATCCCCATTTTACAGTTGAGGAAACTGAAGCAGAGATTAAGTGACTCACCCAGGGTCGCACAACTAGTAAATATCTGAGGCTGGAGTTGAAATTTGTTTTGATAGGAAAACATGACCATGTTAGAGAATGCATGTCTGGTCTATCAACTCTTCGTCAAGAGGAGGTATCTTTATTCACTAGTTTTTTGAGGTTATTTTTGTTTACGCCTTGATCAGATTTTTGGAGTCTTTCAAAAAGTTGTCTTTCTTCATTTTATTATTTTCACCACATACGTTGTTTCCTGGTTCTGCTTATTTCATTCTCTATCAGTTCATACAAATCTTCTGATGTTTCTCTGTATCCATCGTGTTTGTCATTTCTTGCAGCACAACACTATCCCATCACAATCACATATCACAGATTGTTCAGCCGTTCCTCTGTGAATGGGCATCGATCTTGCTCCCGGTTCTTTCCTACTCATTAAATGCATTTGCAGTCTATGTCTCTGCACATACACTCTTCCCTCATACCTGACCCAGGTTTATATTTCCACACTATTGAGAAATTTACATTGAGAATTCTGGGTCAAGGTAAAAAAAAATCCTTCTTCCCTATACAATCATAATAAATTAACTTTGTCACTGTGATTCTATATCTTTGGCACTTTCTTTTGACCAGCTGCCCACGGTGTTAGTTTTGGGGGATACTTAAAGGAAAAAAAAAACATTAACACTCCTTAGTATGACTCATAATGGATAGAATACTGGACCTGGGGTAAAATACATTTGAGTTTGAATCCCTCCTCCAATATTTAACTAGCAGAGTGACTATGGCCATGCTCCTTTGCCTTTAGGAACCTCAGGCAATTCTCTAAAATGACCTACTAAATCAGTGGCTCTCAAAGTGTGGTCCAGGACTAGAGGTCTCTAAGATCCTTTCAGGAGATCCCTGAGGTCAAAACTATTTTCATAATAATACTAAGACATTTTAATTTCTAATACATTAAATATTGATAGCTACATCACAATACAACAAATAAAAGATCTTGGGGAGGGGTCATCAATAATTTTTTTAAAAGTATAAAGGGGTCCGGAGACCAAAAAGTTTGAGAACCAATGTACTAAGTTATAGAAGTGTCACCATATACCTGACAAGTGGGGAAAGGTATAGATCAGTGAAGTAGAACAATGAAAATGCAGTTTAAAAATTTGTTCAAATTTGACACTTTAATAAGTGAATTTATTTTATTAAAATCAGATAGGAAGAGATTTTCCCCTCATCAATGCTCTAAGGGTTTACACAGTCAAAGCAATTACACTGATTTATTCCCATTTTGTTATTCCCTTTGAGAAAGGAAACCCCTTAAGGTTAGTCAACAAAACATTTCCCATTTTCTTAATGCAAATGATTCTTGTCTCTCTTAAGACCTTTAGGCTGTTGACTTTCCAGCTTAAATTCACATTTATTTATTTATTTTAAAATTTATTTCTCAGCTAACTTCATTACAGAGGCTCAAGTGAATCTGAAATACTGTAAGTTCCATGAGGCTCTAAGATCTGGAGTTTTGAGTGAGAGCTATACAAGAGGTATATTGAAGGGATGGTGCTAAGTAAATATTTAACAATCGGTCTCTGGAGGAAAAATTGTACCTGGGACACACTTTTAAGTTTAAAATGCATTACTAACATTCTCTCCACTACTTTCTTAACTTTAGTCAACAAAACAATACATCAGACTTTGATTTGTAGTTTGCTGATTTCTGACTTGTAAATGCTCCTGCTGAAAATTGGCTGGCCAGATGACTGGAGCTAGTTCCAGAAAACCCCTGGATGTGTTTCTTTCTGCAGCTAACCAAATGTCTACTCACAAACCACCGGAAAAATTAGGATTGAGCTCAAGTCAATGATATCATTGAGCATATTTAGATGTTAGGCCTTTTAATTTTTTTTAACTTAATTCGATCAGTTCTTCTGTACGTGCCCCCTTCTCTTTTCTGACACTGTGACCACCCTACTGCAGGCTTTCATTGCTTCACACCAGGACTATTTCAATAGCTTGCTGGTTGATCTCCCTGCCTCAAGCCTCTCTCCACTCCAGTCCAGCCTCCCTTCAGTTATCAAATCGATCTTCCTAAAGTTCAGATCTGGCCATGTCACCATCACCTCCTGTTCCCCTATTCAATCAACTCTAGTGGCTGCCTGTTACCTTCAGGATCAAACATAAAATCCCCTGACTTTGAAAGCCCTTCATAACCTGGTCCCTTTCTACCTTTCTAGCCTTCTTACACCTTACTCACTCCTACGGACTCTATAATATAGATACACTGGTGTCCTTGTCATTCCTTTCACAAGACCCTCCATCTTCCAATTCTAAGAATTCACTGTCTGTTGGCCAATGCCTAGAATTCTCTTCCTCCTCATCTCCATCTCCTGGCTGCCCTGGCATCCTTCAATTTCAGGCTAAAATCCCACCTTCTGCAAGAAACCTCTTCCAATTCCCCTTAATGTTAAGTGCCTTCTCTCTGCTGATTATATCCATTTTCTCCCATCCATATCTTGTTTATATGTATTTATTTTCTTATTGTCTCTCCTATTAGTTAGCAGGGTCTGTTGGGTTTTTTTTCTTTTTTGCCTTTGTATGCCCAGTACTTAGCACAGTGCCTAGCACCTAGTAGGTACTTTTAAAATGTTGACAGTTGACTTTCCTAACTCCAAGCTTCCTCTTCAGTGTGGGGGTCTCTGTATCCTGCTCCCCTTTACTTCCAGGAAATAGTTGAGGATCCCAAGCCTAATAAATGCATATGTACTACCTTTCTCTGGTATGACCTCACTCCCATTTCTACTTCTACTCCTTGGAGATAGTCTCAAGTTTTCTGTTACCTAGACAATTTTCTACAGACTTTGTTCTCCCTCTCCTGTGGTAAAACTAACATGGTTGCCAGTTAGGATCAAACTCAAAACTTTGGTACAAATGCCATATGCTAACCAGCTACTGTGCACCATTGGAGGATACTGGAAGCAACTGGAGGATTTGGCTACTGAAGCCAATTAATGCATTTGCTTTAATAACTCAGTCTGGCCACAGCACCATTACAGCCCAGCAGGCCATATTCCACTTCCCCAAAATGATACTGCCTCAGAACCCTAATTAGGTTCAAAGGTTTGCTTGATGAGAGCATAATCAGAGATTAGTTTATGAAATGCTCCCAAAATTACCATCATCCATAGCTCTCCACCATGTATAGCTGCATATTCTTTGTACAGGGCCATATTGTACAGTCAACCCAGGCACTTAAGACTTTTTAATAGTGCTGTTTTCCATTGTTCTACCCAACTGCTTAAGGCATTTTTCTACCCTTTGGCATAAACTCATATTCTTCACCAACACTTCAAACTGAATATTGCCCAAAACCAAACCCATCATAGATTTAGAGCTGAAAGGAATGCTAGAGTTCATGTAGTCCAAATTCTTTATTTCACAGATCAGGAAATAGAGGCCTACAGAGGTGAAATCTAATTTCTCCTCCTTGCAACAGCTATCTTCCAATATTTGAAGATAGCTGTCATGTCCTCCCCAAGTCTTCTGTTGGCTAAATATGTTGAGTTCTTCCCATCTATCCTCATATGTCATGGACTCAAGGCCCTTTACTATCTCTTCCTGGCCTTTTGAGATTAAGTTCCCTTGTGTTATCTAATCTATATCTTTCCATCTTCTCCTCGAGCTACTTTATCAAAAACTTTGCTATGATCTAGATAAATGGTATCTACCACATTCCCCTTATCCATCAGTTTAGTAATCTTGTCACAAAACAAAGTTGATTTATTCTTTCAATTCTGTACTATTCTCCAAGTAAACATAAACATCACTGGCCCTGGGGCCGGGATGCTGCTAGATCTCCCACTGAGTCTGACTCATTGGCTATACTGACAAATATGTGAAATGTTTGCATTTCTTTGCTACACTGTAGTTTAGCATCAACAAGATGCATTTCAGTGGCAAATTTGCAGCTAAAAACTTCAAAAGTAAAAGCTGCCCTCCGTGGGCGACATTTGCAGGAATTCAGCCAATAATATTTAGGCAGAGTAGTTACTGTTGGTGTTTGTCCTTCAAACAAAACAAATGGCTGATGTGGATTTGTTTGTGGAAACTGAGGAGTTTATAGTGACAATTTTAGGATTAGGTCATTGCCACCCAAAATTAGAGAAAGGTCATCCTTATGGAGCATGGGCTTTTTGGTAAATGAATATTATGCAAAGAAATAGAAACTATGCAACTCATTGCTGCAGGCTACAAAAATGAGCATCTACAGAATATCTAAGGGGCAGCTGGGTGGCACAGTGGATAGCGCTGGGCCTTGAGGCAGGCATTCATCTTCAGATATTCAAATCTATCCTCAGACACTATCTGTGTGATCCTGGGCAAGTCACTTAATCCTGTTTGCCTCAGTTTCCTCATTTGGAAAAAAGAAAAAAGCTTGAGAAGGAAATGGTAAACCACCCCAGTATCTCTGCCAAGAAAACCCCAAATGGGGTTACAAAGAGTCAGACATGACTGAAAAATGACTGAACAACTACACAGAATAGCTAACAAGACATAGCCCGATAGCTAGATTATACATCAGAAGCTTTCTATCTTTCAGGGACTGACAGATGACAAATCTTCCCATACAAATACAGATCTCAAAACACCCTGGAGAACTCAACCAATAAACTGTACTAGAATTGGACTATTTTATCACAGACCAAGCTGTTGCCCACACTTTCCCAGTCATTATGCTGATCCATAAAAATTTAAGGATATTTTAAATTGATGTCTCCATACCAAATACTCATAATCTCTCAGCTGTGTGGAGGGGAAGGCTTTCAAAACACCAAAATTTAGGATAAATCAAATTCATGTGGGAATAAGATGAGGTACATAGCATCCTCATCACCGTATCTGCTACTGGAATCATATGGAAAATGCTCTTAGTGGACCTACAGAAGATAGCTTAAACCTGCATACTTTTATTCAACTACAAAATGCATTTATTTTATCCCCAGAACTTTAATATAAAATAATAATAACAGGACAATGACTTGTCCTGGGACCAGGAGTGTGCTGGGGCCAGCTTGTAATAGCTTATAAGACCTGATTATTCAATTTTCACTATGAGTACTTATATCTCAGAAATTGGCAAATGCTACAAATCTGAGCTTGGTTTATTTTTTTGATTATCTAAGTTTAATGAAGTGATGGGAAAAATGTTAATAATGCAGATTAAATTTTAGAAATGTGTCTACACACATTTTCCCCCTAGAGAGCTGGTTGTTAAACATAAGCCAGAAAACCTCTACCCAGGACTTGAACTTCATTAAACAAGATCAAAATTATCTTTTTTCTTTTAAAAAAGTTTAATTGATATTTTCTTTTCAAATTCTAAACATTTACAGATTATTTCCTGTAAAAGGTCTCTTTTAACAAAGCAAAACAAGGAAAACTAACAATATTTCATCTGAAAAGGAATACAATAGAGAATGATTTTTCACCAATAATTATAACATTAATATAGTACTTTGAGACTGGCAAAACACTTTGCTTATGTCATTTGAGTTTTATAACAATTCAGAGAGACAAATATTATAGATATCAATAGCCCCATTTCATAGATATTGCCCTTGCTAACCCTGTCCTTTATTAGTATTGTTTTTTATTGACAGTTCTTTCAACCATGACCTGTTTGGGAGCTTGATCACTGCCTATTCTTACATTCCCTATATACTGTCTGATTCCTACTGCATTCTCATTGCTAGAATTTTTTGTGCTCACTGTGCCTGTACCCTAGTCAATATGTCACAATCTATGCTGACAGGTATTATGACTACAATGTCGGTTATGTGTTCACTTTAACCTGGTGATATGGTTTCTTACATCTGCAAATACACCTCTGATAAATGAATTATTTGTTGCCCTGCTCTTGTCTTCTGCCATTTCAGTAGACAGATAAATGGATGGATAGACTGGCCAAGGTGCCTGCAAAAACAGGACTTAGTTGGCCCGAAGCTCTCTCTTGGGTAACATTGCATTCAAGAAAACATCTCCTGGAGCTTTAACGCCATCATCCCTTGAAATTTTCGTGAGTAAACTTCTTTAGTTTCTTCCGGGTTAACACTCCTGAACGACATCTCATACCTGTCTACCTGCCTGAGACTACTGCGAGCTCTCCCTTGTCACAGGCAAGGAAGCCTCTTCTTCCTATCAGGAAGGTCCTGACTGGAGCTGTGACTTTGTTATAAAGGTTCCATCTTAATCTCTAAGTATCTGTTTCTGCCTAGGAAACTAACATTTTCTACCTCTTGTAGATTTGAGGTGAGTCTTGAAGAAAGCCAGGGGAGCTAGGCAGGAGGTGGAGATGAAGGCAAGGAGGAGCAGCCATTGAAAAGTCATGGAGAGAGAAGGTGGAGGATCCTATGGGAGAAACAGCATTGAAGCCAGTGTGACAGGCTCCTAGAGCATGTAGAGAGGATTAAAGTGTAAGAAGATTGGAGAGACAGGAGGGGCTAGGTTCTGAAGCACTTTAAAAGGAAACAGGATTTTAATATGTGGGGGAAATACCCTAAAATGGTAGAGCATTTGTTATAATGGGCTTATAGTTCTCAGGGTCTGTGCGCAGAAGAAAAATTGGGTGACACATCTATAACAAAAGGGATGTCTTCTCCCTCAGCGGATTTTCATAGCTTGATATCATTTCCAAGAAGGCATGCAAACTACTTTTGCCCCATGTGGGGTTGCAAAGACCATGCAGATAACTAACTCCCCAAGAAAATCTTTTGAAAAATCCTTTAATGACCCCAGCAGAGAATTCCATGACATCTCCTTAAGCCATCCTGCTTCCATGACAAATTGCCCTTGAAAATCCCCATGGCTTTTGTATACTCTGCTAACCTCTGGGTGGGGGTGGGGGGAGTGATGTGGCCCACTCTGCTCTGAATATTTCATCTACATCTTCATGCAGTGAGGAAATTGAGAGCCGTGCTCATTCTATGCAGAAAGACCTGGAAGAATTTGAGAAGTCCAAAATTCTAAGCTACTGATTGGATTCCCTCCTTTGAGACTATCTCCTGATTCCCAAATCTTAATAGCCGGGCAAATTCCTTTGCCTGAATTTAGTGACTCCTTTTCTTTATAGGGTTTGTATGTTATTATATGGGGCTATATTCTGTCCTATATTATACTTGACTAAGATACCTTAAAACTAGAATAATGGTTCAAAGAATGAATGATTTTTTAAAAATGAAACGAAAAGCGACAGAGATTAAGAAATTGCAATTTTTATAGGTAACCAAAAGTGAGGAGGAAAGAAAAAAAATCCTCGAAGAGACAATGGCAGACTTAAAAGCTGTCCTGCCCTTGAATTCACAAATGAAACTAAAGGTGACACCCAGAGCACATCACAAACATTTCTAGGAAGCCTCTGAAGACCTACACGAACTGCCCAGCCAGCAAGCTCTCACCTAGCCAGCTCTACTGATGTAGAGCTATTTTTAACCAGTAGTTTTCACTTTGCATGACTATACCATTTTCTATTGAAAGAAAGCTCATATTCTCTTTAATCCAAGAGAAATTCAGTCTCTCAGCTCTATGTATGAAATAGACTTGTTCCTAATACACAACTCAGTGCCTCCCAACCATTCTTCACTTTTCTGTGCAATTCTAAGAAATTTCTCTGACAAAAGGGAATAAAGTTATTGGACTCTCTTCCATGCATTTATTATTAACATTGAGGGAGGTGGTCCAATAGACAAAGAATTGGACCTGGAGTTGGGAAGACCTGAGTTCAAATCCAGACTTCCTGCAGAGAAGAGGTAGCACACAGCCTGTTCAATAAGGCATAAGATCAAGCAAGTCATTTAAGTCTGCCTCAATCTTTTCATCTGTAAAATAGGGATAGTAATAACACTTCTCAGGCTTGTTCTGAGGATAAAATGAGATGTTTGTATAACACTTTGCAAACAAGTGTTACATGTTAGTTATTACGATCATTTCTATTGATAGATCTATTCTGAATGCGCTATTTCTTCCCACTCAAAATTTGCTGTCATCGTCCCCCATGGCTGGACTGTCTTTTGTTCCATCTCTTTGCCTATTTCAATTTTTACCCATCTTTTAAACTCAATTCAAATGCTACCTCCTCTGGGAAGTCTTCTCTCATCTTCCTAGTAACTGATAACCCTTTCTCTTCAGACCTCAAATAGCATTTTGTTTTACACCTCTCTGATATGCTTAACATTTGTTGTTCTGTATATATTCATCTGTGTGTAGAGTATGGTGAGTTGGTTACTCAGGGTTTGTGGGGGGTGATGGGGAGGGGAGACATAAGGCAAAGCCAGCTCCACCAGGCCCTTTTCAGTCTTGCCTTCATATGAGCTGCATGGAGCATAACTGCCATCATTAAAGTGGAAAAGAGTTGAAAGGAGCTTTCTCATAGCAAGTCAGAAAGTAGACTGAACCCAGAGAGAGGCTGCCTGAGGCAGAAACAATGAAGTTAAAAGACCAGCAATCTAAGCCTGAGGGTGTCTGCTGGCTCCTAGGTTGCAGTGGTCTAAATAAATAGCCTATGGGGCTAGGGCTCTAAGAAAAAATTTTCTCCAAGCAGGAAGAGATGGCATAGACCCTCCAATAGCGCTGAAGAATGACAAAGAACATCAGAAGGCCTGAAGAGGCCTCCTAAAACCAAGCAGCTGAGTCCCCCAGCTCGGTGAATAAAGCAGCCTTCCCAGAGACATCACCAGAGGATATCAGAGGCATTTCACAGATGCACCATTTGTCCTTGCCACCTCTGCTCCATCCACGAATGTGTCTTCTCTTGTGTCTTCTCTGCCCATGCATGTGCCTTACCTATATGCTCCTTCATTCATGCTCCTGTATATGCCCTCTTTCCCAGAGGTCATCTGGTTACCTACGGGCGAGTGTCGCCAGGCTTGTCTGGGGAGACTCTTTGGTCACTTATTTTGTGGTGCTGTTGAATTTTATGTCCTTTGTTTTGAACTATTGTTTCCTTTGATTGGCTAGTAAAAGAAACACATCAAGAAAGGATCATGAACTGATTTTCAGTGAATGCTGACCCCCACTCATGATATGCCTCCAACCTGGGGGCAGCAGTCATGGGAGTTCACAGGTGAAGGAGAGCCGCAGGTGCTGTATGATGTATATGGACAGACTAGATTGTAAGATCCAGGAGGGCAGGGACCTCTGTCAGTGCCTAGCGCAGGATGATATAGATGGTAGGCACTTAATAAATCTTTATTGAATTGAAATTTAAAACACTAGAATTGGGTGGGGGGTTGGTTGTCCTTTGTTCTTGAAGAGGACCAAAATGACATCACTATGTTGGAGTCAAGGTATAGTGTGTCCATTTGTGGCTGATCAGACCATACGAGCTTGGAAGGCTCTATGAGCACAAATAATCCACATGAACATTTGGAGTGGAGATGTCTCTACATTTGAGCATCTCACATTTCTTTTGAGCTACTGCAATTCTGCTTCACTCATAGATGTGGTGTGGCGCTTTCCTGCAAGTGGCAATCGCATTGCCATGAGCCTGTCATTCACTCCTTTGGGACGGCATACAAGCTTATTGACTACATTAGTTTTGATTTCAAAACCTATGCCAGCTTCACCATGCTCCCCTTCACCTTGGCCACTACAGAAAAACATGTGTACAGCTCCAATTTCAGAAAGTTGACCTCCATTTGCCTGCCTTGTTTCACTCAGGGCTACTATTGGAATGCAATACCCACTATGTTCTCTCTCAACAAGAGCTGTTCATCTTTCAGGTCTACTGGATTTCATGTCTGTAAATACGTGCACATTCCACATACTGATGATGAGTGGAATCATCTTCGCAAAAGGTTTTGTACATTTTTTTTGTGTTTCAATTGCTGGGTGTGACCCCCACTTGCCATGGTAGACAGGCCAAGGCTGGGTGAAGCAGACAATTTTTAGGGTGCCTTTTCTAGCCACTTTCTCACACCAGGAGGTGAACAGTGTGGTCCTTAAAAGGCTGCTTAGACACCCGGGGGCTGCCAAATCCCACTGGTGCTTCTAGTGAAAAGATGACCCTATGGCTTGAGCCTCCTGTGTGTAGGATTGTGACTACAGTTCCCAGTGTATCCACACTTGTTGCTTCATCACTTGCCTGTCACCACAAGATTCTGAGATAGGTAAAAATGGTAAAATGGTATGGGTGATGTCTTTTGATTCAAGTTTAAATTGGATTTGAGAGAGGCAAAGTTGGGCAAAGTTATCAGCCTCCCTCTCTCTTCCACAGTCATCAAAGTCCAGTGGTAAGTGAAAGTCAAGATAACTGGTGATAGCTTGGGATGCAGTGGATGACCTTGGCATCTTCGATGTCTAACCAAACTCTAAGTGTTCCACAGCTCCTGCTTCCACTGCCTTCATGGCTGTTGGAACAACTTGTTCTCATCCGTCCATTCCACCAGGGGAAGTCTTCACATGCTTCACTAGCTGAAGATCTTGAGACCTATCACCCTCAACTTGATTTAGCCCATCTGCTGAAACAGTTTGCTGGGGTGTGGCTACTATGCACGCTACAGCTGCTTGGAGCCACAGGGGAGGGTTGGGTGTATCAGGTGGGCACCAAAGGTGGAAAGCAGCCCTCACACCAGAGATACTAGTCTTCCCTGAACACAACCTAGACCCTAGGGAAAAAATGCCAAAACTGTATAGTGAGTGAAGCTCAGAAATGTTGACAAAGAAGTAATGCTGGAAAGGCTCCAAAGAGATGATTCTCTGGGTCCCTTTGCATTAAAACATTCTATGAACCTCTGACCCTGGGGAAAGGAAATTCTCATTGCTTGAGGCACTAAAGAGGAGCTAGTCCAGAGACTCAAGACAATAACCTCAGGGACTAAAGCCTGATCTGGCCTCTGGGGATTGACCAGGTTAATAGGAAATAACCTGGTTTATAACTTGAAGTATTCAAGCTGATGTCCCTCATCTCACACAGGAGTAACCCCTGAGCCACAGCAAGAAGTTAAATCAGCCAGCACAGGAGGACCTGAAAAGCCCAAGTCTTCTCATTGCAGGTACCTGGGCAGCAGCTCACTGCCAGAGGTGATTCCACCTCTGATCTCAAGGCTAAAGAAGGAGGTTTTTGGCTTTTTGCCCATGAAATTCATTTTCTTCCCATTTAAGAAAGCACAACCTCTCCTTTGTGCTTTACATCTACTTTCATCCACCATTTTTTTAAAGAAGAAAATGCCAAAGCAAAAGGTAAGTTATATTTCTTTAATTAACATGAAACATCCCAATTTTTTCTGAGTTTCCTAAAATAATTTAATTTTTTATCCAAGAGAATCCATGGGCAAGAGAATGTTCTAACTACAGGTGAAACCCAGGAGTAATGAGGTCCTTCAAATTTATTCTCAGCAGGGCTTACGTAAGGTAAAAACATCTGGGCAATTTAATTGAAAAAAGTCATTTTAGCCATATACAAACTCAGACATCCTCACCCTTTGGTAAGATGTCACCAACTGATTGTTCAGTCTTTACTGGATTCTTTGGTAACATGAATCCCCCTCGTGTATCTTGCTTTCAAAAGATGTTTCCTCTAAGTTAGTGCTGCAGAGTCGCACAGTGAGTCCATTTTTCCTAAATTTCATGGCACGGGCTGCCCTGAGAGAAGTATCTTCCATACACTGACATCAGGAAAGGAGAATTTTTCTTTTGTCTCTCTGGGAGGAGTGTTTTCTTGCCCTAGTATCTGAGGGTGGCCCATGTTTCAATTCAACTCAACAGATACTATAAGCACACACTGTATGCAACGCATTGTAGTAGGTGAGCAGAGCCAGGGATGTACAAAGCTTAGTTAAGACACTGGTCCTTGTCCACTTGGAGGTGATAATTTAATAGAGGGATTATGGCACATCAATAGGTAACTTAATATATAGTAACAGATAAATGTATTATAAAAACACCAAAGAAACAGCTATAAGAGCTCCAAAGGGGTAAACCACTACCAACTGGGGGATCAGGGTGGCTTCATGGAGGAGGTGGCATTTTAACTGGGTTTTAAAGCATAGGAAGTTGTAATAGGCAAAAAGAATATGTTAAGCATAGGTAACAATGTGAGCAAAGCTATAGATGTGAGAAAGTGTGGCACACATTTGGACATCTGGGTAGTATGTGTGGCTGAAACATAGAGTCTGTAGCAGGGAATAACCTGAGAGACAAGGATAAAAAGATAAGGAGCTGCTGGTTTGTCAGGGGCCTTGAATGTCAGGCAATTTTTCCAATTTTGCTCTGTAGATACTAGGGAGCCATTGTAGATGTAGAGGAGAATAATGGTTGCTGTAGTTATTTGCCTTTCATTTTTGAAGAGGACCAATGACATCACGGATGATGGCTTGGCTTATGCACGAATTGGATTCAAATGAGGCAAAGTTGCACAAAGCCATGAGCTTCACTCTCTCTTCCAGGGTCATCAACGTCTAGTGGCAAGACAAAAGTCAGGATGACTGGAGATGTCCCGGGACGCAGTGGATGACTCTGATGTCTGACCCAGCTCTAAGAGCTCCACAGCACGTGTGTCAGCCGCCTTCGTGGCTGTTGGAACAACTTGTTCTCATCCACCCATTCCACCAGGGGAAGTCTCCACATGCTAGGGGTAGATGCCAACCCAACTCACCAATGGATTCAAGAACAGTGGGTTACCCTCAACCTAGTTTAGTCTGTCATCTGAATGAATTTACCTGGGAGTGGCTGCTGCCAATGCTGCAGCTTTTTGGAGTCACAGGTGAGAACTGGGTGACAGATGGACACCAAAATTAGATGAGCAGCCCTTACACTAGAGGGACTGGTCCTCCTGGCATAGTTGATCGAGTGCCAGGCCTGAAATCAAGGAGACTCACCTTAGTGAGTTTAAATCTGGCCTCAGACACTGACTAGCTGTGTGACCCTGGGCAAGTCACTTAACCCTGTTTGCCTCAAGAATAATGCTATCATCGGATCAATACACTAGAAAGACAGGGCTGTCCCAGAATGAAGGATGCTTTGGAGGGAGCAGAGAACAGAGGGGGGAAGACCTGTTTTAGTGCTGCAGACAGGTATTTGGTGATAAGGGCCTGTGGGAGCTGTGGGGAAAGCAGGGAGAATGGAAAGGACAGATTTGAGAGATGTTTCAGAGGGGAAAGGACAGGATTTGTTTCCCAACAAGGCTGGAGGATTACACAAATAAAGCTCCTGGCTACTGTTCCCATTGAGCTACCCCTTGAGCCAATAATTCCATTATACCAGAAGCTCCAGTCATATGTTTATTGGTGAACATGCTCTTTGTGTTTAAGACTACTTTGCAGATAAAGGTTTCAGAGTCACTTGCAGAGGCATAGTTGAATCCAGAGGATTGAATGATATTTTCAAGAGGCAAAGAAGAGAAGTGGCCAAGAGGAGACCCTTTGGGAATACCCTTCTTCAAAGGTCTTTATAGGAGAAAGAGTAAGGAAGGAGAACTAAAAGAATGTGATAGCCATGATAATAATAATAACAATAATAATAATAATAATAAATAACATTTATACAGCACTTTCTATGTGCCATGCACTGTGCTAACATCTATTATCTCATTTCATCCTAACACTCACCCTGCAAGGTAAGTGCTATTATTATCCCCATTTTACAGCTGAAGAAACAGAGGCAAATAAAGAGTAAGTGAATTGCCTAGGATCACACAGCTAGTAAGTGTCTGAGGCTGGGTTTGATCTCAGATCTCCCTGATTCCAGGCCTGACACACTATCCACTGTGACAACTGGCTGCCTTGAATATAAAGCCAAAGAAATATATCCAATGGTATCCAATAGGAAAGAGTGAGTTAAAAGCAGTGGAGAATTCAAAGAGGATAAGGACTGGAAAAAAGGCAAGATGGTCCAAAGAGTCACTGACGATCCTTGAGGGGGTGCTCGCAATAGAAGGGTGAGGATGGAAGCTCAGTATCAGGTACTAAGGAGGGGATGGGCTTGGGAGGAAGTAGAGGCATGTGGTGGAGATTTTTACAAGAAATTTAGCAACAAGAAGAGAAAAGTTTCAGGATGGCAGCTTGATAAGATCAAGCAGACTAGTTTTTTGTTTGTATGTTCTAAAATTGAGAAGACCTAAACATATCTGTACACAGAGGAGAAGGAAAGATTGACGGTGCATGGAAGAGAGAATTGTCGCTATAGTAAGATCCTGAAGGAGGGGTTAGATAATATGTTCAAAGGCCCAGGGAGAAGACTTAGACTTTGTTAGGAGAAAGATTTTGTCTTTCACTTTGAGAGAAGAGGGAAGGAGAAGAAAATGAGTAGGGATGCTGAGAAGTGTTGAGGAGAGGGAGTGTATAGTCAACTGAAGGGTGAGTTGATGTCTGATGTCCTCAATCTTCTTAGTGGAGAAGGAGGCAGAATTGCAGAATTTGAATGTTAGATGGGACATCTATACACAATCCATACACAAAAAGAAGCCCCACTATTACACACCTAGCAAGTGGGCCCTGGGAGACTGTGACTTGTCTGAGGCAGCTAGGTGGCCTAATGGGGATGGTGCTAGGCCTAGAGTCAAGTAGACCTGAGTCTACCTCAAATTTGAGCTCAGTTGTGTGACTTTGAGGTCACAGAAAGGAGTCAACAAAAAAAAAGGAGGATGACTGGACTATCTTTCTTTTTTAGTATTTATATCCTCACTTCTTAGCACAGTGCCTGGCACATAGCAGGCACTTAATAAATGTTTATTGACTGACTGAATGAATGTCAGACCCACAGAGTCTTTCATAAAATAGTAGTTAGTCCATCACTGAGCCCAAGACAGAGGGGTCAGTGAAGCAATTGAGGGAGAGAAAACTCCAAAGCTAGGAGCTAAAGATTCCAGTTCAAGCCAAGGTTCCTCCCTTGGGTGGCTGTCCTTTGGTATTCATATGAGTCTCCCACTTTCAAGGTCTCTCTGAAGAACTTTGGAATCCACTGTGTGACATGGGAGACGCTGACAAAGGACTGCTCTTGGCATGCCTTCATCAAAGAAGGCACTGTGCTCTATAAGCAAAGCAGAATTGCAGCAGCTCAAAAGAAATGTGAGATGTGCAAATTTAGAGAATCCACCCCAAATGTTCACACAGACTATCTGCACTCAACTTGTGGTAGAGCATTCCGAGTTTGTGTTGGTCTGATCAGCAACAGTCAGACACACTGTAATTTGATTCTAAAATAGTGATGTCATTTTGGTCCCAAGGACAGCAACCACTCATATGAGTACCTGTTTGTCCATCATTGTCCTTCCTGTGCTCTTTCTGTTCTGGGTTAAGTACTTCCCATTGATTCCTGTAGCCAATAGTGTAGGAAAGGGGGGTGAGATAGAGGAAGGGGTTAACTCTCTCCTCCCCCAAACAATGACATCTTCTATTTTCATTCCAGCTATGAAGGACATTAAAGAAAGGGGAAACCAAACAGTTGTCACTGAATTCCTCTTCCTGGGCTTTTCCAACCACCCAGAACTGCAGGGATTGTTCTTCCTGATGTTTTTGGTTGTATACCTGGTAACTCTTCTGGGGAACCTTCTCATATTAACAGCCATTAGAATCAACCCTGTTCTTCATACTCCTATGTATTATTTCCTCAGCAACTTGTCCTTCCTGGACATCTGCTACACCTCCACCACTGTCCCCATCATGCTGGTGAACTTTTTCCGAGAGAAGAAGACCATTACCTATGAAGGTTGCATGTCTCAGCTCTTCTTCCTTGTAACTTTGGCGGGTTCTGAGGGTGTGCTGTTGGCTGCTATGGCTTATGACAGATTTATAGCCATTTGCCATCCATTACGCTACCCAGTTCTCATGAGCAAGAGGATCTGTGCCTACTTAGCAGCTGGGTCCTGGTTGTGTGGGGTAGTGAATTCTCTGACACACACAGGGCTCACAGCAACTCTCACTTTGTGTGGTCCTAACCAGATCAGCCATTTTCTCTGCGATATCCCCCTACTCCTGAAGCTGTCCTGCTCAGACACTTCAGTCAATGAGTTCACACTCTATGCGTCCAGTGCCATCTTTGGTGTGAGTACCTGCCTCTTCACTGCCGTATCCTATATGCTCATTATCTCTGCCATCTTGAAAATCCAGTCTGCTCAAGGGCGACAAAAAGCCTTCTCCACCTGTGCCTCTCACCTCACTGCGGTAGTCATCTTCTTTGGAACTGCCAACTTCAACTATGACCAGCCCAGCTCGGGCTCCTCCCTAGATGTGGACATCCTGGTCTCAGTCCTCTTCTGTGTTGTTACCCCCATGTTAAATCCTGTCATCTATAGCCTGAGAAACAAAGAAGTCAAAGGTGCCTTGAGGAAATTATGTAAAGGGTATATTTTACCCAGTGATTCCAATGTTCAAATCACTTCTTAAACTGGGGTCCATGAACTCGGTTTAAAAAATATTTATTAACTGTATTTTCAGTATAATTGGTTTCTTTAGTGATCCTGTGTATTTTATACATTTAAGAACCCCTAGTCTAGGTCAATATATCTCTTCCTATATAAATGATTTCTATGGTGGAAATAACAGAGAAGGTTTAAAGGAGTATAAACCTACAGGGTAAGGCAATAGTATGTGACTGAGCTTCAATTAGAAGATCTTTGAGAACAAGGACTTGGATTTGTTTTGGTTTTGTCTTTCTTTTGATATCTCCTGCCCTTAGCATAGTGTCTGGTATGCTGTAATTGATTAATGAAGAGGCAACTTTAATCTGGAAGTATTGGGGGAAAGCAGGGGATCTTCTTGATAATTTGAACTTTCTAAAAATAGAATGGGTTAAATAATTATAATGCAGAAAGCGTATGTTAAATTCATTTTTTAAAAGTACTAAAGTTGAAGGGGAAAGATCCTTACTAACTGGTGGCTTACAGATGCCTAACACACTGTACTGTGATATTTACATTTTGGGGAAATACATGTCTAAAACATTACACATATAGTTCTACAATATCAAATCTAATGAGCACCATTTCTGTACTTCTCTTTCATCTGGGAAATTAACATAAGTTGTTAATATGCTCGTAAGCTTTTGACTTCTTACATGACACTTTCAGATGATTTTTATCCTAGTATATATGCAATAAAATATCATTTGAAATATGCCCATGCAATTGCTTTCCTACCATTTGACAGACACTACATCATCTATACAACTAGGGACTCTCCATGAACCATATACTACCTTATGGCATCAATGATGAGTCAAGACCGGCAATAAAGTAATAGGTCAAAACAGAAAAAAACCAGGAACAGGATCCAGGTGAACATAATTGGGTAAGTTGAATAAGGTAGGAAAGGTATGAATGGCTGAATATAAAAGCATTTAGTAAGAACTTACTATGCGTCACACATTTTGCTTAGTCCTGGGGACAAATGTAAAAGGAGACACAGTTCCTGCCCTCAGTGAGCTTACATTCTTACAAGGGAAGACAACATTATAGGCCAAGTGGTAGCCAGGGAAAGAGAGGTGGAAAGAGATTGGGGTGGGAAATGAGTAGTTACACATGTGGCAGGCAGATAATAAGATGTTCTGGAGTAGACAGCTGGATGGCTAGATGACTCAATGAGATATTGAGGTGAAGCATGCTCGGTGTTTAAGGCCGGTGGATATAATGGGCTAAGAGGGCTAGTCTGAACTATAAGTATTATGGTATGAAAGAAAATTAACCAAACACCTCTAATGGAAGAGACAAAAATTTGATTCCACAGAGATCCCAGAATAACAGTGAAAAACCCCATAATGATTCAAAAGAAAAATAAAATGTCTAAAAGAAGGTATTTGGATGGTAACTAGGTCACAAAGAAGACCTTTTGAAATCACAAAGATAACCATAGACAACTTAAAATATGTAATTGAGATTTAGAAGGTAACAGAGGGTTCTGCAAAGGAAAATGAGATTTGCAACTCATGAAAAAAAGGAAGCAGAAAACAGTCTGTTAAAAGAGAAGAAACAGAAAACTTTGAAATAATACATGAATTCTATATAAGTTGAAGAGACTGACCTTAAAGATAAAATGCACAGAGATACATAATACATTATTGATTTCAAAAGACTCATTAAAAAAAAACCATCATTATAGTACTGAAAGAAATATTACACAAAAACTTCCCAGAACTTTTGAATATGCATTACAAAATGTTTTTTTGATTGGATTAATTGATTACCATATGAGGAAAACACTGCACTTGAAAGCCCAAGGTATGTAGTAGTTTAATTTCAGCATTGCAATGTCAAACAACACATTTTGTAAGCAAAGTGAGTCAAGGCCTTTTGATGAAAAAAATATCAAATCAAATAGCCTAGGAGTACCTCATAGCTATGAGAAATCAGAAAATACACTGGGAATAAGATATTCCAGAAAGCCAAGAACCCAAGATGCAACCTAAAAAAGAGCTCTAATCATCAATTTAAAAAGATAGACCCTGAAACGAAAATGAAAATATTAATGCCAAAACAAACTAAAGCAGAGGTAAACAGAATATTGGACTTACATGCACAGTAAAGAGGATAATAAAAAAGCAAACAAATATAATGACCAAGAAAAGACTAAGCAATGAAACAAACTTCATTTACTTTACTATAAGTGAATCTGCATATTTAACAATTAGTCACTTTGGCAAAGAAAGGAAGGAAAATGAGAAATTAGAGCTAAAAATGTACTTACACGGAGTCTAGAGAAGAATAGGAAAGGGACAGCAATTTCTGCAGTCTCTCAATAACTATGTGGAACCATGGAAGAGCAGATAGAGTAAAAGTAACAGAAGGTAGAGACTGGGATGCATAGAGAATGTGGGGAGGCAGTATTTTATAAATACATTTCATCTAGGATGAATAGGCAAAATAGGAGACCACCTTCACTAAGCAAAGATTGTACTTCACAGGATTTTTATCCCACCCCAGGATCGGGGATGAATAGATAGAAATTAGCACTAAGCATAAAAAGGGAGACAGAAATCGAGAAATAGATATATACTAGCCTTAGGAGAGGTGAATAGTCATGATAATGGTAGGGGGGTAGGGGTGGCATGATTTCCATCATACTTCACCTCCTCTTTCATGAACTGATATTTCTGAGGGTGATGTACAGTAGAAGGCCCCACCCAAAAATAGATAAAATTAAGCCAATAAATAAACAAGGGGAAGGTAAAATGTAGAGAGATCTAGATACACTGAACAAAGAAACGGGACAGACAAAGGAGCTTAAATTTGATATGGCAGAGGCTCTACTCACTGGCGACACAGAATTAAGAAGGACTACAGACACCTTCATACACACACAGTGGTGTGCTGGAGCCAGCTCTAAATGGCTGATGAGAACCAGTGGCAGTGTGAGCATTAACACCTCAGAAATCACTGGCTCCAAATTAGGGCTTGGTGTATTGTTTTGTTGATTATCTAAACCAGCTGCTGGCAAACACTCTGGGGCCAATTCTTCTTTGTTTTTTTTTTTTTTAATGACCCAAGAGCTAAGAATGGTTTTACATTTTTAAATAGTTGGAAAAAAAAATTCACATTTCAGTGTTCATAAATGAAGTTTCATTGGAACACAGCCATGCTCATTCATTGGCATATTGTCTATAGAAGCATATATGCTAGAAGGGCAGAACTGGATAGTGGCACCAAAGCCCCTACGTGGCCCTCTCTTGATCTCAAACTGCTGCTCATTGAACTACAAATCAGTGATGCCACTAGAACTCGACAGCATTCCAATCACCATCCCAGGCTATTTTTTAAAATATTACTAGTATAAGCTCATCATGTCAAAATAAGAAGAGAAAAAAAAAGTTTTATTATGATTTTTTTTGAGTTCAGGGCCAAGAATGACATTTTTCTGAATGAGAACCACCCTCAGCCACTATTATCAAACAATGAATGGTTTTGAAAATTAGCTTTTGCTTCTGAGTTGATGTTAATGAATTAAACATAAAACTACAATGAAAAGCAGCACTTATTTGTGAAATTTACACACAGTAAAGTCAATTTGGTGACAACTAATATTGTTTGAATCATAAGTAATGTCAAGCTTCTTTATATACTTCTCATGCTGTCAAAAGTTAAAACAAGAAGTAAGATTTCCACTCCCCCACACATTTGCAGCAGAGGTAGTTTCTAAGCTCAAACTACAGTTCCAGCAGCATTTTGTAGACCTTGATGCAAATACAAAAGAAATTCCCTTACATACTTAATCTGCAATGTAATGACATGCTAAGAGGCAAATATCAAAAGAAGAATTTGACAGAGTTCTATAAATGCTTTCCAAGTGGTAAATATACTCAATTAAAATTATATGCTTATGGATGGATATCAGTATTTGACATTGCCCATCTACATGAAAAGACATTTTAGAGATGAAATACATAAAATCCCATGACAGATCAGCATTAACAGATGAACATTTACAATCAACTTTAATAAAAGCAAACACTAACTTTGAACCACAATTAAGTGAAATGTTATCCTCCCCCCAAAAAAAATTCTATTTTTCTTATTAGTAGACCTATGTAACAAGAAACTGTACTTAATTATCATTTTTGTATTTTGAATTTTGTCATTAAAAAATTCATGGAAATTTATTTTCTCCCTTGTTATATAAGTTGTTGTCATTCAGTCTTTTTTTTAGTTGTGTCTGACTCTTGATGCTGCCATTTGGGGTTTTCTTGGCAAAGAGGGGTTTGCCATTTCCTTCTCCAGCTCATTTTATAGATGAGGAAACTTAGGCAAACAGGGTGAAGTGACTTGCCCAGGGTCACACAACTAGAGTATCTGAGGCCGAATTTGAACTCATGAAGTGCCTGACTCCAGGGCCAGTAGTCTACGCCACTGCACCATCAAGCCGCCTTGTTGTGTATAACAAGTACCTCCAGAATAGCCTCAATTTTGCCTCTTGGCCCACAAAGCCTAAAATATTTACAATTTGGCCCTTTAGAGAAAAAAAAATTGTCCAATCCTGATATAGCTTAAGAAAGTTTTAATAATGAAGATTAAATTTTAAAATGCGTGTGCACACATTTTTCTCCCTGGAGAGTCCACTTGTTAACATTTACTTTAAACTTTAAACATTGCTTGAGCCCAGGCAGGATGCAGTAGAAGGCTCAAGGAATGAAGCTATCCCCAGACTTAGACCTGGTAACTGCAGGCTAATAACAATGATGATGATGATGATAATTAGAATTGATATATCACTTTAAGATCTGCAAAGTGTTCTATATCTATTATCTCATTTCAACCTTGCCCTTGTACTCTCTTTCGCTATACGTGTGTATTTGTGTGTGTATGCATATACATATACTGTATTTATATAAACACTATACATAACACATATCCATACATGATACAATACAATTCAAAAAAAGATAGAAATATTGAAGAGGACGTAATAAATGAAAACTTCTTGGAACGAAACACCATGAAAGAATATTATTTAAGCTAAAATGTTGGCTGTGGTGCTGGAAGAGGAAGGCAAGATTTCGAATAACATATTTATCTGGTTGAGGAACAGGCAAGGTCAAAGATCTAGGGAAGCACAGACAAAGAAAAAGAAATCAATTTAAGTAAATTAAGTAAAGAAATCAAATTAAGTAAATTCAAGGAACTTTGAGGAGGTGGTAATCAAGAGTGAGAGGGAAAGCTTGTGAAACTGACAAGCATCAAATTACTATATGCAAAATCAATCTCGAGGACAAAATATTAACTTGAAAGGAGATAAAAATCAAGGCATAAGAAATAAATAGAAGGTATAAACTCAACAATTATAATCATAAATGTACCTGGATTTTAAAATCCAATTAAAAAAAAGGGAATGGGAGAATGGATAAGAAAACAAGATCTAGCAATTTATTGCAAATAAATAACATATCTAAAAAATAAAGCCAAATGCAGAATGCAAACGGGAGACTGGAACAAAATTTGCTATGCATCAGATGATTCCAAAAAAGCAGTAATTGTAATCATACTATGACAAAGCAAAAATAAAAATTGACAATATCAAGCAGGATGAACAAGAAAAATAAACTATGCTTAAAGGTTCCATAGACAATGAAACTATTGTCACCATTAAGGGTATCTGCACAAAATAGCATACAGGATCTAAATTCATAAAAATAAACAGAACTGCAAACAAACTCTAACAATTATGCCAGATTTTAATATGTCTTATGGAGCAGGATAAATCCTAACAGAAAGAAGACTAATGCCATCTCCTGAACAGGAACACTAAAGAAAATACACATTCTCAGCATTTCTTGGTACCTTTGTAAAAGTAGATATTAGGCACAGAAAAATTATTACTAAATATAAAAAGCAGAAATAGGAAATACACCCTTTTAGACCATAATGCAATAAAAAGTAATAAATCATATAGGGAACAATGATATCCTGAATGAATGGATCAAAGAACCAGTCATAGAAACAATTAACAACTCTGTTGAAGGGAATAGTAATAATGATACAACATACCATAAGTTTTAGGATGCACATAAAGCAGTTTCTAAAAATACATTAACAAACCTGAAAAAGAGCGGATTAATAAACAGAGCATGGGGGGCATCTAGGTGGCGCAGCAGATAGAGTTCCTGCCTTGCAGTCAGGAGGACCTGAGTTCAAATCCGGTCTCAGACACTTGACCCTTACTATCTGTGAGACCCTGGGCAAGTCATTTAACCCCGATTGCCTCAGCAAAATAAATAAATAAACAGAGCATGTAATTATTTAAAAACGAAACAAAACCCAGGGCATCAACAAACACAAACTAAGCACAAAACAACTCAGAGAGCGGAGATAAAATGGAAAAAAATTACTGTAGAAATGATTTTCTTAAAAAGTTGAGGGCCCATTCTCTGAGGATACCAATAAAATCGATAAACCTTTAGTCAGGAGGATTTAAAAAAAAAGATCAAATTACCAAAATTAAAGATAAATAATGAATTTGCAAAAGGAAATGAAAAGAAATTATTAGAACTACTTGCTCTTCTCTATCTCTACATATATATGCTAACAAAACTTTTTTTTAAGTAGCAGAGAAACTTTATTTATAGAATAACATATAGTAGCTCAGTTGAGAGTTGTTTTTTTAAAATCTTCATTTACTGGTTGGCAAAGGGACCTTGCTAAGCCCCACAGTCCAGTGGACCTGGGTCCACCCCAATTGGACGTTCCAACTCCCACAGCGCTCCGTGGCTTCTCTGGGAGGCACCTCTGCTGCTGCCACCAGCCTGCCCTCCCTAAAAGGGTTTTCTCAACTTCAGCTTCTCCTGATTCCAGGTCCTTCTCCTCTCCTGGCTCCTTCCTGCTGTTGCTGGAGGACCTCTGCATAGTGGCCTGGCTCCTTGGCCCTCTCTGCCCTCCTCTGGCCAGGCTGGCCTTGGCCTGGCAGGGGTCCAGGTGACCTGGGCAGGAGGGCATCCTCCTCCGTTCCTGGACCATGTGGCCCAGCCTGCGTACGTGTGCTTCTTGTAGTTGGGGCCTGGCTCCTCCTTCCAGATTTTGGGTCTGGGCACCAGGGAGAAGGAGGAGGAGGTGGAGAAGGTAAGTCAAGGCCAAGAATTGAAAGGAAATGTAGGTTTGGTACCAAGAAAAAAAATTAAGGAAAAGGGAAGGGAGGAAGGAAGGAAGGAAGAAAGGAGGTGGAGATGAAGGTCTGGGGCAGCAGACATTGAAAAGGCATGGAGAGAGGAGGTGGAGGATCCTATGGGAGGAACAGCATGGAGGCCAGTGTGACAGGATCCTGGAGTGTGTAGAGGGGAACGGAGGAGTAAGAAGACTGCAGAGACAGGGGGGCTAGGTTCTGAAGGACTTTAAAAGAAAACAGAATTTTAATGTTGGGGAAATACCCTAAGGTGGTACAGGATTTGTTATCCTGGGGTCATGGTTCCCAGGGTCTGTGTGCAGAAGGAAAATTGGATGATGCATCTATGGAAAAAGGGATGTCTCCTCCTGCAAAGGATTATCACAGCTTGATATCATTTCCAAGAAGGGATGTAAACTACTTTTGCCCCATATGGTGCTGCAGAGACCATACAGATAACTCTCCAAGAAAATCTTTTGAAAAATCCATCAATGAGCCCATCACAGAATTCCATGACATCTCCTTAGCAATCCCAGCTCCATGACAAATTATCCTTGAAAACCTCGTGGCCTTAGATACTCTGCTGGCCTCTACAGGGGTGATACATGACCCACTCTGCTCTGAATGTTTCATCTACATCTTCATACAGTGAAGAAACTGAGGAACATGCTCATTCTATACAGAAAGACCCAGAGGAATTGGGGAAGTCTAAATTCCAACCAATTGCTTGCATTACCTTCTTTGAGACTACCTCCTGGTTCCTAAATCTTAGTAGCTGGGCAAATTCCTTTGTCAGAGTTTAGTAACACCTTTCCTTTGTAGGTCTGTGTGTTATTATATGGGGCTGTATTCTGTCTCATGTCATACTTAACTAAGATGCCTTAAAACTAGAATATTTGGTTCAAAGAATAAAAAAATAAACACAAAAATTAACACACACACAAAGACACAAACAACAGAGATGAGGCAATTGCAACTTATACAGGTGCCCAAAAATGAAGAGGAAAAAAAATCCTCGAAGAGTTAATGGCAGAGTTAAAAGCTGTCCTGCCCTTGATTTCACAAATGAAACTAAAGTGACACCCAGAGCGCATCAAAATTTCTAGGAAGCCTCTGAACACCTATACGAACTTCTCAGCCAGCAAGCTTTTATCTAGCCAGCTTACTGATGTATAGCTATTTTTAACCAGTAGTTTTCATTGTGCATGTCTATAACTTTTTCTATTAAAACAATGCTCCTATTTTCTTAATCAGAAAGAAATTTAGTCTGTTGGCCCTCTCTCTATGAAATAGGCCCATTCCTACTACACAGCTCTTGATGTCTCCCAACTATTCTTCACTTGTCAGTGCAGTTACAAGAAATTTCTCTGACAAAATGGAATAAAGTTGTTCCTTCCATTGGACTCTCTTCCTCCTATTTATTATTATTATTGAAGTAGATAAATGGCCAGTAGACAAAGTACTGGACCTGGAGTTAGGAAGATCTGAGTTCAAATCTAGACTCAGACACTTCCTAGCTTTCTCTCTGAAGAGAAGAGGTAGTAGTACAGCCTGTACAATATGGCATAAGATCAAGCAAGTCATTTAATATTTGCCTGCCTCAATGTTATCATCTGTAAAATGGGGACAGTAATCACACTTACCTCCCAGACTTGTTCTGAGGATAAAATGAGATAATATTTATAAAACACGTTGTGAACCTTAAAAGTGCTATATAAATGCTAGTTATTATTATTATTTCTATTAATAGGTCTATTCTGAATGCCCTGTTATTCCTTGCCACTCAAAATTTGCTCACATTTTCCCCCCTGGCTGGACTGTCCTTTTCTCTCTTTGCCTTTTTCAATTCTTGCACAACCTTAAACTCAGTTCAAATGACACCTTCTCTAGGAAGCTTTCCCTCATCTCCCTAGTAACTGATAACCATTTGTCCTTAGACCTCACGCAGCACTTTGTTTTACTAAATCTCTCTACTACAGATTAATGTTATAGGAAATAGATTGTCCAGTGACAATCACAGGGGGGTCTCTCTCTTAGTCACTGCTGGTAAGATTCTTGCCAGAGTCTTCCTACATAGGCTGATCCTTCATCTAGAAGGTGGTCATCTACCAGACAGCCAGTGTTAATACGGTGTTTGCTGATGGATAACTCCAGGAGCAGAATAGAGGCCTGTACCCAGTGTTCGTCGATCCGACAGAGGACTTCGATACTGTCAGCCACGAGCGCTTACGGAAAATTCTGTCAAAAGTTGGTCGCTCGGAGTAGTTCATCAGCATTGTATGCCAATTTCATGATGGCGCGCTGGCCCAGGTTCTGGGTAATGGACGATGCTCTCCCACTTTCTCAGTCACCGATGGAATGAAACAAGACTGTGTGCTTGCTCCCACGCTTTTTAACATGATGCTTTCAGCCATGTTGTCAAACGCCTTCAATAAGCATGAACAGAGCCTCAAGATCAGCGACCGCACGGAAGGTAAATTCTTCAACTTGAAAAGGTTACAAGCCAAGACTAAAGTGGAGGGAGTGTTGGTGCATGAGCTTTTGTTCACAGATGATTGTGCACTCAATGCAGCCTCTGATGCCGAGATGCAACAAAGTGCGGATCAACTCTCTGCTGCTTATGCTCGTTAACAACAAGAAAACACAGGTGCTCCACCAGCCAGCACCACACCATCCAGACATGGAACCATTGGTTACAGCAAATGGAGAAGTTTTGAATGTTGTGGATAAGTTCACTTACCTTGGCAGTATATTTTCGAGGGATGTACCCACGGTAATGAGGTCGAAGGACGCATTGCTGGAATTAGCTCAGTGTTTGTGAGGCTCCAAAGGAAAGTATGGGAGAGAAGAAGTATTAGACCGTCTACCAAACTACAGAGCCATTGGGCTGACCTCACTGTTGTATGCCCGTGAAACCTGGACAGAATACCAGTGCCATGTCAGGAAACTGAATCACTTCCATTCGAATTGTCTTAGGAAGATTCTGAAGATCACCTGGCAGGACAAGGTACCAGACATTGAGGTGCTTTCTCAAACTAAACTGGCAAGCATTCAACCTCTACTGCAGAGAGTGCAGCTCTGATGGGCTGGCCACCATATTCAAATGCCAAATGGACACTTGCCTAAAGACCATTTTACAGAAAACTCACACAAGGCAAGTGCTCACATGGAGGTCAGAAAATGTGATACAAGGACATTCTCAAGGTCTATCTTAAAAACTCTGGAATTGATTGTATAGAGATGCTGGCATAGGACCCCCCCCTACCCCACCCCCCAGCACAGCATGCCCATAGCAGAGAAGGTGCTGTGCTCTATAAGCAAAGGAGAATTGAAATAGCTCAAAAGAAACACTAGATGCACAAATTTAGAGAACCCACCACAAATGTTCATAGGGATTATTTGTGCCCAAACTGTGATAGAGCATTGCGAGCTCCCAATCAAATACACTATAACTTGACTCTAACACAGTGATGTCATTTTGGTCCTTTTCAAGAATGAAGGTCAACAACCTCCACCACCTCCTCCAATATACTCAACTGTTGTAGTTCTGTGTTATAGTCACCTACGTACAAAGATACTTAGGGCTTGTGGGGGGGGGGGGGTGACGGGGAGGGGAGACATAAGGCAAAGCCGGCTCCACCCAGGCCCTTTTCAGGCTTGCCCTCATGTGAGATGCATGGAGCATAATTGCCATCATGAAAATGGAAAGAAGTTGAAAGGAGCTTTCTCATTCCAAGTCAGAAAGTAGACTGAACCTACAGAGAGGCTGCCTGAGGCAGAAGCAAGGAAGTGAAAAGACCAGCAATCTAAGCCTGAGGGTGTCTGCTGGCTCCTTGGCTGCCTGGGGCCTAAATAGCCTGTGAGGATAGGGCTCCAAGAAATAACTTTCTCCCAGCAGGAAGAGATATCACAGCCCCTCCTACAGGGCAGCAGAGGGCCTGAAGAGGCCTCCTAAAACCAAGCAGCTGGGTCCTCAGCTGGGTGAATAAAACAGACTTCCCAGGGGCATTTCACAGAAGCACCATTTGCCCTTGCCACGTCTGCTCCATCCATGAATGCTCCCCTTGGGTCTTCTCTGCCTGTGCATGTGCCTTACTTACATGCCCCTCCATTCACACTGTGGTCTATGCCCTCTTTCCCACAGGTCATCTGGTTACCTATGGGCGAGTGTCCCCTGGTTTGTCTGGGGAGACTCTTTGTTTCCTTATTTTGCAGTGCTATTGAATTTTATGTCCCTTGCTTTGAAGTAATGTTTCCTTCAACTGGCTAATTAAAAAAACAAAAACAAATCAAGAAAGGATCACAAACTCTGATTTTGAGTGAACATTGACCCACACTCATGATAAGCCTCCAGCCTGGGGGAGGAGTCACGGAAGTTCACAGGTGACAGAGAGCCCCAGGTACTATGCGTATCTATACAGACATACATCTGGAAGGTCCAGGAGGGCAGAGGCCTCATTAGGGCATAGTGTAGTGTATGGATAGTAGATGCTTGAGTGAATTGAAGTGGAAAATGCCAGAATTATACAGTGAGTAAAGCTCAGAAATGTTGACAAAGAAATAATGCTGGAAAGGCTCCAAAGAGACGATTCTCTGGGTCCCTTTGCACTGAAACATTCTATGAGCCTCTGACCCTGGGGAAAAGGAAAGCCTCATGGCTTGAGGCACTGAAGTGCAGCTAGTCCAGAGACTCCAGAAAATAACCTTAGGGACTAAAGCCTGCTCTGGCCTCTAGGGATGGACCAGGTTAATAGAAAATAACCTGGATGATAACTTGAACTCTTCAGGCTGATGTCCCTGATCTCACACAGGAGTAACCCCTGAGGCTAGGCAAGAAGGTAGAGCAGCCAGCAGAGGAGGACCTGAAGAGCCCAAATCATCTCATTGCAGGCGTCTGGGCAGCAGCTCACTGCCAGAGCTGATTCCACCTCAGATCTTAAGATTAAATCAGGAGCTTTTTGGTTTTTCACTCATGAAATTAATTTTCCTCTCATTCAAGACACCATAACCTCTCCTTTGTGTTTTCTATCTAGTTTCATTCACCTATTTCCTTTTTTTTTTTAAAAAAGGAGAAAATTCCGAAGTCATATTTCTTTGATTGACATGAAATTCCTTCATTTTTTCCGAGTTTCCTAAAATAATTTAATGTTTATCCTAGGGAATCCATGGGAAAAAGAATGTTCTCACCACAGGTCAAACCCAGGACTAATGAGGGCTAACAAAATATATTTTCAGCATGCTTTATGTAAGCAAAAAACATGTGGTCAGTTTTTTTTATTGGTTTTTAAAAACTTTTTTAAATTTAATTTTCATTGAAAAAAATCAGTTAATTCAGCAAAATACTGTTGTATTGCCATTGTGGACGATAGAGCAAAAGGATGGTATCATTAGATCAATGCATTACAAAGGTGGGGCTGCCCACCATGAAGATTGCTTTGGAGGGAGCTGAGAATAGAGTGAGGAAGACCTGCTTTGGGGCTGCTACAGTAGTGCAGGCAGGCACTTGGTGATGAGGGCCCATTGAAGCCCTGGGAACAATAGGGAGAATGGAAAGGACAGATTTGGGAGATATTTCAGATGGGAATGGATAGCATTTGTTTCCCAACAAGGCTGGGAGAGAATAGAAGATTACACAAATAAAGCTACTGGCTGCTGTCCCCACTGATCTACCCCTTGAGCCAATAATTCCATTAAAACAGAAGCTCCAGCCCCATGTTTGTAGGTGAACATGCTCTTTGCGTGTAGGCCTACCCTGGTCCACTTCTCTCCCCAAGTCTGCAGGAATACCCTTCTTCAGAGGTCTATAAAGGATACAATAGGAGTAATTAGAAAGGCAGGAGTACTAAGAGAATGTGGTAGCTAAAATAATCATAATAGATAACATTTATATAGTTTATACGTTTATACACTGCTTGTCACTGGGCTAAGCACTTTACAAACATTATCTCATTTCATCCTAGTAGCCACCCCACAAAATAAGTGCTATTATTATCCACATTTTACAATAGAAGAAACAGAGGCAAACAAAGGATAAGTAACTTGCCTAGGTTGCACAGCTAACAAGTGACTGAGGCTAGATTTGAACTCAGATCTTCCTGACTCGAGGCCTGGCACACTATCCACTGTGATACCTGTCTGCCTTGGCTATAAAGGCAAAGAAGTGTGTACAATGGTATCCCATAGGAAGGAGTGAATTAAGAGGAGTGGAGAATTCAAAGAGGATGAGGACTGAAAAAAAGGCCAGATCATGTGAAAACAAGAGTCACTGATGATCCTTGAGGGGATGGTCTCAACAGAGAGATGAGGATGGAAGCCCAGTACTAAGGGTTGAGAAGGAGATGGGCTTGGGAGAAAGTAGAGGCATTTGGGGAAAACTTTTACAAAAAGTTTAGCAATAAGAAGAGAAAAGTTTCAGGATGGAAGCTTGATAAGATTAAGCAAACTTTGTTTTTGTTTGTTTTTAGTTTTAGAATTGGGAAGACCTGTACACAGAGGGGAAGGAAAGACTGATGGTGCATAAAAGGAAAAATTACTACTATAGTAAGGTCCTGAGGGAGGGAGAAGATAATAGGTTCAAAGGTAGAGGGAGCAGGATTACGCTTTGTTAGGAGAGGGGATCCCTCTTATTCTGAGAGAAGAGGGATATAGAAAAAAATGAGTGGGGATGCTGAGAAGTGTTAAGGAAAGGGAGAGTATAGTTGTCTGAAAGCTGTATCTGATGTCCTCAGTCTTAGTGAAGAGTAGGCAGAATTGCAGAATTTGGGAGTTAGACGGGACCTCAGTAGCCATCTTGTACAACCCATACACAAAAAGAATCCTTACACACTCAATGAGTGGCAAAATCATCATTTGTGAAAATGAGGATCAGAGGGAGGGAAGAATTTGGAGATGATACTATGGGGAATAACAAATGAAGTGAAGGAAGTAGAGTAGAGGTACTGTCAAGAAGCAGGGATTGTTACTCAAGCTTTCAGTTACTGAAATCATCAGGGTTTCATGATTTTCTCCACTGACATTCAGAATTCCTGGATGAGAAACAGTAAAATCAGATGCTGAAGCTTATAAAGGAATGAATCACAGGTGATTAATAGTGAAGGTGAAGAATGTAAGGGTTCAGTGAAGGGTAGTAACTAGTAAAACCTTCAACTGGCAGACCATGTAGTCATGGCTATATGTAGTAAAAATAAAACCATAGGGAATGAATTGAGTTGGGAGAATAGAGGCATGTCAGGGGACTATAGATTGTGAAAAAGGCAAAGGATAGATTCACTGTGAGTTTCAGAGGACAGGTAGAAAGGGAGGACAGGCTGGTCATGGTAGAATTTCAAAATTCCAGATATTATATTTGGCACAGTTCCAGAGTTGTTGAGGTCTTACATGAAAAGAGGGTCAGGTTGCTAGAGAAGTCATAAATAAGTCCCTGAGACAGATAACAGGCTAGAGGAAGGAGAGGCATATCATGATAGAGTCACTCAGAAACTTGAGAGAGTGACCATTAAAGTTATATATGCCAGCAAAAAGGATAGGGAGAATATGACACTCTAATGGATTTGTGATCCCATAGCTGTGGGAGTGCTTTCCAGGGGTGCAGATTGCACCGATCCTTGCCTGCTCCTCTTGTGTGGCTCACGTCCTTGTCAGCCTCAAAGCCTGAATCCACCTACTATGTTAGAGGCCATCCTCTTTTTCCCCTGACACCTCAGGGCAGGTACCTTTGGGGCACTCTGACTGTTCACCTATCATCCCTCACTATTCCCACATGCTTCTCCCATTTTTCTGACAAAAATTTTTTGATGATGCTGTTCACAGGTATTCTTTTTTATACACAGTTCCTCATTGGTTATACATTGTAGCCTACTTACCACGCACTTCTCTACTGCGCTCAGGGGGATGCCTATCTTGAGGTTTTGGAAGCAGTGATGATCCAGGGCTCATTACCATACAGCAACATTAGTACAATGTTTGTGTTGAAAAGATGGGACTTTGCTGTTACAAGAAGCTTGAGATCATTAGAATTACTTCACAATTTCCTGAATGCAATTAAACCCACTCTACTCCTCCTTCTCAACAACATAGTTCATGGACCACTTGCATTGCCTGTCCAAGATTTATGTACTACTGAAAAACTCTATAAAATGTCTGTTCAGATTTATACCCTAATTTGGATAATAGACATCCTTCATCCACTTGATCTTTTTTGTGGTGATAACAATAACACTAAGGTTTCCAAAGTACTTTATTTCTTGGCCCTCACAGCAGCCCTGTGAGGTACTATTATTATCCCCAACATTATTATCTCAATTTTGTAAATAAGGAAATGGAGACTTAGATAAGTTGAACAACTTTCCCAGTTCAGATGAAGTCACACAGGTTGTATCACTTCTTTGCTTAAGTCAAAACTTGAACCCAGGTCTTCTGGTTCCAATTTAAGAACCCACGTTGGCGCCAGTTCTTGACATATTTCTTGTTCTCTAAAAGAAGAAACAACCTCTTACAATCTATTTTTGGAAAACTCTAGGTGTTAGGGAATTCTCTAATGAACTAAAGGATGCCTCCCTATGACTTACACCCATGGGCTCGTGTTCCACATTCTATATAATGAGCTTGATTTTAGCTGCTAAAGACTCATTCTCTGGAAGATACTGGATGTAGAGTATAATACCCCAATATCACTGGTTTCTTGCACAGCTCCTCAAGAATGACTGATTGTCTCTCTTACCTCTTTCATTCACCCTCTTCTCTTCTCCATTTCTGTCACTCTAAACCTTTTGCCTTCTTTTTTTTTGGGGGGGGTGAGGCAACTGGGGTTAAGTCACTTGCCCAAGGTCACACAGCTAGTGCATGTCAAGTGTTTGGTTTGAGGCTGGATTTGAACTCAGGTCCTCCTGACTTCAGGGCCAGTGCTCTATCCACCGTGCCACCTAGCTGCCCCTCCTTTTTTTAAAAAAAAAATTATTTTTAGTTTTTAACATTCACTTGCATAAGATTTTGAATTTTACATTTTCTCCCTCTCCCTTTCCTCCCCTTTCCCCAAGAAAGTGTGCAATCTGATATAGGCTGTACTTATATATTCATATTAAGCATATTTTCCCATTAGTCATGATGTAAAGAAGAATTAGAACTGATAGGAGGAACTATGAGAATGAAGCAATAAAACAAAACAACAAAAGAAAAGGAGAGCAAATAGTATGCATTCAGATAGCATTTTCCATTGTGAGTCTTTTGGAGTTGTCTTAGATCTTTGCATTGTTGAGAAGAACCATGTCTATCAAAGTCAGTCATCGCACAATGTAGCTGTTACTGTGTGTAATATTCTCCTGGTTCTGCTCATTTCACTCAGCATCAGTTAACCTTTTTCCTTCTACCTCTTTGGTTCAAGGCCCCAGGAGGATTGAGATCAATTAGCAAATTTCATGTGTCCCTTCCCTCCCCTCTTTGCCATGACCTCCAGGCTAGCTCTCTCTCTTTCTCCTCCTTCCCTTCAACAAGGTGACTGTGTTGTTGCCCAACAGGCAATTGATAATTATAGGGCCCAGAGTTTGGGTAACCAAAGCCCTAACTAACTGCCACAGCTCAGGAGGACTGAGGGAAAGGATCAAGCAACATAAACACTGCTTCTGAAAAGTCCTTCAGAGGAGGACATAGAAAGGAGGTCTGTGTCCCCTAAGAAGAGACATGGAGTAAAGACTACATGCAATATCAGTGATGGGTGTACAGGATGAGAAGCAGGGTAAGGTTTTATCCTAAGAGCTCCTTTCCTTTATATTTGTAGATATTTCTCTTGGTGGCTTGCAGAATTTGTTGCTTGTCATTGTAATTGTGAATTTTACCCATCATATATATTGGAGCTGAAGCATAGGATTGTTATTGTTGTTGTTTTTTTCTGAAGGTAATCTATGAATTCTTTCAATTGGTGCTTTGTTTTCTATATTCCAACATTCTGGGAGTATTATTTGCCGCATAATGATGTTCAGGTTTTTTTTAACTTGTCACGTTTGTCAGGGTGGCCTATAACCCTTCAGTTGTCTCTTCAAATCTTGTCTTCAAGATCAATGTGTTTTATTTACATGCAATTCATGTACCATGTATACAGATCTCTTAATGTTACTGGGTTTTGCTTTTCTTTTCTCAACTTGTCTCACCCCCAGTACATGTGCATTCCTAATCTATTGTTCCCCCTTGTACTTAGCATTGGAGATTCGGACTGTAGATATAGGCTTCAGAGTCACATGCATAGACCTAGGTGAAATCAAAGAATTGAATGAGATTTTCAATAAAGAGAGTAGAGAGAAAAGAGAAGTGGGTCAAAGCCAGACCTTTGAGGGATATCTTCTTTCAGAGATCTGTAAAGGATATAGAAGTAGTGGTTAGGAAGGGAAGAGAACTAAGGGTATGTGACAGCTCTGAAGCCAAGGCTTGGAGAAGCAGAATGGAGTATTGGAAAAGGGACTGATCTTGGGGTCAGAGGATCTGGCTCAGATCTGCTGCTTGCTAGCTATGTAACCTTGGGGAAATTACTTAACCTTTCTAGGTACCAACTTCCTGCTCCACAAAAAGAAGGAATTATACTAGCAGATCTTCAGCTCACTTCAGGTTCCAAAAGTAAGCCTCTAGGAGCCTTTCTAAAAGGAAATGTTCTGAACCATTCTCCATATGTAGTGTGATCAGGAGTATTACTTCCTTTCTAGGAGAACCAGATGAAGCTGGCCCATACCTTATTACCAACACTTAAATTGAAATCAGAGTGGACAAAAGAGAATAGAAAACCACACATGAAAATCAATCTCATTCTCTTACAACCCAACTTAATTACCTACAGGTTATGAATGATCTTTGGTTGTCCCCTCAAACTAAATCCACCCTCAAAGAATGCAGATTTGTCTCCATCAAGGATGTTCCAAAGCAATCCTGGAGGCTCAGAAGACAATTTCCAAAGAGAAGTTCCCTAGAAGTTTTGAATAATGGCAGTATTATTGGAATAAGGAAGGAAATATGTTTTATTAAATGCCTATTTTGTGCCAGCCACTGGGCTAAGGGCTTCACAAATTTTATCTCATTGGATTCTCATAACAACCATGCCAGGTAAGTGCCATTACTATTTCCATTTTACAACTGAACAAATTGAGTTAAAGGTTGAGTGACTTGCCAAGGGTCACTTAGGTAGAAAGTTTCTTAATCCCAATTTGAATTCAGGTTTTTCTGATGTCAGGCCCAGCACTATATCCATTGCACCCCCTAGGTGCCTCCAAATATAAACATATCAATTATAAACCTAAAGATTTTCAAGGTGACTACTTTGAAGGGATGAACTTTATCTGATAGGCTTTAAAAAAAAAACCCAGCCCTATTGCAGTTTGACTTTATGTAGGCAGACAGCCAATTCTAGGCAAAAGTTGACAAGGAGGCAAAGTTTGTAATTCACTTCCTTGATTTCTGTCTTTGCTTCCCTCTCCTACTTTCTGCTCTGATGACTCTTCGACCCTACATCACCTTTCCTCAATCTTGTACCTCTCCCTCCCCCATCCCCTAGAGTGTTGGCCAAAGTTCTCCCCTGTGAAAATTAGTTTTGAAGAAGCTGGAGATCTTTTGCCTTGAGAAGAGATTTGCAGGGGACATGATGATGTAATGGCAAATGTGTGTTGGCTCTTGTTCTACATACCCCCATAATGTCAACCAGGTATTCATGTCACCTTGGGGCCACATCCAAAGGGGGTCTGGCAAGTTGTGACCTGTCTAAGGCAGCTAGGTGGCATAGTGGGCATGCTAGTGGCCTAAAGTCAGATAGACCAGACCTCAAATGTAATCTCAGACACAGAAAGGTGTCAGGCAATAGAATTACTAGAAAGAAAGCAGTAGGATTAGACTTTCTTTTTTGTATTTGTATCCCCAGTGCTTAGCACAGTGTCTGTTACATAGCAGGTACTTAAGAAGTGTTTATTAACTGACTGAAAGAATGTCACAGCAGCACAGCCTTTGTATAAAACAGCAGTCAGTCAATCACTGAGCTCAGTGCAAAGGAGTAAGTGAATATCAGAGAAGCAGTCTAGTGAGAGAGAACTCCAGATTCATGAGTTGAGAATTCCAGTGAAGCCAAGATTCCTCCCTTGGGTGGCTGTTGTTTGGTATTCATATGAATATGTCCTTGTCCATCTTTGTCCTTCCTGTCCTCTCTCTGTTCTGGGTGTAGTGAAGGGGGTTGAGGACGAGGAAGGAAACAACTCCTCCCCCAAACAATGACATCTTCTATTTTCATTCCAGCTATGAAGGACATTAAAGAAAGGGGAAACCAAACAGTTGTCACTGAATTCCTCTTCCTGGGGTTTTCCAACCACCCAGAACTGCAGGGATTGTTCTTCCTGATATTTTTGGTTGTATACCTGGTAACTCTTCTGGGGAACCTTCTCATATTAACAGAATCAACGCTGTTCTTCATACTCCTATGTATTATTTCCTCACCAACTTGTCCTTCTTGGACATCTGCTACTTGTCCACAACTGTCCCCAACATGCTGGTAAATTTTTTCTGAGAGAAGAAGACCATTACCTGTGAAGGCTGCCTGTCCCAGATCTTCTTTCTCATTACTTCTGCAGGTTCTGAGTGTGTCCTGTTGGCTGCTATGGCTTATGACAGATTTATAAACATTTGCCATCCACTACGCTACCAGTTCTCATGAGCAAGAGGGTCTGTGTCTACTTAGCAGCTGGGTGCTGGCTGTGTGGAGTAGTGAATTCTCTGACACACACAGCGCTCACGGCAACTCTCACTTTGTGTGGTCCTAACCAGATCAGCCATTTTCTCTGTGATATCCCCCTACTCCTGAAGCTGTCCTGCTCAGACACTTCAGTCAATGCAGTTGCAAGTATCCAGTGCTACCTTTGGTGTGAGCACCTGCCTCTTCACTGCCGTGTCCTACATGCTCATTATCTCTGCCATCTTGAAAATCCAGTCTGCTCAAGGGAGGAAAAAAGCCTTCTCCACCTGTGCCTCTCACCTCAAAGTGGTGGTTATTTACTATGGAACCATAAACTTCAACTATGACCAGCCAGCTCAGACTACTCCCTAGATGTGGTCATCTTGGCCTCTGTTCTCTTCTGTATTGTTACCCCCATGTTAAATCCCATCATCTACAGCCTGAGAAACAAGGAAGTCAAAGGTGCCTTGAGGAAACTATGTGAAAGGTATATTTTACCTAGTGAGTCCAGTGTTCAAGTCAGTTCTTAACCTGGGGTCCAAGACCTTGGTTTAAAAAAATATTTATTAACTGTATTTTCAATACAATTGGTTCCCTTTGTAATCCTTTTTATTTACTTTGTATTTTATGCATTTAAAAATTTTGTTTTCTGCCACTACACTTTCCTTTTTATTCTTTCCATTCTCTGATTTTTATCTTCAATCTTTACCTATTTACTGGTTGCTTCCTCACCTGTCTAACAAACATGCCCCATTTCTCTTCACCTGCAAAAAACCCTCTACAACCCTATGGCTATCAGCTCATGTCTCTCCTCCTTTGTGGCTAAACTGCTTGAGAAGGTCCTCTAACATCAATGCCTCCATTTCCTTTCCTTTCAATCTCTCTAAAATCTCTAGAATCTGCCTTCTGGCTCCTCATTCAACTGAAACTGCTCTCTCCAAAGTAATCCATGATCCCTGAACTGCTGAATCTAATGGCCTTTTCTCAGTCCTCATCTGCTGCCTTTGCCACTGTTAATCACTCTCTTCTCCTCAATACTTTCTTCTTTCTAGGTTTTCCTGACACCATCCTCTCCTAGTACTCCTCCTACCTAGGTGATCATTCCTCCTCAGTCTCCTTTGTTGTATCATTATTTAGGGCATGCCCACTAATTTGGGTGCCCCACAGTCCTAGATTGTCTTCCCTTTTCTCTCTATTCTATTTCACATGGTGATTTCATCACCTTCCATGGATTCAATTATCATGTCTCTGCTGATGATGCTCAAATCTACTTATCTAGCTGACCTCCAGTGTCATATCTCCAAGTATCGCTTGGACGTCTTGGACTGGATGTTGCATTGATGTCTTAAACTCAACTTACCTAAAATCTGAACTCAGCTTTCCCCCAATCCTCCCTTCTCCCTAACTTCTCTTTATTATTGAGGGTAACCCCCACCCTCCCAGTCCCCAGAACCACAATCTAGGTGTTATTCATGACTCCTCACTCTTGTTCTCTATATCTAATCTGTGGCCAAGGCTGAAGATGACCCCATCATAACATCTTTTGTATACGTTCCTTCTTTCTTCTGACATTGCTACCATACTGCTACCAGACCCTTACTATCTTATGTCTGGACTACTCCATAGTCTGCTGATTGGTCTCTCTCTACTTCAGGCCATCCTACAGTCAGATGTCGAAGTGATCCTCCTAAAGCACAGGTCTAACCATCTCACCCCCCTATTCAACGAACTCCAGTAGCTTGCTATCATCACAAGAATCAAATAAAAATGCCCTGTTATTCAAAGCCCTTCATAACCTGTTCCTGTTCACCTTTAGTCTTTTGTTTTGTTTGATTTATTTTTAATTCTGGAATAAAAAAAGCATTTCCATAAAGTAATTTTAAAAAAGATGACTGCACATGAAACTGTAAATCTATTATGTACAACTGGTTATTCCTTTTAAATACTTATTGCGTAAATTTTTTTTCCTCCCAATTCTGCCCATGTTGCCCTAGAGATGGCTACCTTTAGTCTTCTTATATTCCACCACATACTCAGTGATTCAGTGACACTGGTCTTCTCATTGTTCCTTGAGAAAGATACTCTATCCCCAACTTCTGGCATCTTCCCTGGCCGTAGATCCTCCATACCTAGAATACTTTCCCATCTCATTTCCACTTGCTGGCTTCCCTGGATTCCTTCATGGGCCACCTAAAATCCAACCTTCTGCAAGAAGCCGTTCCCAATCTCACTTCATTCTAGTTCCTTCCATTTACAAAAATATTTCCAATTTATCCTGTTTATAGCTTGTCTGTACATAGTTGTTTCCATGTTGTGTCTCTCATTAGACTGTAAGGTCTTTAAGAGCAGGAACTGTCTTTCTTTGTATCCTTGCTAAAACTTTCTTTATATTATCAGCTCCTAGCAGAGGACAAATTCTAAATGCTTAATAAAATGTTTATTGACTGACTAAGAAGAGAGTCCATAGGCTTCTTTTGACCTCCAAAGGGGTCCATCTCACATAAAAAGTTTAAGAACACTTAGGCTAGATCAATATAACTCTTCCTATATAAATCATTCTTATGGTGAGAATAACAGAGAAGATTTGAAGGGGTACAAACCTAGAGGGTAACTCAATAGTACATGACTATGAGATTCAATCAGAAGCCTCTTAATAGCAAGGATTGGGATTTGCTTCGGTTTTGCTTTTCTTTTGGTATCTCCAGTCCTCAGAACAGTGCCTCCTAAATAGCACATCATTAAAACAGAAGCAACTTTGATCTTGATGTGTTGAGGGGAAAGAGGAATCTTCTTAATAATTAGAATTTTTGAAAAGTGGAATGGGTTAAATAATTATAATTACACAATAAGAAATATTAAATTAATTTTTTTAAAGTAATAAGCTTGAGGGTGAAGATCCTTACTAACTGGGGGCTTATAGACGCCTAACACACTGTCCTATGGTATTTACATTTTGGGGAACTATATACCTAAAACATTATACATTTCATAGTGTTCTAGAGTTCTACAATATCAAGTCTTCTACTGAACACTATTTCTGTGCTTCTCTTTGACCTGGGAAATTAACATAGGTTGTTAATATGCTTGCAGGCTTTTGACCTCTTACATGATACTTTCAGATAATTTTTATCCTAATATAACTGCAATAAATATCTTTTAAAATAAGCCATGCAATTGACTTCCTACCACTTGTCAGGCTCTATATCATCTCTATAACTAAGGACTTTCTATCAGCCATTCACTACTTTATGGCACCAATGATGGGTCAAGACTGGTAAGAAGGTAATAGGTCAAAATAGCAAAAGCCAGGAACAGGACCCAGGTGAACATGATTGGATAAGTTGAATAAGGTAGAAAAGGTGGGAAGAAAGGAAAGAAGAAAGGAAGGGAAGGAGGAAAGGAAAGAGGAAAGAAAGGAGGAAAAAGCAGTTAGCAAAGAATTAATATGTATCACATTTTGCTTAGTCCTGGGGACAAATATAAAAAGAGACACCATTTCTGTCTTCAAGGAGCTTACATTCTTATAAGGGCTTACAACATTTATAGGCAAGTGGTAGCCAGGGAAAGAGAGGTGGAAAGGGATTTGGGTGGGAAATGAGTGGTTATGTATGTGGTAGGCAGATGATAAGTGGCCTGGAGTAGATAGCTAGATGGTTAGATAACTAGTGCATACCCATTAGGTCAGAACAAGAAAAGAGCAAAAAGTGTCATTATGATTTTTTGAGCTAAGGGCCAAGTATGAATTTTTTCTGAATGAGAACCATCCTCAGCCATCATTATCAAAGACTGAATGGTTTTGAAAATTAGCTTTTGCTGAAGACATGGTGTTTCTTAATGAATTCATGGGCAGCTAGGTGGCACAGTGAATTGAGCACTGGGCCTGTAGTCAGGAACACTTGAGTTCAAATCTGGCCTCAGACACTTACTAGCTGTGTGACCCTGGGCAAATCACTGAATCCTGTTTGCCTCAGTTTCCTCATCTGTAAAATGAGTTGGAGAACGAAGTGGCAAACCACTTCAGTTTCTTTGCCAAAAAAAATCATGGGATCATGAAGAATCAGTCACAACTAAAATGACTGAATAACAACAATGAATTCAACATAAAACTATAAGGAGAAACAGCACTTATTTGTGAAATTGATACCACAGTAAAGTCAATTTGGTGACAACTAACATTGTTTGAATCACAAGTAATGTCAAGTTGCTTTGTACACTTCCATTGCTGTCAAAATTAAAGCAAATAAGATTAAACCTTAAAGTGTGTGAATACATTTTTTCCCCTGGACAATCCAGTTGTTAATATTTACTGGCACATTCTTTTAAATATTATTTGAGTGAAGGGAATGAAATCATCACCAGACTTAGTCCTGGCAACTGTAGGCTAATAACAATAATAATGATGATGATGACTAATGTATATATATATACATATGTTTATATGTTTCTGTATACTTTAAGGTTAGCAAACTATTTTGTATCCATTGTCACACTTAAGCCATACCCTCGTATTCTGTCTCTCTCTCTTTCTCTCCTTCCCCAGTGTATTTATAAATGTTTTTATATATATATATATATATATATATATATATATATATATATATAAACATTTATAAATGTTTTTATTTATGTTTTTATATATATATATAAAAACATTTATAAATGTTTTTATTTATATATATATATGTATATATGTATATGTATATATATGCATATATATATTTATGTATATGTATATATATGCATATATATGCATATATATACATATGTGTGTGTGTGTGTAGTATGTAAATTCATGTCCTATACATGACACAGTGCAATTCAGAAAAGGATAGGAATATTGAGGGCATAAAAAATTAAAACTTTTTGGAACAAAGCACCATAAAAAAATATTATTTAATTCTTTTAAATGACACATTTATCTGTCTGAGGAAAGGGGAAGGCAAAGACCTGGGGAGGTATAGACAAAGAAAGAGAAATCAACAATTTAAGTTAATTCAAGGAACTTTGAGGAGGTGGTAATAAGGAGAGAGAGGGAAAGCTTGTGGAAACAGACAAGTATCAAATTAGTACAAGCAAAATTAATCTCAGGGACAAAATGTTAACACAAAAGGAGACAAAAATGAAGACAAAAGAAATAAATAGAAAAAGATGTAAATTTAACAATTATAACCATAAATGTACCTGGATTTTAAAAATGCAATAAAAAGAAAGAGAATGGAAGAATGGATAACAAAACAAGGCCCAGCAATTTGTTGCATATAAATAACACATCTAAAAAATAAAACTACACAGAGAATGAAAATGGGAGACTGGTACAAAATTTATTATGTATCAAATGAAATTATTGTCACCATTGAGTATATTTGTACAAAATGGTATATCCTATCTAAATTCATAATGGTAAACAAGATAGAAAACAGAATCAAAAAAAGTCATCTAACAATTGTAGGGGAGATGTATATGTCTCATGCAACATGATAAATATAACAGAAACTGAAAATAGGAATATATGAAATTGGTATGGCCACAGGACAAATTAGATTTGAAACATTAATACAGATTACAAA
The DNA here is from genome assembly GCF_003287225.1 of Phascolarctos cinereus. Taxonomy (NCBI): domain Eukaryota; kingdom Metazoa; phylum Chordata; class Mammalia; order Diprotodontia; family Phascolarctidae; genus Phascolarctos; species Phascolarctos cinereus. The sequence goes on along the minus strand of NW_027555958.1, from coordinate 46,387,122 downwards.
AACCTTGTGTTTGATAAATGTAAAGATTTAGGCTTTGGGTATAAGAATTTACTATTTGGTAAAATTTGTGGGGAAAACTGGAAGCAGTCTGGCAGAAACTAGTTTTAGACCGATAGATCAAAACGGACATATGACCTAGACACACAGAGATATAGCATAAGTAAATGAGAAGAACATGGAACATGCTACCTATCAGATTTATGGATAAGAGAAGAATTTATGAATAAATAAGAGATAGCCTTGTAAGACACAAAACAGGATAACTTTGATTACATTAAATTAAAAAGGTTTTGTACAAATAAAACCGAATGTACCCAAGATTAGAAGGAAAGCAGAAAATTGGGGAAAATTTTTTAATGAAAAGTTTCTTAGATAAAGGCCTCATATCTTAAATACTTGGAGAACTTTGTGAAATTTATAAGAATATAAGTCATTCCTGAATTGGTAAATGGTCAAAGGATATAAACAAGCAGTTTTTGTAGGAAAAAAATCAGCTATATTTAGTCACACACAAAAAAAGCTCTAAATCAGAATTGATTAGAGAAATGCAAATTAAACTACTTTGAGGTACCATCTCACACTATCAGATTGGCTAAAATGATAGAAGAAAATTTTAATTTAAAATAACCAAAATTAGCCATTTTACACTTCAACAATGCTCTCATCTTATGAGATACTTTAAAGTCTGATACTTCTGAACCTACTTCCTTTACATCTTTTTTTCCCTGGTTTCTTGAAGTTCCTCCCTTTTTGCTCCTCTGAATGAATTTTGTATATATTTTCTAACTCAGTAAAAGAAAACTGTTTTTTAGTAATTCAACTGGGATGACACTGAATAAATAGATTAGTTAGGTAAAATTGTCATTTAACAACTATACTGCCTTTACCTATCCATGAACAATAAATATTAATTCAATTATTTAGATCTGTGTTTTATGTTTATCTTCATATAGTTCCTGTGTCTGTTTTGGCAGGTACACACTCAGGTATTTTATACTGTCTAGTTATTTTAAATGGTCAATAACAGTATTGAATAATATCGCTAACACATAGTATAGTTTCTCTATTTTTCACTTTTGATTAAATCTATTTTAACTCTAACTTTGTCTAAGATCATGATTACTATACTTGCTTTTTTTCACATAATAAATTCAACTCCTTTATGTGTCTCTTATTTTTAATGTTTCCTGAAATATTATCAAATTCAAATGATTAATCTGCTATCCATTTTCATTTTATGGGCTAATTTGTCCCATTCACATACAATAACTTGTGTATTTTCCTCCTTCCTATTTTTCCTCACTATCCTTCTCACCCTGCCTACCCTATCCCTCCTCACTCCTCTGCTTTACTTCTACCTGCTATCTTGCCCTCCTATTCCTTAACCTACCCACCCCTCTGAGTCCCTCTCTCATCCTCTCCCTCCACCCTATGACCTTGCCTTTTTATTTCTTTCTGAATGCAGAAGACTTTTATACCCTTCTAGATATATATGTTGTTTCCTTTTTAACTCATTCCTGATGACACTAAGGTTCCAGCACTAATGGCCCTCTCCATTACTAGCTTCTTCTGTGCCAATTTTTCCTTTTATGCCTCATGTGTATGAGATAATTACTCCTTGTCATCTCTCCCCACATAGTTTTATTTTTTCAGAAACACCACATCATACTCTTGTTTTATTTCTTGGTGTCTTAGAACATCAGCTTCCCTTGCCCAATTCTAGTTTCCATGGAATTATTTACTTCCTTATGTTTTTGATTCTCTATCTCCAGTTGGTTGACTTTCTTTTCATAGTTTTCTTGATTTTCTTGGATTGCTCTTATTTTTCCCTCCTAATTTCTCCTTGATCTCTCTTATTTATTATTAAAAGTCCTTTCAAAGTTCTTTTCGTGCTTGGGACCATTTGACGTTTCTCATTGTAAAAGGAGTGGCTTTGTTAGCTCCAATTTCCTCTGATTGTGAACCCAGATCTTCTCTATCCCCATAGTAACTATCTATGCTTGGGTTCTTTCTCCTTTGCTTATTCATTTTTATTTATTTATTTTTCTGTTTTATTTTGTTTTTAGCAGCTATTAGTACAATCAGGTGAATAACGCCCCAAGCCTCAGGTCCTTCTTAAATTCTCATATTCAGAGTTCTGTCTTGGGGGGCTCAACCATGGGCTGTCCTCTCCACTAAGCCATGGCTAGGGCCCCCAGCCACACTCTCCCACAAATGATCTTGTTCCCTGTAATCCCTTTGGTTGCTGCAAACTACACCTGTCCTCTGTGCCCTGGAACTGAAATCGGGGACTGTGTGGGGTGGGGTGGGTGGAGGGCTGGGATAATGAGGGGAGACATAAGGCAAAGCCAGCTCCACCAGGCCCTTTATAGTCTTACCCTCATGCTATATGCATGGAGGATAATTGCCATCATGAAAACGAAAAGAAGTTGAAAGGAACTTTCTCCTTGCAAATCAGAAAGTAGACTGAACCCACAGACAGGCTGCCTGAGGCAGAAACAAGGAAGTTAAAAGACCAGCACTTTAAGCCTGAGGGTGTCTGCTAGCTCCTTGGCTGCCTGGGGCCTAAATAACCTGTGAGGATAGGGATCCAAGAAATAACTTTCTCCCAGCAGGAAGAGATAGCACAGCCCCTCCGATAGGGCAGCAGAGGGCCTGAAGAGGCCTCCTAAAACCAAGCAGCCTTCCCAGAGACATCACCAGAGGGTTTCAGGGGCATTTCACAGATGCTCCATTTTTCTTGCCACGTCTGCTCCATCCATGAGTGCTCCCCTTGTGTCTTCTCTGCCCATGCATGTGCCTACCTATATGCTCCTCCATTCACGCTCCTGTATATGCCCTCTTTCCCATGGGTCGTCTGGTTACCTATGGGCAAGTGTCCCCTGGTTTGTCTGGGGAGACTCTTTGGTCACTTACTTTGCTGTGCTATTGAATTGCATGTTCTTTGCTTTGATCTAGTATTTCCTCTCATTGGCTGACAAAAGAAACACATCAAGAAAGGATCATGAACTGATTTTGAGTGAATGTTTCAGGTCCTCCTCTGCTGGCTACTCTATCTTCTTGCCTTGACTCAGGTTCTCATGATATGCCTCCAACCTAGGGGTAGCAGTCATGGGAGTTCACAGATGAAGGAGAGCCCCAGGTGTTGTATATATATGGAGAGATTAGATTGTAAGGTCCAGGAGGGCAGGGATTTGTCAGTGAATAGTATAGTGTGGTATCGACAATGGACACTTAATAAATCTTTAGTAAACTGAAGGTCAATATTCCAGAATTATACAGTAAGAGAAGATCAAAAATGTTCACAAGGAAGTAAGTCCAGAAAGGCATCAAAGAGGTGATTTTCAGGGTTCCCTTAGAGCTCAAACATTCTGTGAGCCTCTGACCCTGGGGAAAGGAAAGCCTCATTGCTTGAGGCACTAAAGTGGAGCTAGTCCAGAGACTCAAGAAAATAACCTCAGGGACTAAAGCCTGCTCTGGCCTCTGGGGATTGACCAGGTTAACAGGAAATAACCTGGTTTATAACTTGAAGTCTTCAAGCTGATATCCCTGATCTCACACAGGAGTAACCCCTGAGCCACAGCAAGAAGGTAGAGCAGCCAGCACAGGAGGACCTGAAAAGCCCAAGTCTTCTCATTGCAGGCACCTGGGCAGCAGCTCACTGCCAGAGGTGATGCCACCTCAGATCTCAAGACTAAAGCGGGAGTTGTTTGGCTTTTCACTCATTAAATTCATTTTCTTCTCATTCAAGAAACCACAACCTCCCCCTTGTGTTTTCCATCTAGTTTCATTCAACTATTGTTTTTAAGAAGAAAATACCAAAGGATGAGGTAAGTCATATTTCGTTGATTGACGTGAAACATCCCAATTTCTTCTGTCTTCTCAATTTTTTTCTAAGTTTCCTAAAATAATTTAATTCTTTATCCTAGGGAATCCATGGGCAAAAGAATGTTCTGGCCACAGGTGATACCCAGGAGTAATGAGGGCAATCACATTTATTTTCAGCAGGGCTTATGGAAAGGAAAAAACATTTTGACAATTTAATTGAAAAAAAAATCAGTCAATTCAGCAAAATACCATTGTATTGCCATTGTGGATGGTTGAGCAGAATATCACTAGATCGTTGCATTACAAAGGTGAGGCTGCCCACCATGAAGGCTGCTTTGGAGGAAGGAGAGAACAGAGGGTGAAAGACCTGCTTGGGGACTGCTACAGTAGTGCAGGCAGGCACTTGGTGATGAGGGCACATGGGAGCCCTGTACAGCAAGGAGAATGGAAAGGACAGATCTGGGAGATGTTTCAGAGGGGATTTGTTTCCCAACAAGGGTGGGAGAATAGAAGATTACACAAATAAAGCTACTAGCTTGCTATTCCAATTGATCTCCCTTGAACCAATAATTCCATTAAACCCAAAGCTCCAGCCCCATGTTTGTTGGTGAACATGTTCTTTGTGTGTAGGCCTACCCTGGTCTACTTCTCTCCCCGAGCCTGCAGACCAGCCCCAACTGCCCAGAGCTCAGCAGGAGCCTGGAGGCAATTTACTGTCTCTAGATGACAATTAGAGGTACAGGAACAGTTTAGAAAAGAGAATGCACCCCTGAACAAGGGCACCCCAAAGAACCAAAGAAATATTTGAATTGGAATGAATCTTAGACATCCTCTCGTCCAACTACCACTTCATTTTATAAATGAGGAACTCAGACCCAAAGGGTTAAAGATGATTTGTGCCAGGCCACCTGATCCTTAAGTGGAAAACTAGAAACCAAGTCATCTGTCTCAAGGTCAAGTGCTCCTCCCACTCTACCGCCTGCCCCAATTTACCCTAAGACATCTGATCCAGAGCACTTTCCTCTGGTGGGAATCGAAATACTTGTGTTTGAGTCTGAGCCTGGCCAATTGCTACCTGTGTGATCTTGGGCAAAGCACTCAATCTCAGCCTCAGTTTCCTCATTTGGAAAATGGAAAAAAAGCTTTTTTTAAATTTTTAAAATTATGTCTGAAGCCTCTAGGGAGGTCAAGGCTGCACATAAAGGTTTCCAAGTCACTTGCACAGAAGAGTTAAACCCATAGGATTGAATGATATGTTCAAGGGAGAAAGTGGAGAGAGAGAAAAGAAGTGGGCCAAGGATAGACCCTTCAGAAATACCCTTCTTCATAGGTCTATAAAGGTTACAGAAGGAGTGTTTAGAAAGGCCAGAGTACTAAGAGAATGTGATACTCTAATGGTTTTGTGATCCCATCGTTTTGGGAATGCTGTCCATGGACATACATTGCAACTCATCCATACCTGTTTATCTCATGCTGCTCATGTCTATGGCATCCTGAAAGCCTGGGTCTACCTATTATGTTAGGGGCTGTTCTCTTTTTCTCCTGACACCTGAATGTGGTACCTTGGAGGCACTGTGTCTATCCAGTTATCATCCCTCACTCTTCCCACATGCCTTACCCATCTTTTCTTTCTGATGAAAAATTCTTTGATGATGCTGTTCACAGATATTCTTTCTTTTTTTTTTTTTAATACCCAGCTCCTCATTGGTTATACATTGTAGCCTGCTTACCATGCACGTCTCCACTGTGCTCAGGGGGATGCCTATCTTGAGGTTTTTGGAAGCAGTGGTGATCCAGTGCTCATTACCATACAGCAACATCGGTACAATGTTTGTGTGGAAAAGATGGGACTCTGCTGTTACGAGAAGCATGAGGTCATTAGAATTACTTCACATGTTCCTGAATGCAGTTGAACCCACTCTGCTCCCTCTCAACTCAACACAATTCATGGTCCACTTGCATTGGAGGGCCTAGATTTGTGTACTATTGAAAAACTCTATAAAATGTCTGTTCAGATTCATGTCCTAATTTGGACAATGGACATCCTTCATCCATTTGATCTTTTCTGCGATAGTAACAATAGCACTAAGGTTTCCAAATCACTTCACGTCTGATCCTCACCGCAGCCCTGTGAGGTACGTGCTATCAACATTACTATCCCAATTTTGTAAATGAGGAAACAGACTCAGAAAGGTTGCATAATTTTCCCAGTTCAGATAAGGACACATTCATTGTATCACTTCTCTGCTTGAGCCTAGATTTGAACCCAGGTCTTCTGGTTCGAATTCAAGGACCATGCTGGTTGCAGCTCTTGCTATGTTTCTTACGCTCTAACTCCCACTTCCATCAAGAGAGGAAATACCTTTTTACAATACATTTTTGGAAAACTCTAGCTGTTAGGGAATTTTCTGTAGTGAACTGAAGTATGCCTCCCTATGACTTGCATCCATGGGCTCTTGTTCTACACTCTATATGATAAGCTTGCTATTAGCTGCTGAAGCATTCTGTGGATGCTCCGGATATAGAGTATTCTACCCCAATACCACTGGTTTCTTGCACAGATCCTCAAGAATAACTGCCTGTCTCCTCACCCTCTTCTCTTACCTCTCCATTTCTTTCACTCTAAATCCTTTTCCTTTTCTTTGCTTCAAGACTCCAGGAATATTGGGATCCGTGGCCCAATTTCATTGTGACCCTTTCACCCCCTCTCTGCCATGACCCTCAGCCTGGCTCTCTCTCCTTTTTCTCCTTCCTCTAAAAAAAGGTGATTGTGTTGTTGCCCAAAAGGCAATCAATAATCACAGGGCACAGAGTCTGGGTAACCACAAGCCCCACATCCATCCCCCAACTCAACAGGACGGAGGGAAAGGAGCAAGCAACACAAACACTGCTTCTGAAAAATCCTTCAGGGGGGGACACGGAATGGAGGTCTGCGTCCCCTAAGAAGGGACATGGAGTAAAGAGCACATACAGCATCAGTGATGGGTGTACAGGATGAGAAGCACAGCAGTTTTATCCTAAGGGCTATTTGAATTTCCTTTCCTTCATATTTCTATTTCTCTTGGTGGCTTGCAGAATTTGTTGCTTATCATAGTAATTGTGAATTTTACCTATTGTATATCTTGGAGTTTGAAGCCTAGGATTGTTACTGGTTTTTTTTTTTTCTGGAGGTTATCTACAAATTCTTTCAATTGGTGCTTTGTTTTCTGTATTCCAAAGTTCTGGGGGTAATATTTGTTACATAATGGTGTTCAGGTTTTTTAACTAGTCATATTTGTCAGGGTCACTTATGATCTTTCAGTTGTCTCTTCAAATCTTGTCTTCAAGATCAATGAGTTTTACGTACATGCAATTCGTGCATCATGTATACCGATTTCTTAATGTTACTGGTTTTTGCTTCTCTTTTTCCAGAGTGTCTTTCCCCAAAACAAATTTGAATTCTTAATCTACTGTTCCCTCTTTCACTTTTTTAGAGAGACTTACCACTGTAAATTCATGACTCCAGATATAGGCTTCAGAGTCACTTGCATAGACATTTGAAATCAAAGGATTGAATGAGATTTTCAAGGGAGAGAGTAAGAGAGAGAAGTAAGTCAAAGACAGACCTTTGAGGGATGCCTTCTTTCAGAGATCTGTAAAAGATACTGAAGGAGTGGTTAGAAAAGGAGAACTGGGGCAGCTAGGTGGCGCAGTGGATAGAGCACTGGCCCTGAAGTCAGGAGGACCTAAGTTCAAATCCGGTCTCAGACCAAACACTTGACACTAACTAGCTGTGTGACCCTGGGCAAGTCACTTAACCCCAATTGCCTAAAAAAAAAAATAGAAAGGGAGAACTAAGAGCATGTGATAGCTCTGAAGCCAAGGCTTGGAGAAGTAGCATGGAGTATTAGAAAAGGGTCTGATCTTGGGGTCAGAGAATTTGTGCTCAGATCTGCTGCTTGCTAGCTGTGTAACCTTGGGCAAATTACTTAACCTCTCTGGGTACCAATTTCCTGCTTCACAAAAATAAGCAATTATACTAGCAGATCTTCAGCTCACTTCAGGTTCCAAATGTAGGCTTCTAGGAACCTTTCTAAAATGAAATGTTCTGACCCATTCTCTATATGTAGTGTGATCAGGATATTACTTTCCTTTCTTGGAGAACCAGATGAAGCTAGCCCATACCCGATTACCAACACTTAAATTTAATTCAGAGTGCACAAAAGGGTCTTCTTTGAGAAAACCACATGTGAAAATCAATCTCATTCTTTTACAACCCAACTTAATCACCTACAGGTGATTAGTTGTCCCCCCAAACTAAATCCACCCTCAAAGAATGAAGATTTGTTTCCATCAAGGATGTTTCAAAGCTATCCTGGAGGCTCAGGAGGCAATTTCCAAAGAGGAGTTCCCTAGAAGTCTTGAATAATGGCAACATCATTGGAATAAGGAAGGAAACAAGTTTTATTAAATGCCTATTTTGTGCCAGCCACTGGACTAAGGGCTTTACAAATTTTATCTCATTAGAGTCTCACAACAACCAGGCCAGGTAAGTGCTATTATTATTCCCATTTTACAATTGAACAAACTGAGTTAAAGGTTAAGTGACTTGCCCAAGGTCACATACCTAGAAAGTTTCTTAATTCCAATTTGAATTCAGATCTTCCTGATTTCAGGTCTAGCACTCTATCTACTGCACCACCTAGGTGCCTCCAACTATAAATACATAAAGTATAAACCTAAAGATTTTCAAGGTGACTACTTTGAAGGAATGAACGTCATCTGGTGTGTTTTTTAAAAAACCAGCCCCACTGCAGTTTGACCTGGTATGTAGAAGGTCACATAGACAAAGCCAATTCTAGGCAAAAGTTGCCAAGGAGGCAAACTTTGTGATTCACTTCCGTGATTTCTCTTTGCTTTCCTCTCTTAATTTCTGCTATAGTGACTGTTCCACCCTACATCACCTTTCCTTGGATTTGTGCCTCACCTGCATCATTCCCTAGAGTGTTTGCCATAGTTCTCCCTATGAAGATGGATTTTGAAGTGGCCAGTGGTCTTTAGCCTTGAGAAGAGATTTATAGAGGACACGATGATATAATGGCAACATGTGTGTTGGCTCTTGTTGATGTGCCCCCATGATGCCAACCAAGTATTCATGTCACACTGCGGACACATCCAGGGGGCCCTGGCAGTTTGTGACCTAAGGAAGCTAGTTGGCCTACTGGATACAGTTTTGGCCTAATGTCAGGTAAATCTGACCTCACATTTGACCTCTCATCTTGATTCTGTGACCCTAAGGTCACAGAAACTGATCAAGGCAGAAAGCAGTATGACTGGACTGTCTTTCTTCTTGTGTATTTGTATCCCCAGCACTTAGCACAGTGTCTGGTACATCGTAGGCACTTAAGAAGTGTTTATTAACTGACTGAAAGAATGTCACACCCACAGAGCCTCTGTATAAAATAGCAGTGAGTCCATCACTGAGCTCAGTGCAGAGGGTTCAGTGAATATCTGTGGAGCAATCTAGTGAAAGAGAACTCCAGATTCATCAGTTGAAAATTCCAGTCAAGCCAAGATTCCTCCCTTGGGTGGCCATCCTTTGGTATTCATATGAGTATGTGCTTCTCCATCTTGTCCTTCCTGTGCTCTCTCTGTTCTGGGTTAAGTACTTCCCATTGATTCCTGAAGCCAATAGTGTAGTAAAGGGGGGGTGAGATAGAGGAAGGGGTTAACTCTCTCCTCCCCCAAACAATGACATCTTCTATTTTCATTCCAGCTATGAAGGACATTAAAGAAAGGGGAAACCAAACAGTTGTCACTGAATTCCTCTTCCTGGGCTTTTCCAACCACCCAGAACTGCAGGGATTGTTCTTCCTGATATTTTTGGTTGTATACCTGGTAACTCTTCTGGGGAATTTTGTCATATTAACAGCCATCAGAATCAACCCTGTTCTTCATACTCCTATGTATTATTTCCTCAGCAACTTGTCCTTCCTGGACATCTGCTACACCTCCACCACTGTCCCCATCATGCTGGTGAACTTCTTCCGAGAGAAGAAGACCATTACCTATGAAGGTTGCATGTCTCAGCTCTTCTTCCTTGTTACTTTTGCAGGTTCTGAGTGTGTCCTGTTGGCTGCTATGGCTTATGACAGATTTATAGCCATTTGCCATCCACTACGCTACCCAGTTCTCATGAGCAAGAGGGTCTGTGCCTACTTAGCAGCTGGGTCCTGGTTGTGTGGGGTAGCGAATTCTCTGACACACACAGGGCTCACAGCAGCTCTCACTTTGTGTGGTCCTAACCAGATCAGCCATTTTCTCTGTGATATCCCCCTACTCCTGAAGCTGTCCTGCTCAGACACTTCAGTCAATGCAGTTGCAGTCTATGTGTCCAGTGCCATCTTTGGAGTGAGTACCTGCCTCTTCACTGCTGTGTCCTATATGCTCATTATCTCTGCCATCTTGAAAATCCAGTCTGCTCAAAGGAGGTGCCTCTCACCTCACTGTGGTGCTCATCTACTATGGAACCATAAACTTCAACTATGACCAGCCCAGCTCAGGCTACTCCCTAGATGTGGTCATCTTGGCCTCTGTCCCCTTCTGTATTGTTACCCCCATGTTAAATCCTGTCATCTACAGCCTGAGAAACAAGGAAGTCAAAGGTGCCTTGAGGAAACTATGTAAAGGGTATATTTTACCCAGTGATTCTAGCGTTCAAGTCGGTTCTTAACCTGGAGTCCTTTAACTTGGTTTAAAAAAATACTAGTTAACTTTTCAATATAATTGGTTCCCTTTGTAATCCTATGTATTTTACACATTTAACAACTTTATTCTCCACCATAACACTTCCTTTTGTATTCTTTCCATTCTCCATTTTAACCTTCATTCTTTACCTATCTACTGGTTGCTTCCTTACTGCCAACAAACATGCCCCATTTCTCTTCATGCAAAAAATCTCATCTCTCTCCAACTTTGTGGTTAAACTGCTTGAGAAGGCCATCTAAAATCTATGCCTTCATTTATCTTCCCTTCACTCTCTAAATTCTCTGCAATCTGCCTTCTGACCCCATCATTCAACTGAAACTGCTCTCTCCAAGTTATCCATGACCCCCTAATTGCTGAATCTAATGGGCGTTTCTCACTCCTCATCTGCAACCTTTGCCACTATTGATCACCCTCTTCTCATCAACACTTTCTTCTCTCTAGATATTCCTGACACTGGCTTTTCCTAGTACTCCTCCTACCTAAGTGATCATTCCTTCTCAGTCTCCTTTACTAGATCATTATTTAGGGCATGCCCACAAACCTTGAGTGCCCCACAGGGTTCTGTCCTGGACTGTCTTCCATTTTCTCTCCTGTCTGTTTCATTTGGTGATTTCATCATCTTCCATGGATTAAACGACTCTCTCTCTCCTGATGATGCTCAAATCTGTTTATCTGGCACTAAACCTCTCTGCTGACCTCCAGCGTCATATCGGCAAGTACTTCTTGGACATCTGGAACTGGATGTCTCATAGACATCAAACTCAACATGTCCAAAGCTGAACTCAGCTTTCCCCCTAAATCCTCCCTTCTCCCTAACTTCTCTTTACTATCGAGGGCAACCCGCATCCTCCTAGTCCCCAGGATCACAATCTAGGTGTTATTCATGACTCCTCACTCTTTCTCCTTACATCTAATCTATTAACAAATCTGGAGATTTTCCCACCATAGCATCTTTTGCATACGTTCCTTCTCTCCTCTGACCATATTACTGCCACCACACCGATACCAGACCCACGCCATTTTGTATCTGGACTGTTCCATAGTCTGCTGATTGCTCTCTCTACTCCAGGCCACCCTTCAGTCAGATGTCAAAGGGATCTTCCTAAAGCATATGTTTGACCATCTCACCCCCCAACTCCACAAACTCCGGTGATTCCCTATCATCTCAAGGATCGTATATATAAAATGCTGTGTTACAAAGCCCTTCATAACATGCCCCTATTCACCTTTAGTCTTTATGTATTGTTTCATTTATTTTCAATTTTGGAATAAAACAAGCATTTCCATAAAGTAACTTTTTAAATGATTAAACATGAAACTGCAAATCTATTATGCACAACTTGTCATTCCTCTTAAATATTTATTATGTAAATTTCCTTTTCTTTCCTCTCCCCACCTCTATGTCCTAAAGATGGCTGCCTTTAATCTTCTTACAGCTTATATTCCATCAACTACTCTGTGGTCCAGTGACACTGGTTTCCTTCTTGTTCCTTGAGAAAGACCCTGTATCTCTTAACTCCTGGAATTTTCAGTGGCTACAGATTCCCCCATGCGTAGAATACATTGCCACTTTATTTCCACTTCCTACCTTCCTTGGATCCCTTCACAGGCCACCTAAAATCCTACCTTCTGTTTTAGTTTTTTTAAGATTTTTTTTTCTTTTTTGGTGAGGTAATTGGGGTTGAGTGGCAAAATCCTACCTTCTACAACCAGCCTTTCCCAATATCCCTTCATTCTAGTTCCTTCCCTCTATTTTTTTGTCATTTCCAATTTATACTGTTCATAACTTGTTTGTGCATGGTTCTTTTTATGTTGTGTCCCTCAAGAGATTTTAAGGTCCCTGAGAGCAGGAACTGTCTTTATTTCCTTGGTAAAACTTTCTTTATATTCTCAACACTTAGTAGAGGGCACATTCTAAGTGCTTAAAAAATGTTTTCTGACTGACTGAGAAGGGGGTCAACAGGCTTCATCAGACTGCCAGAAGGGTCCATGCAACATAAAAAGATTAAGAACCCTGAATCTAGATCCATATAACTTTTCCTATGTAAATGATTCCTATGGTGGGAATAAGTGAGAAGAGTTGAAGGGGTATAAACCCAGAAGGTAACTCAATAGGACATAACTGAGCTTCAAGGAGAAGCTTCTTGAGACCAAGGAGTGGGATTTGTTTTGGTTTTGCCTTTCTTTTGATATTTACAGCCCTTAGCATAGTGCCTGCTGCACAGTAAGTTATTAATGAAGAAGCAACTTTAATCTTGATGTGTTGGGGGAGGAAAGGGGATGTTCTCAATAATTAGAATTTTTGAAAAGTAGAATGGGTTTATAATTATAATACACAACAATAAATGTTAAATTAATATTTTTTAAATTGAGAGTGAAAGATCCTTACTAGCTGGGGGCTTATAGATGCCTATCACACTGTCCTGTGATATTTACATTTTGGGAATCTATATGACTAAAATATTACACATTTCATACTGTTATAGTTCTACAATATCAAGTCTTCTAATGAGCATCATTTCTGTACTTATCTTTCATCTGGAAATTAACATAGGTTGTTAATATGCTTGCAAGTTTTTGACTTCTTACATGACAATTTCAGATGAATTTTATCTTAGTGTAATTGCAATAAAATACCTTTTAAAAATATGCCATACAATTGCCTTCCTACCACTTGGCAGGCACTACATCATCTATAGAACTAAGGACTCTCCATGAGCCCTGTACTACATTATGGCACCAGTGATGGGTCAAGACTAGCAACAAGGTAGAAAAAGCCAGGAACAGGACCCAGGTGAACATGATTGGATAAGTTGAATAAGGTAAAAAAGGTGGGAAGGAGGGAAGGAAGGCAAGAAGAAAGGAAGGAAGGAAGGAAGGAAGGATAAAGCATTTGACAAGGACTTACTACGTGTCACACATTTTGCTTAGTCCTGGAGACAAATATAAAAAGAGACAGTTCCTGCCCTTAAGGATCTTACATTCTTACAAGGGAAGACAACATTTATAGACAAGTGGCAGCCAGGGAAAGAGGGATGGGAAATGAGTGGTTATGCAAATGGCAGGCAGAGGATAAGATGGCCTGGAGTAGACAGCTAGATGGTTAGATGACTAGTGAGTGTATACCCATCAGGTCAAAACAAGAAGAGAGAAAAAAAAGTTTTATTATGATTTTTTGAGCTAAGGGCCAAGAATGAATTTTTTTTCTGAATAAGAACTATCCTCAACCATCATTCTCAAACACTGAATGGTTCTGAAAATTAGCTTTTGCTGCAGACCTGATGTTTCTTAATGAATTCATAGGCAGCTAGGTGGCACAGTGGATAGAGCACTCATCTTGGAAATAGGAAGATTCATCTTCTTGAGTTCAAACTGGCCTCAGACACTTACTAGCTGTGTGACCCTGGGCAAGTCACTGATCCCTGTTTGCCTCAGTTTCCTTATCTGTAAAACAAGCTAGAGAAGGAGATGGCAAATCACTCCAATTTCTTTGCCAAGAAAACTCCAAATGGGGTCATGAAGAATTAGTCGCAACTAAAATGACTGAATAACAACAATGAATTCAACATAAAACTTCAAGGAGAAACAGCACATATTTGTGAAATTTATACCATAGTAAAGTCAATTTGGTGACAGCTAACATTGTTTGAATCACAAGTAATGTCAAGCTGCTTTATACATTTCCATTGCTGTCAAAAGTTAAAACAAGTAAGATTAAACTTTAAAATGTGTGAATGCATTTTTTTTCCTGGAGAAACCAGTTGTTAATATTTACTGGCACATTCTTTTAAATACTGCTTGAGCTCAGGGAGAGTGCAATAGAAGTCTCAGGGAATGAAATCACCAGACTTAGCCCTGGCAACTGCAGGCTAATAACAATAACAATGATGATGATAATTAGTGTATATGCATATATATGTATGGCAAAGTATTTTATATCCATTATCACACTTACGCCTTACCCCTGTATTTTCTTTCTCTCTCTTTTTCTCCTTCCCCACAATGTATTTATGTAAACATGTTATATGTGTGTGCATATATAAAATAACATATATTTATGTATTGTATATTCATGTCCCATACATGATACAAAACAAATCAGAAAAGGATAGAACATTGAGGACATAATAAATGAAAACTTCTTGGAACAAAGCACCACAAAAGAATATTATTTAAGTTAATATGTTGGCTGTGGTGCTGGAATAGGGAGGCAAGATTTCAAATGACACATTTATCTGATTGAAGAAAGGGCAAGGTCAAAGATCTGGGGAGGTGTAGACAAAGAAAGAGAAATCAACAATTTAAGTTAATTCAAGAATCTTTGAGGAGGTGGTAATCAGGAGTGAGAGAGAAAGCTCATAGAATCTGCAAAGCATCAAATTACTACAAGGAAAGTTAATCTCAGAAACAAAATATTAACTCGAAAGGAGACAAAAGTCAAGACACAAGAAACAAAAAGAAGATGATGTAAATTTAACAATTATAACCATAAATGTATCTGGGTTTTAAAATTCAACATAAAGAAGAGAATGTGAGAATGGTTAAGAACACATAGCCCAGCAATTTGTTGCACATAAAGCACACATATAAAAAATAAAACTACATACAGAATGAAAATGGGATACTGGTACAAAATTTACTCTGCATCAGATGAAATTACTGTCACCATTGAGTATATTTGCACAAAATGGTATATCACATCTAAATTCATAAATGTAAACAAGACAGAAAACAGATCAAAAAAAGTAATCTTAACAATCGTAGGAGACTTTTATATGTCTCATGCAGCATGATAAATCTGACAGAAATAGAAATTAGGAATATATAAAACTGATATGGTCATAGGACAAATTAGATTTGAAAGGCTAATGCAGATTATAAAAACCTTGTGTTTGATAAATGTAAAGATTTAAGTTTTAGGGATGAGAATTTATTATTTGGTAAATTTGTTGGGAAAATTGGAAGCAGTCTATCAGAAACTAGGTATAGACCACCATCTTATACCATTTACCAAGATAAGGTCACAATGGATATACGATCCAAACATAAAGGGACGTATCTTAAGTAAATGTGAACAAAATGGAACATTTTACCTTTCAGATTTATGCATATGAGAAGAATTTATGCTTTAAAAAGTTAGACTTGTGAAACATAAAATGGGTAACTTGGATTACATTAAATTAAAAAGATTTTGTACAAATAAAACCAATGTACCCAAGATTAGAAGAAAAGCAGAAAATTGGGGAAATTTTTTTTCATGGAAAGATTCTTAGATAAAGCCCTCTTATCTGAAATACACAGAGAACTCTGGGAAATTTATAAGAATATGAGTCATTCACTAATTGGTAAATAGTCAAAGGATATAACTAGGCAGTTTTTGGAGGTAAAAAATCAAAGCTATATTTAGTCATATGAAAAAATGCTCTAAATCATAAATGATTAGAAAAATGCAAATTAAAACTACTTTGAGGTACCATCTGACACCTATTAGATTGGCTAAAATGACAGAAGGGTAAAATAACAAATGTTGGAGGGGATCTGGAAAAACTGAGACACTACTACACTGTTGATGTAACTGTGAACTGACCCAAACATTTTAGAGAGCAATCTGGAATTTTCCCCAAAAAGCTATAAGAACTTGTATTTTCTAAAATATTTATGGCAGCTCTCTGTGTGGTGGCAAAGAACTGGAAACTGAGGAGATGCTATCAAATGGGGAATGGCTGAATAAGTTGTTGTACATGATTGTGATGGAATATTACTGGGCTGTAAGAAATGACAAGCACATTAATATTAGAAAAACATGGAAAGACTTCCATAAAATAATTGAGTGAAATGAGCAGAATCAAGAGAACATTGTATAAAATAACAGCAATATTGTTCAAAGAGGAACTGTAAATGACTAAGATACTGTGAGTAACATGAGTATTAAAATCAACTACAAAGGACCTATGAAGGAAGATGCTATCCACCCATAGAGAAGGGACTGATATATGCAAGTATGTACTGTATGTTTCCACATACAATCTGCGTCAAATGTTGAACTTATGTAGTGCAGGGTTGAAAAGGAGGGAGGGTGACAGCTCAGAACTCAAAATGTAAAATAAATAAATAAAATTTTAAATAAAGAAAAATGAATACCATTTTCTGAATGGTAATGCTAAAGAAAATACATATTCTCAGCATTTCCTGTTACCTTTACAAAAGTAGACAATGGGCACAGAAAAATTATCAATAAATATAAAAAAGCAGAAATATCAAGCACATTCTTTTAGACCATAATGCAATAAAAAATAATAATACAGGAAACAAAAGGCAAAATTTGAGACCGTACTGATATCCTGAGTGTATGAACAAATCATAGAAACAATTAACAACTGTGTGAAAGAGGAGAATAATGATAATACAATATACCTAAAATTTTAGGATGCACATAAACCATGTGTAAAAATACATCACCAAACTTTAAAAAGAGGAATAATAAACAGAACGTGTAATAATTAAAAAAAAAAACCAACCCTAGAACATCACCAAACACAAACTAAGCATAAAAGTACTCAGGAAAAAAAAAAAGAGCTATAATGGGAAAAAATACTATAGAAATGGTAAAAAGGAAGCTGAGGGCTGATTCTTTGAGAAGACCAATAAAATCAACAAACCTTTAGCCAAGCTGATTAAAAACAAAAGTCAAACTACCAAAATTAAAGGTAGTGAATCTGCAACAGGCAATAAGAAAAAAATTATTAAAACCAACCATGTGGTCTTCTCTCTCTCTTTCCATTTATCTGCTAACAAAAGTTCTGTTTTTAGAGAAACATTGCTTACGGAAGAAATAACATACAGTAGCGCACTCAGGGGATTTTTGTTTGTTTGTTTTTGATCTTCATGCACAGGTTGGCGGAGGGATCTTGCTGAGCCCCACACAGCCCAGTGGACCCGGGTCCACCCCAACTGGACAGTTCCGACTCCCACAGCACTCCGTGGCTTCTCTGGGACGCGCCTCTGCCACCAGCCTGCCCTCCCTAAAAGGGTTTTCACACCTTGGGCTCCTCCTGCCCCGGGTCCTTCTCCTCTCCTGGCTCCTTCCTGCTGCAGCGGGACGACCTCTGCCCAGTGGCCTGGCTCCTCAGCCCTCTCTGCCCTTGGCCTGGCAGGCCCAGGTGACCTGGGCAGGAGGGCATCCTCCCCCAGCCCTGGACCCCGTGGCCCGGACTGCGCACCTGTGCTTCTCGTGGGTGGGGCCCGGCTCCTCCTTCCAGATTTCGGGTCTAAGCCCCAGGGAGAAGGGGGGTTGGGTGGTCAGGGGCACCTCTACTGCTCCATCCGGGTCATCCTGCTTCCTCTGCTCTCCTCCCCACTTCCCGTGTCTTCTCCTGGGCCTGTCACCTGCCCACGTATCCCACGAGTTCGGGCCTGGCCTTCTGGCCCCCAGCCGCGGGCATCAGGGCTCGAACCCCAAGCCCTCGGGGGACGGGCTTGTAACGAGCCACGTGGTCCACTCGGACTTTCAGCCCTCTGGTCTGGGCGGTGCTCCCGGATCGCAGAGGTGGGCAGAGCCGAAACCTGGCCCTTGGCTCTGTCCTCTCCCGCAGCACGTGCTCCCTGGGCTGGGAAAGCGCGTGGATGGTGTGCCCCGGGTTAGTATGGGAGGCCCCCAGGCAGGCCCAGGCGATGGCGTCGTGCTCCAGGACGCCCGCGTGACCTCCCTCATATCGGCCTCGTGCAGAGTGAGATGAGCCTCCCCTTGGTCAGGCCCTTCCCTGGTGCCTGGGGCGCCTGAGCGAGGGGGCCGGGGGGGGGGGGAGGAGAGTGACAAAGGGGAGGGGCCACGGGGGAGGAAGGTGAGTCAAGGCCAAGAATTGAAAGGAAATGCAGGGTTTGGAACCAAGAAAAAAAGATTTAGGAAAAGGGAAAGAAGGGAGGAAGGGAGGAGGAAGGAAGGAGGTGGAGATGAAGGCCTGGGGCATCAGACATTGAAAAGGCATGGAGAGAGGAGGTGGAGGATCCTATGGGAGGAACAGCATTGGAGGCCAGTGTGACAGGATCCTGGAGTGTGTAGAGGGGACAGAGGAGTAAGAAGACTGCAGAGACAGGGGGGCTAGGTTCTGAAGGACTTTAAAAGGAAACAGGATTTTAACGTGGGGGGAAATACCCTAAGATGGTACAGCATTTGTTATCATGGGGTCATGGTTCCCAGGGTGTGTGTGCAGAAGAAAAAAATTGGACAAAGTAAAAAGTGCACAGCAGAGAGCAAAAGAAAACTTACAAGGAAACGAAGAAAAGATGGACAGCCCTCAGCATAAGTGTAGTATTCATTACATAAGCTTTCTTGATATGTAAATTTGTTGCTACGTATTTTGAATCCTTTGAACATATATATATCTTACATTCTTCTGTACACATGGCATGCTTTTTCTTTTATTATTTTGTATTTAAGTTTTAATATTTAAGTTTATATTTCTTTTTCTTTTTAATTGTGTATTTAATCCACTGTGTATCTAAAATTTAAAAAAAAAAGAAAAAAGAAAAATTGAGTGACACATCTAGAACAAAACAGATGTCTCCTTGCCCAAAGGGTTATTGTATCTTTTTTGAAAAAAAATTTTCATAAATTTTTTTTGCTTTACACTTAAATACAAAATGAGAAAAGAGAAAAAAATTGACATGAACAGAGCAGAACATGAGAGGATTCAATATAAAACAATAAATTTCCATTTCAACATATTCTATATAATAAATGCTATGCATTGTTTTCAGAGCTGCCCAACTTATCTTTACTTTCTTGTTGGTTTTCTTTTGTTCTCTGCTGTGCACTTTTACTTTATTTCCCCCACTCCCTTTTCCCCCATCCTAAAGAAGGTGACAATTAAGCTTGGTTTTATATACGTGTGTATACACACACACACACACACACACACACATATACATATACATAGATATCTATAGACATATACATATATATATACACATACACTCCTACACATACATGTAAGACCATACTGTGCTTATTTCTACCTGTCATCTGTTTCTCAGATTGATAGCATCTTCCTTCCTATGTCCAAGTCTTTCTAAATCAACCAGCTCATCATGTCCTATCCCACAGCAATATTCCAACCCAATTACATCCTATCTGAGAGACTGAGAGTTTTTCCCCAATTTTCTGCATTCTTTCTATTCTTGGCTACATAGTTTTTATTTATTCAAGAAATTTTTAATTTAAAGTAATTGAAATTGTTCATTTTACACTTCAACAATGCTCTAAACTTATAATATAGTTTAAGGTCTTATACTGGTGAATCTACTTCCTTTACATCTTTTTTCCCTGGTTTCTTTGAAGTTCCTTATTTTTTGTTCCTCCAAATTGATTTTGTAATTATTTTTTCAAACTCAGGAAAATTTTTTTTTTTAGTAATTCATTTGGGATGACATTGAATAAATAGCTTAGTTAGGTAAAGTTGTCATTTAAAAATTATTCTGGCTTTACCTACCTATGGACAATAAATATTACTTTAATTATTTAGATCTGTGTTTATTTGTATAAAAAGTGTTTTATGTTTATATTCATATAGTTCCTGTGTCTGTTTTGGCAGGTATACACTCAGGTATTTTTTACTGTCTAGTTATTTTAAATGGTCTAAAACAATATCGAATAATATTGCTGATACATAGTATAGTTTCTCTATTTTTCACTTTTGATTAAAGCTATTTTAACTTTAACTTTGTCTAAGATCATGGTTACTATCCCTGCTTTTTTTCACATACTAAATTCTACTCCTGTCCTTTATTTTATCTTTGTGTGTATCTCTCATTTTTAGAATGTTTCCTGAAAGCAACATACTGTTGAATTCAAATTTTTAATCTGCTATCCATTTCCATTTTAGGGGTTAATTCATCCCATGGACATTCTAAGCTAAAATTACTTGTTGGGTGTTCTCCTCCTTCCTATTTTTCCTCACCCTATTTATCATATCCCTCCTCACTTCTCTGCTTTACTTCTACCCACTACTTGCCCTCCTATTCTTCAACCTACCCACCTCTCTAAGAGTCACTGCCTTATCCTGTCTCCCCCAACCCTAGCTCCTTGCCACTCTTGTTTCTTTCTGAATTTAGAAGACTTTTATACTCTTCTAGATGTATATGTTGTTTCCTCTTTAACCCATTCTTGATGAGAGTTAGGTTCCAGCATTACTAGCCCTCCCCACACTAGCTTCTTCTTTATTAATTTTTCCTTTTATGTCTTATCTGCATGAGATAATTACTCCTTTTTCTCTCCCTACAGTTTTATTTTAGAATCGTTCCATCATACTCAGCTCAGCCCAAGCTTTTCTTTCCAACTACTCAAATAGTGACAACGATCATGACTACTGCTAATATTTACACATATATGAAGTAAAATATTTGACCTGAGTCCCCTTATAATTGGTCTTTAATGTTTACCTTATATTTTTCCTGGAGGTTATAGGTCAAATTTTGCCTTAAGTCCTGGGGTTTTTGTCACAAAAACTTGCAAGTTTTTCAGTTCCTTTAATATCCTTTTTTTTTTCATTCAAGATTATACTTAACTTTGCTGGATAAGTTACCTTTGGTCTTAACCCCAGCTTTTTTGCTGTAAGGAATGTAGTATTCCAAGACCTATGGTCCTTCAACAAAGTAGGCAGTAGAAACTTAATAAATCTTTAGTGAATTGAAGTTCAACATGACAGAATTATACAGTAAGGGAAGATCATAAATGTTGACAAGGAATAAGTGTAGAAAGGCTTCAAAGAGATGATTTTCAGGGTTCCCCTCAATCTCAAACATTCTATGAGCCTCTGACCCTAGGGAAAAGGACAGCCTCATTGCCTGAGGCACTAAAGAGGATTTAGGATTATACTTAACTTTACTGGGTAAATTACCCTTGGTCACAATCTCAGCTCTTTTGCTCTAGGGAATATAATAGTCCAAGACCTATGGTCCTTCAATTTAGTAGCTGCTAAGTCTTGTGTAATCCTTATTATAGCTCCATGATATTTTAATTGGTTTTTTTCCCTTGTTGTTTTCAATATTTTCTTCTTAACCTGGGAGCTTTGAAACTTGGCTATGATATTCATGTAAATTTTCTGGTGGACCTTTTCGATTTCTGTTTTGCCTTCTTGTTTGAGCAGTTTTCCTTGATAATTTCTTCTAATATTGGATCAAGATTCTTTTTTTATCATAATTTTCAACTATTCTTATATTGTTTTTCCTCACTCTGTTCTCCAAATCAGTTGTTTTTCTGATGAGATATTTCACTTTCTCATCTATTTTTTCATTCTTCTGATTTTGTTTTATGATTTCTTGGTGTTTTAGAATGTCATTAGCTTCCCCTTGCCCAATTCTAGTTTTCAAGCAATTATTTTCTTCCTTAAGTTTTTGATTCTCTATTTCTAGTTGATGGACTTTCTTTTCATGATTTTCTTGGATTGCTCTTATTTTTTTTTCCTAATTTTTCTTAGATTTCTTTTATTTGATTTTTAAGTTCCTTTTTAAGTTCTTCCAAGAACTCTTTTTGTGCTTAGACCATTTGATTTTTCTCATTGAGAAAGGACTGGCTTTTTTATCTTCCTCTGAATATGAACCCAGATCTTCTCTCTTCCCATAGTAACTGTCTATGGTTGGGTTCTTTCTCCTTTGCTTACTCATTTTTATTTATTTTTCTGTTTTATTTTGTTTTTAGCAGCTTTGAGTATAATCAAGTTGTAGTCCTGAGGTATAAAGAATGATGCCCCAAGCCTCAAGTCCTTCTTACTTTATATTCTAAAGTCAGTCTCAGGGCCCAACCTTGGCTCTCCTCTCTACTGATAAGCCATGGTTAGGACCCCCAGCCACAGTGTCCCACAAATCTTGCTCCTTTGGTCCCTCCCATGTTGACAAAACACAGCTGTCCTCTCTGCCCTGGCACTGAAACCAGGGACTGTGTGTGTGTGTGTGTGTGTGTGTGTGTGTGTGTGTAGGGAGGAGAGGGCAAAGCCAGCTTCACCTAGACCCTTTTCAGCCTTACCCTCATACTATATGCATGGAGAATAATTGCCATCATAAAAATGGAAAGAAGTTGAAAAGAACTTTCTCATTGCAAGTCAGAAAGTAGTCTGCACCCACGGAGAAGCAGCCTGAGGCAGAAACAATGAATTTAAAAGACCAACAATCTAAGCCTGAGGGTGTCTGCTGGCTCCTAGGTTGCAGTGGTCTAAATAAATAGCCTATGGGGCTAGGGCTCCAAGAAATAACTTTCTCCCAGCAGGAAGAGATAGCATAGCCCCTCCAATAGGGCAGCAGAGGGCCTGAAGAGGCCTCCTAAAACCAAGCAGCTGAGTCCCCCAGCTCAGGGAATAAAGCAGCCTTCCCAGGGGCATCACCAGAGGGTATCAGGGGCATTTCACAGATGCACCATTTGTCCTTCCCACATCTGCTCCATCCGTGAATGCTCCCTTTGGGTCTTCTCTGCCCATGCATGTGCCTACCTATATGCTCCTCCATTCACGCTCCTGTATATGCCCTCTTTCCCACGGGTCGTCTGGTTACCTATGGGCGAGTGTCCCCTGGTTTGTCTGGGGAGACTCTTTGGTCACTTACTTTGCTGTGCTGTTGAATTACATGTGGTTGTGATTTATCTTTTGTTCAGATATGACTCATGATAAGCCTCCAGCCTGGGGGAGGAGTCACGGGAGTTCACAGGTGACAGAGAGCCCCAGGTACTATGCGTATCTATACAGACATACATCTGGAAGGTCCAGGAGGGCAGAGGCCTCGTTAGGGCATAGTGTAGTGTATGGATAGTAGATGCTTGAGTGAATTGAAGTGGAAAATGCCAGAATGATACAGTAAGAGAAGATCAAAAATGTTCACAGGTTTCAAAGAGATAATTATCAGAGAGTCCCTTTGCATTAAACATTCTATGAGCCTCTGACCCTGGGGAAAGGAAAGCCTCATTGCTTGAGGCACTGAAGAGGAGCTAGTCCAGAGACTCACGAAAATAACCTCAGGGACTAAAGCCTCCTCTGGCCTCTAGGGATTGACCAGGTTAACAGGAAATAACCTGGTTGATAACTTGAACTCTTCAAGCTGATGTCCCTGATCTCACACAGGAGTAACCCCTGAGGCTAGGCAAGAAGGTAGAGCAGCCAGCAGAGGAGGACCTGAAGAGCCCAAGTCTTCTCATTGCAGGCGTCTGGGCGGCAGCTCACTGCCAGAGGTGATGCCACCTCAGATCTCAAGACTAAAGCAGGAGCTTTTCGGTTTTTGCACATGAAATTCATTTTCTTCCCATTCAAGAAACCACAGCCTCTCCTTTGTGTTTTACATTTAGTTTCATTCAACTATTTTCTCTTTTTTCTCTTGTAAAAATTCCAAAGTAAGAGGTAAGTCATATTTCTTTGACTGACATGAAGCTTTTTAATTTTTTCTGGGATTCATAAAATAATTTAATTCTTTATCCTAGGGAATCCATGGGCAAAAAAATGTTCTCAGGCAAAAAGGTGAAAGCTAGGAGTAATGAGGGCAATCACATTTATTTTCAGCAGGGCTTATGGAAAGGAAAAAAATCTTGACAATTTAATTGAAAAAGAAAATTCAATCAATTCAGGAAAATACCATTGTATTGCCACGGTGGATGGTAAAGCAAAATGATGATATCACTAGATCAGTGCATTAGAAAGGTGAGGCTGCCCACCATGAAGGCTGCTTTAGAGGGAGCTAGGAACAGAGGGTGAAGACCTGCTTTGGGATTGCTACAGTAGTGCAGGCAGGAACTTGGTGATGAGGGCCAATGGGAGCCCTGGGAACAGCAGGGAGAATGGAAAGGACAGATCTGGGAGATGTTTCAGAGGGGAATGGACAGGATTTGTTTCCCAACAAGGCTGGGAGAGAATAGAAGATTACACAAGTGAAGCTACTGGCTGCTGTTCCCGCTGATCTACCCCTTGAGCCAATAATTCCATTAAACCAGAAGCTCCAGCCTCTGGTGAACATGCTCTTTGTGTGTAGGCCTACCCTGGTCTACTTCTCTCCCCAAGCTTGCAGGCCTGCCCCAACTGCCCAGGCCTCAGGGGGAGCCTGGAGGCAATTTACTGTCTCTAGATGACAGTTTGAGGTACAGGAACAGTTTAGAAAAGAGGATGCACCCGTTAACAAGGGCACCCCAAAGAACCAAAGAAATATTCTAATTGGAAAGAACCCTAGAACATCCTCTCGTCCAACCGCCACTTTATTTTATAAATGAGGAAACTCAGACCCAAAGGGTTAAAGATGATTTGTGCCAGGCCACGTGATCCTTAAGTGGAAGACTACAATCCAAGTCTTCTGTCTCAAGGTCAAGTGCGCCTGCCCCAACTCACCCTAAGACATCGGATCCACAACACCGATCCTCTGACTGGCGTCAAACTACTGGGCTTGAGTCTGAGCTTGGCCAGTTGCTACCTGTGTGATGATTGGCAAAGTGCTTGATCTCAGTCTCAGTTTTCTGATTTGGAAAATAGGAGTGCTTGGTTTGGGACATGTAGCATGTGAAATGAACCTGTGACATTCAGGTAGTGATCTCTTAGAAAAATCTAGAAGTGGAGGCGTGGACGTAAGTAACTTTTCCAAGGAATGCAGCAGTGAAGGAGGGAAGGGAGATGAGATGCTATTCTGATGGGCTAGAATCATCAAAGGAAGCTTTTTTTTAGAATTATGTCTGAGGCTCACATGAGAGGTCAAGGCTGCATATAAAGGTTTCAGAGTCACCTGAACAGACATAGTTGAACCCATAGGATTGAATGATATGTTCAAGGGAGAAAGTGGGGAGAGAGAAAAGAAGTGGGTCAAGAATAGACCCTTCAGAAATAACCTTCTATAAAGGTTACAGAAGGAGTGTTTAGAAAGGCAATAGTACTAAGAGAATGTGATAGCCAGAATAATCATAATAGATAATATCTATATACTTTATATATTTATACACTATCCAGCAGTGCTAAGCACTTTACAATTATTATCTCATTTCTTCCTCATGCCCATCGTGCAAGAAAAGTCTATTATTACCCCTATATGAACATTTGAAGAAACAGAGGTAAACAAAGGGTAACTTGCCTAGGTCACATAACTAATAAGTGTCTGAGGCTGGGTTTGAACTCAGATCTTCCTAACTCCAAGCCTGGCACACTATCCACTGTGATACCTGTCTGCCTTGGCTATAAAACCAAAGAAGTATATACAATGGTATCCAATGGGAAGGAGTGAATTCAGAGGAGTGGAGAATCTAAAGAGGATGAGGACTGGAAAAAAGGCCAAATCATCTGAAAACTGATGATCCTTGTCACTATGATCCTTGAGGGGATGGTCTGAACAGAGAGATGAGGATGGAAGCCCAATACGAGGGGTTGAGGAGAGGATGGGTTTGGGAGAAAGTAGAGGCATTTGAGAGAGACTTTTACAAAGAGTTTAGCAATAAGAAGAGAAAAGTTTCAGGATGACAGCTTAATACGATTAACAAACTTGTTTTTTGTTTGCTTGTTTTTAAGTTTTAAAATTGGGAAGACCTGAGCATGTCTACACATAGAGGGGAAGGAAAGATTAATAGTACATGAAAGAATTGTCTCTGTAGTAAGGTCCTGAAGGAGGGGGTAGATAATAGGTTCAAAGGCACAGGGAGAAGGATTAAACTGTTAGGACAGGGGATGCCTTTTATTCTGAGAGAAGAGGGATATGGAAGAAAATGAGTGGGGATGTCAAGAAGTTTTAAGGAAAGGGAGAGTATAGTTGTCTGAAAGCCGTATGTGATGTCCTCAATCTTAGTGAACAGGAGACAGAATTGCAGAATTTGAGTGTTATATGGGACCTCAGTGGTTATCTTGTACAACCCATACACAAAAAGAATCCACACTATAACACCCCCAGCGAGTGGCAAAATCATCATTTGTGAGAATGAGGATCAGAAGGAGGGAAGAATTTGGAGCTGATACTATGGGGAATAACAAATGAAGTGAATGAGGTAGAGCAGTATTGTCAGGAAGCAGTGACTGTAACCCAAACTTTTGGTCACTGAAATCATCAGGGTTTTATGATTTTCGCCACTGACATTCAGAATTCCTGGATGAGAAGCAGTAAAATCAGATGCTGAAAGTTATACAGGAATGAATTATCACAGGTGACTAATAGTGAAGATGAAGAATGCAAGGGAGTAGAGTAACTAGTGACACCTTCCACTGGAAGACCATGTAGTCATGGCTATGTATATGTGTTTGTGTGTGTGTGTGTGTATGTATGTATGTATGGTAAAAATGAAACCATAGGGAATGAGTTGGATTGGGAAAATAGAGGAATATCAAGGGACTGTGAAAAGGGCAAAGGATAGATTCACTGTGAGTGTCAGAGGAGTGATGGAAAGGGAGGAGAGGGTGATCATGGTAGAATTTCAAAATTCCAGATATCATATTTGGCACAGTTCTAGAGTTGTTGAGGTCTTCCATGTGACCTTGTAGATCTAGAGTTGACAAGAGGGTCATCAGTAAGACCCTGAGATTGACAGCAAGCTAGAGGAAAGAGAGGACTATCACTCAGAAACTAGAGAGAGCGGCCTGACACTTGCAAATGCCAGCAAAAAGAATGGGGAGAATGTGTTGCCTTAATAGTTCTGTGATCTCACAGTTTGGGGAGTTCCTTTCAGGGGTACAGATTGAAACCCATCCATACCTGCTCATCTTGTGCTGCTCATGTCTATGTCATCCTCACGGCCTGAATCCACCTACTGTGTTAAAGGCTGTCCTCTTTTTCTCCAGACACCTGAGTGCAGGTACCTTCGGGGCACTCTGACTGTCCACCTCTTATCCCTCGCTCTTCCCACATGCTTTTCCCATCTTTCCGAGAAAAAATTCTTTAATGATGATATTCACAGGTATTCTTTTTTTATGTGCAGCTCCTCATTGGTTATACATTGTAGCCTGCTTACCATGCACGTCTCCACTGTGCTCAGGGGGATGCCAATCTTGAGGTTTTTGGAAGCAGTGGTGATCCAGTGCTCATTACCATACAGCAACATTGGTACAATGTTTGTGTGGAAAAGATGGGACTTTACTGTCATGGGAAGCTTGAGGTCATTGGAATTACTTCACAATTTCCTGAATGCAGTTGAACCCACTCTACTTTTTCTCAACACAACACAATTCATGGTCCACTTGTATTGCAGGACCTAGATCTGTGTACTATTAAAAAACTCTTTAGGATGTCTGTTCAGTTTCATGTATAATTTGGACAAATAGGCATTCTTCATACATTTGGTGTTTTCTATGATAATAACAAGAGCATTAAGGTTTGCAAAGCACTTTATGTCTGATCCTCACAGCAGCCCTGTGAGGTACATGCTACAAACATTATTATTCCAATTTTGTAAATAAGGAAGCTGAGACTCAGAAAAGTTGAATGACTTTCCCAGTTCAGATAAGGACACACTCATTCTATCTCTTCTCTGCTCAAGTGGGAGAGACTGGACGTGAACCCAGGTATTCTGGTTCGAATTCAAGGATCCATATTGGCTCCAGCTCTTGCCATGTTTCTTCTTCTCTAATTCCTACTTCTATCAAGAGAGAAAATAACCTCTTACAATCCATTTTTGGAAAACTCTAGGTATTAGGGAATTCTCTATAATGAACTGAAGGATGCCTCCCTCTGACTTGCACTCACGGAGTCTTGTGCTATACTGTATATGATAAGCTTGATTTTAGCTCCTGAAGACCTGTTCTATGGAAGTTCCTGATATCAAGTATTCTACCTCCAATATCACTGTTTCTTGCACTGATCCTCAAGAATGACTGACTGCTTCTCTTATCCCTTTGATTCACTCCATTTTTTTCACTCTAAACCATTTTTCTTTCAACCTTTTTGGCTCCAGACTCCAGGAATATTATGGTCCATGGCCAAATTCATTGAGCCCCTTCCCTCCCCTCTCTGCCATGACGTCCAGCCTGGCTCTCTCTCATTCTCCTGCTTCCCCTAAACGAGGTGATTGTGTTACTGCCCAATAAGCAATCGACAATCAGAGAGCCGAGAATTTGGGTAACCACAAGCCCTACACCCATCCTCTAACTCAACAGGACTGAGGGAAAGGATCGAGCAACATAAATATTGCTTCTGAAAAATCCTTCAGAGGGGGATATGGAATGGAGGTCTGTGTCCCCTAAGAAGGGACATAGAGTTAAGGGTACATACAACATCAGTGATGGGGTGTACAGGATGAGAAGCAGATGAAGGTTTTACCCTAAGGGCTATCTGAATTTCCTTTCCTTTATATTTGTAGGTATTTCTCTTGGTGGCTTGCAGCATTTGTTAACTGTCACTGGAATTGTGAAATGTAATCACTATGTATTTTGGAGTTTGAAGCCTAGGATTGTTATTATTGTTGTTGTTTTCCGGAGGTGATCTATGAATTGTATAATTTGGTGCTTTGTTTTCTGTATTCAAAAGCTGTGGGGGTGTTATCTATTGCATAATGATATTCAGGTTTTTTGACCTGTCATGTTTTTCAGGGTGGCCTGTGATCCTTCAGTTGTCTCTTTAAATCTTGTCTTCAAGATCACTGTGGTTTATTTATATGCAATTCATGTATCATGTATACAAATCTCTTAATGTTATTGGGCTTTGCTTCTCTTTTCCAGATTGTCTTTCCCTCCAGCACATATTGTTTCCTCTCTCACTTCTTTGGACAGACTTACCCCTGTAGATTCAGGACTCCAGAGATAGGCTTCAGAGATACTTGCAAAGACACAGTTTAAGTCAAAGGATTGAATGAGATTTTCAAGGGAGAGAGAGAAAGGAAGTGAGTCAAATCCAGATCTTTCAGGGACACCTTTCTTCAAAGGTTTGTAAAGGATACAGAAAGAGTGATTAGAAAGGGAGAACCAAGAGCATGTGATAGCTCTGAAGCCAAGGCTTGAAGAAGCAGCATGGAGTAATGGAAAAGGCTCTGATGCTGGGGTAGGAGGATGTGGGTTCAGATCTGCTGCTTACTAGCTGTGTAACCTTGGGCAAATTACTTAACCTCTCTGGGTACCAATTTCCTTTTCCACAAAATGAAGGGATTAGACTAGTAGATCTCCAGCTCTCTTCAGATTCTAAATGTAGGTTCTAGGAGCCTTTCTAAAAGGAAATGTCCTGAACCATCCTCCATATGTAGTGTGATCGAAGTATTACTTTCCTTTCCTGGAAAACCAGATGAAGCTGGTCCATACCTCATTACCAACTCTTAAATTTAAATCAGAGTGCACAAAATTCTCTCCCATGGTACTTCCCTTTAGGATGTCTGTTGTCAACAGGATTTGGGCTGAATGGACAATTAGTTGGACCCAGTATGGCCATTCTTATGTTCTTATTTTCTCTTGAAGTACAGTGAGGTCATAGGCTTTAAAAGCTTGAGAGCCACCTTTATAACCACAGACAGCTTCTGTCCTGCCTCAATGAGCTAACCTGCCCTCCTAAGCATCTTGTCTTGCTCTTTGCCTCTCATTTCAGCTCCTGGTGGGATGAAATCAAATTAATTTCCAGCAATGGATAATCTACTGTGAACACTGGACAAAGGTCAGCCCTCTCTAACAATTTTGGTAGATCTATCTAAAGTTTGGGTTCATCTCAAATGATGTGAGTGAGATGATGCAGTGAGTATGGTTGTATCACCTTAGCATTTGCATTTTATTTGCCAGGAGGCAGTTTCCTTCCTACAAGATATCACCTAATTATATCCTTTAAAGAAGCCTAAGTGTAATACTCATGATCGTAAGCCTAGGACGTCAAAGCCAGTTGGGCCAGGGCAATCTAGTGAGAGAGAACTCCATATTCACAAGTTGAGAATTCCGGTCAAGCCAAGGTTCCTCCCTTGGGTGGCTGTCCTTGTATGAATATGTTTGTCCATTTTCGTCCTTCCTGTGAACTTTCTGTGCTGGGTTAAGTATGATTCCTATAGCCAATAGTGTAATAAAGGGGGGTGAGATAGAGGAAGGGATTAACTCTCTCCTCCCCCAAACAATATCTTCTATTTTCATTCCAGCTATGAAGGACATTAAAGAAAGGAGAAACCAAACAGTTGTCACTGAATTCATCTTCCTGGGGTTTTCCAACCACCCAGAACTACAGGGATTGTTCTTCCTGATATTTTTGGTTGTATACCTGGTAACTCTTCTGGGGAACCTTCTCATATTAACAGCCATCAGAATCAACCCTGTTCTTCATACTCCTATGTATTATTTCCTCAGCAACTTGTCCTTCCTGGACATCTGCTACACCTCCACCACTGTCCCCATCATGCTGGTGAATTTTTTCCGAGAGAAGAAGACCATTACCTATGAAGGTTGCCTGTCCCAAATCTTCTTCCTTGTTACTTTTGCAGGCTCTGAGTGTGTCCTGTTGGCTGCGATGGCTTATGACAGATTTATAGCCATTTGCCATCCATTACACTACCCAGTTCTCATGAGAAAGACAGTCTGTGCCTGCTTAGCAGCTGGGTCCTGGTTGTGTGGGGTAGTGAATTCTCTGACACACACAGGGCTCATGGCAACTCTCACTTTGTGTGGTCCTAACCAGATCAGCCATTTTCTCTGTGATATTCCCTTACTCCTGAAGCTCTCATGCTCAGATACTTCAGCCAATGAGATTGCAGTCTATGTAACCAGTGTCATCTTTGGTCTGAGCCCCTGCCTCTTCACTGCTGTATCCTACATGCTCATTATCTCTGCCATCTTGAAAATCCAGTCTGCTCAAGGGAGGAAAAAAGCCTTCTCCACCTGTGCCTCTCACCTCACTGTGGTGGTTATTTATTATGGAACCATAAACTTCAACTATGACCGGCCCAGGTCAGGCTACTCCCTAGATATGGTCATCCTGGTCTCTGTCCTCTTCTGTATTATTACACCCATGTTAAATCCTATCATATATAGCCTGAGAAACAAGGAAGTCAAAGTTGCCTTAAGGAAACTATGTGAAAGGTATATTTTATCCAGTAATTCAAGTGTTCAAATCAATTCTTAACCTATTGAACTTAGTCTAAAATATTAACTATTTTCAATATAATTGGTTTCCCCTGTAACCCTATGTATTTGATGCATTTAACAACCTTATTCTCCACCATAACACTTTCTTTTGTATTCTTTCCATTTTCTATTTTTATCTTCATTCTTTACCTGTCTATTTGTTGCTTCCTTACTAAGTACAAACTTGACAATTTCTCTTCACCTGCAAAAAACCCTCTTTTAACCTCCTGGCTATCAGTTTGTATCTCTCCTCCTATGTGGCTAAACTATTTGAGAAGGCCATGTAACATCAATGCCTCCATTTCCTTTCCTTTCAGTCTCTCTAAATTCTCTAGAATCTGCCTTCTGACCTCATCATTCAACTGAAACTGCTCTCTCCAAAGTTATCCACGATCCCCTAATTGCTGAATCTAATGGCCTTTTCTCAGTCCTCATCTGCTGCCTTTGCCACTGTTGATCACCCTCTTCTCATTAATGCTTTCTTCTTTCTAGGTTTTCCTGACACTAGCCTCTCCTCGTACTCCTCCTACCTAGGTGATCATTCCTTCTCAGTCTCCTTTGCTAGATCATTATTTAGGGCATGCCCACTAACCTTGGGTGCCCCACAGGGTCCTCTCCTGGACTGTCTACTCATTTTTCCCTTTTCTGTTTCATTTGGTGATTTCATCAGCTTCCATGGATTTAATTATCATGTCTCTGCTAATGAAGCTCAGATCTATTTATCTGGTGCTAAACCTCTCTGCTGACACCTCCAGTGTCATATCTCCAAGTACCTGTCGGACATCTTGAACTGGATGTCCCATAGACATCTTAACATGTCCAGAGCTGAATCCTCCCTTCTCCCTAACTTTTTACTATTGAGGGTAACCCCCATCCTTCTAGTCCCCAGAACCACCATCTAGGTGTTATTCATGACTCCTCACTCTTACTCTCTATATCTTATCTGTGGCCAAGGCTGAAGATGATCCCATCATAATATCTTTTGTATACGTTCCTTCTCTCTTCTAGCACTGCTACCATACTGATACCAGACCCTTACCATCTATGTCTGGACTACTCCATAGTCACTCTGTACTTCAGGCTGTCCTTCACTCAGATGGATGTCAAGGTGATCTTCCTAAAGCAGAGGTTTGACCATCTAAGCTCCCTACTCAACAAACTCCAGTAGCTCACTTTCATCAAAAGAATCAAATATAAAATACTCTGTTATTCAAAGCCCTATTAACCTGCTCCTGCTCACCTTTAGTCTTTTGTTTGTCGTATTTATTTTTAGTGTTAGAATAAAACAAACGTTTCCATGAAATATCATAAAATAAATGACTGCACACAAAAGTGCAAATCTATTATGTACAATTTGCTATTCCTTTTAAATAAACTTATCATGTACATTTTTTCCTCTCTCTCTCTCCCCACCCCCACCATGCCCTAGTGATGGCTACCTTTAGTCTTATTTTTATATTCCACCATGTACTCAGTGATTCAATGACACTGGTCTTCTTATTGTTCCTTAAGAAAGACACTCTATCCCCAACTTCTGGCATTTTCACTGGCCATAGGTCCTCCATGCCTGAAATACTTTCCCACCTCATGTCCACTTGCTGGCTTCCCTGGATCCCTTCATGGGCCACCTAAAATCCCACCTTCTGCAAGAAGCCGTTCCCAATCTCCCTTCATTCTAGCTCCTTCTATTTTTGAATTATTTCCAATTTATCCTGTTTATAGCTTGTTTGTGCATGATTGTTTTCATGTTGTATCCCTCATTAGACTTTAAGGTCCTTGACAGCAAGGACTGTCTTTCTTTGTATCCTTGGTAAAACTTTCTTTATATTCTCAACACTCAGTAGAGGGCACATTCTAAGTGCTTAAAAATATGTTTATTGACTGACTAAGAAGGGGGTGTGGACAGGCTTCATCAGACTGCCAGAAGGGCCCATACAAAATGGTTAAGAACTCCTAGTCTAGGTCAATATAACTCTTCCTATATAAATGATTCCTATAGTGGCAATAACAGAGAATTGAATGGGTACAAACCCAGAGGCTTATGCAATAGTACATGACTGTGAGCTTCAAGGAGAAGCTTCTTGAGAGCAAGGACTGGGATTTGTTTAGGTTTTGCCGTTCTTTTGATATCTCCAGTCCTTGGCATAGTGCATGCTACACAGTATGTCATTAATGCAGGAGCAGCTTTCATCTTGATGTGTTGGGGGGGAAAGGGGATATTCTTAATAATTAGAAGTTTTGAAAAGTGGAATGGATTAAATAATTATAGTACAGAATAACAAATGTTAAATTAATTTTTTAAAAGTACTGAGTTTGAGGGTGAAAGAGTCTTCATAACTGGGGACTCGAGGATGCCAAACACTGTCCTGTGGCACTTAGTTTTTGGAATCTGTATGTCTAAAACATTGTCCATTTCATGGTGTTCTAGAGTTCTACAATATCACGTCTAGTGAGCACCATTTCTGTATTTCTCCTTCATCTGGGAAATTAACATAAGTTGTTAATATGCTTGCAAGCTTTTGACTTCTTACATGACACTTTCAGATGATTTTTATCCTAGCATAATTTCAATCAAATATCATTTAAAATATGCCATACAGTTGCCTTCCTATCACTTGGCAGGCACTACATCACCTATAGAACTAAGGACTCTCTATGAACTCTGTACTACCTTATGGCATCGATGCTGGGTCAACTGGCAACAAGGTGATGGGTCAAAATAGGAGAAGCCAAGGACAGGACCCAGGTGATCATGATTGGATAAGTTGATTAAGGTAGAAAAGGTGTGAAAGAAGCAAGGAAAGAAGGTCAGAAGGAAGAAAGGAATGGACGAACGAAAAGGCATGTAGCAAGGATTTACTGCGTGTCACATGTTTTGCTTAGTCCTGGGGACAAATATAAAAAGACACACAGTTCCTGACCCCAAGGAGCTTACATTCTTACAAGGGAAGACAACATTTATAGGCAAGTGGTAGCCAGGGAAAGAGGTGAAAAAGTATTGGGGTGGGAAATGAGTAGTTATGCAAGTGGCAGAGAAATTGTAAGATGTCCTGGAATAGACAGCTGGATGGTTAGCTACCTAGTACATACCCATCATGTCAAAGCCAGAAAAGAGAAAAAAAAATTTATTATGATTTTTTGAGCTAAGGGCCAAGAATGAAATTTTTCTGACTGAGAACCACCCTCAACCATTATTATCAAACACTGCATGGTTTTGAAAATTAGCTTTTGCTGCAGACTTGATGTATCTTAATGAATTCATGAGCAGCTAGGTGGCACAGTAGATAGAATATTGGGACTGTAGTCAGGAACATCTGAGTTCACATTCAGCCTGAGACACTTACTAATTATGTGACCCTGGGCAAGTCACTGAACCCTGTTTGCCTCAGTTTCCTCATCTGTAAAATAAGCTAGAGAAGGAAATGGCAAACCACTCCAGTTTCTTTGCCAAGCAAACCCCAAATGGGATCATGAAGAATCAGTCACAACTAAAACAACTGAAAAACAACAATGAATTCAACATAAAACTACAAGGAAAAACAGCATTTATTTGTGAAATTTATACCATAGTAAAATCAACTTGGTGACAACTAACTTTGTTTGAATCACAAGTAATGTCAAACAGCTTTATACACTTCCATTGCTGTCAAAAGTTAAAATAAGTAAGATTAAACTTTAAAGTGTGTGAATACTTTTTTTTCCCCTGGAAAATCTGGTTGTTAATATTCACTGGCAAATTCTTTTAAACATTGCTTGAGCTCAGGGGGAGTGCAAAAATTAGCCCTGGCAACTAGGCTAATAACAATAATAATGATGATGATGATAATTAGTATATATGTATATGTACGTGTGTGTATGTACACTCCAAGGTGGGCAAGATATTTTATATCAATTTTCTCAAGTAAGCCTTGCACTTATATTCTCTCTCTCCTTCCCCACAACGTATTTATGCAAATTTAATTTATATTTATATGTGTGTGTGTGTGTGTGTATATAAATAAAATTTATATTATATATAAATACTTATGTCCCATCTATGACATGATGCAGTTCAGAAAAGAATAGGAATATTTAGGACATGATAAATGAAAACTTCTTGGAAGAAAGCACCACAAAAGAATATTATTTATAAGCGAAAAATTTGGCAGTAGCACTGGAGTGGGAAGGCAAGATTTTAAATAACACATCTATCTGGTTGAGGTCAAAGATCTGGGGAGGTGCAAAGAAAGAAATATCAGCAATATCAGTTAAGTCAAGGAACTTAGAGGAGGTGGTAATCAGGAGAGAGAGGGAAAGCTTGTAGGAACTGACAAGCATAAAATTACTATAAGCAAATTTAATCTCGGACAAAATATTAACTCAAAAGGAGACAAGAATCAAAACAAAAGAAATAAATAGAAGATGTAAATTCAACAATTATAACCATAAATGTACCTGGATTTTAAAATCTAATAAAAAGAGAATGGTTAAGAAAACAAGGCCCATCAATTTGTTGCAAATAAATAACACATCTAAAAAATAAAACTACTTACAGAATGAAAATGGGAGGCTAGTACAAAATGCAGCAGATAAAACTATTGTCACCAGTGAGTGTATTTACACAAAATGGTTTATAATATCTAAATTCATTAAGGTGAACAGGATAGAAAACAGACCATAAAATATAATCTAACAATTATAGGAGACTTATATGTCTCACACAGCATGATAAACAGAAATAGAAATTAGGAAAATATAAAACAGATATGACCACAGGACAAACTGGATTTGAAAGAACAATTCTGATTATAAAAACCTTGTGTTTGATAAATGTAAAGATTTAATTTGGGCCATAAGAATTCACTATTTGGCAAATATTTGTTGGGAAAACTGAAAGCAGTCTGACAGAAACTAGGTATAGACCAGTATCTTACACCATTTACTAAGATAAGGTCAAAATGGATATATGATCTAGACATAAAGGGATGTATCATAAGCAAATGAGAACAACATGGAACATATTACTTTTCAGATTTACAGATAAGAGAAGAATTTATGAATAAACAAGAGATAGCCTTGGGAGTTATAAAACTGGATAATTTTTATTACATTAAATTAGAAAGGGTTTATACAAATAAAACCAATGTACCCAAGATTAGAAGGAAAGAAGAAAATTGGGGGAAATTTTTTATGGAAAGTTTCTTAGATAAAGGCCTTATATCTCAAATACACGGGGAACTTTGTGAAATTTGTAAGAATATGAGTCATTCCCCAATTAGTAAATGGTCAAAATCCTTTGACAAACAAGCAGTTTTTGGAAGAAAAAAATTAAAGCTATATGTAATCACATGAAAAAATGCTCTAAACCATAACTGATTAGAGAAATGCAAATTAAAATTACTTTGAGATACCACCTCATAGGCATCAGACTGGCTAAAATGCCAGAAGAGGAAAATAACAAATATTGGAGGGGATGTGGAAAAACTGGGACGCTAATATACTGTTGATGGAACTGTGAATTGATCCAAACATTTTAGAGAGCAATCTGGAATTATGCCCAAAGAACTTGTATTTAAAATACGTGTGTGTGTGTGTGTGTGTGTGTGTGTGTGTGTGTGTGTGTGTGTGTATTTATAGCAGTTCTCTGTGTGGAGGCAAAGAATTGGAAACTGAGGAGATGTTCACTAATTGTGTAACGGCTGAATAAGTTGTGGTACATGATTGTGATGGAATATTACTGTGCTGTAAGAAATGACAAGCAGATTAATTTTAGAAAAACATAGAAAAACTTGCATGAAATAACTGGGAGTAAAATGAGCAGAACCAAGAGAAGGTCGTATACAGTAACAGCAAGATTGTTCAAAGAGTTAACTGTGAATGATTAAACTATTCTGAGTAATATGAATATTAAAATCAACTATAATTGGACCTATGAAGGAAAATACTATCCACCTGTAGAGGAAAAACTGATATACAGAAGTATGTATTGTACAGTTTCACATATATATATATATATGTGTTAAATGTTGAACTTATGTAGTATGGAGTTCAAAGGGAGGGTGACAGGTCAGAACTCAAAATGTAACAAAAATAAATAAATAAAATTTTAAAAATAGAGACGAATGCATCTTCTGAATGGATGACTAAAGAAAATACATATTCTCAGCATTTCTTGGCACATTTACATAAGTAGACAATGGTCACAGAAATATTATCAATAAATATAAAAAAGCAGAGATAGGAAGCACACCCTCTTAGACCATAAAATAATACTTAATACAGGAAACAAAAGCCAAATGTGACACTTAGTAATGCTATCCTGAATGAATGGATCAAAAATCAAATCACAGAAGCAATTAACAACTGTGCTAAAGAGAAGAATAATGATACAACATACCTAAAATTTTAGGATGCAGTAAGCAGTTTAGTAACCAGTGGCTAAAAATACATTACCAAACATTAAAAGAAGAGGAATAATAAACAAAACATGTAATTATTAAAATATAGAAACCTAGAGCATCAACAAACCCAAATTAAACACAAAAGAACTCAGAAAAAAAAGAGACATAATGAAAAATAAAATACTGTAGAAATGGCAAAAGGAAGCTGAGGTCTGCTTCTTTGAGAAGACCAATAAAATCAATAAACCTTTAGCCAAACTGATTTAAAAAAAAGATCAAATTACCAAGTAGTGAATCTGCAACAGGCAATAAAAAGAAATTATTAGAACCAACCATATACTCTTCTCTCTCTCTTTCCATTTATATGCTAAACAAGTTTTTTTTTAAAATAGCTGAGAAACACTACTTATAGAAGCAATAACATACAGTGTTTTTGATCTTCACGCACAGGTTGGCGGAGGGATCTTGCTGAGCCCCACAGCCCAGTGGACCCGGGTCCACCCCAACTGGACCCGGGTCCACCCCAACTGGACAGTTCCGACTCCCACAGCACTCCGTGGCTTCTCTGGGACGCGCCTCTGCCACCAGCCTGCCCTCCCTAAAAGGGTTTTCACACCTTGGGCTCCTCCTGCCCCGGGTCCTTCTCCTCTCCTAGCTCCTTCCTGCTGCAGCGGGACGACCTCTGCCCAGTGGCCTGGCTCCTCAGCCCTCTCTGCCCTTGGCCTGGCAGGCCCAGGTGACCTGGGCAGGAGGGCATCCTCCCCCAGCCCTGGACCCCGTGGCCCGGACTGCGCACCTGTGCTTCTCGTGGGTGGGGCCCGGCTCCTCCTTCCAGATTTCGGGTCTAAGCCCCAGGGAGAAGGGGGGGTGGGGTGGTCAGGGGCACCTCTGCTGCTCCATCCGGGTCATCCTGCTTCCTCTGCTCTCCTCCCCACTTCCCGTGTCTTCTCCTGGGCCTGTCACCTGCCCACGTGTCCCAGGAGTTCGGGCCTGGCCTTCTGGCCCCCAGGCGTGGGCATCAGGGCTTGAACCCCAAGCCCTCGGGGGAGGGGCTTGTAATGAGCCACGTGGTCCACTCGGACCTTCAGCCTTCTGGTCTGGGCGGTGCTCCCGGATCGTCGAGGTGGGCAGAACCGAAGCCTGGGCCTTGGCTCCGTCCTCTCCCGCACCACGTGCTCCCTGGGCTGGGAAAGCACGTGGATAGTCAGTATGGGAGGCCCCCAGGCAGGCCCAGGCGCTGGCGTCGTGCTCCAGGACGCTCGCGTGACCTCCCTCATATCGGCCTCGTGCAGAGTGAGATGAGCCTCCCCTTGGTCAGGCCCTTCCCTGGTGCCTGGGGCACCTGAGCGAGGGGGCGGGGGGGGGAAGGGGGTAGAGTGACAAAGGGGAGGGGCCACGGGGGAGGAAGGTGAGTCAAGGCCAAGAATTGAAAGGAAATGCAGGGTTTGGAACCAAGAAAAAAGATTAAGAAAAAGGGAAATAAGGAAGGAAGGGAGGAAGGAAGAAACGAATGAATGAAGGGATTTTATGTTTTAATCATCAAGCCTTGCAAACAAGACCTGTTCCAGAACCTGGTCACTGCCTATGTTTATGTTCCCGAACATTGTCTTTGATTTGCACTAGGAGTCATTTCCAGAGATGTTTCTAGATGACATCTCAGATCTCTCTGCACCTCCTTAAGAGGCTGCTGCATTGCAATAATCAATTTGCAAGCTCTACCGTGACAGGGGCAAGGGAGAGAAAGCCTCTTCTCCCCATCAGCAAGGTCCGTCCCTCCTTCCTTCCTTCCTTCAAGGTGACTGAACCTATAACTTTGTTTAAAAGGCTCCATCAGATATCTTAATCTCTAAGTATCCATTTCTGCCCAAGAATCTGCCTCTTGCACAAGGTGGGATTTGAGGTGAGTCTTGAAGGAAGCTGGGGTGGAGATGAAGGCGTGGGGGAACAGACACTGAAAAGGCATAGAGATGGGAAGTGGAGGATCCCAGGGGTGGTGAACAAGGCCACATGTGGCCTTCTAGGTCCTTGAGTGTGGCCTTTTGACTGAGTCCAAGTTTTACAGAACAAATCCTTTTATTAAGGGGATTTGTTCTGTGAAATTTGTATTCAATTAAAGGGCCACACTTGAGGACCTAGAGGCCACATGTGGCCTCAGTACTGTAGGTTCCCCACCCCTGATATTCCCTCCAATAGGGCTTAAGAATAACAGAGAACAGTAGAGGGCCTGAAGAGGCCTCCTAAAACCAAGCATCTGAGTCCCCCAGCTCAGTAAACAAAACAGCCTTCCCAGAGACATCACCAAAGGATATCATGGACATTTCACAGGGGCAAATAGCACTGTCAGATGCACCATTTGTCCTTGCCACGTCTGCTCCACCCATGAATGCTCTCCTTGTGTCTTTTCTGCCCATGCATGTGCCTTACGTCCCTCCATTTACACTCTGCTGTATGCTCTCTTTTCCACAGCTAATCTGGTTTCCTATGGACAAGTGTCCCCTGGTTTGTCTGGGGAGACCCTTTGGTCACTTAATTTGCTGTGCTGTTGAATTACACGTCCTTTTCTCTGATTGGCTGATAAAAGAAAACACATCAAGAAAAGATCATGAACTCTGATTTTCAGTGAATGCTGACTCGCACTCATGACATGCCTCCAACCTGGGGGTAGCAGTCATGGGAGTTCACAGGTGAAGGAGAGCCCCAGGTGCTGTATATATATGGAGAGACTAGATTGTAAGGTCCAGGAGGGCAGGGACCTCTGTCATTATGTAATGTGGGGTATAGACAGTAATCTTTAGTGAACTGAAGTTTAATATGTCAGAGTAGTAAGGGAAGATCAGATATGTTCACAAGGAAGTAAGTGTGGAAAGGCTTCAAAGAGGTGCTTTTCAGGGTTCCCTCAGAGCTGAAACATCCCATGAGCCTCTGACCCTGGGGAAAGGAAAGCCTCATTGCTTGAGGCACTAAAGAGGAGCTAGTCCAGTGACTCAAGAAAATAACCTTGATGATTAACACCTGCTCTGGCCTCTAGGGATTGACCAGGTTAACAGGAAATAACCTGGTTTATAACTTAAACTCTTCAAGCTGATGTCCCTCATCTCACACAGGAGTAACCTCTGTGGCTAGGCAAGAAGGTAGAGCAGCCAGCAGAGGAGGACCTGAAAAGCCCAAATCTTCTCATTGTAAGCATCTGGGCAGCAGCTCACTGCCAGAGGTGATTCCACCTCTGTTCTCAAGGCTAAAGCAGAAGCTTTTCAGTGTTATGCTCATGAAATTCATTTTCTTTCCATTCAAGAAACCACAACCTCTCCTGTGTGTTTTACACTTGGTTTTTTTCACTTATTTTTTCTCAAAGAAGAAAATTCCAAAGCAAGAGGTAAGTCATATTTTTATTAACTCAATTTTTTCTGAGTTTCCTAAAATCATTTAATTCTTTATCCTAGGAAATCCATGGGCAAAAGAATGTTCTTACCACAGGTGTAACCCATGAAATGAGGCCTATCAAATTTATTTTCAGCAGGGTTTATGTAAAGTAAAAAAGTTTTGACAATTTAATTGAAAAAAATAGTCAATTCTGCAAAAATACTATTATATTGCCACTGTGGATGGTAGAGTAGAATGATCAGTGCTCTAGAAAGGTGAGGCTGCCCAGTATGAAGGCTGCTTTGGAGGGAGCAGAGAACAGAGGATGAAGACCTTCTTTGGGGCTGCTACAGTAGTGCAGGCTGGCACTTGGAGATGAGGGCACATGGGAGCCCTGGGAACAACAGGGAGAATGGAAAGGGCAGATTTGGGAGATGTTTCAGAGAGGAAAGGACAGGATTTGTTTCCCAGCAAGAGAGAATAGAAGATTACACAAATAAAGCTACTGGCTGCTGTTCCCATTGATCTACCCCTTGAGCCAATAATTCTGATATGGTGCTTGGGTGGTTGTACTGGGACCCCAATTCCATGACCATGTGTCTCCCTAGCCTCAGAAACACTGTCCCTGGCAGTTTCTCCCCAGCCCAAGGACACTGTGCCTAGCAACTACTCATGAGTGGGCCCCAGCAAGACCCATATCTGTCTCCCTGCTGCAGTTACAAACAGCACCTGAAGGAATTATTAGTTTGAACTGGCTTTGCATTGCATCATAAAGATAGTCTTACCCACTGGACTATCTATACTACTGCCCCACCTCACTATCTATATCCTGGACTCCTCACTGTCTGTATTCTAGACCTAAGAAATATGTATAGTGCCTACATCTATCTTGTCAAGACACTGATTGGTGGCAGACTGGACAACTCTCAGTTACCCCTGACCGCTACTTAACTTAGTGACATAGCAGGCCTAAAACCCCACCTCTGTGTGGTCCCCCTTGTGGGCTTTTCCTGGTGAACTCTGGGTAGATAGATACAAGAAGTGCACATTCCTTTAAGAACTGACCACTCCTTAACCACTCCTGAATCCCACCCTGAATCACCTAGTTAGCATATTTGACACATGTTTTATTATATTTTATCCTATATAAACTTTAACTGTACCCCTCTAAGGTCACAGGTTCCTTAAGAATCCTTGCCTGCTGAAAAGTGTGACAATAAACTTTTTGCCAACTTGACTTAAAGAATGCTTGAGTCTGTGAATTCATTCCAGATGACCCTGTCTTGTACTCTAGTACATGAGGGGTCACAACCTCTCAGACCACAACAGTTCCATTAAACCTGAAGCTCTAGCCCCTGGTCTACTTCTCTCCCCAAGCCTGCAGGCCTGCCCCAACTGCCCAGACTTCAGCAGGAGACCCTGGCTAGCCTGGAGAGAATTTACTGTCTCTAGATGACAGTTTGAGGTACAGGAACAGTTTAGAAAAGAGAATGTACCCCTTAACAAGGGTACCCCAAAGAACCAAAGAAATATTCTAATTGGAAAGAACCTTAGACATCCTCTGATCCAACTTCCACTTCATTTCGTAAATGAGGGAACTCAGACCCAAAGGGTTTAAGATGATTTGTGTCAGGCCACCTATCCTTAAATAGAAGACTAGAAGCCAAGTTTTCTGTCTCAAGATCAAGTGCTCCTCCTGATAGGGATGAGATCTGAATCCTTAAAAGGAAAAGACCATGTCTTTGGGATCTGGACCCTAAAAAGGAAAAGCCCTGGACTTTCCCATGTGGCCCAAGTCCCTGGCATTCGCCTGGGGCAGCCGGCCCTTCCCAGTTAATCCTTTCATTGTGGCCCCACACCCAAACCTCCAATTCTTAGTTACCTGAGCCCAGCCTTACCTTGGATTGCCCCCTGGCCACTTCCCACCCTTAATTCCTTCTAGACCCCCCTTCTCTTTTCCCACAGTCTTCTCTATATACAAAAAGATCCATCTTATCCCCATTAAAGTGCTAAGATTCCTTAAGAGTCTGGCCTGGTTGTATTCTCATTACAAAGGCTCAGATTCTTAAAATCTGGCCAAGAGTGTGATTCTTAGAATCTTGCCCACCCTGATGGTTGTTCTAATTATACCTTGTCTTTGGCTGAAAGAAGGCTTGGGGTCGAATTCATATGAGGCAGGATATGCTTTGCTTGCCCTTCAATATCGGGGTCCCAGCACCCCTAAATCTCAACACTCCCATTGTACCTCTTGCCTCTTTTCACCCTATAATATCTGATTCACAGCATATTCCTCTGATCAGGAGTGAAGCTGCCTGAGTGGTGTGAGTCTGAGCCCAGCCAATTCCTACCTCTGCGATCTTGTGCAAAGCACTCAATCTCAGCCTCAGTTTCCTCATTTGGAAAATAAAAGCACTTGGTTTGGGACATGTAGTACTTGAAATGAAGGTGGAACATCCATGTGATGATGTCTTGGAAAAAATCTAGAAGTGGAAGCATGGGCATGAGCAGCTTTTCCAAGAAATTTATCAGGGAAGGAGAGAAGAGAGATGAGATGGTAGCCAGATGGACTAGATACAGGGCTGGGGAACCTCAGCCTCGAGGCCACATGTGCCCCCCCCCCCGGGTTCTCAAGTGTGGCCTCTGACTGAATCCAAACTTCATAGAATGAATCCCCTCAATAAAAGGATTTGTTCTATAAAACTTAGAGTCAGTCAAAAGGCCACACCCAAGGACCTAGAGGGCCACATGTGGCCTTGAAGCCACAGGTTGCCCATGCCTGGTAGAATCATCAGAGGAAGGTTCTTTTACAATTATGTCTGGAGCTTAGATGGGAGGTCAAGGCTGCATATTATGATTTCAGAGTCACTTGAACAG
The DNA here is from genome assembly GCF_003287225.1 of Phascolarctos cinereus. NCBI lineage: Eukaryota > Metazoa > Chordata > Mammalia > Diprotodontia > Phascolarctidae > Phascolarctos > Phascolarctos cinereus. The sequence goes on along the minus strand of NW_027555958.1, from coordinate 46,342,928 downwards.
ACATAGTTGAACCCACAGGATTGAATGATATTTTCAAGGGAGAGCCAGTAGAGAGAGAAGTGGGCCAAGAACAGATCCTTCAGGAATACTCTTTTTCAGAGGTCTATAAAGGATACAGAAGGATTGGTTAGAAAGGCAGGAGTACTAAGAGAATGTGACAGCTAATATAATAATAATAGCTAACATGTATATAGTTTATATATTTATACATTGCCTGTGCTAAGCATTTTACAATTATTAAGTCATTTCATCCTCCTAGCCACTCTGCATATAAAGTGTTATTATTATCCCTGTTTTGCAGTTGAGGAAACAGAGGCAACAAAGGGTGAGTAACTAGTCCAAGCACACAGCAATTAAGTGTCTGAGGTTGGATTTGAAATCAGATCTTCCTGACTCCAGGCCTGACAACACTCCACTGTGACAACTGGCTGCCTTGGTTATTAAGCCAAAGAAGTATCTGATAGGAAAGAGTGAGTTAGGCAACACTGGAGAATTCAAAGAGGATGAGGACTGAAAAAAGGCCAAATCATCTGAAAAGAAGAGTCACTGATGATCTTTGAGGGGATGGTCTCAACAGAGAGATGGGGATAGAAGCTCAGTACTAGGGACTGAGGAGAGGATGGGTTTGGGAGAAAGTAGAGGCATTTGGGGAAGACTTTTATGATGAATTTAGCAGTAAGAAGAGAAAAGTTTCAGGATGGCAGCTTGATAAACTTAACAAACTTGGTTTTTGTTTGCTTGTTTTTAAGTTTTAAAATTGGGAAGACCTGAGCATGTCTACACATAGAGGGGAAGGAAAAATTGATAGTACATGAAAGAGAAAATTGTCTCTGTAGTAAGGTCCTGAAGGAGGGAGTAGATAATAGGTTCAAAATCAGGGAGAAGTATTAGATTTTGTTAGGAGAGGGGATGCCTTTTATTCTGAGAGAAGAGGGATATAGAAGAAAATGAGTGGGGATGCTGAGAAGTGTTAAGGAAAGAGAAAGTATAGTTGTCTGAAAGCTGTATTTGATGTCCTCAATTTTAGTGAAGAGGAAGCAGAATTGCAGAATTTGAGTGTTATATGGGACCTCAGTGGCCATCTTGTACAACCCATACACAAAAAGAATCCCCACTATCACACCCCCAGCGAATGGCAAAATCATCATTTGTTAGACTGAGGATCAGAGGGAAGGAAGAATTTGGAGTTGATGCTATGGGGAATAACAAATGAAGTCAATGAGATAGAGCAGAAGTATTGTCAAGAAACAGTGATTGTAACCCAAGCTTTCAGTGACTGAAGTCATCAGGGTTCATGATTTTCTCCACTAACATTCAGAATTCCTGGATGAGAAGCAGTAAAATCAGATGCTGAAAGTTACACAGGAATAAATAATCACAGGTGACTAATATTGAAGGTGAAAGTTGCAAGGGAGTGGAGGAAAGTAACTAGTGAAACCTTCCACTGGCAGACCATGTAGTCATGGCTATATATGGTGAAAACAAAACCATAGGGAATGAGTAGGATTGGGAAAATAGAGGAATGTCAAGGGCCTATAGACTTTGATAGGGGCAAAGAATAGATTCACTGTGAGTGTCAGAGGAGAGAGGGAAACGGGGATGAGACTGGTCATGGTAGAATTTCAAAATTCCTGATATTATATTTGACACAGTTCTGGAGTTGTTGAGGTCTTACATGTGACCCTACAGATCTAAAAGAGGGTCAGGTTGTTAGAGAACTCATCAATAAGTCCTTGAGATTGACAGCAGAGGAGAAGAAGGAGAGGAAGATCCTGATAGAGTAATTGAGAAACCTGAGAGTGGCCTAAAAATTGTAGATGCCAGTAAAAAGAATGGGGAGAATATGATTCTCTAAAGTTTTTGGTAGTTCTTTCCAGGGGTAGATTGCAACCCACCCTTGCCTGCTCATCCTGTGCTGCTCTTGTCTATGTAATCCTGAAAGCCTGAGTCCACCCAACTTGCCAGAAGCTGTCCACTTTTTTTTCACATTAGGTAAAAAGGCCATTCTCTGCCTCATTTCTTACCTAGCTTTAATCACTGAATGGGTCTTGCCTCAGTCAAACTGAGACCTGTTAAGGACCTTAACTTACAAAGGCCAAAGTCTCCTGCTAGATCCAGGGCCATCTCCAGTCATCCTGATCTATATCTTGCCACTGGACCCAGATGGTTCCAGAGAAGAAAGTGAAACTGGTGACTTCATAATGTTAATACAATGTTCTGTTGAAAAGATACAACTTTGCTGTTATGAGAAGCTTGAATTCATTAGAAGTACATCACAATTTCCTGAATGCAGTTAACCCATTCTACCCCTTCTTCTGAACTGAACACAGCTCACATTCCACTTTCTTTGCCTGTCCTGGATTTGTGTACTACTGGAAAGCTCTGTGGGACGTCCATTCAGATTCATGTAATAATGTGGACAATAGACACTCTTTGTCTACTTGGTCTTTTCAGTAATAATAACAATAGCACTAAGTTTTCTAAAGCACTTTATATGTCTTGATCCTCACACCAGCCCTGTAAGATACATTCTACCAATAGTGTTATCCCAAGTTTGTAAATGAGGAAACGGAGACTCAGAGAAGTTGAATGACTTTCTCAGTTCAAATGAGGTCACACAGGTTGTATCACTTCTTTGCTCAAACCAGGACTTGACCCAGGTATTCTGGTTCCAATTCAAGGATCCATACTGGCTCCAGCTCTTGCCATGTTTCTTGCTCTCTAACTCCCAAGAGAGGAAATAACCTCCTATAATCCATTTTTGGAAAACGCTAGGTATTAGGGAATTTTCTGTAATGAACTGAAGTATGCCTCCCTATGATTTGTACCCATGGGCTCTATGTGATGAGATTGCTATTAGCTGCTGAAGACGCATTCTTTGGGAGCTCCTGATATCAAGTATTCTACCCTAGTATCACTGTTTCTTGCACAAATCCTCAAGAATGACTGACTGCCTCTCTTCTCCCTTTGATTCCCTCTCTTCTCTTACCTCTCCATTTCTTTCACTCAAACCTTTTTCCTTCTGCCTCTTTGGTTCAAGACTCCAGGAGTTTGAGGTTTGATGGCCAAATTTCATTGTGCCCCTTTCCTCCCCTCTCTGCCATGACCTCCAGCCTGGCTCTTTCTCATTCTTCTCCTTCCTCTAAACAAGGTGATTGTGTTGTTGCCCAATAGGCAGTCGATGATCACAGGGCCCAGAGTTTGGGTAACCACAAGCCCCACACTTGTCCCCCAACTAAACAGGACTGAGGGGAAGGATCAAGCAACATAAACACTGCTTCTGAAAAAATCCTTCAGAGGGGAACATGGAATGGAAGTCTGCGTCCCCTAAGAAGGGACATGGAGTAAAGAGCACATACAACATCAGTGATGGGGTACACAGGATGAGAAGCAGAGTAAAGTTTTACCCTAAGGGCTATTCCTTTATATTTGTAGTTATTTCTCTTGGTGGCTTACAGAATTTGTTGCTTGTCATTGAAACTGTGAAATGTAATCACTATGTATTTTGGAGTTTGAAGCCTAGGATTGTTATTATTGTTTTTTTTTTTCTAGAGGCGATCTATGAGTTATTTCAATTGGTACTTTGTTTTCTATGTTCAGAAGTTCTGGACTATTATTAGTTACATAATGGTGTTCAGGATTTTTGACTTGTCATGTTTTTAGGGTGGCCTATGATCCTTCAGCTGTCACTTTAAATCTTGTTTTCAAGATCGATGTGTTTTACTTATATGCAATTCATATATCGTGTATACAGATCTCTCAATGTTATTGGGTTTTGCTTCTCTTTTCCAGATTGTTTTTCCTTCCAGCACATTTGCATTCTTCATTATTTTTCCCTCTTTCACTTCTTTGGAGAGACTTACCATTGTAGATTCAGGACTCCATTCACTGTCAGAATCACTTGCATAGACATAGTTGAAGTCAAAGGATTGAATGAGATTTTCAAGGGAGAGTGAGTGGAGAGAGAAGAGAAGAGGGTCAAATCCAGACCTTTGAGGGATACCTTTCCTCTGTAAAGGATACAGAAGGAGTGGTTAGAGAGGGAGGAAAACTAAGAGAATGTGATAGCTCTGAAGCCAAGGTTTGGAGAAGCAGCCTAGAGTACTGGAAAAGGGGCTGACTTTGGGGTCAGAGGATCTGTGTTCAGATCTGCTGCTTGCTAGCTGTGAAACCTTGGTTAAAATACTTAACCTTTCTGGGTACCAACTTCCTCCTCCATAAAATGGAGGAATTAGACTAGACAGATACAGAAAGAGGTCACAGGCTTAAACAGCTTGAGAACCACCTCTATAATCACAGCACAGCTTCTGTCCTGCCTCACCAATGAGCTAACCTGCCCTCCCAAGCATCTTGTCTTGATCTATGCCTCTTATTTCAGATCCAGGTGGGATGAAGACTGATTTACTTCCAGCAGTGGATGATCCACTCTGAACAATGGATAAAGGTCAGCCCTCTGTAACAATTCTGATAGATCTGTCTAAAGTTAGGTTCATCTCAATTGATGTGGATGAGGTGATGCTGTGAGCTGGGCTGTATTACCTTAGCATTTGCATTTCATTTGCCAGGAGGCAGTTTTCTTCCTATAGGGTATCACCTGATTACATCCTTTAAAGAAGCACAAGTGTAATACTCATGACATTCCATTATTCACTGTATCACACAGGACATCAAAGCCACCTGGGCCAGTGCAAGGACACAGGATTATGTGTCTGCATCCCCAATCAGGCAGGTCTGAGGGATGCCTGGCTCTGTGGTTCCAAAGGATACATGGTGTCACTTTCCTTCAGGGTCAGTTTATGAGCCAGACAGGAAAATCAATCTCATTCTTTTATAACTCAACTTAATTACCTCCACATTATGAATGATCTTTAGTGGTTCCCCCAAACCAAATCCACCCTAAAAGAATTAAGATTTCTCATGATCAACGATGTTTCAAAGCAATCCTGGAAGCTCAGAAGTTAATTCCCAAAGAGGCATTACCTAAAAATTTTGAATAATGGCAGCATCATTGGAACAAGTAAGGAAACAAGTTTTTATTAAGTGCCTACCTACTCTGTGCCAGCCATTGGGCTAAGGGCTTTTTTTTTTTTATCTCATTGGATTCTCACAACAACCCTGCCAGGTAAATGCTATTATTATTCTCATTTTACAGCTGAACAAACTGAGTTAGAGGTTAAATGACTTGCCCAGGGTCACATAGCTAGAAAGTTTCTTAATCAGAATTTGAATTCAGGTCTTCCTAATGTCAGGTCCAGCACTGTATCCATTGCACCACCTAGGTGCCTCAAAATATAAAGAATATATAAAGTATAAGCCTAAAGATTCTCAAGGTGACTACTTTGGAAGGATGAACTTCATCTGGTAAGCTTTTTTTAAAAAACCAGCCCCACTGCAGTTTGACCTTATACATGTAGACAAAGCCACTTCTAGGTAAAAGTTGCCAAGGATGCAAAGTTTGTAATTCACTTCCTTGATTTTTCTCTTTGCTTCCCTCTACTTTCTACTCTGGTGACTCTTCCACCCTAGATCACCTTTCCTCAGTCTTGTGGCTCCCTTCCTCCATCCCCTGGAGGGTTTGCCACAGTTCCCCCTATGAAAATGAGTTTTGAAGAGATTAAAGATCTTTAACCTTGAGAAGAGATTTGTGGAGGACATGATAACGTAATGGCAAATGTGTATGTTGGCTCTTATTCCACGTGGTGTCATAATGTATCATTAGATGTGTATGTCATATTGAAGTCCTATCCAGTGAAGCCTAGGAAGTTGTGACCGAATGTGGCCCAATGTGTGTACAGGCCCAGTGTTGTCCAGGAGTCATGTAGACTGAGTCTACATCAAATTGGACCATAGATATTTACTAGTTGTGTGACCTTAGGGTCAGAGAAGGGAATGAAAGCAAATGAAATGAATGAAAGAAAGCAGGATGATTGGACAGTCTTTAAATAAATGTTTATTGACTGAATCATTGAATGTCAAACCTACAGAGTCTTTGTATAAAATAAGTCAGTCCATCACTGAGCTCAATGCAGAAGGGTCATTGAATATTGGTGAAGCAGTTGAAGAGAAAGAGAAAACTCCAAATCCATGAGTTGAAGATTCCAGTTCAAGCCAAGGTTTCTCCCTTGGGTGGCTGTCCTTTGGTATTTATATGAGTCTCCCACTATCAAGGTCTCTCTGAAGAACTTTGGAATTCATTGTGTAACACGGAAAACACTAGCAAAGGACTGCCCATGGCATGCCCACATCAAAGAAGGTGCTGTGCTGTTTAAGTAAAGCAGAACTGAGGCATCTCAAAAGAAATGTGAGATGCACAGATTTAGAGAATCCAACCCAAATGTTCACCTGGACTATGTGCACACAGTCTGTGGGAGAGCACTGCAAGTTCATTTTGGCCTGATCAACAGTAGTCAAACGCACTATAACTTGACTCTAACGTGGTGATGTCATTTTGTTCCTAAGGACAACAACCATTTCTATGAGTATGTGTTTGTCCATCTTGTCCTTCCTGTGCTCTCTCTGTTCTGGGTTAAGTACTTCCCATTGATTCCTGTAGCCAATAGTGTAGGGAAGGGGGGTGAGATAGAGGAAGTGGTTAACTCTCTCCTCCCCCAAACAATGATGTCTTCTATTTTCATTCCAGCTATGAAGGACATTAAAGAAAGGGAAAACCAAACAGTTGTCACTGAATTCCTCTTCCTGGGGTTTTCCAACCACCCAGAACTGCAGGGATTGTTCTTCCTGATGTTTTTGGTTGTATATCTGGTAACTCTTCTGGGGAACCTTCTCATATTAACAGCCATCAGAATCAACCCTGTTCTTCATACTCCTATGTATTATTTCCTCACCAACTTGTCCTTCCTGGACATCTGCTACACATCTACCACTGTCCCCATCATGCTGGTCAATTTCTTCCAGGAGAAGAAGACCATTACCTATGAAGGTTGCCTGTCCCAAATCTTCTTCCTTGTTACTTTTGCAGGTTCTGAGTGTGTCCTGTTGGCTGCTATGGCTTATGACAGATTTATAGCCATTTGCCATCCATTACGCTACCCAGTTCTCATGAGCAAGAGGGTCTGTGCCTACTTAGCAGCTGGGTCCTGGTTGTGTGGGGTAGTGAATTCTCTGACACACACAGGGCTCACAGCAACTCTCACTTTGTGTGGTCCTAACCAGATCAGCCATTTTCTCTGTGATATCCCACTACTCCTGAAGCTCTCCTGCTCAGATACTTCAGCCAATGAGGTCGCACTCTATGTATCCAGTGCCACCATTGGTCTGAGCCCCTGCCTCTTCACTGCCGTGTCCTATATTCTCATTATCTCTGCCATCTTGAAAATCCAGTCTGCTCAAGGGCGACAAAAAGCCTTCTCCACCTGTGCCTCTCACCTCACTGTGGTGGTCATCTACTACGGAACTTCCAACATCAACTATGATCAGCCCAGCTCAGGCTACTCTCTAGATGTGGACGTCTTGGTCTCTGTCCTCTTCTGTATTGTCACCCCCATGTTAAATCCCATCATCTACAGCCTGAGAAACAAGGAAGTCAAAGTTGCCTTAAGGAAACTATGTGAAAGGTATATTTTATCCCAGTGATTCAAGTGTTCAAATCAGTTTTTAACCTGGGGTCCATGAGCTTGGTTTAAAAAAATATTTATTAACTATTTTCAATATAATTGGTTTCCTTTTTAATCCTGTATATTTTGTGCACTTAAAAATTCTATCCTCCACCATCACACTTTCCTTTTTATTCTCTCCATTCTCTATTTTCATTTTTAATCTTTACCTATCTATTTGTTGCTTCCTTACTGAGTATGAACATGACCTGCAAAAATCCCTCTATAACCCCATGGCTATCAGCTCATATCTCTTCACCTTTGTGGCTAAACTATTTGAGAAGGCCATCTAACATCAATGCCTCCATTTCCTTTCCTTTCATTCTCTCTAAATTCTCTAGAATCTGCCTTCTGACCTCATCATTCAACTGAAACTGCTTTCTCCAAAGTTATCCATGATCCCTAATTGCTGAATCTAATGGCCTTTTCTCAGTCCTTGTCTGCAGCCTTTGCCACTGTTGATCACCCTCTTCTCCTCAATACTTTCTTCTTTCTAGGTTTTCCTGACACCATCCTCTCCTAGTACTCCTCCTACCTAGGGGATCGTTCCTTCTCAGTCTCCTTTGCTAGATCATTATTTAGGGCATGCCCCCACAGGGTTCTGTCCTGGACTCTCTTCCCTTTTCTATACTATTCTCTTCTCTATACTATTTCACTTGGTGATTTCATCAGCTTCCATGGATCCAATGATCATCTCTCTGCCGATGATGCTCAAATCTCTTTATCTGGCACTAAACCTCTCTGCCAACCTCCACTCTCATATCTCCAACTCCCTTTCAGACATCTTGAACTGGATGTCTCATAGGCATCTTAAACTCAACATGTCCAAAACTGAACTCAGTTTCCCCCCTAAATCCTCCCTTCTCCCTTCCTTCTCTTTTACACCTCTCATCCTAGTCACCCATGAACCCAATCTTGGTGTTAACTATGACTCCTCACTCTTGCTCCCTATATCTAATCTGTTGCCAAATGTGGAGATGTTCTCATCATAACATCTTTTGCATACGTTCTTTCTCTTTTCTGACACTACCACTATACTGGTTCCAGACCCTTACCATCTTATGTCTGGACCACTACATAGTCTGCTGATTGGTCCCTCTCTACTCAAAGCCATCCTTCACTCAGATGTCAAATTGATCTTCCTAAAGTACAGGTCTGACCATCTCACCCCGACTCAGTATACTTCAGTGGCTCCGTACCATGTCGAGGATCACATATAAAGTGGTCCTTTATTCACAGTCCTTCACAACCTGCTCCTCCTCACTTTTAGTCTTCTTACATCTTATATTCCATCATTTACTCTGTGACCTTGTGATACTGGTTTTCTTAGTGTTCCTTGAGAAAGACACTCTATCTCCCAACTCCTGGCATTTTCACTGGCCATAGATTCCTCCATGCCTGGGATACTTTCCCACCTTGCTTCCACCTCCTGGCTTCCTGGGATCCTTTCATGAGCTATCTGAAATCCAACCTTTTGCAAGCACTCTTTCTCAATCTTTTTTTGGGGGGATGAGGCAATTGGGGTTAAGTGACTTGCCCTGAGTCATACAGCTAGTGAGGGTGGATTTGAACTCAGGTCCTCCTGACTCCAGGGCTGATGCTTTATCCACTGTGCCATCTAGCTGCCCCCAAAAAAACAGCTGCTTTTTTTAGGCAATCAGGGTTAAGTGTCTTGCCCTGGGTCACACAGCTAGTAAATGTCAAGTGTCTGAGGCCAAATTTGAACTCAGGTCCTCCTGACTCCAAGGCTAGTGCTCTATCTAGTGCACTGATCTAGTGCACCACCTAGCTGCCCGCACTTTCCCAATCTTACTCCTTTTTACTGCCTTCCCTTTATTTTTTCCCCCCAATTTACCTTGTTTATAGTTTGTGCATAGTTATTTTCACATTGTGTCCCTCATTAGACCATAAGGTCCTTGAGAGCAGGCACTGTCTTTCTTTGTAGCTTTTGTAAAACTTTCTTTATATTCTTATAACCTAGCAGAAGACACATTCTAAGTGCTTAACAAAATGTTTATTGACTGACTAAGAAGGGGGTCCATAGGCTTCATCAGACTGCCAGAGGGGTCCATGCAACATAAAAAGATTAAGAACACCTAGGTTAGATCAATATAACTCTTCCTATATAAATGATTCCTATGGTGAGAATAACAGAGAAGATTTGATGGGGTATACACCTAGAGGGTAACTCAATAGTACATGACTGTGAGATTCAATCAGAAGCCTCTTGAGAGCAAGGACTGGGTAAAGGTAAAAGACTGGATCAGAATATATTATGCTTCAGTTGAAGTAAAAATAGTAGGGGTAGCAATCCTGATCTCAGACAACATAAAAGCAAAACTAGATCTAATTATAAGAGATAAGGAAGAAAACTACATCTTGCTAAAATGTACCACAGATAATGAAATAATACAAAAACTAAACATATATGCACCAAGTGGTATAGTATCCAGATTCTCAGAGGAGAAGTTAATTGAGTTACAGGAAGAAATAGACAACAAAACTACACTAGTGGGGGGGGGACCTCAACTTCTCCCTCGAAGAACTAGATAAATCTAACCATAAAATAAACAAGATACCCAGCAAAACTGAATATAATCCTTCAGGGGAAAAAATTGTCATTCAGTGAAATAGAGGACTTTCAAGCATTCTTGATGAAAAGACCAGAGCTGAATAGAAAATTTGACTTTCAAATACAGGACTCAAGGGGAACATGAAGAGGTAAACAGGAAAGGGAAATCATAAGAGACTTTTTAAGATTGAACTGTTTACATTCCTGCATGGAAAGATATTTATAACTCATGAGACCTTTGTCAGTATCAGGGTAGTTGGAGGAAAAAAAATTATATGTATGTATATGTAGATAGATAGATAGAAGGCACAGGGTGAGCTAAAGATTAAGGGGTCATATCTGGAGAATAAAATTAAGGGATGAGAGAGGATTACACTCAGAGAAAAAGAAAGGGAGAGGTAGAATGGGGTAAATTATCTCACAAAAAAACCCCAAAAGTCTCTTACAGTGGAAGGGGAAATGGGGGAAGGTGAGAGGGAATGAGGGAATCTTATTCTCATAGGATTTGGCTTAAGGAGGGAATAACAAACACATTCAATTGGGTATGGAAATCTGTCTTACCCTACAGGAAAAGAGGGGAAGAAGGGGACAAGAGAACAGGGGGATGACAGAGAGGAGGACAGATTGGGAAAGGGGGTAATCAGAAGTAAATACTTCTGAGGAGGGACAGGGTAAAAAGAAAGAATAGAATAAATGGGAGGGCAGGATAGGATTAAGGGAAATAGAGTTAGTTTTTCACAACATGTCTACTATGGATGTGTTTTGCATAACTGCACATGTACAACCTATATTGAGTTGCTTGCCTTTTCAATGAGGGTGGGTGGGGAGGGAGGAAGACAGAAAATTTGAAACCTAAAGTTTTAAAAACATATGTTTAAAAAAAACATTTTCACATGCTACTGGGAAATAAGAAATATAGGAAATGGGGTACAGAAGTCTGTCCTGCCCTACAGGAAAATAGAAGGGGAAGGGGATAAGAGAAGGGGAGAGAGATAGAAGAGAGGACAGACTAGGGGAAGGGATATTCAGAATGCATGCATCTGGGGTGGGGGGAAGGGGGAGATGGGGTGAAAATTTGGAACTGAAAAACTTGTGGAAGTGAATGTTAAAAACTAAAAATAAACAAATTTATATTTAAAAAATAAAATAAATAAGATAAACAAGAAAAAAGTTAAGGAGGTGAATAGAATTTTAGAAAAGTTAGATATGATAGACCTTTGGAAAACACTGAATGGGGATAGAAAGGAATATACCTTTTTCTCAGTGGTATATGGCACCTACATAAAAACTGACCATGTTTTAAAAAACCTGACCATGTATTAGATCATAAAAATCTCACAATCCAATGCAGAAAGGCAGAAATATTAAATGCAGCCTTTCCAGATCATGATACAATAAAAATTATGTGTAATAAAGGGCCATGGAAAGATAGACTAAAATTAATTGGAAAGTAAATAGTCTAATCCTAACAAATGAGTGGGTCAAACAACAAATCATAGAAATAATCAATAATTTCAACAAGGAGAATGACAATAGTGAGACAACATACCAAAACTTATGGGATGCAGCCAAAGCAATTCTCAGGGGAAATTTTACATCTCTAAATGCTAATATGAATAAACTAGAGAATAAGGAGATCAATGAATTGGGCATGCAGCTAAAAAATTACAAAAAGAAAAAATTAAAAATCCCCAATTAAATACTAAATTAGAAATTCTGAAAATCAAAGGAGAGATTAATAAAACTGAAAGTAAGAAAACTGTTGGATTAACAAATGAAACTAAGAGCTGGTTTTATGAAAAAACCAATAAAATAGATAAATCTTTGGTTAATTTGATTAAAAAAAAACCAAATTACCAGTATCAAAAATGAAAAAGGTGAATTCACCACCAATGAAGAGTAAATTAAAACAATAATTAGGAGCTATTTTGCCCAACTGTATACAAATAAATCTGACAATCTAAGTGAAATGGATGAATATTTACAAAAATGTAAATTGCCCAGATTAACAGGAGAGGAAATAAAATACTTAAATAACCCCATTTCGGAAAAAGAAATTGAACAAGCCATCAATGAACTCCCTAAGAAAAAAATCTTCAGGGCCGATGAATTTACAAGTGACTTCTACTAAACATTTCAAGAACAATTAATCTCAATACTACATAAGCTATTTGGAAAAACAGGTGTAGAAGGAATCCTCCCAAATTCTTTTTATGATATAAATATGGTGCTGACACCTAAACCAGGAAGAACCAAAATAGAGAAAGAAAATTACAGACCAATTTCACTAATGAATGTTGATGCAAGAATTTTAAATAAAATATTAGCAAAGAGATTACAGCAATTTATCATAAAGATAATACACTATAACCACGAGGGATTTATACCAGAAATGCAGGGGCTGGTTCAATATTAGAAAAACTATTAGCATAATAGACCATGTCAATAATAAAACTAATAGAAATCATATGATTATCTCAATAGATGCATAAAAAGCTTTTGACAAAATACAGAACCCATTTCTATTAAAAACACTAGAGGGCAAAGGAATAAATGGAGTCTTCCTTAAAATGATAAGTAGCATCTATCTAAAACCATCAGCAAACATTATATGTAAGAGAGATAAGCTGGAAGCTTTCCCAATAAGATCAGGGGTAAAACAAGGATGTCTCTTATCCCCACTGTTATTCAATATTGTACTAGAAATGTTAGCTTTAGCAATAAAAGAAGAAAAAGAAAATGAAGACATTAGAAAGGCAACGAGGAAATAAAGCTACCACTCTTTGCAGATGCTATGATGGTATACTTAGAGAATCCCAGAGAATCAACTAAAAGCCTACTGGAAATAATGAACAACTTTAGCAAGCTTGCAGGATAAAAAATAAAACCACATAAATCATCAGCATTTCTATATATTACTAACAAAGCCCAGCAGCAAATGATAGAGAAATTCCATTTAAAATGACTGTAGGGGCAGCTAGATGGCACAGTGGATAGAGTTCTGGCCTTGGAGCCAGGAGGACCTGAGTTCAAATTCAGCCACAGACACTTGATACTTACTAGCTGTGTGACCCTGGGCAAGTCACTTAACCCTGATTGCCTCACCAAAAATGAAAAAAATAAAATAAAAACAATAAAATGCTTGTAGACAATATAAAATATTTGGGAGTCTACCTGCCAAGACAAACTCATGAACTATATGAACATAATTACAAAACACTTGTCACCCAAATAAAGTTGGATCTAAATAATTGGGAAAATAACAGTTATTTATGGATAGGCCAAGCTAATATAATAAAAATAACCATTCTACCTAAATCAATTTACTTATTCAGTGCTACCAAAATATTATTTTATAGTGCTAGAAAAAATAATAACAAAATTCATCCGGAAGAACAAAAGGTCAAGAATATCAAGGGAATTAATGAAAAGAAATGCAGGGAAGGTGGCCTAGCCTTACCAGATTTAGAACTGTATTATAAAGCAGCAATCATCAAAACCATTTATTACTAGCTAAGATATAGAGTGGTGGATCAGAGGAATAGATTAGGTACACAAGACACAGTAATCAAAGGCTATAGTAATCTACTGTTTGATAAACCCAAAGACTCCAGCTTGTGGGATAAGAATTCACTATTTGACAAAAACTGCTAGGAAAACTGGAAAACAGTATGGCAAAAGGGGCAGCTAGGTGGCACAATGGATAGAGCTCTGGCCTTGGAGTCAGGAGGACCTGAGTTCAAAGCTGGCCTCAGACACATAACACTTACTAGCTGTGTGACCCTGGGCAAGTCACTTAACCCCACCGCCGAACCCCTCCTTGCCAAAAAAAAAAACAGTATGGCAGAAACTAGGCAAAGACACAACATCTTACATGGTATACCAAGATAAGGTAAAAATAGGTACATGATTTAGACGTAAAGGGTGATACCACAAGCAAATTAAGAGAGCAAAGAACAATTTACCTATCAGATCTATGGAAAAAGGAAGAATTTATGAACAAACAAGAGATAGAGAACATTATGAAATGCAAAATGGATGTTGATTACATTATATTAAAATCGCTTTGCACAAACAAAACCAGTGCCACCAAGATTATAAGAAAATTTCCCAGAAGAAAGCTGGGAAACAATTTTTATAGCCAGTGTCTCTGATAAAGGACTCATTTCTAAAACATATAGAGAACTGAGTCAAATTTATAAGAATACAAGTCATTCCCCAATTGATAAATGGTCAAAGGATAAGAACAGGCAGTTTTCAGAAGAAGAAATTAAAGCTATCTATAGTCATATGAAAAAATGCTCTACATCACTATTGATTAGAGAAATGCAAATTAAAACAACTCTGAGGTACCACCTCACACCTATCCAATTGGCTAGTGTGACAAAAAAGGAAAATGATATGTGTTGGAGAAGATGTGGGAAAATTGGAACACTAATGCATTGTTGGTAGAGTGGTAAACTGATTCAACCATTCTGGAGAGTAATTTGGAATTATGACCAAAGGGCTATAAAATTATGTATACCCTTTGATCCAGCAATACCACTACTAGGTCTATAACAGAAAAATCATAAAAAGGGGAAAGGACCTATATGTACAAAAATATTTACAGCAGTTCTTTTTGTGGTGGCAAAAAATTGGAAATTGAGGGGATGCCCATCAACTGGGGAATGGCTGAACAAGTTGTGGTATATGAATTTAATGGAATACTATTGTGCTATAAGAAATGATGAGCAGGAAGATTTCAGAAAAACCTGGAAAGACTTATATGGAGTGATGCTGAGTGAAATGAGCAGTACCAGGAGAACACTGTACACAGTAACAGCCACGTTGTGTGATGATCGACTTTGATACACTTAGCTCTTCTCAGCAATATAGGGCTAGCCAATTCCAAAAGACTCTTCATGGAAAATGCTAACCATATCCAGAAAAAGAACTGTGGATACTGAATGCAGATCAAGCATACTCTTCTTTCTTTTTTTTTCTTTCTTGTGGCTTTTCCCTTTTGTTCTGATTCTTTCACAACATGAAAATATCATTGTACACATATAGCCTGTATCAAATTACTTGCTGTCTTGGGGAGAAGCGAGGGGAGGGAGAAAAAAATTTGGAACTCAAAATCTTATGAAACTGAATGTTAAAAACTATCTCTATGTGTAATTGGAAGAAAATTTAAAAATATAAGGTGGAAAAAAATAAGAAAAGGCATGGAGACAGAGGATGGAGTATCCTATGAGAAAAACAGCATGGAGGCCAGTAGGACTGGATCCTAGAGTATGTAGAGAGGATTAAAGTGTAACAAGATTGGAAAGACAGGAGGAGAATAGGTTCTAAAGGACTTTAAAAGGAAACAGGATTTTAATATGTGAGGGAAATACCCAAAAATAGAGCAGCATCCATTATAACGGTGTTGTAGCTCACAGAGTCTTTGTGCAGAAAGAAAAACAAGGTTACACATCCACAACCAATGGAATGTCTCCTCACCTGAAGGGTTATCATAGCTTTTTAAAAATTTTTTTGTAAAATTTTTTTTAAATTTAAATTTAAATACAAACTCAGAAAAGGAAAAAAAATCACATACACAGCAGAACACAAGAGAGGATTAAATATAAAACAAATTTCTATTTCAAGAAAATCTACATAATAAATACTACACATTGTTTTCAAAGCTACCCACCTTTTCTTTGCTTCTTTGTTAGTTTTTTTTTTGTCCTCTGCTGTGCACTTTTTACTTAATTTTTTCCCCTCCCTCTCACCCCAACCTAAAGAACGCTACAATTAAGCATGGATAAATATAAATATATATATATATATATATATATATATATATATATATATATATATATATATATTCACACACATACATACACATATACATATATATGCATATGTATATATGTATGTGTATATATACACACACACATATACATGCATATGTATATGTGTGTGTACATATACACATGTATGCATATATACACATACACACATATACATAGATATCTATAGACATACACATATATGTAAGACCATACTATGCTTATTTCCTGCCATCATCTGTTCCTCTGAAAGTGGATAGCATGGACTTTCTTCGTAAGTCCAAGTTTTTCCATGTTTTTCTAAAGCAACCAGCTCATCATTTCCTATGCCATAGACATATTCCAAGTCAATCATATCTAATTAGAGACTGTCTATGAAAGTTTCCCCGAATTTTTTGCATTCCTTCTATTCTTGGCTACATGAGTTTTATTTGTACAAGAAAATTTTAATTTAAAATAATCAAAATTATTCATTTTATACTTCAACAATGCTCTTACCTTATAATATACTTTAAGGTCTGATACTGCTGAATCTACTTCCTTTACATCTTTTTTTCCCCCCTGCTTTCTTTGAAGTTCCTGATTTTTGTTCTTCAAAATGAACTTTGCGATTATTTTTTCTAACTCAGCAAAATAATTATTTAGTGATTTACTTGAGATTGCATTGAATAAACAGATTAGCTACATAAAAGTACATTTTAAAAATTATATTGTTTTACCAACCCAGGAACAATAAATATTGCTTCAATTATTTAGATCTGAGTTTATTTGCATAAAAAGTATTTTATATTTTATTCATATAGTTTCTGTGTCTGTTTCGGCAGGTATACACTCAGGTATTTTATACTGTCTAGGTATTTTAAATGGTCAATAACAGTATTAAATAATATTGCTGATACATAATGTAGTTTCTCTATTTCTCACTTTTGATTAAATCTATTTTAACTTTGACTTTGTCTATAATCATGATTACTATCCTTGCTTTTTTCACATACTAAATTCTACTCTTGCCCTTTATTTTATCTTTGTGTGTACCTCTCATTTTTAGAATGTTTCCTGAAAGCAATATATTGTTGAATCCAAATTTTTAATCTGCTATCCATTTCCATTTCAGTGGTTAATTCATCCCATTCACATTCTAAGCTAAAATTACTTGTTGGGTATTTTCCTCCTTCCTATTTTTCCTCACCCTATTTATCATATCCCTCCTCACTCCTCTGCTTTACTTCTACCAACTTACTTGCCCTCCTATTCCTCAAACTACTCACCCCTCTAAGAGTCCCTCTCTTATCCTCTGCTCTACCCTATCCCTTTGCCTTCTTGTTTCCTTGAATTTAGAAGACTTTTATACCCTTTTAGATGTATATGTTGTTTCCTCTTTAACCCATTCCTGATGAGAGTAAGGTTCCAGCATTACTAGCCCTCCCCACACTAGTTTCTTCTGGATCAATTTTTCCTTTTATGCCTCATTTGTATGAGATAATTACTCCTTTTTCTCTCTCCCTACAGTTTTATTTTAGAATCGCTCCATCACACTCAGCCAAGCCCAATCTTTTCTTTCCAACTACTCAAATAGTGACAACTATCATAAGAGGGCTGCAAATATTTTCATATATGAGAAGTAAACAATTTGACCTTATTGAGTCCATTATAATAGGTCTTTAATGTTTACTTTGTATTTCTGCTGGAGGGTACGGGTCAAATTTTTCCTTAAGTTCTGGGGTTTCTGTCACTAAAACTTGAAAGTGTTTCTGTTCTTTAAATGTCCATTTTTTTTTCATTCAGGATTATACTTAACGTTGCTGGGTAAGTTACTCTTGGTCTTAACCCCAGCTTTTTTGCTCTAAGGAATGTAGTATTCCAAGGCCTATGGTCCTTCAACATAGTAGACAGTAGAAATTTAATAAATCTTTAGTGAACTGAAGTTCAACATGCGAGAATTATCCAGTAAGGGAAGAGCAGAAATGCTGACAAGAAAGTAAGTGTCTACAGGCCTCAAAGAGGTGATTTTCAGGGTTCCCTTAGAGCTCAAACATTCCCTGAGCCTCTGACCCTGGGGAAAAGGAAAGCCTCATTGCTTGAGGCACTGAAGAGGAGCTAGTCCAGAGACTCAAGAAAATAACCTCAGGGACTAAAGCCTGCTCTGGCCTCTAGGGATTGACCAGGTTAAGAGGAAATAACCTGGTTTATAACTTGAAGTCTTCAAGCTGATGTCCCTGATCTTGCACAGGAGTAACCCCTGAGGCTAGGCAAGAAGGTAGAGCAGCCAGCACAGGAGGACCTGAAAAGCCCAAGTCTTCTCACTGCAGGCACCTGGGCAGCAGCTCACTGCCAGAGGTGATGCCACCTCAGATCTCAAGGCTGAAGCAGAAGCTTTTCAGTGTTATGCTCATGAAATTCATTTTCTTCCCATTCAAGAAACCACAGCCTCTCCTTTGTGTTTTATACCTCACTTCTTTCACCAATTTTTTAAAGAAGAAAATTCCAAAGCAAGAGGTAAGTCATAAGGGATTTAGTTGATATAAAACATCCCAATTTTTTTCTAACTTTCTTAAATTAATTCTCTATCCTAGGGAATCCATGGGCAAAAGAATGCTCTTACCATAGGTGAGACCCAGGAGAAATGATGGCCATCAAATTTATTTTAAGCAGAGCTTATGTAAAGTAGAAAAATCCGGTTAATTTAATTGAAAAAAAAAAGTCAACTCTGCAAAATACCATCCTATTGCCATTGTGAATGGTAGAATAGAATGATCAATGCATTAGAAAGGTGAGGTTGCCCAGCATGAAGGCTGTTTTGGAGGGAGGAGAGAACAGAAGGAAGAAGACCTGCTTTGGGACTGCTACAGTAGTGCAGGCAGGCACTTGGAGATGAGGGCCCATGGGAGCCATGAAAACAGCAAAGAGAATGGAAAGGATAGTTTGGGGAGATGTTTCAGAGGGCAATGGACAGGATTTGTTTCCCAACAAAGCTGGGAGAGAATACCAGATTACACAAATAAAGCTACTGGCTTCTGTTGCCATTGATCTACCCCTTCAGCCAATAATTCCATTAAACCATAAGCTCCAGCCCCATGTTTGTTGGTGAACATGCTCTTTGTGTGTAGGCCTACTCTGGTCTACTTCTCTCCCCGAGCCTGCAAACCAGCCCCAACTGCCCACACATCAGCAGGAGCCTGAAGGCTATTTACTGTCTCTAGATGACAATTAGAGGTACAGGAATATTTTTAAAAAGAGAACACACTCCTTAACAAGGGCACCCTAAAGAATCAAAGAAATATTTGAATTGGAAAGAACCTTAGATATCTTCTAGTCCAAATACACTTTATTTTACATATGAAGAAACTCAGACCCAAAGGTTAAAGATGATTTGTGCCAGGCCACCTGATCCTTAAGTAGAAGACTAGAATCCAAGTCTTCTGTCTCAAGTTCAAGTGCTCCTCCCACTCTGCCTTCTGCCTGAATTCACCCTAAAACATCTCGTCTACAACATGTTCTTCTGACTGGGAATCAAATGACCTGAGTTTGAGTCTGAGCCTGGCCAATTCCTACCTGTGTGATCTTGGGTAAAGCACTCGATCTCAGCCTCAGTTTCCTCATTTGGAAAAGGAGGGTGTTGAGTGAGATGACTTCCAGGGTCCCTTCCGATCCTAAATCATATCCTATAATTTGGGATGAAACTGACCATTCCTTTGTGAGTAGAGGGATAATCAGTAGATATAGAGAGCTGAAAACTATCACCTCCTTCTCAAGTGTTTAGAAGGTGCTTAATACAAAAAGGCAGGTGGTATAATGGATAGAGTACCTGGCCTGAGTCAGGAAGACCTGAGTTCTAATTTGGCCTCAGATATTTACTAGCTTTATGGCCCTTACTTCTCAAGGTTTTAGGGAGGATCAAATGAAATAATAATTTAAAATACTTAGTCCACTGGCTGGCAGATAATAAATGCTCTGTAAATGGTAGCTATTATTATTAACAAGTGAATAGTGGTTCCCAAACAGAAATGTAAATATAAATGGGGAGACAAAGACAGAGAAAGCTTAGTTGGGAAGGTGTTGTATTTGAAGTGTGGCTATGACATCCAGGTAGGGGAGTCTTGGAAAAATCTAGAAGTGGAGGCATGGGCATAAGCAACTTTTCCAAGAAATGTAGCAGTGAAGGAGGGAAGAAAAGTGAGACGGTAGTCAGACGGGCTAGAATCATCAAAGGAAGCCTTTTTTAGAATTATGTCCAGAGCTTAGATGGGAGGTCAGGGCTGCACATAAAGGTTTCACAGTCACTTGCACATACATAGTTGAACCCATAAGATTGAATGCTATTTTTGAAGGAGAGCAGAGAGAGAAGTGGGCCAAAGCCAGACTTTTGAGGAATACCTTCTCTCAGAGATCTGTAAAGGATACAGAAGGAGCAGTTAGAAAGGGAGGAAAACTAAGAGCATGTGATAGCTCTGAAGCCATAGCTTGGAGAAGCATAATGGAGTAATGGGAAAGGGACTGACCTTGGGGTAGGAGGATGTGGGTTCAGATCTGCTGCTTGCTAGCTGTGTAACCTTGGGAAAATTACTTAACCTCTCTGGGTACCAATTTCCTGCTCCATAAAATGAAGGAATAATACTAGCAAATCTCCAGCTCTCTTCAAGTTCTAAATGTAGGCTTCTAGGAGATTTTCTAAAATGAAAGGTCCTGAACTGTTCTCCATATGTGATGAGAACAGGACTATTGCTTCCTTTCTAGGAGAACTAGATGAAGCTGGCCTATACCTCATTACCAACTCCTATGCTGAAATCAGTGGATAAAATGCTTTCCCATGGTACTTCCCTTTAGGGTATCTGTTGTCAACAGGATTTGGGCTGGATGGACCATTAGTTGGAACCAGTGTGGCCATTCCTATGTTCTTATACTCTCTTGAAGTACAACCAGGTCACAAGCTTAAACAGCTTGAGAACCACATTTATAATCACAGCACAGCTTTTGTCCTGCCTCATCAATGAGCTAACCTGCCCTCCCAAGCATCTTGTCTTGCTTTTTGCCTCTCATTTCAGATCCAGGTGGGATGAAAACAAATTTGTTTCCAGCAGTGGATAATCCCTGGACAATGGACAAAGGTCAGCCCTCTCTAATAATTCTCACAGATCTGTCTAAAGTTTGGGTTCATCTCAAATGATGTGGATGAGATGATGCGGTGAGCTGGGCTGTATTACCTTGGCATTTGCATTTCATTTGCCAAGAGACAGTTTCCATTCTACAAGATATCACCTAATTACATCCTTTAAAGAAGCATTAGTATAATACTCATGACATTCCATTATTCACTCCAATGAAGGGAGATCATGAGCATAGGACGTGATAGTCACCTGGATCAGTGTAAGAACACAGGATTATGTGTCTGCATCCCCAGTCAGGGAGTTCTGAGGCATGCTTGGCCCTGTGGTTCTAAAGGATACATGGTATAATTTTCCTTCAGGGTCAGTTTATGAGCCACACAAGAAAATCAATCTCATTCTTTTATAACCCAACTTAATCACCAACAGGTTATGAATGATCTTTGGTCACTCTCCCAAACTAAATCCACCCTCAAAGAATGAAGATTTGTCACCATCAAAGATGTTTTCAAAGCAATCCTGGAGGCTCAGGAGGCAATTCCCAAAGAGGAGTTCCCTAGAAGTTTTGAATAATGGCAGCATCATTGGAATATGGAAAGAAACACATTTTTATTAAGTGCCTGCTTTGTGCCAGCCACTGGACTTCACAAATTTTATCTCACTGGATTCTTACAGCAACCTGCTAGGTAAATGCTATCATTTTTTTCATTTCATAGTTGAACAAACTGAGTTAAAGAAAGGTTAAGTAGGGGCAGCTAGGTGGAGCAGTGGATAGAGCACTGGCCCTGAAGTCAGGAGGACCTGAGTTCAAATCTGGCCTCAGACCAAACACTTGACATTTACTAGCTGTGTGACCTCGGGCAAGTCACTTAACCCCCAATTGCCTTTAAAAAAAAAAGATTAAGTGACTTGTCCAGGGTCACATAGCTAGAAAGTTTCTGAATCCCAATTTGAATTGAAGTCTTCCTGATGCCAAGCCCAGCACTCTATTGCACCAACTAGGTGCCTCAAAATATAAAGAATATATAAAGTATAAGCCTAAATATTCTCAAGGTGACTACTTTGAAAGGAGGAACTTCATCGGGTGTGCTTGTTAAAAAACAGCCTCATTGCAGTTTGACCTTATACGTGTAGACAGAGCCATTTCAAGGCACCCATCCCCAAGAGTGTTTGCCACAATTCCCCCTATGCAAATGAGTTTTGAAGAGAATGGAGCTCTTTAGCCTTGAGTAGAGATTTAGGGGGGACATGACAATGTAACGGGAAATGTATCCGTTGGCTTTTGTTCCACATGCCCCCATGATGCCAACCAGGTATTTATGTCACCTTGGGAATACATTCAGGGGGCCCTGGGAGGTTGTGACTGGCCTAAGGCAGCTAGGTGGCATAGTGAGTATAGTGTTGACCCAAAGTCAGGTAGATCTGACCTCAAATTTGACCTCAGAAACTTACTAGCTCAGAGAGGGGTCAAGAAGGAAAGCAGTGTCATTGTACTGTCTTTCTTTTTTGTGCTTGTGTCCCCAGTGCTTAGCACAGTGACTGGCACGTAGCAGGCACTTAAGAAGTGTTTATTAACTATGTGAAAGAATGTCCTGCAGCAGAGCCTTTGTATAAAACAGCAGTCAGTCCATCACTGAGCTCAGTGCAGAGGGGTCAGTTCATATCAATCTAGTGAGAGAGAACTCCAAAAGCATGAGTTGAGAATTCCAGTGAAAAAGGTTCCTCCCTTGGGTGGCTGTATTTTGGTATTCATATGAGTATGTGCTTCTCCATCTTTGTCCTTCCTGTGCTCTCTCTGTTCTGGGTTAAGTACTTCCCATTGATTCCTGTAGCCAATAGTGTAGTAAAGGGGGGTAAGATAGAGGAAGGGGTTAACTTTCTCCTCCCCCAAACAATGATGTCTTCTATTTTCATTCCAGCTATGAAGGACATTAAAGAAAGGGGAAACCAAACAGTTGTCACTGAATTCCTCTTCCTGGGCTTTTCCAACCACCCAGAACTGCAGGGATTGTTCTTCCTGATATTTTTGGTTGTATACCTGGTAACTCTTCTGGGGAACCTTCTCATATTAACAGCCATCAGAATCAACCCTGTTCTTCATACTCCTATGTATTATTTCCTCAGCAACTTGTCCTTCCTGGACATCTGCTACATCTCCACCACTGTCCCCATCATGCTGGTGAACTTCTTCCGAGAGAAGAAGACCATTACCTATGAAGGTTGCATGTCTCAGCTCTTCTTCCTTGTTACTTTTGCAGGTTCTGAGTGTGTCCTGTTGGCTGCTATGGCTTATGACAGATTTATAGCCATTTGCCATCCATTACGCTACCCAGTTCTCATGAGCAAGAGGGTCTGTGCCTACTTAGCAGCTGGGTCCTGGCTGTGTGGATTTAGTGAATTCTCTGACACACACAGGGCTCACAGCAACTCTCACTTTGTGTGGTTCTAACCAGATCAGCCATTTTCTCTGTGATATCCCCCTACTCTTGAAGCTGTCCTGCTCAGACACTTCAGTCAATGAGGTCGCACTCTATATATCCAGTGCTACCTTTGGTCTGAGCCCCTGCCTCTTTACTGCCGTGTCCTATATGCTCATTATCTCTGCCATTTTGAAAATCCAGTCTGCTCAAGGGCGACAAAAAGCTTTCTCCACCTGTGCCTCTTACCTCACTGTGGTGCTCATCTACTATGGAACCATAAACTTCAACTATGATCAGCCCAGCTCAGGCTACTCCGTGGATGTGGACATCCTGGCCTCTGTTCTCTTCTGTATTGTCACCCCCATGTTAAATCCTATCATCTACAGCCTGAGAAACAAGGAAGTCAAAGTTGCCTTGAGGAAACTATGTGAAGGGTATATTTTATCCAGTGATTCCAGTATTCAAATCAGTCCTTAACCTGGAGTCCATGAACTTGGTTTTAAAAAAGAAAATATTCATTAACTTTTCAATATAGTTAGTTTCCTTTGTAATCCTATGTATTTTACACATTTAACAACTTTATTCTCCACCATCATATAGTTCTTTTTATCTTTTCCATTCTCCATTTTTATCTTCAGTCTTTACCTATCTACTGGTTGCTTCCTTACTGCCAACAAACATGCTCCATTTCTCTTCACCTGCAAAAAACTCTCTATTATCCGATAGCTGCATCTCATATCTTTCCAACTTTGTGGTTAAACTGCTTGAGAAGGCCATATAAAATCAATGCCTCCATTTCCTTTCCCTTCACTCTCTAAATTCTCTAAAATCTGCCTTCTGACTTCATCATTCAACTGAAACTGCTTTCTCCAAAGTTATCCATGATCCCCTAATTGCTGAATCTAATGGCCTTTTCTCACTCCTCATCTGCAACCTTTGCCAGTACTGATCACCCTCTTCTCATTAATATTTTCTTCTTTCTAGGTATTCCTTACACTAGACTCTCCTAGTACTCCTCCTACCTAAGTGATGGAATGATCACTTCTCCATCTCCTTTGTTAGATCATTATTTAGGGCACACCCACTAACCTTGAGTGCCCAACAGAGTTCTGTCTTGGACTCTCTTCCCTTTCCTCTCTTTTCTGTTTCATTTGATGATTTCATCAGCTTCCATGGATTCAATTGGCATTTCTCTGCTGATGGTGCTTACATCCTTTTATCTCACACTAAATTTCTCTGCTGACCTCCAATGTCATATCTCCAAGTACCTGTTGGGATGTCTCATAGACACCTTAAACTCAACATGTCCAAAACTGAACTCAGCTTTCCCTCTAAATCCTCCCTTCTCCCTAACTCCCAGATATGATCTTATGATGTCAATGATGGCTCAAGACTAGGAAAAAGATAATAGGTCAAAACAGGAGAAGCTAGGAACAGGACTCAGGTGAACATGACTGGGTAAGTTGAGTTACGGTAGAAAAGGTGAGAGGGAGGGAAGGAAAGGAAGAAGGAAAGAAGGAAGGAAGGAAGGAAAAAGCAGTTAGCAAGGACTTACTACATGTCACACATTTGCTTAGTCCTGGGGACAAATATAAAAAGACACACAGTTCCTGCCCTCAAGGAGCTTACATTCTTACAAGGGAAGACAACATTTATAGGCAACTGGTAGCCAGGGAAAGAGGGGTGGAAGGGGATTGGGATGGGAAAGGGATATTTATACATATGGTAGGCAAATGATAAGATGGCCAGGAGGAGATAGTTGGATGGCTAGGTGATTAGCATATACCCATCATGTATATATATAGAGAAAAAATATATTATTATCAATTTTTGAGATAAGGACCAAGAATGAAATTTTTCTGAATGAGAAGAACCATCCTCAACCACTATTATCAAACACTGAATGGTTTTGAAAATTAGCTTTTGCTGGAGACTTGATATTTCTTAATCAGTTCACGGGCAGCTAGAAGTCCCAGTGCATAGAGTCCTGGGCATGTAGTCAGGAACACCTGATTTCAAATCCAGCCTCAGTCACTTACTAGCTGTGTGACCCTGGGCAAGTCACTGAACCCTGTTTGCCTCAGTTTTCTCATCTGTCAAGTGAGCTAGAGGAGGAAATGGCAAACCACTCCAGTTTCATTGCCAAAAAAAACCCCAAATGAGCTCATGGAGAATCAGTCACAACTGAAAAGTAGACTGAATAATAACAAAAAATTCAACATAAAACTACAAGGAAAAACAGCAGTTATTTGTGAAATTTTGAATCAGAAGTAATGTTAAGCTGCTTTATACTTTTCCATTTCTGTCAAAAGTTAAAAGAAGTAAGATTGAACTTTGAAGTGTATGAATACATTTTTTTTCCCTGGAGAAGCCAGTTGTTAATATTTATTGGCACATTCCTTTAAATATTGCTTGAGCTCAGGATAAGTACAATAGAAGGCATGGGAATTAAATCATCACCAAATTTAGCCCTGGTTAACTAGGCTTATAACAATAATAATGACAATAATAATTAGTGTGTATACATGTATGTGTATATATATATATATATGTATGTGTGTGTGTATATATCATTATATGTATGTACGTACCCTTGAAGTTTGACAAAATATTCTTTATCCTTTATCTCACTTAAGTCTTGCCCTTGTATTTTCTCTCTCTCTTTCTCTTTCTCCCCCCCTCCCCACATTGTATTTATGTAAACCACATCTATATATATAATATATGAAACATATATATTATATATGTATACATCTGTCCCATACATTACATAATACAATTCAGAAAAGGATAGGAATATTGAGGACATAAAGAATGAAAACTTCTTAGAAAAAAGCACCACAAAAGAATATTATTTAATCTAAAATGTTGGCTGTGGTGCTAGAGTGGGAAGGCAAGATTTCAAATGACACATTTATCTGGTCGAAGAAAGGTCAAGGTCAAAGATCTGGGGAGGTATAGGCAAAGAAAGAGACATTAACTATTTTAGTTAATTCAAGGAACTCTGAGGAGGTTGTAATCAGGACTGAGAGGGAAAGCTTATGGAAAGAGACAAGCATCAAATTACTATAAGCAAAATTGATCTCAGGAACAAAATATTAACTTCAAAGAAGGATATAAAAACCAAGACAAAAGAAATAAATAGAAGATGTAAATTCAACAATTATAACCATAAAGGTATCTGGATTTTAAAATCCAATAAAAAGAAAGAGAATGGGAGAATGGAAAAGAAAACAAGGCCCAGCAATTTGTTGCATATAAATCACACACCTAAAAAATAACACTACACATAGAATGAAAATGGGAGACCAGTACAAAATTTGCTAAGCATCAGATGAAATTGTCACCATTAAGTGTATTTGCACAAAATGGTATATAGCATCTAAATTCATAAAGGTGAACAGGATAGAAAACAGATCAAAAAGGGCAATCTAACAAATGTAGGAGACTTTAATATGTCTCACAGAGCAAGATAAATCTAACAGAAAGAGAAATTAGGAAAATATGAAACTTAAATGACCACAGATCAAATTAGATTTGAAAGACTGATTCTGATTATAAAAAGAAACATATAAATGTAAAGATTTAAGCTTGGGGGACAAAAATTAACTATTTGGTAACATTTGTTGGGTAAACTGGAAGCAGTCTGGCAGAAACTAGGTATAGACCAATATCTTACACCATTTACCTTGATAAAGTCAAAATAGATATGTGACCAAGACATAGAGGGATATATATCATAAATAAATGAGAACAACATGGAACATATTACCTTTCATATTTATGGATAAGAGAAGAATTTATGAATAAACAAGAGATAGAGAACCCTGTAAGATACAAAATGGATAAATTTAATTACATTAAATTTTAAAAGTTTTGTAGAAATAAAACCAATGTACCCAAGATTAGAATGAAAACAGAAAATTGGAGGAAATTTTTATGGAAAGTTTCTCAGATATAGGCCTCATATCTCAAATATAAGGAGAACTTTGTAAAATTCATAAGAATGAGTCATTCCCCAATTGGTGAAAGGCCAAAGGATATAAACAGGTAGTTTTTGGAGGAAAAAAAAATCAAAGCTATATTTAGTCATATGAAAAAATGCTCTAAACCATAATTGATTAGAGAAATGCAAATTAAAACTACTTTGAGGTACCATCTCACCCCTATCAGATTGGCTAAAATGATAGAAGGGGGAAAGAGCAAATGTTGGAGGGGATGTGGAGAAACTGGGACACTAATACACTGCTGATAGAACTGTGGACTGAACCAGACACTTTAAAGAGCAGTCTGGAATTATGCCCAAAGAGCTATAAAACTGTGCATACCCTTTGACCCAGCATACCACTATTAGGTTTGTTTCCCAAGATGATCACGAAAAAAGGAAAAGAACCTATATTTTCTGAAAATATTTATAGCAGCTATGTGGTGGCAAGGAACTAGAAATTGAGAGGATCCCCATCAATTGTGTAATGGCTGAATGAGTTGTGGTATATGATTGCGATGGAATATTACTGTGCTGTAAGAAATGACAAGGAGGTTAATTTTAGAAAAACATGGAAAGACTTGCATGAAATAATTGGGAGTGAAATGAGCAGAACCAAGAGAATGTTGTATACCGTAACAGCAATATTGTTCAAAGAGTAACTGTAACTGTGAATGACTAAACTATTCTGAGTAATATGAATATGAAAATCAACTACAATAAACCTAGGAAGGAAGGTGCTATCCACCCCTAGAGGAAAAACTGATATATAGAAGTATGTATTGTATGGTTTCACAAATATACGTGTCAAATGTTGACCTTATATGGTGTGGGATTCAAAGGGAGGGAAGGTGACAGCTCAGAACTCAAACTGTAACAAAAATAAAAGAATAATTTAAAAAAAAGAAAAAGACAAATGTCGCGTTCCGAATGGAACACTAAATAAAATATATATCCTCAGCATTTCTCTGTTGAGGTCAGATTTGGGAGAGTGGTTCAAGTGTGAAAGAATTCACTTAGACAATGTTCTCTTAGCCATCAAGAGCTGCTTTTATTTATGTGAAAAGCACATGCAAACCTTTTACTGTAGCCATGGGGTTGAGTAAAAAAATGCTGATATTTGGGGGGGACTGGGCTTATATAGACAGAAAGCTATACAGCCTATAGATTTTTAGAGTCTTATGATGGCTACAGATTAATGAAAGGAAGGTTTTTAGGGTTTTATGGTTGTTAAAGATTAAGCATAAGGGAAGGGGGACACAGGTTAAAAATTAGGGATAGGATGGGGGGGACATAGGATAAGGCAGACAAGGAATTTTATGGTCAAGGATAAGAAGTTTTGTGGTATTTCAAGATAACGGAAAAAGGACTTCAGGATGCTCTTAAGTTAAAGGATGAACAACAGAATGCGCCCCCACTCAAGAGAGGCCTCACAAAGTACTGGAAAAGCAACCCTTAATATTCTTCTTAACCCCTAAGGTACCGTTTATATCCACATTATCTTTGTATATTTACAAAAGTAGACAATAGGTGCAGAAACATTATAAATAAATATAAAAAAGCAAAAAGAGGAAGCACACCCTTTTAGACCATAATGCAATAAAAACTAATTAATAATACAGGGAACAAAAGCCAAAATCAGAGACTTAGTAATGATATCATGAATGAATGGATCCAAGCACAAATCATAGAAACAATTAACAATTGTGTTAAAGAGAAGAATAATAATGATAAAACATACCTAAAATATTAGGGTACACATAAAACCATGGCTAAAAATACATTACCAAACTTTAAAAAGACAGGAATAATAAACAGAACATATAATTTTTAAAAACCACTTAGAGCATCAACAAAACCAAACTAACCACACACACACACACACACACCCCTCAGAAAAAAGAAATGCGATGAAAAATAAAATACTACAGAAATGGTAAAACAAAGCTGAGGGCTGATTCTTTGAGAAGACCAATAAAATCAATAAACCTTCAGCCAAGCTGATATAAAAAAAAAAAGGTCAAATTACCAAAATTAAAGTGTAGTGTGGTATAGACAATAAAAGCTTAATAATAATAGTGAATTGAAGTTCAATATTCCAGAATTATATAGTAAAGGAAAAGCAGAAATGCTGACAAGGAAATAAATGAAGAAAGGCTTCAAAGAGGTGATTCTCAGGGTCCCTTTCCATGAGCCTCTGACCCCGGGGAAAGGAAAGCCCCATTGCTTGAGGCACTAAAGTGGAGCTAGTCCAGAGACTCAAGAAAATAACCTCAGGGACTAAAGCCTGCTCTGGCCTCTAGGGATTGACCAGGTTAATAGAAAATAACCTGGTTGATAACTTGAACTCTTCAAGCTGATGTCCCTCATCTCACACAGGAGTAACCTCTGTGGCTAGGCAAGAAGGTAGAGCAGCCAGCAGAGGAGGACCTGAAAAGCCCAAATCTTTTCATTGCAGTAATCTAGGCAACAGCTCACTGCCAGAGGTGATTCCACCTCTGATCTCAAGGCTAAAGAAGGAACTTTTCAGTGTTATCCTCATGAAATTCATTTTCTTCCCATTCAAGAAAGCACAACCTCTCCTTTGTGCTTTACACCTCATTTCTTTCACCTATTTTTTTAAGAAGAAAATTCCAAAGCAAGAGGTAAGTCATATTTGTTTAAGTGATATAAAACATCCCAATTTTTTTCTGACTTTCATAAAATAATTTGACTCTTTATCCTAGGGAATCCATGGGCAAAAGAATATTCTTACCACAGGTGAGACCCAGGAGAAATAAGTGTGTTCAGATTTATCTTCAGCAGGGTTTCTGTAAAGGAAAAAATGTTGACAATTTAATTGAAAAAAAAATCAGTTAATTCAGCAAAATACCATTACCATTGTGGATGGAAGAGCAGAATTAGGTATCACTAGATCGGTACATTAGAAAGGAAAGACTGTCCCAGCATGAAGACTGCTTTAGAGGGAGCAGAGAACAGAGGATGAAGACCTGCTTTGGGGCTGCTACAGTAGTGCAGGCAAGCACTTGGTGATGAGGGCCCTTGGGAGCCATGCGAACAGCAAAGAGAATGGAAGGACAGATTTGGGAGATGTTTCAGAGGGGAACGGACAGGATTTGTTTCCCAGCAAAGCTGGGAGAGAATAGAAGATTAAATACAAATAAAGCTAAACTACCCCTTGAGCCAGTAATTCCATTAAACCAGAAGCTCCAGCCTCTGGTGAACATGCTCTTTGTGTGTAGGCCTGTCCTGGTTTACTTCTCTCCCCAAGCCTGCAGGCCAGCCCCAACTGCCCAGGCCTCAGCAGGACACCCCTCTTAGCCTGGAGGCAATTTACTGTTTCTACAGGACAATGTGAGGTACGGGAATATTTTAGAAAAGAGAATGTACTGTTAACAACATGCGCCCCAAGGAACCAAAGAAATATTCTAATTGGAAAGAACTTGAGAGATCCTCTAGTCCAATTTACACCAGATTTTATGAATGAGGAAACTCAGAACCAAAGGGTTAAAGATGATTTGTACAAGGCTACCCACTCTTTAAGTGGAAGACTAGAATCCAAGTCTTCTGTCTCAAGGTCAGGTGCTCCTCCCATGCCAGCCTAAAACATCTGATCCAGAGCATGTTCCTCTGATCTGAAGTCACACTACCTGAGTTTGAGTCCGAGCCTGGCCAATTCCTACCTGTGTGATCTTGGGCAAAGCACTCGATCTCAGCCTCAGTTTCCTCATTTGGAAAAGGAGGGGGCTGAGTAAGATGACTTCCAAGGTCCCTTCCACTTCTAAATCAGATCCTATACCCTAGGATGAACCTGGCCATTCCTTTATGAGCAGGGGGATAATCAGTAGCTACAGAGAGCTGAAAAGCCCTTCTGCATATTATTGCCTCCTCAAGGGTTTAGCAGGTACTTGTAGAAAAAGCCAGTTGGTTCACTGGATAAGAGTACCAGGCTGGGAGTCAGGAAAACCTGAGTTCAAATCTGGCTCAGACATTTACCAGCTGAGCGGCCCCGATCTCTCAGTGTTTTTGGGAGGATCAAATTAAATAATAATTTAAAGTACTTAGCCCGATGGTTGCCATACAGTAAGTGCTATATAAAGGGTAGCTATTATTGTTAACAAGTGAATAGTGGTGCCACAAACAGAAATGTAAAAGAAAATGGGGGAAAAGAGAGAGAGAGAGAGAGACAGAGTCAGAAACAGCTTGGTTTGAAGAGTGGATGTGAAATCCAGTTAGTAATGTCTTAGAAAAATCTAGAAGTGGACATGGGCATAAGCAACTTTTCCAAGAAATGTAGCAGTGAAAGAGAGAAGAGAGATGAGATGGTAGTCAGATGGGTTAGAATCATCAAAGGAAACTTTCTTTTAGAATTATGTCTAGAGCTTAGGTGGGAGGTCAAGGTTGCACGTAAAGGTTTCAGAGTCGCTCACACAGACATAGTTGAACCCATAAGATTGAATGATATTTTTGAAGGAGAGTAGAGAGAAGAGAAGTGGGCCAAGAAGAGACCCTTCAGAAATACCCTTCTTCAGAGGTCAACAAAGGATAGAGAAGGAGTAAGGAAGAATTAAGAGAATGTGATAGCCATGATGATAATAATAATAATAGCTAATATTTATACAGCACCTTCTATGCATTTATTACCTCATTTCATCCTCACACCCACCCTGCAAAGTAAGTGCTATTATTATCCCCATTTTAGAGATGAAGAAACAGAGGCAAACAAAGAGTAAGCAATTTGCCCAGGGTCACACAGCTAGTAAGTGTCTGAGGCGGGATTTGAACTCAGATCTCCCTGACTCCAAGCCTGAAACACTATTCACTGTGACATCTGTCTGCCTTGGCAATAAAGCCAAAGAAGTATATCCAGTGGTATCCAATAGCAAAGAATGAGTTAAAAGCAGTGAAGAATTCAAAGAGGATAAGGACTGAAAAAAAAAGGCTAAATCATCTGAAAACAAGAGTCATTGATGATCCTTGAGGGGATGGTCTCAACAGAGAGATGAGGATGGAAGCCCAATACTAGGGACCGAGGAGAAGATGGGTTTGTGAAGAAGTAGAGGCTTTTCGGGGAGACTTTTACAAGAAGTTTGGCAATAAGAAAAGTTTCAGGATGGCAGCTTGATGAGATTAAGCAGAGTAAATTTTGGTTTGATTTTAAGTTTTAGAATTGGGAAGACCTGAGCATGTCTGTACACAGGGGGGAAGGAAAGATTGATAGTACATAAAAAAGAGAATTGTCACTGTAGTAAGGTCCTGAAAGAGGGGTAGATAATGGTTCAAAGGCCCCGGGAGACTTTGTTAGGGGAAGGGATGTCTTTCACTTTGAGAGAAGAGGGAAGTAGAAGAAAATGAGTGGGGATGCTGAGAAGTGTTCAGGAAAGGAAGAGTATAGTAGACTGAAGTGTGAGTTGATGTCTGGTGTCCTCAATCTTCTTAGTGAAGGAGACAGAATTGCAGGATTGAGAATTAGAAGAGACCTCAGTGGCCATCTTGTACTGCCCATACACAAAAAGAAGTCCCACTATTACACAACCTACAAGTGGCAAAATCACCATTTGTGGGAATGAGGGTCAGAGGGAGGGAAGAAGTTGGAGTTGATGCTGTGGGGAATAACATGTGAAGTGAATGAGGTAGAGTAGAGGTGCTGTCAAAAATCAGGGCTTGTAACCCAAGCTTTCAATGGCTGAAATTGTCAGGGTTGCATGATTTTCACCACTGACACAGGCATCCTGGAGAAGAAACATTGAAATCAGATGTTGAGGGTAACACAGGGATGAATAATTATAGGTGATTAATAGTGTAGCTGAAGGATGTAAGGGAGTAGAGGTTAGTAACTAGTGAAACCTTCAACTGGCAGACCATGTAGTCATGGCTATATATAGTAAAAACAAAACCACAGGGAATGAGTTAGATTGGGAAAATAGAGGAATGTCAAGGGACTATAGACTGTGATAAGGGCAAAGGATAGATTCACTATGAGTGTCAGAGGAGAGATGGAAAGGGAGGAGAAAGAGGTCATGGTAGAATTTCAAAATTCCAGATATTCATGAGGAACAGTTCCAGATTTGTTGACCCTACAGGTCTAAAGCTAAAGAGAAGGTCGTATTGTTAGTGAAGTCATCAATAAGTCCCTGAGACTGATAACAGGAGAGAGGAAGGACAGGAAGGCCCTGATAGAGTTACTGAGAAATTTGAGAGAGTACTTTGGAAGTTATAGATGCCCTGGAAAAGAAAAGGGAGAATATGCTACTCTAACGGTTTTGTGATCCCATAGATTTGGGAGTGCCATCCAGGGAAACAGATTGGCACCCATTCTTGCTCTCTCATCTTGTGCTGTTCTTGACTATGTCATCCTGAAAGCCTCAGTTCACCCAATGTGCTTGAAGCTGTCCTCCTTTTCTCCTGTCATTTTAGTGCAGTTCCCTTTGGAGCATTTTGACTATCTACCTCTCATTCCCCACTCTTCCTACATGTCCAGACCATCTTTTCTTTCCGTCAAAAATTATTTGATGATGCTGTTCACACCTATTCTCTTTCAGAGCTCCTCAGTGGTGACATGTTGTAGCCTGATAACCATGCACTTCTCCACTGTCCTCCAGGAGATGCTATCTTGAGCTTTTTGGAAACGCACTGTAATGTTTGTGTTGAAAAGATAGGAGTTTGCTCTCATGAGAGGCCTAAGGTCATCAGAAGTGCTTCTCAATTTCCTGAATGCAGCTGAAGCCACTCTACTCCTCCTTCTCAACTTGACACAGTCCATAGTCCATCTGCATTGCCTGTCCTAGATTTATGTACTACTGAAAAACTCTCTCTATAGGATGTCCATTCAGATTCATGCCATAATTTGGACAACAGACATTCTTCATTCATTTTGTCTTTTCTGTGATAATAACAATAGCTGACATTTATATAGCAACAATATATGTCTACAACCACTTTATATGTCTTGATCCTCACAGCAGCCCTGTGAGGTACCTGCTACTAACATCATTGCCCCAGTTTTGTAAATGAGGAAACTGAGACAGAGAAGCTGAATGTCCTTTGAAGTTCAGATAAGGTCACATAGGTTGTATCATTTATCTGATCCAGTGGGAGGGTCAGAACTTGAACCCAGGGCTTCGGTTCTCATTCAAGGACTCACATTGGCTCCAGCTCTTGCCATGTTTCTTGCTCTCTAACTCTGACTATCATCAAGAGAGGAAATAACCTCTTACCAACCATTCTTGGGAAACTCTAGTTGTCAGGGAAGTCTTCCCTATAATGAACTGAAGTATGCTTCCCTATGACTTGCACTCATGGGCTCTTGTTTTATTCTCTGTATGATGAGCTTGATCTTAACTGCTGAAGACTCATTCTCTAGAAGCTACTGGATGTAAAGTATTATATTCCAATATCACTGGTTTCTTGCACAGATCTTTTGGGATTACTGACTGCCTCCTTTGCCCCTTCGATTCACCCTCTTCTCTTACTTCTCCATTTCTTTTACTCTAAACCCTTTTCCTTCAACCTCTTTGGCTCAAGACTCCAGGGGTATTGGGATCTGTGGCCAAATTTCATTGTGTGCCTCTCCTTCCCTCTCTGATGTGACCTCAAACCTGGCTCTCTCTCTTTCTTCTCCTTCCCCTAAACAATTTGTTTAATTGTGTTAATTATGTGATATTGCCCCATAGGTAATCCATAATCAGAGGGCCCAGAGTTTGGGTCAGCAGAAGCCTTGATGCTTGCAGCTCAACAGAATCGAGGGAAAGGATCAAGCAACATAAATACTGCCTCTCAAAAATCCTTCAGTGTGGAACATGGGAACGAATGGAGGTCTGTGTCCCCTAAAAAGAGACAGGGAGTGAAGAGTATGCAAAAATCAGTGACAGTGTATGTAGGATGAGAAGCAGAGTGAGGGCACACCCTAAGGGCTACCTGAATTTCCTTTCCTTTACAGTGGTAGGCATTTTTCTTGGTGGCTTGAAGCATTTGTTGTCATTGGAATTGTGAATTTTACTCATCATGTATCTTGGAGTTTGAAGCCTGGGGTTAATGTTGTTGTTGCTGTTTTCTGGAGGTGATCTATGGATTCCTTCAATTGTTGCTTTGTTTTCTGTATTCAAAAGTTCCGAGGGTACTATTTGTTGCATAATGGTTGATGGAATCCTAATAAAGCTGCCCCTGGCCCCAATATTCTAACTTCCTTGTGGGCCCCACTGAACAACAGGAATGTCTTGATTTGAAGACACAATCTGGCTTTAACCACACCACAAGCCCCCAGATTCAATACAGCCACTGCCCCTAGCTAGCCGCTGACCCAGATCCAATTCACACGTTTGAACAAGTACATCCTTTTACTCAACCACAGTCAACATCATTCATTTTAGCCCAAGACAGGACCACAATACCTAACTATCCATCTTGACCAGACAGGACCACAATAGCTAGCCAATCAGAAAGTACCAGGATCAGGATGTTTGATCACCAAACCATAGAAGGGACCCCTCCCCTAAAATCTAATCCCTTAACAAACCCTTTCTGCCTTTTTCATAATTTCTGTTGTGTAATTGTCATCAATACACGATAAATTTGCCTGTGTTGTCTTACTAAACTTGCTGATTCCTCTTGGAACCTAGTCTGCTTCTGAGGGTTATCAATCCTCAATAAATGCCTGTACTTGGATTAGAGGTAGTCTGACTCTGAATTCTTTGAGATGGTACTGGCACAGGTTTTTTGACTTGTCGTGTTTTTCGGGGTGGCCTATGATCCTTCAGTTGTCTCTTTAAATCTTATCTTTAAGATCAACGTGCTTTACTTATATGAAATTCATATATGGTGTACACAGATCTCTCAGTGTTGTAGGGTTTTGCTTCTCTTCCAGATTGTCTTACCCCCCCACCCCCAGTACATTTGGGTTCCTCATCTATTGTTTCCTCTTTCACTTCTTTGGAGAGATTTACCACTGTGATTCAGGACTCCAGATATAAGTTTAGAGTCACTTGCAAAAACAGAGTTGAAGTCAAAAGATTGAATGAGATTTTCAAGGAAGAGAGAGTAGGGAGAGAAGTGGGTCAAAGCTAAACCTTTGAGTGATACTTTCCTTCAGAGGTCTGTAAAGGATACAGAAGGAGCAGTTAGAAAGGAAGGAGAACTAAGAGCATGTGATAGCTCTGAAGCCAAGGCCTGGAGAATTCGCTCTGATCTTGGGGTCACAGGATCGGTGCTCAGATCTGTAGCTTACTAGCTGTGTAACCTTGGGCAAATTACTTAACCTGTCCGGGTACCAATTTCCTTTTCCACAAAATGAAGGAATTAGACTAGTAGATCTCCAGCTCTCTTCAGATTCTAAATGTAGGTTCTAGGAGCCTTTTTTTTTTTAAAAGGAAATGTCCTGAACCATTCTCCACATGTAATGTGATCAGGAGTATTACTTTCCTTTCCTGGAGAATCAGATGAAGCTGGTCCATACCTCATTACCAACTCTTAAATTGAAATCAGTGGACAAAAGGCTCTCCTCCGGTACTTCCCTTTAGGATGTCTGTTGTCAACAGGATTTGGGCTGAATGGACCATTGGTTGGATGCAGTGTGGCCACTGCTATGATCTTATATTCTCTTGAAGTACAACGAGGTCACAGGCTTAAACAGCTTGAGAGCAACCTTTATAATCACAGCACAGCTTCTGTCCTGCCTCATCAGTGAGTTCATCTGCCCTCCAAAGCATCATTTCTTCATCTTTGCTTCTCATTTCAGATCCAGCTGGGATGAAAACAAATTTGTTTCTAGCAGCCGATGATCCACTCTGAACGATGGACAAAGGTCAGCCCCCTCTAACAATTCTGATAGATCTGTCTAAAGTTTGAGTTCATCTCAAATGATGTGAATGAATGATCCAGTGAGAGGAAGGGGTTAACCCTCTCCTCCCTCAAACCATGATATTTTTATTTTCATTGAAGCTATGAAGAACATTAAAGAAAGGGAAAACCATCACTGAGCTCAGTGCAGAGGGGTCAGTGAATATCAATGAAGCAATCTACTCAGAGAGAACTCCAAATTCACGAGGCTGTCTTCATATGAGTACATGTTTGTCCATGTTTGTCCTTCCTGTGCTCTCTCTGTTATGGGTTAAGAACCTCCCATTGATTCCTGCAGCCAATAGTGTAGTAAAGGTGGGGAGGGGGGTGAGATAGAAGAAGGTGCTAACTTTTTTCTCCCTGAAACAATGACATCTTCTATTTTCATTCCAGCTATGAAGGACATTAAAGAAAGGGAAAACCAAACAGTTGTCACTGAATTCCTCTTCCTGGGCTTTTCCAACCACCCAGAACTGCAGGGATTGTTCTTCCTGATATTTTTGGTTGTATATCTGGTAACTCTTCTGGGGAACCTTCTCATATTAACAGCCATCAGAATCAACCCTGTTCTTCATACTCCTATGTATTATTTCCTCAGCAACTTGTCCTTCCTGGACATCTGCTACACCTCCACCACTGTCCCCATCATGCTGGTGAACTTCTTCCGAGAGAAGAAGACCATTACCTATGAAGGTTGCCTGTCCCAAATCTTCTTCCTTGTTACTTTTGCAGGTTCTGAGTGTGTCCTGTTGGCTGCGATGGCTTATGACAGATTTATAGCTATTTGCCATCCATTACATTACCCAGTTCTCATGAGCAAGAGGGTCTGTGCCTACTTAGCAGCTGGGTCCTGGTTGTGTGGGGTAGTGAATTCTCTGACACACATAGGGCTCATGGTAACTCTTACTTTGTGTGGTCCTAACCAGATCAGACATTTTCTCTGTGATATTCCTTTACTCCTGAAACTCTCCTGCTCAGATACTTCAGCTAATGAGGTCGCACTCTATGTATGCCACCATTGGTCTGAGCCCCTGCCTCTTCACTGCTGTGTCCTATATGCTCATTATCTCTGCCATCTTGAAAATCCAGTCTGCTCAAGGGCGACAAAAAGCCTTCTCCACCTGTGCCTCTCACCTCACTGTGGTGGTTATCTATTATGGAACTGGAAACTTCAACTATGATCAGCCCAGCTCAGGGTACTCCCTGGATGTGGACATCCTGATCTCTGTCCTCTTCTGTATTGTTACCCCCATGTTAAATCCCATCATCTACAGCCTGAGAAACAAGGAAGTCAAAGTTGCCTTGAGGAAACTATGAGTAGGATAAATTTTATCCACTGATTCCAGTGTTCAAATCAGTAACCTGGGGTGCATTGCCTTGGCTTAAGAAATATTTATTACCTGTATTCTCAATATAATTGATTTCCATTGGAATCCATTCTCTTTCATGCATTTAAAGACTCTATTCTCTACCATCACATTTTCCTTTTTATTCTCTCCAGTATGCATTTTTATATTCAGTCTTAACTTATGTACTGGTTGCTTCCTTACTGCCTACAAATATACCCCATTTCTCTCTACCTGCAAAAATAAAACAAAACAAAACAAAATCCTCTATTACCCCATGGCTATCAGCTCATATCTCTCCACCTTTGTGGCTAAACTGCTTGAGAAGGCCATCTAAAATCAGTGCCTCCACTTCTTTTCCTTTCAATCTCTAAATTCTCTAGAATCTGCCTTCTGACCTCAGCATTCAACTGAAACTGCTTTCTCCAAAGCTTTCCATGATCCCTTAATTGCTGAATCTAATGGCCTTTTCTCAGTCCTCATCTGCTACCTTTGTCACTGTTAATCACTCTTTTCTCCTCAATACTTTCTTCTTTCTAGGTTTTCCTGACACTGGCCTCTTCTAGTGATCATTCCTTCTCCATCTCCTTTGCTAGATCATTATTTAGGGCATGCCCACTAACCTCGAGTGCCCCACAGGGTTCTATTCAGGACTGTCTTCTCTTTCCTGTTTCACTTGGTGATTTCATCAGCTTCCATGGATTCAATGATCATCTCTCTCCTGATGATGCTCAAATCTGTTTATCTGGAACTAACCCTCTCTGCTGACCTCCAGGGTCATATCGCCAAGTACTTCTTGGACATTTTGAAGTGGATGTCCCATAGACATCTTAAACTCAACACGTCCAAAGCTGAACTCAGCTTTCCCCCTAAATCCTCCCTTCTCCCTAACTTCTCTTTACTATTGAGGGTAACCCCCATCCTCCTAGTCCCTAGGATCACAATCTAGGTGTTATTCATGACTCCTAACTTTTGCTCCTACATCTAATCTATTGAAAAATCTGTAAATGTTCCCATCATAGCGTCTTTTGTATATGTTCCTTCTCTCCTCTGACCATATTACTGCCACCATATTGATACCAGACCCACGCCATCTTATATCTGGGCTACTCCATAGTCTGAGGATTGTTCTCTCTCTACTCCAGGCCTTCTTCACTCAGATGGATGTCAAGGTGATCTTCCTTAAGCACAGGTCTGACCATCTCACCCCCTACTCAACAAGCTGCAGAGGCTCCCTATCATCTCAAGGGTCAAATATAAAATGTTCTGTTATTCAAAGCCCTTCTTATATTCCATCATTTATTCTGTGATCCAGTGACACTGGTTTTCTTAGTGTTCCTTGAGAAAGACACTCTATCTCCTGACTCCTGGCATTTTCACTGGCCATAGGTCCCCCATGCCTGGGATACTTTCCCACCTCACTTCCACTTCCTAGCTTCCTGGGATCCCTTCATGGGCCACCTAAAATCCAACCTTTTGCAAGCACCCTTTCCCAATCTTACTCCTTTTCAGGTGTGTCCCTCATTAGACCATAAGGTCCTTGAGAGCAGGCACTGTCTTTCTTTGTAGCCTTTGTAAAACTTTCTTTATATTCTCAGCACCTAGCAGAGGACATATTCTAAGTGCTTAACAAAATATGTATTGACTGACTAAGAAGGGGGTCCATAGGCTTCATCAGACTGCCAGAAGGGTCCATGCCAAGCAAAAAGATTAAAAATACCTCATCTAGATCAACATAACTCTTCATATTAAATGATTCCTATTGTGGGAATAACAGAAAAGAATGGAAGGGATACAAACCTAGAAGCTAACTCAATAGTCCGTGACTGTGAGTTTCAATTAGAAGCTTCTTGAGACCAAGGAGTAGAATTTGTTTTGGTGTTTGCCTTTCTCCAGTCCTTAGCATAGTGCCTGGTACACAGTAATTCATTAATGAAGAAGCAACTTTAATCTTGATGTGTTGGGGGGAAAGGGGGGATCTTCTTAATAATTAGAATGTTTGAAAAATGGAATGGCTTAATAATTATAATACACAATAACAAACG
This sequence comes from Phascolarctos cinereus, assembly GCF_003287225.1. Classification (NCBI taxonomy): domain Eukaryota; kingdom Metazoa; phylum Chordata; class Mammalia; order Diprotodontia; family Phascolarctidae; genus Phascolarctos; species Phascolarctos cinereus. The sequence continues at coordinate 46,302,195 of NW_027555958.1, read as the reverse complement.
TTAAATTAATTTTTTAAAGTACTGAGGTTGAGGGTGTCCTTAGCAACCAGGGGCTTGTAGATGCCCCTGTCCTGTGATATTTGCATTTTGAAGAACTATATGTCTAAAACATTATACATTTCATAGTGTTATAGTTCTACTATATCAGGCCTTCTAATGAGTACTATTTCTGTACTTCTATTTTGTCGGTGAAATTAACATAAGTTGTTAATATGCTTGCAAGCTTTTGACTTCTTACATGACACTCTCAGATGATTTTTATCCTTAAATATGTGCAATGAAATTCGTTGTACAATTGCCTTCCTACCACTTGGCAGCCACCACATCATCTATAGAACTAAGGACTCTCCACGAGCCAGATGCTGACTTATGGCGCCAGTAATGGGTCAAAAACGGCAGCTAGATAGTGGGTCTAAACAGGAGAAGCTAGGAACAGGCCCTGGGTAATCATGGTTGGGTAAGTTCAATAAGGTAGAAAAGGTAGGAAAGAGGGAAGGAAGGAACGGATGAATGAAAAGGCATGTAGCAGGGATTTACCGTGTGTCACACATTTTGCTTCATCCTGGGGACAGATATAAAAAGACACACAGTTCCTGCCCTCAAGGAGCTTACGTTCTTGCATGGGAAGACAACATAGGCAAGTGGTAGCCAGGGAAAGGGACTGGGGTGGGAAATGAGTAGTTACGCATGTGGCAGGCAGATAATTAGATGGCCTGGAGTAGACAGCTGCATAGCTAGATGACTAGCACACACTCGTGTCAAACTCGAAGAGACAGAAAAAGGTTTTATTGTGAGTTTTTTAGCTTAGGGCTGAGAATGAAATCTTTCTAAATGAGAAGAATCATCCTCAACTGCTATTATCAAACACTGAATAGTTCTGAAAATTAGCTTTTGCTGCAGACTCGATGTTTCTTAATGAATTCATGGGCTCCTAGGTGTTACATGGAGGGCCTGGAGTCAGGAAGACTCATCTCCCTGAGTTCAAATCTGGCCTCAGACACTCACTAGCTGTGTGAACCTGGGCAAGTCACTGAAAACCTGTTTGCCTCAGTTTTCTCATCTGTAAAATGAGCTAGAGAAGGAAATGACAAACTACTCCAGTAACTTTGCCAAGACAACCCTAAATTGGGTCATGAAGAGTCAGTCACAACTGAAACGACTGAACAACAATGAATTCAACATAAAACTACAAGGAGAAACAGCACTTATTTGTGAAATTATACCACAGTAAAGTCAATTTGGTGACAACTAACATTGTTTGAATCACAAGTAATGTCAAGCTGCTTTATTCATTTCCATTGCTGTCAAAAGTTAAAACAAGTAAGATTAAACTCTAAAGTGTGTGTACATACATTTTCCCCCCTGCAGAATCCAGTTAATATTTACTGGCACACTGCTTTGCATATTACTTGAGCTCAGGGTGAGTGCAATAGAAGGCTGAGGGAATGAAATCATCACCAGATTTAGCCCTGGAAGCTTTAGGCTTATAACAATAATAGTGATGATGTTTACTGGTATACATGCACACACACGCAGATTGAGCACCTTAAAATTTGCAAAGTGTTTTAATATCAATTATGTCACTTAAGCCTTGCCCTTGCATTCTTATGTGCTCTCTGTCTTTCTCTCTCCACACAGTGTATTTATATAAACATTATATATAACATATATATTATACAAGTATATCCAGATCCCATCTATGACACAATACAATTCAGAAAAGGATAGTAATATTGAAGAAGACAAAATAAATGAAAACCTCTTGGAACAAAGCACCATTAAGAATATTACTTAAGCTAAAATGTTGGCTGTGGGGCTGAAGTGGGAAGGCAAGATTTCAAATAACACATTCATCTGGTTGAGTATCAGGCAAGATCAAAGATCTGGGGAGATACACACATAGAAAAGGAAATCAACAATTTAAGTTAATTCAAGGAACTTTGAGGAGGTAGTAATCGGAAGTGAGAGGGAAAGCTTATGGAAACAGACAAGTATCAAATTGCTATAAGCAAAATTAATCTGAAGGATAAAATAAATATTAACTTGAAAGAAGGATATAAAAATCAAGTCAAAAGAAATAAATAGGAGGAGATGAAAATTCAATAAATATAACCACAAATGTACCTGGATTTTAAAATCCAATAAAAAGAAAGAGAACAGGAGAATAAATAAGAAAATAAGGGCCAGCAATTTGTTGCACATAAATCTGAAAAATAAAGCTATACACAGAATGAAAATGGAAGACTGGAACAAAATTTAATATGCACCAGATAAAACCACGGTCACAACTGAGTGTATCTGCACAAAATGGTAGTTAACAGCTAAATTCATAATGGTGAACAGAATAGAAAAAAAAAGTAATCTAACAATTGCAGGAGACTAATATGTCTCACACAGCAAGAGAAACCTAACAAAAAGAGAAATTAAAAGGAAACCATAAAACTGATATAACCATGGGGCAAATTAGATTTGAAAGACTAATGCTGATTATAGCAAACTTATGTTTGTTAAATGTAAAGATTTAAGCTTTGGGGATAAGAATTTACTATTTGGTAAAATTTGTTTGGAAAACTTGAAAGCAGTCTGGAAGAAACAAGGTATAGACCAGTATCTTACAACATTAACCAAAATAAGGTCAAAATGGACATGTGGCTTAGACATAAAGAGAGATATAATACGTAAATTAGAAGAATATGGAACATATTTCTTGTTGTTCAGTCATTTTAGTAGTGTCTGACTCGTCATGACCATATTTTGGGGTTCTCTTGCAAAGATACTGGAGTGGTTTTCCATTTCCGTCTCCAGCTCATTTTTATAGATGAGAAAACTGAAGCAAACAAGGTTAAATGACTTGCCCAGAGTCACACAGCTAGTGAATGTCTGAAAATGGATTTGAACTCATAAAGGTGAGTCTTCCTGATTCCAAGCCCAGTGCTCTATCCACCAACCCATGGAACATATCACCTATCTGATTTATGGATAGGAGAATTTATTAATAACAAGAGATAGAAAGCTTTGTGATTATTATAAAATGGGTTATTTTGATCCCATTAAATTACAAAGGTAACCAAAATCAGAAGGAAAGCAGAAAATTGGGGAAAAAATTTAATTGACAGTTTCTCAGATAAAGGCCTCATATCTCCAGTAAAGGGAGAAATCTGTCAAATTTATAAGAAGATGAGTCATTCCGCAACTGGTCAATAGTCAAAGGATACAAATAGGCAGTTTTTGAAGAAGAAATCAAAACTATATGTAGTCATATGAAAAATATGCTCTAAATCATTATTGATTAAAGAAATGCAAATTAAAACAACTTTGAGATACCATCTCAAACCTATCAGATTGGCTAAAATGAATGAAGGGAAAAATGACAAGTGTGGGAGGAGATCTGGAAAAATGGCAATACTAATACACTGCTGGTGTATGGCTCTGGAATTATGCCCAAAGAGTTATAAAACCGTGCCTACCTTTGACCCAACAATACCACTATTAGGTCTGTTTCCCAAGGTGACTGGGGGGGAAATGAAAAGGACCTATATGTTCTAAAATATATTTCAGCTCCCTTTGTGGTGGCAAAGAGCTGGAAGCTGAAGAGAGACCCATCAATCTGGGAATGGCTGAATAAGCCATGGTATATAACCATAATGAAATATTACTGTGCTGTAAGAAATGATAAACAGATTGATTTTGGAAAAATGTGGAATGACTTGCATGAAACAATGAAGGGTGAAAGAAGCAGAACCAAGAGAATGTTGTAACAGCAATACTGTTCCAAGAGTAACTGTGAATGACTAAACTATTTTGAGTCAAATAAATATTAAAATCAACTACAAAGGACCTATGAAGGAAGATGCTATCCACTCCCAGAAAAAAAAAGGTATATATTGCATAGTTTCACATATATATTTATGTCAAATATTGGCCTTATGTAGTGCAGGGTTCAAAGACAGTGGAAGACAGCTCAGAATTCAACATGTAACAAAAAATAAATTAAATTTTTAAAAAGAAGATGAATGCCATCTTTTGAATGGAAGACTAAAGTAAATAGATATTCTCAGCATTTTGTAGTACCTTTACAAAGTAGACAATGGACACAGAAAAATTAAAAATACATGTAAAAAAGCAGAAATATAAAGCACATCGTTTTTGGACCATAATGCAATTAAAATCGATACTTAATGCAGGGGACAAAAGTCAAACACTGAGACTAATAATGATATCCTCGATGAATGGATCAAAGCACAAATCACAGAAACAACTAACAATTTTGTTAAAGAGAACAATAATAATGATACAACATACCATAAGTTTTAGGATACACATAAAGCAATGGCTAAAACACATCAACAAACTTTATAAAGAGAGGATTAATAAACAGAGCATGTAATTATATTTTAAAAAATAAAGCATCAAGAAACCCAAACTAAACACAAAAGAAGTCATAGAGAAAAAAGGGATAAATGGGAAAAAATACCACGGAAATGATGAAACAAAGCTGAGGGTTGATTCTTTTAGAAAACCGATAAAATCAATAAACCTACCAAGCGGATTTTTATCAAATGACCAAAATTAAAGATAACATTGAATTTCCAAAAGGAAATGAAGTTATCAGAATCAACTACTTCCTCCTCTCTTCTCTCTACATTTATATACTAACAAATAACTTTTTTTAAAAATAGCAGAGAAACTTTACAGAGTTTCTCAACTGTATCTCAGTTGAGAGTTAAGATTTTTAAAAAATCTTCATTTACTGGTTCGGGGGGCATCTTGCTGAGCCCCAGGGAGAAGGGGGGGGCGGTCAGGGGCACCGCTGCTGCTCCATCCGGGTCATCCTGCTTCCTCTGCTCTCCTCCCCGCCTCCCTTGTCTTCTCCCGGGCCTGTCACCCGCCCACGTGTCCCAGGAGTTCGGGCCTGGCCTTCTGGCCCCCAGCCGCGGGCATCAGGGCTCGAACCCCAGGCCCTCGGGGGACGGGCTTGTAACAAGCCACGTGGTCCACTCGGACCTTCAGCCCTCTGGTCTGGGCGGTGCTCCCGGATCGTCGAGGTGGGCAGAACCGAAGCCTGGGCCTTGGCTCCGTCCTCTCCCGCAGCACGTGCTCCCTGGGCTGGGAAAGCACGTGGATGGTCAGTATGGGAGGCCCCCAGGCAGTCCCAGGTGCTGGCCTCGTGCTCCAGGACACCCGCGTGACCTCCCTCACATCGTCCTCGTGCAGAGTGAGATGAGCCTCCCCTTGGTCAGGCCCTTCCCTGGTGCCTGGGGCACCTGCGCGGGGCGGGGTGGGGTGGGGTGGGGGGGGGTGAAGAGAGTGGCAAGGGGGAGGGGCCACGGGGGAGGGAGGGGCCACGGGGGAGGAAGGTGAGTCTAGGCCAAGAACTGAAAGGAAATGCAGGGTTGGAACCAAGAAAAAAAAATAAAGAAAAAGGGAAATAAGGGAGGAAGGGAGGAAGGAAGAAATGAACAATGAAGGGATTTTATTTTTTAATTATCAAGCCTTGCAAACAAGACCTGTTCCAGAACCTGGTCACTGCCTATGTTTATGTTCCCTAACATTGTCTTTGATTCGCACTAGAAGTCATTTCCAGAGATGTTTCTAGATGACATCTCAGATCTCTCCAGTTCCCTAAAAGGCTAGTGCATTGCAATAATCAGTTTGCAAGCTCTACCGTGACAGGGGCAAGGGAGAGAAAGCCTCTTCTCCCCATCAGCAAGGTCCGTCCTTCCTTCCTTCCTTCCTTCCCTCCCTCCTTCCTTCCTTCCTTCCTTCCATCCATCAAGGTGACTGAACCTATAACTTTGTTTAAAAGGCTCTATCAGATATCTTAATCTCTAAGTATCCATTTCTGCCCAAGAATCTAATACCCCTCTGCCTGTTGCAGAAGGTGGGATTTGAGGCGAGTCTTAAAGGAAGCCGGGATGGACATGAAGGCATGGGGGAGTAGACATATGAAAAGGCAGGTGGAAGATCCTATGGGAGGAACAGCATGGAGGCCAGTGTGACAGGATCCTGGAGTGTGTAGAGGGGACGGAGGAGTAAGAAGACTGCAGAGACAGGGGGGCTAGGTTCTGAACGACTTTAAAAGGAAACAGGATTTTAACGTGGGGGGAAATACCCTAAGATGGTACAGCATTTGTTATCATGGGGTCATGGTTCCCAGGGTCTGTGTATAAAAAGACAAATTCAGTGATACATCCACAACAAAAGGGATATCGTTGCTTTTTAAAATTTTTTGTAATTCTTAAAAATTTTAAACTTAAATACAAAATGAGAAAACAAAAATGTTGTCATGTACACAGCAGAACATAGGATACAATGTAAAACAATAAATTTCCATTTCAAGAAAAGCTATGGAATAAATACTACACATTGAGGAGAGGGTTTTGGGAAGATGGAAGATTAGGTTAGAAAATTCCAAGCTCCCTAGATCTCCCCAACGAACAATATAAAATAGCGCCTCAGGGCAAACGTAGAGTTGTAAAAGTAAACAAGAGTTAAAATAAAAAAATAAAATAAAATAAACAAGAGTTGGGGCAAAACAATGGTCCTCCTGGGACAATCCTAGAAGAACAGAAGAAAAATCCCAGGAACTGAGGTTTGGTCCTGGGGAAGAGTAAATACCTCCAGGCTAGTCCCACTGAAACAAGTAGCAAATCCTGGGGCTATCTGGATTGGGAGGTAAGCCTTGGCTCCAGCTATAGGAACTTTCACTTCCTGGATGATGGTGAGAGTTGGGAGTCTGAGCCAGAGGAGATTGAGGGAACCCCTGCTGATAAGGAAAGCTAGACCCAGCTGAGCTGCTGAGACAACGCCCTGGGCAAGAAGGAACCAGCACTCACTCGTTGAGTTGCAGAAGCAGGGGACACCACTGGCTGGGGGTACTTACAGGAGGGCAGAGTTCTTGATTTTGGTTCCAAGCTAGATGAGAGAATTGAAGGAAGACCTGAGGCCAGAGGCACCATCCCCCCCAATCCGGGACTAGAGAGGATTGCAAAAAATAAAAAAATAAGTGGCTACAAATTAAAAAAAAAAAAAAGCCGGCAAAGGAGAAAGCATCCAACTATATAAAGTTACTATGGGAATGAAAAAGATTAGGATTCGTCTTCATACGAGGATACTGAAGTAAAAAAAGAAAAGCTCTCCTACTCCAAAGAGTAATGTCAAATGGTCACCTGCCCAAAAATGACTAATAGAAGAACTTAAAAAAGACTTGAAAAATCAAATGAGAGCAATTGAGGTAAAAAATAATTTTAAATAAGATAAAAAAAAACCAAGAAAATTATGAAAAGAAAGTCAACCAATTAGACAAGGAGATCCAGAATCTTAAGGAAGAAAATGACTCCTTGAAAGTTAGAACTGAGCAAGGGGAAGCCAACAAAGTTATAAGAGACCAAGAAATAACAAAACGAAATATAAAGAATGAAAACATAGAAGAGAATGTGAAACATCTTTTAAGAAAAATAACTGATCTGGAGAACAAATTAGGAAGAGAAAACATAAGAATAATCAGACTACCTGAAAGCTATGATCAAAAAAAGAATCTTGATACAATAATACAAGAAATAATTAAAGAAAATTGTTCTGAAGTATTAGATCAAGAGGAGAAAGTAGAAATAGAAAAAAATTCATTGATCACCACCTGCAAGAGATTTTATGACAAAAACCCATAGGAATAGCACAGTCAAATTCCAAAACCCTCAGCTCAAGGACATTGTTTTATGAATAACAAGAAAAAAAAAGTTTAAATACGGCAGTGCCAGAATTAGAATCACATAAGACCTAGCACCTGCAGCACTAAAAGACCGCAGGTCTTAGAACACTACATATCGAAGAGCAAAAGAACAGGGGTTGCAGCCAAAAATATCATACCCAGCAAAGCTAAGCAAAATCCTGAATGAAAAAAAAATGGACATTTAATGAATTGTCAGACTTTCAGGATATTGTTAAAAACAACAACAACAACAACACCCTGAACTTAGTGGAAGATTTGAATATAAGATCCAAGAGAAATATAAGGTACGTATCAGACAAGAGACTCAATAAAGACAGACTGTTTACTTTTCATATGAAGAAATGTAAAACATATGTCTAAGATTATTATCAGTAGTAGTATTTTAGTATTATTAGTATTAGTATTATTAGTATTATTTTGGTATTATTAGTATTAATATTAGTATTACCATATTAGTATTATTAGTACCCAATTATTATTAATCGGGTAGTTTGTAAGAAAGATTGGGGTAGACCTGAGTGTGATAAGATTTTTTTAAAAAGTAAGACCATTTAGGAACAGGTAAAAAGAGTAATTATTTTATATAAACAAGGTGCAGGAGGAAGAACTGACATAGCAGAATTATATGGGGGAAGAGGGCTGGTAGTTCTGGAATTCCACTTCCATGGGGAATCATAGAATTCCCATGTAAGAAGGAATAATACATATATATAATACATACATACACATACACACATATATGTATGAATAAAAGTCTTCTAAATTCTGAAAGAAATAAAAGGCTAAGGGTAAGGGAAGGGGAAGAGGATAAGAGGGATTTTTAGAGTGGAAAGCAAGGGAAGAGGATGGGGGGGAGGTAATAGAAGAATGTTTAGATTAATGGGAATGGAAAGATAAGGGAAGGATCCTTGGAGATGGGATAGGTTAAATTATAGAAAGGCAAGGTAGTGGGTAGAAGTAAAGTAGAGGAGTCAGGAGGGAAAGGAAATAAGAGATACACACAAACATGAAATAAAAATCAGTAGAATTTATTAGGGAAAAAAACAGCAAGGGTAGTAATCGTGATCTCAGACAAAGTTAAAGCTAAAATAGATTTAATCATGAGAGAAAAATAGGGAAACTACACTATATGTCAGCTATATTAACCAATATTGTTTTAGGCCATTTAAAATAACTAGACAGTATAAGGATGGAATATCGTAGTGATGTAGGAAATGATGAGTTGGTGGACTTAGAAAAATATGGAAAGACTTGGACCTATGAAGGAACAGGTTATTCACCCTCAGAGAAACAGAGGATGAATACGTATAGTATGATCTTACATAGATGCATATGAATGTATATTGTCTATATTTGAGTATGATTACAGATATCTAAGAATATGTATATGTGGGCTTCCCATGCTTCCGGCCCACAGACTGAGGGGGAATCCAGTGGCTGATCAGAGAGGGATTGCAGGGATCTCTTTGCCAGTGCTGAGGCAGGAATCTTTTGCTTTGCCCGTGTTTGGATCTGGGTCACAGTTCTGGGTGGCGGTGCTGGGGTGAGGAGGAACGCTGGTGTGGTGGAGCTTGTAGTGGCTGTGGATAGGAACCCCTCCTCACAGCTACAGGACAGAAAGGAATACTTGTGGTCACAGGCCAGGAAAGGAGTAAACACCTCGCCCCTTATCATACCACCTTGGAAGAACTGAAAATTTACAGGTCCCTACAAGTATCTCTGAAAACAGCTGTACAAACCCCTGAAGCTTGGGACAGTACATTCTCCACATTGGAAACAGACTCTTACCTTAACAAAGAGGTTAATACTCAAGTAACTGGCTGGGATCATGAGCAAGCAGCACAAAAAGAGTCAGACTATATTATCTTACTTTGGTGACAAAGAAGATCAAAATATACAACCAGAAGAAGACAACAAAGTCAAAGCTCCTACATCCAAAGCCTCCAAGAAAATGAATCAGTCCCAGGCCTTGGAAGAGCTCAAAAGGGATTTTGAGAAGCAAGTAAGGGAAGCAGGGAAAAACTGGAAAGAGAAATGAGAGTGATGCAAGAAAATCATGAAAAACAAGTCAACAGCTTGCTAAAGGAGACCCAAAAAATACTGAAGAAAATAACACCTTAAAAAATAGCCTAACCCAAATGGCAAAAGAGGTCCAAAAAGCCAATGAGGAGAAAAATGCCCTAAAAAAAAAATTGGCCAAATGGAAAAGGAAGTCCAAAAGACTACTGAAGAAAATACTTCCTTAAAAATTAGAATAGAGCAATTGGAAGCTAGTGACTTTATGAGAAATCAAGACACTGTAAAACAAATCCAAAAGAATGAAAAATTAGAAAACAATGTGAAATATCTCATTGGAAAAACAACTGACCTGGAAAATAGATCCAGGAGAGAGAATTTAAAAATTATTGGACTATCTGAAAGCCATGATCAAAAAAAGAGCCTAGACATCATCTTTCAAGAAATTATCAAGGAAAACTGCCCTGATATATTAGAACCAGAGGGCAAAATAGAAATTGAAAGAATCCACAGATCTCCTCCTGAAAGAGATCCCCAAAGGAAAACTCCTAGGAATATTGTAGCCAAATTCCAGAGTTCCCAGGTCAAGGAGAAAATATTACAAGCTGCCAGAAGGAAACAATTCAAGTACTGTGGAAACACAATCAGGATAACACAAGATTTAGCAGCTTCTACATTAAAGGACTGCAGGGCATGGAATATAATATTCCCAAGGGCAAAGGAGATAGGATTACAAACAAAAATCACCTACCCAGCAAAACTGAGTATAATCCTTCAGGGGAAAAAATGGTCATTCAGTGAAATAGAGGACTTTCAAGCATTCCTGATGAAAAGACCAGAGCTGAATAGAAAATTTGACTTTCAAATACAGGACTCAAGTGGAACATGAAGAGGTAAACAGGAAAGAGAAATCATAAGAGACTTATTAAGATTGAACTGTTTACATTCCTGCATGGAAAGATGATATTTATAACTCATGAGACCTTTGTCAGTATTAGGGTAGTTGGAGGAAAAAAATTATATGTATGTAGATAGTAGATAGATAGATAGATAGATAGATAGATAGATAGATAGATAGATAGATAGATGGCACAGGGTGAGTTGAAGATTAAGGGGTCATATCTGGAGAATAAAATTAAGGGATGAGGAGGATTATACTCAGAAGAAAAAGAAGGAGAGAGTAGAATGGGGTAAATTATCTCACAAGAAAAAACAGAAAAGTCTCTTACAGTGGAGGGAAGCAGGGGAAGGTGAGAGGGAATGAGTAAATCTTATTCTCATAGGATTTGGCTTAAGGAGGGAATAACATACACATTCAATTGGGTATGGAAGTTTGTCTTACCCTACAGGAAAATAGGGGGAGAAGGGGACAAGAGAGCAGGGGGATGATAGAGAGGAGGGCAGATTGGAAAAGGGTGTAATCAGAAGTAAATACTTCTGAGGAGGAACAGGGTCAAAAGAAAGAATAGAATAAATGGGAGGGCAGAATAGGATTAAGGGAAATAGAGTTAGTTTTTCACAACATGTCTACTATGGAAGTGTTTTGCATAACTGCACATGTACAACCTATATTGAGTTGCTTGCCTTTTCAATGAGGGTGGGTGGGGAGGGAGGAAGAGAGAAAATTTGAAACCTGAAGTTTTAAAAACATGTTTTAAAAAAAAGTTTTCACATGCTATTGGGAAATAAGAAATACAGGAAATGGGGTACAGAAGTCTATCCTGCCCTATGGGAAAATAGAAGGGGAAGGGGATAAGAGAAGGGGGAGAGAAAGAAAAGAGGACAGACTAGGGGAAGGGATATTCAGAATGCATGCCATCTTGGGGTGGGTGGAGGGTGAGACGGGTTGAAAATTTGGAACTCAAAAACTTGTGGAAATGAATGTTGAAAACTACAAATAAATAAATTTACATTAAAAAAAGAATATATGTATGTGTATGTAAGTGTATGTATGTTTATATGCATGTATTTATCTTTGTGTGTATATGCGTATGTATGTATGTTTGCATGTGGTTATGTATGTAGATGTGCGTATGTGCGTGTGTATGTATCTGCACTTAATTTTACCTTCTTGGGGGAAGGGGGAAGGAACTGGGGGGGAAAAACAAAGTTAAAAGTGCACAACAGAGAACAAAAGAAAACTTAGAAGGAAGCAAAGAAAACATGGACAACTCAACACAATGAGTAGTATTTATTATATAGGCTTTTTTGAAATGGAAATTTATTACTGTATATTTTGAATCCTTTTACATTCTGCTGTGCACATGGCAATGCTTTATTTTTCTTTTCTTCTTTTCTATTTAAATTTTAATATTTAAGTTTATAATTTTTTTTCTTTTCTTATTGTATATTTAAGTTTTTTATTTAAGGTTAAAATAAATTAATTTAAAAAAGGAAAATATAAATAATACACATTGTTTTCAAAGCTGCCCAGCTTTCCTTTGCTTCCTTGTTGGTTTTTGTTTGTTCTCTGCTGCATACTTTTTATTTTACCTTTTCCCCTTCCCTTTCCCCTCACCCTAAAGAAGGTGACAATTAAGTGGGGAGATATATATATATACACATACACACACACACACACACACACACACACACACACATATATATATATACATTTACATGTATTCATAGATATCTATAGACACACACATATATACACATATACACTCATACATATATGTAAGACCCCTCCTATCGTCTGTTTCTTTGAAGGCGGATAGCATCTTCCTCCATAAGTCCAAATCTTTCCTGATTTTTTAAATCAACAAGCTCATCATTTCCTACACTACAGAGATTGTTTTTGAAAGCATTTTTCCCACTTTTCTGCATTCCTTCTATTCTTGGCTACATAGGTTTATTTATATAAGAAAATTTTAATTTAAAATAATCAAAATTGTTGGAAAATTGGAACACTAATGCATTGTTGGTGGAGTTGTGAAATGATCCAGCCATTTTGGAGAGCAATTTGGAACTATGCCCAAAGGGCTATAAAAATGTGCATACCCTTTGGCCCAACAATAGCACTGTATCCCAAAGAGATCATACAAATGGGATAAGGACCCACATGTACAAAAATATTCATAGCAACTCTTTTTGTCATGGCAAAGAATTGGAAATTGAGAGGATGCCCATCAATTGGGGAACAGCTGAACAAGTTGTGGTATATGAATGTAATGGAATACTATTGTGCTGTAAAAAATGATGAGCAGGCAGACTTCAGAAAAACCTGGAAAGACTTGTATGGACTGATGCTGAGTGAAGTGAGCAGAACCAAGAGAACGTTGTACACAGCAACAGCCACCCTGTGCAATGACGAATGTTGATAGACTTAGCCCTTCTCAGCAATGCAAGGATCTAAGACATCTCCAAAGGTCTCATGATAGAAAATGCTATCCTCATCCAAAGAAAGAACTATGGAGTTTGAATGCAGATAGAAGCATACCATTTGTTATTTTTCTCCCTCTGTTTTGTTTTGTTTCCTCTTTCTGATGGTTCCTCCTATTGGTTCTATTTCTTCCTTACAATATCACTAATGTGAAAATATGTTTAATAGGAATGTATGTGTATAGCCTATATCATATTGCGAGCCATCTTGGGAAGGGAAAGGGGGAGGGAGAGGGAGAAAAATTTAAAACTCAAAAACTTATGGAAGTGATTGTTGATAAATCAACATAAATTAATAAAAAATAATGAAAAAATAAAATAATCCAAATTATCCATTTTACACTTCAACAATGCCCTCGCTTTATAACATATTTAAGGTCTGAAACTGCTGAATGTACTTCCTTTACATCTTTTTCCCCTGGTTTCTTTGAAGTTCCTAACTTTTTGTTCTCCCAAATGAACTTTTGATTATTTTTTCTAACCCAGGAAAATAATTTTTTTGGTAATTTAATTGGGATGCCATTGAATAAATAGATCAGTTAGGTAAAACTGTCATTTTAAAAGTTATATTGGCTTTACCTGCCCAGGAACAATAAATAGTACTTCAATTATTTAGATATGAGTTTATTTGTATAAAAAGTATTTTATATTTATGTTCATATATTTCTTGTGTCTGTTTTGGCAGGTATACACTCGAATATTTTATACTGGCTAGGTATTTTAAATGGACTAAAACAACATTGAATAATATTGCTGACACATAGTGTAGCTTCTCTCTTTTTCACTTTTGATTAAATCTATTTTAACTTTAATTTTGTCTGAGATTATGATTACTATCCCTGCTTTTTCACATACTAAATTCTACTCCTGCCCTTTATTTTATCTTTGTGTGTATCTCTCATTTTTAGAATATTTCCTGAAAACAACATGATGTTGAATTCAAATTTTTAATCTGCTATCCATTTCCATTTTAGGGGTTAATTCATCCCATTCACAATCTAAGCTACAATTACTTGTATATTTTCCTCCTTCCTATTATTCTTCGCTATCCTTCTCACCCTATCTACCCTGTCCCTCATCACTCTTCTGCTTTACTTCTACCTGCTACTTTGCCCTCCTATTTCTGAACCTACCCACTCCTCTAAAAGTCCCTCCCTTATCCTCCCCCCCACCTACCCCTTGCCCTCTTATTTCTTTCTGAATTTACAAGACTTTTATACATATATAATGCATATTATGTGTGTGTGTGTGTGTATGTGTATTGCTTCCTCTTTAACTCATTCCTGTTGACAGTAAGGTTCTAGCACTGATGGCCCTCCTCCCTACTAGCTTCTGTATCAGTTTTTCCTTTTATGCCTCCTTTTTCTCTCTCCCCACACAGTTTTATTTTTTTTTTAGTATCACCCATCATACTCAGCTCAGCCCAAACCTTTCTTTCCAACTACCCAAATAATGGTGACATTCCTAAGAGTACTGCTAATATTTTCACATATATGCAGTAACCGATTTGACCTTATTGAGTCCCTTATAATTGGTCTTTAATGTTTACCTTATATTTCTTCTGGATGTTACATGTTGAATTTTCCTTCAAATTCTGGGTTTTTTGTCACAAAAACCTGAAAGTCTTTCAGTTAATTAAATGTCTATTTTTTTCATCTTTCACAATTATACTTAATTTTTACTGGGTAAGTTATCCTTGGTCATAATCTCAGCTCTTTTGCTCTACAGAATGTAGTATTTCACAACCCACAGTCCTTCAACATAGTAGCTGCTAGGTCTTGTATAATCCTTATTGTAGGCTCCATGATATTTAAATTGTTTTTTTCTTGATGTTTCCAATATTTTCTCCTTAACTTGAGAGCTTTGAAACTTGGCTATGATATTTCTGCAAGTTTTCTCCCTGGGATCTCTTTCAGGTGGTGATTGGTGGATTTTTTTTTTCTATTTCTGCTTTGCCTTTGTGTTCTAGACCTTCAGAGCAATTTTCCTTGATAATTTCTTCTAATATTGGATCAAGATTCTTTTTTTAATCATAATTTTCAGGTAGTCCAACTATTCTTATATCATTTCTCCTCAATCTGTTCTCCAGATCAGTTGTTTTTCTGATGAGATATTTTACTTTCTTTTTTTATTTTTTCACTCTTTTGATTTTGTTTTTGATTTCCTTGTGTCTTAGAACTTCATTAGCTTTCCCTGCTCAATTCTAGTTTTCATGGAATTATTTTCTTCCTTAAGTTTTTGATTCTCTGTTTTAAGTTGGTTGACTTTTAATAATTTTCTTGATTTTCTTGGATTGCTCTTATTTTTTTCCCCCTAATTTTTCCTTGATCTCTCGATTTGGTTTTTAAATTCCTTTTTAAGTTCTTCCCAGAACTCTTTTTGTGCTTGGGATCATTTGACGTTTCTCATTGTAAAAGGAATGGCTTTTGCAGCTCCATTATCTTCCTCTGAATATGAACCCAGATCTTCTCTTTCCCCATAGTAACTATCTATGGTTGGGTTCTTTATCCTTTGCTTGCACACTTTTATTTATTTTTGTTTTATTTTGTTTTTAGCAGCTATTAGCATAATCAAGTTGCAGTCCTGAAGTATGGGAAATGATGCCCCAAGTCTCTGGTCCTTTTTAATGTTATTTTCTGAGGTCTGTCTGAGGGCCCAACCTTGGGCTCTCTTGTCTACTCCTAAGCAGTGGCTAGGGCCCCCAGCCACACTGTCCTGCTAGTGATCTTGTTCCCTTCGGTCCCTCTAGTGACTGCAAACTACACCTGTCCTCTCTGTCCTGGCACTGAAACCAGAGATTCAGCTCTCCTGCATGTGCCCAAAGCCAACAAGGTCCCTGCCCTTCACTACTGCATTCAAAGGATGTGTGCTCGCTTCTTCTCCTGGTCAGTACAGCTGTGGTAGGAATCCCTTGACTGTGGAAGGTGCTTCAGTCTTCTACTCAGCCATCAGACCCCTCCACACTGTCTACAAAATGAAAGTTTCTAAGGCTCAGACTGTCTCTCAACCCAGCTGCCCCCAGGGCTTATTGTTTGCTGATTCTGCAGAGCTGACCTGGAGGTGTTTGCACTTCACTCAGGCCCAACCTCTGCCCAGGGAGGTTGGGTCTTTCCTATGGTCTTCTCAGATTGTCTTAAGAGGACAACTGCTTTACCCCAAGTTCATTTCTGCTCCTCTGAGATGATGGATGTTCAGTCTTTTTTGTGGAGGAAATTTGAAGAACTGAAATTTGGAGTTTTCTGACCTACTATGCCAACTTTCCAGAATCTTCTCCCAGGTTATCATAGCTTGATAATTTCCAAGAAGGGATGAAAACTACTTTCTCCCCATATGATGCTGCAAAGACCATGCAGATAACTCCCCTAAAAAGCTTTTGAAAAACCCATGAGCCCATCACAGAATTCCATGACATCTCCTTAGCAATCCTGGCTCCATGACAAATTGTCCTTGAAAACCCCATGGCCTTAGATACTGTGCTGGCCTCTATGGGGGTGATATATGACCCACTCTACTCTGAATGTTTCATCTACATCTTCATACAATGAAGAAATTGAGGAACACGATCATTCTATACAGAAAAACCTAGAGGAGTTGGAGAAGTCCAAATTCCAACCTATGGATTGGATTCACTCCTTTGAGACTTCCTCCTGGTTCCCAAATCTCAGTAGCTGTCAAAGTTTAGTAACTCCTTTCTTTTGTAGGTTTGTGTGCTATTCCATTCCATTCCATTCCATTCCATTCTATTCTATTCTATTCTATTCTATTCTATTCTATTCTATTCTATTCTATTCTATTCTATTTTGTCTTATACCATACTTAAAACTAGAACATTGGTTCAAAGAATAAGAGTTGAAAAAATAAACAAACATAAACACAAACCACAGAGATGAAGCAATTGCAACTTGTACAGGTACTGAAAAGTGAGAAGGAAAGAAAACAAATTCTCAAACAGGGAATGACAGAGTTAAAAGCTGTCCTGCTCTTGACTTCACAAATGAAATTAAAGGGAAACCTCTGAAGACCTACAAGAACTTCTCAGTCAAGATGCTCTTATCTAGCCGGCTTTACTGATGTGTAGCTATTTTTAACCTGTATTTTTCACTATGCACGTCTATAACTTTCTCCTATTACAAGAAAGCTCCTATTCTCCTAATCAAAGAGAAGTTTAGTCTGCTGGCTCTGTCAGTGTATGAAATAGACTTGTTCCTAATACACAGCTCCTGGTGTCTCCCAACTGTTCTTTTTCAGTGCAGTTACAAGAAATTTCTCTGACAAAATGGAATAAAGCTTTCTCCTCCATTGGATTCTTCTTTTCCTTCCATTGATAGGCAGGTAGGTGGCTCAGTGGATAAAGTACTAGACCTGCAGTGAGGAAGACCCGAGTTCAAATCCAGATTCAGACACTTCCTACCTTTCTCCCTGCAGAGAAGAGGTAGTGCAGCCCTGTCAATAAGGCATAAGACCAGACAAGCCTTTTAATATTTATCTGCTTCAGTGTTTTCATCTGTAAACTGGGGACAGTATTAACACCAACCTCTCAGGTTTATTGTGAGCATGAAATGAGATAATTATTTGTAAAGCACTTCACAATCCTTAAAAGTGCTATATAAATGTTAGTTATTATCATGTCCTGACTATTCCTTGCCACTGAAAATTTGCTCACATTGTCTTCCACGGCTAGATTGTCTTTTGCTCCATCTCTTTGCCTATTTCAATTCTTATCCAACCTTTAAACTCAATCCAAATACCACCTTCTCTGGGAAGCCTTCCCTCATCTCCCTAGTAACTGGTGACCCTTTCACTTCAGACCTTGTGTGGGATGCCACTCACATTAAAAACACACACACACACACACACACACACACACACAGGTATCCAAGGAGAAACAGAAAGTTAATTTATTATTATTATATCCAACCTCGAGATTTGGGTGTCCCTCCACCAGAATACTCTGATGAAAGGAGACACAGACAGAAACAAAGGACCTGATTATATACCCTAATGGGCAAATTCCCCCCTCCCACCAACTGGCCACTATTTGGCTCACATTCTCAATGTACCATAGAAGCTGAAAACAAAACAATGAACACAATATACATATCTATATTTCTTAGTTTGCTGAAGTAATACCAAAGAAGCAATTAAAGATGTGCAGTCAAGCTAGACACTGTACTGTACAGCCAGGTCACCATGACCGAGATATAGCAACAGGTGCATCAACAAAATACAGGGGGGGAGAGCTTCTTCAGGAGTTTCAGGCTTGGCAAACTTTAACTACTTGACAATAGCATGGGGGGGGACACTTGGGGTTGAATTCCCGTAAATCAGGTGATTTCTAGTAAATCGAAACTTAGGCCTGTCAGGCTTCTATGCCTGCCTTGAGTCTAATTTCTATTTATTCTTCTAAGGGAAGTTTTCATGGGACCCCTCATCCCACTCAGCCTTATCCCAAATCTTAATTACACTGAGGAGTCTTCACTGGCACATCCCATTCAGACCTCAAATGGCATTTTGTTTTACACCTCTCTGATATGCTTAACATTTGTTGTTCTGTATACATTATTCTGTGCATAGAGTGTGGCAATTTGACTGCTCAGGGTGTGTGGGGGGTGATGGGGAGGGGAGACTTAAAGCAAAGCCAGCTCGACCAGGCCCTTTTCAGTCTTGCCCTCAAGTGATGTGCATGGAGCATAACTGCCATCATGAAAATGGAAAGGAGTTGAAAGGAGCTTTCTCATAGCAAGTCAGAAAGTAGACTGAACCCAGAGAGAGGCTGCCTGAGGCAGAAACAATGAAGTTAAAAGAACAGCAATCTAAGCCTGAGGGTGTCTGCTGGCTCCTAGGTTGCAGTGGTCTAAATAAATATCCTATGGGTCTCGGGCTCTAAGAAATAACTTTCTCCAAGCAGGAAGAGATGGCATAGCCTCTCCAATAGAGCAGCAGAGGGCCTGAAGAGGCCTCCTAAAACCAAGCAGCTGAGTCCCCCAGCTCAGTGACTAAAGCAGCCTTCCCAGAGACATCACCAGAGGATTTCAGGGGCATTTCACAGATGCACCATTTGTCCTTGCCACGTCTGCCTCATCCACAAATACTCCCCTTGTGTCTTCTCTGCCTATGCGTGTGCCTTACCTATATGCCCCTCCATTCATGCTCCTGTATATGCCCCTTTTCCCACAGGTCATCTGCTTACCTATGGGTGAGTGTCCCCTGGTTTGTCTGGGGAGACTCTTTGGTCACTTACTTTACTGTGCTGTTGAGATACATGTCTTTTGCTTTGAACTAGTGTTTCCCCTCATTGGCTGATAAAAGAAAACACATCAAGAAAGGATCATGAACTTTGATTTTCAGTGAATGCTGATTCCCATTCATGATATGCCTCCAACGTGGAGGTAGCAGTCATGGGAGTTCACAGGTGAAGGAGTGCCCCAGGTGCTGTACCTTTATGTAAGAGACTAGAATGTAAGGTCCAGGAGGGCAGGGATCTCTGTCAGTGCCTAGTGTTGTGTGATATTTAGACAAGGAACACTTAATAAATCGTTAGTGAATTGAAGGGCAATATTCCAGAATTATACAGTAAGGGAAGATCAAAAATGTTCACAAGGAAATAAGTGTGGAAAGGCTTCAAAGAGATGATTTTCAGCGTTCCCTTAGAGCTCAAACATTCTATGATCCTCTGACCCTGGGGAAAGGAAAACCTCATTGCTTGAGGCACTAAAGTGGAGCTAGTCCAGGGACTCAAGAAAATAACCTCAGGGACTAAAGCCTGCTCTGGCCTCTAGGGATTGACCAGGTTAACAGGAAATAACCTGGTTGATAACTTGAAGTCTTGAAGCTGATGTCCCTGATCTCACACAGGAGTAACCCCTGAGCCGAGGCAAGAAGGTAGATCAGCCAGCAGAGGAGGACCTGAAAAGTCCAAGACTTTTCATTGCAGGCACCTGGGCAGCAGCTCACTGCCAGAGGTGATTCCACCTCTCTTCTCAAGCTAAAGCAGAAACTTTTCAGTGTTATGCTCATGAAATTCATTTTCTTCCCATTCAAGAAAGCACAACCTCTCCTTTGTGTTTTATACCTCATTTCTTTCACCTATTTTTTTTTAAGAAGAAAATTCCCAAGGAAGAGGTAAGTCATATTTCTTTAATCAACATGAAACATCTCGATTTTTTCCACTAGATCAAAGGTGGGGCTGCCCACCATGAAGACTGCTTTGGAGGGAGCAGAGAACAGAGGGTGAAGACCTGCTTTGCGGCTGATACAGTAGTGCAGGCAGGCACTTGGTGATGAGGGCACATGGGAGCCATGGGAACAATAGGGAGAATGGAAAGGACAGATTTGGGAGATGTTTCCTAACAAGGCTGGGAGAGAGCAGAAGATTACACAAATAAAGCTACTAGCTTGCTATTCCAATTGATCTCCCTTGAACCAATAATTCCATTAAACCCAAAGCTCCAGCCCCATGTTTGTTGGTGAACATGCTCTTTGTGTGTAGGCCTACCCTGGTCTACTTCTCTCCCTGAGCCTGCAGACCAGCCCCAACTGCCCAGGCCTCAGCAGGAGCCTGGAGGCAATTTACTGTCTCTAGATGACAATTAGAGGTACAGGAATATTTTTAAAAAGAGAACACACTCCTTAACAAGGGCATCCCAAAGAACCAAAGAAATATTCGAATTGGAAAGAACCTTAGATATCTTCTAGTCCAAATACACTTTATTTTACATATGAAGAAACTCAGACCCAAAGGTTAAAGATGATTTGTGCCAGGCCACCTGATCCTTAAGTAGAAGACTAGAATCCAAGTCTTCTGTCTCAAGTTCAAGTGCTCTTCCCACTCTGCCTTCTGCCTGAATTCACCCTAAAACATCTCGTCTACAACATGTTCTTCTGACTGGGAATCAGATGACCTGAGTTTGAGTCTGAGCCTGGCCAATTCCTACCTGTGTGATCTTGGGCAAAGCACTCGATCTCAGCCTCAGTTTCCTCATTTGAAAAAGAAGCGTGTTGAGTGAGATGACTTCCAGGGTCCCTCCCCATTCAAAGTCACATCCTATAACCTAGGATGAAGCTAACCATTCCTTTATGAGCAGAGGGATAATCATTAGGTACAGACCTGAAAAGCCCTTCTGCAAAGTATCACCTCCTCCTCAAGTGTTTAGAAGGTACTTTAGAAAAAACAAGGTGGTGCAGTGGATAGAGTACCTGGCCTGAGTCAGGAAGACCTGAGTTCAAATCTGCCTCAGACATTTACCAGCTGTGTGGCCCTGATCTCTCAATGTTGTTGGGAGGATCGAATGAAATAATAATTTAAAGTACTTAGCCCAGTGGCTGATGTATATAGCATGTGCTCTATAGATGTTAGCTATTATTATTAATAAGAAAATAGTGGTGCCACAAACAAATGTAAAAAAAAATAGGGGGAGGAGAGACAGCGAGAGAGAGACAGAAAGAGAAACAGAGCAAGGGAGGAAGGGAGAGAGAGAGAGAAAAGAAAAGAGAGAGAGAGAGAGAGAGAGAGAGAGAGAGAGAGAGAGAGAGAAAGAGAGAGATCTCACTAGCATGGTTGGAATGTGTTATATATGAAATGTGGCTATGATATCCAGGTAGGGGTGTCTTGGAAAAATCTAGAAGTGGAGGCATGGACAAAAGCAACTTTTCCAAGAAATGTAGCAGTGAAGGAGGGAAGAAAAGTGAGATGGTAGTCAGATGGGCTAGAATCATCAAAGGAAGCTTTTTTTTACAATTATGTCTCGAGCTTAGATGGGAGGTCAGGGCTGCACATAAAGGTTTCACAGTCACTTACACAGATATAATTGAATCCATAGGATTGAATGATATTTTCAAGACAGAGAAATGGGCCAAGGAGATACTCTTCAGGAATACCCTTCTTCAAAGGACTATAAAGGATAGAGGAGTAAAGAAGAACTAAGAGAATGTGACAGCCATGATGATGATGATGATGATAATAGCTAATATTTAAACAAAACCTTCTATGTGCAAGACATTGTTCTAAGCACTTTGTGTTTATTATCTCATTTCTTCCTCACACCCATCCTGCAAGAAAAGTGGTATTATTATCCCTATTTTACAGTTGAAGAAACAGAGGTAAGCAAAGGATAAGTAACATGCCCTGGGTCTCAGAGCTAGTAAGTGTCTGAGGCTGGATTTCAACTGAGATCTTCCTGACTCCAGGCCTGGCACACTTCCTATCCACTGTGACACCTGGCTGCCTTAGCTATAAAGCCAAAGAAGTACATCCAGTAGTACCCAATAGGAAGGAGGGAGTTAAAAGAAATGGAGAATTCAAAGAGGATGAAGGCTAAAAAAAGGGGGGGGGAATCACCTGAAAAGAAGAGTCACGGATGATCCTTGAGGGGATGGTCTGAACAGAGATTTAGGGTTGGAAGCCCAATACTAGAGACTGAGGAGACGATGGATTTGGGAAGAAGTAGAGGCATTTTGGGGAGACTTTTACAAGAGATTTAGTGATAAAAAAAAAGTTAAAGGATGACACCTTGATAAGATTAAGCAAACTAGTTTTTTGTTTGTTAGGTTTTAAGTTTTAGAATTGAGAAGACCTGAGCATGTCTACACATAGAAGGGAAGGAAAGATTGATGGTGCATGAAAAAGAGAATTGTTGCTGTAGTAAGGTCCTGAAGGAGGGGGTAAATGATGGTTCAAAGGCCCAGGGAGAAGGCTTAGACTTTGTTAGGAAAAGGGATGTCTTTCACTTTGAGAGAAGAGGGAAGTAAAAGCAAATGAGTAGGGATGCTGAGAAGTGTTAAGGAAAGGGAGAGTATAGTCGACTGAAGGGCGAGTTGCTATCTGATGTCCTCAATTTTCTCAGTGAAGAAGGAGACAGAATTGCAGGATTGAGAGAAGGGACCTCAGTGGTCATCTTGTACTGCCCATACACAAAAAGAAGCCCCACTATTACACAACCTACAAGTGGCAAAATCACCATTTGTGGGAATGAGGATTAGAGGGAGAGAAGAAGTTGGAGTTGATGTTGTGGAGAATAACATGTGAAGTGAATGAAGTACAATAGAAGTACTGTCAAGAATGAGGGCTTGTAACCCAAGCTTTCAATGGCTGAAATCATCAAGGTTGCATGATTTTCTCTATTGACACTCAGACATCCTGGGTTTTGCTTCTCTTTTTCAGGTTGTTTTTCCCTCCAGTACATCTGCATTCCTAATCTATTGTTTCCTCTTTCACTTCTTTGGAGAGATGTACCACTGTAGATTCAGGACTCCAGGTATAGGCTTCAGAGATACTTGCAAAGATATAGTTGAAGTCAAAGGACTGAATGAAATTTTCAAAGGAGAGAGAGTAGAGAGAGAAGAGAAGTGGGTCAAAGCCAGACCTTTAAGGGATACCTTCCTTCAGAGGTCTGTAAAGGGTACAGAAGAAGTAGTTAGAAAGGGAGAAGAGCTAAGAGTATGTGATGGCTCTGAAGCCAAGGCTTCAGTATTGGAAAAGGGACTGACCTTGCGGTCAGAGGATGTGTTCAGATCTGCTGCTTGCCAGCTGTGTAACCCTGGGCAAATTACTTAACCTGTCTGGGTACCCAATTTCCTTTTCCACAATATAAAGGAATTAGACTACCAGATCTCTAGCTGTCTTCAGGTTTTAGAGCCACTCTAAAATGAAATTTCGTGAACCATTCTTCATATGTGGTGTGATCAGGACTACTACTTCCCTTTCTCTGAGAAGCAGATGAAGCTGGCCCATCCCTCATTACCAACTCTTTAATTGAAATCAGAGTGGACAAACTGCTTTCCCATGGTACTTCCCTTTAGGGTATCTGTTGTTAACAGGGTTTCAGCTGAATGGACCATTAGTTGGCCATTCCTATGTTCTTATACTCTCTTGAAGTACAACCAGGTCACAAGCTTAAACAGCTTGAGAACCACATTTATAATCACAGCTTCTGTCCTGCCTCACTAATGAGCTAACCGGCCCTCCCAAGCATCTTGTCTTGCTTTTTGCCTCTCATTTCAGATCCAGGTGGGATGAAAACAAATTTGTTTCCAGCAGTGGATAATCCCTGAACAGTGGACAAAGGTCAGCCCTCTCTAATAATTCTCACAGATCTGTCTAAAGTTTGGGTTCATCTCAAATGATGTGGATGAGATGATGTGGTGAGCTGGGCTGTGTTACCTTTGCATTTTATTTGCCATGAGACAGTTTCCTTCTTATAGGATATCGCCTATTTATATCCTTTAAGGAAGCATTAGTATAATACTCATGACATTCCATTATTCACTCCAATGAAGGGAGATCATGGGCATAGGACGTGATAGCCGCCTGGATCAGTGCAAGGACAAAGGATTATGTGTCTGCATCCCCAGTCAGGGAGTTCTGACGGATACTTGGCCCTGTGGTTCTAAGGATACATGGTGTGATTTTCCTTCAGGGTCAATTTATGAGCCACACAAGAAAATCAATCTCATTCTCTTATAACCCAACTTAATCACCAACAGGTTATGAATGATCTTTGGTCACTCTCCCAAACTAAATCCACCCTCAAAGAATGAAGATTTGTCACCATCAAAGATGTTTCAAAGCAATCCTGGAGGCTCAGGAGGCAATTCCCAAAGAGGAGTTCCCTAGAAGTTTTGAATAATGGCAGCATCATTGGAAAAAGGAAGAAAACACGATTTTATTAAGTGCCTACTGTGTGCCAGCCACTGGGCTAAGTAACAAGTATCTCATTGGATTCTCACAACCCTACCATGTAAATACAATTATTATTCTACTTCATAGTGAACAACCTAAGTTAGAGGTTAAGTGACTTGCCCAGGGTCGCATAGCTGGAAAGTTTCTTAATCAGAATTTGAATTCAGGTATTCCTGATGTCAAGCTCAGCACTCTATCCGTTGCACCAATTAGGTGCCTCAAAATATAAAGAATATATAAAGTATAAGCCTAAAGATTCTCAAGGTGACTACTTTGAAGGAATGAACTTCATCTGGCACACTTGTTAAAAAGCCCAGCCCCATTGCCGTTTGCCCTTATACAGGCAGACAGAGCCAATTCCAGGCTAAAGTTGCCAAGGAGTCAGAGTTTGTAATTCACTTCCTTGATTTTCTCTTTGCTTCCCTCTGCTGATTTCTACTCTGATGGCTCTACCACGTTACATCATCTTTCCTTAGTCTTGTGCCTCACTTCCCCCATCCCCTGGAGTGTTTGCCACAGTTCCCCCTATGAAAATGAGTTTTGAAGAGAATGGAGGTCTTTAGCTTGAGAAGAGATTTATGAGGGACATGAGAATATAATGGCAAATGTGTGTGGGGTCTTGTTCCACACGCTGCCACAACACCAACCATACATTCATGTCACCTTGGGGGCCATCCAGGCGGCCTGACAGGATGTCACCTGGCTAAGGCAGCTAGGTAGCCAAGTGGGTATTGTTGGCCTGGATCTCAAATTTGACCCCAGACACTTACTAGTGCTGTGACCTTGAGGTCACTGAAAGGAGTCAAGAAAGAAAGCAGTATGATTGGACTTGCCTTTTTTTTTGTATTTGTAACCCCAGTGCTTACCACAATACATGACACATAGTAGGCACTTAATAAATATTTATTAAATAACTGAAAGAATGTCACACCAGCAGAGCCTTTGTATAAAACAGCAGTCAGTCTATCACTGAGCTCAGTGCAGGGGGGTGAGTGAATATCAGTGAAGCAATCTAGTGAGAGAGAACTCCAGATTCGTGAGTTGAGAATTCCAGTCAAGCCAAGGTTCCTCCCTCGGGTGGCTGTATTTTTGTATTCATATGAGTACATGTTTGTCCATCTTGTCCTTCCTGTGCTCTCTCTGTTCTGGGTTAAGTACTTCCCATTGATTCCTGTAGCCAATAGTGTAGGAAAGGGGGGTGAGATAGAGGAAGGGGTTAACTCTCTCCTCCCCCAAACAATGACGTCTTCTATTTTCATTCCAGCTATGAAGGACATTAAAGAAAGGGAAAACCAAACAGTTGTCACTGAATTCCTCTTCCTGGGCTTTTCCAACCACCCAGAACTGCAAGGATTGTTCTTCCTGATATTTTTGGTTGTATATCTGGTAACTCTTCTGGGGAACCTTCTCATATTAACAGCCATCAGAATCAACCCTGTTCTTCATACTCCTATGTACTATTTCCTCAGCAACTTGTCCTTCCTGGACATCTGCTACACATCTACCACTGTCCCCATCATTCTGGTCAATTTCTTCCAGGAGAAGAAGACCATTACCTACGAAGGTTGCCTGTCCCAGATCTTCTTCCTTGTTACTTTTGCAGGCTCTGAGTGTGTCCTGTTGGCTGCTATGGCTTATGACAGATTTATAGCCATTTGCCATCCATTACACTACCCAGTTCTCATGAGCAAGAGGATCTGTACTTACTTAGCAGCTGGGTCCTGGCTGTGTGGGGTAGTTAATTCTCTGACACACACAGGGCTCACAGCAACTCTCACTTTGTGTGGTCCTAACCAGATCAGCCATTTTCTCTGTGATATTCCTTTACTCCTGAAGCTGTCCTGCTCAGACACTTCAGTCAATGAGGTCGCCCTCTATGTGTCCAGTGCCACCATTGGTCTCAGCCCCTGCCTCTTCACTGCTGTGTCCTATATGCTCACTATCTCTGCCATCTTGAAAATCCAGTCTGCTCAAGGGAGGAAAAAGGCCTTTTCCACCTGTGCCTCTCACCTCACTGTGGTGGTTATCTACTATGGAACCATAAACTTCAACTATGACCAGCCCAGCTCAGGCTACTCCCTAGATGTGGTCATCCTGGTCTCTGTCCTCTTCTGTATTGTCACCCCCATGTTAAATCCTATCATCTACAGCCTGAGAAACAAGGAAGTCAAAGTTGCCTTGAAGAAACTATATGAAGGGTATATTTACCTAGTGATTCCAGTGTTCAAATAAGTTCTTAACCTGGAGTCCATGAACTTGGACTAAAAAAATATTTATTAACTCTAATTTTAAATATAATTGGTTTCCTCTATAATTCTATTTATTTTATGAATTTAACAACTTTATTCTCTACCACCATACAGACCTTTTGTATTCTCTTTAGTCTTCATTTTTATCTTTAATCTTTACCTATCTACTGGTTGCATCCTTACCTGACTAACAAACATGCCCCATTTCTCTTCACCTGCCAAAAATCCCTCTATAACCCCACGGCTATCAGCTCATATCTCTCCTCCTATGTGGCTAAACTGCTTGAGAAGGCCATCTAACATCAATGCCTCCATTTCCTTTCCTTTTAGTCTCTCTAAATTCTCTAGAATCTGCCTTCTGACCTCATCATTCAAGTTAAAATGCTCTCTCCAAAGTTATCCATGATCCCCTAATTGCTGAATCTAATGGCCTTTTCTCAGTCCTCATCTGCAGCCTTTGCCACTGTTGATCACCCTCTTCTCCTCAATACTTTCTTCTTTCTAGGTATTCCTGACACTATCTTGTCCTAGAACTCTTCCTACCTAGGGGAGCGCTCCTTCTCAGTCTCCTTTGCTAGATCATTATTTAGGGCATGCCCACTAACCTTGGGTGCTCCACAGGGTCCTGTCCTGGACTGTCTACTCTTTTTTCTCTTTTCTGTTTCATTTGGTGATTTCATCAGCTTCCATGGATTTAATTACCATGTCTGTGCTGATGATGCTCAAATCTATTTATCTGGCACTAAACCTCTCTACTCACCTCCAGTGTCATATCGCCAAGTACCTGTTGGACATCTTAAACCAGGTGTCCCACAGACGTCAAACTCAACATGTCCGAAACTAAACTCAGCTTTCCCCCTAAATCCTCCCTTTTCCATAATTTCTCTTTATTATTGAGGGTAACCCCCATCCTCCTAGTCCGCAGGATCACAATCTAGGTGTTATTCATGACTCCTCACTCTTGCTCTCTGTATCTAATCTGTTGCCAAGGCTGAAGATGTTCCCATCATAATATCTTTTGCATATGTTCCTCCTCTCTTCTGATGCTGCTACCATACTGCTACCAGACCCTCACCATCTTATGTCTGGACTACTCCATAGTCTGCTGATTGGTCTCTCTTTACTTCAGGCCATCCTTCAGTCAGATGTCAAGGTGATCTTCCTTAAGCACAGGTATGACCATCTCACCCCCCTACTCCACAAGCTGCAGTGGCTCACTGTCATCTCAAGGGTCAAATATAAAATGCCCTGTCATTCAAAGCCCTTCATAACCTGCTCCTGCTCACCTTTAGTCTTTTGTTTGTTGAATTTATTTTTAAGGTCAGAATAAAACAAGAATTTCCATTAAATATTATGGTAAAACAGATGATTGCACATGAAACTGAAAATCTATTATGTACAATTTGCTCTTCCTTTTAAATAAACTTATCAGCACATTTTTTTCCCTCCCTCCCCCACCCTGTGCCCTGGAGATAGATACCTTTAGTCTCCTTACTTCTTATATTCCACCATGTACTCAGTGATTCAGTGACACTGGTCTTCTCACTGTTCCTTGAAAAAGACACTCTATCCCCAACTTCTGGCATTTTCACTGGCCATAGATCCCCCATGCCTGGAATACTTTCCCACCTCATGTCCACTTCCTGCTTCCCTGGATCCCTTCATGGGCCACCTAAAATCCCACCTTCTGCAAGCAGCCTTTCCCAATCTCCCTTCATTCTAGTTCCTTCCCTCTATTTTTTATCATTCCAATTTATCTTGTTTATAGCTTGCTTTGCATGATTGTTTCCATGTTGTATTCCTCATTAGACTTGAAGGTCCTTGAGAGCAAAGACTGTCTTTCTTTGTATCCCAGGTAGAACTTTCTTTATATTCTCAACACCTAGCAGAGGACACATTCTAAGTGCTTAATAAAATGTTTATTGACTGACTAAGAAAGAGGTGGATAGGCTTCATCAGACCGCCAGAGGGGTCCATGCAAAATAGTTAAGAACCCCTAGCCTAGGTCAATATAACTCTTCCTATATAAATGATTCCTATGGTGGGAATAACTGAGAAGCTTTGAAGGGGTACAAACCTGGAGGGTAACTCAACAGGACATGACTGTGAGCTTCAATGAGAAGCTTCTTGAGAGCAAGGACTGGGATTTGTTTTGGTGTTTGCCTTTCTCCAGCCCTTAGCATAGTGCCTGCTACATAAAATGTCATTAATAAAGAAGCAGCTTTCATCTTGATGTGTTGGGGGGGAAAGGGGATATTCTTAATAATTAGAATTTTTGAGAAGTGGAATGTGTTAAATAATTATAATACACAATAACAAATCTTAAATCAATTTTTAAAAATACCGAGGTTGAGGGTGAAAATTCCTTACTAACTGAGGGCTTGTAGATGCCTACCACACTGTCCTGTGGTATTTACATTTGGGGGATCTATGTCTCTAAAGCACTACACATTTCGTACTGTTATAGCTCTGTGATATCTAGTCTTCTACTGAGCACCATTTCTGCATTCCTCTTTCGTCCCTGAAATTAACATAAGTTGTTAATATGCTTGCAAGCTTTTGACTTCTTACATGACACTTTCAGATGATTTTTATCCTAGCGTAATTCCAATAAAACATCATTTAAAATATGCCATACAATTGCCTTCCTACCACTCGGCAGGCACTACATCACCTATAGAACTAAGGAGTCTCCATGAACTATATACTACCTCATGGCACCATGAGGGGTCAAGACGGGCAGCAAGGTAATAGGCCTATGCAAGAAAAGCCAGGAACAGGACCCAGGTGATCATGATTGGATAAGCTGAAAAAGGTAGAAAAGGTCGGAAGGAGGGAGGGAAGGAAGGAAGGAAGGAAGGAAGGAAGGAAGGAAGGAAGGAAGGAAAGAAGAAAGGAAGGAAGGAAGGAATGGACGAATGAAAAGGCTTTTAGCAAAGGTTTACTGTGTCATACTTTTGCTTAGTCCTGGGGACAAATATAAAAAGACACACAGTTCCTGCCCTCAAGGAGCTTATATTCTTACAAGGGAAGACAACATTTATAGGCAAGTGGTAGCCAGGGAAAGAGAGGTGGAAAGAGAATGGGGTGGGAAATGAGTGGTTATGCACGCAGCAGACCGATGATAAGATGGCCTGGAGTAGATAGCTAGATAGCTGCATGACCAGCACATACCCATCACGTCAAAACAAGAAGAGAGAGAAAAAAGTTTTATTACAATTTTTGGAACTAAGGGTCAAGAATGAAATTTTTCTGAATGAGAAGAACCACCCTCAACCACTATTATCAATGAATGTTTTTGAAAATTAGCTTTTGCTGCAGACTTGATGTTTCTTAATGAATCCTTGGGCAGCTAGGTGGTCCAGTGGATATAGAGCACTGGCCTGAATTGAAATCCAGACTTAGACACTGTGTGACCCTGGGCAAGCCACTTAACCCTAATTGCCTCAGTTTTCTCAACAGTCAAATGAGCTAGAGAAGGAAATGGCAAAGCACTTCAGTTCCTTTGCCAAGAAAACCCCAAATGGGATCATGTAGAATCAGTCACGACTAAAAACGACTGCATAGCAATGAATTTAGCATAAAACTACAAGAAAATACAGCACTTATTTGTGAAATTTATACCACAGTAAAGTCATTTTGGTGACAACTAACATTGTTTGAATCACAAGTAATGTCAGGCTGCTTTATACATTTCCATTGCTGTCAAAAGTTAGAACAAGTTAAGATTAAACTTTAAAGTGTGTGCATACATTTTTTTTTTCCTGAAGAAACCAGTTGTTAATATTTACTGGCACATTTCATTATACATTGCTTGAGCCCAGGGGGAGTGTAATAGAAGACCCAGGCAATGAAATCATCACCAGACTTAGCCTTGGTAATGTAGGCTAATAACAATAATAATGATGATCATAATTAATATATATATATATATATTTATATGTATATGTGTGCATGTACACTTCAAGGTTGACAAAGTATTGTATCCATTATCTCACTTAAGCCTTGCCCTTGTATTCTCCCTCTCTCCTTCTCTCTCTCTTTCTCTCTCTCTCCCTCCCTCCCCACAGTGTATTTTTCATACACATACACACACACATACACATATATGCATATACATACATATATAATAAACATTATATATGACATATGTATTACATGTGTATATTATGTCCCATATGTGACACAATACAATTCAGAAAAGGATAAGAATATTGAGGACATAATAACTGAAAACTTCTTGGAACAAAGCACCACAAAAGAATATTATTTAAGCTAAAATGTTGGCTGTGGTGCTGGAATGAGGAGGCAAGATTTCAAATGACACATTTATCTGGTTGAAGAAAGGGCAAGGTCAAAGATCTGGGGAGGTATAGACAAAGAAAGAGAAATCAACAACTCAAGTTAATTCAAGTAACTTTGAAGAGGTGGTAATTAGGAGTGAGAGGGAAAACTTGTGGAAACAGACAAGCATCAAATTACTATAAGCAAAATTAATCTCAGGGACAAAATATTAACTTGAAAGAGACAAAAATCAAGACAAAAGAAATAGAAGATGTAAATTCAACAATTATAACCATAAATGTACTTGGATTTTAAAATCCAATAAAAAGAAAGAGAATGGGAGAATGGATAACAAAACAAGGCCCAGCAATTTGTTACATATAAATCACACATCTAAAAAATAAAGCTACACACAGAATGAAAATGAGAGACCCAGTACAAAATTTGCTAAGCATCAGATGAAACTACTGTCACATACACTGAGTGTATTTGCACAAAATGGTATATAGCATCTAAATTCATAAAGATGAACAGGACAGAAAACAGATTTTTAAAAAAGTAATCTAACAATTGTAGACCTTAATATATTTCACAGAACAGGATGAAGCTAACAGAAAGAGAAATTAGGAAAACATAAAACTGATATGGCCATAGGACAAATTAGATTTCAAAGACTAATGCTGACTATAAAAACCCTGTGTTTGATAAATGTAAAGATTTAAGTTTGGGGGATGAGAATTCACTATTTGGTAACATTTGTTGGGAAAACTGGAAGCAGTCTGGCAGTAACTAGGTATAGCCCAATATCTTACTCCACTTACCAAGATAAAGTCAAAATGGATATACGACCCAGACATAAAGGGATATATCCTAAGTACATGAGAACAACATGGAACATACTACCTATAAGATTTATGGATAAGAGAATAATTTATGAATAAACAAGAGATAGAGAGCCTTGTGAGATATGAAATGGATAACTTTGATTATATTAAATTTAAAAGGTTTGTACAAATAAAACCAGTGTACCCAAGATTAGAAGGAAAACAGAAAATTGGGGGGGGAAATTTATGCAAAGTTTCTCAGATAAAGATCTCATATCTCAACTATATGGAGAAATCTGTGAAATTTATAAGAATATGAGTCATTCCCCAGTTGGTAAATGGCCAAAGGATATAAACAGGCAGTTTTTGGAGGAAAAAAATCAAAGCTATTATTTAGTCATATAAAAAATGCTCTAAGTCATAATTGGTTAGGAAATGCAAATTAAAACTGCTTTGAGGTACCATCTCATACCTATCAGGCTGGCTAAAATGATAGAAAGGGAAAATAACAAATGGTGGAGAGGATCTGGAAAAAGAACTGTGGACTGATCCAAACATTTTGGAGAGCAATCTAAAATTATGTCCAAAGAGCTATAAAACTGTCTATACTCTTTGACCAAACATATCACTACTAGGTTTTTCTCTCAAGGTGATTGGGGGAAAAGGAAAAGGAGCTACATTTTCTAAAATATTTATAGCAGCTCTTTGTGTAGTGGCAAAGAATTGGAAATTGAGGGGATGCCCATCAATTGTGTAATGGCTGAATGAGTTGTGGTATATGATTGTTATGGAATATTATTGTGCTGTAAGAAATGACAAGCAGGTTAGTTTTAGAAAAACATGGAGAGACTTGCATGAAATAATGGAGAGTGAAATGAGCAGAAACAAGAGAATGTTGTATACAGTAACAGCAAGATTGTTCAAAGAGTAACTGTATATGACTAAACTATGCTGAGTTATAGGAATATTAAAATCAACTACAATGGACCTATGAAGGAAGATGCTATCCATCCCTAGACAAAGAACTAATATATGGAAATATGTATTGTTCACTTTCACATATATGTGTGTCAAATGTTGATCTTATGTAGTATGGGATTGAAAGGGAGGGTGACAGCTCAGAACTCAAAATACAAAGTATTTAAAAGTAAATACATTTTTTTAAAGAAAAGAAAGATTAATTCCATATTTTGAAAAGGAACACTAGAGAAAATACATATTCTGAGCATTTCTTGGTACCTTTGCAAAAGTAGACAATAGGCACAAAAATTATAAATAATTCTAAAAAATCTGAAATAGGAAGCACACTCCTTTAGACCATAATGAAATAAAAGTAATAATTAACACAGGGAATAAAAGCCAAATTCTGAGACTTTGTAATGATATCCTGAATGAATGGATCAAAGCACAAATCTTAGAAACAATTAACAACTATGTTAAAGAGAAGAATAATGATACAACATACCGAAAATTTTAGGGTGCACGAAGACCCAGGCGCTTGCCTCATGCTCCAGGACGCCGGCGTGTCCTCCGGGACATTGGCCTCATGGAGCTTGGCATGAGCCTCCCCTTGGTCGGGTCCTTTCTACCGGTGCCTGGGGCGCCTGCACGGGACAGGGGGAGGGGAGGAGGAAGAGGTGAGGGACAAAGGGACGAGTCACGTGGGAGGGAGGGGCCACGGGGGAGGGCAGGTGGAGGTGGAGAAGGTAAGTCAAGGCCAAGAATTGGCCTTTCCAAGCCGAAATGCAGGGTTTGGTACCAAGAAAAAAGATTAAGAAAAAGGGAAGGAAGGAAGGAAGAAATGGAGGGAAGAAAGAAAGGCAGGAGGAAAGGAAGAAGGGAGAGAAAGAAGGAAGGAGATGAAATAAAGAGAAAGAAAGTTTTTTTATTGTTGAAAGTGAAATTGAACAAGCCTTCAAGCATTTAAATACTTATGTGCCAGGAAATGTAGAGCTACTAAAAGAAAAAAGAAGTCCAAGTGGATTTATAAGTAAATTCTATCAAAGTTTTAAAGTCAATTGGTATCTAAACTAACAAATTATTTTCATGAATGGAGAAAGAAAGAATGGAGCAGGAAGCGTGACCAGGAGAATCCCTGGATGATGAGTTTCCTCCCTCAACTCAAGAGTATTACAAGTCCCATCCCCTGCCCCATAGTGTAGTTAAGACCACAGCTACGGTGCTGATAGAAGACTGGAACCTAATCAAATCAACCAGGCTCTTACTATTTGCCAGGTTCTGTTTTAAGTTTTTTGGGGAGAATCCAAATAAATACAAGCAGAAAGACAGTCTCTTGCCCTCAAGGGACTTCCATTCTAACGGGAGAAGACAATAAAATAGAAGGAAGCTGAATGACTGAAGAGAGATGAAATTAACTATCTGGCAGAGAATGTCTGGGAAAGTCAGTAGTGCAGGTTGGAGAGGAATGGAGACATACCTGGCCTGAGAGACCTTAAAAAATGAAGTTCTGGAAATAACTAGCTAGTCAAAGGGAGAAACTGCAGGGGTAGCTGATTCCTCCACTTCCTGTAGCCTAGGGGGGAAGTGGGCTCCTAGAGTGAAGAGATTTCTGGGAGATCGTAGAGAAAGTCCTGAAGAGTTAGGAGTGTAGCCTGGAGAGGAAGCTACTGACTAAAACCCACATTCCAAGGTTGAGACAGACATTCCAGAGAGAAAAGGGGACTTGATGATGCAACATTTTCCTTACAGGCATAAGAGGATCATCCACATAGTGTCTGTTTGCAGAGCCAAGCCACTCCCAAAGCATGGGTCTAATAGGAAGAGGATTGATTATTTAATCTGTGCCCCTCAAATAGCTTTGCTTTCTAGGTTTTCTTTCTTTCTCCATTCTTAAAATAATTTTTAAGTTTAGATATCAATTGATTTTAAAATTTTGATAGAATTCCCTATAAATCCATCTGGATTTTTTTTTTTAGTATTTCTGTATTTCCTGGCCCATAGTAAGCATTTAAATGCTTGAAAGTTTTTTCATTTTCACTTCCTAAGCCACTGGGTGGTACTGTGAGTCTTAGGAGGACTGCATAGGAAAGAGAGACTCACCAGAATGTCAGAGTATTGCTGGGATAGTAAACCCAAGTGAACTTCACATCTGGAGGCAAATAATGGGCTGTCTGAGTGCTTTATATGTTGGTGGTGGTGGTCGATTTTGTTTTTTGGTATCTTTTTATAGGCTCCAGTAAGTCCTTTGCATCTTCTGCATTTAATGTGGCATAAAATAAAGATTTGTCCACTTGATATGTATTTAGTACTTTGACGGTTTGTATGGGAGCAAAAAATCAGCAAAACTAATCCATGTTGAAAAAAGTCTGAAAATATATGCGGTGCCCCACACCCATGGACCTCCCACCTTGGCCAAGGAATGGGGTGGGCACATCTTCTCATAGCTCTTCTTTGGGGCCAAGCTCCTTCTTTATCATTTTGCCACACTCATTTTTAATGGTTTCATGATTACTCTTTGCATTTCATTGTTATAGTCATTATGCATTGTTTTCTTGTCTCTAAAACAATATACAATGACTACAACAATGAAATGTAAATTTCACTTCACCCTGTAATAGATTATATTCTCTGTATTCATCATATTTGTTACTTCTTACAGGAATTTGTCATTTGTCAATATGTCATTTCTTACGTTCCTACCTCCTTACAGGAGATTTTCTTCAAGCAACTTGCAGTAAAATCAGTGAGGTAAAAATGAGGATGAAGAAACTCTAGAAGCTTTCCTGATAAATGCATGCATAGAACAAGAATTCCCCCTTTCCCCACTGTTATTT
Source organism: Phascolarctos cinereus (assembly GCF_003287225.1). Classification (NCBI taxonomy): domain Eukaryota; kingdom Metazoa; phylum Chordata; class Mammalia; order Diprotodontia; family Phascolarctidae; genus Phascolarctos; species Phascolarctos cinereus. Next base: position 46,266,238 of record NW_027555958.1, on the reverse strand, counting down.
GACATAAACATCAGTATGGACTAGACTTGTGAGTGATTACAAGATCAAGAATGTGATCCCTTCTGTGTTAGCTGAAGTGGAATTGGGGAATAGGTCATGTTTCTGGCTTTTCCTCTGTAGACCTATTAACTTGCTACCAGTCTTGACCCATCATTGGCACGATAAGGCAGCATATGGCTCATGGAGAGTCCTTAGTTCTATAGGTGATGTAGGAGTTGAGAAGACTGAGGAACTGGACAATTAGAGTATTTGAAGAAACTTGAGCACATATGTTGAAGTCCCACAACATAAAGTTAAAAGATGGGGTGAAAAGGGAGACTATGACCCAGGCGGTAAGTTCATTGAAAAAGGAAAGACTGAGAATCAGCATATAACAACCACAAGGATCTGGAATGGGTGATACATTTTGATAGAATGACCTTTAAGTGAGGAGAGGTTGCTGAGTGATGATGGTAGATGGAGGGTCTGGCAAGAGTATTTTGACTTCTCCACTATGAAGTGAGTTAGGAGTATTAGAGAAAATGAAACCAATACTGGAAAGGAAGGCAAGAGTTACAGTGTCATCCCAGAGGCATCAGATCTTGATGATTACTAAAATATGGAAGGAACAAGAGAGGAAGAGGTCTAAAATGAAAGGAATTTTGTTAATTATAGAATGAGAGCTTCAGGAGCACAGTGGAATGGATGAGCAGACTTGGAGTGGACACTGGGTAGGTAGGCAGATGGGAATCAGAGAGTGGACTCCGCGGATTGGTAAGTGGGAAAACTTGTTCTTTGAAAGTCAAAGGTTTAGGAATGGGGAGAGTAAGAGTGAATGGGAATGTGTTAACCATTGAGGACCAAGTCCAGTAAGAATATCACTGGATAAGAGGAGCTTTGTTGATGAAGACAGGTGATTAGAAGCTATCTGCATGTCCCTGGCCTTGGAGGTCTTAGCACAGCCTTTCACTGTTCAGACTTATGTCAGGTGATCCCACTGTGTCTCAGGAATATCTGAAAAATACTTAGGGAATTTTCTGAGATTTTGAAGTTAGTGCAGTTGTGAGGGATAATGAGGTTTAAGTTGTGGCCATGAGGGAGGAAAGATGCTGGCAGGTAGGTTTAAGGGACATATTAATGATAAGTTGCAGGAAGTGGGAAGGAGTGAGTACTGAATTCCCAAAATAACAGAATTCAGTTGGAAAGGACCTCAGGCACTTTCTAGTCCAATCTGTACCTGAATAAGTATCTTTTTTCTTTTTAAACAACATATCCCAAAAGTAGCGATCCAGTCTTTGCTCTGACATCTAGTGATGGGGAACCTACTACCTCCTGCGGAAATCACATTCCACTTTAGGGTAGCTCTACTATGCTTAGGAAAATTTTCCTAAGTCTCTGTCTTTACAATTTCCACCCATTGCTTTTATTTCTCTCCTTTGAAATCAAACAGAATATGTCTTATACTTCTTCCACATGACGACCCAGCTACTCCCAAAGACCTACCTCACAGTGTCGTTGTGAAGATGATATGAGAAAATATATGTAAAGTACTTTGCAAACATTTGTAGTGCTATAAAAAATTTGAGTTGTTCTTTTTGATTGACTTGACAGAAGATGAACTGAATGCTTCCTTCCAACTCTGAGAGTTTGACTTTGTATAACCTTCACATTAGCATGCATTTGCTTCGTATAGGATCACAAAGAGCCTTAAGAACTTGTTGTATGAAGATCAATGGAAACAATTAATTGGCTATGTTCAGTCTGGAAAAAAGGTTTGGGGAAGGCATGGAGGGACAAGATGGCTGTCTTCAAGCATTCCAAGGTCTGTCACTGAGAAAAGAAACTAGACTCATTGTTCTTCTTGTCCTGGAGGGCAGAACAGGGAGTGGGTAGACCAGTCCAGAAAAGCCAGTTGGGACTGACTCAGTGTCAGGAAAACCTTCCTACCAATTGAAGCTAGCAGTAAGTGGAGTGAGGTATCTCTCACTGTGAGTCTTTAAGCAAAGACTAAGTGACCCCTGGTTTGGATATGCTATTGTTGCGGTATGAGAGGTTGTGACCCCTCAAAGACTGAGGTACACGATGGGGTCGTCTGGAATGAATTCACAGACTCAAGCATTCTTTAAGTCAAGGTAGCAAAAAGTTTATTGTTACGCTTTTCAGCAGGCAAGGATTCTTAAGGATCCTGCGATCTTAAAGGGGTACAGTTAAAGTTTGTATAGGATAAAATACAATAAAACATGTGCCAAATATGCTAACTAGGGGATTCAGGGTGGGATTAGGGAGTGGTTAAGGAGTGGTCAATTCTCAAAAGAACATGCACTTCTTGTACCTACTGCACAGGTGTTTTACCCAGAGTTCACTAGGAAAAGTCCACAGGGGGGGCCACATGGAGGTGTGGTTTTAGGCCTGCTAAGTCACTAAGTTAACTAGCAGTCAGGGACAACTGAGAGTTGTCCAGTCTGCCACCAATCAATGTCTTGTTTGACAAGATAGATGTAGGGAGTATACATATGTCTTAAGTCTAGAATACAGTTAGCAAGGAGCCCAGGATATAGATAATGAGGTAGGGCGGTAGGATAGATAGTCCAGGGGGTAGGAATGTCTTTATGACCCAGTGCAAAGCCAGTTTAAACTAATAATTCCTTGAGGTGCTGTTTGTTACTACACCAAGGAGAGAGATAAGGGTCTTGCTGGGGCCCACTCATGAGCAATTGCTAGGCACAGTGTCCTTGGTCTGGGGAGAATCTGTCAGGGATAGTGTTTCTGAGGCTAGAGGAAAAATTGCGGTCCAAGCACCCCATCACTATTACAACTTCAACTCAGTGGCCTCTGAAGTCTCTGCAAACTCTCTGATTCTGGGTAGGGACTCGGGGCCGGCAGTTCTTTTACATAAAGAGAAAGCCAGTGACCAGAGCTCCCCTTGAACACACCATATATGTTACAGGGTGTCATGGCTTCAGAGTAAGGAAGACCTGGATTCAAGTCTCACATCTGACTCATAGTCAATGTGTGACTCTCTGCAAGTCACTTAATCTATTAGTGCCCCAGGCAGCCCACCAAGATTGTAAATTACAGAGTAAATGCTGATTTGTATTCATAAAGAGAGATTCTTCACCAGCAATTCCTTATTCTAATAAAATCACCAAATAGGTCTTAAAAAATGTGAAAAGTACTGGTGCTAGGAGTTGAAAATACAAAGAAAAAGTAATACACGGATCCTGTCCTGAAGAAGCTGATAGACCTAAGAGAACTTATAGAGGCAGTTAGGTGATATAATGGATAGATTTGAAGTCAGAAAGACCAGAGTTCAAATCCTGCCTAACACACTTATTAGCTGTGTAACTTTCAATGAGTTTAACAATCAGTTTGACACACTCTTTAATATGCATTAACATTTTTCTCCATCTGAACATCTCCATGTTCAGTCATTTTTCAGTTGTGTCCTACTCTTCATGAACCCATGGGTTTTCTTGGCAAAGATACTGAAGTAGGTTGCCATAGCCTTCTCCAGCTCATTTTATAGATGAGGAAACTGAGGCAAACTGGGTTAAGTGACTTGTCCAGGGTCACACAGCTAGTAAGTGTCTGAGGCTGGATTTGGATCTTCCTGACCCAGCACTCTATCCACTACACCATAACAAGGAATTAAGCCCCGTTCACAGATTTCTGCTTTCTGAAATGTGAATACTCACCCTGAGTATTCTTAAAGTGCTATGCAAATGCTATTAGGTAACAGTGAAGGCCGGCTCTCAGTCATTCAGAAGAATGTGAAGTTTCAAATTCTTGTGGTTAACAGTATTCCATGTGCACATGTCCTGTGAATGTGTGTCCTCTAATGCCTCATTGTTATGGTAGAGATGACCTGGCACTAGATGGACATTAACAAGTATACATGGACTCAATCTTGCATATATTATTGAGGAAAAACAAAGCCCCCTGATCAAGAGAGGCAATGACTATTTACCTTCTAGTTCAGCAGGTACCTAAGTATGGTATAGTGCCTTAGAACACTCATTGGCCCAGTAATCATTAGATGTAGGTTCGAGTCCTGATTTTGATGCTTCCTATCTATGTGGCAAGTAAAAATTTTTCCAGGACTTCCTTTTTTTTTCTTATCTAATAAAATTAAGGAGCTTGATAAGATGATCTTGAAGGACCCTTCTAGCTCCAAGTTGCTCTGGACTGAGAATCTAACAAGATCAGAATTTCAAGATAGTTTTATCATCATAGATTTTTAGAGTTGGAAGAGACCATCTAATCCACATCCCTTTGTCTGCCAGTGAGGAATCAATCAAGCAATCAATTAGTATTTACTAAGCACCTACTTTGAGAAAGAAGATGGAGGGAAGGAGAAAGAAAAAGTTTTAAGATGAAAGATTCTTTGTTATCTATATAGCCAGCATTCAAGAGAGCACAGCGGGGAAGGTGTGGGTAGCTTTAGAGAGGGAAGTTGGTTAGAGAGGGATTAGGTTAAGGAGGATGAGAATAAGGGAGGAGCAAGAGGGACATAAGGAATGAGGTTTGAACAATGGCAACCAGGACTTCATAATCCTTGGGATGAGGTAGGTATGACAGAGTCACATGATTAGAGAAATCCAAGGATTTCCAACTAGTTGGAAGAGTGAACCCCCTGCATATTGATGGAGACTGGAGGGAGAGGAAGGGGAAAGTATAAGTAGGTTGTCTATTTTATTCTCCCTCTTCATCTTCTATTCTCTTCTTTTGAATGTTAGACCATGTCTGGCTATAGTTGTATAGAGAAAAGTGACATCCCTCATTGAGAAAAGATATATACAGAAAAGTCACACACAAGCTGAGTTATGAGATATGCCTTGGAATTTGACCTTTACATATAGTCAGGCCCTGAAATGCTGCTTGTAGACTATGTTCTCAGTACATGACTGCACACATGCAGTCTACATTCATGTCTCAGCCAGGCCTATAGTTAGTTCTACTTTGTTACTAAGTTTGCATTGGAAATTCTGTGTCAAGACAAAGAAACAAACAAAACAAAAATTCTTCTCATTTGTGTAATCATACTAAATTAACTTTACCACAGTAACCTTATGTCTGGAATTTCTTTCAACTATTTGCCCATAGTTTTAATTGGCAGAGTTCTTAAAACAAAACAAAAATAACAACATCTTAGCAAGAGTCATAGTGGATGTTAGGAAGTTAGGAAGACCTGGGTTCAAATCTTGTCTCAGGAATTTACTAACTGTGTGACCTGGGGCAAATCATGTGGCCTCTCTGAACCTCGTACAGCTCCCTATGACTATATACTAAGATATAGAAAGGATTCTGTCTGCCTCACTAAAGGATAAAGGCATAGATCAATGATGAGATAAAATGAAAGTACAATTTAAAAAATTTAGTCTCCGCAAACAAAAGGAATCAATAAAACATGAAAAAAAAACCTGGTTCAAATTTGATTCTTTGCATAATGTTTTTGAAATCATAAAGGAAGAGATTTTTCTCATCAATGCTCCAAGGGTTTAGTAGTCACTCCAATTACATTGATTTATTCCCATTTTGTTGTTGCCTTTGAGAAAAGAAACCCCTTAAGGTTAGTCAACAGAACACTCTCTGCTTTGCAATGCAAATTATTCTTGTCTTTCTTAAGACCTTTAGGCTGTTGACTCCCCACAGTTTACATTTACTTTTTAAATTATTTCTGTGCTAGCTTTACTTCTGAAGTTCAACAGAATTTGAAATGCCTTAAATTCCTCAAAGCCCCAAGATCTGGAATTTTAAATGAAAACTGAACAAGAGGTATAGCTAACCATGTGTTTCATTCAGCAACTCATTCAACAAAGCATCAGCTAAACATTTATGATCTCAAACCAATTGGAAAAACATAGTTTGAATTCAGGTCAACAACATTGTTGGTTAACTTTAAGTGCTTGGGGTTTTGATTTTTTTTTAAAGTAAACCCAAACAAATCTTCCAAGAAAAAAAATCTTATTAAATTGATTTTCCACCAGGTGGGCTTTTACCTCGGTAGGTACAACTCAAGAAGACTCATCTTTTATTTCTTTTTCCATTTATCCCTACCCAATTGCAGAAGAAAATGAACATTCCTCCAAAACAGAGAATATGAGAGATCGTATAGTTCTATAAGTACAATGGATTCTAAGTTTCTAGTATTTTTGTTTTTTGGTTTTTGGGTTTGTTTTTTTTTTTTAAGAAAAAGTCTTGAGAGCCAGTATGGACTTAGCACCAGGAAAGGCCTGGGATGCTTTGCTACTTACTGCCTAGTGACCCTGGGCAAGTCACTTCAACGTTTTTTGTTATGAACATATCAGATGCTGCCCAGAAATACTTAAATAGAGTTGAACAAAATTCTTCACCAAGAGAAGCTGTCTTCAAGGATTTGCAACACCATCACTTGAAAAAATGATCCAAATTATTTTGTTTGGCCCCAGAAAGCAGAACTATGAATTATGAAAAAGCGGGGAGGAATTTGCAAACAGGCAAATTTAGGCTTGATGTGAGGAAAAACTTACCAGCAATTAGATACAACCAAAAGGAAATTTTCCATTCTCTGGAGGGTAGGTGGTTTCTCCTCACTGGAATTCTTCAAGCAGAGGCTTGATGAGAATATTTCAGATGGAGGATCATAGATTCAAAGCTGGAAGAGATCCCAGAGGCCAGCCAATTCAACCTCCTCTCCTCCATTTTATAGATAAGCACACTGACATCTAAGTAGTTCAAGTGACTCTTCTATGCATTAAGTGTCAGAGGTGAGATTTGAACTCAGGTCCTTTGACTCTAGACACTGGGGGTCTTTCCACTATAGTGGAAAATATGGGTATTCTTTTTGTGTGTGCATCAAACTACTGGCTACTGTGGTCCCTTCTGATTCTAAGATTCTGTAAGAGACCCAGAAGACACATAATTAGTGTGTAAAGTGCTTTATAAACCATCAATCATTATAAATGTCAGCTATTACTCTAATTATTGCTGTTATTATTGATTGTCGTTTGTCCTTCATTCTTGAAGAGGACCATGACATTAGGGAGATGATGCCATGACTTGCAAGTGAATTGGATTACAGTGAGGGAGGGCCGTGCAAGGTCACCAGTCTCACTTTCTCCTCCAGAGCCATCTGGGTCCAGTGGCAAGATATAGATCAGCACAATTGGAGATGGCCCCCTGTTATTGATTATATAGCCCTCATAACCACCCTGTAAGTTAGGTAATATGACAACAGCCTCTATTTTGACCCTTTATATTAGTAAGGTTAAGCCCATTTTGAAAATGAAGAAATTGAGTTATGGAGAGCTTTGCCCATAGTACCACAGCTAGTATGCAGCAGAACCAGGATTTGAATGGAGTTGTCTTCAAACAATGCCTAGGAAACTAGCATGTACATCGATGCACTTAAGCAATACCGCTCCTCTGCTTTAAATAATGATGACAGTGAAATTGGTACTGCTGCTGTACCTCAATGTCTACAAAATCACATGTGCCTCAATGACCTGGAAATACCCATCCAAACTCGTGAAAGTATGACAATAAGCAATAGGAAAGCGGACCAGTCAATTACACCAACCACATTCTGTTGTTCAGTTGTGTCCAACTCTATTTGGGGTCTTCCCAGCAAAGATACTGGAGTGGTTGGCCATTTCCTTCTCCAGCTCATTTGACAGATAATGAAACTGAGGCAAACATGGTTAAGTGATTTGCCCAGCATCACACAGCTAGTCTGAGGCCTGATTTGAACTCTGGTCTTCCTGACTCTAGGCCCAATGCTCTATCTACTTAGCTGCCCCTTTTTTGGGGGGAGGTGTCTATTTTCTGTTTGTGCATGCCTCTGTATGTATAAAAAAATGGGCCAGAATACATTCTCTGGGTAGTAATTCAGGTTCAAACTCCAAGCAAGGAAATATCATAATTTAAAGGCATTTCAAACAACACAGCCTCTGTCAAGTCCCTAGCTTGTAGTTTCCTTAGGGAGGGATTTTATTCAATAATCAATAGACAATAGACATTTATTAAATACCAACTGTGTACCAGGCACTGTGCAAAGCACTGGGCATATAAATAAGAAAAAGAAAGGTAATCTCTATCCTCAAAGAGTTTACAATCCAAAGAGGGGAAGATAACAAATACATAAAAGAAAAGTTAAAAGGGGTGAAGGGGTGTGTGTGGGGAGGGGTGCCAGAGGGTACCTGGCATAGGATAGAACACAAGCAGAGCAGCTGGTGGGAAACGAAGGTTAATTGGATAATTCTGAGCCCTATGTAAAGGGAGACTTTGGAAAGAGTTGATTGCTGCCCTCCAGCCTTCCAGTCAAAGGGGAGGGACAACAGAGAGACAACAGGCAGGTGCTGAGTTTCAAAATCGGAATCAGTTTCCAAGATGAGATTTCAGGTGATGAGCTTATCCTGGGGAAAGGCATGTTATTCCTGGATTCAAATCTAAGCAGAGAATCCATTAACTTCAATCCAATTTAGCAAGTTCAACAACATGGAGTTTTGGGGTGCATAATCAATGTAGGTAGGCTCACAAAAACATAAAAGGAAATAGTCCCTGTCCTGGAAGAGCTTTCAGTTTCCAGTGTTTGTGCTGAGCTCTACTTATTATATTGTACTGCCTTTCAGGTCTGGGAGAAATTGCCAATTGCACTTTAAAATTCTAAATAATAGTAATAACAGCACTTTAAAGTTTGCAAAGCACTTTGCAAAGAACTACTAAAAATAAACAAATTTATATTAAAAAAAGTTTGCAAAGCACTGTGCAAAGAACTATATCTGCTCTAGAGCAGAAAAACGATTTTCTGCGTGAGGCATCAAGTCCCTAAGATAATTCGTTTCAATGTTGTAACGTACTGCATGGAGAAAGCCTGTTAATTAGGTATGTGTTCAGGTTATTTAATTCACCAAACATTAATTATGAATTTGACTATTATTCCTTTACTTTATGAGATCAGACGTGAACATTGGAGCACATTTTTAAAAGTCAAACAAATAAAGAAAACATGTCAAACTGGCTGCAATGATCCCGCCGGAATAGTGTGGACTGTGCTGGTCACTTTCTTGATGGGGGTGCAGGATGGGGAGTAGGGTGGCTGACTGTAAAGAACGAGAGTTGCAATGGTTAATGGACAGAAAGAACTAACTTAAAGGGTCAAGTTTACAAGTAAAAATCATAGCGGGCAAAGAGACACCTGACAATTCCTTCTAAATGTGAGATATATTTCCCAAACAAGGTTACCTCGACATAATTAGATCAAATGGGAAATAATTAGGTTAAATTTTCTCACAGGAAGATGTGTTGGATACTGGAATCTCTTCTGAAAAGCAGATGACTTCCATAGGGGTTTCAAAGACTCAGAAATCACGGCTCACAGAAGAATCCAAAGGTTAGAATGACTGGCTTAAGAGGAATGGGATATGTTAAGGTTTATGATTGTATTGATTATTCCTCCTAGGAAGCAGATAATGTTTGATGGAAGATAAGCATTAACCTATGAATAGTTTACCTTGATGAAGTAGCATTCCTATGAAACTAATTCAAAGGTGATTGATTATTCTAAAATGACTTCTAACTTAGAAATTCTGAGAAACTATCCCATACAGGAAAATAAAATTGATCAGAGGACCAAACTGCAAAAATTTCTTGAGAAACTGGTCTGAAAACATCATTAACCACAGCAGAGGAGCCTGGGAATATTGGGAAAGAAGAGAGTATGTTTGTCTGTGAAGGGTTATTACTAGGGCAGGGTGACCTGGCTACATCCCAGGGTGCTAATTTTAAAGGGTGCTGACAAACAGCAAGACTTAGTAGCTAGCTAGCAAGAATAATGATTTAAAATAGGAAGTTAACAAATGGTAGGCTAGAATGAGTTCCACTTTCACTCTGCCTTTCCCTACAGTGTCCCAGAGCCTTGGTTTCTCCCATGGAAGGAAGACATCCAATGCATCCTACTTCACTAATGGAGAGCTCTGGGCTACTCATGTGCATTTGTGATTTTTGCCCCAGATTCAAAAACTCCCAGGTATGGTTCTGTGTGTGAGAAAGAAGTGGGAGAATTGGGGTCATTTTCATGTAAAGGTCAGTAACATTTCAAAAAAGGTGAGGCAATTCTTCACTTGTCTTGAAAGAACTGAGTAGAGTGCTGGTGGCCACTCAAATTCACAGGGAAATTGCCCACCTGAGCTGGTCGACTTAGTCAACAAAGTTTAGAAAGTCCTGGCAAGCTGCCTTGGTAACTCCAGATGTGTGTAACAGAGTACTGCTGTGCATGCTACCTATCACTGCTCCTGCTCCATTATATTCTCCCCTCATGTTTTCAATACATATTTCCCTCTTATCATTCTTCAATATGAGCCAGAAAAATCAAACAATCACTGAAGTCCTCTTCCTGGGGTTTTCCAGCCACCCAGAACTGCAAGGATTGTTCTTCCTGATATTTTTGGTTGTATACCTGGTAACTCTTCTGGGGAACCTTCTCATATTAATGGCCATCAGAATCAACCCTGTTCTTCATACTCCTATGTATTATCTCCTCAGCAACTTGTCCTTCCTGGACATCTGCTACACCTCCACCACTGTCCCCATGATGCTGGTGAACTTCTTCCGAGAGAAGAAGACCATTACCTATGAAGGCTGCCTGTCCCAACTCTTCTTCCTTGTTACTTTTGCAGGTTCTGAGTGTGTCCTGTTGGCCACTATGGCTTACGACAGGTTTATAGCCATTTGCCATCCATTACGCTACCCAGTCCTCATGAGTAGGGGGGGTCTGTGCCTACTTAGCAGCTGGGTCCTGGTTGTGTGGATTAGTGAATTCTCTGATACACACAGGGCTCACAGCCACTCTCACTCTGTGTAGTTCCAATGAGATCAGCCATTTTCTCTGTGACATCCCCCTATTCCTGAAGCTCTCTTGCTCAAACACTTCAGTCAACAAGGTCACACTCTATGTGGCCAGTGCCATCATTGGTCTGAGCCCCTGCCTCTTCACTGCTGTTTCCTATATGCTCATTATCTCTGCCATCCTGAAAATCCAGTCTGCTCAAGGACGGGGCAAGGCCTTCTCCACCTGTGCCTCTCACCTCACTGTGGTGGTCATCTTCTTTGGAACTGCCATCTTTAACTATGACCAGCCCAGCTCAGGCTGCTCCCTGGATGTGGACATCCTGGTCTCTGTCCTCTTCTGTATTGTCACCCCCATGTTAAATCCCGTCATCTACAGCCTGAGAAACAAGGAAGTCAAGGGGACTGTAAGAAAACTGGCTGGAGAATGTAGATCATCAGGATTGCATAGAACAAAATGATCAGCCTGGAATTGCCACTCATTGCACTTCGACAGTGACTAGGAAGTAGCCCAAACCAACTTGTGTCAGTCTCAATTTCCTTAGCCGGGGCAGCTAGGTGGCACAATAGATACAGCACCAGCCCTGGAGTCAAGAGGACCTGAGTTGAGATCCAGCCTCAGCCACTTGACCCTTACTAGCTGTGTGTCACTTAACTCCATTGCCTTGCCAAAACCAAAAAAGAATAATTGCCTTAGGGGCAGCTAAGTAGTTCAGTAGATAGAGCTTCAGCCTTGGAGTCAGCGGGACCTTGGCCTCAGACACATGACACTTACCAGCTGTGTGACCCCAGGCAAGTCACTTAACCCTGATTGCCTCATCAAAAAACAAAACAAACAAACCAAAAAACAGTACTCAATTTCCTCAGCTGTACTAGGGAGCATACTATAGACCAAATTAGTGACTGTTAGGTCAGCTGAGAGCTCAGATTACATATGTGTATATATACACACGTATATGTACATATATGTATGTATATGTATATGTATATATGTATATATATATATACTCTAATGTAAATTCAAGAACATGCCACCTTTCAATAATAGTAATGATGTTCCTATTAGCACATACCCATGTATATACATATATATACAATGTGACACTTTTGCTGCCTGATAAAATATTTAAATAGCATACGTGTACCTACATGCACATGTATACATATTCACTCTATCACTTTTGCCTCCTTATCTTCCCGAACTTTGTAAGGGACTTCTCTATGTCAGATCTTGTCCACCTCACAAAGTTACAAGTCAGAGGTCAATAGTCACTTGCAATATCATAGAAGAAAGGGCATAGCCTATATGTTTGCTATGGATAAAAATTTTTTTTTTGTTCAGTCATTTTTCAGTTGTGTCTGACTCTTCATGCTCCCATTTGGGGTTTTCCTGTCAGAGATACTGGAGTGAATTGCCTTTTTTCTCTCTAGCTCATTCTACAGAGGAGGAAACTGAGGCAAACAGGGTTAAGTGACTTGCCCAGGGTCACACAGCTAGCAAGTGTCTGAGGCCAGATTTGAACTCAGGAAGATGAGTTTACCTGATTCCAGGCATGGCACTCTGTGCACAATTGTGCTACTTACTCAATAATTTTTAAGTGCCTAAAAGCAATCCCCCTTTCATCTTTTCAGTCAACTGTAATGTTCAAAGATTCTGAGGCATAGATTTGGAAGCAGAGATCAACCTTGTTTCTAACCACTGGAAAGCCCAAGTAGAAAAGCAGTGAGTCAAAGAGAGGATTCTAAAAGGTCAGCCACCTAAGGTATTGGGCACAAAGCCTGAACTGTTGTATGAGTTGTCTTTCCCAATGACAGCCTCTGCTTTGTATTGACATAGGACCACACAGACTCAGAGAAAGTTTGCACCAAGGGAACAAAAAAGAAAAGGAGGAGTGGGACAAAGATAGACCTTATCTTAATTAAGAACTGGCTGCTGTGAGCATAGATCTTTGTTGTGTCACTGAATTAAAGAGATCCAAGGATGTGGAAGTGTGTATGTTACTGAAGCCAACAATGCGCCGAACTTTTTGTCAGGAAGAGCTGAATTCGAATCCTGCTTCAGACACTAGCTGTGTGACGCGGGACAAATCACTTAACTTGTGTCAAAATTTCATCAACTGTAAAATGGGGGTAGTATTATCTACATCATAGGGTTGCTGTGATGAGCAGATTTGATGTGAAGCATTTTATATACCTTAAATGATAGCTAATGGTGTTATTATTAGCTTTACTGCTGTGCTGGAAGGAAACGCATTATTGCTTCTGGGTTGAGTTTTGTTTTTTTAATAAAAATGTTTTCACCTGTGCCCACACTTTGCTGTAGCTATTCCATTTACCTCATGGAACCCGGCATTCCAAATCCAGGGGAAGTAGCCACGCATGCTCATTGTCCTCATTGCAGCCAGAAGGTCTGACCTCTCAAGATGATTAGAAGGAGGAGAAAAAAACCAGCCTTGAACATCCTGGCATACAGGGCACCACTGTCCTACCCAGGATCATCAGAAACTACTTTCAGTGTGTGTGTGTGTGTGTGTGTCTGTGTGTGTCTGTGTGTATGTGTGTGTGTGTGTGTGTGTGTGTGTGTGTGTGCGCGTGTGTGTGTGTGTGTGCGCTAATCATCATCGCCCCAAATCAAAAAGGAAGATGATAAAGTACGTGGGCAGAGGTTGTAACTTTACTGATACTCCTTTGTGCATTATTTGCATTATCATCACATTCCCAATGGCCTCTCCCTCTTCTAACACACAATCCTCCAATAAAGAAATCCTCCATCCCAACCAAGAAATACAACTAAGAAAAATAAATCAACACTTTGGTCTTCTCTGACACAACCTACGTTCCCCCACTTCTCTGCAGAGAGGATGGAAGCCTGCTTCACTATTGGACCAGTAAAGACATGATTCAATATCAGCCTTTACATTGTCATCATTGTGAAGTGTTTCCCTGATTCTACTCCTTTTTTTTTTTACTTTGTATCAGTTCATACAATTCCCACTAATTTTTCCATGGATCTTTAATATTTGAAGTATGTTGTTTTTCATTGAGGTATCAAATTCAAGGAAGGGACCTCACTCACTCCTGGGTTCAACCATGTCCCCTGCCCTGTTCCCCTACTTAATAAACTCCAGTGGCTCCCTAGCGCCTCCAGGATCAAATACAAAATCCTCTATTTGGCACACAAAATCCTTCATAACCTATCCCCCCACCTCTAGTCTTCTCACACCTCAGTGACATAGGTATCCTTGAATACCTTAGTGGGTATTTTTCTCATACCTCAGTGGCATGGGTATCCTTCTCTCTGATCGCCTCAGCTGCTAGTGCACTCCCCACAAAAAAAAATATACACACACACACACACATATGTATAAGTGTATATGTATATGTATAAGTATATATGTATGTATAAGTATATATGTATAAGTGTGTGTATATATATATACACACACATATATATGTATAAGTGTGTGTATATATATATACACACACATATATATGTATAAGTGTATATGTATAAGTATATATGTATGTATGTATAAGTGTATATATATATATATATATATATTTTGTATATTCCCACAAATGTACATATCAATCTCTAATGGAATTTAAGTTACTTGAGGATAGGGGCTGTTTTACTTTTGTCTACAAATACATACTCCCAGCACAGCGCCTGGCACATAAAAAGAGCTTAATAAGTGATTGTTGGTTGATTGATTTATCCTTCCTTCAATGACTGGGGAAATGAAGAAAGAGAAGTGATGATACTAGGACATTTTAAGGAATGGAGGAGGAGAAATAAAAAAGCTGTCAAGTGGTGATACCATTTTCCTCAGTGAAACTAAGTCAAGGTCATTTGCTTTAAGGGAAGGGAGTGGATTTGGGAATGGAGTTGGTGAGGAGGTAGGGAGGAAGTAAAAGAAAACATTTGGAGTAATTATGCGGAAAATGAGTTAAGGAGTCAATAAGGAAGTGGCTTTTGAATGGGAGTGAATTTTTCTATCAAATCAGATATAAGATTTGAATCAGCAAATTCCACAGGAAAAAATTTTCTCTCTTTAAAACCAAATAAAAGATTTTGTTATTTGATCCTAATTTTAAAATTTAAAATTGTCCTAGTCTCAGAAGCCTTTGGACTAATCTATGAGATAAATCTTATCCATTTTTTTTTAAACTGAGGCAATTGGGGTTAAGTGACTTGTCCAGAGTCACACAGCTAGGGAAGTATTATGTGTCTGAGGCCAGACTTGAACTCAGGTCCTCCTGACTCCAGGACTGATGCTCTATCCAATGTGCCACCTAGCTGCCCCCAAAATGAGACCCACTTTTCTTTCATCACAACCCTCAAAATGTCCTGCACTGGAATCTTTCTAGTCACTCTTATCAAAAGCCTAACTAGTTTCCAGTCCACCCCTAGGATCCTCTTTCCTAATTGGTCTCTGAAAGACTCTTCCCTGAAGTGATTAGGGCAGTGACCAGACTGGTTGGTTAGCGGTTGTCCTTCATTGTGGAAGAGGACCAGAATGACATCGCTATGCCAGAGTCAAGTTTCATTGTGTCCGACTGTGGATGATCTGACCACTACAAGTTCAGAATGCTCTACCACAGGTCGGCCACAAATAGTCTATGCGAAG
Source organism: Phascolarctos cinereus (assembly GCF_003287225.1). Lineage (NCBI taxonomy): Eukaryota > Metazoa > Chordata > Mammalia > Diprotodontia > Phascolarctidae > Phascolarctos > Phascolarctos cinereus. The sequence continues at coordinate 46,250,804 of NW_027555958.1, read as the reverse complement.
ATTTAGGGTGGATTCTCTAAATTCGAGCATCTGGCATTTCTTTTGAGCTACTTCAATTCTGCTTTGCCCATAGAACACAGCCCCTTCGCTGATAAGGGACACCACGCTAGGCAGTCCTGTGCCAGTGTTTCCCATGTCACACAATCAATTCCAAAGTTCCTAAGAGAGACCTTGAAAATATCCTTGTATCACTTCTTCTGACCACCATTTGAACGCTTGCCCTGTGTGGTTCTCCATAAAAATAGTCTTTTTGGTTTTTTTTTTTTTTTGGCTAGGCAATGGGGTTAAGTGACTTGCCCAGGGTCACACAGCTAGTAACTGTTATGTGTCTCAGGTCAGATTTGAACTCAAGTCCTCCTGAATTCAGGGCCAGTGCTTTATCCACTGTGCCACCTAGCTGCCCCCAAAAATAGTCTTTTTGGCAAGTGTACATTTGGCGTTTGAACAATGTGGCCAAGCAGTCGGAGTTGCACTGTCCGCAGTAGAGTTTGAATGCTTGCCAGTTTAGTTGGAAAAAGGACCTCCGTGTCTGGTATCTTGTCCTGCCCATTGGTCTCAGAAGGCCTCTTCCCTGAAGTGATTAGGGCAATGATCGGACTAAGAGAAGGAAGAAGTCTTTGGTAACTTCAGTTATGGAAACATTCACCTTTGACCACCTGGAAAGGAAAATCCTTAAAGGGAACGACCAAAGAAGGATTGAATAGTTTTAGGACTATGATTCTCCAAGGGTGTGCCAAAGGTTGCCATTTAACCTTTCTGTCTCAGGTTCCTCAACAATAAAATGGGGGTAATAATAGCACCCACTTTCCCATGGTTGTTGTGAAGATAAAGTGAGATAATATTTGTAAAATGCTTAACCCGGTGCCTTCCAAATAGGACCTGAATAAATGATTTTTTCCTTCTTTCAGGCATCAAGTTCTTTGATATTCAGAGAAGCTCTAGGTAGCCAGCACCTTTTAGGTTTAAATTTATTTTTTTGAACCATATATCCCAGCCACTGAAATCTATGTCCTTGTGAGAGATCTCCTTCCCCTCCAGCTTCGGGCTGAAAAGTTCATGTGGTTCCCTATTAAATTCTCAGTTGGGAATCCTATGCTCTCAAGCTCATTTCAAGAGAACTCTGCTGCAAAAACCCCATAAAGCTATGTTGGTCTGATCCCTTACTCTGTTTTGGAGGACCCAACATGCTTTATGTCTGTTACACAAATGAATATAAGCAAACACAAAAGCTAAGCCCAAGGCAAGGCCATGGTGTATCTCCTCCCTAACCACATTCTCAGACTTTCATATGTATATGTACCTGCAAAGCCTTCTCTGGCTTGAAGCCCACTCTGCTCATCTTTAACATACACAACAAATATTATCCGACTTGTGATCACCTCAGCCCACTCTCCTCCTATATCTCGGGCTTGTTGATTGATTGATCAACTAGGGAGGGGAGTGTGGAACCCCTTTCTTACATCATGTTTTCTCAGAATCCATTGAGGATATTAGACAAGTGTAAGGTTAATTTGAAGATCATATTGTCATTTTCTTCCTGAATTCCTGTCACTTCTACTTCACTCCTTTTTTGTTCATTAAAATTGTTATTAAATCTAAAGCTATCTGTAGTTCTCATTGCTTCCTACCCTTTTTTGGCAGGCCCTCATCCCGTCATGTCCAGACTATTGCAATAGTCTTCTGCTTGGTCTCCAAGCCTCATATCTCTCCCTACTCCAGCACACACACACACACACACACACACACACACACACACACACACACACACACACACACACACGTATTTTTTCAGATATACTGGACTTGAAGTCAAATCTGGCCTTAGACACCTATTTGCTGTGTGAACCTGGACAAATGTCCTGATGAAACTAATGCAGTTTACTTGTTTACTTCAAACATACCATTTTATGTAAACTAAAGTTTCTGTTTTCTATTCCTCTTTGTATTCATCTTGTGCACTGCATTCATTTTGGTCAGTGACTGCTTGGAGGAATTAGAAGCTGCACTGACTAGCTGATATCTCATCCTATGGGTATCAAAAGTCATATATAAAATGGAAGGCTGACTGCCACCACACCCTCAGGAAGTTCTTAAGTACTGATAGGCCTTCCTGAAAACTAGCCGACACAATAAGGTACCCCTTCCCCAGCACACCTGTGCTGTGCCCTCTAGTCTACCAAATGGCAGGTCTACCAGCTAAGATGGACCTCTTCCTTACACATCCATCCTGTGTTCTACTTACCCTTTTTGGGATGAGTCTGCCTGAAACCTGAAAGGCATCTGCCAAATCTGTGTCCATCCTGACTAACTGGTCGGACAGCAAAACTACATTCCAGGAAACCCTACACTCTTAGAGGTGATGGGGCCACTTGGAGTACAAACCCAAAGAGATAATATGGGAAATAACTAGAATTTTTGTGGCTTCCTCAGAGTCAATGGAGGCTGTCAATGTTACCCCACTAATTCACAGGCTGGAGTCCTAGAAAGTCATTCTAAGGGGAAGAAGTCAGTGACTGGACCCATGAAGTCTCTATACAACTGAATGAGCAATAGGTGAAGTTAGTTCATCATTACCATGAGAGAACCTAGCTCATGTGGAGACTTCGTGCTAAACACCTAGAATTGGCCAACACTCAGTTCTATTCCCCATGAAGGGCTACCTGACTTGAGAACTGACTGATTCTGCCCGCTACTCCTATCTGCTATGACTTCAACTGGGCTCAGAATCCCATTTCAGTTAATTTGTTAAGCTTGTTCATGCCTTTAATCACCAGCAAGGGAACTGATAATTCCTTATTTCTCTCCCTTTTGTTCCTTTCCTTCCTTCCTTCTTTCTTTCTGTCTCCCTTTGTATTACCCAATACTTATATGATTATCTGTATTTATTTTAACTGTCTGACTTCATCAGCAGTTTTCTTAGATTGTAATCTCTGAGTTTGAGGATGAGCCTTGTTAACTCCCATTATATATAAGCTTTGCAGCAGGGCCAAGCACAGTCATTCAGTTAATAACTGTTTGCTAATGACCAATGTTGAAGGACCCTTCAGTCTAGACTACCTAATCTATCTATAAAGGTCAAGCCCTTTGTTCAGGGACCTTGTCTCATTCTACATTTTGTATGGTAGCTAATCCTTGACTAAATGCCAAGGAAAAACAACACTGTACCCATTATGCCAACTGTCATCTCATGTTTTGCTTAGATTGAGTAAGAAAGGAAATTATTTGTAACATTCAACTGTAACATAAATTATACTTGACTTGTCCACTCCAAACATACCTTTTTATCAAAGTTTTGGTTTATATCTTCTGTTCCTCTTTTCAATCACACTGTGGATCACTATTTTCTCCCCTCTTCCCGTCCACACATGTGTTTAGCCTTTCCCTTCACTTTTATTCACTACTTGCTCAGTGGGAGAATGTCAAAATGGGGAATAGGGGAATTGTGCTCTTGTAGGAATAACTTTATATTCTGAATGTTGAGGATACTGGATACTTTGGTTAGACCATGTTGGTAATGAAGCTAAACCTCATGTGTGTGTGACAGCTTACAAGGTACCAGAGGAAGCTCCACCATCTTCACAAGGACCAAAGAGCTTTATATATGTATTCCACATCTGTGAGTCTTGACAGAAACCCTAACCCAGCAATGAATGCTTTTATTTGTTTCTACCAGAGGACCAACAAGGGAAGAAGAATAGATTACTGTATGTCTGACAATAGTGCTGAAAACATAAAGTATATGCTTTGTGATCATCATACATAGAGAATATTACAGCTAGAAGAGACCTTAAAGGTCATCTAGACCAACTTCCTGATTTAAAAGATGAGTAGAATGCACTGTCTTTTTGGCAGCTTATTTCACATTTGAAAAGCTCAGATTTTTTCCCCCTCTTTTTTAGGCAATTGGGATTACATGACTTGCCCAGGGTCACACAGCTAGTAAGTGTCAAGTGTTTGGTCTGAGGTCAGATTTGAACTCAGGTCCTCCTGACTTCAAGGCTGGTGCTGTACCCACTGCGCCACCTAGCTGCTCCTCAAAGCTCACTTTTTAAGAAGTGTTTTTTCCTTGCATCCATCCTACGTCTACTTTTCTATATCTTCCACCTGTTGCTCTTTGTTTCACCCTCTAGGGCTCAGCAGAATAAGTCCCACTGCATTTCTTCATGAAAGCCTTCCAAATACTTAAAGTGATCATGCTTACTCCTCCAAGTCCTCTTTCCTACAAAATAAACCTTCCCACTTTCTTAAACACCTGCTCAAATGGAGCATCAGTTAGGGGCTGCCCTCAATCCTGTTTACTTCTGTTGGGTCCACCCTGTCAAGGTAACTCCTAGAACTATACTTAAGATATGGTCTTACTAGGACATGGTACACCAAGCTCATCAGCTCCTTGTTCTGAAGAGTGAGCTTCTGTTATTACAGTCTAAGGCTGAACTAATTTGAGGGTGGGATGAAGGGAGAGACTCTTGTCATACTATTAAGTCATATTGTGTTTGTAGTACACTGAACTCTCAAATCTTTTTTCACATTTTAATTTCTCTAACCATATCTTTCCAATGCAATACTTGAGAAGGTGATTTAAAAATTAAGCATCGTAATAACAGCTAATATTTATAGAGTGCTTTGGGGGTTTGAAAAGTTCTTTGCATATACTATCCTATTTGATCCTCACAGCTCTATGATACAGGAGATATTATTAGCCCCATTTGATAGATGAGAGGACTGAGCATCAAAGGGGTTAAATGACTTTCTCAGGATCACTTGATAGTATGTGTCTGAAGCAGGATTTAAATTTATGCTATCCACTGTTCCTAGAGTGTTTTACATATTGATGCTTGGAAATATAAAGATTCATTCATGTTGTATTTTATCACATTATACTTAGCCTATAATTCTAGGCTGTCAAGATTTTGGGGAAATCCGAATTCTGTCATCTAACGCATAAATTAATTCTCCAAGATTCATGTCATCTCAATTTGATAGTCTAGGATCTGTCCTTGGTCCTGCACCGTTCTAGTCAAGTCAAGTCAAAAAGCATTTATTAACCACCTGCTGTAGGCCAAGAACTGCACAAGGCATAAATGATGCTAAGACAAAAATGAGACAGTCCCTGCTCTCAAGGACCTTATATCAGTGACTTGGGTGGAGGAAGGGATAGTATGCTAATCAGCTCCAGTGGTGACACTAAGCTTTGGACTAAGACATGATATATTGGAAAGAGCCCCAGGCTTGGAGTCAGAGGGACTGGGTTCAAATTTTGGTTTTGCTCCTTGCTAACCATATGTCTTTTGGCAACCCATTTAGCTTCTCTGGGCCTTAATTTTCTCATTTATTAAAGGTAGAGCTTGGATTAGATGACTGCTAAGTTCCATTAGCTCCAAAGTATGTGCTTACTTATGGATAACTAACAAATTGGAAAAGAGGATGTAAGAAGATCTCAGTAGGCTAGAATGATGGACTGAGTCCAAAAACATATAAAACTTAATAGGGATAAATATAGACTTCTACATCCAGATTTTTTAAAAATTGTTTGCATGTGTGCAGGAGACAACATGGTACAAAGGGAAGAATACTGGGTTTGAGGCAGAGGACATGAGTTCTAATCCTGTCCCTATTGTTTACTACCCATGGGCCCTCAGGCAAGTCATTTAAGCTCTCTGAGTCTCAGTTTCCTCATCTATAAAATGAGGAAATTAGATTATATAACCTGTAAGGTCCCTTCCAATTCTCTATGATCCTTTGATACTATCATAGGAAAACAGAGACACAGTTAGACAACAGTTTACATAAAAATATCTAAGAGTTAGTGAACTGCAAGTTCAGCATGTCAATAATGTGATATGAGGGGGGAGCATTTATATAGCACCTACCATGTTCCAGGTGTTGTACTAAGTGCTTTACAAATGTTTTCTCATTTGGTCCTCACCACAACCCTGGGAGATAGATGTTATTATTGTCCCCATTTTACAGACAAGGAAACTGAGGCAGAGGTTAAGTTACTTGCCCAGGGTCATACAACTAGGAAGTATCTGAGACTAGATTTGAACTGAGGTCTTTCTGACTCCAGGGCCAGAACTCTATTCACTGTACCACCTAGCTACCTTGAAATGCCTCTAATATGGCAGTCAAAATGCTAATTTGATCTGAGATGATTTTAAGAGAACACAGTTTGCAGAATAAAATAGGTGATAATATCACTGTACAGTGTTCTCTGTTTAGTCCAGATTTGTGTTCACTTGTGGGAATCACATTTTTGGAAGGATATTTGGAAGAACTAGTGTCAATCAGAGGAAGGAATCAAGGCAAATGAAGAAACTGAAGACCATGATAAATGAGAATTAAATGAAGGAACTGAGGATATCTAGCCTAGGGAAGATGACATTCAGGCTGGAAATCATAGCTGTTTTCACATATTTGAAGAACTGTCATATGGAGAAGGTGTTATCCCTGACCTGGTTAACACCAGAGGGGAGGACCAGGTGAAACGGTAGAAATGACAGAGATAGATTTAGGCTTGATTCAAGGCTGTTCACAAGTGGCACTGGTTGTCTCAAAAGAGATAGAGGTTTCTGTCACTATCCATATTCAAGAGGAAGCTAGCTGATCCTTCATCAAGGTTGTTGTAATTGAAGATTATTGTTTGAATATGGACTGAGCTAAGGACTTGCTGTTAGGAGCATGATGGCATTTATATGCTCTGGAGGTCCTTGTCAAAACTCCCATGTTTAGTAGAAAACTAGGAACCCAAAAGATATCTTACTATAGACCAAGCATTCTTAACCTTTTTGTGGCATGGAGCCCTTTGGCAGTCTGGTGAAGAAGCCAATGTTGGAATGTATAAAATGGACTATATAAGATTACAAGGGAAATCAATTGTATTGAAATACAATTATCAAAATATCAAAGCAGAAACAAGTTCACGGACCCCAGGTTAAGAACCCACACTATAGACTCCGTGACTCATTGTTCCAACTTGTATTCTCATTGGCAAGTCAGGTCCCAAGAAAGGACCACTGTACACTCTCAGGGTCCTCATCCCAACTCCCACTCAACTGGAAAGTTGAGTTCCCAGAACAAGACCACTTTTCCTCCCTCAGACTTCTAGGGGTATCCCCTAAAGAGTTGGGATTATCATTTCTAGTGCTATTGGCTGAAGTCCCCATTCTGATGTGTTTCCCCCAATATCAATTGCCAGTGATTATCCATTGTCCAATTAACATCAGTTAGCTCTTACAAATGAATATTTATGGAAAAGACATAACAAGAACCAAAGCACAAACACCCCCCCCAATGTGGGGGTATAGTATCCTCTATATTACCTAGGTCCCTAGGGAAAACTGGCTCAAACATAAAGCAGTTGGTATAAAGCACACATCTTTCCAACATGGTATCACCGGTGTGAAGGAAGTCAATTCACTGCTGGGCTGGGTCAAGAAAGTCACTCCTCAGGACTTGCTTGTACTTCACCTGGCTCAGATGCTAACACACTCTGTTATGGATTCCAGTTCCTGGACTCCTGAGGGCTTTTGTGATCTTTCAAAGCTCAGAAGGTCATAGTCTCATCTTTCATCTCCAATACTTCTTCAAATGAGACCAGGAAAAAACAAACACAAAGAGAAAAAAAAAATCCAGTGATACTGAGTTCTTGGCCACATGTTAGCCTGGGTGGATAGGCTGGGATAGGTAGTTTGAAGCAGGAAGCCACTGCTGCTGCTGCTACTGCCTCTCTATCTACCCAGAGGCTTGCAGCAGTTACAGCTTCCTTTACCACCAGGAAAAAGAATACACAATTTGTTGATAACTATTTTTTGTATCATAATCAGTTATGGCTCAGCAGTCAGAAATAATCACAGAACACTTGCACATTTTCTGAAATAGAGAAGAGGGCCTTTCCATTGCAACTCATCCCTTACTTCCAGATGCAGGATTTTGAAATCTCCTTATGTAGCTTGACTGTAGACAGAGCATACTGCACATACTCAGAGGATGGGGCTCCTGTTGACCAAACCCTGTTATACAATCAAAAAATCAATTAATAAGCATTTATTTAGTATGTGCCTTTCATTGTGCTGAGCACTGAGGATGCAAAGTCTAAAGTAAGACAGTTCTTAGCCTCTAGGAACTCACATGATAATGTATATTCCAATAAAACATGTACATACATGAATATACTCATAATACATGCTGAATACAAGGTAGTTTGGGGAAGTGAGTACATTAGGAATTCATGGCAGAAGGGCGGCTTGAGCTGAGCTTTGAAGGAAACAAGGGAATGGGAGATGACCAGAACAAAGTCATGGAGAAAGATGATGAAGCATCATGTAAAAGAACCATAGTAAGGCATGACCGAATTGTAGATTACGTATCTTATATGTAAGAAGATTAGAAAGGTAGGAAGGGACCAAATTGTGAAGAGGTATAAGTGCCAGGCAGGATTTTATATTTCATCCTAGGGATAACAGGGAGTTAGTGATATTTATTGACTAGGGATGAGTGATATGATCAGACCAGGACTTTAGGAAAATCATTTTGGTGATTGAATTGTAGTGGGGAGGAGGCACAGAAACCAAAAAGGAGACTATTGCAATGGTCCAGGAAGAGGTGATGAATGACTGAACTAGGGTGGTTGATTTTTGAGTGGAGAGGAGGGGATGTAGGCAAGAGGTGTGGTAGAGATAGAAATGGCCAGCTTTTTCAACTGATTAGTACGTGGGTTCTGGGAGATTAAGGCATGGATGACAGAATTAGCAAATGTGGGTGATTAGAAAAGTGGTGGTGACCTCAGTAATGATAGGGAAGTTTTGAAGAAGGGTAATGAGTTCTATTTTGGATCTGTTGAGCTTGAGATGCCTTTGAGACATTGAGTTCAAAATGTTTAATAAGGGGTTTATGATGCCAGATAGGAACACAGAAGAGACACCAGAGGAGTATACATACATATACACACACACACACATATATATATATACATTTAGAGGAGTGTATGTGTATATATATGTATATGTATACACATATACACATGTATATATATACACATGTATACATACACACATACAGATATAAAAAGTATATGTGATGTGTATGTGTGTGTATATCTATATGTATATACATACACACATACACACACACACATATATTGAGAGAGAGAACATATTAAGGTGGGTCATCTGCCTAGAAACAGCAGCTGAACACATGGGAAGTGTTGAGGTCACCAAGAAAATATAGGGAGAAAGGAGTAGAGGGCTCAGGACAGAGGCTTGGGGTACACCCAGAGTTAGAGGGTAGGTGTGACATGGATGGTGATCCAGCAAAGGAGAATGAGAAGTGATCAGATAAGTAAGAGGAAGACCAGGAAAGAGGAATGTCATGAAAACCCAGAGAGGAGAGAATATCGAGGAGGAACAGAGCATGGCCAATAGTGTCAGATGCTGCAGAGAGGTCAATCAGGATGAAGACTGTGAGGAAATCAGGTTATTGGGAAAATAAGAGATCACTGATGACTTTGGAGAAAGTGGTCTCAGTTGAATGATAAGGTCAGAAGCCAGACTGCAGAAGATTGAGAAGTGAGAGAAGAGTGAAGGTACTAAGAGCAAATGGATGTGTTCAAGGAATTTGACTCTATTATTTGTTGTTCAGTCACTTTCCAGTTGTGTCCTACTCTTTATGATCCCATTTAGGATGTTCTTGGCAGAGATACTGGAGTGGGTTGCCATTTCCTTTTCCAGTTCATTTTACAGATGAGGAAACTGAGGCAAACAGGATTAAGTATCTTGACAAGGGTCGCACAGCTAGTAAGTATCTGAGGCCAAATTGGAAGTCAGGAAGATGAGTCTTCTTGACTCCAGGCCAAGCACTCTATCCACTGTGCTACTTATTCTCATTCACTCTGTCAGATCCCCACCGGTGGAGAGATATGCCAACTTGTGCTCACAAATGAGTAGTAGTAACATAAACTAGTGCTCCTATGGTGTTTTAAGGTTTACAAAACCCTTTATAAATATTATCCCATAAATACTATTGTGCTATAAGAAATGATGAGCAGAGGGACTTCAGAAAAACCTGGAAAGACTTGTGTGGAGTGATGCTGAGCGAAGTGAGCAGAACCAGGAGAATGTTGTACACAGTAACAGCCATGTTGTGTGATGACTAACTTTGATAGACTTAGCCTTTCTCAGCAATGCAAGGATCTAAGATATCTCCAAAAGACTCATGATGGAAAATGCTATCCACATCCAAAGAAAGAGCTATGGAGTTTGAATGTAGATTGAAGCAGACTATTTACTCTTTTATTTTCTTGTTTTGTTTTGTTTCCTCTTTCCTGTGGTTCCTTCTATTGGTTCTAATTCTTCCTTATAACATGACTAATGTGAAAATATTTGTAATAGAAATGTATATGTACAACCTATATTAGATTGCACGCCATCTTGGGGAGGGAAAGGGAGAAAAATTACAACTCAAAAGCTTATGGAAGTGATTGTTGATAAATCAAAATAAATTAATAAAATAAATAAAAACCAAATAAATAAATAAATATTATCCCATAACAACACTGGGAGGCAGATACTATTATTATCTCAATTTTACAGATGAGCAAACTGAGTCAGGAAGAGATTAAATGACAGGGCTAGTAAGCATCTGAGGTAAAATTTGAGCTCAAATTTTCCTGACCCTAGGCTTGGAGCTGTAGCCATGGTGCTACCTACCTGCCTAGTTAGGTCATTAAGCAAAGACAATCAACAAGTGGGAGTAATCTTTCTGGTGGGAAAGAGGATGTGTTCTATGCTGAATAAACCACATTTGATGAAAGTGGACCAATGTGGACAGTGTGGGAAGAGTTAGCAAATGGAGTATGCAGTTACAGCCTCAAAAGGGATGTGTGCGGCAGATTGACACAGAGCTTATTAACGGAAAACCCTATACAGGGTTAGACATTGGCGATAGCATGGTTTGATCTTGTGTGCCACCCTCAGACAAGGCAACTTTTTAAAAGGACTTTTATGGTTTTTTAATGGTATGCCAACCCTCCCCCCCATCACAGCACACCCTGCAATATATCATCTGCACTATCATCAGACTGAACATATCTTACTATTTTGTTAGCCTGGATGCTGGGAGAAATTTCATAAAACACTTTGGGGAAATTTCAGGTTAGTTAAACTGTTATAACTGGCTCCTGAAAACCCATGCTGGCTTCTAATGATCAGTATTTCCCTTTCTAAGTGCTAAAATAAAACATCTCTTTAGTAATGTCTTCTGGAATTTTTCCCAAAGTCTAAGAGAAGTTCACTTGATGAAGCATCATGTGTGAGGACCATAGTAGGGCAGTATGGCCAAACTGCAGACTTAATGAAGGGAAGGAATATATAAGAAGATTAGAAGGTAGGAAGGGATCAGTTTGTAAAGAGATATAAGTGCCACACAGGGGATTTGATATTTTATAGCCTTTGTCTGAAAACAAAAACAGGTAACTGGGATTTTTAAACCCAAGACAAATGGTTTAAAGAATTCCCCTTTTTTTCTTTAACAATGGAAACAGGGTTTCTAGTACAATCATTTTAAAATTTTCATTTGTGTATTTGAATGTGTTTGTTTACAGTTACTAAGGTTTTCTTTTTTGTTGTTGTTGAGTTGTTTAAGTGGTGTCTGATTCATTATGACCCCATTTGAGGTTTTCTTGGCAAAGACACTAGAGTAGTTTGTCATTTCCTTTTCCAGCCCATTCTACAGATGAGGAACTGAGGCAAAGAAGGTTAAGTGTCTTGTCTAGGGTTGCATAAGTGTCCGGCTTTGAACTCATGTAGATGATAAATCTTCCTGATTCTAAGCCCAGTGGTCTATCCACTTCACCACCTAGCTGCCCCTACTAAGTTTAGACTGTATTTAAAAAAAATAACTCATATTCTTCCCCTTTTGGAAAAATCAAACCACATGTGCTGATCTCTAGTTGTTTACCTTCTACTCTTCCCCAGAATTTTTCGAGGATCACCACAATGGTTCAGTAATCAATATAAGGCAAGCTCACTAACAGCAGAGGCTGGTTTTTTCTTTCTTTCTTTGTACCCTCTAAATCTACCACAGTGCCTGGCAAATAGCCGATACATGATAGATACTTGTTAAGTTAATTAATTGATACTCAAAGTTCTTTTATCATGTCCAGGCCTGGGGAATTGAACACGTTCAAAGCAGCTAGGTATACATTCTTTTTATATCTTCTCATTTATCTTGGGTTTCAAATCTCAGTTACCCATTTTTGTTTTAGACAAAGGCTATAAAATATAAAAATCCTCTGTGTGGCGTTTGTATCTCGTCACAACTTGGCCCTTTCCTACCTTTTTAATCTTCTTATAATTTGTTTCCCTTCACATAGCCTACAATTTGGCCATACTGCCCTACCATGGTTCTCCCACATGATGCTTCATCACTTTTCTCCGTGCCTTTGTTCTGGGGATCCCCTATCCAAGGGTGGGGAACCTGCAGCCTCCAGGCCACATATGGCCCTCTCGGTCCTCAAGTGAAGCCCTTTGACTGAAACCAAACGTCACAGAACAAATTGTTTCTACTGTACATCTTTAACTGGATGTACCATAGACATCTTCCTCCTTGATAGGAAAAAAAAATGGTAATTCTGTCTGCAAAGTGCCGTCTGTTATGCTGTCATCTATGCAAAATGATGGCCCTGCCTTTTCTCTGATCCCCCTTGCACTCAACATAGCTAAAAATTACCTTTTAAAATTTATTATCTTTAGTATCAATGATTAAGTCTCAGATTGTTTGGGACTTCACATCCTGGTCAGTATTCTTACAGGTCTGTGCAAATTTTTTGTGTTCTAGGTTACCCATATCCTACAATTACTTTCATTTTCTGTTTGCTCTTTTAAAATCTCATTTGGCACATGAGCTCCTTGGGTGGCCACATAGATTTCTTCAATAGCTCTGCCCCTTTTTAAGCTTACCTAGGATCGTTCAATTTAGATCTAGTAGAGATCTTTGAAGGATTCCTGTCTGTTACTGTCATTATACCGATGAGGAAATGAAGTGCAGATCAAGGTCACACAGTTCGCATGAGAAAGGGCTGGGATTTAAACAGTTGTATTCTGATAAGTTACCACTATCCTAGAGCTGTTCCTCGTCCATTTTCTACACAACACACCTTGAAATATTTGAAGATTTTTGGCACAGTGGATAGATCAAAGGGCCTGGAGTCAGGAAGACTCATCTTCGTGAGTTCATATTCAGCTTCAGACACTTACCAGCTGTGTGACCCTGGGCAAATCACTTAACTCTGTTTACCTCAGTTTCTTCATCTATAAAATGAGCTGGAGAAAGAAGGGCAAACCATTCCAGTATCTTTGCCAAGAAAACCCCAAGTGGGGTCATGAAGAGTTGGGCACAACTATCCTACAGATGCTTCTCATCCCTTCTCTACCTAACAGACCTTCAAATATTTGAAGATTGCTGGCATGCCCATCTACCATTTTCTCTTACAAACTGCAAACGTTTGTAATAACCCTTGAATGAATAATTTCTTTCTGTATTCATTACCATCCCTCCAATATTTTTCTTAGCTCTTAAAAACTTAAAGTCAGCTTTAATCTTGAGACATTTCTAGCCAGAGAACGCCTAGTAGTCAAGAGGCCTGGGTTCAGGTCCCAACTCTAATTAACTAATTAACACTAATTAACTATGTGATTTTGGGTAAGACAATTTATATATATGAACTTTGGGTTCCTCTTCTGTGAAATGGGAGCAGTTGGAGCACAGGATTGCTAAGAACCCTTCGCCCTCTAACATCCTGTGGTCAGCATCTCTCTCCCTAGAAAGGCAGCATGGTTGAAACTGCATTTGAAGCGAAAAGACGTGGCTTTCAGCAAGGACTCAGCTACTTGTTGCCTGTGTGACCACGGTCAGATCACTCACGTCTCTAGATTCTCAGCTCCCTTGTCCAAGGACCAGATAACCTCCCAGCTCTAAACGCTAGGTCTTAAGAAAGGCTCCCTTGGCCCTTTGTGTGGAAGTGATGCTACTCATTTCTTCTAGAATCTTGACTATCCCCACAAGGGGGCAGCAGAGACTAGCAATGCTGTCTAACTGCAAAGGGGTGCAAGGGAAGAGAATCAGAGCTGAGAGTGTAAAGCCAGGTGTCCTTGTGCTGGAACAGAAGATGGTTAACTGTTTGTCATGGTTCAATGACTTGTACCAATAATCTCAAAACTGCTCTACAGATAACATCTAATTTAATTGGGGAAGTCTAGCCTACAGAAGGGAAAATTCCTCAAGTATTCGAAAGGATGACCCACAGAAGAAAGGTTTAGCTTGTTCTCCTAAGGGTACAAGTAAAAGCAATCCATGGAAGTCAGTCAATCAACACGCATTTATTAAGCACCTCATGTGTGCCAAGCACTGTGCTAATCGCTGAGGATGTGAAGAAAGGCAAAAAAACCCCCCAAAAACCAGTCCTTGCCCTTAATGAGCTCACACACAGAGACTAATGGAGGAGACAACATGAAAACAACTACGTACAAGCAAGTTATAAACAGAATAAATTGGAGTTAATCAAGAAAGGGAAGGCACCAGCATTAAGGGGGATGAGGGAAGGCTTCTTGCAGAAGGTGAAATTTTAGCTGGGATTTGAAGAAAGAGGGAAGCCATGAAGCGGAGAAGAAGAGGGGAGAAAATTACAAACACAGGGGACAGCCACTGAAAGTGACCAGGGTCAGGAGATGGAGTGCTCTGTGACAAACACGCCCGGGAGGCCAGTACTACTGGATCACAGAGCATGCGGAGGGAAGTGAGGTGTAAGAAGACAGGAAGACGCCAGGGTATGGAGGGCTTTGAAAGCCAAAGAGCCTATTGGACACCTTGAGCTGCATGTGCCACAGATGTCTTCAACTCACTGTGTCCAAAACTGAACTCACTATCTTTTCCCCCTCAAACCCTCCCCTCTTCCTATCTTTCCTGTTGCTGTCTAGGGACAGTAGTGACTTTTCCTAGTGATCTAGGCTAATTATCTAACTTTTTATTCTCTTTTACTCCAGTCTATCCTCATATCCAGTCTATTACCAAGTCCCATCAATTCTGTCTTTGCAGCATCTCTAGTGTGTATGCCTACTTCTCTCTTCTGACACAAACACCACCTTGGAGCAGGGCTTCCTTCCCTTAGGAAGGTACAGTTAACAGGAGTTGGCAAGATTGGATATGGGGGTATGGTGGAGAGACATAGAGATAGAGAGAGAGAGAAATAGAGAGAGAGAAAGAGAGAGAGAGAGAGGGAGGGGGAGAGAGAGAGAGAGGGAGAGAGAGAAAGAGAGAGAGGGAGAGAGAGAAAGAGAGAGAGGGAGGGGGGAGAGAGAGAGAGAGAGGTTAAGGATGACACCTAGCTAATGAGCCTAGGTCACTAGGAAAAGCATAGTGTCATAGATAGTAATAGAAAAGATAGGAAGAGGGGAAGGCTTGAGGGGGAAAAGATATTGAGTTCAGTTTTGGACATGGTGATGGGGCACATGCAGCTGAAGATGTCCAGTAGGCTCTTTGGCTTTTAAAGCCCTCCATACCCTGGAGTCTTCCTGTCTTCTTATACCGTCCTCCCCTCCCCATCCTCTGCAATCCAGTGACATTGGCATCCCTGTCGTTCTTCACACAGGACACTCCATTTCCAGGTTCTTTGCATTTTCACTGTTTATTCCCCATATCTTCATCTCTACCTCCTGACTTCCCTAGCCTCTCTCCAGTCTCATCCAAAGTCACACGTTCTAAAGAAAAGCCTTTCCCAGTCCTATCTAATCTTGGTGATTTCTGTCTGAAACTACTCCCAATTCATCCTGCATGTACCTTGTGTACATAGTTGTTTCCATGTTGTCTCCTCCATTAGACTGACTTCCTTGAGAGCAGATGGCTTTTCAGTCTTTCTGTGCATCCCTAGAACTTAGCACAATACCTAGCACAACATAGTAGGTTCTGAAAGTAGCAGAGAGACAGATTTCATCTGAATGATCAAAAATATTTCCTAAAAATTAGAATTGTCCAGAAGTGGAATAAGCTGCCTCAGGAGATGGTGGTGTCCTTAACATTAGACTCCTTCAAGTAGAAGCTAGAGGTTGTCTGGGTTCCTACTTAAGTAGAGAAGGAGCTAGGTAGCTTCTGAGGTCCTTTTCAACTCTAAAATTCTGATCTCTATACTCTGATGTATCAGACAGAGAATGTCAGTGATGATGATGATGATGATGATGATGGTGATAGTGATGCTATTCTACACATGTACAGCACTTTGGAGTTAGTAAATCACCTTCATATCTTTAATTTGAGCTCATCTATCTATCTTTCTATCTGTCTATCTACTGATTGATCTACATGTTTGTCTATTTATCTTCTGATTGATATATATATCTGTTTATATATCTATCTGTCAATCTATCTATCTACTGATTGCTCTATGTCTTTATATCTGTCTATCTATTGATTGATCTATATATCTGTTTATCTGTCAAGCTATCTACTGATTGCTCTATGTCTTTATATCTGTCTGTCTATCTATCCATCCATGTATTTATCTATCTGTCCTGGAGCACATTTTCCAAATAATGAAACTACCTCAAACAGACCAAAGGGATGGCCTGAGGGATTTAAGGAGGAAAGGCCCACCTATAGTTGAGGGGATCAGGGAAGGCTTCATGGAAGATGTGGCACCTGAACCAAATCTGGAGGAAGGGGGAGAATGTTAATAATAGAAGCTAAAATAGCATTTAGTTAGCACTTTAAGGTTTGCAAAGAGTTTTACAAATATTATTTCGTATTATCCTCACTACAGTTCTGGGAGGTAGGTGCTAATATTATCATCCTCAGATGGGAAACTGAGGTGAACAGAGGTTGAATGACTTGCCCAGGATCGTATAGCTTGTAAATGTCTGGGACAGGATTTGAACTCAGGTCTTCCTGATTCCAGGTCTAGCTCTGTATTCCAAGTGCCATCTAAGAGGAGTAGACAGAGCCAAGTGTTGGGGTAGGGATGGGGGAAAGAGAATCCATCTCAGGAATGGGAGAGAGCCTACATGAGTGAACAGAGATGGAAGAGGGTATTATCAGCAAGCATTTTAATACTCTTTTAAGGTTTACAAATCACTTTAAGGTTTCCAAAGTGCTTGATGTATGTTATCTCACTGGAGCCAGCCACTGAAATGGGAACAGTGGAAAGTCTACTTTGGTTGGAGGTTAAAGTTTGTGAAAGAGAGGACCAAGAAATAAGGCAGCAAAGGTGGGAAGGAGCCACCATTTACTTCATGAAGTCTTTCCAGATTCCCCCAACTGCTGGCATCCTCTCTCCCAGACTACCTTGTATTTTATGACTTTGTGTTTTTCGTATTTATTATCTGTATAGATATTCTGCATATATGTGCACATGTACTTGTCTCCCCCACTAGCATATAAGTTCCTTGTGAATAGAAATAGTATTATTTGTTGTTTTTGTATCCCTAGCACCTAGCATAGTGCTTGGCACATAGTAGGTGCTTTAATAAATGCTTGTTGTTTTCCATTCTTCATTTTCAAAGAGAACCAATAACCTCACAGGGTGATGTTTTGACTTGTGTGCAGATTGAATTTCAGTGAGACAGGGTTGCACTAAGTCATTAGCCTCCCTCTCTCTCCCAGAGTCATCAAAGTCCAGTGGCAGGACAAAAGTCAAGAAGACTAGTGATGGACTGGGATGCAGAAGATGAACTTGGCATCTTCAATGACTGACCAAGTTCTAAACTCTTCACAGCATTTATTGCTTAAAAATGAATGAATGAATAAACAAGCAATAAATGCTTATTAATTGATTGACTGATTGATGTAAGAGATGTACCAAATCTGATTCGCTTTCGATTTTCCCAAGGTCAGGGAAAGGGCCCCTTTCCCCTCTATTCAAGTATGCCAAAGAAGCACCTCACTGGCTATGTACAGAAGAAGAAAGAATCCTTAAAAGGAAGGTAGGAAGGAAGGAAGGAAGGAAGGAAGGAAGGAAGGAAGGAAGGAAGGAAGGAAGGAAGGAAGGAAGGAAGGAAGGAAGGAAGGAAGGAAGGAAGGAAGGAAGGAGGAAGGAAGGGAGAAATCCTTATGGTAAGACTTGGGCTCTACACCTACACAGGCTATATATATGATGTAGTGAATAGAGTTCTAGACTTGGAGTCAAGAAGACTGGGATTTGAACCCCATCCTAGATGTTTACTAGCTGAGTGGCCATGGGCAAGTCATTTATCTTATCTGAGCCTCAGTTCCCTATCTGTAAGGAATTGGACTAAACTACCTCCTTCCAGCTCTAGCTATATGAAGTATCAGAAAAGACTGGAGGATGTTGGGATGGCAAGGTGGTATGCATGAAGGAAACCAAACATTTTGATAAACAAAAGATACCATCCTGGAAGGAAGAAGGGTCTAAAAGCAAAGCAGGAATACACATGCCGTCACCTCTCCCCACCAGCTCCCATGGGAAATTAATTTCACGTTGAGTTGCTCTATTTAAAAACCCTGACTGAAGTGTCTCTTCAAGGTAAACAATTGGAATGGCTCCGGAACCATCCTAAGGCATTTAAAGCCACCACAGCTGACCTGACCTAAATTGGGGGGAGTGGGAAGGAGGCTAGGGAATACCAGCCACTCTTCCACTTCCTGCCAGCCTGGCTGACTGCCATGTAAAGATACCAGCCCAAGCCTTGTGGTTCTTGCAGCAGCTGGCAGGCTGCCCCCTGGCCAGAGGGGATGCTTGCTATCAGAATGCTGTTCATTAGGAAGCATCTTCTGAATTCCATGATCCAAGTGCCCTTTCAAAGGATATTCAAGAGAGCCAAGGCACCTGAATAGAGTCCTGATGCCTGTGTGGAAGGGGTTTGCTGCTGGCATGGGGCTTTCAAAGAGTTGAGGGAAGAAGGACATGGAGGAATTGGATTTGAGGGACCTGATAGTTAGTCATTAGCCCTGGGATACATTTACTAAACCTAGTGTGGCATGGGGGGTAGGGGTGGGGCTGCATTCTGCTGTGGTCAGGCCACATCTGGAGTCCTGTGCTTAAATCTGACAGCCCCATTTAAGGAAGGACACTGATAATCTGGGGCGTATCTTGAGGATGGTAAGAAGATGGGAAACCATGCTATGGGAGGGTCATTCAGTATCACCTTAGACTAGCTTTGATTTGGAGGGAGAGGACCTGGTTTCATTCAAACCACCTGTGTAATCTAGGCAAATTCGACAGATCTAAACTCTCTGGACTTTACATTTTTCATCCGTAGAATGACCTTTAATGTCATTTCCAGCTTTAAATCCACGGTCCTACAAAGTGGGGATGTTTTAGCTTAGAGAAGAGAAGATTTCATGAGGCAGTTAGGTAATATAGTAATTACAGCACTGGACCTGGAATCAGGAAGACCTGAGTTCAAATTCTGCCTCAAATGGTTACTATCTTATAACGACTCTGAGCAGGTCACTTACTATCTGTCTGCCTCAGTTTCCTCAGCCATAAAACTGAGGATAACAACAGCACCAATTTCACAGACTTGTGAGGATCAAGTAAGATAATATTTGTAAATCACTTAGTAGGATGCTGGGCACAAAGTAGGTGCTTAATAAATGCTCATTCACTTCCCACTTCAAGTATCTGATGGGCTGAGACACCAAAGAAGCCTGAGACCTGTTCTTCAGACCAAAGAACAGAAGTTGAAAAAAAGGCAAATTTTGGCTCAGTATAAGGAAAAACTTCCTACCAAATAGGGCCGGCCAGGGACCATGGTGGGTAGAGTGCTGATCCTGAAGTCAGGAAGACCTGAGTTCAAATCTAACTGCAGACACTTACTAGCCATGTGACCCTGAGCAAGTCATCGAACCCTGTTTGCCTCAGTTTCCTCATCTGTAAAATGAGCTAGAAAATAAAATGGCAAACCACTCCAGGATCTTTGCCAAGGAAATCTCAAATGGGGTCCTGAAGAGTTGGACATGACTGAAACAACTTAACAATAGTGAATAGAGCCACCTGAAAGTGAAATGGGCTACCTTGTAATTATGAGATCCTGCCTTCCTAGTGGCCCTCCAGTGGAGGCTGCATAGCCAGTTGTTGGAGATGTAAAACCTCTGTTCAGGGGTAGGTCTCCTGAAGTGCCTTCCAATGCTCATACACAGGACAATAGCTCAGGCAGGAGCATAAGTAGAATCTACTAACCAGAGGATGTCCATCAGTGACAAACCATATTTTAGATGAGTCTTGTGTTCTCTGCTGGCATATATCAGTTAAATACACAAACTATTAGATTGAAAACAGCCTTTTTCAATATCACAAAAAGTTGGTGACTTGACTTTTTCTGGGTGGGGGCTTCCTCCTCAGTACCAGTCTGCAATTCCTCCAAACATTAACAGAGGGTCTTTTGGCTCCATGGCTAAAACAGAAACTATCGCCTGGTGGCTAATCCTCAGCAGACAGATGTACTAATTTGCTGCTGTTTTGGAACATGAGTTATTGTGATGGCACATAGCCAATAAAAAGATAGCAGAGTGGTCCAATCGGAGAGATGAGTAAATGTGAGGGGGCAAAAAGCTTATGAGATGCAGTTCTATTACTGAGCCGTAGAATATTACAAAGCATTTGTCTCTTTAATAAAATGGGATTTATAAATATATCACCATAACCTAGAGCAAAATATAGCATCACAGTGTAGATTTAGTTTATTTTGCCCAACCTCATGATCTTGAAGATGGAGAAACTGAGGTCCTTACATGCAAAGTGATTTACAGTGTGATTTACTGGCTCATAGATTTAATGTAGGAAAAGGTCTAGTCCAAGCTCTTCATTTAACAAATGGGGAACCTAAGACCAAGATTGTTTTAATGACTTGCCCAAGGTCACATAAGGGGTTAGTGGCAGAAGTAGAATTTGAATTGTTTCAATGAGTTGCCCAAGGTCACATAAGGGGTAAATGGCAAAAGGAGAATTTGAAGTGTTTCAATGACTTGCCCAAGGTCACATGAGGGGTAAGTGGCAGAAGGAGAATTTGAATCCAAGTGTCATGGAATGAACATTGGACTGAGTATCACTAGACCTAGGTTTAGGTCTTGGTCCTGCTATTCCTTACCTGCACAATAATGGTCAAATCACTTACAAGCCTCAGTTTCTTCATCCATCAAATGGGGATAATGATTCTTAATGGTTGTTGTCCTTCCTTTTAGAAAAGGACCAAAATGACATCACTATATTGGGGTCAAGATACAGGTGTGTCCAACTGTGGCTTATCAGAACAACATGAGCTCGGAAGGCTCTACCACAAGTAGGGCACAAATAGTCCACATGAACATTTGGAGTGGAAATGTCTCTAAATTTTTGCATCTCACGTTTCTTTTGAGCTACTGCAATTCTGCTTTGCTCATAAAGCACAGTGCCTTTTTTTTGATGCAGGAACTCCTTGCTGGACCATCTTCTGCCAGTGTTTCCCATATCTTACAATCAGTTCCAAAGTTAAGAGAGACCTTGAGAGTGTCCTTGTATCGCTTCTTCTGCCCACCGGGTGAGCCTGCCTTGTGAGTTCACCATAAAATAGTCCTTTAGGAAAATGTACATTTGGCATTAATATATGTACACCAAAGGAATATTATGAGAAAACTGAACTATAAATCTTAAAGCGATGTAAGATATGCGAGCTGTTATTATTATTATTATTATTATTATTATTATTATTATTATTATTGCCCACTGTCATACAAATAGCTAAGAGACTCATCTCCTGAGTAACTGCCAAAGAAGTGCTCTTCAGCATCAGCGGCCACAAAATATTTTGCAGATAGAAAGTGCAATGGAAACGCTAATGACTAATTCAATTAGCTCTCACTGTTGCTGGTTGGCCTGGTGAAAGGGCCAGCCCTAGGCAAAATTGTGATACAAAAGAAAATTCTATTTTTTTAGACCCCACCCATCCTCTTGTGAGGAGGGAGAAGGATCTGAGCTATGAAAGCTTTCCTGTGAATGAGTTTGATGGTAAACACATTGAATAACCTCTCCCAAGAGCATTGATGTTATAAAAGGACTCTTCAGAAGATGAACACAAAGGAACGTTTCTATAATTGTGAAATTTCAAGCAGTGCGATATTTCAGGTGAACGGGATTTTCTTGCCACAGCTTTGGAGAGTAGCATGCAGGCCTACACTTGCTCTTTCTTCAAGTCAGCCTAATGTCACAGAACAATGGAAGTTTGGGGCATCACCTACAAAGCCTCATGACATGTAGAGAAGAGGAGAATGGGACAATGCACTGTCCTCTGAAGAACTGCGTGGCATCCAAATCTCCTCCTCTTCCTCCTCCTTATCATCACCATCATCATCACCACCACCACCATCATCACTTTTTATGTCATCCTACATGAACCCTCCATTCTATTTTCTTCTGCTTCCTCCATAAACCATCCCCTCTTGCTCATGAATATGTAAGAACAGTACTCTTCAACTTCAATTAATGTAACTAACAAGATGTTCTACCCTGTGATACCTTTAGCAGATGAAATACCCAAGGCTATCCTGGAGCCAGCTAGAATGAACTCCTGAAACATTTTTGGGGTGAACTTCTTTGCCTCAGAAATCCTCAAATGCTACAAACCAAGGCTTAGTTTATTATTTTGTTGATTTCTAGACTTAAGGAAGCAATGAAGAAAATATTTATAATGTAGATTAAACATAAAAGTGTGCCTGCAGGCATTCCCTCCCCCCAGAATGCTGATTGTTAAACATTTACCAGCACATCCCTGAAAATACCTCTTTGATTTTAGGCTTAATCAATCAACTTGAACAAGTCCTTAATCACTTCAGGAGGGAAATGCTTCAGGGACCTGAAGGGAGTCTGGAACCTCTTGTTTTTTCTTGGAATCTGGAAGCCAGAAGTCTAACATCTCCCAAGCTCTCACCAGCTCTGCCCCTCATGCAGTCAGGGAGCATTGAGTTAATCTGATCTGACCAACGAAGAGAGTCCAGTGCAAATGGACTTTGAGCCTTGGGTTACATCTATTGACCTTCTGAATACCCTCTTCTTTTATGCTATTTATACCATACTCTTGTAGTTCGCCTAATTTCCTAACTGCTCATTCGCTAACCTTTTCTTTGGCTTTTCATCCTTTTTTAAGAATCAGCACATTAGAATGGAAAGAATGCTAGAACCAGAGTCAGGAGATAAGGATTCAAATAATGGTTCCACCAATTACTAACTGTGTGACCATAGGTAACTTTAGCCTCATTCTCCTCATCTGATAAACAGTCATAACAATACTTACACTGATAGAATTTTTTGGAAAATATTTTGTAAGTTTCAAAGTATTATATAAATGTGAGTTATTATTATTTCCAACCCTTTAAGGTAGCTGTTTTCCAAGGTTCTGTCCTTGGTCTTTGGCCCTTCTCTCTCTACACTCTCTCCCTTGACAATCTCATTGAGTTTCACAATTCTGACAATCATTGCTACCCAGATGACTTTCAAAATTAGATCTCCAGCCCTGACTTTTTTTTTTTTTGGTTAGGCAATGGGATTAACTGACTTGCCCAGGGTCACACAGCTCATGTTATGTGTCTGAAGTCAGATTTGAACTCAGGTCCCCCTGAATCTAAGGCTGGTGCTCTATCCACTGCGCCACCTAGCTTTCTTTCTGAGATCCAGACCCTTGGCCCTAGCAACCTATGGGACATTTTCTGCTGGCTATCCTACCAGCACCTTAAACACAACATGTTCAATCTGAGTTTATTATCTTTCTCCCTAAATCTGCTCTTGCTTTTGACTTCGATATTTCCATCAACTGCACCATCCTTCTCCTAGTTTTATTATTGTTCTTCAGTCATTTTTCAGTCATGTCTGACTCTTCACGAGTGCATTTGGGGTGTTCTTGGCAAAGATACTGGAGTGGTTTGCCATTTCCTTCTCTAGCCCATTTTATAGTTGAAGAAACTGAGGCAAATAGGGTTAAGTGACTTGCCCAGGGTCACACAGCTAGTAAGTGTCTGAGGTCAGATTTGAACTCAGGAAGATGAGTCTTCTGGACTCCAGGCTTGGCACTCTATGCACTATGGTGCCACCTAACTGCCCTTCATATCCAAAACCTGAGACTTTATCTTCCCCTTTTTCACCACTTTTTTCTAATTCCACCTCCAACAACTTTGGGGCAGCCCCCCATCATCAATTGTTTGCTCTATAATATCTAAAATACCTTCCTGCCTCTATTCTTGCTACCCGCTCCCACTGCAACCCCCAAATCTCCACTATATCCTTCATGCCACAGCCAGGATAATCTTCCTAACCCAGAGACCTGCTCAAATTACTCTGACAGCTCTTTGTTTTGCACTTCTCCAATATACTTTTTGGGTAACTAGCAACTAGAAGTCAAGGAAACTTATCTTCCTGAATTCAAATCTGGCTTCACTTACTAGTTGTATGACCCTGGGCAAATCGCTTAACCCTGTTTGCCTCAGTTTCCCCATCTGTCAGATGAGCAGGAGAAGGGAATGGCAAATCACTCCAGCATCTTTGCCAAGAGTGCCCAAATGAGGTCACAGAGGCAGATATGACTGAACAGTAATATACCTATCATCTATTAGATTATATTACAGTTACCTGTGCATATGTTTTCCCCTCTTACCAGACAGTCGGTTCCATGAGAAATAGCGTTATGTTGTCTAAACTTTGAATCTCTTCCAGAACCTAGCACAATGCTCCACATACAAGTTGATGCTTAATCAATGTTTGTTGAATTTAAATTTGTTGACTCGCTATCCTCATCATTCCCAGACACATGCAGGATGGCAGCTCCACATGCAAACTCTGAAGCGGAGCAGGGTCCGTGACATTCACCAAATGGTTAATTTCAAAAAAGGCAGCCATTTACACCAGCTGCTTGACAGAGCTAGCTGCCCTTGGGAGATGATCAGCCAATCAAAGAGCAAAGGCAGGGAGGTTGGGGTTTTTTTGGTGTGGTGGGTTTTTTTTCCCCCAAGTAACTGGGTATCTGTTGCTTAGCTGTTTGTGTGATTCCTGTTAAGCTCAGGGGAATACAGTTTGGGATAAAACCTATTGTTACCTTTATACTGTTATTTCTGTGATGCTGATGGCTTACCTGCTCTTAACAAGTTAATTATATCAATGTGTTCTGTATTAACCAACCTATTGATGGGAGGAACGGATGGAGGTGCTTGCTACAGCTCCTTTCAGCTACAGTATTTTCTGATTCTAAGACGGTGATTGTTATTATTATAGTAATTAAGATGGGTAGGGAAGCCAGCTGTTTGACTGCTTCAGATGGGGGCCTCAAGAGACCATCGCATCGGCACCTGGATGAGGTCACCACACGTCCAAGATTCGGTCCTCAGATTTACACCTTCGGAAACATCATTTTAATCAGCTGGCCTGGAGGTTCTGAATCAGTTTCTACAATCATTTCTACCCAGATAACTTTCAAAATTAGATACGATATCCAGGTTGGCTTGATTCATGACAATCTAATTCATAAGAAACTAATTGATTAACCCAAATTCCGATATATGAATTTACAATCAATTAAAAAGGTGCCCCAGAGCTAGTCTACACAAGGCGCTCCTTACTGGTAGGAAGGGCCATTCAGAAGGCCAAATTACAGATAGATAAAGAGTTGGAATAGGATCTTAGAAGTCATCAAATTCAACTCCTTCAATTTTCAGATCAGGAAACTGAGAGTTTAAGTGACTTACCCAAGCTAGTAAGTATCAGAGTTGGGACTTGAACTCAGTTCTTTCTGATTCTTAAGTAGAATGCTTTATCTAGTATACCATGCTGCCTTTCAGGAGGTTGCTTAGTGAGCACAAAAGTAGGGTGTCTAAAGCACTGAGCCTGGACCTATAGATTCAGATAAATCTTTACATCTCTACTCTACTCTGTCTAAACTCAGGGTCCAAATGTTCGCCTCTGTCGTTAATGTTCCAGATTCCAAAACTGCAGTTTATTTTATGTGATACCTTTAGACATTAAGTAATGTCTTAATGGGATTTTAGGGAGGATCTTAATCTCTATGGTAACATAATTACAAGCTATCTCTTAGGGTGGGTCGTAAGATCATAGCTCTAGTTTGGGAAGACATCTCAGAGGAAATCTGAATTACTCACCACTGCCCCTTTTACAGATGAGAAAACTCAGGTATTGGGGGTTTTTTATGTTTTAAAATTTTATTTCATCAATGAATTTTAACTGAATTCTCCCTTGAAACAGAGAAAAACTATTAAGCAAAAAATGTTGATGAAAGAAAACTGGCTTGACAATATATATGATATTTTATCCTGTTAGTCCCCCAGCTCTCTGCTGTGAGAAAAGAAGTATGTTTCCCCATCTCTTTGGTTTTTCTGTTACTGGTTTCATCTCCTTTTATTGATCTTATCATTATATTGTTCTTTTGTATCTGCTTATTTAGTTCTGTATCAGTTCATACAAGTCTTCCCAAATATCCCTGAATTTCTTATAGTCATTATTTCCTCCTTTATGATGAGGCAATAAGATGTGGTATAGTGGCTAGAATGCTGATTTGGAGTTAGGAAGCCCTCTGTTCAAATCCTGTGTTAGACACTTTGAAGTTGTGTGGCTTTGGACTTGTCACCTAACCTCTTAGTTATTTTGTTGTTGTTTTAATATTTAAAGTAGGTCTAATAATAGCCTACCTCATAGTGTTGGGATCAAATGAAATAATACATAATCATAAATTCAATTTATCCTGTACATATCTTGTTTGTACATAGATGTTTGCATGGTGTCTCTCTTAGGGACTGTGAGCTGTATGAGAGCAAGGGCTAGTTTTTGCCTTTCTTTGTATCCCCAGCACTTAGCATAATGCATGATATATAATAGATAATTAATGCTTATAGATGGACTTACTGACTCCTTTGCCAGGCATTCAAGGCTCTTCATAAATTGTACCATTGTACCTTTCCATCTTTATCTTCTACTGCTGCCCTCCATGCATTCTATGCTTGAACCAACTGGACAACTCTGTTCCCTGAATCCACCCTCTCACCTTCATACTTCTGTGCCTTCCCTTGGGCTGTTTCTTATGCCTGGGATGCCTTTCTCACATTTGTGCCTGTTGGCCTCCTGTCTACCCATTAAAGCCCAGCTCAAACATCATGTCCTTCAGGAAGCCTTCTCTCACCCCTCTGGGTGCTAGCAACCTTCCCTGATCCCACCCAAGTGCCCCTTCTGCTGGAACCCTCCAAAGCACTTATGGAATGTTGTATATCATAGCTGATCGTGGGATTATGTCTTCCTCATTGTAATAGAGGAAGATATTCTTTCTCCATTCTGCTTCCATCCACTCCACACCTTTTTATAGAACATAGACACCTTCCCCAGGGAAAAGCCATCTCTCCAGATACAAATAAAGCCAAATTTCTACTCCATCCAGAACCTAGTTAGACTAGTCAGACATATAGTAAGTCTTTTATAAATGCATCAGTGATGGACTACACCACCTAGTTCTCTCATATACTTAAGAATTAATTCATAATTCTAAGACTGTTCTGGGCCTTGTTCTCTTTCCTCTCTAACTCAAAGGCCCATGAATTTGGAAGGGAAAATATATATGTTCACTAACCTCTGACTGAAATTTAGCATTTCCTTCATTATTCTGAGAAGGGCTTGTGGCCTTCATCAGCCAGCCAGAGGGGTCACTGACACATAAAACTGGCCTAGTTGGCATTCCCCAACTGTCTCTATACCTTTTCAGAAGCTAATATGAAGACCCATAACTCCATCCCCACTTCTATCTCTAAGAATGCCCATCATCCTTCAAGACCCAGCTCATGTGTCTTCTCTGCTAGGAAGTCTTTCCTGATCTCCTTAGTTAGGATTTTCTCTTTCCTTCACAAATGATCATCTATATGCTAATCTATTTATATATTCTATATACTCCCAGTATACTTCTGGGGGCAGCTGGGTGGTTCAGTGGATAGAGGGCCAGTCCTGGAGTCAGCAAGACTCTTCTTGAGTTCAAATCTGGCCTCAGATACTTAGTAGCTATGTGACCCTACGCAAGTCACTTAACCCTGCTTGTCTCAGTTTCCCCATCTGTAAAATAAGCAGGAGAAGGCAAACAACTCTATCTAGTATCTCTGCCAAGAAAACCCCAAATGGGGTCAGAAAGAGTCAAACGTGAATGAAAATGACTGAACAACAAAAATACTTTCAGTAGAACGTACTGGGAGTAAATGCTCAACCCCACCCCACCCCCATGAGGTCAGGGACTGCTTTTCACTTTTTTGCTGTATCCCCAGGATCTACCATAGTGCCCTGCACATTGTGGGTATTTAATAAATTCATGTCAGATCAATGGAAAGGCTAGTATGTTGGTGCTACTGGCAGAAATTGGATCCCTGAGAAAAGTAGCTGTTTGGGGGACGAAAGAGTAATGGAAAGTTTGAAGTGATGGTGAGGCATCCAGGAACTGCGCTGTGTCGCGCCTGTGATGTGACCATTCTAATCACTGAAATGATTGCAGATGTTACTTTGATATTTTTCAACACGCTCCTTTGTCTTGGTTCCCTGACCAGAGGAGCCACACATTGTTGCTTGTTTCTTTTTTCCTTTCAGAGGAATCTGCCACTCATTTAACAGAACAGAAAGGGAGTGAGCAGAAAACAGCCCCAACAGGCTAAGCCAACTGTTAAGTTTTCAATATGGCCATTCACACCTCAAAAGTCAGCAAATGCTACAAGTCAGGGTTCAGTTTGTTGTTTTGTTGATTGTCTAGACTTAAGAAAGTGATGGAGAAAATGTTAATAATATCGTTGTTGGTGACTCTTTGTGACCCCATGTGGGATTGTCTTAGCAAAGGTACTGGAGTGGTTTGCCATTTCCTTCTCCTGCTCATTTTACAGATGAGGAAACTGAGGCAAACAGGGTTAAGTGACTTGCCCAGGGTCACACAGATAGTAAGTATCTGGGGCTAGATTTGAATTCAGGAAGATAAGTCTTCCTGACTCCAGACCAGCACTTGATCCACTGTGGTAGATCAGTCTTAAAAGTGTGTTGAGTGTACATTTTCCCCCCCACCCCCAGCCAATTGTTAAATATCTCCTAACATGAGTAAAGGCCCAGCTAAGTGCCACAAAAGTCTCCTAATTAGCAGAGTCTACAAGTATTCCTTTCTGAATTGTTACCAGAATACAACATATAGAAAACATTTCATTTTTGTGAATTTGTCGCTCAATCCCCTTCACAGCCTTGTTGAGTAGGATGGTATGACTAACCTGACAGTGAATAAAGCAAACTCAGGATTTAAAACTTCAGTTTTCTTAGAATTTAGATAAACAGAAGCAAAGACACAAGGAGAGAGCTGAGAGCTAGGCCGTAGGCTGCTGTTAATTACCAAATCTACACCAAATTAGATAAAGAAGAGTATGATTGCAAGCAATTACAGTAGTTACAACTTGACTTGTTGAAATAAGCTATCAACTCAAAAAAAGGAAAAAAGGATAAAAGTAAAGACATTGCCTCAATATTTCTTATAGAAGTGTGAATAAGGCAAAAAAGGGAACTACATAACAAGAATATTGAAAGAGCTCTGAAGTTTCCTCAACCAGGAAATACTGATCTGGAGTACAAAGAGACATGGGTAGTTAGGTGGCAAAATGGAGCTGTAGTCAGGAGAGACCTGAGTTCAAATCCAGGAGACATTTACTAGCTGGGCAACCTTGAGCAAGTCACTTAACCCTGTTTGCCTCAGTTCACATCCTAACTTTGTCATTTACTATCTTGTGTGACAATAAGGTAAGGGGAGAGAGAGAGAGAGAGAGACAGAGACAGAGACAGAGAGACACACAGAGAGAGAAATAATAAATAGATCGATGATAAAGATACATAGTGATGGTAGATGATATAGATGGATGACAGAGAGATGGATGATATAGATGATAAAGAGGTAGGAGATAGAAAAATGGGTGGATAATAAAGATAGATACATAGATAAACTTATAGGTGATAGATAGGTGGCAGAGCATTTATTAAAGGCTTACTATGTACCAGACACTTTGCTAAGTACAGGAATACAAATAAAAGCAAACAAGAGAGTCCCTGCCTTCAAGGAGTTTCCATTCTAATGGGGGAAGATGGCTGATAAAGGGAAACTGGAAAGTTTTTGGAAGGGGTATCTGGGAAGATGTAGGGCAACTGTCTAGGAGATAAAAAAGTCCGCAGGATGAGTTGAATGAAGTTAGAATAGCTTGGGCCCCTTAAGAAATGGCAGTGCCAGCTAGGGACTCACCAATCAGTGCGCAGGCCTCAGGGCTGAGGTTTCTCTAGGGTGGAAAGGCACTGGAGAAGAGTCAGAGAAGTTCAGAGAGTGAATCAAGCTGGGAGTGCCTCAGAACTGCTCCATTTAATCTGTGTGAGTCTCACTTTCTTATCTGTAAAACAAGGATAATAATGGTCACAATATCTCTTACATAGGGCTGTTGTAGGGAAAATACCATATAAATATGGCACCATCATTGTTATTATTAATGGGGCTATTCCAAATCCATCAAAATTGAAGATATTGCTGAGAGTTAGCATTTATGTAGTGTTTTAAGGTTTGCAAAGTGCTTTGCAAATATTATTTCATCTCATCCTAACAACAACCCTGGGAGATAGGCGCTATTATTACTCCCATTTTACAGATAAAGGAAACTGAGACTGAGAGAGGTCAGGGTCTTTGCCCAGGATCATACAAGCTAGTAAGTATCAGAAATGGAAATTGAACTCAGGTCTTTCTGACTCCAAATCCAATACTCCATCCATTGCATCACCTAGCTACCTAGTATTTGTCGATCATTAACAGACCAGATGTTGAGATCCAGCTATTTAGGCTACTAATCTACCACAAAGCTCATCACCTTCTTTTTTCAAGCTTGACTTTGATAACTGGGCCATAGCTCTTAAAGACTAGTCACCACCACCACAAGTGACTTTAGGTTTGTTAAGTACTTTCCAATCAATAGTCCTATATAGCAAGTAGTATGATAATTTGGTTTAATCCAAAGCAATAAACATTTATTAACTAATTACTATTTGTAAAACACTTAGGTCATCATTATTCCTATTTTATAACTGAAATAATAAATTCAGAGACAAGTGACTTACCATAGGCCATAAGATCATAAATTTAGAGTTGGAAAGGCCCTGAAAGGCCATCAAATCCCACCCACCCATTTTACAGATAAGGAAACTAAGGAAGCCAGAGGTTAAGTGACTTGCCCTCAGATACAAATAAGTACTAGTTAAGAATCTGAGGAGGTACCTGGGTGTTCAGGGAGGACTAGCACCACTGGTAGGAGGCTTTGCCAAGCCCTTTTCAGAGCTTCCCATCCACCTTTGGTGTCTACCCTTCCCTCATCTCTCACCTGTGGCTCCAAGAAGTCGTAGCATGAACATCGGTTACCCTCCAGTAAACCCAGGCTAAACCAGGTTAAAGGTAATCAACTGGCCTCAAACCCATTGGTGAGTTAGAAGAATGTCTACCCCAAGCATGTGAAGACTTGCCCAGGTGGTCAGTGAGGACGTTTTGCTCCAAGGTTGTGAAGGTTGCTAAAGCAGGTGCTGTGGAATGGAGTTTGGTTAGACATCAAGGATGCTTAAGTCTTCTGCCGCATCCCAAGCCATTGCTAATCATCTTGACTTTTGTCCTGCCACTGGACTTCAAAGACTTTGGAAGAGAGAGTGAGGCTGACGACTTTGTGCAACTCTGCCTCACTTAAATCAAATTCGTGCTTAAATCTAGATATCACCCTTCAATGTCCTCTTCTAAAAATGAAGGGATGAACAATCTGAAGTATCTGAGGCAAGATTAGAACTCAGGTCCAGGGCCCCACCCACTGTATTATCCAGCCACCTAAAATCACAACAAGATTCAAACCCAGATGTTACTAATTGTCCAGCCTTTGAATTTCCGTCAGGCCAAGCTGCCTTTCCCAGCAATATTGTCTTTCCTAGGTAACGGCAGAAGCTCTACTTCCTGACCACCAGTAATAACACTTATTGTCAGTACTCTACATTAAGGCACTTGATTATATTCCACTTTGCTCTTTATTTTGTACAGTAATGAGATAATATATGTCAAGCACTCTGTAACCATGAAGCAAGTTCTATATAAATGCGAGCTATTATCATTATTGTCCTCTCAATTTTTTTTTCCTTCATGCATGCATGCTTTGTCTCCCCAGCACTATTAAAATTGTAAGCACCCTGAGAGCAAGGAATATGTCATATTTTTGTTGTATCCTACCCTGGGGCATGTAACAAATATTAAACTGATAAGAATAGATCCAAAAATCTTTATTTTCAGTAAATGTTTACTGCTGCATATTGAGTGATAATTGTGCATCTTCATAAAAACACTATCAAAAGGTACAGATTATACCCAAATAGGAATCCTGAAAAACCTGAGAAAAGTTCAGAGGAAAGCCAAAAAAAAAAAAAAAAGAAAGAAAGAAAAGGTTTGGGAATAACGCCTTTAAGAATATGTGGAAGGAAGCTAGCAATTAGGGCACGCCTGGTTCCAGCTGGGTGACCTAAGGCAAGTCACTTCCCCTCCTCTGAACTGAGGTGCCCTCATCTGTAAAAGAGAGAGGATTGAACTCGATAATCCCCCAGATCCCTTCCAACTCCAAATTTATATAACGAGATTATTCCTGCTAGAGAAGAGGTGGTTAAGAGGCAGATTAATAAAGATGTATAGTAAGTGCGGAAGGGCCCTTAACAGACAAGGGTAAACAGTCGCTTCCCATTTCCAAAGAGGACGGAAGCCAAGGAAATGAGTGGAAGCGGAGGAATTTAGATTAGAAAGGAGAAG
The DNA here is from genome assembly GCF_003287225.1 of Phascolarctos cinereus. NCBI lineage: Eukaryota > Metazoa > Chordata > Mammalia > Diprotodontia > Phascolarctidae > Phascolarctos > Phascolarctos cinereus. The sequence continues at coordinate 46,217,982 of NW_027555958.1, read as the reverse complement.
AAACGTCCAGACTGTGAGGTCTGTTAAATGCCTGACTGGGTTATTCTAGGGTGGTGTCTACTCTTAGGCTCGGATCCTTATAATGTAAATAAGAAAGATTTTCATTTCTGGGAGATGACTAAGCTTCGGATTTGCCTAAAGGCTGAACCGGAGGATTTAGAGCAGGAAAGGATCATCTAGTCCCAACCTCCTCATTTTACTGCTGAGGGGAACTGAAGCAAACCTCGAGAGGTGAGACGGTTTGTTCCAAATCACACCATTGCTATGCAGCAGAACCAACATTTAACCCCAGACCTCTCCCTGCCCGCCGAATGTGCCGTAGTGTTGCATTTGGGAGTTTAGGGACGTATCGCCCTCCTTTTACAGATAAGGAAACTGAGGCTCCTGGAGACGAAGTGATTTAGTTAGGGCCACACGAGCGCTAAGCCACGGAGGCTGGATTCAAACCTATGTCTTTTGATTCCTTTCCTCTCCGAGAGTCGGGCGTCTCTGCACAGGGAGGGCAGAAAGAGCGAGGATGAGCCTGAATATTAAGCATCCTTGTTCCTTTGCTCTGCTCTCCTTCCATTTCCGTGTCTGTTTTTCTTTATTTGTCCATAGAGTGTGTGATTACCATTCATTCTCTCCTTGTGCATTCTCTGGGGGCTTATTCCTTATACATGATTATATACTCATCAGCTCTAACAGGACTGTGGTTTCCCGGGTGCATGGGCCTTTAAGATGAACTGGCTGAGGAGGTGGGATCGCTACAGGGCTTTAGAGGTTGGAGCTTCCCCTGGGCTTGAGTCTCCATAAGCTTCTCCTGGCAACAGTGGAGCTGGAAATCATGACTGCTATTTATTAATTCCTCTGCTTCGCAGGTGCTGGGTAATAGGGACAAATTGAGAAGAAGCCGATAAACAGACTGTTTTTTAACAAGTGACTTTATTCGCGCAAAAGCAAACCTGAGGCACGCGGCCATGCAGCCCAGTAATTAGACCACGCGCCAGTTTCAGCTTCTAGGTTTGGTCTGGCTGTGTTTTGAAAGGGCAGAACAACTCAGTTGCCTGAATGTCCTGGGGGAGAAAATTCCACTGGGACAGATGATTACCATGCAGTCATGGAGGAGGCGGGCCGAGGCAGCCCAAGGAGGAAAGTGATTCGCAGAATGCTCTTTGGAAGAACCAATAGCGGGTCGGATCAAGGCTCACCCTGCCCGATGCTGCTGGATTGTTTAATAAATGCTCAGGGCTAAATTCTATCAGTGCAAACTCCCTTGCTAGTCTGCCAGCTTCCGACAGGGCTGGAGTTTCTGAGGGTGGGAGAGTCAGGGTAATGAGAACGTAAGGGGTTCGCTCTTTCCCCTCTCCACCCGCCTATCGAGTTGCTAATCCCTTGGGCGAAACATTTACCCTCAGCCCTTAGGACTCTCCGTGCATAAGATGAGAATGATAATATTTGCTGCTTGGAGCATCGACATTCTAGTAAATGTTAGGAGGCTCCTTGAGCTTCTTAATAATATCGCTGCTACTGCTGCTTCTGCTACCATTAATAATAATGAAGCATAAATAAAAGGTGAAGCCCTATAAGTATTTCAAGCCACCCAGGCATATTCTCCAGGCTGGACTCTTCCATTGCACATAGAAAGTATCATGGTGTAGTGGAAAAAACATTGAACTTGGAGTCAAAGGACCCAAGTTCAAATTCTGACTGCTATTTCTACTTGTGCGAGGGACCATGGACAAGCCACTTTCCCCAAACTCACGTTCCTGGTATAAAGATGGCATGCTAGGTGATCTCCAGTTCTAAATCAGAGGTTCTTAACCTGCGTTTGTTTCATAGATAGACGCCTTTGGCATTCTGGTAGAGTCTAAACCTGTCTCAAGATCATGTTTTTAAATAATCGAAGGAAATGCTAAATTTCAGTTAGAGTTCAGTGAGAATAAAGATGTATTCTTTCCTCCCATCCACATTCACAGGTCCCCTAAAATCTATGCACAAACCTCCAAAGGGTGTAGGGACTACAGGGTAAGAATCCCCTTTTCTAAATGATGTGATCTGCCCGTTTTCCTTGGAATTTCTGGAGTGGCCGTGAGCCGCTAGGTAGTGTAGTAGACAGAGTTGAGGGGTGGGGAACTGGAGTCAGGAAGACCCATCTTCCTATGTTCAAATCTGGCCTCAGACACTTATTAGCTGTGTCTCCCTAGGCAAGTCACTTCCTCCTGTTTGCCTCTGTTTCTTCATCTATAAAATGAGCTGAAGAAAGAAATGGCAAACCACTCCAGTATCTCTGCCAAGAAAACCCCAAATGGAGTCACAAGGAGTCAAACACAACTGAAATGATTGAACAACTGAAGTGAGTTATCCTTATCAACCTCCAAATTTTCTTCTTTCTTTGTCCCTTGTCTGAGCCTGTTCTAGGAGGCTAGTCTAGCCAACAGCTTCTCTCCTTATCCCTTTCTCTTTGTCTCTTTTACTCTCTTCTTTGCCTCACCCATCCCTTATATCATTTCTCTTTCCCTTTATTCTTCTTTTCTCTACCCCTTTGTTTTCTTCTCCCCTCTCACTCCTTGTAGCACCTTTTCCTGTCTTTCTGTTCCTCTCCCTTCACTACCACCACCCTTGTACCATCCTTTATTTCTGCCCTGGATTCTTTTCTTCTCTGCCATCACCCCACACTTCAAAAATATAGTACCTGTTTTCATTTTTATTCTGATTCTCCTTTCACAACCTGACTAATGTAGAAATATGAGTAATATAATTTTACATGTGTAGCCTATATCAGATTTCAGGCTGTCTTGGGGAGGGGAGAGGAGAGGAGAGGAAAGGGGAAAATTTAGAACTCAAAATCTTATAAAAATGAATGTTGAAAACTAAAAATGTATAAATTAAATTTTAAAAAAAGAATTGCAATATATACATATACATACATGCATAAACACACACATACATATATGTATACATATATGTATGTGTTTATATATACAATGTGTGTGTGTGTGTGTGTGTGTGTGTGTGTACAAAAAACCAAGACATCCCAGTACTGCAATGTAGAATCTTAGAATCTCAGAAGCCAGCTAGTCCAGCAAGTAGCCTTTGGCCACATCCCTGACAAGTAGTCATTTGGACTGAGTTCCAAGATCCTCAGAGGTGAATCCATGACCTCTTGAAGCTGCCTCATTCCACTTCCGAAAAGATCTAATAGGAAATTCTTCCTGGCAATGAGCACAGTGCTTTGCACATAGTAGATGCTTAACAAATGCTCATTGATCCGATTGACCGTGGTCCTCCCATCTTTTCTCCGGGATAAACATTCCTAGTTTCTTCAATTAGTCCTCCTATTTCGTTTTCTGAAGGTCTTTCATCTTTCACCATTTTCACCAACCACCCTCTCCTCTCAGTGCTCTGTAGCTATTCAATTGATTCCTAAAATGTGGTACCCAAAATTGAATGCAGTGCTTCAGATGTGCTGTGACTAGGACAGAGCTTTTTTTTTTTTTTAGCTTTTATAAAAACTTGTTATCTATACCAAACTGCTGCCTCCCATTAAGTTGGTAGTCCAACAATAAAACTTCCAGATCTTTTTCAGGCAAACTAGTATCTAGTCAGACACTTCTCTGCCCCTCCCCTCTCCCCATCTTACACATGTGAAGTTTATTTTTGGAACCCAAATGTAAGATGTTACATTCATCCCTATCCCTTTACATTTACCCCTACATTTCATCTAACTATATTTGGCCCAATATTTCAGTTAATTGAGGTATATTTGCAGCCTAATTCTGCCATCTAACATATCTCTCCCAACTTTGTGTCATCTGCAGATTTGATCAGCACATCACATCTGCATTTATCTATCATTGATAAAAACATTTGGTTCGGGGTAAGCACAGATCCCTGGGACATTTCACTGGAGACCTCTTATTGAGATGACATTGAGCTAGTTTTGAATCAGTATAATTATGATATCATCTCTAGCCCATATCTCTTCATCTTGTTTATAAGAATGTTATGAGAAGTTCCATTAAATGCTTTGTTAACATCTAGGTAAATTCATAATTAGGCATGAGTTTAGATAGACAATGTTCCCTGATTTGGGTGTCTAGTAACCCCATTAAGAAAGGAAGTGAGGTGTGAACTGTTCTTAACAAAGCCATGCTAACGCTCCACTTCTTTCAGCTGTTCACTACCCATTTCTTTAGGGCAGCTAGGTGGCACAGTAGATAGTGCACTGGGCTTCAAATCAGAAAGACTCATCTTCCTGAGTTCAAATCCAGCTTCAGACATTAACTAGCTGTGTGACCCTGGGCAAGTCACTTAACTCTGTTTGCATTAGTTCCTCATCTGTAAAATGGGGTGTAGAAGGAATCCCAAATGGAATCACAAACAGTCAGACACAATTCAACAGTAGCAATCTCTTTATTATGTTATGTATGTTCTGGAATTTCACCAGGAATCAAAGTTTGGCTCACTGTTCCAGAGTTTACAAGCTACATTTTCTTTCCTATTTTGAAAATCAGGACAGCGTTTGTCTTTCTCCAATCATAGGATCATAGATTTAAAGCTGGAAGTGACCTTAGAAGTCATTGAGTGTAGTCTTTCTCATTGACAGATGAGGAAATTGAGGCCCAGAAAGGTAAAGTGATTTTCCCAGAATGGCACAGGTAGGGCAGGATTTGAACCCAGGTCTTCATGATTCCGAGTCCAGAGCACTAATCACTACACAAAACCACACTGTGATCCTATTGCACTTTTGTGACCCACAGTCTTTCAAGGGTCACTGACAGTAGCCCAACAATCCCCTTTGTCCATTATTTTATCTCAGTACCTCAGGATGCAATTCATCTGGGTCAACTGATCCAACCTCATTGAGGACACCTAGGTGCTCTCTTACCATCTCCTTACTTATCTTGGCTATCAACTCTACATTAGTCAATTTTATTCTGCTTTTAGCAATCCAAAGATCACTCTGGCTGCTGAGGCAACAAGATGGTGTGCTGTGCATTAAGCAGTCTAGGCTGGGAGGGAGGGTCTAAGCATCTTTCCTCATTGAGTCTGGTCTGAAGGGATCCTTTCCTCCTCAGAACTTCTGTGACAATTATTGCTTGTACCACGTATTTGACAATTAATTATCTTTCGCCTTGTGACACTTTTTCTAGTGTTGCCCTAAATGCTTATTTAAATCTTTCCTTGTTATTTGACTTTTCAAGTAGTTGTGTTTTTGTAGCCCTATGTTTACACCGTGGACGTACACCTCCCATTTCTCTGGTTTCCATGGGGACCTTCACACTCCTGGAGGGCAGGAACAGAGGGTTGACAGGTACCCAGAACTGAAAAGCCAATTATCTTACTGAACCCAGACTCTTTAAAATGAAAGACTGGACTATCTGATAGGGGAGCCAACCTATGAAATACTGCTACATGGCATACCCTGAAAAAGAGCTGGACCTTCCCAGCAGGGTCACTTTCTCCTATCCCTGTCTCAGGCATCACAGAGGACAGTCAGGGGCCATCACAACCTAAGACACCGGAGAGAGGCCTGATAGAGCCAAGCCATAGAAGTGGCAGCAATAGCTCCATTGGTTTGCTGAGTGAAGGTAACAGGGAAAAGACTGAGAGAGTTCCTAACTCAGAAACCTCTGAGAAATTGCCCACAAGCCAAGGAAAGATAGCATAAGCCTACATAGTTCTACCATCTATGAGATTAGGGAAAAAGCTGGTTGGGGCAGACAAGAGCTCTCCTCTGCCAATAGCTCCCTTGGGGAAAGTGTGTATAGCATGTGAACTCAGCCATTAAGGAGATGACAGCAGCTGTTGGACCTGGAGACGCCAGACCCCTTTACCTGAGCAGTGAGCAGACTCCTGGGAAGTCTCGATTCTGTGTTCATTATTTTTCTCTTGCTTATAGTAAATGTAATTTAAGCCTTGATTTATGTCACTAAAAGTGGGACAGGAAATAAGAATCTAATGGGAAATGAAGTATAAGCTATTTCTAAGCCATACTGGGGTGGGGGAAGGAGAGTTTCTGGAGTAAATTCCAGGTGGGTGCGCAGTGAGCCAAATTTGGGGTAAATTCATGAAACACTCTGTGACAATGATTCTTTTACATTTGAAAAACACTCAGTTGAACCAATAGGAACCTGAGCCAAGTTGGGGGTGGGGAATTACTGTAGTTAAGACAAACTTCCTGCAACTTCAATGTTGGTTCTTTACCTGTGGGAGGTACCCCACCAGCCCTTCTGCTAGACAGCTGGAAAATACTCTCTGATTTTAATGCCTTCTTTGAGATATGGGGATTAAAACTCTCAATACGTTTTCTTTACCCAATGAGACTATAAGCTTCTTGAATTCTAGGATGGAATCTTACATATTTTTGCATCCTTCACCATAGCCCAGCAAAATACCTTTAATCAACAAGGCATTCAATGGCTATATTCAGATTTGATTAGATAGCTGTTTACTAACCCTCCTGACAATGGTTCCCCTTCTGGCCACACTCTTCTGGTCACCTCAGAACTCACCCCTGCTCCCCAAGCTTTCTCTCTTGTACTTTCTTTTGTGATCCTTCTAACCTTGTCCCGGTCTCCTCCTGCTGTCCTACCAATCGTTCACAGGACAGTTTCCCTGCATTGCTCCAAGGAGTAGCCCAGCTCTACAAAGTAAAACGAAAACCCAATAGAACATCAGAATCTGATCTCTTATGATTTAACTTTGAAAAAATATGGCTTCTCAGTCAAGGGATCACATACGTAGAGATAAGAGGCACCTTGGAGGCCATATAGTTGAACTCCTTAATTTTACAGATGAGGAAACTGAGGCCCAGGAAGGCTTAATGACTTGGAGGGTACTAAAGCATGGGAAAGCAGGTTAGATTTAGAATAAAAGAATCTAAATTAACATACTGGAGCTGCTCCTTATTACTCAGGTGACTTTGGGCAAAACACTTCACCTCTCTTAGACTAAGTCCCTCCAAGCTTGAAATTAATTCTATGATCCTGGGGGTAAATCTGATTTGGGTGATTTCCTGGGTAAGTTCTGTTCCTAAATTGAAGAGGTGGTTAGGAAAGATACAAATGTGGGTCTAAAAATTCCTTGAGGCCCATTTAACCCACAAACTATCCCTTCCTGCCCTACAAATGGTAAGGCATTCTAGGTCGGTACCTTCCCTCTTTTAAATGCTTTTAATGAGTTCTTCAAAGCTGTTATCAAAGATCATTTTATTATATTAAATAAGAATTTATTGAATGCCATATTGAAGGGGGGGGGAAAGTCCCTGCCTTCAAGCAGTTTATATTTTACTGATTTCACCTGCTTTAAAATGTTTGAATCAACAATGATCAAGCCTGTGCTCCTGCAATGACCCTGCCCTGGGGGTGATCCTGGACTTGTAGAGGCTGTCAATAGAGCATCAGAAATGGTAGCTCCAACCAAGCCCAGAAAGCTTTGAGAACCAGCCCCCCTCCCCCAAATTCTGGGAGATTCATCAATAAAAGGTCGACCAGCAGGTGATGATTTTGATGGGAGCACAGCAACTCCTGAAGACTACTGTCAAGAGATTAGAAGATACCCTGTTTTCCAGAGCTAAGGACCGGCAAGTAAACTGTGTCCTGAGCTTGGCATAACAACAATCCTTTGTGCCCACTTTCTGGATGAACACCACTGCAAGTAAATCACAGAACTGATGGTCCCTGAGCTTGGGCAAGCACCAACAGGCCCACACATGAAGCCCTGCTACGAACAGACTTTTTGTCACTAGGCAACCTTGCCTCAGTGTTGCTGTTGCCTTGACACTGTTGCTACACTACATTGTTTGACTCTTTGTCTAGCCCCCAAGATATAAATCAAAGTTTGGCCACACTAAGGTGGGCCCTACTAGGGGCCCCTACTAGGAAGGCCCCCAGTACATGTGTCTAATATCCCTCCTTGCTTGCAAGCCATTTCCTTCGCTTTGAAATTAAACTTCTGTTTGATTCCTAACTCTCCTGTCTCTAGCCTGCTCTGCTCATCTCTGCCCACCTACGGGTTGTCATTAATTGGTGTCAAAAGTGGTATTGGACACAGAACTGGGCCATTGGACTATCCAGTAGCAGCAGGAATGGACCAGGAGATTTATTTCTCCAGAGTCTGACACCCTCTACCCTTGTCTCTGCTCCAATCTTTGAGTTCCCACATTGGTTGAGCTCACCATTCTTTGTGAGGAAAACTCTGGAGCCCTCCAGTGACCCAATTTGTCTTGGGTCTCTCTGGTAAGGATAACCTTTCTGCATGCTCTCTTCTCCTAACCAACTGTTCATACCTGCTCTGTTTAGTGCCAGTCTCAGCAGGCCAGGAGGCTCTTACCCGCTCTGTTCTGACTCTCTATCCCACCCCCTGCCCTTCCCATCTCTGCTCCCCTCTCCACCCCCCACAGGCTAAAAGAATGTTTAGTTAGCTCTGCCTCTCTGTTAAATTGGTAGATACGTGCTGGCTATGTATGCTTTGTTAGAACCATTTGTGTCTGTCTGTATTTATCTTGTCCTTTTGTCTGTGTTTGTATCTTTGTCAAATGTCAAATGTCAAATGTCTGTGTTGTTTGTAGGTTCTGTTGCCTTGAAAGATTTAAAATGCAGCCAACCAGAAAAACTTCTAAGGTATAGCTATAGCCAGAGAGTTTAAAACATTGGGAAAGATGAATGAACTTTCATATTTGAAGTAATTATCCCAGTAAGGAAGACTAACTCCCACTTTAGGCTTTCTGCAGGAGATTAGGTTATAAGAAAAAAAAAACCTGCAAGACATTTTTTCCCCTGTCATTTCAGCTTTGGTTATGCTGGAATTATAGAAATAAAGTAGATAATCAAAGCATGTAGAACTGCTAAAACATCTTAGCATATTTTGGAGGTTTAAAGATTTATCATCTTTAAGATTTCATGGGAGAACTCCCGGGATTTGGGGTAATTCCAAGAACTCACTGCTTTCTGAAATACAATAGTAAGTTTTGGGGCACCACTCTGTAGAATTCATTTTAAGGAAAAATGTGGATGAAATTTTATAAAAGTTAAAAGTAGATGGAATTTTCTCTTGAAGACTGATAGCTTCATTGTTCTAGGGCAATGAAGGAAGGTAGCTAGTTTGGAAGTAATTCCAGACTGAAGAAAGAAGAAAAAAATAGGTAAATGGTTTGCATCTTATAGTCACCACTTGTTAACTTTTCTTTGACTATGAAAAGAGAAATGATTGTTTAAGCAAAAGATGTCCTGTGACTACCCCAGTTCAGAGACTCTCTCCCTCTTACTCTGTTAACCCCTCTCATCTCACATTAGATTCCCAAATAAAAGTGTTGAAATAAAAATGCTGGAAAAATGCAGGGAAACTTGAATTATGTTCCAGTTGCAGAAATTTATTAGCCATGTAATTGTAGGCAAGTTACCTTGTTTGCCCCACTTTCCTGATCTGTAAAGAGAAAAATAATAATGGTACCCACTCCTTGTGGCTATTGTGAGGATCAAAATGATATAATAACTGTAAAGTGCTTAACACAGTGACTGGCATATGCTAAGCACTATATTATTTATTATTTCTTTAATTGAATTTTATTGTTCCACACCAGATAACTTCACAATGGGCTTAAAATGTCAAAGATAATAAAATTAATGATTTTGTATGGGATAATTTGGAAATACAGTTGATGTCATCTGAAGTTTTGTTTCATGTTTTAAATATATGATGTTGTTTATGTTATTATTGTATTTTAAAATTCTCTTATATTGTGAAATTTGAGAGACTTGGAACAGAAATGCTGTTAGACAAAACAATTTTTTAAATCTAGATGCTGTTACATATAAATTAGGCTTTTAAAAGGATGTGATAAAATAGATATTTGAAAATTGTGAAATATTTAATGAAGTATATTTTGTTATAAAACACAGATAATAATATTAACTTTACTATAATAGCAAATTTTCATTTGAAATTTTTGGCTATTATGAAAGTGTATATGGTGGTTTAAGTATGTAGCTTCAACTTATCAATGATGAGTCAACTATCAAGTATTTGCTGTATGTCTGAAGCCCCAGAATATGGGTACTTTTAATTCATAAGGATAAATGAAATGTTAATGTTCGGGAAACATCAGAAGAGACATTCAAGCCCTAAGTTACGGTTGGTGAAATTTTGCTATCTAAGGTAAAAATTCCTGGGACTGGAATTTATTATTGTTTTGAGCTTTGATTACAGGAGTAGTTGTCTGAATTGTCATGAAGCCAATAGTAGAAAATGACATGTGCTGCAGTCTGGGAACTGCTAAAGGTGGATGTCTGTGCCTGGGAAAAGTTTTGGGAATGACTTTGGGATGACCTAAGGTAGGATCCTCTTGACTTTGTTCCCTCATGTGCTATTTCCTTTCTAAAAAGGAAATTTCCCCACCTGGTTAATCCTGAGCCTTGCTTTTAACACTGTGTGACTACCTGATTGACTGTCAGATATAACTCATGCCTAGAATCAAACACAGCTATGGGAGTCTCCGCCCACCCCCTACTGGAACACCTCTGAATTATTATAATAAGATTCAAGTATGAACATCTTACAATTTTAACCTGTATTTGTGATCAAATTATAATATAGAGATGATATCCTCCTAAGGGGGAAATGATTAGACAAAATAGTAAGACAAAGATGTAATACAAAAATTTTCTAAATAAATGGAATAATGAATTTTGATAAAGCAAGAGGATTAGACTGTTTTCTCTAAGAACTACATACAGATGTATATGATTGGCTTCTAAATTTATCTGTCATGGAAATTCAGGCTTTGAGTATGTTTTAGTAATGAGTTCTATAAACTGAAATTCTCTGAAGTTTCAAAATTGGAGAGACAAATTTAAGTGATTGTACTAAATTATATTAAGTCAAAATTATCTAGGAATCTCTAATTTGGAACCATAAAAAGCAGAGAGGTCTCCTAAGAATAAAACTTGTTATCCAAGAAGAGATATCTAGGTACCCAAAAACTACTTGAGACATCAGGGACTCAAAATGTGCTGAATAAATGGATATTGATTGTTTCTGGTTTTTTGGGGTTTTTTTGGCTAGGCAATGGGGTTAAGTAACTTGCCCAGGGTCACATAGCTAGTAAGTGTTACATGTCTGAGGCTGGATTTGAACTCAGGTCCTCCTAAATCCAGGGCCAGTACTCTATCCACTGCGCCACCTAGCTGCCCCAATAAATGGATATTGAGAATGGATGGGTTACTAGGATACAAGGAGACCTGATACTAATTAATATTGGTGATAACTATCGTATTGCTTTGGTGTCTCGTTTCAAGATGTTTATGTTTAAGTTTTCTTGGTTATGTTGGTGATATGTAAATCAGCCTTCTCGAAACTAATCCATCATGAAAGCTCTAAGTAGTTTAATCCATAACGTGATGTTAATGTGACCTGACTGTGTAATTATGATTATGAATTTATGAAAAACTTTTTGCATTGTTTGAACCTAGCCTTCCACGGCTAAGAAACTGGACCATCTCTGTGTGCTGCTTAGAGATGCTGACCAGAAACTCAGATCCAAAGATTGATGCCAGGAGTTTTTTCACAACTGTCAATCAATCATTATTTCTAAGGGCCCCTACTAGGTCCTTCTGACTACTCCTACAGCTTCTAACCTTGTGGGTATGGACTTCTAGATGATCTGAAGAAAGCTCCTGCTCCTGAGTGGACACTAGAACCCCCCAAAGACCTCAAAGTTTGTCTTGTGTGGCCCCAGAAGCAGCTGTCCCAAGATTCAGATGATGGCTGAGTATGCTGTCCTCGTTTTATTTGCTCCTCCTCCCTTTTTGTGCCCAGCCACCAAGGCAAGAGTGTGTTGGTATTTTCTTCCTCTACATTCTTGGCCTCCACCTCTCTTTTGTGCTTGCAAGCAATGGCTAGACGAGACCCATTCAACTCAACATCTCATCTTGGCATCTTGACTTATACCTGCCTCTCCTTTATTGGTCAGAAGGGTAGGGGTTCTTTCAGACCTCCTCTCATTGACCAAAAGGAGGAAATGTCAAGATATCAGGAGAGACCCTAACACCTGTGCCCTGAGCTTGGCATAACAACAATCCTTTATGCTCACCCTCTGGATGAACACTGGATGAACTGGTGATCTCTGAGCTCAGGCAAGCACCAGGTGACCCAGACATGAAGCCCTGCTATGAATGGGCTTTTTATCACTAGACAACCTTGCCTCAGTGTTACTGTTGTGCCTTGTCACTGTTGCTACACTTCACTGTTTGACTCTTTGTTTAGCTGAAAATATATAAATCAAGGTTTCACCCACTAAGGCGGGTCCCCCCACAAGGGGTGGGGCCCCAGTACGTGTTTAGATCCCTCATTGCTTTCAATCCATTCCCTTCACTTTGAAGTTAAACTTCTGTTTGATTCCCGACTCTCCTGTCTCTAGCCTGCCCTGTTCAGCTCCGGTCATTCACGAGTTAGAGGTTAATTTGGCCCAGTTGACTCCACATAGCTGTGTAGGTGGAAAGTGTGTCCACACTAAGGAGATCCCAGGCTTTGTCAAGTATTGGACAAGTATGTACATCCCAGGCACTGTCCCTGGCTCTGGGCAGTATTGTTTAAAAAAAAAAGCCACTAGGGATTACTCCTGCTGCCACAATAGGCTTCTCCAAGCTGCCTGATCAATCTTATGTCTCTCATTTCCTCCCACTGAGTAATTTTTCAGTAGTGTCTGACTTTGTGACTCCATCTGGGGATTTCTTGGTGAAGATACTGGAGTGGTTTGCCATTTCGTTCTCCAGTTCTTTTACAGATGAAGAAACTGAGGCAAACAGGGTTAAGTTACTTGCCCAAGGTCAGTCACATAACTAGTAAATATTTGGGCCCAGATTTGAACTCAGGAAGTTGAGTCTTTGCCACTAGCTGCCCTTTAGCAATCTTCTACTCCCAGGTCAGCATTTTTCCCAGGTGCTCTTACTCAGTACCCTATGAAATCAGTTGTCTCCACCGGCATTACAGGAAAACAGGATGACCAAAAATAAAATGGGAGTTGGGGTAAGGGCAGGACACACCTAGGAAGATTCTGAAGAGGCAATATATTAGAGTTTGAAGGAACTTAGAATGGTCATGTTCAACAACTAGAGATGTGTTGGAGCCGGCTCATTCTGATTCAGTGAGAGGGGATTGTTACATGTTCAGTGAGAGTATTTACACCTCAAAAACTGCAAACACTAAAAATCAGGGCTTAATTTATTGTTCGGTTGATTGTCCAGATTTAAAGTGATGGATAAAATGTTAATAATGCAGATTAAACTTACTTTCTGTAAAAGAAATCAACAATAGGAATTGGGTTTTTTATTATTTATTTTAAAAATGTGTCATTTACTGACTTTTAACATTTTTTTTTAAATTTTGGGTTCCAAATTCTCTCCCTCTCTCTAGCCACTCCCCCACCCATTGAAAAGGTAAGTAATATGTTTTCAAATAATACAAGTGAAATTGTGCAAAACATATTTCTGTATTAGACATGTCACAAAAAAGCAAGAAAAATAAAGTGAAAATATTAAACTTCAGTTTGTACTTGGAATTCATCAATTCTCTCTCTGGAAGTGGAGAGGATTTTTCATCATGAGTCCTGTAGAATTGTCTTGGATCATTGTATTCATCACAGAAGCTAAGTCTTTCACATTGTTGTTGATATGTATACAGTGATCTCCTGGTTATGCTTTCTTTACTCTGTACCAATTCACATAAGTCTTCCCAGGTTTCTCTGCTACCATCCCCCTTTTCTTTGCAGATTCAATTTAAAAGTCTGTCATGCATATATGTTCTCTCCCCTCCCACCTCCAAGCCTGTTGTTAAGCATTTACCAGCATGTCTCTGCCCACAACCCATTTCTGGGGTGAGGAAACTGAGGCCCAGAGAGATTAAGTGAAACGAAGTTCATAGAGTAAGTTGATCTGACCATATCACTCCTCTATTCAATAAATTCCAGTGGCTCCCTATTACTCCAGGATCAAATATAAAGGCCTCTGTTTAGCATTCAAAGCTCTTCATAATCTGGCCCACGCTTCCTACCTTTCCAGTCTTCTTACACCTTAGTCAGGGCAGCTAGGTGGTGAAGTGGATAGAGCCCTGGGTCTTGATAAGTCAGGATGACTTTGGTTCAAATCCATCTTCAGACACTTACTAGCTGCATGATCCCGGGCAAGTCACTTAACCCTATTTGCCTCAGTTTCCTTATCTGTCAAATGAGCTGGAGAAGGAAATGGCAAACTGCTCCAGTATCTTTGCCAAGAAAACCTCAAATGCAGTCATGAAGGGTTGGACACAACTGAACAACACACTTGAGTCTGCCACATACCATATGATCGAGAAACACTGGTCTCCTGGCTCTTTCTCCATTGACCCTCCATCTCCCCACTCTGGCCATCCCCCACGCTCTCCTCATCTCCAACTCCTCTCTCCCTTGGCTTCCTTCACAGCTCAATGAAAGTCTCATCTTCTGCAAGAAGCCCTTCCCAGTCCTTCTTCATTTTACACCTTCCCTGGGCTAATTACCTGCAATCCCTCCTGTCTATATCAGGCTTGTACACACTTAGTCACATCTCATCTCCTCCATTAGACTTCTTGGGAGCAGAGACTGCCTTTTGCTTTTTGGGAATGGGGGCCTTCTTTGTATCCTCAATGCTTAGCACAGTGCTTGGCTCACAGCCCATGGTTAATGAATGCTGATTGACTGATCCATTAATGGGAGTGCTGGGTCTAGAACCCAGATCCCCTGACTATCAGCCCCCTGCTCTTCTCATGCACCTGATGATTCTGCTTGCAGTAACAACGTCAACTTTTTTTAGGACAAGGATTGGATCCCTTTGACTTTGTATTCCCAGCACTTACCTTTAAGTGTGTGCCTCGAATGGCATCAAAGATTGTGACTTCATAGATCAATGAGCCAATCAACAAGCAACTATGTGCTAGGCAATGATGATGCAAAGACAAAAAGGAAGCAGTCCTACATCCTGTCTTGGGAGATGATCTATATAGATTGATAAGCATATTCATAATCAATACAAAATGAATACAAAATTGTTTAGGGAGGCAGCAAGGCAGAAGTTGGGCAGGTCAGAAGAGGTTTCACATAGGCAGATGGCAGAACTCAAACTGAGTCTTGAAGTAACTAAAGGATTCTACAAGGTGGAAGTGAGGAGGGTGAGCATTCCAAACATGGGGGCACAGCCAAAGCAAAGGTATGGCAGTCTGCCTAGAGTGCAAGAAGGGGAGGGATGTGTGAGGCTGGAAAGGTAGATTAGGGCTTTAAAAGGCAAACAAAGGAGTTTATATTTTATCCTAAAAGGCTATAAGGAATGTGTGTGGAAACTCTTTGGAACTCTATCCATGAAGGCAAATTGTAACCTGTCTAGAACTTCATCTGAAGGGGCTACCCGGGGCTCAGAGATTGACTTGCTCTGGGTCAAGAAGGATTATCACCCAGACCTTTCTGATTGTCTCCAAACCTAGCCCTCCATCTACAACGTTTATCCACCTCTGTCTTTTCACATAATAGATGCTTAAGAAATATCTATTGCACTGAATAAGGAAAGAAACTTTTATTAAGATACTACTAAGTGCTGGGGACTGTGCTAAGAATTTTATTAATATTTTATTGTTTGGCTCTCACCACAACCCTGAAGGTAGATTTTATTAGCACTAGGAATACAAAGAAAAAAAAACAACAACCCCCCCAAAAAAAACCCCCACACCAACCCAGTCGCTGGTCTCATGAAGAAAGAACATGAATGCAAAGTTACATGGAAACACACCTTTCAGCACCCAGGCAAGATGAAGAAAGCTGGGAAATTAGGGACTATCGGAGCAGCCTGAGGGGAGGTGATCAGAAGTAGGAGGCTCTTTTAAGAGCCAAGTTTTGTGAAGAAGCCTGACTCTTAAAGCATGAGTTCTGAACGGCACCAAGGCTTTGTTTTCATTCAGTAGTTGAAACTGCCAACCAAAGACCAGGGTTTATGTGGCTTTCGTCATGGTCAGGGTTACTCTCCTCAGCCATGCCGTGGCCCCGGGCCAGATCCGTTGTTGGCAATCATAATGGATGGATGAATGTGGGTTTGATTGACTGTGCTGCAATCAACCTTAGCGGGGGCTGGAAACGCTGAAACGACCACGTCTGGGCCAATATGGCCACGTAAAATAGAGCAATCACTGCAGATAGCGTGGTCTTCAAATACAAAGGACGAGAAGTATAACCTGGCTGTCGAGAAGCTAAATTTTCCATGGGTCAGAGCCCCGGCTAACAGAAACCTTCAGAGGGAAGCCCCACGTAAGATTATTCCCTTTTGTTGGAGGAGTGAGGAGAAGGAAGAATCGGCCAGATTGTTTCAGTGTGAGGGATTAAAGAGTTCTAACGGCACGGCAAAAATCTTGTGCTATTGAGACTCGGAGATGATAAGCCTTTAAAAGTTTGTAATGCCAGAGTATTTAGAAGATTCTGTCACTGATCTTCAGCAAGTCATTTAACCTTATTACCCGGCAGGCTAAGTCTACACAGTCAAAACATCTGGATGGGAAAAACAAAAACTCGCCAAGGGGTATATGCAAACAATCACTCTGCCAGTTGTCTGGCTGTTTTGTCTGCATGTTAGCCAACATCTGGATATTTAAAAATCTCTGAATTAGGGGCTAGAATTTCTACTTTCCATCCAACTTGTTCATTTCTCATTGTTTTGTAAATCAAATACCAGGAAACATTTCTCATCTCTCACGTTACATATGCTATACTTATTTTTAAAAAACGTAGTTATGTATATATTTTGTTCTTAACTTCAAAAAATACATAAATGTATCATTTACTGGGTAAAGTAGATTATTACATACAGTGCAGATGTGAACTGAACCGGGAAAATACAACGAAATCCTGTAATTACACCAGACTGAATGAAAAATGCTGGAGGTGTTTGAAATGTGGGCGGGTTTGCATCCTGATGCTGGACTCGGCAAAGTGTTGAAAGGACCTGGTGAAAGTTAATGGTCCCTAATCTTCCTGTGGGAAGGAGGTGTAGCTATAGTCAACTGTCAGAGTGGTGACAGCAGGTTTGTTGTATAGTTTTGTTTCACCATACATTTCTGTACCTGTCATCCAGCCAGCATGAATCAGGAATCTGTTCTTAGGCTGATGCTGAAATGGAGTAGGCATTGGGACAGTGTGGCACAGAGGAAAAACAATGAACTAGGCATCTTGAGAGCTGAGTTTCAGGCTTGTTTCTGCCCTAAATTACCTGTATGACTGGGAACAAGTTCATGGAGGCTTTTTTTTCCAGATGAAGATTATAGATTCATGAGAGTTAAGAGATGGAATAGATCACAGAGTCCAACCATTCCATTTGGGAGGCAATGGTCTAGTGGAGCAAGTACCATATTTGAAATTAAGAAGGCCTCAGTTCAAACTTGAACAAAGCCTTAAGTAGTCTGCTTATCAAATTTTCTGACGATGTAAAGGTGGGAAAGATAGTGACCCCGTGGGATAACAGTCAGGATTCAAAAAGCTCTTGTCAGGTTTGAATATTGAACAGAATCTAATCAGATGAAATGTAATAAGAATAAATGTGAATTCTTACAGTGGAGGCTCCAAAAAATAATTCCAGAAGTGCAAAATGAGGAAGGATTGGTAAAAATGCAGCTCATCTATTTAAAAAAAAAGAATCTGGGGGTTTTAGTGGACCACAAGTTTGATTGATATAAACAAGTGGGGTGACATAAAAGGCAGTCATATCTGGCAGTCATAAAAGGTCATGTGATCTGAGGCTGTGTTAAGAGAGGTGTGGTACTCAGGAATAATAAAGTGAAGTCCCCTAATGTTGATAGACTTAGCCCTTCTCAGCAATGCAAGGATCCAAGATATCTCCAAAGGTCTCATGAAAGAAAGTGCTGTCCACATCCACAAAAAGAACTATGGAGTTTGAATGCAGATCGAAGCATACCATTTGCTACTTTTTTCTTCTGTTTTGTTTTGTTTCCTCTTTTCGGTGGTTACTCCTATTGGTTCTAATTATTCCTTACAACATCACTAATGTGAACATTTTTTTAAAAAGTGAAGTCCTCTGCCCTGGTCAGACCCCTTCTGGGGTATTATGTTCAGTTCTAGATGACACATTTTAGGGGGGAAGGAAACAAGCATTTATTAAGTACCTACTATGTGCCAGTCACTGTACAAGTATTGTCTCTTTTAATACTCACAACAACCTTGAGAGCTAGATGTTATTATTATCCCCATTCTACACTTGAGGAAACAGAAGCAGATGGAGAAGCATCTTACCCAGAGTCACACAGTTAGAATATATCTGAGGCTGGATTTGAACTCAGGCCTTCCTGACTTCAGTGCTGTATATACTGTGCTACCTAGCTGCACTGGCACACTACAGAATGTCTAGATGAAGCCGGCAAGAGCAGTATTCATTCCTCAAACTCATTCTATACAAAGACCTGATGAAAGAATTATAGATGTTTAGCCTGAAAATGAGGGCAGCTAGGTGGCACAGTGGGTAGAGTGCCAGGATCTTAAGTCGGGAAAACTCATCTTCCTGAGTCCAAATCTGACCCTCAACAAGTCACTTAACCCTGTTTGCCTCAGTTTTCTCATCTGGAAAATGAGCTGGAGAAGGAAATGGCAAACCACTCCAGTATCTCTGCCAAGAAAACCCCAAATGGGGTAGTGAAGAGTTGAACACAACTGAACAACAACATTATTATTAGACCTGAATCTTGGGGTGAGAGAGAGGAAAAAACATACCCTGGGACTTCATGATTTCTTTGCTACTGAAAGACTGATGTTGTATGAGAGGGAGGGAAGAGAAAGGAGAGGGGAGAAGTAGTGGCCTCTGGCAGAGGAAGCCTATTGCAGAACAGTATTGGCAACACCTTTGAAATTTCCCACCCTGGGGAAAAGCCTTCCCAGCCCTCTAGCCCAGTTACAACTCTGCTTCTCCCAAACCTTATTTCAGCTTCAAGGAGATTCGATTTTGTTGGCAAGGCTATTAACTTCAATGATGCAGATTTTGAGACCCTCCACACCCTAGTAGACAGTTTCATAAATTGCTGTGGCCACAAGCAAATCATCATCTGGCCATGAGCCTTTCAGATCCATCCGCTTAAAATGCAGAAGATCACTTTATGCTTTCTTTTAAAATAATCACCACCACCCCCAAATAGATACATGGAAAAGACTGGGAGAGGCTGTTTCTCCCACGCATCCTTCTTCTGGTCTAATGTGTCTGATATTCATGGAACCTTTTTTTCAAAATACATTCAGGTCTATTGCCTCATTTATACGAGTAGGGGCCATAGAAATGGGTGCAGCCAAATTAAGGCATAAAGGCAAATGGGAAATATTTTACAATCTAAATAATGCATGAGCTAAGCTTAAATGATCGTCTGAGGGGGAAAATGAAGTTAAGAGGTAGAGGAAAAGGGAAAAAAGGCTGAAATGAGATGGTGAGTCAATGAGGCAGAGAGATAGAGGCAGGCTGTTCTGGATGGCAGCAGATGTAGATAAGGAGTTTCTTAGATTAGCAACGATGAAAGCTTATGAAGGGACAGAGGGGAAACTGGTGGCAAATAAGTCAGCCAGCCAGCCAACCAGTGACATTTATTGAGTGCCCCCTCTGTGGAGAGAGCTCACTGAACTAAGGGCTGCTAAGGTCTATTAGGATGGACTAAAAGATTTCCAAAGAGGAGCTTCTAATCGAGCCAAGCAGGACCCCACCAAAAGTCCCTGTGACCTTGGAATTCATGGTGTCAGAGCTAGAAGGGCATCTAAAACTTATCTAGTTCAACTGCCTCAATTTATAGATGGCTAAAGGGAGAAGAATGTTCATGAGCCCAGCATGAACACAATGTCCACAACTGAATACACAAGGTCTTCTATAGAGGGGCAGCTGGGTGGTGCAGTGGATAGAGCTCTGGCCTGGGAGTTAGGAAGATTCATCTTCATGAGTTGAAATCTGGTCTCAGACGCCTACTAGCTGTGTGAACCTGAACGAGTCACCTAACCCTGTTTGCCTCAGTTTCCTCATCTGTAAAATGAGCTGGAAAAGGAAATGGCAAACCAATTCAGTATCTTTACCAAAAAAAAACAAAAACCCAAATGGGCTCATGAAAAGTCCGACATGACTGAAAGGACTGAACACACATATAAATAGGCAGCTAGGTAGCACAGTGGATAAAGTACCAGAAGTAGAGTCAGGAAGAACCGAGTTCAAATCTGCACTCAGATACTTACTAGCTATGTGATCCCGGGCAAGTCACTTAACCCTGTTTGCCTCAGTTTTCTTATATGTAAAATGAGCTAGAAAAGGAAATGGCAAACCACTTCAGTATCTTTGCCAAGAAAATCCCAAATGGGATAACAAAAACTTAGACATAACTGAAATGACTGAACAATACCAACAAATTCTAACATGGAACCAGTGGATTCTGGGAGTGAAAAGAATAGCAAGTCTCTCCAGGAAAGCTAAGCTTAGCACAAGCTAGATCTCCATGAGAAGAATCAGATCCATTCCCACAGAATGGCCCAGTAGGTCTCCTGGTGCCCAGTCCAGGCTGTCAGATATATAAACCATAACCATATGTATTGTGTATCACCAGAACTAAACTAAGGAGCAGTGATGCTGCATGATGGGCATAACTAACACAGTAGTATTATGGCATATGATGGAGGTGGGTGGTTTGATAAATGGGAATACTGCAGTCTTTGAGCTCAGAAGTTCTTAAAAATAAAATCACAGTCTTTGAGAAATTCAGAGAGAAAAGCATGGTACCCCAACAGCTGAGCAGCAGCAATGGTAGAGTGAACCTTGTCAGCCCAGCCTAGCCTAGGATTTAAGGAGCTGAGCCGGAATAAATAGGTAACCTATGGGCAGAAAGGAGAAAAATAGTAGGATTGAGCTTTTACAAGGAAGGGAGAGATCTAGGAGGACCACAGACACCAGAGGCATCTTGGGATACAAGCTGAAGTTACTGGTTGTATCCACTATCTTCAAGAACTGAGAGAAGTTCCACAAAAGGTCTACTCTTTCCACGACTTCCTGTCCTGGTGTTTGTCCATTAACAGACACTAAAGCATACTTTACTCACTTCTTTTCCCAGGCATTTCCAGTAAACTGAACTTTGCCTCAACCACCTTGAGGGCAGGAATGTTTTTTTTTACTTTCTACCTCCAGTGCTTAGCACAGAACATGGCAGAGAGTAAGTGTCTGATAAATGACTATTGACTTGACCATAAAGAGGGCAGGGGGTACCTAGAGATAAACATGAATTAAATTAGAAGAGAGTCAACTTTTCATCTAAATGTTAGGAACTTTCCTAATGGGGGTTCTGAGCTATTTTTATTGTACTTCTTTTTGCTTAATATAAACTCTACAAAGCAGCAGGAGAGGGTAACATTTGGGTCTGAGGGGCCATTATATTACCCCTGATAATAAATATTAAGTCGATGGTTTATTAAATATCCAAAGACAAAGGGGAAAGGTTGGAAAAGTAGCTACAACCATCAGCCCACCAAAAGCATGACACCTGCAAACATCACCAGTATTATACATATATGTTTATATATATACATACATAAATGTGTATATACATATATATATAGAGAGAGAGAGAGACAGACAGACAGACAGACAGACAGACAGAAACAGAGCAAACCCTGAAATCTAAGGACATTAGAATGCCTATTCATTTTTGGAATCTTCTAAGTTTTAACATAATTTAGAGTGTCTGATATAGATTTTAATACATAGGCATATCCAGAAGCAAAAAAAGATTTGGAGGGGAGCTGGCCAATTTTTTAAAATTAGAAGCTGTGCCCAGTGAGGAGGGGAGGAGGAGGAGGAGAAGGAGAAGGAGGAGAAGGAGAAGGAGAAGGAGAAGGAGAAGAAGAAGAAGAAGAAGAAGAAGAAGAAGAAGAAGAAGAAGAAGAAGAAGAAGAAGAAGAGGAGGAGGAGGAGAATTTAACAAAGCTAATCCCTTCTTCAAAAAAATCTGACAATATATGCAATGGTTCACATCCATAGACTGACCCTCATTCCATCCACCCCACCAGTCTCTGCAAAGGAATTTCTTTTCTTTCTTTATCTTTTGCCCCTGACATTCTCATCTACTTGAACAGCTTCAAATATCACCATTATGGGCATGACATCCAAATCTCTCTCTCCTGCCTTCTTTCTCCTAGGGATTTTCACGGACTGCAACAGTGACGTGAACCAGTCCACAGTGCTATGTGATCATCTAAAAAGCTAATGAAATGTTGGACTTCCTGAAGAGAGAGACATAACTCCCAGCAATAAGGAGCTACCCTGGTCAGACCTTACCTGGAATATTACGTTCAGTTCTGGGCACCAACTTTTAGGAAGGAAGAAAAAAAGCCTTTATTAAGCACTTTCTGTTTGCCAGCCATTGTGCTAAGCACTTGACAAACACTAACTCATTTTATCTTCACGACACCTTGGGAGGTAGGTGCTGTTATTATCCCCATTTAACAGTTGAGGAAACTGAGGTTAAGTGACTTTCTCAGGGCCATATAGCTAGTAAGTACCTGAGGTCAGATTCAATTCGGGTCTTCCTGACTTGTTGACAGGCCCAGAACTCCAGGCACTGCCTGTCACACAGTGACGGTAGAGAGTATCCAGGGAGAAGTGACTGGAATAGTGAAGGGCCTCCGGGTCAAAACAGGTGAAGATTCATTGAAGGCCATAAAGATCTTTAGCCTAGAAAAGAAAAAATTTAGGTGGGGCATGATAGCTGTCTTCAAGGATGTTCAGGGTTTACCATGTGGAAGAGAGATGAAGTTTGCTCTCCTTGGCCCCAGAGGATGAATAGGAATGAACCTGGGATTTTACTGGTCTGTGAAGACTCTAGCACTTAGCGTGGTACTCAGTGCATAGCAGGTGCTTAACGAATGCTTGCAGTCTGACTAACTGACTCTGTACCAACACAACTCAGGACCTGCTTTGTAATTCTGTGTCTTGGAGAGTTACCTAGAGCACTGAGAGTTGAGGTGACGTGCCCAGGAAGCTCGTGTCACCATTGTAATGCTGTTCATCACAGACAACACTTGAATCCAGGTCTTCCTGGCTTAGACAGAGCTGCTTTTTATCCGCTATGATGAGAATGGAGCTAGAGGCAATAATCGAAGGTTGCAGAGAGGCAGATTTCTGGCTCGATATAAGTGAAAACCCCCTAACAATTTCAACTGCACCGGTGAAGAATGGGATCTCTCATGAGGCAGAGAATTCTTGTGAGGTCTCTAAGTACTTGTCAGGGATGTGGCAGAGATGATTTCTGCTCAAGTTCAGATAAGATTAGATGACCTTTCAGGTCCCATCCAATTCTAAGACTCTCTGATCTTCTCCATGCCCAGAGCAACCTAGTTTGACTGGTCAGGGATCCCTGAGGGTTGCCTGGGAATGGGGCTGCCTGGCAGCAGTGAATGACAGCTGCTCAGGGGCCTGGCTCTAGGGATGGTACCCAGTGCAGATGTAGAAACAGCTTCTAATTTTTAAAAAATTGGCCAGACAAAGGGTAGGCCTTTCCTGACAGAACAATCTAAGTCATTTCAATGGTTATGGTGGTAGTAGAGAGGAACAGGGTCAAGATTACTTTTAATAATAATGGCTTGAGGAAGCTAGGTGGAACAGTGGATGACCCCATTTGGTGTTTTCTTGGCAGAGATACTGGTGTGGTTTGTCATTTTCTTCTCCAGACCATTTTACAGATGAGGAAACTGAGGCAAACAGGGTTGTGACTTGCCCAGGATCACACAGATTTGAGCTCTGTTCCTCCTGATTTCAGGGCTGGCACTCTATCCACTGAGCCACTTACATCTCCAACACACCAAATTTTTCCTAATACACAACTCTGATAATGTTATTCTCTTGCTCAACAAACTTCCATAGCTGTTCATTGCCATGTGGTACGAATTTCTCAGTCTGTGATTTAATTATTCTACTACCAAACTGGACTTTTTGCTCTTCATTAACCTCAACCCCAAGTTTTCCTGAGACTTTTTTTTGAGCCTTTACTCATACCATTTCAGCCCCCTTCTACAAAAATCCTTCCCATCCTTTAAGAACCAACTCAAACAGGACCTCCCCATTAAGGCTTCCCTGATGCCTCCCATTCCCAATTGATCTCTCCCTCTTCTGGAACCAGAGAGTACCTGTCCAAAGCTCCCTCGTGGCACTTACCATAGCTTACTTTTTGCTATGGTCATTTGTATATTGTCTTCTCTCCCCAGCTAGAGCCTAGAGTCTTTGAGGTCAGAGATTGTACTATTCATCTTTGTATCTTAACAGCCTGTCATTGTATATGCTTAAGAAGTGATCACCCAATGAATGAATAAATATATTTCTAACAGATGATGGGAAAGCTCTTTTGCTAAGCACTGGTTTGTGGATTTAACCAAACTTGTTTGTGGCACAAAGGGAAAGAAAGCTGGATTTTAAGTCAGAGGACCTAGCTTCAAATTCTGGCGTGACTGCCTTACTACCCATGTGACCAGCAGAAAGCCACTGAACTCTTCTGGGCCTCAGTTTTCTCATCTGTAAAATATGGAGGTTGGACTAGGGTTTCTTTAATCTTTAAATCTATGAGTCTATCTAGGGTGTGGTGAGACATCCTCTCTTTTTCCCAAAAAGAAAAAGTTTTCTGGTTATTTTTCCCGTTAGATTGCAAGCTCCTTGAGGGCAGTGAATGTCTTTTACCTCTTTTTGCATCCCCAATGCTTGGCACAGTGTCTAGCAAAAAAGTTGCCATTCAAGTTGTGTCTAACTCTTCGGGAACCCATTTGGGGTTTTCTTGGCAAAGATACTTGAGTGGTTTGCCATTTCCTTCTCCAGCCCATTTTATAGATGAGGAAACTGAGGCAAACAGGGATAAGTGACTTGGCCAGGGTCACACAGCTAGTAAGTGTCTGAAGCCAGATTTGAACTTAGTTCTTCCTGACTCCAGGCCTGGCTCTCTATCCGCTATACTGCCTAGCTAGAAAAAAGTAGGTGCTTAGTAAATATTGACTGACTGATTGACTGACTGACTGAAATTGCCCCTTCCCCTCTTCTCTTCTCAGAAGCTGCTTGAAATAGTGCTGACACAATTTGATGAGTGTCCTATGATGAGATTGCTCCTCTTGGAACATCCATTGCAATTTTGGCTTTAAAGCCTATTAGGGAGCTCTATCACATGTGTGACAGCAGTAAGTCACATATGTCCAGAAACAGGCCATAAAGCTCCCATGTGGTTTCCTGGAACCAGGAGTGACATTTCTGAGTATGGTTCATTTGATGGCCTTCATCACCAAACCATTTCAAAAGTTTCTTCTGGGATGTCTTTATTCTATCCCACTTCCTGTCAGCTGGCTTCTATCCTAGCTCCAACTCTTAGAATCTCTGTCCTTCCTTGCTAACTAATGCTATTTTCCTGCCTTTTAGTCTCAGGACTTTTCCCTGTTCTCCCTGCCTCCATCCTCTTTCTCCTCTAATGAATCCCATTTAGCCTGCCACTAGGAAAGAAAATTCTTTTTCCATCTGGGTTCCATAGCAAGACCTCAACTTCAGGTCAATATTGTTTTCTTTGCCCCCACCTAAGCACCAACTCAGCTGGTTTCCCATGTATTCTTCCTGCAGACTTTGCTTCTGTTCCTGTCTCTGTTCTGGATGTATAATTAGCTCAGCTCTCATGAGGATCTCCAGCTAAGACTCTGTCTTCATCATTCTTCCATCTAACTTCTAATCTGGTCCTACTTTTCAGTATTTTTTTTCCAGTGGACTGCTTACCCTAATCCCTTCCATTTTGATCCCATCATACTTGCCACCCTTGATCTGTCCTAGCATGTCCTTTTCTAAAAATGTATCATTTTTTTCAAAGAATGGGTCCCCAAATCTTGCCTAGAGTGGAAGTGCAGGGGCTACTCATGGGCCATAGCATTGTGGACTGGCATGGGAGCTTTTACCTGCTCTGTTTCTTACCTGGCCCAGTTAGATCTCCTTAGGCAATCTGGTGGCCTCTATGCCTGGTGTATCATATTAATGCTACACTTAGTGTGGACACCTGACTGGTTTAGCTCACAGCAGGTCCTGAGTTCCCAGACAGCCATTGAGCCTCCCCAGTAGCTGGGATTACAGACATGCACCACCATGCCCAGTCCCAAGATTCTTTTCACGACTCTATCACCCAGCATCATGCTCTGGGGCTCCTCAAACCCCAGTATCTCTAGCCTGGAATCCCAGGGGCCTTTGTTTATTCTTACACAAACATTTGGATGACCATCAGGGTCTCCACAACTTGATTGCAATTCAATTCCTCTTGTCCCAGCAAAGCAGTGCATATCCCCAAATGTACATACATGTGGATTTAGCCGGGGTTGGAGCATGAGTGTGGGACTGGGTCACAATGGCAATTTTGGAAATATATAAATTTATTGAGACAGCTAAATGGCACAGTGCATAGTGTGTTAGACTTGGAATCAGAAAGACCAGAGTTCAGATCCTGTCTCAGATATTTACTAGCTATGTGACTCCGGACAACTTACTCAATCTTTCTCAGGCTCAGGTTTTTCAGACTCCTTCTAGCTTTTTGGGAGTGTGTGTGTGTGTGTGTGTGTGTGTGTGTGTGTGTGTGTGTGGCAGTTGGGGTTAAGTAACTTGCCCAGGGTCACACAGCTAGTTAATCGTCAAGTGTCTGAGGTCAAATTTGAACTCAGATCCTCCTGACTCCAGGGCCGGTGCTCTATCCACTGAGCCACATCTCCTTTGTAGCTGCCCCCTCCTTCTAGTTCTAATCTGTAATCTCATGAATATTTTTAAACAAAATTCCATTCTCCCCAGGCGTATCGAGGTGTATCCAGCCTGAGGATCTGTCACTTACACAGCCACTAATTTGTCGTTATTTGGATGCAGCTGATCCATATTGAAGTCATTACTCTGCCATCAGGTGTCGAATGGTTAATTAGGCTGAAGTCGTAGCCTCCTGCGCCTGATACAGAAGCTATGGAGTTCTCTATTGTAGGATGGCTGATCTGTGGGATTGGGAGGTGAGGACCAGAACCAGACGTCCCAAGAAGTAACCCGATTTCACTCGCGCTGGGGCTGACTGCTGGCGACCACTTCCAGCCACTGCTGTTTAGAAAGTAGTTCCCTTCGAATCTTACAGGGTTTGAAGGAGGAAGAAGGAATGATACAGGTGGAGCGCTCCCAGGTGTCTTTGCCTTTGTGTCTATAGGCAGATATCTTTTGTGCCCCCCTGGGATGGGGGTTAGGGGTGGGGAGATCTTGTATTCTGGGCTCTAGTGAGAGATCCCTGAAGTCTTGTGCATGGAGAACACCAGAGGGATTTGACTGTGATGCACCTGTGCCACCAGGTCAGGGAAAGCTGTGCCCTTGACAACAACTTCAGAGAGGTTCCCTCTCTCTCCGGCAGGCAGCGCTGAAGATCACTGCTGCTAGATGGAAGAAAAACTAGTTTTGAAGCCTGATTTACTTCTACCTGGGGTGGTGGTTTGGATTCTTCCCACCTCTCAACTCTCTGAAATTCTTCAGTCAGGACCCCCATGTCTATTTCCAGCAAAGGACTAGCCATTTTGCAAGCGATTAGAGCAATCAAAGGATTATGGGATGTGTGGCAGAAAAAGGTCTTGGAGATAACTTAGTCCAGCATCTTATGTTATAGGAAATAGGGGCCTCCATCAATGTCCACTGGACTGGCATGGGGGCAAACCTGAGGAGAGGACAGGATGGGGGACCCAGTGCACAAATATATGCTCCCAAATTAGTAGGAGGTCTTGAGCTCATATCATCACACCAAGTCATGCTTTGAAATCCTGGGAGGCGTTCTAAAGGAAAAGGTGGTGTCTTAGCCCATGGTCTAATGCATGGTCTTGCAGCAGAATCAGAGTCTGGTCTCCAACCACGCTAACAGGATTGGAGGGTATGGAGGAGAATGCAAACCACTGCTATGAAATGCAGATGCTTCAGAGAAGAAACTTGCTTCAGTTGGCTTGCTGACATTCCCTGTAGGTTGTCTCGTGATCCTGCATTAATCTCTCCAACCTGAAATTTCCACTCTTATTTCCCGTAACCCGCTCCATCTCAGTCCCTTGAATTCTGGCCCTCCAGAGGAATCTAAGCTCTTGACCTGGCCTTTGGTTTACATTTTCTTGGCTGTCCGTTTGTGTTCTTCCTGTTTCTCCCCTTTACTATCTTCCTTCCTCCCAGTCTCAGTAATTCCATTTCCTCATCTATAAATAAACTGAATTATCTCTAAGATCTTTTCTAGCTTTAAGTGTTACGAGCCTATGATTTTCTTCCCACCTACAACTAGTTGTCATGGGTAAGAATTCAGTGGGTGTAGTTGAGGATCAAGGTGGTCCCAATGTCACAGAGAATGATAGAATGAGGGATAAATACACTGTGAGGAAGTTAAGCTTCTAGTAGCCTAAGTGATGGGAAAGAGGCCTTTTTTTGTCTTTTCTGCCACATTTCAGAAAGGTCTGATGGTGCAGAGATTACATGAAGATAGCCATATTTGTTCCCCTATGCTCATTGGCTCTTTGGAATATGATGTTTGTTTTTTTAATTACATTTTATTTTATTTTAAAACAAAAGAGCTATGAGGCATTCTCTGAATCTGTCACCTCACTATCAGGAGGTGGACAGCATATTTCATCAGGAGTCCTCAGGTTTGTGGCTGGTCACTGTTTTGATCAGAGTGTATATGTATGTATGTATTTATGTATGTATATATGTACATACTCATATACATATACACATATAAGTATAGTGTGTGTGTGTGTGTGTGTGTTTTAAACAGCCAAGATCTGGTTTCTTACCCCCCTACTCCAACTCCACCCCGCTCATTGAGAGCACAGGAAAAACCAAACACACATATATAACCAATCAAGACGAATTTCCATGGTGACCATATCTTAAAAAATATTTGTCTCATTCTGCATTCTCAGTTCTTTATCTCTCTATCAGAAGGTAGGTAACATGTTTCATCATTCGTCCTCTGGAATCCTGGTTGGTCATTACCCTAATAAGAGTTCTTCACAACAGTATTCCATCACATATGTCTATTATATCATATAAATATATAAATATATATGAATACATATGTGTATGCATTATAATTCATTCACTTATTCTCTAATTTATGGATACCCCCTCAGATTCCCATTCTTTGACACCTCCAAAAGAGCTATAAATATTTTTGTGCATCCTGAGAATTTGTTTTGCTTAGGACTAATCCCTCCCTTAATCTATCCTCTCTCTGATTCCCCCCCTTTCCCTCCTATTTCCCTACTAAGTGAAACATTTTTCTATATCTGTGTGTGTTCAAGTGTTATCCACTCCCTCATCTCCTCTGTCTTGTTTGTATTCGATGTATATGCACCCTCCTCATTTAAGATAATTTCCCCTAATCTTCCCTTTCATTACTCCTGCCTCAGCCATTTCCTTCTTTCTATTTTTTTTGGGGGGGGTAGGCAATGGGGTCAAGTGACTTGCCCAGGGTCACACAGCTAGTAAGTGTCTGAGGCCAGATTTGAACTCAGGTTTTCCTGACTCCAGGATCAGTGCTCTATCCAATGTGCCGCACAGCTGCCCCTTTCTATTCTTTTCTTAAAATCATTAAGACATAACAGAAATGCTTGTAGGCTTTGTCTAATTGGCTTCCCTCTGTGAACCCTGACAATGATAAAGTTGAAAGGGAACACAGTGTATAGTTTCCCCATATTTGAGTGTAAGCAGTTTTTCCTTGTTTCGTTCGTTAGCATTGCTCATTCATGTTTACCATTTTATGTTTCTCTTTACTCTTGTGTTTGTACTTCCAAGTTTCTCTACAACTCTGGTTTTTTTCATCATGAATGTCTGCAAGTCCTCTATTTCATTAAATATCCATTCTTCTCCCCTGTAGTTTTATATTCAGTTTGCTGGGTAAGTTAGTTACCCAAAGCTCTGGATTTTGGCTATGATGTTATTGGGAGTTTTCACTTTGGGGTTTGCCCTCTAGTTCTAAGAAATCTGGTCAATTTTCTTTTCAGCTTTTTTGAAATACAATGTGGAAGCTTTTTTGTTGGTTATGGCGTTCAGATAATCCAATGATTCTTAATTTTTTTCCCTTCCTCAATCTATTTTCCAGGTCAGTTGTTTTTGTCATCGGATACCTTGCATTTTCTTCCATCTTTTTAGCCATTTGACTTTCTTTTAATATTTCTTGTTGCCTCATGGAGTCATCTGGCTTCTGTTTGGTCTATTCAAACATTCAGAGAGTTTGTTGTTTGAAAGATCTCTTGGGTCAAGCTGTTAATTCCCTTTTTAATTTTTTCTTCCATAGCTCTCATTTCTTTTCAGTCTTTTTCCTCAAACACTCTCATCCTATTTATACGCATTTTTAAAACCCTCTTAAAATTTTAATTCTTGTTTTATCTCTTCCAGGAATTCTAGTTGAGTTTGTGCCCAAGCTGTGTTTTTCTCTGAGGCCCTGCTCGTAGATGTTTTGGAGCCGTTCTCTTCTGTGATTGTGTCATACCCCCCAAACAGCTCAATATGGTGGGGTTCTTTTGCTGTTGTTTGTTTGTTTGTTTGTTTGCTCATTCTTCCAGCCTGTTTCCTAGTTTTGGACTTGATTTTAGGGCTGAGCTCTGTAGCACTTCTGGAAGGAAGGTCTGGGCTGCCTGCTGTTCCTGCTTCCTTGGAAGTATTGAGTACTGTGCTATTCCAGGATCTCAGGGACAGGCTGGAGGCCTGCAAGCTTTCTGTGCTCCCAAAGTAGTCTGACTCAGGGTGCAGTGTGACCAATGCCTTCCTGCTATGAGCTTCGCAAGTTCCTGACCTGTGTTTGGATCTCAGCAAGAGTAGTCTGCTGCCAGCCTCAGCCACTGCTGGCCAGCTAGAAAGCAGCAGAATTATAGGCTCCTTTTTGGTCTGGGATTTCTGCTCCGGTTATTCTTCTGTAGCTGTGCTAGACTTTGTAAATGAGATCCTGCTTTGTTTCTGAGGTCCAAGACACACCATTGCTTTTCCTGGTGGCTTCCAAACTTTCTCTTTTCTTCGTATACCACCCAGGGCCCCCTGCCCAGAACACCATCATGGTGAGCAGGTCCCCTGCTTACTCTGCCCTGGATCTGTGACCTGGGGCTAGGTACTGGGCAACAAAGCTGCCCGTTCGCAGTAGTCTGGAGGTAACATGGGGTGACTCTGAGACCTCCTCTTGCCCTAGTGCACCCAGCTTTCTGTATGGCATTTTGTCTGCTCATAAAGTACATTGCAAATCAGCCTGGTCAGCCCCCAAATAGTCATTGACTACAGATACTGTGGTGTTCAGTTAAGGATAAATACAAGGTTAGAAGCCTAATTTATTAATTGAATTATAAGAAAAAAAATAAAACAAAACTAGGGATTCCAATGGAAGGTCATGTCAAGGTCAAGGGGCAAGAGTATGGTGCTAGAAAACTTCCATCAGGAACACATAAGTGGCTTCAGATCCACAGTGGGAGGAGGTGAATTATCTTCATTAATATATATGGCCCTACCAAGGTAGTATCATACAAGCCCTTGAGTTAAATCTAGTGTTCCTGCCACAAAATGGAGGGCAGTTGGTAAGGGTTATAACCAGCCCACTCACTGCTTCACCAGTCCTTCACATGACTAAACGTTTCAGAAGATGTTATATCATAGTTGTGGCCACTAAAAGTCTCAGGTGATGGTCTTACATATCCTTCTGAGGTCTACTACCATGCTGTTAAAATGTAGGATGACTTCCCACTTATACTCTTGATGAGGAATATCTGGGAGTGAACCAAGGAATAGGACTCCATTGGAAATGGAATCTCTTTGAAGTGTATTATGTCTACTGGGAAGGCAGACAGCTAGGCCTGAGAGGGTGTGTCTCACACCTGCTTCTGGCAAATTAACTAGTAAATCTGGTCAAGGTGTAGGGTCTTCAAAATCTATAATCTGTACAAGGGCCTGTTGGAGTTTTTTGTCAGATTTTTTGTATGCCCAAATTCAGGTTTTTGTGATAACCCACAGATTGTGACTCTAAAAACATGAATGATAATTATAGTAGTTAACATTTAACTAGTACCTTAAGGTTTGCAAAGCACTTTACATACATTACATCATTTGATATTCACAATAGCTCTGAGAGCTAGGTGCTGTCACTATCTCCATTTCAGAAAGCTTGACATACATAGGCCTTACAGAGTATGGAAAACTACTTTCCATCAATTGCTGCTCTGTGAATGAAGAAGGTTTGTACTCCCAGAGGTCCAATTTGGTGAATATCACCACATCCTGTCAACTAATTTATTACAGTGGTACAAAATTATTAAACGTATTGACATACAATAAACCTTATAGCTTTTTCCATCTTTACAGTTTTAAAATATGCAATATGACCTTCTTGGTCTTCAATCATTTGTTTTAAATGAGTTGGTATTGAGTTCCCAAGATTTTAACACATAGTCATGAATCCATACCTTTATGACATTAGATAGTAAGCTTACCTTTAACAAATAGCTCATTTTTCCAAGTCTAGCCCTGATTATAGCCCATAGATTTTCACTGGGGTTGAAACCATGCAAGGCCTCAGGTAGCTAGGTGGTACAGTGGGTAGAATGTTGGGCTTGGAGTCAAAAGTCCTTGAGTTCAAATCTGACCTTAGATATAAGTCACTTAACCTCTGTTTTCTTAAATTTGTAAAACAGTTTGCAAACCTTAAGGTGCTATATAAATGCTGTATCATCATCATCATCATCATCAGTAGAAGTAGTAATAGTAGTATTTGTAGTAGTAGAAGTAGAAGTAGTGGTAATAGCAGTAGTAGTGTTAGTAGCAGTAGTAGTAGTAATATTAGTAGCAGTAGTAATAATAGAAATTATAATAGTAATAGTAGACATAGTAATAGTAGTGGTAGTAATAGTAGTAGTAGTATTTTTGCCTGGGGTCACATTAGCTAGTAAGGATCTGAGATAGGATTTGAATTCAGGTCTTTCTGACTCCAAGTCCTGTGCTGTACCTGCTATGAAACCTATGGGACTCTAATGGTAAGAAGAAGCTACTGAAAAATAACACTGATACTAATTGAACTGCCAAACAGACTCTTGGTTCTCATAGTCATTGTGAACAATGATGGAATACCACATTTCCTCAACATGGTGCCTCCATGCCTTAAACAGGTCTTTGACCACAAGTGAGAACAACTGCTCTCAGACTTATTTATGGTTCTTTTTTTTTTTTTGCATCAGCCAACTTGTAGAAGTACATCCAGATAGAGATGGGCAGTAGAAGAGAATGGTAGGGCCTAGGAGAGGACACCCTCTAGGATGACATTGGATGTGTCATTCTTCACGAGGAGCTCTTTCTAATGACCCAACTAGATTAAGATAGGAGTTGAAATGAACTAATTTTCCTGGTTATTAAATGTGCATTCATTCCCAGATGTCTGTTGGAAAGCCTTGGGTTGCTTCAGGGGAGCAGTGAGAGCTATAGTCAGGGTGGCCAACCTGAGGATATAGGGGTAATAGTTACCCATAAGGTCAAAAAAATGGCTACAGGTCTCTCATAAAGGTTTCCCAATGAATTCTGAGCTCCAGTGATGCATGGGTCCATATAGGCTCCCTACTAGTCCATTCTGTGCCCAGGGATGTCCACTGGGACTTCTCCAAATTGGCAAATAGTTTGTGCTAGCAAAAGAGCTGGAGGATGGCTCTGATGAACCGGGTGCTCTGGACTAGAGACCAAAACAGACCATGACATTATCAAGATTACCCTCCCTTCCAGCTCATTTGACAGATGAGGAAACTGAGGCAAATAGGGCTAAGCAACTTGCCTGGGGTCACACAGTGAGTAAGTGTCTGAGGCCAGATTTCAACTCAGTGATTTACCATTTCCTTCTCCAGCTCATTTTGCAGATGAGGAAACTGAGGCAAACAGGGTGAAGTGACTTGTCCAAGGTCACACAGCTATAAGTGTCTAAGGCCAGATTTGAACCCAGGAAGATGAGTCTTCCCGATTCCAGGCCTGGTGTTCTATGCACTATGGAGCCACTTAGCTGCCCTATACGAATGGCTATTAGCTATTAATTGCCACTCCATATTTGAAGCCGGTCTTAGGTCCCCAAGAGGTCTAATTTGTTGAATATCACCATTTCCTGTCAATTGATCCATTACAAATGGCATAAATTTATAAAATGTGTTGACATGCAATAAACCTTCTAATTTTTTCCGTCTTAAAAAAATTTTAATATGCACTATGGCCTTTGACTTTCTCTGTGGATTCAGTCACTCATTTTTCATGATTTAGCATTAAGTTCCCAAGATTTTGACATATAGTCTTTAATTCCTCGTCATAAATTTATCACATTTGATATTAAGCCTGACTTTGATGAACAGCTCGTTTGCCCATCTAGCCTTGATCATGGGGCAGCTAGGTGACGCCATAGTGCATAGAACACTAGGCTTGGAATCAGGAAGACTCATCTTCCTGGGTTCAAATCTGGCCTTAGACACTTACAGCTGTGTGACCCTGGACAAGTCACTGTTTGCCTCAGTTTCCTCATCTGTAAAACGAGCTGGAGAAGGAAATGGTAAACCACTCCAGTATCTTTTCCAGGAAAGCCCCAAATGGGGTCATGAAGAGTCTAAAACAACTAAACGACAGCAAGCCTTAATTATAGCCCATAGGTTTTTTTTTTTAACACTGTTTAAACCAGGCAAGGTCTTGGACCATTGAAACATGTTTGCCTCCATCGTTTGAATAAGTTTATTAATCTTTTGGGCCATGTGGCACGTTGCAAGGTCATTTTCCAGTATTCCATCTCCATTTTGGGAATTTCTCTGAATCTGGAATGAGTCTTCTCAGTATACCAATGTATCTATCATATTTCAGCATTTCCCTCAAGGAGGGGAAGACTTTCAAGCCCACTAGACATTTTTAAATCCTCAAAACATTTTTGGGGTGAATGTTTTATAGACTGATGAAGGTGTCCACAGCTTATAGACTCACATCAACTTCTGACAACAGTTTTGACATAACTTTTGTTGAAAAAGTGTATTTTATAAGTTAAAAATCACTTTAAAGTGAAAAATCACCTTTTATAAATAAAAGATCTACAGTACTCCAGTATTTGGATATTTTCACCCATGACAAGCCTTTTTTGCCCCCCTTCACTTCAATCATTAACACCTGCAGTCTTTTCAAAGGAATCAAAAACAACCCCTTCCTCTACCAAGTTCTATTGTGAAGAATGGTTTGTCAGTTCTTGGAATTATTTTTAATTTTTAACAGTATTTTCCTTTGTACTTTGGCATAGCTGAGCGTCATCACGACTTTGAAACACCTCTATATAATAGCAGCACCCCCCTCATTCACTCAACTCCCACTACATTGGAAGGTTATGTTGCCTCTGACTGCTGCTTCCCCCAGGGTTCTAGAGCTCATTCTAAGAAGTTGTTGCTTCTAATATGGTAGTTTCTGAGTCCCCTTCCCCAGTACCTAGCAACCAGTACAACTCTATTAGTTCCTAGAAAAAGGTATTTACTGAGAAGGTATAGCCAGAACAGTTATTAGAAAACATGCCCCCCACAAACCCAGAGGAGGCATATGGTGATGGCATTCAAAACTCTATCAGTCATGGCAGAATCATAATCCTCAACTTTTCCAAAGCAGGGAGAGGCTGGAACATTTCCTATAGAGCTGGACATGTGCTCTGGCCCCTTTCTGTAGGGATATATGTTCTAGACCTCTACTGAAAAATTCACAGGGACAAACCCAGATCTCTGAGACAAACCACTAGAAATCTCCATCCAACCTGATGCACCTTTGATGACTTCTCTTTGGGTCCAGCCATTCAATTCTGAATCCTACCTAATTGTACTAATGTCTAGTCTAGACCACATCAGTATATCTTATTCACAAGAAAAGCATGAGAAATATTGTCTAATGCTCTACTAAAATTTAGGTAAACCAAATTAGATTCTATCTATATCATTTCTCTCAGCTATCAACATAAAAACCTCACCATTTAAAAAAAGGAAATAAGGCTAGTTCAGCATGATCTATTCTTGAAGCCATGTTGGCTCATTAAGATCACTGCTTCCTTCTCTATATGTTTTTTAACTATCCTTTTAATAATATGTTCCACAAACTTACCAGGAAACAAGATCACTGGGCTAAATTCTTCAGACACTACTAGCTTTTTCTTTTTAGAAAACAGGGACCACATATGCCTTTCTCCAATCTTGTAGCACCTGTCCTCTTCTTCAAGATATTTGAAAAAATCACCAGACATGGCTTAATAATCACATCTACCAATTTCTTCAATATCCTGGGAAGGAGTTCATCTGGGCTTGGTGACTTAAACTAATCAAGAAAAGCTAGTTGCCTTCTTACTATCCTTTTACTTATCTTGGATATCAACTCCCTCTGAGCTATTTTTGGGCTGTCCTTGCCAATTCAAAAATAATTCTTCTTGGCAGAGAAACCAGAAACACAATAAAAGTTCAGTAGCCCTACCTTTTTTCAGTTGTCTACTATCATCATCACACCTGCCCTGAATAATGGACCTACCATCCCTTCTTTGTCCTTTTTACCAATCTTTTTCTTTCCCTCCTTTCCTCTCTCCTTCTCTTCCTGCCTCCCTCCCTCCCCTTCTCTGTGTCAGTCTCTCTCACTCATGTACACACACACACACACACACACACACACACATACACACATAAACACACACGCACATCCCTTCCCCGAGGGGGGAAAATTCTTTTTCATTGTCCTTTCCTTTCTCCCCATCAGGACCATTCTATGGTTTGGCATACTTCCTCAATTATTTGTCTTTCCTCCATCTTCTTTGGAGTGCCCAGTGCTTTAAAATCTGAATCAATTTGTGTGACAGAGGACTGACTGGCCAAGTCCATTCCAGTCCTTATAAGCAGGCCCAGCATGTGCTACTGATACAATCCCCATGTGGATACCGAGCATTCTGTACCTGGTTTTGATCTCCCTATCTACTGACTGCTTCCTACAAACATCTTCATGTGTCTCTCATTCTTAAAAATCCCTGGCTTGATATGACCATCCTCACTAGCCTTCTTCCTATATCCATCCTCATCTTCATCACTAACAGCCTTGAGAAAGCCATCTACAATCTGTCTCAATCACCTTCTCTCCTCTCACTCTTTACATTCTCAGGAATCTGGCTTTTGATCTCATTATTCAACCAAAGCTTCTCTCTCCAAAGTTATCAATGATCTCTTAATTGCCAATCTAATGGCCTTTTCTCAGTCCCCACTCTTCACCTCTCTGCAGCCTCTGACACTGTGGATTACCATCTTATCTTCGATAACTCTCTTCTCTCTAGGTTTTCATGACTCTCCCAGTCCTCTTTAGACATGCCTGACCATTCTTTCTTAGTCTCATTTGTTGGATCTTCATTTAGGTTCCACCCACTAATGGTGGCTCTGTCTTAGACCCTCTCATCCCCTTCTATATTAACTTGCTTTGTAATTTCATCTGCTCCCGGGGACTATTTTTGCCTTTCGTTGTGTCCCTAGAACTTAACGTAGTTCCTGGCACACAGTAAGCACTTCATAAACGCTTATTGATTTGACTTCTTGACTAAATATTTGTTAAAGAAACAGACTTATGGCTGGAGAGCTCTGTAGGAACCATGTTTCCTTCTGAGATAGGAAGCAGATTTTCTTTGTCTTTTCTTTGTCACCTTGGGGTTAGGGAAGGCCATTTCAAGCACCAAGATAGGCATTTGTTAAGTACTAAGCAAGTAGTAATATTTGATAACTTTGTAAAAATGCTGAATCTGTATAACTGTATTTGAGAGCAATTATGATTTTTCACCTGTATATGTGAAACTATATATGATCTATGCCACTTTGACTATTTCAAGGATCTTTTCCATATGGCACTGAGGAAGATATTTGTCTTTTGTTCTCAAAGAGGACCATGATATCAGGAAGGTGATGCCATGACTTGCAAGTGAATTAGATTTAAGTGAGAGAGGGCTATACAAAGTCACCAGCCTCACTTTCTCCTCCAGAGCCAAAATGTAAATTTTGATCACTGAGGAAGTAAGTGAAAGAACAATGCTTATGCCTTCCTGGGACCCCAGAGGGTTGTTCTGGTTTGGGGACATGGAAAACGTATTGATAATACATCCTTGTTAATTTTACAAAGATAACAAATTTTTTTATACAGGAGGAAAATGTAACAGGAGATGAGCTGAGGCCACTTCTTGTTGCTGCAATTTCCCTGTGGCCTTGGTAACATGCCCAGATATTCTATAACTGGTCAGCTAACCAGACTTTTGATTGGCTTCTGAGTCAGAACCAGGATGCCTTCAAAAGGCACTAAATTGCTAAAACAGGCCTCTTTCTTTTTTCTTACTTAATTGCCGTAGAGTGGGACATACATATTTTTAAGGCTTTAGATAGGGAGAAGTCTTGGGCTCTTCCCACCCAAAGCTAATGTGTGGCCCATGAGTACAGGCCCCCGCCCCTACTTTTTTCCCCCTCTTTGCATTTGTACTTTTCTGCCTTCAGGTGAAGGATTATTGTAGGCAGCTACAACCTCGTGAACTTTGAAAGATTAGAATGGTGAACCATAACAGACCTAGGAGACGAGAGTCCATGCTGGAGTTTGTGGGCATGGCCTGCCAGCACAGTCCTGGTGCTTTGTCCAGCAGAGGACTGACCTTGATGCCAAGATGTCAGTCCCTCTAAAGCAATGGAGCAATTCTGGGTATAGGCTATTGTTATTATTCAGTCATTTTTCAGTCATGTACAACTCTTTGTGACCCCATCTGGGGTTTTCTTGGCAGAGACACTGAAGTGGTTTGCCATTTCCTTCTCCAGCTCATTTTACAGATGAAGAAAATGAGGTAAATAGACTATACTGAATTCAAAAATTAATTTGGTAGAGGACAAATGCTTTTTAGAAATATCTGTAACTTTGTTCCCACTCGTTGTCTGGGGACCAAGGTGATATGAAGGAGAGTGTGACCCCAGCTATTGGGAAGAAATGTTTATAGTTTTAGCCTTGCTATATTTTTTTTCAGTAAATATCCCTTTGTAAAAGTTAGCTGATGCTGACTGGTTAAATGATACTGGGGCATTAATCACTGGTGATTCATATTGGGAAGAATACACTGGAATGGGGCTTTCACCAATAGCATTAGAGAAAGACAAGTACAACCCCTCAGGGCGACCCCTAGAACTCCAAGAGGGAGATTTATCCATGCTTGAGGACCATCTCCTCAGGGTGAGCGTGAGTTGGGATAAGGATACCAGAGCTCTCTATGGGCCACTGGGTGATGGGTTTCTATGCAGCTACGTCATTTTTTTAGACTCCCTTTTCAGAATTGTTTTTTGTTCCGCCTTCAGAATTTCATTCTTGAAAACTTTGCAGATAATCAGGCTCTTGTGATATGGTTATCTTCAGCTCAGTTGACTAAAGCATTGTGCCAATGAGGCCAAGGTCATAGGATTAACCCCTAATTGCCAGTTACCTTTGCTCTGATTCAGGGCAACTAGATAGAACTTTAAATCTGTTCAGCTATCTCGTGAACACATGCTGCTGGTCATGAGGGTGAGGAGACAGATGGATGGGTATGGTTTCTTAGAAATCGATCATCTCCTTTGGAAAGGTAGAAACTCAGAGAGCACACTTTGGTAGGTCAGTAGTGGTAGTAGTCAGTCAATATTCAACTATATGGGCAGTGTAGATGACAGGGGAGGGGGAAATTAGAGCAGGGACACTGGAATAGCCACAGCTAAATATGGCCAGTACAGAAAAGCTTCATGGGTAATTAATTAGGCTTGCCTTTCTTAGAAGTAAGTTTGACAGTCTAAAGCACAAAGTGTAATCTAGGGTATCCTAAGAAATGAGAGCAATTAGGAGTATTAGCCAAAAATTGGGCCTTAAAACTTAAAATCAGGAGCTGAAATTCTAAAGGGCTCTGAGAAGGACATAGAGGAACTCCGGCCCTCCATGCCTAAATATAGAATGAATTCTCCAAGATAAAATTTGAACGGAGTCTTCCTTCTCCCCTTCCTCCAGTCCCAGCCTCCACGTATCCAATCTGTCCTCTGTGTCCTCTATCAGGGAATAGCTTTAGAATTCTAATACTTTTAGGTCAACAAAATCCTTTAAATGTATTATCTTATTTGAGTCTCAAAACAACCTTGAGATATTGGTGCTGTTATTATTGGAGCTGGTGATGCAGTGGATAGAATGCTGAGCCTGGAATCAGGAAGACTTGAATTCAAATCCAGGCTCAGTCATTTACTAGCTGTGAGCCCCTGGACAAGTCATTTAACCCTGCTTGCCTCAGTTTCATCAACTGTAAGATGGGGATAACAATTATACCTACCTCCCAGGGTGGTTGTGAGGATGAAATGAGATATTTGTAAAAAGCACTCAACACAGTGCCTGGCACATCTTGACATATGTCTTGTCGTTGGACTCTGATGATTCTGGGGAAGAGAATGGGGCTGACAACTTTGCGCAGTTCTGTCTCACTTAAATCCAACTCACTTCCAAGTCAAGATATCACCCTCCCTGATATCATTGGTCCTCTTCAAGAATGAAGGATGAACAGGGGCAGCTAGATGGCGCAGTGGATAGAGCACCGGCCCTGGATTCAGGAGGACCTGAGTTCAAATCCAGCCTCGGACACATAACACACATACTAGCTGTGTGACCCTAGGCAAGTCACTTAACCCCATTGCCTAGCCAAAAGAAAGAAAAAAAAAGAATGAAGGATGAACAACAACAACAAGGCACATAGTAGGTGTTATACAAATGACTATTTCCTTCCCTTATTTTACAGTTGGGAAAACTGAACCTTGAGAGGTTAAGTGACTTGTTTACCATTAAGTATCCAAGGCAGGATTCAGACTCGGGTCTTCCTGACTTGAAAGTCAACACACTATCCACTGTGCCACATAATCTGTAAATCTTAGACTTTTAGAGACTTTAAGAGCCTCTCATTTTAAGGATGAGGAAACAGAGACCAAGAGAAATAAAATGACTTATTAAAGATCCTCAAGATAAGAAGTAGCAGAGCCAGTGCTCTTCCTCCTCCAATACGACCTGAGCTGGAAAGGAGGCATCTTAAGAAAGCAGAGCTCTTATTGCTTGTATTTGACATGTTAATTGTTGCTAATTTTCCTCATCATTCAATTTAACTCAATTCTGCAGGTGACCATCATTCTAGAGACACCCAGGGGATGTGAAAAGAGTTTTCCGCTTTCAAGAACAAGTAAGAAAGACAAGAATGACTTGCATAAATCATTCAGAAGAAATACTAGACACATCATGGTAAAATGCTCAATTGTGTGGTTCAGAAACAAGTGCTGTGGGAGGTCAAGAAGGGAATACATCAGAATGGGTAAAACTAGTCAAGGGGGAAAAAAAATTTCCGGAAGAGGATTAGAGCTAGTCCTTGAAAAATGAATGGGATTTAAAAAAAGATTACCATTAAACATGAATATATTGGGTTTTCCTGCTGCTTCCCTAAAACTAATCCCACCCTATCCCATTCCTCCTCAAGGTGGGATGAAGGAAGTCAGGGTAGTGGTAGGAGAAATAAGTAAGGAAGCAGAACAGTGAGAAGAATTCTTCAAAGACTTCAGTAAGTCTCCTGGCTGCTCCTTACTTCCTGGACCACACTGTACTGTAGAGATTACCCAGGTTATCCCTTCTATGCCCGTTCTGTTCCCTCATCCAGAGAATGGCTATCATCAGCGATCTCCCCATAGCACTGATATGGAGTAGAAACCTCTTTCCAAAAGGTTCAGAATGAGCTCCTGTATAGAGTAGGGAAGAACCTAGCCTCTTCAGAAGAGCTGCGGAATCTAAAAGAAAATCCATCCCAAGCTATGGTGGTTTGCTCATATTCCTGAATTCTCTATGCTATTGGGGAAAGAGTCAAGATTCTCAGCTGGGAATTAGAATTTTGATGGGTGGTTATATGGAATGAAAAAAGAAAAATGAAAGGGAGGGTTATTCAAAAGGAATTCTGATAATTTTAATGAGTCTTTTCTCTCCTACATCCCACCTACTTCTCATCAACTTGATGATAATACATGGTGTGGACCTTAGTGAAATCACCTCTCTTGAAGGTATATATGCACCCTGGCACCTTACTGAGAAGATATGGAAAACTCTTTTGATTGGCTCCCAGTGTTTAGAGTTGTTGTTGTTATTTGTGCCAAAGAGGACCATGACATCAGGAAGGTGATGCCATGATTTGCAAGTGACTTGGATTTAAGCGAGGGAGGGCTGTGCAAAGTCACCAGCCTCACTCTGTCCTCTGGAGTTGTCTGGGGCCAGTAGCAAAATATAGATCAGGAAGATTTTTAGAGCTAGCTCCAAGATGACTGAGGAAGAGGGCCCCTCCCCTATGATCTAGAAAAGAGAAAATCATAAACTAGCTTGGTCCTATTTTTACACACTTTCTCTCCTCTCTTGGATTCCAGACTGGAATGTAGCAAGGACAAAGGAGGGGATTCCTCTCTTTTCCACCCAACAGAAGAAATGGTAACTTGCTGAAGTACATGGGGATTATGAGAGGGGTGTTCTTGGGTCTCCAGTCCCTTTTGCCCTCTTGCTCCTTTTTCTGAGCACAGGTCAGATACTACAATTTTTGAGAATAGACCTTCCAAGACTTGGGGGTTATGCCAAAGGTTATTGTGCGAACCTTGGGATTTCCAAATTTGAGAATTACTAAGTTCTAACATTCAGACACTGGACATCCTAGAGAAAGATTTCCTCATCTTGATGTTTCTTTGAGAAGGTAGAAGACAGCTACCATGACCCCTGAAGCTGGGGGTGGGGGGGGTGGAGTCACAGCAGGGGGAGGGACCAGGAAATCTGGTCCCTATCAAACTCCTTTGCTGTTGCTTGGATTGAGTTCAAAGTGAATGGTTAATGCTTCTTCAGAAGCCCAATAGTGTCTTTACCTTCCAAGGGGAGCCTACTGGGCTATTTCTTTCTTTTTCTTTCTTTTTGATTTTTGGTGAAGCAATCAGGGTTAAGTGACTTGCCCAGGGTCACATGGCTAATAAGTATCAAGTGTCTGAGGCCAGATTTGAACTCAGGTCCTCATGACTCCAAAGGCCAGAGCTCTATCCACCTGTGCCACCTAGCTGCCTCTCCTAGTGGGCTATTTCAATGCTTCATGTTCTGCATTTGAGCTTAGGCTCTTGTGACTCAGCCATTTTCTGTGGTGGGTGAAACAAAAGACTGTCCCATGCTCAACGTACCCACACAGTACATTGAGTGCCTGTGTGGGAATTAAAAATCCTGTTATTCAATTTCAAGGATACCTAGAAATACTGAGTCATCCCTAAGCCCCAGTGCTGGGGCATGAATCAGAGAATATATGCTGACCTAGAGATAAATCAGAGAAATATACTGATTTAGGGATCAATCCCCCAGAATAAAATACAAATTGTGTGAGCTCATGGGGCAAGAGAGACTAGACTTCACAGCACACAGAAGAAAAGGAAAAAGGCACCCAAATTTGTATCTGAGAGTAAAATGAATAAGCACACATGTTTGAAATACTTGACTAGCTTCTTTCCGGTCAAAGATGCTTGTTTAATTCCTCTACAAATATTTACCAAACTCCTAGGATTTAGCAAGTATTTATTTGAACTGCCACCGTGGAAGGGTAGAATGGGGAGCGTCCTGGCTAGCGGCGGCCTGGGCGGCCTGGGCTTTGGAGTCAAGAGGCTGCAATAGCGACTCGTAGCTTTGTCACTGATTGGTGAAAAATAGCTTCATCTCTCCAAACCTCTGTTTCCTCATCTGTAAAAGAAATTAATAAGATTTGTTGTATCACCTCTCGGGGTGGTTGGGAGAAGAGTGCTTTGTAAAGTGTAAAGTGCTGTGTGAATGAGCTATGAAGATAATTCTGTAGGCACTAGCATAAATGCCATGTGGGATATGTGTGTGTGTGTGTGTGTGTGTATACATACATTTACACTATGCATACACCCACATATATGTATAAATACACATGCAACAATATACAAATATGTGTGTATTTACACGTGTATAGATAGTTTATATACATCTAAGTGGTATGCCAAAAGTCTTAGGGCAGTTTTAAGTTTTAATAGCTTAAATTGCACTAAGACTTTTGAGATACCCTGTGTATGTGAGAGCAGGGATGGATAAATATATTATTGTTATTTGTCCTTTGTTTTCAAAGAGGACCAATGACATCACAGGGTAAAGTCTTGACTTGCACATGACTTGGATTTAAGTGAGGCAGAGTTGTACAAAGTCATATAAATATAGACACATACATGTACATATGTATATATACACAGATAAATATGTGCATGTATACATGGCATATATACATATGTGTATACACACATATATACATTGTTCCCAAAGTTTTAATGCAATTTTAAGCTTTAATAGCTTTGAATTGAACTAAGATTTTTGGGGCACTTTGTATATATGAAAGCAGGGATGTACACGCACATACACGTGTATATGTATATTCCCGATTAGTTTATAATCATTAGGAGAGACAAAACATTGTATAACAATGCAAGAGCACATACGACTAAGTTTCATCATGAATGGT
Organism: Phascolarctos cinereus; assembly: GCF_003287225.1. Lineage (NCBI taxonomy): Eukaryota > Metazoa > Chordata > Mammalia > Diprotodontia > Phascolarctidae > Phascolarctos > Phascolarctos cinereus. The sequence continues at coordinate 46,173,360 of NW_027555958.1, read as the reverse complement.
ACAATTAAGAAGTACTATAAGAATTTATTCAACAAATATCTATTGAGAACCTACTACTGCGTACAAGGCATTGTAAGACATAGTTTCTGTTTTAAGTTCACAATTTTATAGGCGATATAAGATCTGTGTAAAAATGACTATAAACCAGTAAGTGCCATAAAGTGGGGAGGGGTAGGTTCAAGGAAGAAGAAGTCACTTCTGTTGGGAAGAGCAGAAAAGCATTCATGAGTCAGGGTAATAGGTGAAGATTTCATAGAGGAAGTGTAACTTGAGTTGGTCCCTAAAGCATCAGAAGTAATTCAAATGAAGAGGAAAGTACTTTCCAGGTGGAAGGAATATAAACGTGTGAGGGAAGGGATGAGAATTTAAGACGATAAGGAGCAGGCAAACTTGATTGGAACAAGGGGTTTATATTGGGGAGTCATAGAAAGGTAAGTGGGATATGTAAACAAGCAAGATTGGGGGGGGGGGTCAGAGAGGAGAATCCAATATGAGCCTCAAAAAGATTTTGGACTTAATCCCAGAGGCAGTAAGGAATTAACTGAAGATTTCTGAGCAGGGAAATTACATGATGGGAAAAATACTTTAGAAAGATTCATCTGGAAACAACGTGGAAGATAGATTGGAATGAGAAAGGCTTGAGATTTCAAAACAGGGAAGAGGAGGAGGTGTGTTTGAATTTGATTGCTGTATTATTAATGGGATAGTTTGTGGGTATTTAGAAAGGGGAGCAATGATCACCAAAAGCCAACAGGTCACATCAGCGGATTTGATTTCCTTTCTGGAGAGGGTTACTAGGTTGGTGGAACTAGAACATGCAATAGACATAGTAAATTGTAGTTGTTATTTGTCCTTCATTCCTGAAGAGGACCATGATCAGGGAGGCTGATGCCATGACACGCAAGCACCTTGGATTTAAGTGAGGGACATAGTCTACCTAGATTTTAGCAAGACATCTGACAAAGTTTCTAATACTATCACTGAGGACAAGATAGAGAGATGTGGGCTATGTGATAATACTATTAGGTAGATTTGAGCTAGTTGAATGATCAAACTCAAAGCGTAATCATTAATGGGTTGATGTCAATATAAAGGGATGTCTCTAGTTTAGTTCCCCAGGAATCTATCCCTGTCCCTCTGATGATAAGTAATTCTATTCATCACTCGGATGAAGGTAAAAATGACATTCTTATCAAAGTTGCAGATGACATGAAACTAAGAGAGATAGCTAATGAGTAGTATGACAAAATAAAGTTCCAAAATTATCTCACTAGGTTGGAAGGTTGGGCCAAATCCTTAAAAAAAAAATTACATTTAAAGGGGGAAATAAATGAATGAATAAGTGAAACATTTATTCAATGGTTACCTTGTTCCAGTCACTCTGTAAAGTGCTGGAGATACAACTACAAGCAAGATTGTCTTTCATTCTAATGGGGGGAAATAGCATATATAGGGAACCTAAAAGGTGGGGTGGAATATGCTTGGGGCATCATGGTTTGGAAATGGCCAGGAAATGATGTGGAGGCCTGGCTCGGGACAAGATAAGGCTCACCTGTCAGCACCTAAAATCCAGGGACAGAGTGCATGATACGGTAGGAGGGAGATGAGGAAGATAATACAAGAGCAGGTGGAATAGTTGAGAAGGGACCTTGAGGGACAAGTTGCCACTTTGTCCAACCCAACCATGAATAAAAATCCCCTGTACAACAACAGTGACATGTGGTCATCCATCCTTCCTTAAAGGCTTATAGTAAAGGGGAAATCCACTGCTTTTGATGGTGACTCATTCATTTTCATATAGTTCTATTTCTTAGGAAGTTATTCCTTTCGTCAAAGCTAAATCTGTCTCTCTATAGCATTGCTTCTAGTTCTACCCTCTGGAGACAAACAGAACAAATCAAATATTCCTGCCAAGAGCTGAAACTTCAAATACTGGAAGACAGCTACCACAACCCCACTGAGTTTTATTTCTTCCACCCTAAATATTGCCATCACCATTCAGTAGGCTCTCTGGAATGACATGATCTTGAGACGCCGCGTCTTCCTAATCCTGTGCTTGTGAAGTTGAAACCCAAATATAAGACTTTCTATATATTCCCATTAAATATCATCTTCTTAGATGTGATCCAACATTGTAACCTATGAAGCACCTTCTGGTTTCTAACTCTTTAATCCAATGTGTTAGTTATGCCTTGTAGTTTTGTGTCATATGCAATTTTGATATGTTTGCCCACTCTGTCTTTATCTGAGTTACTGTTAAAGATGTCAAACAGGCCTGAGCCAAGGATGGATCCCTGAGGCATTACACAAGTATTGAACAATTAACAACTACTCATTGAGTCTGGCTACCAGAGCTGTTCCAGAATTGTCTAGTGGGCGTCACTCTATCTTCTAAAAGAAAAAGAATTAAGAATTTTTATTAAATGTTTTGCTAATATCTGGGTAAACTATCTGCAATATTCTGATTTTTGAATCTAGAAACTCTGACTCACAGGGAAAAGGCTAGTCTGGCTGGTCCTATTCTTGATGAAGTCCTCTCTCCTCTTAATGATCATTATTTGCTATTCTATATAGTCACCAACCCTCACTTTAATAAGAGGTTCTTGGTTTTTTCCAGGAATCAAAGTCTAGCTCATTGACCTTACTATAATTTGCAGATTCCATTCTCTTTCCTTTCTTGAAAATCGAGACACTACTTGTCGTACTCGAGTTCTGCACCACTTCTCCTACTCTTCTTGATCTTCCAGAGCTCATTGACAGTGGATAGAAATTCAGAGCTTCAGGTTCTTTCTGTTTTCTGGAATGAAGGTTACCCAGGCCTGGGGATTTTGCTCATCCAGGGAAGTTAGGTGTTCTCTTACCGGAACCTTCTTTATTTGTCTTGGGTGTCAGCACCCTATGGCTATTTTTGTTCTGTCTTTTCAAGTCCAAATATCACTACAGGAAAAAAAAAAACAGAATCACAATAGAGATGAGCGGTTCTGTATGCTTATCTCTTCTTTGCTATTCTACTTTTCCCCAGCAGGGTTTTCACGGGTTTTTTTTTAAACCTTTTTGTTGACTTTGTAAAACTCTGTACTCTATTCAAACTTTGAAGCCCCACAAGCACAAAATGGAGAAAGAAGGTTAGACAACAGATGGTGAGAGAAAGATTTAGGGGTTTTAGAGGACCACACGCTCGATAGAAACATTAGTTTAGCAACATTATTGTTAGTTTATAAACATTAGTTTATTAGCATCACACAGATCAGAAAGGTAACGTAGATCATAGGAACATAGGATAGTAGATAGACAGCTGGAGGGACCTTCAAAGTCATCTGGTTCAACCCCCTTATTTTATAAATGAGGAACCCTAGTGACACACCCAAAGTAACCCAGGTTGATTGAATTAAGAGAGACATAGTGTCCAGAATAAGGGAGTTAATAGTCCAGTTAAACTATTTTTTGGTCATAGCCCATTTGGACTATTATGTTCAGTGCTGGGCACTATATTTCTGAAAGGACATTGACAAGTTTGAGTAGGGGTGCCTAGGTGGTGCAGTGGATAGAGCAGTGGGCCTAGAGTCAGAAAGACCGGAGTTCAAATCTGACTTCAGATACTTACTAGCTTTGTGATCTTAGATAAGTCATTCAACCCATGTTTGCCTCAATTTCCTCATCTGTAAAAGGGGGATAATAATAACACCTACCTCCCAAGGCTGCTGTGAGAATCAAGAGATAATAATTTAAAAGTGCTTAGCACAATGCCTGGTACATAGTAAGCCCTATATAAACATTAGCTATTATTGTTATTATTGTTATTGTTATCATTATTATTATTATTACATCCAGAAAATGGCAACTAGGATGGTGAGGAACCCAGGGACCATGTCATATGAGGATTGATTGAAGGAACTGGAGATATTTATCCTGGATTTTAGAAGGTTTGGGGGTCAGGGGATGCTTCTGTTTGAGGATCCAAAGGACTGTTAGGGGGAAGATGGGTTATACTGGGTCCTATGTGGCAGAACTGCAAAGAGTGGGTGGAAATCTTAGGCAGATGTAGAGTCTTTGTACAGAAAAACTTCTTAACTATTAGAGTCATTTTAAAAAATGGAATGGACAGCCTTAGAAACTAGTGGGAAGTTAGTAGGATCACCGCACCTTTTGGTCTTCAGGTGGACGATAGCAGATCTGCCAGAAGCGAGGTTAGGGAAGAGTTTCCTTGTTCAAGTGCATATTGGGAGCAGATGGCCTCTCAGGGCCTTTCCAACTTGGAGATTCCCTGAGTGGCAAAGAAAGAGGACAGTACTAAGGCTACTGCTACCATCCAGGCATGAGGTGATAGGGACCTAGACAAAGGTTGGAGATAGGAATGGAGTCGAGTGGTCAAATACGACTTCCCTTTCAATGAGAATTACACTCAGAAGGACTTCATGGGACAGTAGATGGAATGTTGGACCTGGAGTAGGACAAAAATCTGGATTTGAATCCCAGCCATACTAGACTACATCTGAAGACATCTAGGCATTATTGTCTCTCTGCCTTGCTCATACAACTCCAGCAGAGAGTAGTGGCTAGCATTTTGGACTTGGAGTAAGGAAGACCTGAGATTAAATCCTGTCTCTGACACTTACTAGCTATGTGACCCCAGGTAAAGTCACTTAACCTATTGGATCCTCATTTTCCTCACCTGTAAAATGGGAATAACTGTAGTATGTACCTCCTAGGTTGTTTGCAATGCTCATACAAAATAATGTAAACAAAATAGGGGCAGCTAGGTGGTTCAGTGGATAGATTATCAGACCTGGAGTGGGGAAGACCCGAGTGTAAATTTGGCCTTAGATATACATTAGCTGTGTGACCCTGGGTAAGTCACTCCACCTCTGCCTCAGTTTCCTGATCTGTAAGATGTTGTCCTGTTCAAGAATGAAGGACGAACAAGAACAACAATTATAACAGTATCACCTACTTCCCAGAGTTATTGTGAAGATGAAATGAAATAATATTTCTAAATAATAATAATAAACATTAGAATAAACTATTAGAAAAGACAACATTTCTAAAGTGCTTTTCAACTCTGAAAGCATCACAACAAAGCTCTGCCAGCTCTGAAGCATCACACATCCCAAAAGTCCTAGTGCTGTTTTAGGCTACTAAAGCAAGTACCATTTCTCATCAGCATCATTGTCATCAGCATCCTTCTTCTTTTCTAAGCCTCTGCCATTGGAGAACTGCCTGGGAGAAAAGGCTAAGCCTCCTCCTTGCTGTCCCGTGGCCTGAGGAGTTGACTTCCCATAGAGAGCTGCCTCCAGTCCCCACACAGTCTCTGACAGAAAGCTGTATGAGCCATGCAGCCTTCCAGCAGAGCCGTTCTGTAGCTGAACTGCAGAGGCACAGAGAAACGTGGGTTCCTTAAAATAATCTTCTGATTCATGCCACATGAATCCCTGGTAGATAGGCTGTCAGAATTTAAGGAGCAGGTGTAGTTCTCCCGATGCTTTGAATAGGAACTTGTTCAAATCATGTAGGCTTGTTAGAAACAGTTTTTTCAAAGGATTAGTTTATAATGTCTCATCTGTAGTGGTAGTGAGGGGGTGGATTCAAAAGGAGGAAGGAGGAAGTACTGATGGGAGAGGCAAGGGAATGGAGAAACTGTCATCCACTAGAAACACCTCAGATCAAAGGGAAGGGGTGATGCTCACCTCTAACTAAGGAGAAACTCCGAGTGTCTGGGAAGACTCGGGCAGAATCAGATTCAGCAGGAGGAAAAACCAGGCCACCAAAGCGGAACATAAAGAGCCCTGGGGGCTGCATATTGACTTAGGAAACCACTCATTAACTTATCTTCATTCTACTGCATTTTTATTAATTTTGTTAAATATTTCCCAATTACATTTGAATCTGATTTGGGCTTCCCCCGACAGCGTTCTGGGCAGCAATGCGGCCTGCGGGGAGATTGTTCGTTGGTCCAGATTCCATGGCCCTCAACCTGTAAACTCATGAGTTCATCGGATCATAGATTTGGAGTTGGCAGAGAATTTAGAGGTCCTTGAGTCCAGTTCCCTCATTTTACAGGTGAGAAAATTAGATTCGGTTAGATAAAGCATTAATTAGGTGTTTCCTGCAGCCAGGTAGGGGCAGCTAGGTGACATAGTGTATAGAGCTAGGGGCCTGAAGTCAAGAAGACTTGAGTTCAGATCTGACCTCAGACTAGCTGCGACACCCTGGGCAAATCACTTCAACATTTGCCTCGGTTTCCTCATCTGAAAAGTGAGCTGAAGAAGGAAATGACAAACCGCTCCAGTATCTTTGGCAAGAAAACCCCAAATGGGGTTGCCAAGAGGTGGATGTGACTGAAATGATGGAACAATAACACCACAGTCAGGTAGTGTGCTAAGTAGTGATAACCCAAATACAAGCTAAGGGAAAGTACCCTGGGGGCAGCTAGGCGACACAGTGGATAGAGCACTGGCGCTGTAGTCAGAAGGATGGGAGTTCAAATCTTACCTCAGACACTTGACATTTACTTAATGTCACTTAACCCCATTGCCTCGCCCCTCCCCCAAAAAACAAGGACCTGAAGGAATTTGCATTCTAATAGGGGAAGATAACACAGAAAAGGAAGTTGAAAAAGGGGTACGGGAAGGTACCCACACTTGGGCAAGATGTAAAAGTCCAGAGAGTCAGGAGCAGACCAGAAGTTAGGAGTGAGCTTGGCTGGCTGATTAAAGTACTTACTCAAATAGAGGTTTCAGGCACTAATCAGAGGGCATGGCGTTTCAGGGGTGGAGGAATCTCTAGAATGAGAAGGCAGCTAGGGGTGGGGGGCAGATGGAAAAGTCGAGGCTCAGGAGCACAGCCTGAAAACCAGATTGGTTAAATGACCCTTGAATCCAAAACAGTGTTACCCTTTTCTCTGGCCTGCCTAGGTCTCCTTACTCACCACACCCTCCCCACCAAGCCAGTCCATAAAGATCTCTCTCACTTCGGACCTCTCACCACATTTCTTGTTAATTCTATTAATTCTAGCACTTAATGACAGACATTTCTGAACACTCGGCTTTATGTATGGCTCTCTCCATTCCACAATGAGATCTTAAGCTGCTTCAGGACAGGGACCTCTATTCTATCTTTTTATAGATATACAGAATGTCTTCTGGGCACAATTCAGAGCCTTTTTCATGAGAGAATTCACATGAAAGACAGCATGGCATAACGGATGGAATGCTGGACTTGGAATCAAGAAGACAGAGCTGTAAGACACTTAATAGTTGTATGATGCTTGGAAAATCACTTATTTTCTCGTGCCTTTTTTTTGGTTATTGGTTAGTCATATCAGTCATGTCCAACTCTCTGTGACCCCTTTTAGGGTTTTCTTGGCAAAGATACTGGAGTGGTCAGCATTTCCTTCTCCTTTTACAGATGAGGAAACTGAGGCAAACAGAGTTAAGTGACTTGTCCAGGGTCACACAGCTAGTAAGTGTCTGAGGCTGGATTTGAACTCAGGTCTTCTTGACTCCAGGCCTGGCACTCTACCTACCACCACCTAGCTGCCTTTGTACCTTAGTTTCCTCAACTATCAAATGAAGAGATTGGATTCCGTGACCTCTAAGGTACAGTCCCTCTACCCCAGCTTTAAATGAACTGGGAAGCTGCAGAAACCTTTGAGTCATTAAGGTGGAGCAAATTACAAAAGGAAGAGAACCATAACACAACAAAAAGGAAAACAAGATGCAGGGAGAAAAGGATCCCATCCCACCCAAAGCAGACAAAAAGGAGAGAAAAAGCAATTTTAAAAAGGAAGACAAAAAGTACAAGACAGGAAAATTATGTATGGGGGTACAGCAATTATGTATGGGGGAGACTCCATCCCTCGCAAAGAACCCACATTCAGGGCTTAAAGAGCCTGTGCTCATCCAGTGCAAGAAGGCTGTCGAGAGAGCCCTGGCAATTGGCCATCTGGCCTCTGCTTGTGAGTGTGGGAGACTGGAGGTCCGTTGAGTCAACGATCACCCCATCCTACTTGGCCCTGACATTTTCATCAGAGGAGAACATCTCGATTGCGTCAATCAGAGGTATGAAATAAATGTTAAGAAGGTCCAAGTACCTCCATTTAATCAGTTAATCAATCAGTCTTTCACAACTACAATGGCCATAATGTAACAGAATACTCTCAGTTTGATTGGGCCACGCACGATGGAAGCTCAGCCCATTCCTGGAAGCTGTGACTCTGTCGAAACAACTCAAGATCATATTCACTTTCTTGGTGGCCACATCACACCACTAACCCTTACTCGGCTTGTGGCCCTATCTAATATTATTAGACAAATAGCTTTTGCCAGTTTTTTCTCCTGTTACCTTAATGTCTAACCCTTGTTTAATGATCTTCTTTTTCTTTTTTTTTCTTTTTGGTGAGGTAATCAGGGTTAAATGACTTGCCCAGGGTCACACAGCTAGGAAGTGTCAAGTGTCTGAGGGCAGATTTGAACTCAGGTCCTCCTGACTCCAAGGCCAGAGGTCTATCCACTGCTCCACCTAGCTGCCTCAGCTTAATGACCTTCTAACAGCATTTGTTTGTGATGGATTTACAGTTTATATTTTAAGTACAGGATGTCCCAAAAGTCTTAGTGCAGTTTTAAAGCTTTTATTACTTCAAACTGCACTAAGTTTTGGGACTTGCTGTATTTATCAATGTGTCTTTATGAGATTCTTTTGTCTTTCAAGTATTTCTTTGTGGTAAAGGAAATAAATAGCTGTCCTATATCTGATATCTACTACTTTGTACGTTGAGTAACACTTAAGAAGGCACTCTGTTAATCTCTTTTATGAGAGATGCTAGACATGAGCCAAGCCTAAGTTCTATTTAAGAAAATTTTTCCTGAAATGGTGGTATCTCTATGTGGAGGCAGAGTATGAGAAAAATCTGAGCTCCTTTCTCTCTTTGGGGTCAGGTACTCCTAGTGCTGAACTCAAGTCTACATTCAAACCTCTAACTTCGGAGCACTTTTGATAGAGGGACCATATATTACAAGGGGTACGAATTCTGGAACCCCTGATTTCTGCAGGAATGTTAAGAGTCCCTGAAGCCCAGCCTCCTCTATAGAGAAAGAGACAGTTCCCAGGCAACATAATATGAGACTCCAGCCTTCTAGAGAGAGAAAGGAAGGAACTGTGTATGTGCCTTCTGGATCCAAAAAAGCAGCAAAGGGATCTAAACCATGGTATCTGGGAGAGAACAACCTGAACTTTTACCTCTGCTGTTTTCATGAGATATTGAAACAGTGGAGACAGGTAGGCAGCACAGCAGATAAGAGTGTCGGGCGTGGAGTCAGGAAGACCTGAGTTCAAATCTGTCCTCAGATACCTACTAGCTGTGTGACCCTGGGCAAATCACTTAACCCCTGTCTGCCTCAGTTTCTTCATCCATAAAATGGGGATAATAATAGCACCAACCTCCAAGGGCTGTAGTGAAGATCAAATTAGGTAATAATTGCAAAGAGCTTAGCCTGGTGCTTGGCACCTGGTAAGAACTACATACATTTTAACTATTATCATTAGTGGAGGTCCTAAGGGAAGAAGTTCTTATCCATGATGGTGATGATGATGATGATGATGATGATGATGGTGATGATGATATGGTGATGATGGCTAGCATTTAAATCACACACTTCGAGGTTTGCAAAGTGCTTTACATTCATTATCTATTCTGATCCTCAAAATAACCCTGTGAGGTAGTGCTATCATGGTCCTCACCTAACAGATAAGGAAAGTGAGGCTGAGGGAGGTTAAATGACTTACCCAGAGTCACATAGCTAGCAAGCTTCTTGAGGTGGGATTTAAACTTGTTTTCTTGAATCCAAGTACAATTAGCTGCCTTGAATGGATGGATGAATGGATGGATGGATGGATGGATTAATGGATGGATGAAGAAGCATTAAGTGCTTACTATGTGCCAAGTACTATATCTAGCAAGCCATGTTCATTCTCCTTCTGGGGTCTAAGCTCTAAATTTCGTGGTTACTGGTTGTTGACCTTGGTTCTCAAAGAGGACCAAAATGGCATTGCTATGCTAGAGTCAAGTTTCGGCAGGATGTCTGCATAAGTCTCTGGTGAGGAGTGTGGGGGAGCAAAAAGCGAGACTCATTAGAACGTTAGGGGATTGCCTCCAGCAACCTTCAGTCCTAGGGCATGGCTGGAATGTTTGTTTTGTCTGGCTTTGTGACCACTAGCAATCATACCATCCAAACTGACTTTGTAATAATCTTCATCAGTCTTTCAGGAGACAGAAATGAACAGTTCATCTACAATGTAGCCTGTTCATTTTAGACTTATTAATAGAGCTACAGTCTCTAGGGAAAAGATTCTATGGCCTTCTAGACTGATTCACAGATATAGCTACACCTACATACATATCTATATATATATACCATGGTGAAGGACACATAATGTGAGGATGTATATAACACAAATGTGAGGTTAAATTATAGAGACATATGTGTGTGTCTATGCATGTATAAATACATATGTATACACACATATATATGTATGTGTGGAATGTCAAATCATCTCCTCCATCACATCCCTGGACTAAGTGTTATGGAGAGCCACAAAGGAAGCAGAAGGAATAGTCTCTGCCTTCAATCAAGTTGAGGAGGCCAAACATGATGACATGAAATCCCTTGGGAATAATTACAGAACAACCTATTAAGGGAAGACAAAAAAAAATCTGACATTTTCTATTCAAAGATAATAAAGTACTTTGCCAGTAGCCCTCACTTGGTTTTCTGTGGGAGTCAGAGAAGGGGAAGGGCTAATCTGTGTTGTACGGGTGAAGAAATGAATCACCTCTTCCCTGGTTCTAGATATCCTAGGGACAAATGCCTTTAGTTTAGAGGATTGTATTATTTTCATTACATTTCTGAGGGCCCGTACAACCCTAGGGTAAGTTACTCTAGGAATACAACTATATTAGACTTTCAAAATGATTCTTCCCCTTCTTGCTCTATATGGCAAAACAACTGTCATGCTGGAGCTGAGCAGAGGAGAAAACCCTTATTCTATACCCTTTGGGGACTTTTAGTTCAAACTGGATTCCTGACCAATTGTAGCTGGTGGTTTCTGAAACTGTTGGCTAAAGCAAATGCATGTGTGATTTTGAAACCTGGAACAGTGGCCCAGAGGCCCAGGCGCTTAGCTCTTTGCCACCCAAATAGGACTAGGCAGATTGGCCTTTGCTCATTGTTGCTGGATGCATTCAGAGGGACTAAGGATGGTCAGTTATCTTCCTGTATCCCCTTTATAAACCTAAGGAGATCTTCTGTTTATACAGTTATACCCAGATCCATTTACCAGTATGAGAATTTATGAGAGTTCTCCATATCTGGCCTGATTCAAAAATAGCATGCTGTTTTCCCACCATCTTCATGGCATTTCTCCTTGCTCCTTGCCCTGACTTCCACTTTTGATCAAATACTCCAGCTTCTGCCTTGAGGCCCTAGTCTCTTTCTGTTTGTTTGTTTGTTTGTTTGTTTTGTTTGTTTTTTTGCTAGGCAATGGGGCTGAGTGACTTGCCCAGGGTCACACAGCTAGTAAGTGTCAAGTATCTGAGGCCGGATTGGAACTCAGGTCCTCCTGACTCCAGGGCTGGTACTCTATCCACTGTGCTACCTCGCTGCCCCTAGCCCTAGTCTCTTGATGAGAGTTCTCTATACCTAGCCTAACTCAGTGACAGCAAATGCTGCTCTATCATATCTTCCACCTCTAGCTCTGGAAATAGCTATCAGTTCAATATTCCCATTCCTGGAAAGGACACATCGATCATGCAGTCATCTTATGGATCCTCTCACAAACCAACCCATGATGTCCAAGATGGAGACAGCTGTCCCTGGCCACCACTTCCCTAAATAAAGGTGCTATTCTCACTTTTCAGAATGTAAGCTCCTTGAGGGTAGGCACAATCTTGCTTTTTGTTTTTGTTTCCCAAGGACTTGGCACAGGGTCTGACATACAGTAAGCACATCATAAATGCTTTTTTAGTCATTCATCAAATATTTTACAAAATCCACCAAATCTAGTTTATTAATTATATATTTCTACTACCTCTTTGTTTCTCTTATTAGACCAGCCCAGTTAGCCTGAATTTTTCTCCACAAAGTCCTATAACAAAACCTCCTTGTGGCCTAGAGATGTGTTTTCAAAGCTGATAGGCAGGTTATGTCATGCTGGAAAAACTTTGACCCTGGTAATAAACCAAGTCTATTTTACACGGTCTAACCTAGCAAACTATTAAGGGGTATGTTACTAGAAGGCTGACCACGTGGTAATGATTTGTTTTTTTGTCAATGGCAGCCAATAAAACAAAGACAGGTTTAAAATGGCCCTTAGTTTTGTGTGGTACCCTTCTGCTTTAGCAGAAATGGTGGCAGAGTAGTAGTCAAGGAGGCAGAGGATGCCAAGGGGCATAGAAATTTTAATATGACTATTGGTGCTATGAGATCTTTGTCCAATAACTAACAAGTGGACATATTTCTGGAAAAGCTGAATCATACCAATCTCTATGTTCTTTCTATAAATGAAGCCAAAAGACAGAAGTTGTAGCTAGGTGGAAAGATGGCTCCTAGGTACTCCCCTGAGAGGCAAAGAAAGGAGTTGGTAGGCAGATTTTATCATAATGCCCAGAGTTAACAAGGAACATTATTTCAAGGGATATTTTGGTGAGGCAAATGCTTATCAGTAGTGATTGTGAAATCACTACAAACACTTATCAGTAGTGATTATCAAACAAGATCATTGCAGCTTTGGCACCAATATTGGTTACTGTGAATGAAATGATAGAGAAATTCTACAAATATTCTGATAAGACCCTCCAAATCAAGTCGATATGCATTCCAGTACTTAGTGAATTCAATGCAAAGGTTGGAAAAGGTAAGAATGGAGAGAAATACGTGGGAAAGCAGGAATCTAGAATAAGGAATAAGAAAGTTCCAAAATTATAGATTACACTGAAGTCTCACACATCCATATCACAAATACTTTCTTCAAAAAAAATTGACATTACTGGACATAACATGCACCAAATAATATCATAAAGAATGAGACTATATTTTAGTGGAGAAAAAAGGCTTTTTTATTGATGTTTGAATAATCACTAAATCAATTTTCTGTGTATGGCCAGTTCATCAACTTGTCAGGGCTAAGATCAGTGATGATGATGATGATGATGATGGTGATGATGGTGGTGGTGGTGATGGTGGTGGTGATGAGAAAAGCAGTATACAACTGAAACAACTTTATCTTGAATTGTTTAAATAAGTAATCAAAAATGTAAAATGGACAACAGAAATTTCACTGATACTGACAGTAAAAATTTTATCCAAAGACAACATCTAGTTAAAATAAGAATGTATTTTTAAATAATTCAAAGAAAAGTGATGGATGAGTAGGAACAGTATCATCTCATGAAGCAAAGAGATAGAGTAGAAGGTAAGGCCAATTTAAGGACATTTAGCAAGGCGCCCAACTAAGAAAAGGCATCCCAAGGCCATTGGAGAATGAGAATGGAAGGACTACAAACAGAAGAAAAATGGGAAAGATTCACAAAAATCATTTTTAATAATTTTCCCCAACAAAGACAATGGAGCCACACTTAGACCCTAATTTCACAGTCCCAGATGTGCTTACAGAGGTAGAAGAAATAACACTAAAGAGAACAAAAATGAGAAAAGCAGCTGTGTTAGACCAAGTATTGTTAGAGAAAATATGTAATTGAGGCTGTATAATTGAGAGGGCGCTGAGAGACTGATATACAAGGCATTCAAAGGAGAAAAACGGATCAAAAGTGTGGGAAAATCTTAGACTTTGTTAATAGTAGAAAAGGCAACCAAGAGAACCATTTACTGACCTATATGCCTACTCTCCCATCTATACAAAATCTTTATCAGACTCATCTGTACATGAATCGATGGAGTCCTTGGTGAGGGTATTAGCAGGGAAAAGCAGGCTTTTGCAAGTGGTAGATATTCAACAGTGAACCATGTCTTTACCATTTCACAATTAACTCTGGAGGATGTAGAGAACAGAAGATCCTATTGTCTTTGTTATTTGTTGATTATGGAAAAAAAGCACTTGACTCAATAGAACAAACTGCCTTATTGGCTTTTTTAGCAGCAAGATCTATATCATCCATACTTCAAAATCATTCAAGATTCTTTGGAAAGGATTACCACAGAAATAACCCTGCTTAACTACTCTCTGATAAGAAATATCAGGTGAGACAGAAGATATTTAGAAATACATGTTTACCAGTATGGTGAAGAAGATTCAGTGCCAAGTCCAGTTTGAAAAGTTCATTATCCCTGTGGATAATGAAGTTATCCAAATGTGTCTATTGGTGGACATTGTTCTAACCAAGCCCCAGAACACTGTAGAGCCACCTAGAAGATACATGCATAATACAGACATACATACACACATGTATCTATAGATAGAGATCTACCTGTCTGTCTGTCCATCTGTCTGTCTGTCTATCTATCTATCTATCTATCTATCTATCTATCTATCTATCTATCTATCTATCTAAAATTCTTAAAGGAGTTTGGTCTGTACATCCATACAGGAATGAACAAGGAGATGAACAATGTCAATTGCGTAGATTTCAATGTATATTTAGGTGAGCATTCTATAGAGAGTGCCCAATAGTCTGCATATGTGGGACAGACATTACAGATAGACCATGGGTTGGTCTCAGAATTGAGCAGGAGGAGGAGAGCAGGCTGAATTGTTTTAAGGAAACAGCAGAACTCCTTTACTGACCAACCCCAAGCTTCTCCTGAAAACAAAGCCCCATCTTTTCAATATTAATGTTCTACTGGTATTGCCATATGGCAGTAAGGCATAGAATAAAACTTCCTCCAAAGAAATAAAAACTAGTATTAAACAGAGGGCAATGGAGCACACATTGTGGGTGTGAGCAAGCTGCAACATAAAACCAATGAGGAATTTCAAAGAAGAGCAAAGAAAAAGATATTATCAAGGAATTCTGGGGTAGAGAAAGTAGAATGAAATGGAAAATAGATAGGGATGACAGACAGCTAGAGTGTCCCACTAACCGAAAGCAGCTAGGTGATGGTACAGTGGTTAGTGTGTTTTGGGCCTGGAATCAGGAAGATCTGAGTTAAAATCCAGCCTCAGACACTTCTTAGCTGTGGGATCCGAGGTAAGTCACTTAACCTGTGTCTGCCTCAGTTTCCTCAACTGTAAAATGGTGATAATATTAACACCTACCTCCCAGGGCTATTGTAAGGATAAGATGAGGTTATATTTGTAAGAGTTCTTGGCACATAGTAGGTGCTTCACAAATGCTTGTTTTTGTCCAGTGCTACCCCTAGGAGGAAGGCGCACGTGGACAGAGAGTGAGAACATATCCATTTCAGGATCCCCAACGTCAAAGTGCTTCTGAAGATAATTCAGGACAAAGGTATTATAAATATAATGCCTGTCATTCACCACTACGTTCCAAGTTTATGATGTACTTGCTTTATCTTTTTTTTTTTGCTTAGACCTCTCATTTTATACATGTAGGAAACTGTCTCTTCCCCCTGACACAGCTATGTGATTCTTTCATAATTTAAAGGCAAAGAGAATTATCTGAGAGTACTAAGAACTTGGTTATAGAGCTAGTAATAAGTCAGAGGAAGAATCTGAATTCAGATCTATCCAAACTTCAAGGCTGGTCCTTTATCCACTAACCCCCATTGCCTCCCCTTGCTCTACTACACAGTGACGGCTTGCCTGATTTCCTTGGCAGATCTATATACCTAAATTCTGTTTGCTGTCATATCCCTTCTGCTATAACTGCACTATCCCTCATCAGACAGTAGAGCTGCCAGGAGTGGGTTTCTCAATTCTGAGGTTTGTGGAGGTTTTTTTTTAATTGAAATATACAATTATCTGTACTTTATTCATTCTTAGCTCTCTAAAAATATGAATTGAGGGGCATTAAATAGTGTATCTGAGAGGCAGCATCACATAGTGCATAGAGCGGCCTCAGAGTTGGGAAAATCTGGGTTCAAATTCTACATGTGACATGTACTGACTGTATGGCCCTGGACAAACTACTTCAGTGATCCAGTCAAGTCTCTGAAATGAAAAGTTGTTGGTCAGAAGCAAAGTGATAGAAGCAGTTTCCTCCCTAGGAATTTCCTACCCGCTGGTCAGGACAAAAAAGTAATCACAATGCACTATTGTTTGTACAAGCAAAACTAAGTTTCTCCAGTAGAGTTATGTATATTTTTATACTTTGGGTTGAAATTCAACCTTCCTCTATCCACCCCCCCCATCTTTACCAGTAAAAAAAAAAACCCAAGTCTTTTTATTGTACTAAAATTTCATAAATGTGATTCATATATATATATATATATATATATATATATACACACACATATAGAGAGAGAGAGTCAAAAATACTTCCTTTCTTACATTCATCTTCCTTACTAACTCATTAAGATCCATCAAAACAATTTATAGGTCCTGAGAAACAATCAGTGAATTTTCAAATACTGTCTTAGAATGGAAGTAAACACAATAAAATATTTTGTTAAGTATTATAAGAATTTGAGCCCTTGGGGCTCCTGAAAAACTGACCATATGCTCAACCTGACCACATGATCCCATTCCAATGATTTAATACACCTTGTATATAATGGCAGAGCTAGGTTCATTCATTCTGAATAAGAGGACAAATTCTCGGAATGGGAAACTTTCCATTCTTCACTAGAATGAAAATCTATTTTTACCTGCCACCTCTCATTGGAGCTCTTTATGGTGGATTTCATGTAAAAGATAATTTTTTAGTTGTGCTCCCTTAAGTATTTCAGCCTGTATGAATCACTTTTCCCTATTTCCCCGCCAACTCGGCTTTTTCAGAGGAGGATTGTACAGTTTGCAGAAGAGCCATCTGCGATAGAGCAGAAAAAGCACCTAGACTGGAAGTCAGGAAATCTTGGTTTTGATAGAGCAGAAAAAGCACCTAGACTGGAAGTCAGGAAGTCTTGGTTTCGGTCCCAGCTGTGCCCCTAACCAGTGGTATGACTCTGGGTAAGTCCCTTCACCTCTGTGTAAAATGAGAAGATTGGACCAGAAATTTTCTAAAGACCCCCTCCCCTCACCCTAACTCTGACATTCTGTGATTCTATGATATAATCCAAATGTCTGTGTGTCATTGATGTTATTCTTGTCCCTTCTGCCTTCTGTTTCTTGTCATTTTGCTGTCCCCTTAGAAGGGTATTGGAGATAGATGACATTCAAACATCCCATTTAGATACTGGTTCTTGAGTTGATCAATATTGATTCAACAGCTAGGAACACCATATCACTGAAACGTTTGATGACTCTTCTGGATGGCTTAGGGGAGACTTTTCTGATAGAACTTTTTTTTAAAAAAATTGCACAATATTTGTATCATTTCTAGTAGCACAGACAGCTTAGGAAACAATTTTCTTAAGCATCAGTGTTTACATTCACAGGCTAACAGTACAAATGGAAATTTTAACAAATGTGAGAAAATGCCATGCAATTAGCATGTTTCTGTTGATTATCTATAGTTTGGGATAGTGTGTGGCAAGGTGTTTCCTCATTATCCTGAATAGTTAAGAGATTACTCTAGTCCCATGGTTCCATCTATTTTTAGAACAGTTCTCCAATGTCAGATTGTCTGAGTTCTAAAAAAAAATCTTGCTTCAATGTCTAAACTGCTTTTCAAGCTTGGATAAATCATGAAACTAGTTTCATTTTCTATTAGATTTCCCCCCGATGTTCTTCCTGCAACAAGGAAGGCAGGGGAAAAGGTTCCTTTGCTCCCTTCCAAAAATTATTTCAATCACTTTTCATTGATATCTTTTGTTTTCACATCACCTATGTTTCCCAATGTATCCCTCACCCTCCTTATAAGAGAGCTATCACTTATAAGAAAGTAGAAAAGATAAGAGGGAAAGACAGTTCAGCAAAACTAACTAGCACATAAAAAAGTCTGACATTACATGCAGTGTTCCACACTCATAGTCCCTCTGCAAAGAAGGGGAGGGGGGGAGTGCTTTTTCATAGCTTTTCTCTGAGGTGGTATATGCTGGTGGGCAGCAGGAGAGAAGGCTTATTAGACATTGTGACCAGAATCAGAAAGAAATCTCTCCATGGATAGGGTCCAGAATGAGGTTCAAAGTGTACAACCTATTTGAGAGAACATGACACATGCACAGCCAAATGTTAAAATAAGGTAAGGAGTAAAGTGTGTTCCAATGGGAAGAGCATTGGAATTGAAGCAAAAGGACCTGGGGTTTGAATCCTAGATTTGCCATTTACTACTTCTGCCACCTTGGGTAAATCATTTTACATTTCCTGGCCTGGGTTTCTTCATCTATAAAATGAGGGAGGTCAGACATGATATGAGTTTTCTTCCAGAGCTAAATCTAGCATCCCATTATCCTAAAGGGAACAAAAGAGAAAACAGATAAAATGCTTTAGGAATATTTGAAGGAGGAGGAAACACTTCTAAGGTATAGTGCCATGTAAGATAGGTCCATATGGATTGTTTAAATGTAGAGACTTGGTTCTCAGGTCATATGAACAGATATCTCCAGAGTGTGGCCCATTCCTCTGTGAGAGAGACTCTGATTTCTGTGTTGAGGGGAGCAGAAAGAGTAAAGTGACTGGGTACCTTCTTGACCCCTCACCTATCTCCACAAAGGGTCTTAGGCTAGAATTCTGTCTGCTCCCCTCAGCAGCCCTTAGCCTAGTCTCATCAGCTTAACTTCTTCTCACCAAAAGATGACTGACTATACAAAAGACCACCACAAAGTGAGTAGCAAGTCAATCCATCTATCCAAGCAAACAGCAAATAGAAATTGGAGTTCTGCCAATTAGAATATACCAGAAAATACACAAATGAATGAACTCCTTGGATGGAAATGAGATGATATCTCAGCTCAAACCAAAGGAGCGGGTCCATTCTTACCCAAGTTCTGACTTCAAAGTACTTAAAGAGTTATGGTGGAAATAAGGGACATATTGAGGAGCCAGCATCATCTGCATGCCTCCACCTTCCAATGTCTTTTCCTCTCTACTCCATGGAGTTTCCTCTGTCTCTGTGTCTCTGTCCCAAAAAATTTCTGGAACCAATTTGTTCCTTTAGTAGGTATAGCTTCATGATGAGTTTTCTCTCTACCAGTTCAGAAGTACATCTCCTTCCACATGCAAAATGCCCTAGGCTTTGTTAGGAGGAGGTTACCATGTGAGCCGTTATTGTTGTTGTTGTTTGTACTTCGTTCTTGAAGAGGATTATGATATCAGGGAGATGATGCCATGACATGCAAGTGAATTGAATTTAAGTGAGAGAAGGCTGTGAAAAGTCACCAGCCTCACTTTCTCCTCAGGAGCCATCTGGGTCTAGTGGCAAGATATAGAACAAGACAACTGGAGATGGCCCCAGATGCAGTGGGGGCTAAACTTGTAATGAGCTCTTAGAGTTTGACACCATTTTATAATGGATTTTCACATACCTGCAATACTTATTTTGATTCTATAAATAGGTAATAAGCTGGCACATACAAATGTCAACTTTCTGATCCTCCCATCTGTAAATAATGTCTTCCTTCTCTCAATTCTGAGGCTTCTTTGTTCCTCAAGCACACTTATTGTATTCAGTTTTTTTGTTTTTCATGCTAATCTCCTCTCCTACTAAAGTACAGACTCCTGGTTTCCCACCTGGCTGCACTACATTTTGACTTCTCACCCATGTCCCAGTAACCTTATCATTAGAAAACCTCATCATCCTCCAAGATAGAATCAGCCTTTGTACTCACAACTGGAAGGTGGAACCATGAACTCCAAAACTCGATCTAAGGAGGAGGCCTAGTATGGGCATCTCATTTCCCAAGAAGCTGCACTAATTTGGAATTTCCCTGATTTCTCCACCATGTCTCCACCTGGGTACCATCCTCCTTTTCAGCTGTCTTTTATATGTTATCTTCCTTCATTAGGTTGTAATCTTCTTGAGGACAGGGACTATCTTTTTTTTGTATTGTAATCCTAGCATTTAGCATGGTGCCTGGCACATAGTAAGCATTTGATTGATAAATGTTTATTAACTGACTGACTGACTTCATGGGAGGCAGAGCTAATATGTATTTATTTTTGTATAGGTGGCTATATGGCCATCTCCTATTGGAAGTTGGTAGATGGGTGAAGGTAAATTATGGTATCACAGATTTTGAGTTAGAAGGTACTTTAGAGGTCATCTACTCTAAACCCTTTATTTTATAGATGAGGAAACTGAGGCTTATAACATTCAAGTGATTTTTCCAGAACCACCTAGGTGGTAAATAACGGGCAGGATTCAAATTCAAGAAGAGAGAGTGACATTTTTATATTCTTAATACTTTAAAGATTTGCATTTTCATTGGTGTGGGTGTCCTTTTACTGATGAAGATTGCAAACTTTCTTCTAGAGTTGTGTTGGTAGATAAATTCTTAATTTTGAAGCTAACTTGTGATGAATCTGCCTAAATTAACCGCAGCTGATCCTCTGGTGACAGATGTATTGAACTGGCCTTGAAGCCTTTCCAGCCTGGTAGGTCCTGCCCAGCATTATGAACTATGTTGGCACAGCCTTCAAGAATCCATATTTCCTCTTCCGTGAAAGTGGGGTATCAACATCTATGTTGGTTGTTTTTAATCATAATGAAAACCTGATCTAGAAAAATGGGTTTGGATGAAAGAGAGGATCCAGAGACTGGATCTTCAAGATCAGCAAAGATGAGATTGGCAGAGATAGGTAAACTGGGATTAGAGAACCTAAAACCAGAGAGAGAACCTTGGAATGGTCAAAGAGGGATGTATTTCTAGGGAGCCAGGTGAAGACTAAGCTGAGTTCATGGTCAAGGAAACAAGCTCTTCCTGGTTGACCACCAGAAAGAGGAGAGAGGCTATCCATGCTGAAGGGATTTAAGATCCAGAGCAAAGGATCTACTAGGATTAAATACCTATAGCTCTGCCAAATTGAATTGAGACTATAATTTGAAGAGTATTATATTTAAGTTTTAATAGATTAAAACTGCCCTAAGACTTTTGAAACACCCTGTACACTTCAATATTTCAATGATTTGTGATTTCATAGGTGTAGGCATCCCCTCTATTGATTTAGATTGAGTTACTTTCACATATTAGGTGTATAATAAATGGTTGTTGACCTGAATTTCCTGGATACAGGGTCAGCTCTATTCAAAATTTTGAAATTTGCTGTTTGTGGTTAGCAGTTCCTCACCTCCCTTGCTGCACTCTTCTTTTACCTCTTAATTCAATTCAATTCAACAAGCATTTATTAAGTACTTGCTATGTATGGTCAGGTACTGAGTGAGACTCTGGGCATGCAAAGACAAAAACAAAACAGTCCCAGTCCTCATAAGCACAAAATCCTTTGGGGCAGGATGGAATGTGAACAACTGAAGGTTTCAAGGAAGACTTCGTGGAAAAGTTAGCACTTGAGCTAAATCTTGATAGAGGATAAAGATTCTGAGAAGTAGGGATAAGAAGCAATGTGTTCTAGGCATGGGGGACAGTCTCTCTGGGGTCAAGAAAAAGGATGTTGAAACAATTAGCAGTCTACTTTGGTTGGAATGGGCATCTAGGTGGCAAGGACATCTAGGTGGCTCAGTGAATAGAGTGCTGGACCTGGAGTCAGGAAGACCTGAGTTCAAATCCAGCATCAGACACTAGCTGTGTGACTCCAAGCAAGTCACTTTACCCTGTTTGCCTCAGTTTCCTCATCTGTAAGATGATCTGGAAAATAAAATGAGAAGCCATACCACTATCTCTGCCAAGAAAACCCCAAATGGGGTTGTGAAGAGTTGAGCACAAGCTAAACAATTGAACAACATTGGTTGGAACAGAGTTGATGAAGTAGAGAAATCTGAAATACATCTGGAAAGTTAGGTTAGAGCCAGACTGTTAAAGACTTTGAAAGTTAAGCTGAGGAGTTTGTCATTTATTCTAGAAGCCACTGAAAATTTTTGGGTCTGGTCAGATTGTGCCTTAAGAAAATTGTGTTGACCACTGTGTGGAAGATGGATTGGAAAAGGAAGAGAGTGGGAGCAGAGAGTCCAATTTGAAGGATATTAAAGCAGCCCAGGTAAGAAGTGATTGCGTGAAGTGGAGTAGCAGCTGTGGCAGTGGAAAGAAAGGGATGGATGTGAGAGCTCATGGAGGCAGAATCAACAAGACTTGGCAACTAATTGATTATGGGTAGTGAGGGGAGGGGAAGAGTCAAAGATGACTTCAAAACCATGAATCTGGGTATTTTCTGGAGGATAGTAGCACCCCCCCGAGAAATAGGGAATTTTGAAGGAAGTGAGGGGAAAAGAGGATCAATTCTGTTTTCGATGCATTATGTTTGAGATGCGGATGGGATATCCAGTAGATGTTCAGAAAGCAGTTGATGATGTAGAACTGGAGTTCAAAAGAGATACTAGATCTGGTATGCAAGTTTGTGAGCGAGGCACAAAACTCCTTAAGAAATAAAGTTTAATGACTCAAAGGCCAGCATATTATAGCAACAAAAATCTGGATGGTGCTATATAGAAGAAAGGCATGAACCTTAAAGAGGAAGAGCTTGAAGAGAGATAGTGGCAGAGAGAGGGTCTTGAAATGGGATACAGAGTAAGGAAGAGGCAATCTCCTGCAATGGCCCAATATGCCATTGGATATTAGACAAGGAATGACATGCCCTAGAGAGGGTGGAATCTTTTGGGAAAAAAAACGTTTCTATAAGTGCAGACAGAAAGAACATGAGAGGAAGAGATGGAGGATGGAAGAAAGTTTGTTGACAATAGGGTAAAAGCTCCAGAGGGCATAATGGAATGGGAGGATAAAGGTAAATACTGTGGAGAGTCAAAAGACTAACGAGTTGGGATGGATAGGGATGAGGGTGCAGGGTCTGGATTAGAGGGAAAGGGTTTTCATCTCAGCAGACAGATATTCTGATTCACAAAGGCTAAGGAAATAGAAAATGTGAGTTTACCTGTCATGGGATGCTGAAAGCAAGAGGGTTAGGGCCCTTATCCCAATGCCATTCATGCACCACCAATCTTTAGGGTCTGGTGATGACTGAACATGGTGCTGGTATGGGGTTGGTCATTTTACCCCGGGGATGTCTGGAGATTGGGAGGTAGTAGGGAGTTGGTCAGGATCTGGATCAGTAAATACCTAAGGACTATATCTACAGGGCCGTACACATTTGAGGCCAAACCTAAAATTGTGGGGATGACACACTTAGACAATAATCTGTAAGTGATGCTGCCAGTGTCTGATGGTTCTGAAAACCATCTGGCATAGATCCATTAGTGTTTATGATTCCCTGAAACTCCAGATCTTTGGTGATTCCAATCCTCTGGTGTCAGCAAATGACAATCACTCAATCAATCAATAAACATTTATTAAGTGCCTACTATGTGTCTGGCATTATGATAAGCACTAAGGATACAAAGAGAGGCAAAAGAAAGTCCGTGCTGTCAAGGAGCTTACAGTCTAGTGGGGAAGACAACATGCAAACATATATAGGAAATAATTAATAGAGTGAAGACAACTATAGTACTGGTTTTTCCCCTTCTGTGGGTCCCCTCCCCCTCCCCCAGACAACAAGGACCACCATACCCTCAAGTTTTTCTCTAAGCCCCCAACTCAACTTTACACTAACTCTACAAAATGCTCCAAAATCAGTTATTTACTTGTTGCTTTCCTCCATTAAAATATGAGCTCCTTGAGGGCAGGGACAGTGTTTTTGCTTTTTCTTTGTATCCTCAGGGGTTAACAAAGTATCTGTCACAGAGTAAACAATCACTAAATACTTGTTAACTGACTGACCTTGCTTCCTACCAAATCAAAACTCCATAGCGGTAAAGATCTCAACTGCACTCACTGGTCTAGAAGCAATTGAAAGTTTCTTAACTCTCTCAGAAGTTTTTCATATTAAAAGAGAATGTTTAATAGTCCAACTGATGAATATTTGGTTTAATTTCAGATAGTGCAACAAAGTGAAGTGAAAATAATTCAGGCAATATACTTTGGGATATGTGTGGGAGAAGATGAGTTATGTTATAGACGTACACCCTTAAGTGATTCTACTGTTCATAGCTTCTTTTTTATCTCTACATCTGAACCAACTGATTAAAAATTCTTAGTTATTTGCAATGAGGCCCACTAGTATTAAAAGAAAGGTGTGCATAGGGTAAGGTTGCCTCTGTCATGAGAGGGGCATACTGAGGCAAAAAGCTTTGTATATAGCCATCATTTTAAGATCCCTGCTTGTAAATATAACCTATGCCTTGACCATGCCCTTTTATTGCTTTTGAATTATTATTTACTTCTGGTATTGGAGTGATGATTTGAGAAGAAAGAGAATTCAAGGATCCCACCTTCATATCCATTCAATGAGAAACATGGGGAGCATGGTCTTAAAATGGGTGAGAAATTATACAAATAGGATAGAGATGACAATATCTGCAGGTGGGCATAGTGGGCTGGTTCTGTCTTTGTCGGTTTTCCTTGAGATGCAGACTTCCTATTTGACATATGAGGAATTAGAGCAATCAGCAACTGCCGTCAACTATAGGATTATAGATAGAAAGCTGAAAGGACATCTGAGGCTACTTGCTCCAATGCCCTCATTTTATAGACAAGGAAACTGAAGCCCCCCAAAGTTCAGTGACTTGCTCCAGGTCACGCAGGTAGTAAAGTGTCAAAGGTGGAATTAGAAATGAGACTTCAAAGTTGATACTTTTTTTTATACTATACCGTGATGCCTCTTGAGATCTGGAATGATGAATTGCTACAGGGACAAGAGTCAGCTGACTTTATGAGGTCAGAGCTCCTACTGCAGGTGATGTGGCTATGGTTATGGTAGAAGATTCAAATGATTCACTGGGGTCCAAGATGGTGGACATCAGTGCTACAGAGCCAAGTCAATTTGTGGATCAGTGACAAGATCAACATGGCAGCTATTAAAAATCTCACTGACTGGTGTTCTGGAAAGGAAGACAGTTTTCTCTCACTGTACTTCCCCTGCTTTCCCTGGGTAAAGTGAGGTAGTAGACACACATCCCTTATTCCTTTCTCCTTTTCCATGATCTTTGGATGTGTGGGTTTCAAGAACTTTCCCATCATCCTCTCCCACCACCAAAGAATTGAGGGTGATAGGGGAAGCAAGCCAGAGATTGTTTTGGAAGATGGTTGGAGGTGGATAGCCTGATGCTTAGCCACTTTCTTTTAATTTTCACGAAGTTCAATGAAACACTATAGCCATCCTATGTTGAATATCTGTGTCCTGTGAACATGAGGGATTCTTTACTGAGACTCCAGATTCAGAAGAGGGGCTCCAGAATCATGGATTTTAAGTTTTGATAATTTGAGCAGCATTTAATATTTTCCCCTAGATAAACACCAAACCCAGTTAGCACAGGTTCCTCTGCACTGTCTCTAGAAGCCTTGGGCTGTCGTGATAGGGAAGCATATGAGCACCCTTCGGTATTCAGAAGGGATAATTCAGTAGCCTTTGGCATGTTTATCCCATATACATGTCTGATAGGAATTGAGGTGGCTATTGGTCTGATGGCTTGAGGAGAACATCATCTCAGATATCATACTCCCTCTTTGGATAATTAATCTAGAAGCACACTGCCCTTACGTAGGCTTAAGGAAGGTAGCACACAATTGACTCGGACCACTAAACTACAGTGCAACAACTGAAATGATCAAGTGTTACACGGTGTACGTATATGGTGTCACCAAAATTAGAAACTACATGTATTAGCTTCAGAGAAAGAGTCACGGTCCCTGATTTAGTGACGTATGCATGGATGCCTATTGCAACATTTCTTCTGTCTGGTTCACAGAACCCTAATTTCTGATTCATGAGTGAGAAAATTAGAATAGCATTAGGATCACAGAATGTTAAACATGAAAATGACCTTAAGGTAACTAATTCAAACCCCTCGTTTTATAGATGAGGAAACTAAGGCAGAGAAAAAATGTAGTGAATTGCCCAAAATTACAGTTTACGGTTAGAAAATTACAGGACCTCAGAGCTGGAAAGCCCTTAAACATCATGTAGTCTAATCCATTCTTGAAAATGGGCCATCCAATCTCTATTTGAAAAGATCCATTGAAGGAAACTTACATCTCTGGAGGCAGCCAATTACACTTTGAGATAGCTTTGGCTTTTAGAAAGAGTCTCCTTATAAGGCACAAAGCAAACAAAATTTTCCATCACTCTGCAAGGTTTGCTTTCTGAGGGCAAGCATGACAGATTTAATTATTCTTCCATATGAAAGCTCTTCAAATACTTGAAGATATAACTATCATATCCCCCTTTAAATCTTTTTTTTCATTGTGAACTTAATCACCAATAAACACAAACATTTCAAAACACACAAAAAAAAACCCCACAGGCTTACAGAAGAAACAGAAATTCTGTTAGGTAGTTTGTTTTTTGTTGTTTGTCCTTCCTTCTTGAAGAGGACTATATCAGGAAGGTGATATCATGACTTGCAAGTGAATTGGATTTAAGTGAGTCAGGGCTATGCAAAGTCATCAGCCTCACTCTCTTCTCTGAAGCCATCTGAGTCCAGTGGCAAGACATAGATGAGAACAACTGGAGATGGCCCCGGATTCAGTGGGAGACTTTGACCTTTTTAAGCTAAGGTCTTTCCCAGGTCTCAGTTTGACTGAGACAATGTCCATTCAGTGATTAAGGCTAGGTAAGAAATGAGGCAAAGAATGGCCTCTTGTACCTAGTCAAAAAACAAAAAAACCCAACAATCTGGAAAAGGGAGGACCCTCAGGGTTTCCGGCCAAAACAGAAACAATTGCTATTTACACTCACCCTGAGCAATCTGAGCCCAACCAATGACCAAGGGAGGCTTGGGATAGAACCTATTGTTGGCCAATCAATGAGAGCCAGAGTGATTTGGGTTTAAGGCATGGTCCTTAAAAAAGAAACTTAGCCCTCAAACCCCAAGATAACTTGTGAGATTTCAGTGATCAAAATTTATATTCCTTTGGGCTGAACATCCACAGGTATATGGGCAGAGGGAGAGGAGGGAATCAGGAAGGAAGGAAGAAAAGAAGGAAAGAAGGAAGGAGGAAGGAAGAAAGAAAGAAGGAAGGAGCTGTGAGACATACAAATGTATATAAAATTAAACAAGGCAGTAGCTCGAACCTGTGGCTATGCACATAAGACATTGAGGAGTGAAGAACAAGATATTTAGCATGGTATAGGAAATGACGTAGGATGTTGTTGCCATGGGGTTTTCAAAGCCAGAGAAAAAGGAAAGACAAAGACAAGATGTCCATTCTCAGGTACAGAATATGCTTCTGGTCTTACAACCACTTCCCCTCGTCATGTTGTTCCCCAAAGACTGGAACAAGCTCACAAAGCCAGTGGTAAAAGAGCAGGGTTAAAGAATGACCAGAAGCAGCTGGCAGTCACTGAAGATGGGACCACTTGGTGTTAATGGATCAGCATCCAATCCAATCAGATGGTGGGATCTGAACTGCCACTGAGGAGTTTTCAATCCAAGCAAACTTGAACTAGGTTCCTTGGATTATTGAGTCACTTGGAGGAGTGCAGATATGGACATTGTTTTTGTATTTGGTTTATTACTTTTGCTCCTATAGTTGTAAGTAAAGAACTGTAATGCAGTGAAGTCATATTTATAAGATCAACTCCATTATGCCATATTTGTGAGAGTGAATTCCACTGAAATGCAGTATGGAATATAACGGTAAGAGTGTATGTTTGTGTGTCTGTGTGTCTGTGTGTGTGTGTGTGTAATATATTACACACACACACACACACACACATATATATACATATATATATGTATATATATATATATATATACATACATATCACATTATCCAATATTACATATTACAAATGGAGCTGTTAGTCGTTGACCTATGTCTTGCCACTAGACTCTGATGACTCTGGAGGAGAAAGTGAGGATGATGACTGCACAGCTCTGCCGCACCAATTTACTTGCAAGTCAAAATATCACCCTTCTGATGTCATTGGCCCTCTTGGAGGATGAAGGATGGATAACAACAACAACAACAAATGGGGGCAGCAAAGTGGCCCACTGGATAGAGCACTGGGCCTCATCTTCCTGAGTTCAGATCTGGCCTCTGATACTTACTAGCTGTGTGACTCTGGGCTAGTCATTTAACCTTGTTTACCTCTGTCTCCTTATCTATAAAAAGAACTGGAGAATGAAACGGCAAATCACTCTAATATCTTTGCCAAGAAAACCCCAAATGGGATCATAAAGAGTTGGACACAAATGAAACAATTGAACAAAAACATATACAAAATAAATAATTCATATTTATATATGTACATATACCCACATATGTGTGTGTATGTGTATACATATACATATATTTAAATATATAAAAAATACAAAACACAACCCTAGGCTAACAGAAAAGTGCTTCTACCAAAAGGCTAGAGCTGGAAGATAGAGGTAACCAGCTCTCTGAGAACCACAGAGAGCTCAACATTTCTTCAGTGCTCCATCTGGAATTGAGTGTAGCGTATAATTGCCCAGGTTATAAGTGAGAGTGTTGGAGGACTAACACCAGGTATTCATCAATGAAATGTCAAGAACTTGGCCAGCAGGGCTAAATGATGGCTAAAGATGAGGTCTCATCTGGTAAGATTGAAAAGTATACTTCTGCATTCCTAGTCACTCATCCATTGAGCTTCTTCCCCTGTGAACTTGGTAAGCAGAAAAACCATAGGCAAGTGAGCAAATGTAGGGAAAAATCTGTTCTTTTCTGCAGATGATGGTTTGAAGCGCAGAGTTGTAGCAGAGATGGAAGGTTGTTGCTGCCTAGCAACACTGGTCCCAAAATTTGTGTGTGTTTTCATCCTCCTCCTTTTATTAAGCATCTAGATTTTTGCTTTTCAAAGAGACTCACAAAAGTATATATGGGTCCTACTCAAGACTCTTCCTAACCATGACTTACCCTCCCAATTTCATGACGTTTGCAAATGTGATATTATCAAAGGCTAAGAGGGATCCCTTTCCAAAATTCTTGCTTACTGATCTAGAATGTATAACATTTCCTTTACATTCATCACCCTCTCAAATGAAATTGGTCTTTGAACAAGTAAGTTAGCCTGTTAAGGGGAGTTATATAGCTCCGTTACAAAATGGACAGCTCTGGATGGGGGGAAGAGGAAACTCGTTAATTTACTCTTGGTGGAGCTGTGAATTGATTGTGCTATTTCAGAGAGCAATTTGGAATTATGCCACCCAAAGCTGCTAAATTGTACATATACCCATTGACCTATCAGTACCACTACTAAGACAAACCCAAGGAGACAAAAAGAGGAAAACGTTCTATATGTACACATTTATAACAGATCCTTTTATGGTAGCAAAGAACTAGAAACTAAGAGGGTGCCTATCAACTGGGGACTGGCTGGACAAATTGGAGTATTTGAACATAAATGAATATATTGCGCTTTAAGAAATGAAGAAAAAGATGGTTTCAGAAAAAACCTGGGAAGACTTGTATGGACTGATGCAGAAGGAAGTGAGCAGAACCAGAATAATTCATAC